>NC_090813.1:129780790-131149606 GCF_000390325.3 Nicotiana tomentosiformis
TATAAATACCCCCTCATTCTTTCATTTTTCTCATAAAATTATCAATCTCTCTCAATCTCTCTCTAATATTCTTCTATAATTGCTTACTTAATTGTTACAATTTGTGCAAAATTGTGAAGTTTGTGAATTGAAGTCTTCAAGTCTTCAACGATAATTATTTTTCAACAAGTTGTTCGTTAATTCGGTAAACCCGTTCCAACTCTTAAGTTTTAATATTATAGTTTTGTTTATTTTATTTACTTTGTTTGATTAATTAAGATGGCTTATTCCCTAAAAAATATGTTTAGTAAAAATAAGGAAAAATCAAAGAGTGGTGAATCTAGTGGCCAATGTATTCCTCCTCCACTTCCCCCGGCTCCCCGACCGAAACCTGTTACCCGTCCTACACCTGCTATTCTTGATAGCGATAATAGTTTATTACAATTTACTGAGAGTCAATTTTGCCATAATATTGCCCCCGGTGAACAATTAAACCATGTATATATGAATGCTCTTTATGGTAATCCAACTATTGATGAAAATGATGATGAAGAAATAGATTTTGATGAAACGCAACCGGATGACGATACACCCACTGGTCCTGCTCCCGTTCCAACTCTTAAGTTTTAATATTATAGTTTTATTTGTTTTATTTACTTTGTTTGATTAATTAAGATGGCTTATTCCCTAAAAAAATTATTTAGTAAAAATAAGGGAAAATCTAAGAGTGGTGAATCTAGTGGCCAATGTATTCCTCCTCCACTTCCCTCGGCTCCCCGGCCGAAACCTGTTACCCGTCCTACACCTGCTATTCTTGATAGCGATAATAGTTTATTACAATTTACTGAGAGTCAATTTTGCCATAATATTGCCCCCGGTGAACAATTAAACCATGAATATATGAATGCTCTTTATGGTAATCCAACTATTGATGAAAATGATGATGAAGAAATAGATTTTGATGAAATGCAACCGGATGACGATACACCCACTAGTCCTGCTCCTGAAGTTAACCCAACTATTAATAATTCAAATGATCCCCCGTCTGACCCTCCTGTTACTGCCCCTACTTTTTCTAGACAACCTTCTAAACGGGCATAAACATCTCTTGTTTGGCCATTTTTTACTCAACTAAGAGAAAAAAATAGGGCTAAATGTAAAACTTGTGGCAAAGAGTTAGTTTTTAAATATGTTGGAAGTCGGGGGAGGGGGGACGGAGTTTGACTAGACACATATTGCTACACCCTCAAGATAAAGCTAGATATTTTCATATGAAAGCTTTGGCCGAGGGGACAAGTGCACCTAGTCAGGCTGACCTTAGTACCGGATCAAATCAATTTCAACCGGAAATTAACACTGTTATCGGTGGTATTTTATATTATGATCCAAAAAAAGATCGGGAAGAATTGGCAAAAATGATTACTGTTATGTGCTTACCCTATAGTTTTCCTTCTAACCCTCACTTTCCGATTTTTTCAAGGATGGCCCGATACATTTTAACTATTCAAGCTTCAACAGTGGCATCATAGAGCGCTTTCAGTCAAGCAAGACTTCAACTCGGTGATTATAGAGCGTCTATGAGGGAGAGCTTGGAAAAATCAGTACTTTTCAGAGATTGGATCCGTTCGGAAAGAAGAAATTTTGGACTTGCTGAATCACAACCAGAGGTAGACGAAGCTTATGAAGAAATGCTAGCTGAACTTGCGGAGGATGATGCTTCGCCTGGAAGCGGTGATGACCAAGCTTCATTTCCGCCACCACCAACGAAAATTCCTCGGACCTTGAAGGATTTATGAAATTTGTAAGAGATACCATGTAAATTAATATGTAACTTGTATTTTGGCACATCTTGATTAGTTTCTTTTTCTTCTCAATGGTGGTATTAGCACCTTGTTGTGCTCATTCCATAGGGGGAGGAAGACTAAGAAAGATATTTTCATAATTTTTTAATGCTATAATAAAAATATAACGCATTGCTTTGAATATCTCTTTACAATATTTTTGTCTTTTTATATACCTTAAGCTATACATATAGTATAATATAGTATATACTATACTCTCTCTCTCTCTCTCTCTCTCTCTCTATATATATATATATAAGATATATATATATATATAGTATATCGTAAGATGTATACTATCGAATATGGCTTATATACTATGTATATAGTAAGATGTATATATATATATATATATATATATATATATATATATATATATGAGAGAGAGAGAGAGAGAGAGAGAGAGAGAGAGAGAGAGAGAGAGATATCTTAAGCCATATTCGATAGTATATAAATATATATATATATAAATAAATTTATATATTAATGTATAGTATAAATAAATTTATAAATAAATATATAAATATAGTATATAAATCGAATATTAATGTATAAATTTTAAGATGTATATATAGTAAATCGAATATAGCTTATATATCTTAAGATGTATATATAGTATAGTATAGTATATATACTATAACGCATTGCTTTGAATATCTCTTTACAATATTTTTGTCTTTAAATTTGAATTAAAAAATTTAGGTGACAATTCTATAATATAATTTACTAGGAATTGCCTTAGATATTTTTATTACCATTTTTTTCTCTAACTTGTATAAAAATAATTTAAAAAATAGAAAGTTTTCCGTTGGGTCCACTTGGGCCCGCTTAGGACCGTTTGGGCCCGCTTAGGCCCAGGACCGATCCACTTAACACGGGACCGCTAGTTCGTGGTCCCGGTCCCGGACCGATTCTAACGAAAAGCCTGCGAAGCCCGGGACCGCTTAGGACCGACCCACTTAGGACCGGACCACTTAGGACCGAGCCCGTGAAGCTCACTTAGGACCGGGCCCGGCCCACATGCCACCCCTACCATCGCATGCATATCAATATCACAATATATCATAATTTGCACCTCAACTGTCCAAATATGTCAACTTGCCAAAATAAATTAACAACAAGAATATTTTCCACAATAAGGAGCTCACGACTCAATCACAATAAGTACAAAGTCTCACAAAATATTCAGCAAAAATAATATTTTCACAAATTTATCATCTTGACTTAACATAAAATTTTTAAATGTAAAATACTTTATTTATAATAATATTTAATTTTAAAAAATTCAACCTTCAAATAATGCACAAAATAAAAGAAAATAAAGTTTCAACTAAACAGGTAAAACAATTAGTAGGAAAAATATCAGGCAAATTTAAAATATAAAAATAGATCAATGATGATGAGTATAATCGGATAAAATAATTTAATTAATGTGTAACAGAGATCTACATAATTTAAAATCAGAGTTTTCCACATTTAGCCCGTGTACACACTCGCCACCTCGCGTACACGACTTTTCACACATCACAATTATCATATCAATATCAATCCTAATAAAAAATTTTCCCCACGCAAGGTTAGACAAGTCACTTACCCCGAATTGTATAATTCTTTACTCTGCTATGCCCTTGCCTCGTGAATTGGCCTCCAAAAGCCTCGTATCTAGTCACAATTAATTCGATTCAGTCAATACAAATCATAGGAATTTATTCCATATGAAAATACTAATTTTTCAACAAAATCCAAAATTTAACTCCAAAAATCACTCGTGGGGACCCCGTCTCGGAATCCGACGGAACTCACAAAATCCGACAACTCATTCAATTACGAGTTCAACAATACTAATTTCACTCAAATCCAACTCCGAATCGGTATTCCAATTCCAAAAAATCATTTTATGAAATTTCTACAATTTTTTCAAATTTTCATCTCAAAATGCTGATTAAATGATAAAAACAATGATATATTCATGTATGTTAGCCAAATCTGAGTTAGAATCACTTACCCCAATAAATTTCTTGAAAATCCCACAAACAATCGCCACAAACCGAGCTCCCAAAGTCCAAAAATAAAATAATACCCTAACTCTCGTCTATATAGTACCAAGTCTGCTCTCCCAATGTGCGGTCCGCACATTTTCAAGTTTTGCGGCCGCAGTCTAAATTGTGCGGCCACACTTCACAGTGATAACTTACCAGATTTCAGTAAAATACCCATAACTTTTCGTACAGATGTCCAAATGATTAATGCTATACCTTTCTAGAAACTAGATTCAAATGGCTACAACTTTTATTTTTTAATCATCTCCAAATTCATTGTAGATTAAACGATATAAGCCTTCGAAGTTGGACCATCAAACCTGAAGAACCCCTGAAGTGCGGCCGCACTCAAAATTGTGCGGTCCACACATTTCCTCTGAAGTGTGCCCGCACTCAAAATTGTGCGGTCCGCACTTTTCTTTTGCGGTCCGTACTTTTCCTCTGAAGTTTGACCGCACTCAAGATTGTGCGGTCCGTACTTTTCCAAAAGTTCCAGAACAACATTAGAGTGCCGAAATACCTGGACTCGCTCAAAACTCACCCCGAAACTCACCGAGCCACTCGAGATCCCGTTCAAATATACCAACAAGTCCTAAAATATCATACAGACTTAGTCGAAACCTCAAATCACATCAAATAATGCTAAAAACACGAATCATACCCCAATTCAAGCCTAATGAAACTAAAATTTTCAACTTCTACATTCGATACCGAAATCTATCAATTCAATTCCGATTGATCTCAAATTTTGCACACAAGTCATAAATGACATAACGAAACTATGAAAATTTTCAGAACTGAATTTCGACCCCGATATCAAAAAGTCAACTCCCCAGTCAAACTTCCCAAAAATTCAACTTTCGCCATTTCAAGCCTAATTCCACTACGGACTTCTAAATAATTTTCCGAACACACTCCTAAGTCCAGAATCGCCATACGGAGCTATTGTAATCATCAAAATTCTATTTTGGGGTCGTTTTCACATAAGTCAAGATCTGATCAACCTTTTCAACTTAAATTTTTAACCTTGAGACTAAGTGTCTCAATTCATTTCGAAATCTCTCTGGATCCGAACTGACTACCCCATCAATTCACATAGCAGTTATAAAGCACATAATGAACAGTAAATAGGGGAACGGGGCTACAATTATTTTTTAAAACGACTGGCCGGGTCGTTACACTCAACGACTCCATATATCAATCAGCCTTACTCAAATAGTTTTATATTTATAATTTTATCATAGCCAAAAACAATCTACTAATTGTATTTTATTATAGATAGAACTTTAGTACATTCTATATGTTCCCAACTCATCTTTCACTAACCAAAAATAATCTACTTATTCTGCCATTTTTCACATCTTCCACTTTATTAATTTTGTATTAAATTTTTAGAAATTTCAATTATTGTTATACAACCATATCTCAACTATATTAATTACTTAATTCTTATTTCAAACATATTTTTAATTAAAGTTATGATAATTATTGATCTTCAGAATTTGATGAGTTTTAAATATCACGAGGGAGGCTAATAATTCTCATATATGTAGCTAGATCTCGCACGATGATATGGAACCTCTATGTTCCAATTAATTTATTGTGGCTAAAAGATTATAATTACCACGGTGACTTCAAATGCATAGCAATCAATTATGAATAGCTTTAAAACTTATTATAGTTATAGATTCGTAGCCATATCATTTGTAACTTTTGCCACGATTTGATATCATAATATTTTTCTTTGTTTTAACTATTTCTTGTATGTATTTGGAGCCTTTGGTCATTTATCAAAACTAAATGCACCAAAACCATTATAAAGTTCTTCAATTTAATATATGAGAAATTATTTGAAAATATAATATTAGCTATATGAAATTATTCCGAGTTCTTATTAAAAGTAATTAAGGACCATATACATAGATACATCCACAACTATCAAAGTCTTTAATATATGAAGACTTATTTGAAAAGAAGTGATTAAATATAAGAAATTACTCTAAGTACTTACTTAAAAATAATAAAGGTCCAGACATACATAAATATCTTTACAATGTTATAAATTGTGAATTTTGTTTACATAATTAACATAAAAAACAAGAAGTTGCAATAAAAATATAAGTTTGATTTAACTAAGAAGTCAATTGCTAAGTCTTGAGACTACAAATAGGCATAAAAAGATCTAGTATTGAAGATTAGTTTTTGCATTTTAATTTTTGTTACTTAAAAATTAATTAATATTTCAATTTATATACACTTACTATTTTTTCTATCATTTTGTAAAAATCTAACTTTCATAGTTATAATTATTTTTCATAAACTAATATTGTTAGGCCAATCCTTATTTTTGTCATTGAGACAAAAACATTCACCTACAAAATTTTGTAAATACCACTATTGCAATGATAACCTCGATTGTATGACAAAAGTTATAGTTAACTACGAAGTTTATTGTCTCTCTAAATTTGTGGTTACTACTTTTGTCATGACAAATAGTTGTAATTATTAAGTTAATTAACTAATTTTTCTTTTTTATATCTAGAAGATTTTATTTTAAATATTTAATGTTAGTAGATGATTATTATTGTTATGGCAAGTCTCACATCATGAAAAGAACTAATGATTAGCTATAAAATTTCTTTATAGCAATAAATATGTGGTTATATCATTTAATCATGACAAATAATTGTAGTTATTAAACCAACTGCTATCACACCTTTTTAGAACTTGAAGCAAGAGAATTATTTAGTAATATTTTATTTTAAATAATTTATTATGGCTAAAAGTTATTGTTGCTATAATAAATTTTATCTCGAGGAAGAAAAACTAATGGCTAGCTATGAAATTCCATATTAGGAATAAATCTGTGGCTAATTTAACTCATACTACCACAACTCTTTATAGCTTGAAGCAATAAATATTTATTTAGCGATAATATTTTGTTTTAAATAATATGTTATAGCTAAAAGGTTACTATTGCTATAATAACTTTTATTTCGTGACAAAAAACTAATGATTAGCTACAAAATTCTGCCATATCAATAAATATGTGGCTATATCATTTAACTACTACCACAACTTTTTTTAACTTGAAGCAAAAATATCCATTTAGCTACAACACATCGTTCCAAATAAGTTATTGTAGCTAAAAAGTTACTATTGCTACGGTAACTTTTGGTGCGTGGCAAAAACTTATGATTAGCTAAGGAATTCTACCGTAGCAATGAATTTGTAGCTATTTAGATAGTTATTGCTACGATTATTAGTAATTATAGCAAATGTGAGAAATTAGCTTTGCCAATTTAGTGTTGGTAGCTAAGATATTTTACAATTTTAAAAATAGCCACGATTCTTAAATTCATAGCTAAGATTTCATAGCTACAAACACATAATGTAGTAGTGATGGTTCAACCTTACCATAAAAGTCAAGTGTGACTATTTTACAACCATTTTATAGGATGGTGCTTTATCTTTGAAGTTCATCACACTCCATCTTCTTGATCACTTCCACTCTCAGCTTCCTCCTCCTCCACTTCAGCACCTGTCTTTCTCTTAACGATATTCAGTATTTACCAACACATTCTCAATATTTCTCATGCATCTATTGAACAATCAGTTAACAGTGCCTCAATATCTAACCAGCTAGTTGTTTTGGTATATTAGGACACATTGATCAATGTACAATGATAAATACTGTGCTTGTTTTTTAAGGCAGATAAGGGATCTCACTCTTATAAGTTATATTCATGCACGTTGATATACAAGTATCTAACTAGACTAAAAAGATATACTCTTTTAAATTTAATACTGCGCAAACTTAACAGTATAACAACAATTACTTCTATTCTCACTAATTAGTTATATGGCCTATACGAATCATTTATTTTCATTATGATCTATTTAATTAAATTAAGAGCATGTTTGACCAAGCTTCTAGGAGGTCAAAAGTACTTTTTCCCCTAAAAAACGTTGTATTGACCTGGCCGGTCGTTTTAAGTACTTTAGTCCCATTCCCCTATTTATTGCCTCATTTATGTTATATTGTGATTTTGTGACTTGTGGGGGTGGTTGGCTTTGGTTTCGGGAGACTTTCGGAGAGTAATGGGACACTTAGTCCCTAAGTTGGAGGCTTAAGTTGAAAGAGTTGATCGGAGTTTGACTTTTATGTATGCGACTCCGGAATAGATTTTTGACAGTTCCGATAGCTTCGTATGGTGATTTTGGACTTAGGAGCTTGTCCGGATATTGATTTGGAGGTCCGAAGGTCGTTTCGGCTTGAGTTGGAGAAGTTAGAAAGTTGAAGGTTGAGAAGTTTAACCTGGAGTTGACTTTATTGATATCGGGATCGGATTCCGATTCCAATTTCGAAAGTTGGAATAGATCCGTTGTGTCATTTATGACTTGTGTGCAAAATTTGTTGTGACCGCAGTGCGAGTCCGCAGGTACGGAGTGTCACGACCCAATTTCACCTATAGGTCGTGATGGCGCCCAACACTACAACTAGGCAAGCCAACTAATAAATTAAACATATATCGATAAAGTTTAAATCAAAAAAAATAATAAGACACCAAATTCTACCAATGTGTGTGCCAAGACCTGGTGTCACAAGTGTATGAGCATCTAGTAGATTATACAAAACCTCAAATACTCTCTGAAATAAAAATAGACAGAATGAAAAAAAAGTACAAGGAGAGACACTGGTAACTGCAGAACGACTTAGAAAGACAGCTCACCACTATGCCCCTAGATAACGTGGGTGTAAGACGATAGGTCCCCCACTAGTACTTGCCGCAAGTCCTGCACAAAAAGTACAGCAAGTGTAGCATGAGTACGTAAACAACATGTACCCAGTAAGTATCAAGCCTAATCCCGAAGTGGTAGAGACGAGATGGCCGACTTTGATACTCACTAAGGGTCAACAATAATAAATAAAATAAATTATAATTATTCAAATCAGCATGATTCACAGAGTTAACAATAATTTTATTCAATTAGCAGAAGTAATAAAAACCCTTCAAATGCAACAATTCCCAATCTATTAATTAAATCCTTCAATTCCAATAAACATTTCCAATTTATCAAATAGTTTTACAAGCTGCAATAAACTGTCCAAGTATCGTGTAATTATTATTATTATTAAGCATGATTTCTGCCGAGGTTGTACGGCCCGATCGAGAGTTTCGTGTACACTGCCGAGGGACGTGCAACACGATCCATAGATGCATCTATCCTGCCGAGGCGTTCGGCCCGCTCCACAAGAAAAGAGGACATTTTCTTATGTACCTCCAGAAAGAGAGTATGTTCATTATAAGATAAATTCGGGAGAATGAACAATTTCTTTTAACAATTAATTAATTTAACCAGAAAATTCAAGAATATGAGATTTTTATCATTTAATAATTTTATCTAACAATTTACAACATATATATAAATATATCAGATAATTTAATTAAGTAAAGACTACCATTTACACAAGTAATTCATGCTTTTGAGTCCTAAACTACCCGGACTTTAGCATTAATAGTAGCTACGCACGGACTCTCATCACCTCGTGCGTACGTAGCCCCCATAATTAGCAATAATTATTTAATTTAATCACCTATGGGGTAATTTTCCCCTTACAAGATTAGACAAGAGACTTACCTCGCCTTGTTCCAATTTATTCCACTAGTAGGCCTTTTTCCCGATTATCCAACTTTGATTGGCTCGAATCTAACCAAAAATAATTCGATACAATCACTAAAATTTATAGGAATCAATTCTATAAGAAAATACTATATTTTTAATAAAAATTTCGAAATTAATTAAAAATTCATCCGTGGGGCCCACATATCGGAATCCGGCGAAAGTTATAAAATCTGACAACTCATTCAATTACGAGTCCAACCATACCAGTTTCACTCAAATCCGACTCCGAATCGATACCGAAATCTCAAAAATTCATTCCAATAAGATTTCTAAAAATTTCTCAAATTTCAATCTCAAAACACTAATTAAATGATGAGAACAATGATATATTTGTGTTTATAGACCAAATCCAAGTTAGAATCACTTACCCAATGTCTTTTACTTGAAAATCTATCAAAGATCGCCTCTGCTCAAGTTCCAATTTGTTAAAAATGGCGAACGAGACAAATGCCCTCTTTTATAATCTGCCCAGGCAGCCTTCGGAATTGGGCCTCGATCGTGGACCTCGAGCCTGGGCTTCGGTCATGTCCTCGATCATGGGACTTGGTCATGGCCTCGATCATGGCATCGAGCCTGTGCCTTCGATCATGACCCTCGATCTTGGGCCTTGATCCTGGCCCTCGGGCCTTGCCTTCGATTATGGCCATCAAGCTGGACCTTCGATCGTGGCTTCGATACACAAGCTCGAGCTTGAGCCTCATCAAACCTGGGCTCGATACCTGGGCTCAATACCTGGGCTCGATATCTGGGCTCGATCACAACCCAGAATGTCCAAAAGAAGAGGAAAAATTGCACTAGCTTTTTAAGTCCAACTTTTGATCTGTTAACCATCCGAAACTCATCTGAGGCCCTCAGGACCTCAATCAAATATACCAACAAGTTCTAAAACATCATACGAACTTATTTGAAATCTCAAATCACATAAAACAACGCTAAAACCACGAATTATGCTCCAATTCAAGCTTAATGAAACTTAAAATTTCCAACTTCCACATTCGAAGTCGAAACCTATCAAATCAAGTCCGATTGACCTCAAATTTTGCAAACAAGTCATAAATGATATAACAGAGCTGTGAAAATTTTCAGAACTGGATTCCGACCCTGATATCAAAAAGTCAACTCCCCGGTCAAACTTCCAAACTTTAAATTCCTATTTTAGCCATTTCAAGCCTAATTTTACTACGGACTTCCAAATAAAAATTCGATCACTCTCCTAAGTCCAAAATTACCATACGGAGCTGTTGAAAATATCAACATTCTATTCCGGGGTCATTTGCACATAATTCTATATCCGGTCACTATTTGAACTTAAACTTTTAATTTTTCATCAAAATTCCATATCTCGGGCTAGGGACCTCGGAATTTGATTCCGGGCATACGCCCAACTTCCAAATCACGATACGGACCTACCAAAACTGTCAAAACACTAATCCGAGTCTGTTTACTAAAAATATTGACCAAAGTCAACTCAGTTGAGTTTTAAATCTCTAATTCACATTTTAATCTATTTTTCACATAAAAACTTTCCAGAAAATTTTACGGACTGTGCACGCAAGTCGAGGAATGATAATTAGTGTTTTTTGAGATTTTAGAACACATAATTAATTATTAAATTTAAAGATGATATTTTGGGTCATCACACGGAAGAGCTGGTCGCAGATGTGGTCTGGGCATGTTTGGTCTGTGGTCGCAGGAGCGGACATTGTCCACATGAGTGGGTGCGTAGAAGTGCTCCTATGTCCACATAAGCACAAGTGCAGATGTGCTTAGGGGGGTCCGCAGGTGCAAGATTTCAGGGGCCTAAGTGAGGGTCGCACCTGCGATGAAAATTCCGTAGGTGTGGGGTCGTAGATGCGGCCGAGGGCTCGCAGAAGCGAGATCACTGGGAAGAAAAGGGTAAGGTCGAGGGTTTTCATTCATTCTTTATCTTTTGACCTAGAGAGCTCAGTTTGTGGTAATATTTAGAGGAATTTTCAAGAAAATCATCAGGGTAAGTGATTCTAACTCGGATTTATTGGGTCAGAAGGAAGAAAAAGATTAGTCTCAAGTGCAATACACTCAAGGCCAGTTAAGTCTAATGTGCAAAAATTACACTTGAGATGTACTTAAGGCTAAAGAGGTCTAAAGTACAACAAATGTTTTCATGCGCTTAAGGTCAAATAGGTCTGAAGAGAAAAAATATTGCACTTAAGATGCACTTAAGGCTAAATAGGTTAGAAGTGCAACCAATATTTTCATGTTCTTAAGGCCAAATAAGTCTGAAGTATAAATTACCCAGAAACAGAAACTTATTTTTCAAATTTTAATAATCCAACACACGATTCGACACCTAAATCTACTCCAAATGAGCTCAATTTTGAAACATAACCTCAAAATATCATAAAGAACAAATTACAATCATCAATTTGTCAAAACAACAACTAACCTAACAAATTCATTTGCAATTAAAAAAAGAGGAAAAAGAAGAAACCTTAAGAAATAGAAAAGAAATGAGTGCCACAATAACTCACTACTGTAAAATACCATAAACCACCTTAAAACCTGCTCATAACCACCATGCAAATCGCAATGACTTTTATTTTCACAATGACTATGTCACGACCCAAAATATCACATGTCGTGATAGCGCCTATCTCAATACTAGGCAAGCCGGCAATCTCAATAAACCACACATCTTTTAAATTTGAAAACATAATGATTACATTCAATGGAAGAAATCTCAAAAGTACAAATATAAACACTCCCAAAACCCAGTGTCACTGAGTACATGAGCATCTAATATGAATACAAGTCTGGAAAATACAGTCTATAATAGTCTGAGACCAAATACAGTAAACAAGGAGATAGGGAAGGAGAGACGAGGTCTGCGAAACATGGCAGCTACCTATGAATCTCCGAAAAATTAACTATGCGAAAGAATCAACACCCGCTATGTCCGAGAACACCTGGATTTGCAGATGAAGTGCAGGGTGTAGTATGAGTACAACCAACTCAGTAAGTAATAATAATAAATAAGGAAATGAAGATAGTGACGAGCTACACAGTTATAGTTCATTTTCAGTAATTCCAGCAAAGAATAGACATGCTTTCAAATCCGGCAGTTTAAGTCAAATAAGTTTTATACAGTTCAAGTTTTGGTAATCCGGATATAAAATCTTTCAAAAATTTCACAACAATGACAAATAGCAACTAAGTGCAACAACAAATGAAAAAGCAAGTAAAGCCTCTCAAGGCAACAATCACTCAACTCATCACAATAGCTCAATCACTCGGTTTTCAGCCCTCAGTACTCACACTCAATAGGTACCTACGCTCACTAGGGGTATACAGACTCCGGAGGGGCTCCTATAGCCCAAGCGCCATAATCCGCACGGACAACTCACGTGCTATAGTATTAATAAGTGGATCTGCATGGACAACTCATGTGCTGTACGGACAACTCATGTACTATAGTATTAAATCAAGATCCGCACGGACAACTCATGTGCTACGGTATAAATACCTCATAAGTAGGCCCTCGACCTCACCCAGTCATCAACCTCTCTTGTCTCATGGCCCACAGTAATAAAGGGGAATCAGCCCAAAACAGAATGATATCATATATCGGGAGGGAATAACATAGACTGAGGTATAATATGCAAGTAATACTACGACTGAGTACAAGTAACAATAAGAAGGAAGGTTCAACAAGTATTACGACCACTGGGTCTTTACCACACCAACACATAGCCTAAGCATGATTCACTGTCAAATTTCTATAGCACAGAAAGGGCACATAGCTAACAACAAGCTTATTTAACTTTCCAGTTTTCACGGAATTGACCAAGTCTCAATCCCACAGTGCACGCCCACACGCCCGTCACCTAGCATGTGCGTCACCTCTAAAATACTAACATAATACAGTAATATGGAGTTTCATACCCTCAGGACCAAATTTAAAATTGTTACTTACCTCAACAAAATGAACCCAATGTCGAGCAAGCTAATCAATACTCAGGAAATTCCATTCCACGTGTATCTACCTAGGAATGCCTTCTTGTCTCCTCAATTCAATGCAACCAATCCGAAACTGAAATTCACCCCTTAATGATACTACAACAATCTACTATACTAAGCAACTACAATCTACAATATCAACATCCAATGGGACCAACATTAGTAACCAATTCCATAGTTTAGGCCATTTAGACAATTTATCAAATATCTAGTGGGCATACATTTATACATTTCTTAACCATTGAATTAGTTCTTCCAACTACCATCATTTACCAACAATTCATCCCATCATCATTATTTAACAACTTATAATCCTAACATCACATGTGTGACCAACCATTCTCACCCAACTAACAAAATTCCAACAAATAATCACCTTTAAATCTCTACAATGGTTATGTATTTAAATTGAGAATTTGTGGCTTCCAATCACTATACCAAAAGTTCCAATACTTGATTCATACTCATATTTCCATAATAAATCCATACATGTACACATAATACTCTCACATCCAAGAATCATACTTATTACGACCTACTTTTAATCCAAATCCAGAAATTAAAAATTATGGTACGGAACCTTACTTCTTTGATGAAGATTTTTTGATTAGCTTCCTTTATTCTTGAATATTGGTGCAAGATTGGATGATTAGAATGCTAGGTTTACTCCTTATCTCTCTAAAATGCTCTTACATTTGTCTAAAATATCAGGTTTTTACCTCAAAAATAACTTACCCCTCTCTCTACCCTGCCTTGGGGTTATTTAATGGGTTCATACGTACGCGGCCGCGCAGCTGGGCAAGTGGCCATGCATCTGAGGCAGAAACTCTCAAATATGTGCGGTCGCGCATATGACACAGGTCCATCAAAATGGCCATAACATTCTGTGTACATATCCAAATGACAAACGGTTTGATGAGTTGGAAACTAGATTCAAATGGCTTTGATTGGATAGGTTATACACCATATAAATATTCAGATCTTGAGAGTTATGCTTATTTGAAGTTAGGTCTTGTGCGAACTCACTTGAAACTTTATTCCATCATATAATTTTTTAACTTGACTTAGCCTTAGGGCTCTTCTTAGACTATAAACCATTCTTAATGCACCTCATACATATATTATCATGATCAATTGATATCATTCAAATTATCAGTCTTGTTCATACCCGAATTAATATAATTAGTACCCGCCAATCTTCTTAATGGTCTTAAAACACTTCGAAATTTTCCGGGGTGTTATATTCTCTCCCACTTAAGAATATTCGTCCTCGAATGTTTTTACAAGTCATTATTAGGCACAATATTATCCTCCTTCCACCTTAACCATCATCTTTAATCGTTCTTGACTTCATATAGATCTTAGATATTATTCCAACATTTCAATTTCCTTAAGGCCCCAAAATTTGTCTAACTCCCAAATGTTTTAGAAATTTCGCCAGAGTGTCCTCTGCAATTGGGCCTGACCACCTACCAGAGAATCACCAAAACTAGTCCTAACAACATATACATGAACTAACGACGCAACATAATATTAAAACAATGTCAATCATGGCCTTACGAGAAGTATACTACCAAAAAGGAACACCTTTAACATTAGCTATACAGTTTATACATAATTCATAGAAGGTAACTCTTAGCATTTTCGTAGAACACAACTTTATAAATACATGTCTATTCAAACAAATGAGGGTACTTCTTTTTCATTTCTTCCTCGGCTTCCCAAGTGGCCTCTTCAACTTGCTGGTTTCATCATACCACTTTCACGGAGATATTTTCTTTATTTCTCAACTTTCGGACTTGCCGGTCAATATTAGAAACTGGAATCTCTTCATAACTCAATTTCTCATTAACTTCAATAGTCTCAACCGGAACAATGAGTGTCGGGTCTCTAACTACTTTCTTCAACATAGACACATGAAACACCGAATACATGGAGGACAATAATAGGGAAACATCCTACTCATAGTTTGGCCTATTTCCTTCAAGATTCCATAAAGCCTAATGTGACTACACACACTTTACCTTTCTTAGCAATTCACCCAATATATTCATAGAGAAAATCTTGAGAATAACCCGTTCACTTTCTTCAACTCTAAATCTCTACGCCGAACACCCGAACTAAACCTTTGGCAACCTCCAACAATTACTCTAAGATGTTCTAGAATGAAAAATGACCATAAAATTTTCTACCCAATATATATTTGATCACAGGGTGATACTTCTTATTTTACATGTTTGAGTCTTCAAATCACTATTTCCTTATCACGCTTGCATACCCGAGGTGATCCCATGTCACCATATCCCATATAGGCCCGACGACACCACATAATTGAAAATTACCAATTTAGCCTAGCCTATAAACCTTGGAATCCAATTTCCAACATCCAAAAACTTTTTTTCAAGACCCGAATCCCACATCTATACACTATATAAGTCTGAACAAACTGTATCAAGCCATAGCCATAACTATAGATATAATCACATAACATACTACACAACTCACATACTCGCAGCACCATTCTCGATCACAGTAACTACTCAAAATCAACCCGGTATTGGTATTGAACCCCATATCAAACAAAACCTCATTCTAAAACCTTCGCACACTGCTGATAATGAAAGAAACACGTGGAATCTCATAATCCCTTATCAAATCAACAAGTCATGGAGCTTTTTTGCCCCAACCAGAATCATAATCACCTTCTAAGATGACTTTCAATATTATCTTCCCAATATACCGTAATAAAATCTGATAGTACCCATTCTAGGTCCAGTGACCATATATTATTAAACATAACTATCCCACTGACATGCCACACCAATACAACTCAAGCCATAACTGCGCAATCTTGTACCCAAAATGGAAGATGTCTCAAAGTAGAGAATCGTATTGCAAGTTCAACAAGCACCACCACAACTGCAATGCTATAAGCTCATCATACATAGTAGAACCAAGGCACACGAATCTAATAATGGTAGCTAGATCTCCTAGATCTCACATTAACATCAACAACACAGACAACTCACGTGCCATAACATAATCAGCCCGATATAATCCCAGGCCTCCAGTCCAAACATATCATATGGGAGCATTTAAACAGATATATATGTATAAGCTAAATGAAATAAGATTCTCATGCTCTTGGACTGGTATAAATAACACGCTATAGTGTAGGCATGAGCAATTGTGCTATCACAGCTCAAATCGGCAAGTTAAAGCATAATTAGTAACTACCCAATTTAATTAAGGAATTAGCCTCTTTGTAACCTCAAGTATAGTACAGATAGTTCTCAACAAAGGTACGAATATGAGAAACATTATAACTTTAATCTTAACAGTCAACTCTAGGCATATCATAGCCTAAGCATTTTTCCGAGTAGGAATACTTGCCCCGATACCCGCACATGGGCTCAAACCTCACATATATGTGCACTTATAGCGCATAGCTATCACAAATAATTAACGCAACTAATGCCTCCACTGAGTTTAAATAAAATACTCACCTCAAACAGGTCGCAACCCTGAAATAATATGCTTCTGAGAACTCCTAGTCTCCAAATTCATAAGACACATGAATCACCGTAACAGATCCCAACTCCAGCACTCGAATGACTAACACATCTTTCATGCACGATCCTCCCACTAGGAATGCTTTCAAAATTCTTCCGCGCCACATAGAAATTATTTAAATATCAATAGTCTATCAACTAGATGGGTACTGTAGTACCAATGGCATCCGTAAATCAATACACAATACACCTTTTGAAATGCGCACCCTTCTTAGGGATTACCGAGTAGTTATAACATTCATCTAAATATATAATACTGACCATTTTTGTCTAGAATTCGTGACCTTCCCTTCAAGAATCAACTGCCACTTTGTACATGTAAATCTTAAACCCGTACAACACACCACATCTATCATGCCATCATGTGACAAGAACAAGAATCTCATTATCGACTTTGAGTCACCAGCAAATTGCATACCCTATTAGGTAGAAACCTTTCTCTTGCTTCTTTCCAGGAGGAAATCACAATACACGACATGTTCCCCACACTGGTAGAAACTATACGGTTCAACCATGGTAGAAACGATCAAGAGCACTTTGAAATCCATTTGCACATAACCAAGCTATCAGAACTGAATTCCTCTAACTCGACCAAGCCACACAAGTTGCCAATCCGAGAGTATTGCCACAAAATACCCGTAAAGTCTCACCACATCATAATTACCCCAAAAGAACCAAGCATACCATTACCATATTGATCCAGCGTGCTACCCATTTGTCCTATTTTCTCTGAGTTTCTTCTTAATTATCCTCAAGTTGCCATTTCTCCTTGTCAGAACACTACTATCCTTACCCAAAGCTCACTACAAGACATCCTAACATAAAACCATACCTCCCTAAGGCCCATAAGCCACTGTATTCTTCTTAAGCAACTCCATAAATGCCACAACTGTAACACTCACTCTGAAAATACCTTATGCGAATTTAAAATTGTTCCTTTTTCCTTTCTTATACTGAAATATAGAATCCATAGTCAAACATAATTATTGCACGTCCCGATACCATCCAATGTAAGTAATCGATTCTAGTGATATACAAATTCGAAAAAAAATTCAATTTCCACATATACATTTTGAATCCATTAGAACCCTCTCGAGAGTCATCCACTCTGCTCAAATCTAATTTGCTCCGCCCAAACGGGCCGAAAGATACGTGCTCCTTTAGCACAATCAACACTCAAAGAAGTAACCTTGCATTGACACGACCAATCAAATTCATACTTCGTGTGCACTACATCCTTCAAAATAAAAACTTATTCATTCCATAATTTTCATAGTTTCATAAAGTGCAATGTAACCCATACCCAGGAATTTCCTTACCCGAGTCATCCTCAATTTCTACCTCTTCAAGTCATAACTAATCCACCAGTATGCCTCAGACCAAAACTAAAATTTAATATATATCCATGAAATTGAACTATCAATAGCAGACTCCCCCACTTGGCTCAAAGCCATACAACAAAACACTCAATAACTCACAATACTCATACTTTATTACTGCCATAATATTGCAATCTGCTCAACAAAAATTCTTCTCAAGCTTATGCAACACCCACTATAAAATACCTCAATAATCCGCTAAGTTCGCATTTATTCTCGTGACAGTTAAGTCAACTTTCTCAATCGGATTCAAATTCAAATCTCAACACATATGCCCAACTGGTAGAAAAAAAACTCTCCACTCAACATTATAAGGAACACACCTATATAGATTACTCTGCAGGAGATAATCCACCTACTTAGCCTCAAATTGGCATCTTGTTATACCCTTTCGCAACCACAATTACGACATAATCACTTACTCCTTCTGAGTCCAAACTCATTAACAAGACACAAGAATTTAATTTGTCCACAATGTAACAGCGTGAAAGATCCTTTAATACACTCACACCTCAAGACTATACGTCAAATCGAGACAGAAGTCAAATACACAATAGTCCTTTTTACATCTCAAGCAAACATTTTTTTCCCGTCACTTTCCAACCATCTGAACACCTCCTGCAATCACAATATAATCATCATATGGCCATCTAGCCATTCATCGAGCCACAAATTTCACTCATAGGGACACTACCGGATATATGAGTCAAATTGTACAAGTTCCCACAACTGAAACTACCGTGCCTAAGCTGCGGTCTAATCCTGGCCTCAAATCCTCCAGACTGGCCCATCACCAAAACATATAATACACCTTTCGAACCTCATTCATGGAATCACAAGCCGGTGATGCACAATTGATATCGAGCGCTTACATGCGCACACGAATGTGTGGAGGGAATTCAAAGAGCTATGTTTCAAGCTGAATCAATTCCGCTCGATAGAATACAAGAAAGTGAAATTTTCCTAAGGGTTCAGAAGACTCTCGAAGATAAGTACAAACATCTCTATACCGATCCGCAAGACTCTACTAAACCTGCACATGACTCGTGAGACCTAGGTTACCTAGAGCTCTGATACCAACTTGTCACGATCCAAAATCTCATACGTCGTGATGGCGCCTATCTCAATACTAAGAAAGCCGACAATTTCAATAAATCACATATCTTTTAAATTTGAAAACATAATGATTAAATTAAGCGGAAGAAATCTCGCAAGTACAAATATAAACACTCCCAAAACTCGGTGTCACTGAGTACATGGGGATCTAATATGAATACAAGTCTGGAAAATATGGTCTATAGTAGTCTGAGACAAAATACAATAAACAAGGAGATAGGGAAGGAGAGACAAGGTCTGCGAAACATGGCAGCTGCCTCTGAATCTCCGAAAAATCAACTGTGCGAAAGAATCAACACCCGCTATGTCCGGGAACACCTGGATCTGTACACGAAGTGCAGGGTATAGTATGAGTACAACCAACTCAATAAGTAACAATAATAAATAAGGAAATGAAGATAGTGACGAGATACACAATTATAGTTCATTTTTAGTAATTCCAGCAAAGAATAGGTACACTTTCAAATCCGGCAGTTTAAGTTAAATCAGTTTTATACAGTTTAAGTTCAGGTAATCCGGATATAAAATCTTTCAGAAATTTCACAACAATGACAAATAGCAACTAAGTGCAACAACAAACGAAAAAAGCAAGTACAGCCTATCAGGGCAACAATCACTCAACACATCACAACAACTCAATCACTCGGCTCTCAGCTCTCAGTACTCACACTCAATAGGTACTTGCGCTCACTAGGGGTGTACAGACTCCAGAGGGGCTCCTACAGCCCAAGCGCAATAATCCGCATAGACAACTCACGTGCTATAGTATCAATATGTGGATCTGCATGGACAAATCACGTGTTGCACGGACAACTCACGCACTTTAGTATTATATCAAGATCCGCACGGACAACTCATGTACTATGGTATAAATACCTCACAAACAGGCCCTCTACCTCACTCAGTCATCAACCTCTCTAGTCTCATGGCCCTCAGTAATAAAGGGGAATCAACCCAAAACAGAATGATATCATGTATCCGCAGGGAATAACAGAGACTGAGGTATAATATGCAAGTAATACTACGACTGAGTACAAGTAACAATAAGCAGGAAGGTTCAACAAGTATTACGACCACTGGGTCTTTACAGCACCAACACATAACCTAAGCATGATTCACTGTCAAATTTCTATAGCACAGAAATGGCACATAGCTAACAACAAGCTTATTCAACTTTCCAATTTTCACGGAATGGACCAAGTCCCAATTCCCACGGTGCATGCCCACACGCCCGTCACCTAGCATGTGCATCACCTCCAAAATACTCACATAATACAATAATCTGGGGTTTCATACCCTCGGGACCAAATTTAAAATTGTTACTTACCTCAACAAGATGAACCCAACGTCGAGCAAGCTAATCAATACTCAGAAAATTCCATTCCATGTGTATCCACATCGGAATGCCTTCTTGTCTCCTCAATTCAATACCAATGATCCGAAATTGAAATTCACCCCTTAATGATACTACAACAATCTACTATACTAAGCAACTGCAATCTACAATATCAACTTCCAATGGGACCAATATTAGTAACCGATTCCATAGTTTAGGCCATTTAGACAATTTACCAAACACCTAGTGGGCATACATTTATACATTTCTTAACCATAGAATTAGTTCTTCCAACTACCATCATTTACCAACAATTCATCCCACCATCATTCTTTAACAACTTATAATCCTAACATCACATGTGTGACCAACCATTCTCACCCAACCAACAAAATTCCAACAAATAATCACCTTTCAATCTCTTCAATAGTTATGTATTTAAATTGAGAATTTGTGTCTTCCAACCACTATACCATAAGTTCCAATACTTGATTCATACTCATATTTCCATAATAAATCCATACATGTACACATAATACTCTCACACCCAAAAAACATACTTCTTATGGCCTACTTTTAATCCAAATCCCGAAATTAAAAACTAGGGTATATACAATTACCTCTTTGATGAAGATCTTGTGATTAGCTTCCTTGATTCTTGAATATTGGTGTAAGATTGGATGATTAGAATGTTAGGTTTACTCCTTCTCTCTCTAAAATGCTCTTATATCTCTCTAAATTATCTGGTTTTTACCTCAAAAATGACTTAACCCCTCTCTCTACCCGGCCTTGGGGTTATTTAATGAGTTCCTACGCGTGCGGCCGTGCACCTGGGTAAGTGGCCGCGCACCTGAGGCATAAACTCTCAAATATGCTTGGCCGCGCATCTGGGCGCGCATATGACACAGGTCCAATAAAATGGCCATAACTTTCTGTATACATATACAAATGACAAACGGTTTGATGCGTTGGAAACTAGACTCAAAGGGCTGATTGGATAGGGTATACACCATATAAAGCTTCATTTCTTGAGAGTTATTGTTGTTTGAAGTTAGGTCTTGTGCGAACTCACTTGAAACTTTATCCCATCATATAACTTTTCAACTTGACTTAGCCTTAGTGCTCTTCTTAGACCATAAACCATTCTTAATGCACCTCATACATATATTATCATGATCAATTGATATCATTCAAATTATTAATCTTGTTCATACCCAAATTAATATAATTAGCACCCGCCAATCTTCTTAATGGTCTTAAAACACTTAGAAATTTTCCGGGGGTGTTATAGACTAAGAAGAAGGAAGAGAAGGAGGAGGAGCAGGAGGCCTAAAGTTATTTGTACTTTGGGTACTTGTTAATTCTTTTTTAAGAAGTGGATACAATATAAATTGGAGCGACCAAGTGGGGTGTCCGGTGAAAGTTTTACAAATAAATCATGGCAGTCAGCCGTTTCTTTTTGTCACGGACCGAAATTCCTACCTTCGGGACCGTGATGACCCCTAACATTTTACTTGCTAGGCAAGCCAACGTTAGAATATAATTAGCCATTTTAACAAAATTTTAAATTAATTTATACCAAGGAAACAATTGCGGAAAATAAAGTCTGAAATAAGGTGAAGAATCCATAATAATTGTGATATCTAAATACCATCCCAGAACTGGAGTCACAAGTGCACGAGCTTATAGAATAATATAAATAAAGGTCCGAATAAAATTCAAGCTATTTGAAATTTAATACATAGTTGAGATAAGATAGAAGGGGACTTTAGAACTGCGAACGTTGTGCAGTTATACCTCAAATCTCCACTGGTAGTTGTATCCGGGAAAATCTACAAAACGCCGCTGAGACCAACTCCGAAATCTGCACAAGAAGTGCAGAATGTAGTATCAGTACAATTGACCCCATGTACTGGTAAGTGCCGAGCCTAACCTCGACGAAGTAGTGACGAGGCTAAGGCAGGTAGCTTACATTAACCTGTACATCATCATCATCATAATAATAATAATAATAATAATAATAATAATAATAATAATAATAATAATAATAATAATAGTAATACCGATAAATAATATCAATAATTGAAGCCAATTCAGCAGTCACAATCCCTCAACTTGTTTCTATTGCGACGTGCAACCCGCTCCAACAATATAAACTTAGAATAAATCTGTTGCGGCGTGCAACCCGATCCCCCAATATAAACTTTAAATAAATCTGTTGCGGCGTGCAACCCAATCCCCCAATATATTTATTTTTATTTTCGTTGCGGCAGGCAACCTGATCCCCCCATATATTTTAACAACTCTTAAATGTAATAAACATAATCCAATAAATACCACGTTCAATGAGAAACTATTAAGCATCAAGGCATGCAATAATTATAATTTATTTACGAAATAAACAATGACAAGTAGCAATTAATTGTGCAGATCAGGGAGAAAATAGGCAGTTTAATATTTAATGTGTTGAATGTCAAGTAGCAATTAAGACACACAAATCATATAAGCATGTAACAATTATTGCAGGAATTCAAGAATTAATATTTGACAAGGAATGAGAGAGAAATAAATATTATAACAATTAATTCGTATCTCAAAACAATTTAAGATGTTTAAATAATTAAGCAAATAATTAATTTGACAAAGTATAGGCACTCGTGACCTTGCCTATACATCGTTACACACGAAATTCACATAACAAATAATTCAACGTTTCTATTCCCTCAAGTCAAGGTTAACCACGACACTTACCTCGCTTCGCAACCAAATTCAAGTTTCCAATACACCCTTGCCTCGCGCATTAGTGTCCAAAATCTTCAAATCCAGTCATACACAATTCAATATATTCAATACAAATAGTAGGAATAAATTTCATATGAATTTACTAATTTTCCGGATTAAAATGTGAAATTCATCCCAAAATTCATCAGTGGGGCCCAAAAATTAAATTTCGGGCATACGCTCAAGTCCCAAATCACGATACGGATTTATCGAAACTGTCAAAATACCGATCTGAGTCCGTTTGCTAAACATGTAGACCAAAGTCAACTCAGTTGAGTTTTAAGGCTCTATTTCACATTGTAATCCATTTTTCACATAAAAACTTTTCGAAAAATTATACGGACTGCGCACACAAGCCAAGGAATGATAAATAGTGCTTTTCGAGGTCTTAGAATACAGAATTAATTATTAATTTAAAGTTTACCTTTTGGGTCATCACATTCTCCACATCTAAAATAAACGTTTGTCCTCGAACGGAATTAGAAAAGTACCTGAGTTGGTAAAAAGGTATTGATATTTACTCTGCATGTCCGACTCGGACTCCCAGGTATCTCTCCCAATCGATTGACCTCTCCATTGCACCCGAACTGAAGGATAACTCTTAGAACTCAACTGTCGGACCTGCCGGGCTAGAATAACTACTGGCTCCTCTTCATAAGTCAAATCTTCGTCCAATTGGACTAAGCTGAAATCTAATATATGGGACAGATCACCATGATATATCCGAAGCATAGACACATGGAACACTGGATAAACTGCTGATAAACTAGGTGGTAGTGCAAGCTTGTAGGCTACTTCACCCACCCTTTCAAGAATTTCAAAAGGTCCAATATACCTAGGGCACAACTTGCCCTTCTTTGCTAATCTCATTACACCTTTCATAGGTGAAACCCGGAGCAATACTCTTTCTCCAACCATGAATGCAATATCACAAACTTTATAGTCGGCATAACTCTTTTGCCTAGACTGAGCTGTGTGAAGTCGATCCTGAATAATTTTGACCTTATCCAAGGCATCCTGTACCAAATCGGTACCCAACAACCGAGCCTTTCTCAGTTCAAACCAGCCAACTGGCGAGCGACACTGTATTCCATATAATGCCTCATATGTAGCCATCTGAATGCTCGACTGGTAGCTATTATTATAGGCAAACTCCGCAAGTGGCAAGAATTGATCCCAAGAACCTCCAAAGTCTATAACACAAGCGTGAAGCATATCTGCCAATATCTGAATAGTGCGTTCTGATTGTCCGTCTGTTTGTGGATGAAATGTTGTACTCAACTCAACCCGTGTGCCTAACTCACGCTATACAACCCTCCAAAAGTGCGAAGTGAACTGCGTACCTCGATAAAAAATGATAGACACGTGCACATCGTGAAGGCGGACAATCTCACGAATGTAAATTTCAGCTAACTGCTCTGAAGAATAGGTAACTGCCACTGGAATGAAATGTGTCGACTTGGTCAACCTGTCCACAATGACCCAAACTGCGTCGAATTTTCACTGAGTCCATGGGAGCCCAACAACAAAATTCATAGTGATACGCTCCCACTTCCACTCAGGAATTTCTATTTTCTGAAGCAAACCACTAGGTCTCTGATGTTCGTACTTAACTTACTGACAATTCAGAAACTGAGCCACATATGCAAATATATCCTTCTTCATTCTCCTCCACCAATAATGTTGCTACAAATCTTGATATATTTTGGCATCACGTGGATGTATAGAATACCTGGAACTATGGGCCTCTTCCAAAATTAATTCATGAAGCCCATGCACATTAGGCACACAAATATGACCCTGCATTCGTAGAACTCCATCTTCCCCCACAAAACCTGTTTGGCATCATCGTATCGAACTGTGTCCTTAAGTACAAGTAAATTAGGATCATCATACTGGCGCTCTCTGATGAACTCATATAAAGAAGAACGAGTGACTGTGCAAGCTAGAACCCGACTGGGTTCTGAAACATCTAACCTCACGAACTGATTATCCAAAGTCTGAACATTTGCAACTAACAGTCTCTCACCAACCGGAATATATGCAAAACTGCCCATACTCATAGCCTTTCTACTCAAACCATCGGCTACCACATTGGCCTTTCCGGGGGTGATACAAAATAGTGATATCATAGTCCTTCAATAGCTCCAACCATCTTCTCTGCCTCAAATTGAGATCCTTTTGTTTGAACAGATATTGTAAGCTACGATGATCAGTAAATACCTCACACGAGACACCATAAAGGTAATGCCTCCAAATCTTCAACGCATGAACAATGGCTGCCAATTCTAAGTCATGAATAGGATAATTCTTCTCGTGAACTTTCAATTGCCGCAACGCATATGCAATCACCCTGCCATATTTCATCAATACTACACCAAGCCCAATGTGAGATGTATCACAATATACCGGATAATATCCTGAACCTTTGGGTAATACCAACACTAGCGCTGTAGTCAAAGCAGTCTGGAGCTTCTGAAAGATCAACTCCCACTTGTTGGACCATCTGAATGGAACACCTTTCTGGGTCAGTCTGGTCAATGGGCTTGCTATGGATGAAAATCCCTCCACAAACCGACGATAATAACCTGCCAAACCCAGGAAACTCTGGATCTCTGTAACTAAAGTAGGTCTAGGGCAATTCTGAACAACCTCAATCTTCTTAGGATCCACTTTTATACCTTCTGCCGACATAACATGCCCCAAAAGTGCAACTAAGTTTAATCAAAACTCGCATTTAGAAAATTTAGCATATAACTGATTATTCTTCAAAGTCTGAAGCACACTCTGAAGATACTGCTCATGCTCTTCACGACTGCTGGAGTAAATCAAAATATCATCAATGAATACAACCACAAAATAATCCAGATAGGGCTTGAACACCCGATTCATCAAATCCATAAATGCTGCTGGGGCATTTGTTAAACCAAATGACATCACTAGGAATTCGTAATACCCATACCAAGTCAAAAAAGCTTTCTTAGGGACATCAGATGCCCTAATCTTCAACTGATGGTAACCAGACCTCAAGTCGATCTTTGAAAACACCTTGGCACCCTGAAGATGATCGAATAAGTCATTAATTCTTGGCAGTGGATATTTGTTCTTGATAGTAGCCTTGTTCAACTGCCGATAATCTATACACATCCGCATTGAACCATCCTTCTTCTTTTCAAATAACACTGGTGCACCCCAAGGTGAGACGGTATGTCTAATGAATCCCTGATCAAGCAAGTCTTGTAACTGCTCGTTTAACTCTTTCAACTCCGGCGGGGCCATATGGTATGGTGGAATAGAAATGGGCTGAGTGCCCAGAGCCAAATCAATATAGAAGTCTATATCTCTATCGGGTGGCATCCTCGGTAAATCTGTAGGAAATACTTCTGGAAATTCACGAACAACTGGAACTGAATCTATAGAAGGAACTTCAGTGTTGTGATCGCGAATATAAGCCAAATAAGCTAGACACCCCTTCTCGACCATACGCCGAGCCTTAATATAAGAAATAACCTGCTAGTATAATGACCAGGAGTTCCTTTCCACTCTAATCGAGGTAACCCCGACACGGCTAGGGTCACCGTCTTCGTATGACAATCTAATATAACATGATAAGGTGACAGCCAATCCATACCTAAGATGACATCAAAATCTACCATATCAAGAACTAGAAGATCCACACTAGTCTCAAGACTGCCAATAGTAACCACACACAAATGATAGACATGGTCTACTATAATAGAGTATCCCACTGATGTAGATACACACACATAAGCACTCGGAGAATCACGAGGCACAACAAAATATGAAGCAAAATAGGAGAATACATAAGAATAAGTAGATCCTGGATCAAATAGAACTAAAGCATCTCTTTGGAAAACTGGAATAATACATGTGATCATGACATCAGATGACTTGGCCTCAGGCCTAGATGGAAAAGCATAAAATAATGGGTTGGGCCCCACTACTCTTAACTGCGTCTCTAGGACGACCTCTAACTGGCTGGCCTCCACCTCTAATGGCCTGACCTCCACCTTTAATGGCCTGACCTCCACCTCTAGATGCATGACCCCTACCTCTAGCTGGCTAATCAGGCGGTGAAGCAACCTGTGTTGGTATGATGGCACACGAATCCTAGGGCAATACCTTCTAATTTGACCAATGTTCCCACACTCATAACACCCATCCTAATATCGTGCCTGCTAAAGCTGAAGCTGACCCCAATGGGCCGGATAACCGTTGTAGTGACTTTGGAGTGGTGGTGCACTGATAGGAGCTGAATGTGCACTAAATGTTGACTGCCCAGAATAAGACATAATAGGATCGTGACTCCCTGAAGCACCAGGAGATGCCTGAAGTGCTGATTGAAACGGTCTGGGAGGATGACCCCTACCAAAATTACCCCTGCCACCAAACGAGAAACCACTGAAACCACCGAACTGACGAGGCCTCTTATCATACTTCTGCCATCTCTCCTATGCAAGAACCATCTCGATCCTCCTCGCGACATTAGCAGCCACCTGAAAGGAAATCTCACTTCCGGTCTTCTTAGCCATCTGAAGCCTGATAGGGTGAGTGAGTCCCTCAATAAACCTCCTCACTTTCTCTCCCTCAGTAGGTAGTAAAAGGAGATCATGACAGGCTAAATCCATAAAACGAGACTCATACTGAGTAACAGTCATACTACCATGCTGTAGACGCTCAAATTGCCTGCGGTAATCCTTTCTCAATGTGATAGGGAGAAACTTCTCTAGAAATAGCCGTGAGAACTGCTCTCAGGTCAATGCAGGATATCCAACTGGTCTGGTCAATGTATAATCTCTCCACCACCTCTTAGCAGAACCCGTCATCTGAAATACAGCAAAATTGACCCCATTGGTCTCAACTATACTCATGTTCCGCAGCACCTCATGGCAGCGGTCAAGATAATCATGTGGGTCCTCAGAAGGTGTACCACTGAAGTGAACTAGAAAGAGCTTAGTAAACTTTTCTAGTCTCAATAAGGACTCAGAAGACATGGCGAGCCTATCACCGGCCTGTGCCGTAACAACTAGCTGAACTACCCCAATTCTGGGGAGCCATCTGCTCCGGAGCGGGAGTAGTGGGAGTTTGTGCTCCCCCTGCCTGTGAGACGGTTGGTGCCATTGGAAATGTACCATTCTGGGCTACGCCCTCCATAAGACTCACCAAACGGACTAGAGCATCCTGAAACATTAGAGTAGCTATGAATCCTTCCGGGACCTGGACTGGTCCAACTGGTACAGTCTGAACTGGAACATCCTCCTGAAGATCCACCTGAGGTTCAACAACAAGTGATGTTGTTCGAGCTCTAGACTGAGCTCTACCTCTGCTTCGGCCTCTAGCAAGACCTCAGCCTCGATGATAGAATAAAATTGCACGATAGGATAAGAAAGAAGTGATATTATTCCTAAACTTTATAGCCTCTGAAAGATAAGTACAGACGTGTCTGTACCGATTCTTCAAACTCTACTAAATTTGCTTGTGACTCGTGAGACTTATGTAACCTAGTGCTCTGATACCAACTGTCACGACCCGAAATTCCCATCTTCAGGACCGTGATGGTGCCTAACATTTCACTTGCTAGGCAAGCCAACGTTAGAATATAATTAGCCATTTTAACAAGGAAATAATTGCGGAAAATAAAGTCTGAAATAAGGTGAATAATCCATAATAATTGCGATATCTAAATACCATCCCAGAACTGGAGTCACAAGTGCACGAGCTTCTAGAATAATACAAATAAAGGTCCAAATAAAATTCAAGATGTTTGATATTTAATACTCAACCGAGATAAGATAGAAGGGAACACTGCGCAGTTATACCATAAATCTCCACTGGTAGTTGTATCCGAAAAAATCTACATAACGCCGCTGGGACCAACTCTGTAATCTGCACAAGAAGTACAAAGTGTAGTATCAGTACAATCGACCCCATGTACTGGTAAGTGCCGAGCCTAACCTCTACGAAGTAGTGACGAGACTAAGGAAGGCCGGTTTCATTAACCTGTACACAATAATAATAATAATAATAATAATAATAATAATAATAATAATAATAATAATAATAATAATAATAATAATAATAATAATAATAATAATAATAATAATAATAATAATAATAATAATAATAATAATAATAATAATAACGGGAATAGTAGTAAAGCCGGTAAATAATATCAATAATTGAAATCAATTCAGCCGTCACAATCCCTCAACTTGTTTCCATTGCGGCGTACAACCCGCTCCAACAATATAAACTTAGAATAAATCTGTTGTGGCGTGCAACTTGATCCCCTAATATAAACTTTAAATAAATCTGTTGCGGCGTGCAACCCGCTCCAATAATATAAACTTAGAATAAATCTGTTGCGCCGTGCAACCTGATCCCCTAATATAAACTTTAAATAAATCTGTTGCGGCATCAAGCTGATCCCCCAATATATTTATTTTCATTTTCGTTGCGGTGTGCAACCCGATCCCCCATATATTTTAACAACTTTTAAATGTAATAAACATAATCCAATAAATACCAAGTTCAATGAGAAACTATTAAGCATCAAGGCATACAATAATTATAATTTATTTACGAAACAAACAATGACAAGTAACAATTAATTGTGGAAATCAGGGAGAAAATAGGCAGTTTAATATTTAATATGCTAAATGTCAAGTAGCAATTAAGACTCACAAATCAAATAAGCACGTAACAGTTATTGTTGGAATTCAAGAATTAATATTTTGACAAGAAATTAGAGAGAAACAATTATTATAACAATTAATTCGTGTCTCACAACAATTTAAGATGTTTAAATAATTAAGCAAACAATTAATTTGACAAAGTATAGGCACTAGTCACCTTGCCTATACATCATTACACATGAAATTCACATAGCAAATAATTCAAGGTTTCTATTCCCTCAAGTCAAGGTTAACCACGACACTTACCTCGCTTCGCAACCAAATTCAAGTTTTCAATACACCCTTGCATCGTGAATTAGTGTCCGAAATCCTCAATTTTAGTCATAAACAATTCAATATATTCAATACAAATCACAGGAATTAATTCCATATGAATTTATAATTTTTTCGGATTAAAATCCGAAATTCATCCCAAAAATCATCAGTGGGACCCACGTATCGAATATCGGAAAAACTTACGAAATCCGAATACTCGTTCTAAGGCGAGTCTAATCATACAAATATTATCAAATTCCGATGTCAAATGGACCTTCAAATCTTAATTTTTTCGTTTTTGGAAAGTTTTACAAAAATTCCAATTTCTTCCATCTAAATCCGAAATAAACGATGAATATAGACAAGGATTTATGAAATATAATCACTTTTGGTTATAGAATACTTACCCAATTAAAAGTCGTGAAAAATTCCTTTGGAATCGCCAAAATCCGAGACTCAAAACTAAAAAATAAGTAAAAATGGCTAAAATCCAATTTTATGTATTCTTAACAGCTTTTTCGCATCTGCGGACAAAATTTTGCTCTGCGTACTCGCATTTGCGAGACAAAGCTTGCATTTGGGTAACAAGGCTGCCCAACAGAGGCATCTGCAGACCTTCACGTCGCAGAAGCGACTGCGTAGAAGCGCGATGGAAGCCATAGAAGCGAGACCTCCGCATTTGCGGTCTCTCAGCCACAGAAGCAACAACCTCGCACCTGCGGCCAAAATTGCGAAGGTGCGACACACCAGAACCAAACCTGCAATTTTCGCAAAAATGGTCTGAAACTCGTCTGAAACTCACTCGAGCCCCTCGGGACCTCGTCCAATTATACCAACCTGTCCCATAATATAACGCGGACTTACTCGAGGTCTCAAATCACATCAAATAATATCGAAATTATAATTCACACCTCGATTCGAACTTTTGAGTTTCAAACTTTTCAATTTACAAAACTTGGGCCGAAACATGATAAATGAACTCGGAATGACTTCAAATTTGGTACACAAGTCATAAATGACATAACAGAGCTATTAAAATTTTTGGAATTGGACTCCGACCATGATATCAAAACGTCAAATCCGTGGTCAAACTTTGGAAATCTTTAGCCTTTAAATATCTAGTTTCTGTTAAATGGTCATAACTTGAGCTAGGGACCTCCAAATTAAATTTTGGGCATATGCCCAAGTCCAAAATCATGATACGGACCTACCGAAACTGTCAAAACACTGATCCGGGTCTGTGTTGCTAAACATATTGACCAAAGTCAACTCAGTTGAGTTTTAAGGCTCTATTTCACATTTCAATCCATTTTTCATATAAAACCTTTCTGGAAAATTATACAGACTGTGTACACAAGTCGATGAATGATAAATAGTTCTTTTCAAGGTCATAGAACGCATAATTAATTATTAATTTAAAGATGACTGTAATGACCCAAACGGTCATTTTAACTTTTAGAATCTCGTTCCCTAAAATAAAACTCCCTGAATGTACTTTTATTGATTTATGACTTGCAGGGATGGTTGGTTCGGAATTTGGAAGTGTTCGGGTTGAAATCGGAACATTTGGTTCCTTAAGTTAGCCTTAAAAGGCCAAGTATTACTTTGGTCAACATTTTGAGCAAACAGACTCAGATTAGCGTTTTGACAATTTCGGTAGGTCCGTATCGTGATTTGGGACATGGGCGTATGCTCGGAATCAAATTCCGATATCCCTAGCCCGAGATATGGAATTTTGATGAAACAATTAAAACATTTAAGTTCAAATAGTGACCGGATGTCGAATTATGTGCAAACGACCCCGGAATAGAATTTTGATGATTCCAATAGCTCCATATGGTAATTTTGGACTTAGGAGCATATTCAGAATTTTATTGGGAAGTCCGTAGTTAAATTAGGCTTGAAATGGCTAAAACATGAATTTAAGTTTGGAAGTTTGACCGAAGAGTTGACTTTTTGATATCGGGGTCGGATTCCGATTCCGAAAGTTGGAGTAGGTCCAAAATATCAATTATGACTTGTGTGCAAAATTTGAGGTCAATCGAACTTGATTTGATAGGTTTCGGCATTGGATGTGGGAGTTAGAAGTTCAACAGTTTATTAGGCTTGAATCGATGCGCAATTCATGGTTTTGATATTGATTGATGCGATTTGAGGCTTCGAGCGAGTTCGTGATGTGTTTTGGGATAGGCTGGTATAATTGGACGGGGTCCCGGGGGCCTCGAATGTGTTTTGGGGTGGTTTCGGATCGAATTTGGATGAAAAGCAGCTGCTGGTTTGCTGGTTCTAGTTTTGTTCTTTGCGAAGGGAGTCCCGCATCCGCGAAGAAGCAAAATGGTGGCTGCTATCTTGTGCTTTGCGAACGCGAAGAGAAGTTTTGAGGACTCTGGGTTTTGGCCTTCGCGAACGCGAGGTGTTGTTCGCGATGGCTTGAACGCGAACGCGATGCCTTGCATAGACAGGCCTTTGCGAACGCGACACTGGTCACGCGAACGCGAAGGGGAAATACTGGGGCAGAAGCATTTGGCCTTCGCGAACGCGAGGCATTTGTCGCGAACGCGAAGAAGAATGGTTCTGGGTAGTGTTCTGTTAAAGACGGGGGTTGGACTCATTTCCACTCCATTTTTTCATGGGAGCCGATTTTGGGGACAATATTTGATCACCCTTTCCACCATCAACCATGAGGTAAGTCATTCCTACTACTTGTGAGTTAAATACAAGGTGTATACATGGATTTAGACATGAAAATTTGTAAAAAATTTGGAGTTTTGATGAAAAACCTAGAAATTGGTATTTTTGATTTTTTACCATGAAAATGGTTATGGAATTGGATAGAAATGATATATTTGAGTTCTTGAGATTATGGGTACCGATTCCCTCCAGAAATTTCTGAAATCCGGGCACGTGGGCCCGGGGTGAATTTTAGGAATTTTGCCATTTTGGATAAGGTAATTTATTTAATAGATAGATTTCGAATCATTTAGCATATATTAATTATTTTGTACAATATTTGGATAGTTTCAGATTTTTCGGCGTCGAATCGAGAATTCAACGCGACGTGGTAATCGCAAAGTGGACTTTGAGACGAGGTAAGTCTCTTGTCTAATCTTGTGAGGGGAAAATTACCCCATAGGGATTAAATTAAATAATTGTTGCTAGTTGCGGGGGCTACATACGCACGAGGTGATGAAAGTCCGTGCGTAGCTACTATTAATGCTAAAGTCCGGGTAGTTTAGGACTCAAAGCATGAATTACTTGTATAAATTGTATTCCTTATTTAATTAATATTAATTGATATATATGAATATATTGTGAATTGTTAGATAAAGATATTGAAGGATGGAAATCTCATATGCTTGATTTTCTGTTTAAATTAATTAATTGTTAAAAAAAATTGTTCTTCCTCCCGAATTTATCTTATAATAAACATACTCTTATTCCCGGAAGTATATAAAAAAAATATCCTCCTTTCTTGTGGAGCGGGCCGAATGCCTCGGCAGGATAGATGCATCTATGGATCGTACAGCACGTCCCTCGGCAGTGTACACGATACTCTGGATCGGACCGTACGTCCTCGGCAGAAATCGTGCTTAATAATAATAATTACACGATACCTTAATTGTTTATTTCAGCTTGTGAAGCTAATTGAGAAATTAGAAATCTTTGGAATTTAATGAATTATTATTCCTGCTTGTTAAGGAATTATTGTTATTCCTGTAAATGAGACTAATTGATAAATTAAAAATTTATTGACATTGAATTGCAGCTTGTAAAGCCATTTGATAAATTGGAAGTTTTATTGAAATTGAATGATTTAATTAATAGATTGGAAATTGTCGCATTTGGAGGAATTTAATTATATCTACTGGTCAATAAAATTACTGTTAACTCTGTGAATCACGTTACGGAGACGTCTGTGATAATTACTGTACGGAGACGTCTGTGATAATTATCTTCGAGAGGCTACAGGGCTGTTAGGAATACTTCCCTTCTTGATTCCTCATCGTACGATTCAATTCTTTTGAGGCTTATGCCAACATTTCCTTCATATTCAATCTTATGCGACGTAAAGCGCTTTTTATACATTGAGAATCGAGAAATGTTTTAATGGTACTACAGATGTAGTGCAGGATGCTTCTCCCTGTGTAATTAATTGGGCTATAGTCGTTGCCTTGCGGAAGGACACTATGTTGTTTCAAGTGAAGTATCAATACTACCTAAGGTTTTGAAATTTGGCATTGATTGTTATGATAATTCGTGCGTTGTTATCGCACAGTGTTTATGTAATGGTAGAATGCATGTCTATGTATCAGGGCAATAAAAGACTTGAAAGAAGGTTTTCTCAGTACATGATTCAGAGGTTCCATGTTTTAATTCCAGCGGAGAAAAGTCAATCACACTATGAATGTTCAGGTTTAGGGTTATGGAGTAACGAAGCTTGATATTTTCGAGTGTGGTAGAGTTCTCAATTTTGATGTGGTGTAGTCACCTTGTAAAATGCATTAAGGTTTGCCAGTGTTATGGTTTTCTTTAACTTGCCTTCACGACGGGGTGTTAGGAATTGGTATAGGGGAAGCAGTCATTAGATATCGATGTGTACAGTGATTCAGGATGGAAGCAACGTTTCTAGTATTGATGTCTCGAGAAGGATGATAGTCAGAAAGGTTTAAAGGTGGCAACGAGCTATTGGTTCAAGTGCTACAAAGACGGATTTTTAGTAAGGAAATAAGTGGGCAGTGAAGGATGAGAAAGGACATGTGGAAGGTGTCTTGTGGTGGTTAAGTTCCTAGAAGGCCAAGTGTAAGAAAATAGAAGTCGAGGAGTTGCTTAAAGGAGAAGGGTTTGACCAAAGTGGGAGAGGGGCAAAGTAGCATATGGGTTACATGGTAGGATAATTATACATCTTGAGGAATGTTTGGAGTGATTTGGGATGTAAAATGGACAGTGACTAGGTCTACGGACTTAAGTTGTAATATTAGCTGCTATATTGAGGAAGATTGGATACAACAGGAGGGAGTTACTTGATATGAAGAAGGATACAACATGACTTTGGATTGAAATGTTTTGTCGCACCTCTAGTTAACGTCCATGAGGAGTGAACAGACTGGTGCAGCTGGTGAATGAGCTCGGACTCAGGATGATCTACTGATTTTGTAGTAATTGCACCCAGTGCAGCGACATTGGAATATGTCAGCATATGATTTCCCCATGTGGGTTATCTCCTGTAAGTAGGTTAGCGGTCGCGTGGTGTTGATGAAGTTTCTGCGAAGAATTCTACTGGCTACCCGGTAAGAGATTTAATATGTAAATGTGGCTAGTGGTTCGGAGTGTTTATTAAAGGTTAACAGAAGGATATCTAGAAAATTTGGCGAGTCGCGTGTGCACGATCATGTCAACGATGAAGAATGAATCTCGGTGGATTCCAAAATTTTGTAATTGTAGCTTCAAGCTAAGTGGGAGAGCCCACCGTCTATGATTGGATTGTGTAGTGTCAACTTGTACAGTTTCTAGTTATTGGTGTATTGGTGGGTCATTGCAACTAAGGAAAGAAAACATCAGTGGTAATTTGAGCACAGTATTTGAGGAATGTGTGCCATATTTGGCCTTATTAATTCATATTCAGGTTTTTGGAAGACTTAGAGTTTATGCTTCGTGTAGATGTAATGCACAGGAATATGAAACAGTCGGATGTCTCCTTGATAAAGTGTCCATGTGCTAGCAGGGCATTGGGATTGATCATGTTTGGGAACAAGTCAGAGCAAGTGGCTCTCAATAACGGTCCTAGTGGATTCAAAAATTTAAAGTGTGGTGTCTAAGGATCTTGAGTATGTAGTATGGTTGAGTATCGAGCTTTTATAACAGATTATGAAAAGGGGCTTGGAGTACTCTGTGTTATCTTCAGGTTGTGGTGTAGCAATAGAGAAACATAAGAAAATAACTTTGGATTCATAAAAGAAGTATCAAAATGGGTGTACCAATTGAAGATGTGAAAGTGCGCACAAGAAGGGATATGAGATAATTAGTGGGTTTTGAAATAGCGTGGTCTCGTGAAATAAGGTCACTCGGGATGAGTACGGATTTGAGTTCATGATGTAATGAATGAAGCTATTATTATTTCTAAGGCAAGTTGAGAATAAATTGAGAAAAGACGGATTGGCTAACAATGGTTGAATTGGCGCGATGGTGGCAATGATCAGTTCCTTCAGCGCATTGAATTATGCATGTGATTTGTGGCGGTACGTGCAAGGCTTGATGGCTGCCGTAATTGATTTTATTTGGATAAATTCAAGTATTATGACATGTTATGTGTAGAGGGATCCCAGAAGAGTTTTGGTGGTTTAGACCACTACTTGAGGCCGGTAAGTTTTTTTACGGATATTGGAATTCAGTCACGTGTTGCAATGGTTCTCTTGAAATGAGTTAAGAAGAAGGTTTCTATATGATGAAGTATTTACCCTATTAGTGGTTCAGGAGTTATGATTGAATTCTTGTACTCCTACACATTGGCGTGGTTAAGTGCACTAAGTAGCATGGGATTCGAAAGTCGAGGATTTAAGATTTCGGTTCGGTGTTGACAAGGATGTCATGAGCTCGGATAAGCAGGAAAGGGATTTAGATGTTTAAAGTAAGATGGTATTATTTTTGGCATCATCTAAGGTCGATGTCAGTGTAAGAGACATTGTGTATCGATTTGTTGATTCTTGATATGCTTTACAGCATTAGTGTAACTGGTAGCATGGATGTGCAGACTTGTTACCTGGTGCGGAAGGCCGTGGGAGCGTGTCTCACGGAAAGATTGTTTAAGAGTGACATGTAGTCACTTGATTGATTGAAGATTGAAACCAAGTATAAAGATTGTGGTAATATCGTTGATTCGAGAATTTATGCCTGGAGGGCGCTCAATTCATTTGGTTGTGGACTGTGGAAGTTTGTTCCGATTATGACGGCTATTCTTGTGTGTTATGGGAAAAATGGGTTATTATGGATCCTTGAAAGGTTAGTGCCCTAGTACGGTGCGATCATAATCGGCTTGAGGTCTGTGGATGGATTTAAATATGAATACGGTCTCTATATCAGACCGGATGTGTTCATTTCAGCATAAAAGCTGCCTATGGAGGAGTATTCGGACGTTGGATGTCGTTTCGTCATCGGTTATTTCATGTAATACTATATTGTGCCATGTGAGTTAAGAAACGGCTTGATAAATTTCTTATGTGATGAGGTTCCGCGTAGCGATGGTGTTATGTGAGCAGGATGACTCTCGAGATTCAGATCATATATCGCACCCTAGTTGTGCTTGGGTTTTGTAGCGTACGGCGCTGTCGGTCCTTCCAAGGATTGTATTATGCACTTAGCATGCTTGTGTCCGATGTTCGGATATTTTGGAAATAATGAGCATTCTAGCTCGGTAAGTATTTCCTTATAGATTCTTTTTGTGCGGATCGGGTGGCACGCCGCCACGGGTATGTTGTTTGGATCTGGTTGTACGCCGCAACAGTGTGATGTTGAGTACAGTCCCCAATATTCTATTTTGTGTGTTTTGTGTCCCATTTTCTAAGCAAGGTTCATGACACCTTTTTAGTTGTCTAGTTAGGTCATTTTTCCTTATGTATCACATTCCAGTTTGTAGCATGTTGGCGCATTATTGGCGTCATATGAGTCCTTAGTTAGGGTTTAAGGCGACCTATTTCCTGTGTAGTTTATACTAGGTGAGATGAGACTATTGGACCTGAAATCAGTGCAATCGGATTTATATAAGGTATATTAAAGAATAAACATCGCTATCCAGTTCAGAATGAGATAATGGTCCTTGTCAGAATGAGAAACTCAGTAAATTATTGACTCGGCAGTTGGATATGAATTTCTACACATTTCTTCCATCGTGGAAGCATTGCGAGAGTTGGAACATGACTTATATGTATCATGAGATGTGTTGTGGACACTAGATTCGTGGAATCTCGACTATTGTTATCGAGCATGTTATTATGGGCATGTGAATGGTGCGGTGCATGGTTTAAATTCAACCAAGGTATGCAATCATGTATTGGTGCATCGTGTAGTGATTGATACGGTGCTCATAAATTGAAAACTGGCATGGTGGAAAATTCTCGATGTTAGAATTTGGCTCTAAGGCTTATTTGCCAAGATAAAGGGGAGAATCTTTAGATTGGCTCGAGCTAATGTGCTCAGCTAGGTGTGGTAGCATGGGTAGGTGCACGAGGTGTTAAAAAAATGATTTTGTACAATTCAGGAACAATCCTTAGCACTTTCGAGGACGAACGTATATTTAAGTGGGAGAGAATGTAATGACCCAACCGGTCATTTTAAATTTTAGAATCCCGTTCCCTAAAATAAAACTCCCCGAATGTGCTTTTATTGATTTATGACTTGCGGGGATGGTTGGTTCGGAATTTGGAAGTGTTCGGGTTGAAATCGGAACACTTGGTTCCTTAAGTTAGCCTTAAAAGGCCAAGTTTGACTTTGGTCAATATTTTGAGCAAACAGATTCGGATCAGTATTTTGACAATTTCGGTAGGTCCGTATCGTGATTTGGGACTTGGGCGTATGCCCGGAATCAAATTCTGAGGTCCCTAGCTAGAGATATGGAATTTCATGAAATAATTAAAACATTTAAGTTCAAATAGTGACTAGATGTCGAATTATGTGCAAACGACCCCAGAATAGAATTTTGATGATTCCAACAACTCCGTATGGTGATTTTGGACTTAGGAGCGTATTCAGAATATTATTTGTAAGATCGTAGTTAAATTAAGCTTGAAATGGCTAAAACAAGAATTTAAGTTTGGAAGTTTGACCGGGGAGTTGAATTTTTGATATTGGGGTCGGATTCTGATTTCGGAAGTTGGAGCAGGTCCGAAATGTCAATTATGACTTGTGTGCAAAATTTGAGGTCAATCGGACTTGATTTGATAGGTTTCGGCATCGGATGTGGGAGTTAGAAGTTCAATAGTTTATTAGGCTTGAATCGATGCGCAATTCATGGTTTCGATATTGTTTGATGCGATTTGAAGCCTTGAGCAAGTTCGTGTTGTGTTTTGGGATAGGTTGGTATAATTGGACGGGGTCCCGAGAGCCTCGAATGTGTTTTGGGGTGCTTTCGGATCGAATTTGGATGAAAAGCAACTGCTGGTTTGCTGATTCTAGTATTGTTCTTCGCGAAGGGCGTCCCGCGTCCGCGAATAAGGAAAACGGTGGCTGCTATCTTGTGTTTCGCGAACGCGAAGAGAAGTTTTGAGGCCTCTGGGTTTTGGCCTTCGCGAATGCGAGGTGTTGTTCGCGAACGCGGAGGGGTTGACGTAGGAAACTATGCGAACACGAAGGGTCAATCGCGAACGCGTAGAAGAAAGGAGGAGACGGGCCTAAGGCTATTTGTCCTACGCGAACGCGATGGCTTGAACGCGAACGCGATGCCTTGCATGGACAGGCGAACGCGACACTGGTCACGCGAACGCGAAGGGGAAATACTGGGGCAGGAGCATTTGGCCTTCGCGGACGCGAGGCAATTGTCGTGAACGCGAAGAAGAACGGTTCTGGGTAGTGTTCTGTTAAAGACGGGGTTGGACTTATTTCCACTCCATTTTTTCATGGGAGCCGATTTTGGGGACGATTTTTGAGCACCCTTTCCACCATCAACCATGAGGTAAGTGATTTCTAGTAGTTGTGAGTTAAATACAAGGTTTATACATGGATTTAGACATGAAAATTTGTAAAACATTTGGAGTTTTGACGAAAAACCTAGAAATTGGTATTTTTGATTTTTCACCACAAAAATGGTTATGGAATTGGATAGAAATGATATATTTGAGTTCTTGAGATTATGGGTACCGATTCCCTCTATAATTTCCGAAATCCGGGCACGTGGGCCCAGGGTGAATTTTAAAAATTTTATCATTTTGGATAAAGTAATTTATTTAATAGATAGATTTTGAATCATTTAGCATATATTAATTATTTTGTACAATATTTGGATAGTTTTGGATTTTTCGGCGTCGAATCGAGAATTCAACGCGACGTGGTAATCGCAAAGTAGACTTTGAGACGAGGTAAGTCTCTTGTCTAATCTTGTGAGGTAAAAATTACCCCATAGGGATTAAATTGAATAATTGTTGCTAATTGCGGGGGCTACGTACGTACGAGGTGACGAGAGTTCGTGCGTAGCTACTATTAATGCTAAAGTCCGGGTAGTGTAGGACTCAAAGCATGAATTACTTGTGTAAATTATATTCCTTGTTTAATTAATATTAATTGATATATATGAATATATTGTAAATTGTTAGATAAAGCTATTGAACGATGGAAATTTCATATGCTTGATTTTCTGTTTAAATTAATTAATTGTTAAAAAAAATATTTTTCTTCCTCCAGAATTTATCTTATAATAAACATACTCTCATTCCCGGAGGTACATAAGAAAAATGTCCTCCTTTCTTGTGGAGCGGGCCGAACGTCTCGGCAGGATAAATGCATCTATGGATCGTGCCGCACGTCCCTCGGCAGTGTACAAGACACTCTGGATTGGGTCGTACGTCCTCGGCAGAAATCGTGCTTAATAATAATAATTACACGATACCTTAATGGTTTTTTTCAGCTTGCGAAGCTAATTGAGAAATTAGAAATCTTTGGAATTTAATGAATTATTATTCCTGCTTGTTAAGGAATTATTGTTATTCCTGTAAATGAGACTAATTGATAAATTAAAAATTTATTGACATTGAATTGCAGCTTATAAAGCCATTTGATAAATTGGAAGTTTTATTGTAATTGAATGATTTAATTAATAGATTGGAAATTGCTGCATTGGGAGGAATTTAATTATATCTACTGGTCAATAAAATTACTGTTAACTCTGTGAACCACGTTGATATAAATAATTCTATTTCATGATTATTTAATATTATTGACCGATAGTGAGTGTCAAAGTCGGCCATCTCGTCTCTACCACCTCGAGATTAGGCTTGATACATACTGGGTACACGTTGTTTTCGTACTCATACTGCACTTGATGTACATTTTATTGTGCAGGTACATATATATATATATATATATATATATATATATAGCAGCCTTATGTGCGCAAAGGTGTGGTTAATAATTGTGGGACATAGGTGAGCTGCATTTTATATTACGATCTGCAGCTAACAGAGTCCTCCTTCAGAGTTATTATATTTTCCTGTCTAATTTGTATTCTGGATAGATGCTGTATTTTAGTTTTTTAATTTCCTAGTAAATATTTATGTACTTGTGACACCGGGTTTTGGGAATTGTTGTGAATTATTTAGAAATTTAGTTGCTAAATATATTTATCATTTACTCTATGAGTTTTATCTTTACTATTTCATTGAAGAAATTTTGATTTCAAAAATACTAATTGGGTAATTAAGTGAAGTTTGTATTGTTGGCTTTCCTGACAGTGGTGTCTGGCGCCATCACGACCTTAATGGATTTTGGATCGTGACAATGAACTTTTGGATCATCACACTTTTCTTCTCCATCACAAATCTACAATAATGAGTTAGGCCCCTTTACGTTTAACAAATAAGTTTTGCATTGATTCAAAAACAAAATGAAGTAAAGAAAACAAACGCTAATGAACTTTTCATTAAGCCCGATTTACAATGTTATCACAATTACAGACTCGCTTGCGTAGCATGATTTGTTACATTAAATAAATAACTTCATCAATAATCTCATAGCTTTCCAATAGCTTTAATTAGTCCTTAATTTTAATTAATCCTTTGTCGTAATTGTGGATTCGCTTGCATAGCGTAATTATGACATTTAATAAAATACCCGAGTTAAATTCACATCAATCGTAAAATGTGATAGTTTCGCAAAAGTTTAAGGCACAAGCAATTATTTGTCGATTGTGGAATTGCTTGTATATCGCGATTATGATAAATTAATAAATCAAGTCTTGATCACGGATTCGTTTGCGTGGTGTGGTCATGACTTTAATATAATGTCACGATCCAAAATCCTACCACAAGCGTCGTGATGACACTTAGTCTCCAAGACTAAGTAAGTCGATTATAATTACAATTCAAGCCAAATTTTTTTTAAATAGATAATCAAAACCAACAACGGAAATAATCACAAACAACCTCCAAAGACTGGTAATACTGAGTCACGAACTCTAACTGAATACATGAAATGATCTCAAGGATCGAATACTCAATACTGTTTGATTAATAATTAACATTACAATAAAATGGAAAGACTCCAAGGGACTGCGACGACCAAGCAACTCTACCATGAATCCTTGAGATCACACTCTAACACTGTCCGAGTTCGATATCTCCAATACCTGACTCTACACAAAAATATGCAGAAGTGTAGTATGAGTACATCACAGTCGGTACCCAGTAAGTATCAAGACTAACCTCAGTAGAGTAGTGACGAGGTACAGTCAAGACACTCACTAGTCTAATAACCTGTGCAATATAGTATACAAAATTAATAGAAAACAAATAACAATGATGGAAACAATAATCAATCAGTGATATACACAACAAGGCAATACCAACACCATAAATATTATTCAACAAATAATGAATACAAGTACAACCAATTAATCAAGACCTTCAAATATAAATCTTTCGCCTATATGTTTTTCAAATAATAATCTTCAAGATATAATACTTTCCAATAAATATATTTCGAATATACTTCCTTCAAATAAATATCTTTCAAATATAATTATTTCAAATAAATCTCTTTCAAATATAATTCCTTCAAATAAATATCTTTCAAATATAATTCTTTCAAATAAATATCTTTCAAATAAAATTCACCCTGTGACACCTCATTTCAAAATCATAAAATACGAGTCTCAGCCCACTTTCATATTTTCACAGCACCTCGTGCCAATTTCTCTATCACAATCGCACAGACAACTCACGTGCCAATATCATCATCATTTACTCACGACACCTTGTGCCCATATTTCATATCACAACTGCACGGACAATTCACGTGCCAATATCATCATTATTTACTCACGGCACCTCGTGCCCACATTTCATTTCATAATCTGCTGGGAAATAGCCTCAGGCTCCCAATTTCAATATAGATCAGACTATTATCAATTTACCAACAACAAGATAAATTGCACAAGAAATAAAAATAAACACAAGAAAAATCACAACATCACATGAAAATTACCAACGCAATAACCTCACATCATCACATAAAAATTACCAACACAATAACTCCACATCATCACGTATCATCCCTGACAATAGCCACTTTTATCTCTCCTATAGCCACCCTTATTACTCCTATAATGGCCTCCCTTATCCCTCTGCCCTGACAATATCAATAGTCACCCTTATCGCTCCTATAACCACCCTTATTGCTCCGTATAATAGCCACCCTTATCACTCCGCCCAGATAATATCCCAACACACATAACCACGGTGAAATGCCACCCTTAAACCCACATAATATCAACAGTGAAATGCCACCTTTATACCTACATAATATCAACAGTGAAATGCCACCGTTATATTCTCATAATAATAACTCAAATTACACAACAATTTACATGGAATATTATCACGACAACACAAAACAATCAATTCTTATCACAATTTTCCCAATGACCACAACTAATTTCAATGATATAGTAAAATTAATAAATTTCTCAAAATAGCCCAAGGCTACACACAACGTATATAAAATCTCAAAACAATCAACAGAGATGGAAAAGTAACTCAGCATAGGACAACGCCTTCTTTAATATAGATTTTAATAAATATAAATTAATGTCTCATTTTAAACTTATTTAATAATTATTTGTAGATAAGGATTTCCATATGAATTTAATTCCAAAAAAAATTAAATTAACAAGTACCCGGAATTCACATAAAAATCCAAGTGACAATAACATCAAACTATCATATAAGATACAATTTCGACAAACAAAGAATGAGGTATGACACATACAAGATTTATTAAGTGCCAACAATTTCTAATTTAATACATAAGGACGTCTACAATTTTAACCGATTTAATTTGAACATATAAACCAAGTACGTACTCGTCACCTCACGTACATGGTTTTCAACTACACAATTTCCACATAAGACTCAATGCCTAAGGGGTAATTCCCCCCACTCAAGGTTAGGCAAGATACTTACCTTTTTGAAGTTATGCCGATATTTCAAAATAGATGTCTTGCTTGAATAAATCCTTCGGACAGCTCAAATCTATTCAAATTAATGGAATAATTTTATTAAAATTCATCGAAAATAATTCCGGATAATATAGCGTAGACTTAAAAATTTTACATTAAAAGTCAACCAGAAGTCAATGCGGGGATCGCCTCTCAGAACCCGACGGAATTTTTATAAAATTCGAACACCCATTATGATACGAGTTCAACCATACCAATTTTATCAAATTCCGATAACGAATCGACCTCCTATTTCTCAATTTAAAGTCTATAACATTTCTATCATTATAAACCCAAAACACTAATTTAATGATAAAAATAATAGTAGATTCGGATAATTTAACCAAAATTGAGTTAAGAACTCTTATCCCGATGTTTGCCTTGAAAATCTCCCAAAAATCGCCTCTCCCTGAGCTCCAAATCGTCAAAGATGGAAAATGGGACGAAGTCCCATTTTTAGAACTTAAATCTTCTGCCCAGTCATTTTCTCTATGCGATCACGGCAATACACCCATGATCCCGAAGCACAAAATTTTTCCAGCCCTTTTTTACTGTGACCGCGACCATTCTCCCGCGATCGCGAAGAACAAATTCCCCAACAGCCTTGTCCAACTTCTTCCGGACAGCCTCTAGTATAACGGTCATAACGTTTTGTCAGAACTCCAAATAATGAATGGTTTAACTTTCGGAAAACTAGACACCAAGAGCTACAACTTTAATGTTTTGGTCATCTTCCAATTCCTTATAAATTTCGAGATATAAGTTTCCAAAGTCAGCCATGTGTAACACAAATTTCTTCTTCGCGATTTCCAAACTCTTCCCAGACAACCTGTAGTGTATCAACCATAACTTTTGGTACACAACTCAAAATAACAATTGGTTTGATTTTCTAAAAACTAGACACAAAGGCTACAACTTTAATTTTTTGATCATCTCCAAATTTCTTATAGATTGCGAGATATAAGCTTCCAAAGTCGGGTCAGTGCAGTAAAAAATTTCCTCTACGTGATTCTGCGATCGCGATTCACTGGCCATTTTTTCCCATTTTGTGCTTCGCGATCACGGCCAATTCCACGCGATCGCATAGCACATTCCTGTAGAAAAACACCAGCTCCTTAAATGGCCTAAAAATCATCTGAAACCACTTCGAAACTCATCCGAGTCACTCGGGACCCCGTCCGAACATACCAACAAGTCTCAAAACATATTATGGACTTAGTCAAAACCTCAAATCACATAAAACAATTCTAAAATTACGAATCATACCCCAATTCAAACTTAATGAAACTAAGAAATTTCAACTTCTACATTCGACGCCGAACCCTATCAAATCAAGTCCAATTGACCTCAAATTTTGCACAGAAGTTATAAATGACATAACGGATCTATGAAAAGTTTGAGAACTGGATTCCAACCCCGATATCAAAAAATCAACTCCTCGGTCAAACTTTCAACTTTAATTTCCTATTTTTACCATTTTAAACCTAATTTAACTACGGGCTTCCAACTAATTTTTCGGACAAACTCCTAAGTCCAAAATAACCATACGAAACTATTGGAATCATCAAAACTCTATTCCAGGGTCGTTTACTCAAAAGTCCAACTTCGGTCAACTCTTTTTATTTAAGCCTCAGAAATAAGGATTGTTCTACCAATTTAATTCCGAACCTTCCAAAAACCAAACTCGATCGCACGTGCAAATCATAATATGTATTTCGAAGTTGCTAGAGATATTAAATCGTTGAACGGGGCATAAATTCTTAAATCTATAAGTCGGATCATTACATTTAAGGTGCAAAACACAAACCCAACAAAGCACATAAATATATAAAATTAATTTCAAGTCGAATATAGATAATCACGAGACTCGAGGGCTTCCTCACACCTTCCTCCGATCAACATAATTCGTTACCCAATATTTTATTTTTATGGATCATAAATAAGGAGTCAAACTTTTCATTTGAATAGGGATTCAATAAATGGTGACTTAAAATACCAAAACTCAATTACAAGTGACGACTCCTAATTAAATAAAAAAATCCCTTTTGAAAAATCTATTTTAATAGGAAAAATCCTTTTAAATCACAAGTATACTTGATTAGAAAAAGGGGTATGACAATTATGAGTTTCATTACTTTGTTATTTACATATGCATAGAACACTATATGAAGCTATCATATCTATTTGACTCCTCTAGTGCTACCAGTATCCATCTGTCCTTGCGACCACCACGAGATTATCTTTGAAGGAGTTTGGACTTATTATAGCGTAGAAGTAGGATTTCGGTTGATTAGAAGATATTTTGGTTAGTTTTCCACTTCATACTTAAGCCAAATAAAGTTATCATGGCATTCTCATATCCTCATTTGCTAGAGACCTAATTTTCACAAAAGAATCATCAGAAGATTTATCAAGATTGATTAACATAATAATAGTATAAAACTTTTCATAACCCGTTTGACCAAGCTGGAAAAATCAGCTTATTTTGAGAAGTGCTTTTTTTTTTCCAGTACTTTTGGAGAGAAGTAGTTTGTGTTTGGCTAATCAATTTAAAAAGCACTTTTGAGTAATAATTTGTATTTGGCCAAGTTTTTCAAAAAGTGCTTTTAAGTGTCATATTACAAATAACGACATGAATAGATTTGCTTAGCAGTTAATATTATATAAGTAGATAAATAATCATAAATATTTATTATCAAGACAACAATTACGTTTTTTCATTTTATTTAACTAAATATATCACGAATTATTTAACAAATATAAAAGTATTCACCCCAACAAAAATCACAAACATAATAGAATGTTATCCTAAATATATTGTAAAGCTATTGCCGGAGAGAAGCGTGACTTGCTTGCTGAAGAGAAGGTCTAATATCCTAAATATTAGGCTTAAAGTCGTAAGGTTATTTTGGTATTTATAATATTTTTCTAAGAATTTATTGGTATGACAAAAATGCAAAACTGCTTCGAAGGAGAAGCTACTTTTTTCTGCTTCTCCAAAACTGCTTCTGCTTCTAACCAAAAGCTCTTTTTTTCCATAAAAAAACTTGGTCAAACACCTCAAATTTTGAAAAAAGTACTTTTTTGAGGGAAAAAAAAATACTTTTGGCTCATTGAGAAACTTGGCCAAACATGCTAATAGTTCAAAGACTCACAAAGTCTGTTCAAAAAGGTATTAATATTGGGTTGATAGGAATTCATACCAAAATTTGGATTGTGATTTTTCTTCCGATAAATTATTTGAAACGTATTTACTAAAATTGTCCAAATTTTGTATATTACCCGTCCTAAACAAGTTTTTCTTACAGTTTATATACAATCCATTATTAGTGCCTTAAATTTGAAGATTCTTTGCTTGAAAAATGGTGTAACTGAAGGGAACGAAATTCAAATTGTCTTTCCATCTAAATAAGACTCATTCCAATTGTGTGTTAATTATTTTAAGCCATAGTTAGCGCGACTCTTCTCTCTCTTTGTCATAATTGCCTATTTTAAGAAAAGAATAATGTATGGTACAACATCATACAAAATAAAAATATATTTTATACAAATTTAATATATCTACAACTACATGCATACTAAAAATAAATTTCAAACAACTCATTATACAGTATACAACTTATCTACAACTTTCATACATCATTCTTACCCAGTTAAATAAACCTACAACATTATACAACCTAAATATAATTTTTATACAAATTTTATACAATATGTCTTTTGTATATAATTTGTATATATTTTTTATGTAGTGTGTTCTTCTGCTTCTTCTTCGAATTTCAATATGAAAATCCAGCCAAATCAAATCTAATCTTTACTAAATACCCTAAAAAATGATATATAAATTCTATATAATATTCTCAATCGTTTGTAATAACACCCAATCCAAACAAACAATATTTTTTGAAAATCCGAATTCAAATTCAAAGTTTCGAAACTTTTTAATGGATGTCAATGGTAGAGAGTCAAACACCTTCAAAATTTATTGATTAAAAATTTTAATTCTAACAATACAACCAAGTAATTAATATATATCTACTGCTAGCCCGCCATCGAAATATCAACAAGAAAAGGGAAAGCCAGGAAAAGCTCCAAACTTCAGTCATGGCGAAATTCAAATCGATAAAAAATTAATCCCCTTCTTCTCCATTGTTAGAGAAAATTATGAGTTTTATAAGGAAATAATTTGTAAAAATCGGTGTACAAAGAGGGTTGATTTCAAAGAGACAAAGAAGAAAATCCTTTAGAAAGATTGGGGGTTGTGAGAGTAATTAAGGAATTGTGAGGGATTTTAGGGATTTACTAAATTAAAAGGCTATAATCAATGGATACTCATTTAAATAATTTGTATATAATTGGTAAATTGTATATGACCATGTAATTAAGTTAAAACTTGATTAGGGAGGGTAATTAAGTTTCATATGTAGTATACGTAGGTAAAAATCTCATTTGGATTCAATTGTAGGGTCTAGTTATTGAAAATGGAGTGCTAAGCTCCCCGTATATGCTTTTATTAATTTATGACTTGCGGGGATGGTTGGTTCGGGATTTGAAAGTGTTCGGGTTGAAATCGGAACACTTAGTCCTTTAATTTAGCTTTAAAGCCCAAGTTTGACTTCGGTCAAAATATTTAGAAAACGACCTCGGAATCGTGATTTAACGGTTCCAATAGGTTCGTACGATGATTTTGGACTTGGGCATATGTTCGAATCGGGTTTTGGATAACCCGGGAGTGTTTCGACGCTTAATAGTGAAAACCAACTATTTGAAGGTTTAATGTTCTTCAAATTTGGTTTGGAGTAGGTTTTGGAGTAATTGAAATCCGTTTAGAATTCCGAGCATGAGAATAGCTCCGTATGGTGATTTAAGACTTGCACGCAAAATTTGGTGTCATTCTGAGTAGTATAAGTATATTTTGGCACGTTCAGAGTAAGTTTAAAAATTGTAAAAATTCTAAGTTGAATCAATTTGGTTTGAGGTATGATTCTTAGCTTTGATGTTGTTTTACACGTTTCGAGGGTTCGTGCGAGTCCGCTGGTATGTTCGTGCGGGGCCCCGTGGGCCTCGAGGGTTAACCGGACGAGGCTCGGATCAATTTTGGAAGTTGGAGCAATAGCTGAAGCTTCCAGCTTCTGCTGCAACCGCACCTGCGCTTGGCCAGCCATAGGTGCGTGACAAGCACCGCATAAGCGGACTGGGCGCAGATGCGCAGGTACAATCGCAGAAGCGCATCACAGATACGATGTACAAGCCGCAGAAGCGGTCGGGGCCGGCTTAGGGGGAAGCCGCATCCGCGACGTAGTTTCCGCAGAAGCGGCTTACGAGCCGCAGAAGGAAAAGGCATGTTTCGCAGAACGCTTTAAGAACGTGAAAACAAACATTTTTGCCCATTTCTCTCCATTCTCGGTCGATTTTGGAGCTTTTTGAGAGGGGATTTCAACTTGCAACTTGAAGGTAAGTTAATTATACATACTTTAAGTTAAATATATAGATTATGGGTAGATTATAACCTGTAAATTTATGAAAATCAAGGGTTAGAAGAAAAACCTAGATTTGTATAAAAATGATATTTTAACCACGAAAATGGTTATGGAATTGGATGAAAATTCTATATTAGAGTTCTTGAGATTACAAGTAACGATTTCCTCCGAAAATTTCCGGAATCCGGGCGCGTGAGCCCGGTTAGGAATTTACCATTTTGGATAGAGTAATTAATTTAATAGTCTAATTTTAAATTATTGAGCATGTATTAATTATTTTATATAACTTTTGGATAGTTTCGAATTTTTCGGCACATAATTGGGATTTGTACACGACATTGTGACTAGAAAGTGGACTTTGAGACAAGGTAAGTCTCTTGTCTAACCTTGTAAGAGGAAATTTACGCCTTAGGTGATCTAAATAAATAATTATTGCTAATTGTGGGGGCTACATACGCACGAGGTGACGAGAGTCCGTACGTAGCTACTATTTATGCTATGTCCGGGTAGTTTAGGACTTAAATCATGAATTACTTGTGATAATTACTCCTTTTATTTAACTAAATTACTGGAATTATATTGTAAATTATTAGAAGAACTAGTAAACGATCGAAACCTCATATACTTTAATTTTGTGTAAATTATTTAATTGTTAATAGAAATTGAGCATCCTATGTGTTAATATTAATAACTTCTCATTCCGGAGGTTTATAAGAAAATATCCTCCTTTCTTATGGAGCGGGCCGAATGCCTCGGCAATATAGATGCATCTATGGATCGCTCCGCACATACTTCGGCGGTGTGCACGACACTCTGGATTGAGTCATACAACCTCGATAGAAATCGTACCTAATAATAATAATTGCACGATACCTTGATATTTTTAATTGCAGCTTGTGAAGCTAAATTGATAAATTGGAAATTATTAAAATTTAAGGAATTTATTTATTTCTGCTTGTTTAGAAAATTATCGTTGTTCACCTAAAAATCATGTTTAATTAAATATTTCTATTATAATATTATTGACCCATAGTGAGTGTCAAAGTCAACCTCTCGTTACTACTTCTTCGAGATTAGGCTTGATACTTATTCGGTACACGTTGTTTACGTACTCATGCTACGCTTGTTGCATATTTTGTGCAGGACCCGAGGCATGTACTATCGGAGGACCTATCAGTTATCCAGAGGCTTAGTGGTGAGCTGCCTTTCTGAGCCGTTCTGCAGCAACCAATGCATCTTCTTGTATTTGTATTCTGTCTATTTAGTTTCAGACAATATTTGGAATTTGGTATAATCTACTAGATGCTCATACACTTGTGACACCAGGTCTTGGCACACACACTAGTAGAATTTTTGGATTTAATTATTCTACTTGGGTTTTAATTTATCTTATTTCACATATTGTCTTAATTTTATGCAACTACTCCGAGTTTTATTACTCGGGATAATTTTTAAAGAAATGAATGTATGTTTAAATCATTAGTTGGCTTGCCTAGCTGGAATGTTGGACGCCATCACGACCTATAGGTGAATATGGGTCGTGACAACATGGTATCAGAGCACTAGGTTCACGTAGGTCTCACAAGTTATGAGCAGGCCTAATAGAGTCTTGCGTATCGGTACAGAGACGTCTGTACTTATCTTCGAGAGGCTATAGGGTGTTAGGAAAACTACTTTTCTTCATCTTCCATCGTGCAAATAATGTAGTACTAAATAGCTTTCGCTTATTCTCTCACAAATGGTGAGAACGCGCTCTAATAAGGTTCCGGACCAGGGAAGATCTACTCCCCCTGTTGTTAGAGGTCGAGGCAGAGGCCGAGGGAGGGCTCCAGCCCGTGGTAAGGGACGAGGACATCCCAGAACTGTTCCAGTTATGCCACCAATGGGACCAGCGGAGGATCCTATTATTGAGGAACAGGGCGAGGTGCCCGTAGCCGAGCCAGCTCCGGTGGATGTCACGTCTACACTGAGATTCTAGGAGGTCATAGACCGTATGCTGCGGTTCATGGACACTATGAATCAGGCCGGTTTATTTTCGGTAGACCCAGCCACATCGCAGGCGGGCGGGGGAGCACAGACCCCTACCGCACAGGCTCATGGGCAGACATCTATTGTATATCAGACCCAGGGTGCACTACCCGTGGGTGGAATCTAGCCAGTGGCAGCAGCTACACCTGAGCCCAGACCTGCTGCGACCGCCGAGCGGCAGAAGCTATTGGACAGATGGACTAGACTACATCCTCTTGTCTTTGGGGGTGAGCGACACGAGGATCCCTAGGATTTCATTGATCGGTGCAGGGACAGACTACACAACATGAGGATATTGGAGTCTCATGGGGTAGACTTTCAGCTGGAGGTCTTATCTTCTTGGCAGACCAGCAAATTCTCCTCCCATGACTTGGGACAAGTTCACCCGTATTTTCCCGGACAGGTACATTTCACCCTCTCAGAGGGAAGAGTTGTGATTTCAGTTTGAGCAGCTCCAGCAGGGTCAGATGTCAGTGACCGATTATGAGGCGAGGTTCTTTGAGTTATCTCGCCAGGCACTTATGATACTCCCTACTGAGACAGAGAGAGTACGGAGGTTTGTTACGGGTTTACATACTGGCATTCAGGCCACTATGGCCCGAGAGGTTGAGACGGGGACTTCTTATGAGTTGGTTGTGGAAATAGCCCGAAGGATTGAGGGTGTGCATCAGCGTAGCTGAGAGCAGGTTATGAGGGATAAGCAATTTAGATATTCTGGAGAGTTCAAATGTGCTCCATCTGGGGTAGAGGTCAGTTCGTGAAAGGGCAGTCCAGCAGACCCCCATATCCAGCACCACTTCCTCCTCGGGGTGCCCCGGTGCGACCTTATTTCAGTGTTATGCTAGAGAGTTTTTATCACCCACCAGGTACTCAGGGTTCTTCCAGTGGGTATTCAGTTCACCAGGGCTAGACTTCTAGTCAGAAACCCATTGCACCGAAATATTATTACGAGTGCGGGGATTTAAATCACATGTGGAGATTCTGCCCCAGGCTTCGGGGTAGACCAGTGCAGCAGGGTCAGCAACCTATGATTACAGCACTAGTTGCTCCACTAGCCGTCCGACCACCCATAGGTAGAGGGCAGGTGGGTAGGGGTCGTCCTAGAGGTGGAGGCCAGCCAGTTGGCGCTCCAGCTCGGTTCTATGCTTTTTCGGCTAGACCAGATGCAGAGGCCTTAGATGCAGTGATTACATGTATTATTTCTATTTTCGGCAAAGATGCCTCCGTATTATTTGATCCAGGATCTACGTATTCATATGTGTCATCTCTATTTACTAGTTTCCTGAGTGTTTCTCGTGAGTCTTTGAGTATTCATATTTATGTGTCCACTCCTGTGGGTGTTCTGTTGTTGTGGATCAGATCTATCGGTCATGTGTTGTTACATTTTGTGGTTTTGAGACTAGAGCAGATCGTATGCTGCTTGATATGACCGACTTTGAGATTATCCTGGGCATGGACTGGCTATCCCCATATCACGTTGTCCTAAATTGCCATGCTAAGACTGTTACATTGGCAATGCTGAAGTTTTCTAAGTTGGAGTGAAAGGGTTCGTCTGTCAACTCATCTAATCAAGTTATTTCCTTTCTAACAGCTCGACACATGGTAGAGAAGGGTTTTTTGGCTTATTTAGCCTATGTTCGGGATACTACTGTAGAGACTCTGACTATTGATTCAATGCCTGTAGTTCGGAAATTCTCCGATGTATTTCCTTCAGATCTCCCAGGCATGCCACCAGATCGTGATATTGATTTTTGTATTAACTTGGCTCTAGATACCCAGCCTATATCTATCCCGCCATATCACATGGCTCCGAAAGAATTGAAAGAACAGCTTGAGGAGTTACTAGATAAAGGGTTTGTCAGACCGAGTGTATCGCCTTGGGGTGCACCTGTATTATTCGTGAAGAAGAAGGATGGAACAATGCGAATGTGTATTGATTATCTCTAATTGAACAAAGTCACTATTAAGAACAAGTACCCGTTGTCGCGTATTGATGATCTATTTGACCAGTTACAAGGTGCTAGGGTGTTCTCCAACATTGACTTGAGGTCGGGGTACCAGTTGTTGAAGATTCGGGATTTGGATGTTCCGAAAACTGCTTTCCGGACTAGATATGGTCATTATGAATTTCTGGTGATGTCTTTCGATTTGATTAATGCCCCGGCGACGTTTATGGATTTGTTGAATAGGGTATTTGGGCCATATATTGATTCGTTTGTCATTGTGTTCATTGATGACATTTTGATTTACTCGCGCAGTAAAGAAGAGCATGACCAACATATGAGAGTGGTGCTTCAGACGTTGCGGGAACAAAAGCTATATGCTAAGTTCTCCAAGTGCGAATTTTGGCTAGATTCAGTAGCATTTTTGGGGAATATTGTATCGGGCGAAGCCATTAAAGTTGATCCTAAAAAGATCGAGGCATTTTAGAATTGGCATCGTTCCACTTCGGCGACTGAGATCGGGAGTTTCCTAGGATTAGTAGGTTATTATCGTCGGTTCGTGGAGGGCTTTTCATCTATTGCAGCACCTTTGACCAAATTAACCCAGAAGGGTGCTCTGTTCCGATGGTCCGATGATTGTGAGGTGAGCTTTCAGAAGCTCAAGAAAACATTGACTACAACACCAGTGTTAGTGTTGTCCTCCGGTTCAGAGATGTATACAATGTATTGCTACACTCCACGCGTTGGTTTGGGTTACGTATTAATGCAAGAGGAGCGAGTTATTGCATATGCCTCATGGCAGCTGAAATCCCACGAGAATAATTACCCGGTATATGATTTGGAGTTAGTTGCAATTGTTCACGCTCTTATGATTTGGAGGCATTATCTTTATGGGGTGTCTTGTGAAGTTTACACTGATTTATCGTAGTTTGCAGCATTTGTTCAAACAGAGGGACCTAAATTTGAGGCAGTGCAGATGGCTTGAGTTACTAAAAGATTATGATATTACTATCCTGTATCATCCGGGAAAAGCAAATGTAGTTGCAGACCCCTCTCCCAGGTGCTACGAAGATGTATCGTGACATAAGGCAATATTATTGGTGGCGGAGGATGAAAAAGGACATAGTCGAATATGTAGCTAGGTGTCTAAATTACCAGCAAGTTAAATATGAGCACCAGAGACCACATGGACTACTTCAGCAGATGACTATACCGGAGTGGAAATGGGAGCGCATTACTATGGACTTCGTAGTTTGGTTGCCGCGGACCTTGCGGAAGTTTGATACAGTTTGGGTCATTATCGACAAGTTGACCAAGTCGGCACACTTTATTCTGGTTGTGACTACGTATATTTTGGAGAGGTTGGCCCAGATTTATATACATGAGATAATTCGGTTGCACGGTGTGCCAATTTCTATCATATCAGATAGAGGCCCTCAGTTTACTTCACATTTCTGGAGAGCAGTACAAAATGAATTGGGGACCCGTATAGAGCTCAACACAGCCTTTCATCCGCAGGACAATGGGCAGTCAGAGCGGACGGTTCAGATTTTGGAGGATATGCTCAAGGCATATATGATTGACTTTGGAGGTTAGAGAGATCGTTTCTTGCCTTGGCCGAGATTTCTTATAACAATAGTTACTAATCCAGCATCGAGGTGGCTCCATTTAAGGCTTTATATGGTTGGCGATGTCGTTCGCCCATCGAATTGTTTGAGCCCTGTGAGGCCAAGTTACATGGTACTGATTTGGTGAAAGATATCTTGGAAAATGTAAAATAAATTCAGGAGCGACTTAGTACAGCACAGTCAGGACATAAAATTTATGCGGATCAGAAAGCGCGCGATTTATCGTTTATGGTGGGTGAAAAAGTTCTCTTGAAGATTTCGCCGATGAAGGGAATCATGAGATTTGGGAAGAAGGGCAAGTTAAGCCCAAGGTTTATAGGCCCATTTGAGGTGTTGAGATAAATTGGGGAGGTTTCTTACGAGCTTGCTTTGCCTCCCAGTCTATCGGGGGTTCATCCGGTTTTTCATGTATCTATGCTCCGGAAGTATCATGTCGACCTATCACATGTGTTAGACTTCAGCACAGTTCAACTAGATAAGAGCTTGGGTTATGAAGAGGAGCCAGTTGGCATTATTGATAAACAGGTTCGCCAATTGAGGTCCAAGAAGATTACTGCAGTAAAAGTCCAGTGGAGGGGCCAACCAGTCGAGGAAGCGACTTGGGAGGCCGAGGAGAACATGCGGAGCAAATACCCACATTTATTCAGTACTCCAAGTATAATTCTAAACCCGTTCGAGGACGAACGTTTATTTAAGAGGTGGAGAATGTAATGACCCAACCGATCATTTTGACTTTTAGGACCTCGTTCCCCTACATAAAACTCCCCTTATATGCTTTTATTAATTTATGACTTGCGGGGATGGTTGGCTCGGGATTTGGAAGTGTTCGACTTGAAATTGGAACAATTAGTCCTTTAATTTGGCTTTAAAAGCCCAAGTTTGACTTCAGTTAATATTTTTAGAAAACGGCCTTGGAATCTGGATTTGACGGTTCCAATAGGTTCGTATAATGATTTTGGACTTGGGCGTATGTTCTAATCGAATTTTGGACAACCCGGGAGTATTTCGGCGCTTAATAGTGAAAATCAACTATTTGAAGGTTTAATGTTCTTCAAATTTGGTTTGGAGTAGGTTTTGGAGTAATTGAAGTCCGTTTGGAATTTCGAGCCTAAGAATAGCTCAGTATGGTGATTTAAGACTTGCACGCAAAATTTGGTGTCATTCCGAGTAGTATAAGTATATTTCGGCGCGTGCGGAGTAAGTTTAAAAATTTTGAAATTTCTAAGTTGAATCAATTTGGTTTGAGGTATGATTCTTAGTTTTGATGTTGTTTTACACGTTCCGAGGGTTAGAGAGAGTCCGTTGGTATGTTTGGGCGGGCCCCTAGGGGCCTCGGGGGTTAACCAGATGAGGCTCGGATCAATTTTGGAAGTTGGAGCAATAGCTGAAGCTTCTAGCTTCTGCTGCAACAGCACCTGCGCTTGGACAACCGCAAGTGCGTGACAAGCACCGCAGAAGCGGACTGGGCGCATATGCGCAGGAACAATCGCAGAAGCGCATCTCAGATGCGATGTACAAGCCGCAGAAGCGGTCAGGGCCGGCTTAGGGGGAAGCCGCGTCTGCGACGCATTTTTCGCAGATGCGGAGGCGCAGAAGCGGCTTGCGAGCCGCATAAGCAAAAGACCTGTTTGGCAGAACGCTTTAAGAACAGGAAAATAGACATTTTTTCCCATTTCTCTCCATTGGGCAATTTTGGAGCTTTTTGAGAGGGGATTTCAACTAGAAACTTGAAGGTAAGTTAATTCTACACACTTTGAGTTAAATACATAGATTATGCGTAGATTATAACCTGTAAATTTATGAAAATCAAGGGTTAGAGGAAAAACCTAGATTTGTATAAAAATGATAGTTTAACCACGAAAATGGTTATGGAATTGGATGGAAATTGTATATTTGAGTTCTTCAAATTATGGGTAACAATTTCCTCCAAATATTTTCGGAATCCGGGCACGTGGACACGGGGTAAATTTTTAGGAATTTACCATTTTGGATAGGGTAATTAATTTAATAGTCTAATTTTGAATTATTGAGCATGTATTAATTATTTTATATAACTTTTGGATAGTTTCGGATTTTTCGGCACCGAATTGGAATTTTTACACGACATTGTGATCGGGAAGTGGAATTTGAGACAAGGTAAGTCTCCTATCTAACCTTGTAAGAGGGAATTTACCCCATGTGCGATTTAAATTAATAATTGTTGCTATTTGCGGGGGCTACGTACGCACGAGGTGACGAGAATCCGTGCATAGCTACTAATTATGCTATGTACGAGTAGTTTATGACTCAAATCATGAATTACTTGTGATAATTGCATCTTTTATTTAATTAAAGTACTGGAATTATATTGTTAATTATTAGATGAAATAGTAAAAGACTGAAATTTTGCATACTTGAATTTTGTGTAAATTATTTAATTGTTAATAGAAATTCAACATCCTATATGTTAATATTAATAACTTCTCATTCTGGAGGTTCATAAGAAAATGTCCTCCTTTCTTGTGGAGCGGGCCGAACGCCTCGGCAGTATAGATGTATCTATGGATCGCGCGGCACGTCCCTCGACAGTGTACACGACACTCTGGATCGGGTCGTACGACCTCGGCAGAAATCGTGCCTAATAATAATAATAATTACACGATACCTTGATATTTTTAATTGCAGCTTGTGAAGCTAAATTGATAAAATGGAAATTATTGAAATTTAAAGAATTTATTTATTTCTGCTTGTTTAGAAAATTATCGTTGTTCGCCTAAAAATCATATTTAATTAAATATTTCTATTATAATATTATTGACCCATAGTGAGTGTCAAAGTCGATCTCTCGTCACTACTTCTTCAAGATTAGGCTTGATACTTACTGGGTACACGTTGTTTACATACTCATGCTACGCTTGGTGCACATTTTGTGCAGGACCCGAGACAGGTACTATTGGAGGACCTATCGGAGTGCATCCACGTTATCCAGAGGCTTAGTAATGAGCTGCCTTTCTGAGCCGTTTTGCAGCAACCAGTGCCTCTTCTTATATTTATATTCTGTCTACTTAATTTTAGTTAGTATTTAGAATTTGGTATAACCTACTATATGCTCATACACTTATGACACCAGGTCTTGGTACGCACACTAGTAGAATTTATGGATTTAATTATTTACTCAGGTTTTAATTTATCTTATTTCTCACATTGTCTTAATTTTATGCAAGTACTCCGACTTTTATTACTCGGATAATTTTTAAAAAAATGGATGTATGTTTAAATCATTAGTTGGCTTGCCTAGATGGGAGTTGAGCCATCATGACCTATAGGTGAATTTGGGTCATGACAATAATAACACAAAAAAGTGTGTACTAATAAGACTGTTAATATAAATCGTAGCTAGCTTGTAAGTTTTTGGATGAAAATCATTTATGTTCCAACTTTGTGTAGAAAATCTAAGGGGTCGTTTTGTAAGATGCATTAGAGAAAAAAATACATGCATTAACTTTTGGTATTACTAATCCCTTGTTTTGTACACTTTTTCAACATATATATTAATAATGCACGTATTAGATGTACAACAATTTGGTATTATTATCTTATATATAACTAATGCATAGCAAATCATGGTATTAGCAATACCAAAGCTATTAATGCATGCGTTAGCATGGTGGAAGACAAATTGTCCTTAAAGTCCCTTAAAACTAAAGAATATGGAGGGCATTTGTGTAAACAACTAATTTTCTTAAAAATTATGCAATGCATTTTAATTTTTTATACACCACACCAAACATTGGATAAAAAATAATCTTTGCATAACTAATGCTTACATTACTAACTCATGCATAACTAATCTCTGCAACACTAATACACCTTATTCGACATTATTCTTATACACCCTACCAAACGACCCCTAACTCTCACGCTAACTTTATATAGTCAACATTCACTTCCTCATATTTAGGACCCGTTTGCCCATAAATTTTGCCAAAATAAATTTGGATTTTATTTGGCAAACATATGTTTGGCCATAGATTTTGCCTATATTTTGGAAAAATCCCAAATCCCAAAACCAGCTCAATAGTTGGTTTTTGGCCAAAATATCACTATTATATTTTTTAAAAATTACCCCAAACTTTTGTATTTTATAAAAGAGCCCACCATTTATTATTTTGTTACAATGTTGTTTCATCTTCTCGGTCACCTGATAGTGTATCATGTAGTTCATTATAAAAATAATAATCTTGTATCAAATTTATTTATGTTCAGGACTATGGTTTGTGATAATATATGTCACGACCCAATTTCACGTATAGGTCGTAATGGCACCCAACCTTACCGCTAGGAAAGCCAACTAATAAATTAAACGTATATCAATCATTCTTTAAAAAATTTCCAAGTAATTCTGTTCTTTTTCCTAGAAATATTAATGAAAATAGAAAAGATACCGATTAATTTAAATCCATGATAAATAATCAACTCCCAATTCTACCAATGTGTGTGCCAAGACCTGGTGTCACAAGTGTATGAGCATCTAGAAGATTATACAAAACTCCAAATATTGTATGAAATAAAATAGTCAGAATATAATTACAAAAAGAGACACTGGTAGCTGCAGAACGGCACAGAAAGGCAGCTCACCACTAGGCCTCTGGATAACGTGGGTGTAAGATGATAGGTCCTCCACTAGTACTTACCTCAGGTCCTGCACAAAAAGTATAGCAAGTGTAGTATGAGTACGTAAACAACGTGTACCCAGTAAGTATCAAGCCTAATCTCGAAGTGGTAGAGACGAGATGACCGACTTTGACACTCACTATGGGTCAATAATAATAATTAAAATAAAAATAGCAATATCTAGATCAACATAATTTATAGAATTTACAAAGATTTTCTTTAACCAGCAGAAATAATTAAATTCCTTCAAATACAACAATTCTCAATATATTAATTAACCTTATTTGCAGGGATAACAATAATTCCTTAACAAGTAGAGATAATTAATTCTTTAAATTCCAAATATTTTGAATTTATTAATTAGCTTCACAAGCTGCAATAAACTATCAAAGTATCGTGTAATTATTATTATTAGGCATGATTTTTGCCGAGGTCGTACCGCCCAATCCAAAGTGTCGTGTACACTGCCGAGGGACATGTGGCACGATCCATAGATGCATCTATCATGCTGAGGCATTCGGTCCGCTCCACAAAAAAGGAGGACATTTTCTTATGTACCTCCGAAAGGAGAGTATATTTATTATAAAATAAATTCGGGAGGAAGAACAATTTCTCTTACCAATTAATTAATTTAAACAGAAAATCAAGTATATGAGATTTTCATCCTTTAATATTTTTATCTAACAATTCATATATATATATATATATATATATATATATATATATATCAAATAATATTAATTAAACAAAGAATATAATTTATACAAATAATTCATGCTTTGAGTCATAAACTACTCGGACTTTAGAATTAATAGTAACTACGTACGGACTCTCGTCACCTCGTGCGTACGTAGCCCCCACAATTAGTAAAAATTATTATTTTAATTACCTATGGGAAAATTTCCCCTCACAAGATTAACAAGAGACTTACATCAATTTGCTCCAAATTAATCCTCTAGAAGTCCTTTTCCACGACTATCCAACTCTCACTAGCTCGAATCTAGCCAAAAGTAATTCGATACAATCACTAAAATTTATAGGAATCAATTCTATAAGAAAATACTACATCTTTCAATGAAAATCCGAAATTAATTAAATAATCGTCTGTGGGACCCACGTCTCGGAATCTAGCAAAAGTTATGAAATATGAATGCTCACTCAAACACGAGTCTACCCATACAAAAATCACTAAATTTCGATAACAATTCGGCCCTCAAATCCTCAAATCTATCCAAGAGGGTTTTCAAACTTTTCCAACTCAATTCACCAATTAAATGATAAAAACAATGATGGATTCGGGTAATTTAATCAATATTGAGTTAAGAACACTTATCCCATTGTTTTCTCTGAAAATCTCCCAAAAATCGTCCAAATTCGAGCTCCAAATCGTTAAAAATGGAAAATGGGACGAAGTCCCATTTTCAGAACTTAAACTCTCTGCCCAGTGATTTCTTCTACGCGATCGCGAACTTCCTCACGTGATCGCATAGCACAAATTTTTTTGCCCAGAAAATAACTCTACGCGATCGCATCCCTCTTCACGCGATCGCATAGAGCAAACGTGTGGCCATCTTCCTCTCCATTTTCCCCTACGCGATCGCAAACAATGCCACGCGATCGCAATGCACAGGCTGGCCCAACCTACGCGATCGCGTCCGCGATCGCATAGAACAATATTTCCAGCTGCCCAAATTAAGCCTACGCGATCGCAACCCCATTCACGCGATCGCGTAGAACAAATTCACCTCTTCCAAAATTACCCTACGCGATCGCAGACCAACTTACGCGATCGCATATAAGGAAATCAGAAGAAAATTACCAGCAGTTATCAGCAGTCTCCCAAAGGCCAAATGTGAACCGTTAGCGGTCCTAAGCTCACCCAAGCCCCTCGAGACCTCAACCAATTATACCAACAAGTCCCAAAATATCATACGAACTTAGTCGAACCCTCAAATCACACCAAACAATGCTGAATCCACGAATCATCCACCAATTTAAGCTTAATGAAACTTAAGATTTCCAACTTCTATATTCGGTGTCGGAACCTATCAAATCAAGTCCGATTGACCTCAAATTTTGCACACAAGTCATAAATGATATATCGGAGCTATAAAAATTTTCGAAACTGGATTCTGACCCCGATATCAAAAAGTCAACTCTCCGGTCAAACTTCCAAACTTAAATTCTTGTTTTAGCCATTCAAGCCTAATTCCGGGGTCGTTTTCTAAAAATGTTGACCCAAGTGCAAAATCACCATACAGAGCTATTGGAATCATCAAATCTTGATTTCGGGGTCGTTTTCTAAAAATGTTGACCGAAGTCAAACTTGGCCTTTTAAGGCTAACTTAAGGAACCAAGTGTTCTGGTTTTAACCCAAATACTTCTAAATCCCGAACCAATCATCCCCGCAAGTCATAAATCATTAAAAGCTCATACGGGAAGTTTTATTTTTACGGAACACGGTTCTAAAAGTTAAAATGAATGGCTTGGTCATTACATTCTCCACCTCTTAAACAAACGTTCGTCCTCGAACGAGTTTAGAATTGTACCTGGAGTGGTGAATAAATGTGGATATCTGCTCTACATGTCTTCCTCGGCCTCCCAAGTTGCTTCCTCGACTGGTTGGCCCCTCCACTGGACTTTTACTGCAGAAATCCTCTTGTACCTCAACTGGCGAACCTATCTATCAACAATGGCAACTCGCTCCTCTTTATAACCCAAGCTATTATCTAGCTGAACTGTGCTGAAGTCTAACATATGTGATAGGTCGGCATGATATTTTCAGATCATAGATAAATGAAAAACCGGATTAACTTCTGACAAATTGGGAGGTAATGCAAGCTCATATGCAACCTCCCCAACTCGTCTCAACACCTCAAATGGGACTATAAACCTTGGGCTCAACTTGCCCTTCTTCCCAAATCTCATGATTCCTTTCATCGGCGAAACCTTCAAGAGAACTTTTTCACCCATCATAAATTATAAATCTCGCGCTTTCTGATGTGCGTAACTCTTTTGTCTGGACTGAGCTGTACGAAGTTGCTCCTGAATCAACTTAACCTTTTCCAAGGAATCCTTCACCAAATCAGTACCATATAACTTAGCCTCACCGGGCTCAAACCACCCGATGGGAGAACGACATCGCCGACCATATAAAGCCTCAAATGGAGCCATCTCGATGCTGTATTGGTAACTGTTATTTTAAGCAAACTTGGCCAAAGGCAAGAAACGATCCCACTGACCTCCAAAGTCAATCACACATGCCCTGAGCATATCCTCCAAAATCTGAATTGTCCGCTTTGACTACTCGTCAGTCTGCGGATGAAAGGTGTTGTGTTGAGCTCTACACTGGTCTCCAATTCACTCTGTACTGATCTCCAGAAATGTGAAGTAAACTGAGGGCCTCTATCTGATATGATAGAAATTGGCACACCGTACAACCGAACTATCTCCTGAATATATATCTAGGCCAACCTCTCTGAAGTATACGTAGTCACAACAGGAATAAAGTATGCTGACATGGTCAACCCGTCAACAATGACCCAAACTGCATCAAACTTCCGCAAGGTCCGCGGTAACCCAACTACAAAGTCCATAGCGATGCGTTCCCATTTCCACTCCGGTATAGTCATTTGCTGAAGTAGGCCACCTGGCCTCTGGTGCTCATATTTAACTTGCTGACAATTTAGACACCTAGCTACATGCTCAACAATGTCCTTTTTCATTTGTCGCCACCAATAATATTGCATCAGGTCACGATACATCTTCGTAGCACCTGGATGAATAGAATACCGAGAACTGTGTGCTTCCTCTAGGATCTTCTTCCTCAGTCCATCCACATTAGGAACACATAGACGATCCTAGAGTCGCAGAACACCATCCGCACCAATAGTAACTTCCTTTGAACCACCCCGTAGTACCGTTTCTCGAAGATCCATTAAGTGTGGATCATCATACTGGAGAGCCTTGATCTGCTCAAATAGTGAAGACTGAGCTACAACACATGCAAGAACTCGGCTGGGCTCTGAAATATCCAGCCGCACAAGTCTATTAGCCTAGGACTTAATATCCAAAGCTAATGGTCTCTCCTCTGCTGAAATGAAAGTCAAACTACCCATACTCTCCGCCTTTCTACTCAAGGCATCTGCAACTACATTTGCTTTGCCCGGATGATACAGGATAGTAATATCATAATCTTTTAGTAACTCAAGTCATCTGCGCTGTCTCAGATTTAGGTCCCTCTGCTTGAACAAATGCTGCAAACTGCGATGATCAGTGTAAACTTCACAAGACACCCCATAAAGATAATGCCTCCAAATATTTTGAGCTTGAACAATCGCAGCTAACTCCAAATCATGCACTGGATAATTCTGTCACGATCCAAGAATAGAATTTTGATGATTCCAACAGCTCTGTATGGTGATTTTGGACTTAGGAGCGTGATCGAAATTTTATTTGGAAATTCGTAGTGGAATTAGGCTTGAAATGCCAAAAGTTGATTTTTGGGAAGTTTGACCGGGGGGTTGACTTTTTGATATCGAGGTCGAAATCCGATTCTGGAAATTGGAATAGGTATATTATGTCATTTATGACTTGTGTGCACAATTTGAAGTCATTCCGAATTGATTTGATGTGTTTCGGCACAAGATATAGAATTTAAAAGTTCAAAGTTCATAGATTTTGATTTGAGGTGCGATTCGTCGTTTTGATGTTGGTTGATGTAGTTTGAAGCCTCGACTAAGTTCGTATGGTATTTTGGGACATGTTGGATTAATTGGTTAAGGTCCCGAGGGTCTCGGGTGAATTTCGGAAGGTAAACGGAATGAATTTCGGACAAAGAGGGTTGCTGGAAATTTGCAGAAATTTCGCCAGAAATTTGCAGAAAAATTTCTGGTGCGTGGAACCAACTGTGAAAGCTTATAGCTCGTAATTCAAAAAGAATTGTAAAATTATCAAAAAATGAAAGTTGTAGTCGTTTGATTCTAGTTTCCAGAAAGTTAAACCATTCATTATTTGGATATTTGTACAAAAAGTTATGATAGATTGAATGAAAGCTGGTAGAGCAGTTTCGCCAGAAATTTTGATGCGTAGAGTCAAATTTGGAAGCTTATATATCGCAATTCATAAGGAATCGGAATATTTACAAAACATAAAAGTTGTAGTCGTTCGATAGTTTCCAGAAAGTTAAACTATTCATCATTTAGAAATTTGTAGACAAAGTTATGATCGATTGAAAGAAGGCTGGTAGAGCAGTTTCTGGTGGACTTTTAGTGATGGAAAATAGACTTTTAGTGACGAAAAATCGACTTTTAGTGACGGATGGGCAGAAACTTAAGGAACAAAAATGGTCATTTCCTTCATTTCGTTTTGGATTTTTGGAGCACGTTTCTTGGGCGATTTTTATGGGAAAACATTGGGGTAAGTGTTCCTTATCCTATATTGTTTATATTTCATGATTCCATATTCATTTACATCATGAATCCATGAATTTATGCAAGAAAAATCAAGAGTTTTGCAAAATCTTCCAAAAATAAAAATTTAAGATTTGGAGGTCGAGTTGTTATCGGAATTTGATAAAATTGGTATGGTGGACTCGTAATTGAATGGGTTGTCGGATTTTATAAGTTTCGCCGGATTCCGAGATATGGGCCCCACGAGCAAATTTTGAGCTAATTTCGGATTTTATTGAAAAATATAATATTTTCTTATGAAATTGATTACTATAATTTTTGTTGACTGTATCGAATTAATTATGACTAGATACGAGTCGATTGGAGTCAGAAAAATCGAGGAAAAAGCTTAATACTTGGTTAAATTGGAGCTAGTCGAAGTAAGTGACTTGTCTAACCTTATGTGGGAAAAATTCCCCTAGGATTGATAATTGTAATGTGTGGAAAATCGTGTACACAAGGTGACGAGTGTGTACACGGGCTAAATGTAAAAGATTATGTTTTAAATTGTGTAGATCACTATTGCGCATTAATTAAATTATTTTATTTTGTTATATTCTTCATTATTGATTTAATGTTTATATTTTTAAATTTGCTTGACCTTTTTCTGCTAATTATTTTATTTGTTTAGTTGGAACTTGGTTTCTTTTATTCTGTGCATTATTTAAAGGTTGATTATCTTTAAATTAAATATTATTAATATGAAGTATTTGATATTTTTAAACTTGATATTGAAGCAACGTATTAAAGATTTTGAAATATTATTTTCCTGAATTATTTACTCCTGAATATTTTTGTAAGATTTTCGTACTCATTGTGATGGAGCAGTGAGCTCTTTATTGTGGAAAAATATTATTATTTAATTATTTTGACATGAGCCGTGAGCTCTTTATTGTGGAAAAATATTATTGTTGAATTATTTTGACATGAGCCGTGAGCTCTTTATTGTAAAAAAATATTATTGATGATTTATTTTGGCATGAGCCGTGAGCTCTTATTGTAGAAAAATATTGTTGTTGAATTATTTTGGCAAGTTAAATTATTTGAGCACTTGAGGTGCAAATTATGATATATTGTGATATTGATACGCATGTGGTGGTAGAAGGTCTGGGTATTGAAACGCATGCGGTGAGATAAGGGTGGCTTGATACGCATGGCTAGTAGTGGGGAACTACTAGAAGTCATGCGGTGTGATAAGGATGGCTAAAACGCGAGATGCTATTTCGAAAAAAATATTTTCTTTCAAATAAATTGTGAAGGCTCCCGCGGTGAGATAAGGAAATGAGATATTGTTAATTTGTTTATGATTTTGGACTACAAGGCGGTACCTCGGGAGTGCCCTTGTTGATATTGATTTATGGCCGCAGTTGCCTTTGATTATTGTTGTGATTTTCTTAAAGTTGAAAAGAATTTTGTTTTGTTTCCACGAGGTATGTGTTTGCCATTATTTGATGTAATTAAATGTGACATACTACTTGATTCATTTCCATTGTCATTTTATCTTATAATATTGTTTAAACATTTTACCATGCCATTATTTATTCTCCAGTAGGGCCTGACCTGACCTCGTCGCTACTCTACCGAGGTTAGGCTTGGCACTTACTGGGTACCGCTGTGGTGTACTCATACTACGTTTCTGCACATTTTTTTGTGCAGATCTAGGTACATTTTATCAGACCACGCATCAATAAACTAGCTGTACGAGGAGACTTCGAGGTATATCTGCCAGCGTCCGCAGACTCCGAAGTCCCCTTCTATCTTACTATGTTGTCTTCCTTATTTGCTTTAGACTCTGATGTATAGAGACATAGAGAATAAATTCTTAGAAGCTTGTGACTTATTTCTACCGGGTTTTGGCAGTTGAAATTGTTTGAATTGTAGTTTAATTATTTCAGATATTTATTATTATTCCGCATTGATAGGCTTACCTAGTCTTAGAGACTAGGTGCCATCACGACATCCTACGGAGGGAATTTGGGGTGTGACAAATTCTTCTCGTGGGGCTTCAACTGACGTGAAGCATATGCAATAACTCGCCCTTCCTGCATCAATACACAACCCAAGCCAATGCGTGAAGCATCACAATACACTGTATACATCCCCGAACCAGAAGGCAACACCAACACTGGTGTTGTAGTCAATGCTGTTTTGAGCTTCTGAAAGCTCACCTCACAATCATCGGACCATCGGAACGGAGCACCCTTCTGGGTTAATTTGGTTAAAGGTGCTGCAATAGATGAAAAACCTTCCACCAACCGATGATAATAACCTGCTAAACCCAGAAAATTCCTGATCTCAGTCGCCGAAGTAGGACGATGCCAGTTCTGAATTGCCTCAATCTTTTTGGGATCAACCTTAATACCCCCGCCCGATACAATATGCCCCAAAAATGCTACAGACTCTAGCCAGAACTCACATTTGGAGAACTTAGCATATAGCTTTTGTTCCCGCAAAGTTTGAAGCACTACTCTCATATGCTGCTCGTGTTCCTCCTTACTGCGCGAGTAGATCAAGATATCATCAATGAAGACAATGATAAATGAATCAATATATGGCTTGAATACCCTGTTCATCAAATCCATAAACGTTGTCGGAGCGTTAGTTAAACCGAAGGACATCACCAGGACCTCATAATGACCATATCTAGTACAAAAAGCAGTGTTTGGAACATTCGGATCCCGAATCTTCAACTGATGGTACCCCAACCTCAAGTCGATCTTAGAGAACACCCTAGCACCCTGCAACTGGTCAAATAGATCATCAATACGCGGCAACGAGTACTTGTTCTTAATAGCGACTTTGTTCAATTGGCGATAATCAATACACATCTGCATTGTTCCATCCTTCTTTTTCACAAATAATACCGGTACACCCCAAGGCGATACACTCGGTCTGATGAACCCTTTGGCTAGTACCTCCTCAAGTAGTTCTTTCAATTCTTTCAATTCTTTCGGAGCCATGCGATATGGTGGGATAGATATAGGCTGGGTATCTGGAGCCAAGTCAATACAGAAATCAATATCATGATCAGGTGGCATACCTGGAAGATCTGAAGGAAATACATCGGAGAACTTTTGAACTACAAGCACTGAATCAATAGCAGGAGTCTCTACAGTAGTATCCCAAACATAAGCTAGATAGGCTAAACAACCCTTCTCAACCATGTGTTGAGCCTTTATAAAAGAAATAACTCGATTAAATGAACTAACAGACGAACCCTTCCACTCCAGCTTAGGAAATGCTGGAATAGCCAAGGTAACAGTCTTGGCATGACAATCTAGAATAACATGATATGGAGATAACCAGTCCATGCCCAGAATAATTTCAAAATCGACCATCTCAAGTAATAGGAGATCTGCTGTAGTTTCATAACCAAAGAGTGTAATAATACAGTACCGGTAGATCCGGTTCACAATAACAAAAATTGCCTACAGGAGTGGACATATAAACAAGAGTACTCAAGGACTCACGAGAAACACCCAGGAATGGAGCAAATAGAGATGACACATATGAATATGTAGATCCTAGATCAAATAATACCGAGGCATCTTTGCCGTAAACATAAATAATACCTATAATCACGGCATTTGAGGCCTCTACATCTGGTCTGGCCAAAAACGCATAGAACCGAGCCGGAGCGCCAACTGGCTGACCTCCACTTCTAGGACGGCCCCTACCTACCTGTCCTTCACCTCTTGGTGGTCGGACAACTGATGAAGCAACTGGTCCAGTAATCATAGGCTGCTGACCATGTTACACTAGTTTACCCCGAAGCCTGGGGCAAAATCTCCGTATGTGACTCGGATCCCCGCACTCGTAACAACCCTTTGGTGCGATGGCCTGCTGGCTAAGTGTCTGGCCCTGATGGCATGAATACCCACTAGAAGGACCCTGAATAGATGGTGGGCGATAAGAACGCTCTGGTATAGCACTAAAATAAGGTTGCACTGGAGCACCCCGAGGAGGCGGTGGTGCTGGATATGGGGGCCTGCTGGACTGCCCTCTCACGAACTGACCTCCGCCCCCAGAAGGATCACCTCTAAACTCTCCAGAATAACTAAACCGCTTATCTCTAGTAACCTGCTCTTGACTACGCTGACGTACACCCTCAATCATGCGGGCTATCTCTACGACTAGCTAATAAGAAGTACCCATCTCAACCTCTCGAGCCATAGTGGCCTGAATGCCAGTATGTAAACCCGCAACAAACCTCCGCACTCTCTCCGCCTCAGTAGGGAGTATCATAAGTGCATGGCGAGATAACTTAGAGAACCTCGCCTCACAATCGGTCACTGACATCTGACCCTGCTGGAGCTGCTCAAACTAAAACCGCAACTCTTCTCTCTGGGAGGGTGGAATATATCTGTCCAGGAAGATATGGGTGAACCTGTCCCAAGTCATGGGAGAAGAATCTGCTGGTTTGCCAAGAACATAAAACTGCCACCATCTACGGGCTCTGCCCTCTAGCTGAAAAGTAGCAAAGTTTACCCCATGAGACTCTAATATCCTCATGTTGTACAGTCTATCTTTGCACCGATTAATGAAATCCTGAGGATCCTCATGTCGCTCACCCCCAAAGACAGGAGGATGTAGTCTAGTCCATCTGTCTAATAGTTTCTGAGTATCAGCGGCTGCAGCTGGGATTGGGCTCAGGTGTAGCTGCTACCACTGGCTGGGCTCCACCTAAAGGTAGTGCACCCTAGGTCTAATACACAACAGCTACCTATCCATGAGCCTGCGCATTAGGGGTCTGTGCTCCCCCGCCCGCCTGAGATATGGCTAGGTCTGCCGAAAATAAACCGGCCTGAGTCATATTGTCCATTAACTGCAGCATACGACCCATGGCATCCTGAAATCCCGGTGCAGATGTGAAATCCACCGGAGCTAGCTCTGCCATAGACACCTCACCCTGTTCCTCAACAATGGGTTTCTCTGTTGGACCCACTGGCGGCATAACTGGAATAGTTCTGGGATGTCCTCGGCCTCTACCACGGGCTGGAGCCCTCCCTCGGCCTCTGTCTCGGCCTCTAGCAACTGGAAGAGTAGCTCTTCCCTGGTCTTGAACCTCATTAGAGCGCGTTCTCACCATCTGTGAGAGAATAAGAGAAATATATTTAATACTACATCAATTGCACGATGGAATATGAAGAAAGATAGTTTCCTAACACCCTATAGCCTCTCGAAAATAAGTACAGGCGTCTCTGTATTGATCGGCAAGACTCTATTAGGTCTGCTCATAATTTGTGAGACCTACGTGAACCTAGTGCTATGATACCATGTTGTCACGACCCAATTTCACCTATAGGTCGTGATGGCGCCCAACCTTACCGCTAGGCAAGCCAACTAATAAATTAAACGTATATCAATCATTCTTTAAAAAATTTCCAAGTAATTATGTTCCTTTTCCTAGCAATATTAATAAAAATAGAAAAGATACCGATTAATTTAAATCCAAGATAAATAATCAACTCCCAATTCTACCGATATATGTGCCAAGACCTGGTGTTACAAGTGTATGAGCATCTAGCAGATTATAGAAAACTTCAAATACTGTCTGAAATAAAATAGACAGAATGTAAATACAAGAAGAGACACTGGTAGCTGCTGAACAGCTCAGAAAGGCAGCTCACCACTACACCTCTGGATAATGTGGGTGTAAGATGATAGGTCCTCCACTAGTACTTGCCTCAGGTCCTGCACAAAAAGTGCAGCAAGTGTAGTATCAGTACGTAAACAACGTGTACCTAGTAAGTATCAAGCCTAATATCGAAGTGGAAGAGACGAGATCGCCAACTTTGACACTCACTATGGGTCAATAATAATAATTGAAATAAAAATAACAATATCTAGATCAACATAATTTATAGAATTTACAATAATTTTCTTTAACCAGCAGAAATAATTAAATTCCTTCAAATGCAACAATTCTCAATATATTAATTAACCTCGTTTACAGGGATAAAAATAATTCCTTAACAAGCAGAGATAATTAATTCTTTAAATTCCAAAGATTTTCAATTTATAAATTAGCTTCACAAGCAGCAATAAATTATCAAAGTATCGTGTAATTATTATTATTAGGCACGATTTTTGCCAAGGTCGTACGGCCCGATCCTGAGTATCGTGTACACTACCGAGGGACGTGCGACACGATCCATAGATGCATCTATCCTGCCGAGGCATTCGTCCCGCTCCACAAGAAAGGAGGACATTTTCTTATGTACCTCCGAAAAGAGAGTATATTTATTATAAGATAAATTCGGGAGGAAGAACAATTTCTCTTAACAATTAATTAATTTAAACAGAAAATTAAGTATATGAGATTTTTATCCTTTAATATTTTTATCTAACAATTCACAATATTTTTACCTAACAATTCACAATATATATATATATATATATATATATATATATATATATATATATATATATAAGAATACAATTTACACAAGTAATTCATGCTTTGAATCCTAAACTACATGTTTAGCATTAATAGTAGCTACGCACGGACTCTCATCACCTCGTGCGTACATAGCCCCCACAATTAGCAACAATTATTACTTTAATTACCTATGGGGTAATTTTTCCCTCACAAGATTAGACAAGAGACTTACCTCAATTTGCTCCAATTTAATCCTCTAGAAGTCCTTTTCCACGACTATCCAACTCTGACTGGCTCGAATCTAACCAAAAATAATTCGATACAATCACTAAAATTTATAGGAATAAATTCTATAAGAAAATACTACATTTTTCAATGAAATCCGAAATTAATTCAAAAATCGTCGGTGTGACCCACGTCTCGGAATCCGGCAAAAGTTACAAAATATGAATGCCCACTCAACCACGAGTCTACCCATACAAAAATCACTAAATTCTGATAACAATACGACCCTCAAATCTATCCAAGAGGGTTTTCAAACTTTTCCAACTCAATTCACCAATTAAATGATAAAAACAGTGATGGATTCGGGTAATTTAACCAATATTGAGTTAAGAACACTTACCCCGTTGTTTTCTCTGAAAATCTCCCAAAAATCATCCAAATCCGAGCTCCAAATCGTTAAAAATCCCATTTTCAGAACTTAAACTCTCTGCCCAGTGATTTCTTCTACGCGATCGCGAACTTCCTCACGCGATCGCGTAGAACAAATTCTTTTTGCCCATAAAATAACTCTACGCGATCGCGGTGCACAAGGTTCCAACTCTACGCGATCGCATCCCTCTTCACGCGATCGGATACAGCAGACGCGTGGCCAGCTTCCTCTCTAGTTTCCCATACGCGATCGTAAACAATGCCACGTGATCGCGATCGCGAGGCACAGGCTGGCCCAACCTACGCGATTGCATAGAACAATATTTCCAACAGCCCAAATTAAGCCTACGCGATCGCAACCCCATACACGCGATCGCGTAGTATAAATTCACCTCTGCCCAAATTACCTTAAGCGATCGCAGACCAACTTACGCGATCGCGTATAAGAAAATCAGCAGAAAAATACCACCAGCAAAACACTTATGCGATCGCAATTAATTCTAATTAAAGTATGTAGAGGTGAAACTAGTAAATAGGAACTTAATCATATCAAGAACAACTTCATACTCGGTGAATATAAGGACCTAAGAATCCTAAAAGGCAGACTTTTCAAAAATAAGTCCGAGCACGCACTCGTCATCTCGCCTACATGGACTACAATCAACATAGAAGACTCAAATCCTAAGGGAAAAATCTCCCACACAAGGTTAGGCAAGATACTTATCTCGAAACAAGCTCAATCAATCGGTCACAATGCCTTTCCCACGAATATCCGACTCCGAATGGCCCAAATCTAGCCAAAATAATTACATATCATAAATACAACTATATTAGGCTAATCAAATTAATGAAATCAAGATTTTAGTAAAACAATCCGAAATCCATCCTAAAAGGTCCACCCGAGCCCACATCTCGGAATCGGGTAAAAGTCACAAAATACGAATACCCATTCACTCACGAGTCTAACCATACTAAAATCATCAAATTCTGATACCATTTCGTCCCTCAAATCGTGATTTTTCATTTTGAAACTTTTCTTAAAAAACCACCCCTTTTCCTCAACTCAAAACACAAATTAAATGATAAAATTAAAGATAGAATCATAAAAATAAATAAATTATAGTTGAAGAACACTTACTCAATCGATTTGCTTGAAAAAACCCACAAGGAAGCTCCTAAAACCGAAGTCCAAAACTCAAAATATGAAGAAAATGGCCAAACCCTCGACTTAATGTTTCTGCCAGGACTTCCGCATCTGCGGACTAGGAGACGCACTTGCGGACTCGCATTTGCGAGAAAGATTCCGCATCTGCGAACTCAGCTAGCCATGCTTGGAACCACATCTGCGGATTTACAGTCGCACTAGCGACACCGTAGAAGCGAAAGAGGGAGCGCAGAAGCGAACTTCTTCACATATGCGATAGAGGAACCGCAGAAGCGGCCTTCGCACCTACGTGGAAGCTTCCGTAGAAGAGAGCAAGCTCCCAGGCCTCAAGGATCACAGAAGCTACCAGGCTCACGCAGAAGCGGAGCCGCACCTGTGCTCCAAGAGTTGTAGGTGAGAAAATACTAGAACTGTTCAAAACCATGAAAAACATATGAAACTCGTCCGAAACACACCCGAGGCCCCCGGGACTTCGTCCAAGCATACCAACAAGTTCCATACCCGTGCCGAAACCTATCATATCAACCCGGAGTGACGTCAAATTTTGCAGGCAAGTCCCAAATAACATAACGGAGCTGTTCCAACTCTCGGAATCGCATTCTGGCCCCGATATCAAAAAGTTCACTTATGGTCCAAATCTGCAAAAATTCGACTTTCGCTATTTCAAGCCTAAATCAGCTACAGACCTCAGATTTACAGTTCGGACACGCTCCGAAGTCCAAAATCACCCAATGGAGCTAACGGAACCGACAGAACTCCATTCCGGAGTCGTCTTCACATAGTTCCGACTATGGTCAAAATCTTAAGACTTAAGCTTCCGTTTTAGGGACTAAGTGTCCCAAATCACTCTAAATCATCCGGTAACTGAATTCAACTACGCACGCAGTCAATACACATAATACGAAGCTGCTCAGGTCCTTATGCCGCCGAACGGGACTTAAATTCTCAAAACGACCGACCGGGTCGTTACATCCTTCCCCTCTTAAACAAACGTTCGTCCTCGAACGTGCTAAGAATCACCTCAAAGTCTTCAAATCACTGAAAGTACATATCCAACATACACCCGCAAGGGACCCCATGTCACCCCAATCCACATAAGCCTAATAACAACATCCCAACTGTAATTTATCCTTTCTATCAACACCGATAAGCCTTAGAGTCAAAATTCTCACCTTCCATTTATCTTCAAAAGACCCGATTCTAAATCCATAACCGGTATCAGTCTCAACCAGTTGTAACAACTCATGCCTACACCCACAAGGTACGACCACACAATAAGACACACCACACATAAGCCCATAATAACATTTTTGATGACAATAGATTCCCGTAATCAAAACCATCACCGGCTATTAGCCTTATATCCGTTAGAACACTGTTCAAACCTCCACAACACTGACAACGATGCAAGAAACATGAAGACCTCTTAACTATACACCCGAATCAACAAATCACAACTAACACCACCGGGCACACACCTCGCAAGCTAAAACTCGAGAAGCATAGAATGAAAATGACTGAATATGTAAAGAGAAACACATAAGGGAAATATCAAACAAGCCCAACATGCACAACTCTCTAACAGTATCATACTACGAATCAATTCAAAAGGAAAAATCAAAGTACATGAACAAATCATAAGATCTCATCCTGGTATAACCTTCCACCGCGGCACACAACCCGGCTCAAACATATCAAATCACATGGAATCGCGAGGGTCTCGCCCTCAACTATGAATCACAAGTCGAATACACATCATACCAATGGAAATCTTCCACTAATTCAATTCTGCCAATAAAATCACAACACTTACTAAACCCTCACCCCGGTAGAGTATTAAATCACAAATCGTAACCAATTTACTCAGGAATCGCCTCAAACCTGCCATAATGGACAACATGAATTCACTTCTAGTCTCGTAACTTTCAATAATGAATAGAAACAAATGATAGACACGGGCTACCACTCATAGAGTCTCCCAACAGGGGTAAATACCTAAATATAATACTAAGTCATGAACTCACCCATATGTGGGAAAACAAATAGGGGAACTCGCCCCCATAAGCAGTACCGAATCAAAATACGAATGGTGCCCCTCTGTAACAAATCAAAAGCATACATGTATGACATCATCTGGCGCAGTGGCCTCAAGCCTACTATATGAAACACATCAATGGGTCGGGCCTTCCCCTCTTGGGCGCCCTCTACTCGCTTGAATACTCCACTGTGACACACATGTCTGGAGTCTAGGACAATCTCTCAACCTGTGGCTGGTATCTCCACACTCAAAGCAACCTCTCTGTTGACGTGGCTGTGGGAACTGTGCGATATGGGTACTCTGAGACCCATGAGCACCTGAAACACTATGCGAAGCCTGAAGTGCAAACTGAACTAGCTGACCCACAAAACCTCTACCATGTCGTACCCTGCCTCCAAAATAAGGACCAGTAGATCTCTCCGGTCTACGAGGCCTCCTCACCTCCTTGTCATCTCTCTCCTGGTCTCGCTTGTACTCTCTCTCATGGCCCCGCATGTCCTTTCTCTCTCCTGATCCCACATGCCCTCTACACGTAGAGCGATCCCTACCACCTGTTGAAAGGAAACATCTGACTCTAACTCCCGAGCCATGCTGAACCGAATATCATGCCTGAGTCCCTTAATGAATCTATGGACACACTCTCTAACTGTAGCGACCAAAGCAGGTGCATGCCTGGACAAAGCACTGAATCTCACGGCATACTCTAACACTGACATAGTGCCCTGGCGCAGCTGCTCAAACTCTGCGCGCCATGCATCTCGAAGGGACTGAGGTACAAACTCTCTCAGGAACATCTCTGAAAACTGAACCCGTGTAAGTGAAGCTAACTCGGCCGGGCCACCCAACTCATATACCCGCCACCACTGATAAGCCGCTCCCCTGAGCTGGAACATAGTAAAAGCAACCCCGCTCGTCTCCACAGTACCCATAGTACGGAGAATGGGGTGACACTCCTCCAGAAAATCCTGTGCACTCTCTGAAGCCAAACTACTAAATATAGGAGGGTCATATTTCTTGAACCTTACAAGTCTAAGCTGCTCTTCCTCAGATGCTGCTGCCCTGACCACGGGCTGAACTGGAACCACAGGCTGTGTCATCATGACACCTGGAACCTAACCAACATGAACTCACTGCTCTGGGGTGTGGGCGGGAGTCTAGGTTCCTCCCCCAGTCTGTGAAGTAGCTGGTGCAACTGGAATCAACCTCGCCTGAGCCAATGTACCAAACATGCTCAAGAACTATGCTAAGGTCTCCTGAAGTCCGGGGGTAACAGCAGGCGCGTCCGGTACCTTCCCCCCAACTGGAACTACTGGCGGTTCCTCAACTGCTGCTCTGGTAGGTGCTCTAGCTACGACACGTACTCCTCGTCGGCCTCTACCTCTGCCCCTAGCGACAACTACTCCGGGGGTAACGTTATCAGCAACTGCAGCTCGTGTCCTCACCATCTGTGAGAGAATGGAATGATAAAAGTTCAAACTTCGAGATCAATGAACTCGCACGATAGAAATGAATGAAGTGAGATTGTCCTAATAGCTTCGTAGCCTCTCGAAGATAAGTACAAACGTCTCTGTACCGATCCGCAAGACTCTACTAAACTCGCTTATGACTCATAGCACCTATGAACCTAGAGCTCTGATACCAACTTGTCACGACCCAATTTTTCCCTTCGTTTGGTATCGTGATGGCACCTAGTCTTAGAGACTAGGTAAGCCTAACATTAATTGAAACAACATTATTTAAATGACATCTAACAAGTTAAATAGAAATCTCTTATAATTCCCAAAACCGGTAGTACAAGTCATAAGCTCTACACAGTTTTTGCTAAAAAGGTTCTAAAACAACTGTCCAGAAATAAGAATAAACAGTGCAAAACGAAAACTTGAAGGTGACTCCGAAACCTGCGAACGCAGCGGCAAATTTACCTTGAGTCTCCGCCGCAACAGTCCACACAGCTAGCTAACAAACAAATACATGGATGTATACAAAAAATGTGCAGAAAAGTAGCATGAGGACACCACAGCGGTGCCTAGTAAGTATCAATACTAACATCAGTGGAGTAGTGACGGGGAACAGTCAAGACACTCACTGGTCTAATAAACTAAACGGGTACAAGTATATGAACAACAGGAGTATGATGTCTACATAAGGACTATACAATATGGCTCACAATTCAGTAATGGCATTAAGGAAGGAAACAACAAGTATCAGCGGAATATCATGAATATGACACAGACAAAGTGAATGGAACACAACCTATCCGAAATCACAAATACAACAAGGACAAGTAATAACCCAGCAACTACAACCGCTTTTACATCAGGTTATAGCCAACAACTCCACGAGGTACAGAACCTGGGACAAATCACAACTCACGGGTCTCAATACCTGAATGCTAACACTTGGCATCTTGTGCCTTCATAACACCTCATAACCGCACTGACGACTCACATGCCAATAGAGCCATTCTCACATAGAAGGCAAGTAAACAAGGGTGAGCATCAATGCTCAACAAAATCAAAAACACCTTTTATCCGATAAGAGTGCTTAACTACGTGTATGCTTGTGCAATTGTCCTACCATAGTCCATATCAGCAAATAAGCATAAGGAAAAGAATGGACAACAGGTAGAATATTGTCTCACAGCTTTCACAAGATAAATCTCACACAGGTACGTATACCACTACACCAATATCAATAACAAGAATGCCCCCAGGCCACAAGTCATTACAAATCAATCCCTGACACAGCCCACCTTTTCTCGCCACGTGCGCAACAATAAAGTAAGTGCCCGCCTTGTCTCGCCACATGTGCATAACAATGTTCCCACCTTGTCTCGCCACATGCGCAACCCACATATATATATATATACCACCTTGTCACGCCGCATGTGAAAATATCAATAGTAATAATAGCACGGTAGAAACCTCGTGCAACCCCAAAACAACAACTGCATGGCAGAAACCTCGTGCATCACAACAACCACAACCATACTAACGAGTCTGCAATAAGTACAATAACCACGTCTCGGAATCGAGTAAAAGTCACAAAATACGAACACCCATTCATTCACGATCTAATCATACTAAAATCATCAAAATCCGATACCATTTCATCCCTCAGATCGTGATTTTTTATTTTGAAAGTTTTCTTCAAAAACCACCCATTTTCCTCAACTCAAAACACAAATTAAATGATAAAATTAAAGATAGAATCATGAAAATAAATAAATTCGAGTTGAAGAATACTTATTCAATCGATTTGCTTGAAAAACCTCACAAGGAAGCTCCCAAAACCGAAGTCTAAAACTCAAAATATGAAGAAAATGGCCAAACCCTCGACTTAATATTTCTACCAGGACTTCCGCATCTGCGGACTAGGAGACGCACCTGCGGACTCGCATTTGCGAGAAAGAGTCTGCATATGCGAACTCAGCTGGCCAGGCCTGGAACCGCATCTACTAATTTACAGTCGCACCAGCGGCACCATAGAAGTGAAAGGGGGAGCGCAAAAGCGAGCTTCTTCGCAGATGCGATAGAGGAACCGTAGAAGCGGCCTTCGCACCTGCGTGGAAGCTTCCGCAGAAGCGAGCAAGTTCCCTGGCCTCAAGGATCGCAGAAGCGACTAGGCCCATGCAGAAGCAGAGACGCACCTGCGCTCCAAGCATCGTAGGTGCGAAAACACCAGAACCAGACCTGTTCAAAACCATGAAAAACATCTGAAGCGAGTCCGAAATGACGTCAAATTTAGTAGACAAGTCCTAAATAATATAACGGAGCTGTTCCAACTCTCGGAATCACATTCCGGGCCCAATATCAAAAAGTCCATTTCCAGTCCAAATCTTCAAAAATTTGACTTTCACCATTTCAAGCCTAAATCAGCTACAGACCTCAGATGCATAGTCCGGACATGCTCCTAAGTCCAAAATTATCCAACGGAGCTAACGAAACTGATAGAACTTTATTCCGGAGTCCTCTTCACATAGTTCTGACTACGGTCAAAATCCTAAGACTTAAGCTTCCGTTTTAGGAACTAAGTGTCCCAAATCACTCCGAATCATCCGGTAACTGAATTCAACCACGCACGCAGTCAATACATATAATACGAAGCTACTCAGGTCCTTATGCCGCCGAACGGGACTTAAATTCTCAAAACGACCAGCCGGGTCATTACAGATACATCAAGGACAAAGATGGTAGAGTATTGATGGAAGATGCCCGGATTAAGAGGAGATGGCAGACTTACTTTCATAAACTTCTGAATGAAGAATGGGATCGGGATATTGTGCTAGGCGAATTGGAGCATTCTGAGAGTTACCGTGACTTTGGGTACTACAGGCATATCGAGGTTGAGGAGGTCGTGGGAGCTATGCACAAGATGAGTAGGGGCAGAGCGACCGGGCCAGACGAGATTCCAGTGGAATTTTGGAAGTGTGTGGGGAGAGCAGGTTTGGAGTGGTTGACTAGGTTGTTTAATGTTATTTTTAAGGCGAAGAGGATGCCGTATGAGTGGAGGTAGAGTACGATGGTCTCATTGTATAAGAACAAAGGTGATATCTAAAGTTGTAACAATTATAGGGGTATCAAATTACTGAGTCATACCATGAAAGTGTGGGAGAGGGTGGTTGAAGCGAGGGTGAGGATGACAGTGTCTGTATCCGACAACCAGTTCGGGTTCATGCCAGGTCATTCGACTACAGAAGCTATACACCTTGTTAGGAGGTTGGTGGAACTGTACAGAGAGAGGAAGAAGGATCTGCACATAGTCTTTATTGACCTAGAGAAAGCGTATGACAAGGTTCTTATAGAAGTTCTCTGGAGATGCCTGGAGGAAAAAGGTGTGTCGGTTCCCTACATTATGGCAATTAAGGACATGTATGATGGGGCTAAGACTCGGGTTAGGACAGTAGGAGGCGACTCTGAGCATTTTCTGGTTGTAATGGGGTTACACCAAGGTTCTGCGCTCAGTTCGTTCTTATTCGCCTTGGTGATCGATGCGTTAACACACCATATTCAAGGGGATGTGCCATGGTGCATGCTATTCGCCGATGGCATAGTTCTGATTGATGAGTCGCGAGACAGTGTTAACGAGAGGCTGGAGGTTTTGAAACAGACTCTTGAGTCTAAGGGTTTCAAGCTGAGCAGGAGGAAGACGGAATATCTGGAATGTAAGTCCAGCGCTGAGCTGGGGGAAATGGGCATGAATGTGAGGCTTGAATCACAGGTCATCTCGAGTAGAGACAGCTTCAAGTATCTTGGTTCGGTTATCCAGGGGGGAGGGGAGATCGACGAGGATGTCACACACCGTATTGGGGTAAGATGGATGAAGTGGAGGTTAGCATCTGGAGTCCTGTGTGACAAGAGAGTGCCACCAATACTCAAAGGCAAGTTCTATAAAGCGGTGGTTAGACCGGCCATGATGTATGGGACTGAGTGTTGACCTGTTAAGAACTCACATATCCAGAAGATAAAAGTAGCAGAAATGAGGATGTTGAGGTGGATGTGCGGGCATATTAGGATAGATAAGATTAGGAATGATGTTATTCGGGAGAAGGTGCACGCCGTTCCCATTGATGACAAGATGTTGGAAGCGAGGCTTAGATGGTTCGAAAATGTTCAGAGGAGAAGCCCAGATGCTCCGGTACGGAGGTGTGAGCGACTGGTTGTAGAGGGCACGTGAAGAGGTAGAGGGCGGCCTAAGAAGTATTGGGGAGAGGTGATCAGACAGGATATGGCGAGGCTCCAGATTTCCGAGAACATGACACTTGATAGGAAGATGTGGAGGTCGAGTATTAGAGTTATAGGTTAGGACGTAGTTGAGTCTTGCCTTACTTCGTACCATTGTGGGACTAGCCAGGTAGGATTTTTGTCTAAGATAGCTAGTGACAATGTTGTATTTTACTTCTTCGCTTTACAGTGCATGTCCTATTTACTAGCTATCGCTTTTGCTTTGCATTTTTCTTCTGGATTTCATAGTGTTCCTATTTTTCCTATGATTGCTATGGTGATACTAATATTGTCTCCTTTTATCCTTTTGTCTTTTTGTTTTATTGAGCCGAGGGTCTTTCGAAAACAACCTCTCTACTCCTCCGGGGTAGGGGCAAAGTCTGCGTACACACTACCCTCCCCAGACCCCATTAGTTAAATTTTACTGAGTTGTTGTTGTTGTATCTTAAAGTAAAAAAGTATAATTTTTAATTGATTTGTTATTAGTGGTCGCCGCGTATGAGAATATACTCATTTTCTATTGAGTGATAAAAATTTGAGATCATTAGATCTAAAAATATTTTCCTCACCTCAAAAGTTCCTTAAAACATAGTAATAGCCACTTTGATATTGTTTAGATTTACTTTCCAAATAAAAAGTGTTAAGAAAATAATATAATTAGAAGATAATACTCTAATGAATATGCTCAATCACATGAAAAAACTTGATTCTTTTTCTGCATATATTATTTAGAGAATAATGTTAATACTTTCTGAAGCATTTGCATATATGTGAACAAGTTTTCCAAAATTAATGTTGATAAAATCTACCTAAGATCAATAATGTCAAAAAAGAGATTTAATGGATTAGCTATGCTATCAATTGAAAAGGAATTATTAAAAAAACTTTATTATAAAAAGTTATTTATAACTTTGTATTAGGAAATAATACTTTAAATTAAAATATATATGTATAATGTTTTTCAGAGAAAAAATTAAGGTCTCTCTGCAAGATTTGGCTTTCAGAAGTACTACTTTGTCCTCCGTCATCAAAGATCTGGAGTATCTATACCCCTAAAAGATATCACCAAAATGCGGCACCTCATGTGAAACGCCGTCCATCGCTCTGATCTTCCACCACCTCCGTTGCCCCTATCCAGAGATCACACCTCAATTTTCAAAACCTTCCATGGTTCCATTTGTAGTGCTGCCTTTCACTTATGCCCGCACAGTCGCTGGATCGGAATTATTAAAAAAAACATCTGAAGTTCACCTAACTTCAGATTCAAAAGTCTGAAGTTTATACTTTAGTATCTGAAGTATATATATATACCCCATATGTTTGAAAATCTTAATCAAATATCTGAAGTTCATAACCAAATGTCTGACGTTTATATCAAAATATGTGAAGTTTGTACCAAAATGACTTAAGTTCGTAACAAAATGTCTGAAGTTTATATCTCAACAACTGAAATTTATAACAAAAATATCTAAAATTCATACTCATACGACTGAAGTTCATAGTAATATGTCCAATGTTTTTCTTTTTTTTTTCTTTTTTTCTTTTTCTCTCCTCGTTGTATGTCATTTTTGTTTTGTTTTTCATCAAATTTAGGTTTCCTTCTCTTTTCCTTTAAATCGTTCATATTTTTAATAATTCAAGGGTATTATTTATAATTTGGTTATGCCGACTCTTATTTTTGTTTTGGTTGACTAGAGCTGCTGGATAGCTCTTCTTTCTTGTTTTGGTTGATCTTAGTATCAGGTATATATTCATGTTCAATTTCTTAAAGCGTATTCTTATCCAAATATTAGTCACTTATGACAGATTGGGTACATGTTCATTAATTTTAAAAAACTGGGTATACCTTAAACGGTGCCCTATAAAAGGGTAGTAGTGCACTTCCCATTATATTCACCGGGCCGGCTCAAGGGCCAAGCAAGTTAGGCCCTTTCTTTAAAGCCCTAAAGAATTGCCCCCCCTCCCCAAACCAATCCCCCAACGCTCACACAAATATTACTAGTAATTATTTTTATGTCTCAAATATTTTGTAAAAATATTAAATCTTGTCATGGAAAAAAAACTTTGTAAAAAGAAAGAAGTAATTATGAAATAGACCAACTTAAAGTAGGAGACATGGGCATAATGAATCTTTACGTTTAAAAAATTGTATAATCTGTTGGCAAGCCACATTTTCTTTTATAGGTCATGTCTTCCAAATTCATATTTGTACATATGTTTTTTTCTGCTTCCTATGCATCTAAATATTCTGTCAAAAAATGCATTGAATCATTTGAATTGCACATGAATTTTCATACTTTCTCATGTTTTCAAGCATCTAAGTAAGTTGAAGTAGTGAAACTCTTTCATGGATTAATTTATTTTGATATCAATCAATAAGTTATCAACTTTCAAAATCAAGTTTTAACTGTCCTAATTTTTTATTATTCTTTTAAATTAAAATTTAAATAGATTAACAAGAAAATCAGTATAAATCAAATTACTGAAAACTCAAAAAAGAGAATGATTAAAATTTAATACAATTTCAAAAAGGTACTCTTAATAAATTTCTATTAATCAATAAAAAACTAAATAAAATAAGTATTGAGTGTTCTTAAAATAAACAATTCTCCGAACTAATTGAGTTAATGGTAATTAAAACCAAGAAAAAGAAGATCTCATGTCAAAAAGTTAAAAAATTAAAATTTCAAATAAATAAAAATTAATTTTGCTTTAGGCTACCAACATCATTGAAAAGTAGTATTTTGTTTATTAACCGTTTTCTCAGTTGACTTATCGTTTATGCACGTGGCATTCTTAACAGTTAACACCGATCCTTACTATTGCTAGAAACATTTTTTCTTTTCATTTTTTGAGAAGTTGTCGTACTATCTTGATAAAGCATTCCTCGGGACAGTTTATTCCAAGATGACAAACCTAGATTCAATGTGGTGCTTGTTTAAAATAAGTGTTGAAATTCTTTTTCAATTTTCCAAACTTTCACATAGTTCTGGATAAGCCGATCCATTTCTAAAACCTTGACTTCCTTAAGAAAAATGACCTAACCTGGTTAAGGAAGGTACCTGTCGATCATGTATGTTAAACTGTGAAAGTGTTGCTATGTGACTGTGTCCATCACTAGTTTGAAAAACTTGACTTTTAAGTTTTTTGGTTCCATGAGATTTAAGTTTGTTTGATCGTGAATAAAATTCACTAGCATAATATACTTGCATTATAGACAACATGGAGTCGAACAAGCTCAACTCTACAATCAAATACACCAAAAGGTTCTGCTTAGGGAGAATAATATACATTTTTTTCCATCCCTTTCAAAAAGTTCGAAGCAACTAAAATAGACTAGTTAAACAAAATATGCATAGGAGTTTAAAGTATTAAACAAGTGAAACCATCTTACATACCTTCCGCAGAAGTAAATATAGTGACATTGAACAAAAGTTTGGATGTACAAACCCTTTCGAAGACACAAACATCACCTACTTTTAGGTTATTGTCAAGCACAAACTCCTTCCAACCAGAGGTCAACTTAGCGTTTACTGTTCCAAGAATGCATTTTACTGCCCATGATCTCTTGCTTGAAACTTGAAGTACCACATCACTACGTTTAGTGGAAAAAAATCTCCTAGCTATCGTCAGCGTTATGGACTGTCAATTTGAAGGGTGCATTATTGTACATAACAAAAGATAATTAATAATGATTCTTATAATCAGGGATTAGCTATAGTCACTAAGATATTGAACTTCACGAGATATTCAAGAATAGCTATCTTACCAATCGCATTGTGCCGCTGGCAGAAGACACATATGATGGTTGCATGAAATAGATGAAGAATGGATTTTCAGATGTAAAGGCTTTTGCTCTTTGATATGCTAAGACCATCTCTTTGGCCACCGCACTGCCCTTACAAGAAGACTTAGATTGTTGCACATGCTTCCCAGTGTCTTCACTGAATTCTTCTGCATAAAATCAAGCCAACACGACCACATTGAACGATCAAGAAAGTACCTTTAGTGATTTTTTGTATACATCAGAATACTTTATAGCGAGCCTCATTCAATCACCTTTAATTTTTGAAGTGAAACAATCTGAATCTCCTCTCTGCTTCTTTTCAAAATTCAGTTTCCTGCTGTGAACTATTTTGGGTTGAGAACATGGAACTGAATTCTCAGTTTTGATAGTCTTCTTTTTACTATCAGAAACCCCTGCCAATTTTGCATCTATTTTATGCATTGGTTTGCTCTCAGCTGCACGAAATATAGTGACATCTAGAATGAGCTTAGAGCCGCCCTTAATCAATTCAAATACACAAACATCTCCAAATTTTAATTTATTGTCCAGTACGAATGCCTTCCAAGAGAAACAAATTTGTGTTTTTGATATTCCCAGGGCGTATTTGACAGGCCAAGACCCTCTTCCAGGAACACGAAGCACTAAATTTCCACATTCCTCCGGGAAATATTTCCTAGAAAATAAGAACGATATGCGCTGCCAAAAGGGATGGACACAGTAAAATGAGTATAATGGCATGCACCTATATGGATTGAATACAGATTAAAGTATAGGGAAAGTGTATAAAGTTTATAGCTTATTGCTTACTAGATTGTATGGTTTCGATACGTATGATGGTTGCAAAAAATATATAACAAATGGATTCTCAGATTTGAAAGCTTTTGCTCTTTGATATGCTATAGACCTCTCTTTGTCCAATACTGTCTTGTTCTTAGCATAAACCATCTTGGATTGTTGCTTGTGCATCCTGCAACTTTCTTCGCTTCCTTCAAACAGAAGTTTGAAATCAATGTGTTACTACTAAATTGTCATGTAAGCAGATGATCAATTCTGTTAGTAAGCCAGAGTAAACACTTTCTTACTTTTGGTATTTCTTGTGAAAGAAGGTGAAGCTGCATCCTCTCGTGTGTTTTCGACCTTGATACTTTTGGTGTGAATGTCAATTGAAACATCATCCTTTGTCTCCCCTTCTGGTCTTTTTCTTTTGCTGCCTTGTCCTAATGGACGATGGTCCAAAATCTCAACAGAATGCTCAATCTCAGTGCCTTCCCCATGTTCTTCTGAAAAATTTCAAGCCAATATAACCTCATCGAAATGATCAAGAAAACTGACTATAAAATGGAATACTAATATTTGAACCGGAACCATATGAACCTCCTCTTTGCTGCTTTAATTTCTTGGTCTGAACAATTTTGGATTGCGAACATGGAACAAAATTATCAGTATTGATAATCTTGTTTTTACTATCACAAAACCCTGGCTCTTCGCGAGCTATCTTATGCATTGGTCTTCTCCCAGCTGCTGGAAATATAGTAACATCCATCAAGAGTTTACTGCCTTCAATCACTTCAAATACACAAACATCTCCAAATTTTAACTTATTGTCCAGCACGAATTCCTTCCAATAAATTTTAGCATTTGTTGTTCCGATAGCACGTGTGACAGACCAAGATCCCCCGCCTGGAACACGAAGCACTAAGTTGCCGTAGCTCTCAAGAAAATACTTCCTAGCAAATTTCAACGATATAGACTGCCAAAGGAGATGGATCCGTAAATTGATTTTAACGTTATGCCATCCATATGGGTTGAATAAGGATCAGAGTATTGGAAAATATACAGAGTTTATAGCTTACCAGAATGTACGGTTTCAAGACATACGATGGTTGCATAAAAGCTATAATGAATGGATTCTTAGATTTAAAAGCTATTGCTCTTTGATAGGCTATAGCCCTCTCTTTGTCCATTACTGTCTTGTTCTGATTATGAACACTCTTGGATTGTTGCTTGTGCATCTTGCACCTTTCTCCGCTTTCTTCAAACAGAAATTCAAAATCAAAGTATTACTACTAAATTGTCAAGTTAAGTAGATGATCAGTTATCAAGTCCGCTCATAGCCAGTAAGCTAGAATAAAAAGTTTCGTACTTTTAGTCTTTCTTGTGAAAGAAGGCGAAGCCACATCCTCTCGTGACTTTTCCACCTTGATACTTCTGGTGTGAATGTCAGTTGAAACATCATCCTCTGCGTCCCCTTCTAGTCCTTTTCTTTTGCTGCCATGTCCTGATGGACGATGGTCCAAAATCTCAACAGAATGCTCAATCACAGTGCCCTCCCCATGTTCTGATGAAATTCAAGTCGATATAACTTTATTGAAACCATCAAGAATATTAACTGGCACAATGGACACTAAAAAGTCAGCTTAAGATCTTTTTGTATACTCTAGAATATCCTATAGAGAGATTTCAACTTTATCACCTTTAATTTTTAGTTGAAACCATATGAAACTTCTCTCCGCTATTTTAATTTCTTGGTTTGAACTACTTTGGGCTGAGTACATGGAACAGAATTATCAGTTTCGAAAATCTTAGTTTTACTATCAGAAATCTCTGGCACTTCTCGGCCATCTGTTTTATACACTGGTGTGCTCCCCAGCTGCTGGAAATATGGTAACATTTATGACGAGCTTAGTGTCATTAATCACTTCAAAAATATAAACATCACTTCAGTTCATAGTCAAAAAGAGAAGATAAAATACTCACTTTGGCCCTCTCTTGTGAAAGAAGGTGAAGCTACATCCTCTTGCAACTTCTCAACCTTCATTCTTTTGACATGCACGTCATTTGAAACATCATGCTCCACATCCCCTTCTTGTCTTTTTCTTTTGCTGGACTGTCCTAACGGACAATGGCCTAGGTTTTCAACAGAATGCTCAACCGTATCAGGAATTATTGCTTTCGCTTTCTGGCTTCTGGGGATACCCTCCAGGATCTCTACAGAATCATCCGACTCGGACTGGTCTCTTTTTGGTGCATGGCGTGTTTCATGGCAATGGAGAATGGGAGTGTGTATACCATGTGCAGAACTGTATGGATATTCAATTTCTGATGCACTCAAATCAAATATACTGACATTAAAATGGGAACGAGCATTGTATCCAAACATCAAAAAGTGCCCGCGGCTAATTGAATAGAAGTCACTGAAATCTTGCCATCCAATGCCTAGACAAATTCGGCCTTGAGAATGAACAACTTCAACCTCCCATACTTCTCCACTTGGAACCTCAAGATACACAGGGTTTAGCATGTTCTTGCAATATCTGCTCGCAAAGTCTTCCGGAATCCTCTGCGTGCAAAGGAGATCTAAACTCAGTTTCATACATCTCCAATCACAGTAAAATATACTGTTTAAATTCTGCAATATACTTGCATAGTGTATTCTCTATTCTTTCAGAATTAACTACTAAAACAAAAATATCTACAGTAATCTAATTAGTCCAACTAGAAAAGATAGCAGATATTTATGGATGTAATTAACCTGTGAATTGCGACATCTCAGTTTTACTATAGATTAGGAGAAAGATATGATTTCATTCTTCTATATCAGAAGATCTAAGCAACAAATGTGTGAAAATAAAACAATGTATTCTAATAAGATTAACAACATCTCTTCATAAACTTGCTCATTCATACTACTCCATTAGTGAAGCCTTAACCCCTTAATGTAGCTACCTAACTCTTCCATAGAAGTCTACACTTAAAATTGACCAAGAATTCCTGTAACTTATAGGAAACCATAGGCCTAAATTTGTTAACGACCTGTGTTAGTTTCTCCACTATACTCTTTTCCAACTTTTATATTAACTTATTTCTCATTTTGTATCTTTGTCAGCAGACTGGCTCTCTAGTTTTTTCTAATGGATCTGCAACTACTAGCCATGAAAAGTTAAATTGTGTTTCTCTTTATTCAAAACAAATATTTGTAAATTCAGAGTCGTTGGAAGCTTATTCTCAAATTATAGAAACAAAAAGTATCGACTCCGTTTCATTTTCTTTAATGCTATTTACTTTTTAGTACGTTAAAAAAAGAATACACTTTTCAATGTATGGAAAATGACAGCAGATGCATGTATACCAAAATCTTAAGCTCAACACCCCTATACACACACATACATAGGACATAGATTAAAAATAACAGCAAGCGAAGGAAAAAATTGATAGAAGGAAGAAAGTGGTTACTAGACGGCTGGATTCATGTTGGGAAAATATAATCTTGAAGAACTTTGGTTGAGTAATGTTAGTAGAAGATTTCCAATGGGAGGAGCCTTCACCACTTTGCAATTGGGGCTTAGCTGCCATGACTGATGTAATTCGCCAATTGAAGAAGATGGTAAGTGATAGTAGAGCAACAGAGTTATTATTTCCCTTTGTTTCTTAGTTAATGCTTAAAAGGTGCATAGTGGTAGGTAAATAAATATATAATGATCATTGATGTGATAGATTAACCCACGGATCGAGGAGACACACAAATTAATCATAAGTGGCTTTTGGCTCGTCTCATAAGTTGCCGCCATTTCTATGAAGAAGAAATCAACATCAAATTGAAGATATTAGTGTAGAATTAGTAATGATATTTCTTGGAATTCTTTCCTTTTTGAAAATGAGGTAGTTTAGCAACTTAATGGGCTCATTAGGATTAAAAGTGGATGTTATACTACTACTAACTACCAAGTACTAATTCATCTCTCAAACCAGCAATTCTGACACCAAGACCAAATTTTTGGTTTTCCCTAATTATTATACTATTAGATATTTAACTTTCTTAAATAAACGTGGAGAAGTTCAATGTGCCCAGCTGAAGCATCACGGAAGTCCAACATATTTTGACCGTTTATTTGAACATGGAATGTTTAATTTTTTCGAAATAAGACTTATATATTTGGAAATTATGTAAAAAATATTATAAATTATAATAATTAATAATTTAAAGGTATTTAAAAGGCATACGTATACAAAAAAAAAAAATACTCCTCGTTTAACTCTCAAAATTTGAATACTATCACATAAATTGAGACAGAGCGAGTAATTAAATCAACTTTATTAATCACAAGTGTAAAAGTACAAAAGAAAGCTATAGCTCCTAAACTAGACTAGAATACTATGCCATTTATATTTAAGAAAAGTAGAAGCACACCTCCTAAGAGAGGGTTCCTTCTCTTCCTAAAGTCGACAGACCACAACTAGAACCCAAAGTATCTAATTAACTGCCTACATCAACAAATAATGTAGGCAATATTTCTTGCAACACTCTCCACATCTCTGCTTCTTTGTTCAAAGATGCTCTGATTTCATTCCATCTATATAGCATGATTATTCTCTGCATAAACCATCCATATTGTAGCCCTATTGCAAGGAATTTAGGTTTGGGAATCTTTTGAACCTGTAAAAAATCACCACCACGTCCAGTGTGGCTGCCCTGAATCAACTTGAAGCGGCAAGTCTGACCACTGGCTATCTTGTATGTGTTCGAAATTCATCCCATCCTCTTGTTATGCCTACGTTTGACCCAATATGCACTGTATCCACCCCCCACTCTTTTCCTTTTTCATTCACCAATGTCATCTTCTTCATGGCAATTACACCAGTCCTTTTCGCGAAAATCATTGGGATAGTCTAAATGTAATATATGTTCATCAAGCATGTTATATTTTGGGGGAAAGTAAAAACATAAAATCTACCTAATGAACGAGAAAATAATCAAAGAAAGAGAATAGATCATGGTTCAACCTTACCATAAAAGTCAAGTGTGGCTTTTTTACAACCATTTTATAGGATGGTGCTTTATCTTTGAAGTTGATCATCACACTCCATCTTCTCTTCTTTAATTTGGACCATCTTCTTGATCACTTCCACTCTCAGCTTTCTCCTCCTCTTCAGCACCTGTCTTTCTCTTACTGATATTCAGTATTTACCAACACATTCTCATGCATCTAGCCAGCTAGTTGTTTTGGTATATTAGAACACATTGATCAATGTACAATGATAAATACTGTACTTGTTTTTTAAGGCAGATTAAGGGATCTCACTCTTATAAGTTATATTCACGTTGATATACAAGTATTTAACTAGAATAGAAAGATATAAACTTTTAAATTTAATACGGAGCAAACTTAACAGTATAACAACAATCACTTCTATTCTCACTAATTAGTTATATGGCCTATACGAATCATTTATTTTCATTATGGTCTGTTTAATTAAATTAAGTCTGCATCGACTCTCATGCATATACAGATAAAAAAAAAATTCAATACCCCAAATTTATAAATAGAGATCATGATATAACCTGACTCCTCCTCACGCTTTCTGGAGTATTTTGCATGATATGAATTGGATGGATCTTTTCCATCTTTGGACCCATCACTGGATGTGTCAATTCTTTCTTCCTCGTAATCTGATATTTCTACTGTATCTTCTTTAACTTTCTTTGATTTTCTTGAAGGTCTTATTTCCTCTTCCGAGCTACTGCCGAGTTGTTCAACAGAATGTGTAATGATCCGACCGGTCGTTTTGAGCTTTAACGTTCTATTCGGTGGTTTGAGATTTTGAGTATCTACATATTATGTATTATGACTTACGTGTATGGTTGATTTCGATTTTCGAGCGGTTTGAGATTGATTTGTAAGAATGATTCTCATTTTAGAAGTTTTAAATTGGAATACTTGACCAAAGTTTGACTTTTGGGTAAATGGACTCGGAATCGGGTTTTAATTATTCCAATAAATTTGTATGATGATTTTATCCACAAAGTTGGTTAAATTTCGATGAGTTTTGGATAAGTTTGGGTTATATGGTGGTTGTTTTCGATTTCGACGTCAATTTGAGCATAGTTCGGGATTGACTTGGAAGAATGATTCTCGTTTTAGAAGCTTTAAATTGGAAGAGTTTATCAAGGTTTGATTTTTGGATAAACGGACCCGGAATCGGGTTTTAATTATTCCAATAAGTTTGTATGATGACTTTGGACATGTCCACAAATTCCGATAAATTTTGGATAAGTTTGGGTTGTATGGTGATTGTTTTCGGTTTCGACGTCAATTTGAGCATAAATGTTATCATATGGGGGTATTTTTGGCTATTAATGTTGTTGGAGTTTTTCTCATCTTAAAAGTTTGGGATTGGGAGAATTCAAGGGTGTTCTTCAAGTTTCTTCCATGGGGTAAGGTCTAAACCATAACTTAAGTATTTTCTTTTGATTCATTCCCTTGGTTTAAGCTTTAATCCATGATTTTAATTGAAACACCATTTAATTCTTTAAATCAAGGTCTAGGGTTATGTCCTAAATTATAAAAATGAAAAATGAGTTAGATGTGTTTATTTTCCGATTCTTTTTAGGATTTTGTTTTCCTATATTATAAGAACAACATACTCGAATTTGGTGAGTTTTGGAGCAGTATTTCGGGAGATATGTGACCCAACTTGTGTGGGTTAGACTCTTGGGTTATGAACACCCAAGAGCAATATTTTTGCGAATTGGTTGAGCTATCGGATTCCGATTGAGTCAGATTTTGTTCGTGTGAGCTTGTATTGGTTCGGGCTTCGCTTGGGTAAGCTTGGTTCGAAATTCAAGGCGAGCCCGACATTGACTTTTATTGACTTTTTGGGAAAAATATAAAGAGTATAGCTTTATTTATTGTAATTAGTTTCTCTTGCACTGTTTGATGTTATTAAGTCATTTTTGGTTAGATTTGAGCCGTGTGGAGGCGAATTTTAGGGGAAAAGTTTTTTCGAAGGGTTGAGTTGGCCTAGTTGAGGTAAATGTCTTGCCAGACTTTATGTGGGGGAACTATTCCTTAGGATTGGTATTGATTGATTCATTTATGCTATGTGAAAGCCGTGTACGCAAGGTGACGAGTGGGTACACGCGTTGTACGTGGTAGGCTACTTAGACTATTTCCATGCTTTAGTTGAAATGCCATATTATGTTCCAAATTCTCTTAACTAATCTATTCTTGTTTGTGTTAGTCTAACCATACATGCCTTAATTGACTTGTTTAAAACTTGTTCTACATCCTACTTGATAAATTGTTCTCATACCTTAGTTGAACTTGATGCCTCTTTTATTGTTACATGCTATCTCTTCATTGTTAATTATTATTATTTAAATTTATTGTTTGTGTTATCCTCTTCACTCTTGATTATCATTACTTGAAGTTATTGTTCATGTTATCTCTTTCCTTGTTGATTCCACTACTTGAAGTCATTGTTATATGTTATCTCTTTTATTGTGAGTCATTCTTATTTAATAGCGTGGTTATACATTATCTCATTGTTGAGTTGTTGGTGTTGAGGTTGTGAAGGCTGTTATCATGTTGAGGCGAAATTGTTATTGTTGAAATATCTTCCTTGTTGGACATTTTACATTCATTATTGTTGTTGATATTCTTGTACCCGTTGTGGTGGAACCATGAGCTATTATTGTGAAAATATTGATATTGTTGATTGTTGACAAATTATGATATATGGGCACTTGTGGTGTGAGTTGTTATTGTGATGTGATATTGACACGCATGCGGCGGTATAAGTCTTGGGGTTAATGTGCATGCGGCGGTAAAATATGGGACTTATGTGCGTGTTGCTTGTAGGAAAACTACGTAAAGACACGCGGCGTCATAAGATGGGTTAAAGTGCGTGTAGCTATTTCGAAAAAATTATTTTCAAAACCTATTTCAAATGTAAGGCTCACGCAAGGTATAAGGAAATATTGTGATTTTAATTGTGAAATGTAAATACGAGGCGGTACCTCAGTTGATTTTCATTGTAAATTTCACGTTGGGACAACTTGTTAAATTGAACGACCATTGTTCTTCTTTCAATCATTTTATCTGCATTTTGATTGTGTTTGGTTATTCATTGTTATCTTGGTGTTGTAATGATTGTGGTTTCTTGTGTGAGTCATGCATTCTACGTGATTTGTTATGTTGCTTTAACATGCCAATCTGTGCCTCCGTTATAATTTGGTGAATTGATTATCAATGTGAATTTAATTGCGTGGAATCACTATATCATATTCTGTTGAGTTGTTGCTAACATAATAATTTAAATAAAAGAATAATTAACATGTTTTATTCTATGTGCCCCTTAAGATAGAACTCGTTATCTCACTCGACACTTTATTATTATTCTAAATGGTTGTCGCACTTTCACTATAATGGGTTCTCAAATTATACTCATCACCCTGTTAGATATTTTTCTTTAACAAGTTTTATATTTAATTCGTTAATTTAACTTATATTTTTCTTTGTTTAAAAATGATGCTTTCACTCAATTTTATTTATTTCTAAACTATATCCATCTTATACTCTATTTCGTATAAATTGTATATTATTTTACTTTACTTGATTTCTAAAATAAACTCATTATTTCATTTGACACCTTACCTTATTCAAGATTGTTATTATGTTTTATGATGTCTAAATATATCTTTCGTTCATCTAAATAAATATTTATCGAGGTTGAAAAGTATATAATATCACGTGGGCTTTGCCGTGCGAAGCTGATTATTATTGTGGGCACGAGGTGCCATATGTGTAAGATTAGAAATTGTGGTTCATGACTTGTGATTTATGAGGTGAGGTGTCTCGGGATAATTCTTGTTGTAAGTCCATGCGTTGGGAGCGGTTTGATTATTTGAGTTGTCTTCCGTTTTTTTTCTTATTTGAGTTCATTTACATCTCATCAGTATTCTGATTATGTTGTTTCTTTATTACTCATTTATTACTTACTGCCATATATGTTTATATTACTTCATTGTTGGTTGTAAATCAATAATTTTTTCGCCATTGGTCTTACATTGATGTTCTTTCTATTATTAGCTTATGTATATTTTGAACAAGTTTCTATGCCTGGTAGGTATCTTGACCTGATCTCGTCACTACTCTATCGATGTTAGGCTTGATACTCACTAGGTACTATTGTGGTATACTCATGCAACATTTCTACACATTATTGTGAAGATCCAGGTATTCTGATTGTATTGTTGAGAGTTGCTTTTGCGCGGCAGGAGACTTCAAGGTATAACTGCTTGACGTTCGCAGGTCTCAGAGTCACCATCTTACTTCATTATGCTACAGTTAAAATGTAATTTAAAACAGTATTGTGTTTAGAAATTCTAGTGTATTTTAGTAGTGCTTATGAATCTGTACTACCGGTTTTGGGAAATATATAACTATTGGCCGCTTGCGGCTATGTATGTCGGTTAATGGTTTATGATAAATGATTAAATAGTTCAATTCTGTTATTAAATCAGCATGTGTTAGGCTTACCTAGTCTTAGAGATTAGGTGCCATTACGACATCCTAAGGAGGAAAATTGGGTCGTGACATAAAGTTGCCTCTCACGAAGATTATTAACATTTTTGAGTGTAGGGCAGGACATGGAATGTATATTTGTCAATGAGAAAAAAGAGCAAAATATCCCCCACCTCCAGTTTGTGATGCACTACAAACTTAATTTGGCCATTCTCCTTCACATATGAAGTATTTGGACTTTTCCCTCACTATCTTTACCTTCCATAACTTCCCATCTACATCCATTTTCAGTAAGCAGGTCTTGGCCAACATCTTCTTGTTTGATGAAAGCATATGGTATTAGTATCTAACAAATCAGTTGGAAGATAATTTTTAGACTTACAAAAGAATAAAAAGAAAAGACAAAGAATAAAGAGAAATTGAAAATTACCATTTTATTCATATATGATATAACCTTCTCTACTTAAAATCTTGCAAAATGCTGGATGCTTGTCATCCACTACCATCTTTTCTGGTTTTGCAAGAGGAAAAAGTAGAAATCAAAGAGGAAAATCAGTTGCTCCGTTGTTTTAACAACAATTGTATTTACTTTTCTTGTTCTACTTGATTTGCACACGTATATACAAGATGTTAAATTCGAATACAAACACAAAGCTGACGCAGCGGAAATTAATCAAGAAACATACTTTCAGCCATTATTGTTCAAGCGTTGTAGGGAATCGCCTTCGAAACCTTTAGTAGAAATCATAGGGAGCCTTCTAGCTTGTGCCTATCGTAGGATGCCTGACTGATGGAGTCACAAGCATATTTATAGGTAAGTTAGAGACTCTTAGGAAAATATTTTAGCCCTAAGGACTTCTCCATAAATTATAATTGCCCTAGGGACTCCTAATAAAATTATTATACCATATATGCATAACTACAAAATATTATCTAATATATATTATTTACTTGAGAGACAAGGTAAATAATTTATTACCTTATATATATGTGGGCCACACTAGAAGTCTCTAGAAGAGACGGTAAATTTCTAACATTCTCCCACTTGGCCCACATATTAAAATTAGATAATCCTTTATGAGAGATAAACATAATAATATGGTCATAGACTTTATCACTCAACTAAAAGTGATGCAACAACCACTTTAACTAGAACATATCATTACATGAATCATGGCGGTCATGCTCTTAAACAAACAATTCATTCCATTTATTACAATGTATAATATGTTCTAACAAAGTGTCAACAACTTTATGAATGAACTTAAATAAGTCATTCAGAGTCAAACTTTATTGATCCAACGATCACAAAATAATATATGAAAAACCAAGTGTGCACTGTTATTCATATCAAAATAAACATAATGTCTAGACAAACTGTTAGAAAATAAAGCAAGGCTAAATTGAGCTACTAAGACCCATATGGGTTACATGATCCTTGAAAATATTAGCCGGCAAACCTTTAGTCATAGGATTAACAATCATCAAAGTAGTACTAACATGCTCAAAACTCACATCTTGCTTCTTCACATAATCTCTAATCATCAATTACTTTATGTCGATGTGCTTGCTTCGGCTGCCACTTTTATTATTCTTAGAAAAGAACACTGCAGTTGAATTGTCACATAAGATTCTCAATAGCCTTGAAATGGAATCGACAATCCTAAAGCCGGAAATAAACTTCTTCAACCATAACGCTTTTGATGTAGCTTCATAGCATGTTATAAATTCAACTTCCATTGTGGATGTTGCAAAAATGGTCTGCTTGACAATTCTCCAAGACATAGCATCTCCATCAAGAAGGAAAATGTATCTTGAAATGGATTTACCAGTGTCTTTGCATCCACCCAAATCAGAGTTTGAATATCCAATCACCTCCAATGAGTCAGAGTATTTGTATGTGAGCTTAAAATTCTTGGTTCCTTGCAAATATCTCAAAACTCTTTTACCAGCTTTCCAATGGTCAAGATCAGGGTTACTTTGATATCTTCCAAGCATTCCTACCGCAAAAGTAATATCAGGTATAGTGCAGACCCGTGCATACATAAGGCTCCCAACAAGCGGAGCATAGGGAATGCCTTTCATTTGCTCCTATTCCAATGCATTTTGTGGACATTGATTCAACGAGAATTTATCACCTTTAATTATGGGTGATGCTATAGGTGAACAGTTCTTCATCCCGAATCTTTCCAGAATTCTTTCAATGTAGGCCCTTTGAGACAATCCAAGTAATCGTTGGGACCGATATATATCTCAATGAATCTCTATGACAATGACATAAGAGGCTTCACCCATATCCTTCATCTCAAAATTCTGGATAAGAAATTATTTAGTCTCGTGCAACAACCCCAAATCACTACTTGCAAGTAAAATATCATCCACATACAGTACTAGAAAAATATATTTGCTCTCACTTATCTTAAGTGTTGTCCTAAGTAAGTTTTGATGATTGATAAAAGAAAATCATACATGAACCAGGTCCATATACAGTATACACAGACACAGGCAGATTTAAGCACAAATCATGCACGTGAAGGAGATAAGCTTAAGTACTTATATCTGAAATCTCCTGAACGAAAAGGTTGCATAATTGATAAGAAGGAGGACTCCTTAATCGAAGAGAACTCTATCCTAGATAAGAGAGGAGTTAGAAGTTGAAGATAACTAGAACTCTCCCACCAAGGAAGAATATAGCATTAGAACTCTAGTCATTTCTAATTCTACTAACTCTCTCTCTCTCTCTCTCTCTCTCTCTCTCTCTCTCTCTCTCTCTCTCATATATATATATATATATATATATATATATATATATATATATATATATATATATATATATATATATATATATCAATTTATTCTCTTTTACAGGTGACACACAAATGCTGAAGTTAAATGAGAGTTGAGAGCAAAATAGCAAGGTATTTTGCAAGCAATTCCTGTGTGATTCAAGTGTGCGAACCTGAAGCTACATGAACCAGATAGAAGAACCAATTTTAAGTGTCTCTATTTTATTCTAGTTTTATTGTAGTAGGGCTTTTGAGTTGTACCTTTCAGCTTTCTCTAGAAGCATTTATACTAGGTACTATGAGTGTATTATTCAAGTTAGAGTTAACTTGAAATTGTCGCAACAGCTTGAGGCTGGTTGCCACAAAGGGTTAGAGGTAATCCTTAGGTTTACAAGAGTTTTGTAAACACTATTTTTGGCTCAGTGATTTAGTGAAGTGTTGAGAAAAATCCTACAGGGTTGTAGGTCGTAGTTTTTTTACTTTTTAAGCCAGGTGTTTTTCACGTAAATATACTTGTATTCTTTACTTTCTGTATTTATTATTCCGTAAATGTAGTATAGGGAATATATAAATGAACCAGGTCCTTCTATAATCTATGCACGTAAAAAAAATGGATGCCACATAAATCACCCCCTCTTGTGTGGTATTTAAGTATAAAATATCAATTGGTATCAGAGCGAGTTATTCTTGAAGAGGCTAACACCTTAGGAGAAGATCAAGATGAGTGCACCACCTAGAAATTGGGAAGGACAATCCACTGCTAGGCCACCACTCTTTAATGGATAATACTACTCTTGGTGAAAATCAAGAATGAGATATCACATACAAGAAGAGCACTATGAGTTATGGGGCATTGTCACCGATGATCCACTGGCTATTTTGAAGAAAAATGCTGAAGGAATAGATGTGCCAAAGACAGGAGCTGATTGCAATGCTAAAGATCTGATGAAGTGGGAAAATAAAGCCAAATCCAAGAAGTGGCTTGTTTGTGGACTTGGTCCAGATGAGTACAGCAGAATCCAAGGCTGTTATGCTGCTAAGAAATTTTGGGACACCTTGCATGTGGCCCATGAAGGAAAAACTCAGGTGAAGAGATTTAGAGAAACACTACTGTACTCTCAGTATGAGAACTTTGCTATGAAGGATGGAGAAACCATTCAGGAAATTTACACAAGGTTCACTACATTGACAAATGAACTAAAATCTCCTGGAAGGATTATCCCTGAAGAAAAAAGAGTTGAGAAGATACTCGCTAGGGTCTTGCCAATTACTTGGGAAAGCAAGATCACTGCCATCCAGGAATCAAAGAATATTGTCACTATCCCACTAGATGAATTGATTGGAAATCTCACTGCCTATGAACTTAGGAGACAAACCATGAAAATGGATGTACCTAAGAAGGAAAGGAGTTTGGCACTCAGAATCATTGGAGGTTCTAATCTAGAAGATGATGAAATGACAATGATCACCAAAGACTACAAGATGTACCTAAGGAGAGGAAAGGGTTCTTCAAGAAGTGGAAGCTACAGCAAGGCAAGAGCTATGGAGAAGCAAACCAATGATGGTTGTTACAAATGTGGAAAGACTGATCACATGATAAAAAAACTGTCCTTTGTGGGAAATTGAATGGAAGAAGGAAAGATTTGAATGAAGGAACAGGTTCAATCCAAGAAAGGAAACAACAAAGGATCAACCAAGGTTGAGGTCACTGCTTGGGGAGAAAGCTCAGATGAAAGCTTAGATGATGATGATGATGAACGAGCACTAATGGCCATTGGAGAATCTGATGAAGAAACTGAGGTAATTGTCATTCATCTCAAAGACAAGATTAAATTTTTGTCTAAAGAAAGATTATCTGAGTTATTACTAGATCTAATTGATGAATATGAGGATGTGAGTAATGAAAAGGAACAGTTGTCAAAAGAATGTGTGATTTTGAAAGCAAAGTGAAAAAACCTGAAAATTAGGGCTTGCGAAACTGAAAGTAAAAATACTGTGTTGAAGAACCAGGTTCATGCACTTGATACAACTGTCCTAGAACTTAGACCTGAAAATCTAAAATTGAAATTAGGAACAGGCAAAAAGACAGTTGATCACACAAACTCACTCTAGAAGAAAAATGTAGGAAAAATAAAAAATTAGTTGTATAAGAGGGATGAACTAGTAAGAGTCTTAAAGGAGGATCTGAACAAGGTCAATCATGATCTAGACAGAATTTATAAATGGAACAGGTCCTCTGATACACTTTCATGGCTACAAGAACATCATAGTAGCAACATAAGGGGATTTGGCTTTGGGAACTCTGCACCTAAGTGGGATCCTAAACGTAAGTACCTTACACTCCTTGAGAACAAGATTTTCACACACAGTGGTAACACTGGTCACTATAAGAGTGAATGCACTGCAAAAGAGAAGGCAAGTCAAAAGAATAAAAAATTTGTTCTAGGGAAAAATAGGCTGCCAAGTTGGCCTAAAAAGAATTTGATTTATCCTTTTGCCTATAGAAAGGGACCCAAACTAGCTTGGGTTCCTAAGACTAACCCCTATTTATTTTTTCCAGGTACAAGTGAAGAGGAGCAGCCAAATATGGTACATGGATAGTGGTTGTTCAAAGCACATGACAAGAAGCAAGAACCGATTTCTTTCACTTGAAGACCTTAAAGGAGGTAATGTCTCCTTTGAAAATGGAAAGAAAGGTGAAATCATTGGGGTTGGAAAGGTAGGTAAGTCTGATTCTCACTTTATTGAGAATGTCTACTTGATAGACGGACTGGAGTACAGTCTAATAAGTCTATCACAATTGTGTGATAGAGGTAACATGGTAGCCTTCACCTTTACAAAATATTTTGTAATTAATCTTACCAATGACAAGATAGTTTTGCACGAAAAAAGAGTGAATAACATATATATGGTGGATCTGTCCACACTTTCAGATAATGAACTCACATGCTTAAGTATGTTGGATAATGATCCCCTCATTTGGCATAAGAGACTTGGATATGCCAATCTAAACCAACTCAACAAACTAGTCTCCAATGACTTGGTGATAGGGCTGCCTAACATTAAGTTCAAGGAAGATAAAGTTTGTGAGGCTTGTGCAAGGGGGAAGCATATAAGATCTTCTTTCAAAAGTAAGAAAATGGTAAGTACTGTTCATTTCCTATCGGCTTTCTCTGAGTTAGAAAGCCCTGCATGATTTTGGCAATGTGAATTATAGCACCAAAATCAATCCAGTATGTATTATAAAAAACTTCAGTAAAATTAGATTTATAACATACAACGGTAAAATTACCCTTATTCTCAAGCCATTTCTTGTATTTCAGGCAATCTTTCTTCCAGTGTCCCTTCTTCTTACCGAAATGGCAAACATCTTTGTCAAAAGTACTTTTCTTCTTCATGGGATCACTTTTGCCCTTCTTTGCATTTCTCTTACCATGAGTCACCAAATTAACACTTTCAGGTGTCTCATGCTTCAATCTCTCTTCTTCTTGAGCACACATGGTCAAGAGTTCATTGATTGACCATTTATCCTTGTGTGTGTTGTAAGAAATCTTAAACGGGCCATATTTCACAGGAAGAGAGTTGAGAATGAAATGCACAAGAAATGGTTCAGACATATCAACCTCAAGGGATTTGAGTTTAGCAGTAATATCTCTCATCTCCATGATATTCTCGTGCATTGTACGACTTATGTCAAAAGTCATACTTGAGAGCCTCTTCATAAGGGTGCTATCTAAATCCTTGTCAGAGCTTACAAATTGTTCATCAATTTCCTTCATGTAAGCTTTGACCTTATCGCTATAAGGGATAGAACTCCCTAATTCTTTGGCTTATGTGGGCTTTATTGAGCTTTAAACTTAAGCGATTAGATCGCTCCCACCGCTCATAAATAGCCTTAGTCGCTGGCGTACTTGATACCGTGGGAATAGGTAGTTCTTACACATGGAATGCCAAGTCTAGATCCGAGTACCCTAAGGTGAGAAGGACTTTCTCCTTCCATTCAGCATAATATTCACTGGAAAGCATCAGAATTCGAGGATTCTCATTAAAAATAGAAGTAGGAAAAGGAGTAAAGACTGCAAAACAAGGATAAACATACATAACCTATGAAGTACAATCCATCAAAGGTGAATCACGTAAAATATCGATTCTAAGTAAATTCTAGACCCTCCTATGGGCAGAGGATGCAACCAATGCATATAATTTATCTTTTTATTAGATTAATAAACCAAAACATGTTGAAATTAATTTGTACATGTGGGCATAAGATAATTTCCAACTTAAAAGTTTACTATCTCATTCCAATTAATTTCACAAAAATGGTTACCTCCTTGTAGGATAGAGTTACCATTTTAATGAGATAATTAGACTAAAAAGCTGTCATTTTTATTTCAATCACTGAACTTCATGTGATTAAGTAACTTAATTTCTTATATATCAAATACTCAAGATGTTGTGGCTACTCCCCAAATACATGATATAAAAGAAAACTTAAAAATGACATCTCAAAATAATTAACCGTAGTAATCAACTTAAGCAAATGTTGATTGGCTTCAAAATAGACACACGGTGTTACATGGTCAATTTGTTTTCGTTTTGACACTGCACGACAGTCACACAATAATGACTCAGCCCCTTCCCTTTTTCCTCAAGTTTTGGTTTGATACTTGGAATATAGAAGGAAACAGAAATGAGACAAGGCACAGTTTACAAGAATCACTTCCCAACTTTGTATTAAACTCGTGCTACAAAGAAATACATACAAAAGCCTTACAAAAAGATAGCCAGAGACATCCAACACTCTACTTTGACAAGTTTGCCTACCATATACATATATAGGCAACGTTTTTGGCTCACAGCCTTATCCTAACCCAGCAGTTGACATCCCCAACTGCAAAGGAATTCAAATTTCAAATTTCAAAAAAGACAACTGCCCACAATCCCACATAGCCACTCATGTTGAAAAACAGAAAACTAGCCAACTGGCCAACTGCCATGCATGTGCGTGGAACATGGGTGCGACCTTCGAATTTTGGCGCCAGCAGGTTAACTCTTGTCATGTCTTCGCGTGATGCCCTCGTGCAGCATGCCTTGCGCGCATGTCTGCCACTGCCGTATGCCCAGCTCGCACATGACATTTTCTTGCCCGCGCCCATCTGCCTTGCCATGCCCTGCCTTAGCTTGCCTTAGTTTTTCCAGCCCTTGCTATGCTTTTGCTGCCCGTTGTTTTTGCCATGCCATGGCCACGCCAATGCCATGGTCTTGTCATGCCTTGGCACCTAAGACACATGCCGTCGTGCAACCGTCCATGCCCATCAACACCTGTCCATGTCGGACAGCCTTGTCAATATGATGCCACAGTCATCATAGGGCCGTGCCAAGGTCCATCATGTAAATCTCTCGTCACGCACATACCGTGTTCAATCAATCAAGCCGATGGGCTAACACACGAGATATAAGCACAAGGCTATATTATCCCAAAGCTTAATTCTTATAATTAAAGTATTAAAAGAACTCAAAACAGTAACAAAGTCGTAAAACATAATTTTGTTTAAATTATGTAACTACTCCTTTTCTCACAATTTAAAGACAAAAATCATACAAATATATGAGATGGGAACCTTCCGAGCATTAAGTTTAGAATCATGGGCTTTATAACGTACACAAACGTGATAACCAAAAGCATTTGTGTTTTGTGATCATGTTAGTGCAACAGAGTACGAAAACTACTAAATACTAGTAACTTGAACCAAACTCTGTTAATATAAGCACAATACATCCCATAATATTTTTGGTTACCAATGAATTAAATATTCTTTGTTAATTGATTAGAGAATCAGAATATACATGAAACTCCATGATATTACAAATCGGCAAAGTAAACGCCAGAAACGACATAACTGGCAAAAACCGTTATTAGAAAAAAAGTGGTCGATATTATCACTTCAAAATAGAAAAGGACAAAAATAGAACTCAAGGTTTCGAGGGTTGAACTAAAGTTCAATATTCTTTTAAAGTGATGTTCTGTGTCTGTGATGTACCAACGCCGACTAACATCGTTACATTACAATGCAAACCCAAAACACACGATGCGACACGGATTCAAGTCTTAAATTAAAATTTCGAACAACAGAACCTTATCGAACTTCTAATGTGTCTTTCTTAAATACCACAGACGACATGCAAATAACAATCCGCAGGCAGAGATACATAGAATTCAAATATATTGTAATCAACAGAAATAAATATCGAACAACACAGCTAAAGGCAGGTTCTGATACCACATGTTAAATTCGAATACAAACATAGAACCAACGAAAATTAATTAAGAAACGTACCTTTAGCTATTATTGTTCAAGCGTTGTAGCGAATCGCCTTTGAAACCTTTAGCATAAAATCTAGGGAGCCTCCTAACCTGTGCCTATCGTAGGATATCAGACTGATGGAGTCACAAGCCTATTTTGGTAGGTTAGGGACTCTTAGGCGAATACTTTAGCCCTAGGGACTTCTTCATAAATTATAATTGCCCTAGGGACTCCTAATAAAATTGTTTCTTTCCATCAAAGAAACTAACATATATGCATAACTACAGAATATATATTATTTACTTGGGAGACAAGGTAAATAATTTATTACCTTATATGTGGGCCACACTAGAAGTCTCTAGAAGAGACGGAAAATTTCTAACACACGACACTTAGAGGTCGTGTCACGACCCGAATTCCCACCCTTGAGACCATGATGGCGCCTAACATTTCAGTTGCTAGGCAAGCCAACATTAGAATAATTTTTAGCCATTTTTAATAAATTAAATTAACTAATACCAATTAAACTAAAATAGAGTAAGAAAAATCATAGTGGTTTGAATGAAAGTAAAACTGTCTGAAATAAAATAAACAGCTAGGATAAGGTAGAAGGGGACTTCAGGGCAACGAACGCCAAGCAGCTGTACCTCAAGTTTCCATCAGACAATCAATCCGAGTAATCTACTGACCGCCGCTAGGACCGACTCCAAAATCTGCACAAGAAGTGCAGAGTGTAGTGTGATTACAACCAACCCCATGTACTTTGTAAGTATCGAGCCTAACCTCGACGAAATAGTGACGAGGCTAAGTCGGGTCACTTACAATAACCTGTACGCAGTATAATAACAATAATAGAAAAGGAACACATGAAAAATAAGGCGGTCAACTTATGAAAATAAACTCAATCCTCTAAATTAGTAAAACAAGGAATAACAGTCCTAAGAATCTCGTACGAAAAACACTTAAAGCTAACACAATGCACAAATGAATACAAAACACACAATTTATTGCGGCGCGCAACCGGATCCCACCATACAAATACAATCCTCCCTTATTTCACCATATTAATATTAAGAATAACATGTAAAATTCGTTGCGGCGCGCAACCCGATCCCACCATATAATCAGAATCAATATCACAATCCTCCCTTATTTCTCCATATCAAAATCACATGTAAAATCTGTTGCATCGTGCAATCCGATCCCACCATATCAATATCAATCCTCCCTTATTCCACCCGTTGCGGCGTGCAGCCTGATTCATAAATAAAATCAATAAATGTAATCAATTCAACAACTCAATTCACAAGAATTTTTATGATTAAAGAATAAGAAAACAAGCTATAAAGGGACCCCGTACTAAATCAAGGAATGCTACAATTAATACAAAGCAACAAGACAAGCCAAATATATGACAATTAAAGTGTACAAGTAAGACAATTAAGGCAAGTAGCAATTAATGATGGAAGCATGGAAGAAATGAACATTTTAATATGAGAGAAATAAGTGACAAATAGCAAGTTAAGGCATAGGAAGCAATTAAATCATGTAACAGTTAAGACATAGAATAAAATAATTAATGAAATACGGGAAAGCATGGAAACAAGTATTTTGACGGCGTAAATACACTCTTCACCTCGCATATACGCTGCTACACATGAAATTCACATAGCACATAGCTCAAGGGTTCCTAATTCCCTCAAATCAAGGTTAGACCCAACACTTACCTCATTCCGCAAGCAAATCGAAGCTCAACCAGGGCCTTTCCTCTAAATTCCGCCTCCAAACCAATTGAATCTAGCCAAAATCGACTCAATAACATCAAACAATGCTAGGGAAATCAATTGCAATATATAAAGTTAAGATCTTTACACTTTTCCCAAAAGTCAATTCCGGGCCCGCTTGGTCAAAACCCGAGATTCTCACAAAAATTCAATTACCCATTCGCCCCCGAGCTTGATTATGTAATTAGTTTCGAAATGCGATCTCAATTTAAAATCTAAATCTCAATTTTACAAACCCTCAATTCTTCCCAATCCCTAATTTTCTACCATGAAAGAACATAGATTAAGGTTAAAAATTAATGGGTGTTGATGGAAATGAAAGAAAACAAGTTAAAGCATACTAACCTATGAAAGGGTAATGAAATTTTTCTTTAAAATCGCCTCTACGCTGAGCTCTAATGAATTTTTTTTGAAAAATGGGTGAAATCCCGTCTTTGGGATATTTAATAAATTGGGCGTCAGGCCTTCTTCGCATCCGCGAAGCACAACAACCAGAATGGCCTACGCATTCGCGAGGTTCCTCAAGCTTTCGCGAATGCTTCTCCCCCATGCCTTCACGTTTGCGTAGTGCTGGTCGCGTTTGCGAAGAGTGATCCCACCATAGTTTCGTGTTCACGTACACAGCCTCGCGTTCGCATAGAGGAAAAACCTCCCTAGCCTAGATTACTCTTCGCGATCGCGAAGAAGAACACACAAGACATCAGCACATTTAAAAAAGAAAAACCAGAAATTTCTAAGTTCAAAATCATCCGTAGCCTATCTGAAACTCACCCGAGCGCCTCGAGTTCCAAACCAAACATGCACACAAGTGTAATAACATCATAAGAACAATGCTCGAGCAATCACAACATCAAAGTAACACCTAGAACCACGAATCGGACACCAAAAACAAATAAAATTTTCAAAGAAACTTAAGAACTTTTAATTTTTCAACCGGACGTCCGAATCACGTCAAATCAATTCCGTTTTGTACCAAATTTTGCAGACAAGTTATAAATACTAAAACGAACCTACACCAAGTTCCGGAATTGGAATCCGAACCCACTAGCAACAAAGTCAATCTACAGTCAAACTTAGGAATTTTTCAAACATTTAAATTGCTAGTTTTCAACAAATTACGTTAAATCAAGCAAGGTACTTCCGAATTTGATTCCGAGCATACGCCCAAGTTTTAAATCACGATACGGATCCACCGGGACCGTCAAAATACTGATCCGGACCCGTTTACACAAAACGTTGATCGTAGTCAACTCAAATAAATTTTAAGGCACGATTTCACATTTTCATCAATTTTTCTCATAAAACCCTTTTCGAAAAGACACTGATTGTGCACGCAAATCGAAAAAGTCTAAACGGAGCTATTCGTGATCTCGGAACGTAAAAATAAAGGGTAAAATTATAAATGACTTATCGCGTCATCACATGTCGTTTGGTTAGGAAAAAGTTATTTCAAGATTATAATAACATGATAATAATACGAGAATTAAATAATGACGGAATTATTTAATAAATATATTCATAGATATTTGAATCACTGAACTAAAATATATATATATATTCCATCCAAAAAAAGAATTGTTTTGACATTTCATTTTATGGATAACATGTTTCTTTTCAAAGGCCTAAACCGAAAAAGAATGCATAAGGGTTTCCTTTCCCGTTCAAAATATGAGGGGTATGCTTTTCCAATCTATAAAGATTTAGGGGTAAACTGAGTCCTACTCTTTTTTTAATCTAGGTTATTTGTATTAGAAAGGTTTATAAATTGTCTAACATAATAATCTATGTGTTTATTATTCGCTTATCTTTTTTTGTTGTTTAGAATTAAGCTATTAATTTTTTATATGGAGAAAACATCAAATGGATTGTTATGCATATGTTCCGGTTTAGTCTTTAATTTGAGTTATATTGTTCTTGTATATCTTTTTGACTGAACAGGAGATCATTAGAGAAGTTTGGAAAACATTTGCATCCCAATTCTTTTTTTTTAATTTATAAATTTTCTGAGATAATAATCCATGTGATTGTTAACCATTTATCTTTCTTTTTCTTCTTTTGTAGAATTATGCTATTGATTTTTTACATGAAAGAAACATCTAATTAGATTGCCACGCCTGCGTTTTCAGAAATGATGTTATAGCCGTTGCGCGTTGTTCTTTATATCGTGAACAGTTGCTCTCTTTTTCTCTTTTACTTTTTAATTTTCTTAGAAAAGCAGAAAACAAGTACTGCTCTTTTTTAAGCCGTTGAACAGAATTTGCAAGACGATTTCAAGTTTTCTTCCTCCATTTATGTAGCTTCTAGTTTTCATTTGTGATTAGTTGAATAATATTATATTTATAAAATTGAAGGGAGACTGACAAGCATGGATCAAATTACATGCTTGATCCATGTAATTTGACAATATTTAGGCACAACATTCAATTTTTCGGCAAGATCACATAGATGGATCCAAGGCACATCTACCATGCAAGATTGAAAGACAACGGATAGAACAACAGTAATAATCCAACCAATCTTCTGCTTCATTTTTAAAAGAGATTCTTTTTGTCTCCACATTTAGAGTAAATTTTATGGGTAGTTATTCAACTTTTTGTTCGTTACCCAAAAGTTACTTTTCTTTCTTTTGTTACACAAAAGTCATTCAACTTTATGTTCATTATCCAAAAGTTACTTTTCTTTCTTTTGTTACACAAAAAATATTTTATTATGCTCTAATTATCACAATAATCACTTTGATCAGATTTTACAAACCTTTCAGCTGGAAAGTCTATTATACCCTGACATTCTAAATCCTCCCATTTATGTAATATATTCGTACATTTAATTTTTTCTTAATTAATATTAATTTTTAAGATATATAAGTAACATTATTAAATTTGTCAGTAACATTACCATGAACAAATCTCAAGTCCACGTTCTTAATCATGATTAATGAAATATGTTTAATAAAAATTAAAAAATCAAAGCTTATTAATTTATCAGCCAAGCCATACCCATTAATTTAATAAATAAAATACTCATATTTAGCAAAACGACACATCAGATTAATACTTTCAAATAAATAATATTAACAGATAAAGCTTTAAAAAACTTAATATTAAACACGAATATCTTTGAAACTTTTTTTAAAATTTTTATTAACTATAAAAAATATCATCTGTTAAACAAATTAGTTTTTATTATTTTAAATAAATATTAAAAAAATAAATATTTTTTTATCATTTTTATATTTAAAATATGTTCATGTTTGAATATGATTAATAAACAAATTGAGTGCCATGAAAAAAATTTAAATGTATGGATGTATTATAAAAATAATAAATAAAATAATTTTAATTTAAAGTTATTTTAATTATAAGTAAAATACCTAGGTAAAAATATACTATATAGTATATAATTTAAAAAGTATTACATAAATGGGAGGATTAATGCCAAGGACATAATAGACTTTTCAAATAAAAATATTATAAAATCTAGCCAAGATGACTTTTGTGATAAATAGAGCAAGTAAAATAATTTTTTTCTGTAACAAAAGAAAGAAAAATGACTTTTGGGTAATAAACACAAATTTAAATAATTTTTACGTAACAAAAAGAAGAAAAATGACCTTTACATAATGAACACAGAGTTAGACTGACCATTCCCTAATTTAGAAGCCCGTCTATGCTTCCATATCATCCCGCAGATTACCACAGGTATAATGAATATGTGGGACTGATTTGTGAACAACATTCTTGGTTTTCATGTATAGAGTGTATCAATGTGCAATATCAAAAGGTACTCAGAAGCATAATGATCAAGGTGGCTGCCTAGCTAATTGATTAGACTTCTCTTCTTCTTTTTAACAATATGAGAGAGATTTAAGTTCTACTTACTGGCGGTATAAAATATACTTACATGTACAATTAGATCATTCATGAAGTAACTAAAGATAAAATCTCAATGACAAATATTAACATGATAAACTGATATTTCATATTTGACTAGAACACAAGCTAAAAAGAAGAGGTTTTTAACAAAACCAAGCAAATGCTAGCTCCATACTATTTAACAAGGAATATGTTGCAAAATAAGTCGTGGCGTTCAAACAACTAGCATACAAGGACGATGCCCAAATGCAACCAAAAGAAGCCGTAGTACATACAGGCAACCTATTAACATTGCAAGGAATGAGGTGTGAGGATCTTCTGAACCTGTAAAACATTACTTTGAAGCGGCAAGTTTCGCCATTGGCTATCTTATTTTGTGTTCGGAAGCCATCCCATCCTTTAATTAATCCTACTAAATATACTCAGTCACATTTACATAGGGACATTTTTGTACGCAAGTATAAACAATATAGAGTAACTCTCCAATCCAACCCCTAGCTTGAAGCAAAGTTAGATATCTAGAGTATGAGTGCAAATGGCTCAAAAGCTGTCTCCAAACTTGTTTCTATATAGGAATCATTTGAATTCATTGTGATCTGTTTACATATAACTCTGTCGTGTGTCAATATAAACTAAAACACACTTACATATACCAAATATTTAAATAGATCAGTGTTCCTAACGCCTTCTCATGCATCAACAGATTATAGATAATGAACCAAATTACATACTCCAAATGCATATATAAAAGGATGATGTTATAACCTGCAGACACCATCTCCCGCTTAGGTTTTTTGTACTTTGCTTGACGTGAACAGGATGGATTAATATCTCCATCTTTGGACTCATCATCACTGGACGTGTCAATGCTTTCTTCCTCACAATCAGATATTTCTATTGCATCATCCACTTTAACTTTCTTTGATTTTCTTGAAGGTCCGATTTCATCTTCCGAGCTACTGCTGAGTTCCTCAAAAGCAAGTCGCTTTTCATGAAAGTTTAAACGACATTTCTGGGTGTAGGGCAGGACATGAAACTTAGATTTATCAATGAGTAAAAAGTGCAAAATGTCCCAGAGCTCGAGTTTGTGATGCACCACAAACTGTGGCCACTCTCCTTCACATATGAAGTATTTGGACTTTTCCTTCACTATCTTTGCTTCCCACGAATTCCCAGCTACACCCAATAAGCATGTCTTTGCCAACATTTTCTTGTTTTCTCTTATGAAAGAACACGGCAGTTCCTAAGAAATCAAATTAGCAAAGCTCAAATGGAAGAGAATTTTAGAGTTCAATAACCAAAACGAAATAGTAAAGAATGAGGAAGAATAAAAAGACCTTACAATTCTATTCATAAAATCTTCTCTAGCTAAAAGCTTGTAAAACTTTTGGAGGCTTGTCGGCGTCCACTAACATTTTTTCTGGTTTGGCAAGAGCGGAAGAGTAGAAATCCATGAGGAAAATCAGCTGCTCATGATCAGTTGTTTCAAGAGCAATTGTATACGGAGTATTTTTTTTCTTGTTCATTGACACTTATCTTGCATAGTACTAAGCATGTACAGAGAAAACCGACAAATGACACGCATTGCCTGCAGGGAAAGAAGTCATTGACCGCAAATGGATTTACAATATCAAGCATAAAGTGGACGGCTCGTTAGATAGATCCAAGGCTAGATTAGTAGCTAAAGGATTCCTTCAAGAATATTGAGTAGAATCCCTTTAGAAATAGGGAAAACATTCGCTGTTCGGCCAAGCGATCTTTTTGTTCTTTAATCTTGGCCAATTCAAGTTGATCCAAGGCACTTTCGATCTTGGACCGATCCCCTGAATCTTCTTCAGCCACGGAAAGACTTGGTTCTGTCGAGAAAAACCCGATTATAATTTGGTTTAGTGTTAGAAAAAAATCGGATCATAATTGATTTGATATTATTTTAATTAAAAAAAATCAAATCAAAATTAAATTAACCCGACACTATATGTATAGTATTATTTTATACATAAAAATAATAATTATAATGTAATTTATAAATATTTTTAAAACTTTTTCATAGTTTTCTCTTTAGCGTATTATTTTAAGATTCGACTTAGAACTTTTGAATGATCAAATATGTTTTTAGCCCATAAAATTTAGTAACTTAAATAAAGTCCAAAGCAAAATCAAATCAATACTAATGCTAACAAAAAAAATTCAATCAATACTAGGAATGAGAATAGTATTTGATATTTATTTTTTTAGTTTTGCGTTGGTTTAGATAGTGGAAATGCATAACTTACTTTTAATATTATTTAGTCATGTAATTAATGCTTAGTACTTATTAGTCATACTTATTTTAGCATGATTTAGTACTTTTAAATTATGTTTATTTTTATTATGGCTTATTAATTAGCAATATTTATTTTATGCGATTTGTTGAGTATTTTAGTATAATCATGATCATCTCATATTATTTTATTGGATAATATTTTGTATAATTTTATCCTATTAGGACCTAAGAAATATTAGAGCACCGATTATAAATTTTATGCTATTAGGATTTTATCGGAAAAAAAAAAAAACTCGAAAATTTCAAAAAAATCGAGATTAAAAAATCTTACTTTTTTATGTTTGATTTGATTTATAAATTAAAAATTCGAAATAATTAATTTAATTTGATAATTAAAACATCATAATCATCCCCATCTATATACCCACGGTAGTAACACATACTCCTTGTACTTTCAAGACACTCAAGACGTCTTCAGGAAGTTTTAGAACAGTCTAGATATACACAAGATATTTTGTAATCCCAAGACTACTTTTTAATAAAAGACAACACATTAATTTTGAAAAGAAAAGGCTACAGATTGAATGCCGCAAGTAGTGAGACTTTTTCTATGACGTCTAACCAGTAGTCTTTTCTTGTCAAAATTAATGTATGTGCACATTTCTTTTAATAGTATATACTAATATAATTTAAAAGCAGCCAAGACACTTTGATTTGTCAAAACTAGACTTTGATTTGCACACTTACACAATATACGTAACACTATGAACTTTTTGGTTCTCAAGACACAAGATACTTCTTCAAGAGGCTTCAGAGTAGTGTAAATACGAGTCGCAATTTGACCAAAGAAACATATAATTCCCAAGATTATTTTTTCTTTAATTAAAATAAACGACAACATAGTTTTAACAATAAAAATCTACACATTGGATGTCATGTAGGAAAGTTGCTCGAGGTGAAATCTCATTATGGCTCACGGTTAATATTTTGTGCTTTGACAAATGAAACAAAAGGTTAGGCCATGTGTACTGTAGTTAAAACTTAAAAAGGGGCAACTTGTAAATAAATTATGTGTAGTGCAGGAGTTCCCTCGTTCCTATTTCACTCGTAAAACAACCTGAAACAAAAAATATATCCCTTAATCAACTTGACGAGAATGTTTCATACTATACTCCATATATCAAGGTCATAATTTATTTTGGCTCTATGTTACTTACACTTATATGGTTCAGAATTTTATATGGTCAGTGTGTTGACCTATTTTTAAACCATTATATTGTGGGTTAAAAACGGGTAACCGGTATTATAAATAGGCAGTAATAGACGAGTTGATCATGAGCGAGTCAAGCGATTTAGGGTTGAATTCGTCATCAATAATTGCAACCAAGTTTATAGGACTAGAAAATACTCCATCTTTCACCGCTTAAAAACTTTTTCGAGTGTTCAAGTCCTAATTCAAAAAACTTCTTTTAATTGCTAATTTCTAGGCCATTTTTAATTGCTAATTTTGTGCATCGCGATCGCGAACTTTTGGTCGCGTTCGCAAAGAGCAAACAGCAGTTTGGGGCCTTGTGAATCGCGATCGTGGAAGCTCTTTTGCGATCGCGTATAATAAATCTCTGTTGTACTGACCCGATTTTGGAAGCTTATATCTCGCAATCTATAATCAATTTGGAGATGATCCAAAAACTAAAGTTGTAGCCCTTGATGTCTAGTTTAAAGAAACGTAAAATATTTGTCATTTGGAGTTGTGTACAAAAAGTTATGGTGGATACACTATAGGATGTCTGGGAAGAGTTTGGAAATCTCTGTTGCAAAGGGATGACTTTGGAAGCTTATATCTAGAAATCTATAAGAAATTGGGAGATAAGCAACAAATGAAAGTTATAGTACTTGGTGTCTAGTTTTCATAAAGTTAAACCATTTTTAATTTAGAGTTTTATACAAAGAGTTATGACCATTATACTAGAGGCTGTCTGGAAGAGTTGGGGGAGTTTGTTCTTCGCGATCGCGATTGGTTTTCCGCGATCGCGAAGAGCAATTTTGGGGCTGAAATTTTTTGTGCTTCGCGATCGCGAAGCATTTTTCGCGATTGCGAAGAGTAAATACCTGGGCAGTAGCTATATTTCGAGGTTTCAGCTATTTTTGACATATTTGGAGCTTGGGAGCTCGGATTGAAGCAATATTTGAGGCGATTTTCACCATATGAATTAGAGTAAGTGTTCTATATCCTAAAGTATTTATATTTCATGAATATATGAGTATATTCATCGTTTAATTTATTTTTTAATGGGAGAAATCAAGATTTTTGTAAAATCTTCCAAAAACGAAAATTTAAGATTTGGAGGTTGAGTTGTTATTAGAATTCAACAAAATTGGTATGGTTGAACTCGTATCGGAATGGGTGTTCGGATTTCATAAAAATTATGTCGGGTTCCGAGGGGCGGGTCCCGCATTGACTTTTGTTGACTTTTTGGAATAAATTTTTAAGTCGACATATTATTATCCGGAATTATTTCCGACGAATTTTAATGGAGTTATACAATTAATTTGGATAGATTTGAGTTGTCCGGAGGTCAATTCAAGCAAGAAGGCTATTTTGGAATATCGGCCTAACTTCAAAAAGGTAAGTGTCTTGCTTAACCTCGGTGGGAGAATTACCCCTTAGGCATTGAGTCTTATGCGCCATTTGTGAAATGTGAAAAGCCGTGTACGCGAGGTGACGAGTACATACACGGGCTTATACGTGCAAAATTTATTGAATTAAAGTCTTAGGCATTATTGTGTAATAAATTGAAAAATTATGGAAAACTATTAAATCATTTGTTTGCCGTGCCTAAATCCTTATTGTTGAATTTGTTTTTATATGATAATTTGATGTGATTGTTACTTGAAATATTTATGAAATTTCGTGAGTATTGTTGGTTTAGTATTTCTTGGAAATTAATTCCAATATGAATTTTCTTATGCAAATAATTAATTTAAGCGAGCTTAAGAATAAGTATTAATATAATTATCTAAATTTGCATTAATAAAGGTTTTGCTTTATGCTGAGTAATTTCTATCTCTATTGATTGTCTTTGGGTGTTATATACATTGTGTGGAGCCTTGGGCTATTTGTTGTGAAATTAATTGATTTTTGTTATATCTTTGGAATTTGGTTGTGGCCATTGGGCAAATTGTGAAATGAATTGATTTTATTATGTTGTTGTGTTAATTTCTCGTATAAATTGTTGTGTTGTGTGAGTTGTTATTTTGAGGAGATAAGGGTGGCATTTCACCGTTGATATTATGTGGGTATAAGGGTGGCATTTCACTGTTGTTGTGGTTGTTAGAATATTGTCTGGGCGGAGCGATAAGGGTGGCTATAAGAGTGATAAGGGTGGCAATAGGAGCGATAAGGGTGGCTATTGATATTGTCTGGGTAGAACGATAAGGGTGGCTATAGGAGTGATAAAGGTGGCACTAGGAGCGATAAGGGTGGCTATTGTCAGGGACGATATGTAATGATGTGGGGTTGTGGTGTTGATAATTTTTATGTGATGTTGTGATTTTCTTGTGTTTACTTTTATACCTTGTCCAATCTGTCTTGTTATTGGTAAATTGATAACAATCTGAGTTATGTTGAAATTGAGAGTCTGTGGCTATTGCCAGGCAGATTATAAATTGAAATGTGGGCACGAGGTGCCGTGAGTAAATGAGGATTTTTGGCACGTGAATTATCCCTGCAGTTGTGATATGAAATGTGGGCACGAGGTGTTGTGATGAAATGATGATGATAATTGGCACGTGAATTATCCGTGCAATTGTGATATGATTTAATTATGGGCACGAGGTACCGTGGAAATATGAAAATGGGCTGAGACCCGTTTTATGAAAAATATAAAAATGGGCTGAGACCTGTATTTTTTATGATTATGAAATGAGGTGTCACATGGTGACTTTTTAATTGAAAGAATTATATTCAAAATATTTATTTGGAAGAATTTTTATTCAAAAAGAATTATATGAAAGAATTGTATTTGAAAGATAATTATTTGAGGACATTATATTTGAAAAGATTTATTGAAAGAATTGTATTTGAAAAATAATTATTTGAGAAAACTGCATTTGAAAGAGAGTTATTTGGAAGAATTTTATGTGAAGGATATTTATTTGAAAAACTTGAATTAATTGGGCATACATGTATTATTAATTGTTGAGTGATGTTTATAGTATTCTTGTTGTCTTGCTGTGCATACCACTGGTTATTTAATCCTGCCCTTATTGCTATTTGTTTCCTAGTATTTTGTATATTATATTGCACAGGTTATTAGACTAGTGAGTGTCTTGATTGTACCTCGTCTCTACTCCATTGAGGTTAGTCTTGATACTTACTAGGTACCGACCGTAGCGTACTTATACTACACTTCTGCATATTTTTGTGCAGAGCCAGGTGTTGAAGATAACGGACTTGAGCAGAGTTAAAGCGGGATCGTAAGGATTCAAGGTAGAGCTGATTGGTCGCCGCAGTCCCTTGGAGTCTTTCCATTTCATTGTATTGTTAACTTGTAATCAAACAATATTGTATATTCGGTACTCGTGATCTTTCTATGTATTTAGTTAAAGTTCGTGACTCAGTACTACCAGTCTTGGGAGGTTGTATATTGTAATTATTTCCATTATTAGTTTAAAAAAAATGGCTTCAAAAATGTAATGAAAATCGGCTTACCCAGTCTTAGAGACTAGGTGCCATCACGACTCCCGTGATGAAATTTTGGGTTGTGACAATTTAACACACCTTTATGAACGTTATTCTTTCCGGTGACAAGCGGAATGACTGTGTTCGGTCTTCGGTCATTCCTGTCTTTGGTTCCACATGTCCTCTCTTTAGACGTCCATGTGTCATATCATATTTCACCCTATACAATTATGCCCTTGATATTTTAAATCCTCCCATTATGTAATACCTTTTATATTATATGCTATATAATATACTTTTACCCAGATATTTTATTTATAATTAAAATAACTTAATATTATTTTATTTATTATTTTTATAATATATTTGTACATTTATTTTTTTTAATACTAATTTTCAAGATATATAAGTAGCATTATTACATTGAGCAGTAACGTTACCGTGAACAAATCTCAAGTCCACGTTCTTAATCATGTTTATGAAATATGTTTAATGAAAATTAAAAAATCAAAGTTCATTGATTTATCAACCACGCCATATCCATTAATCTAATAAATAAAATACCCACATTTAGCAAAATGACATATCAGATTAATACTTTCAAATAAATAATATTAACATATAAAGATTTAAAAAAACTTAATATTAAACACAAATATCTTTGAAACTTCTTTTAAAATTTTTATTGACTATTAAAAAACTATCATTTGTTAAACAAATATGTTTTTATTATTTTAAATAAATATTAAAAATTAAATATTGTTTTTATCATTTTTATATTTAAAATATGTTCATGTTTGAACAAGATTAAACAAATTGAGTGCCATGGAAAAATTAAATGTATGGATATATTATAATAATAATAAATAAAATAATTTAAAGTTATTTTAATTATAAGTAAAATACCTAGGTAAAAATATACTTATATAATATACAAGGACATAATAGACTTTTCAAGTAAAAGCATTATAAAATCTGGCTAAAGTGACTTTTGTGATAAATAGAGAAAAGTAAAATAATTTTTATGTAACAAAAGAAAGAAGACTTTTAAGTAATGGACACAAAGTTGAATAAATTTTACGTAACAAAAAGAAGAAGAAATGACTTTTGCGTAATGAACACAAAGTTCAATGACCACTTATAAAATTTACTTAGTATACAATTTACAATAAATTGAGCAAATTCATATTTTCCATGCTGTACTTAGAGATGTCAATAGGGTAGGGCGGGGCAGAGACGGGGCCTGCTCCGTTTAGCATTTTCGCAAATTTTTGTCCATGTCCCGCACTGTCCCGATTTTCCTTTATTTTTTATTTGTTAGTATTTTCTACTTCTCTAACCTCTATTTATTTTTGCTTTCAATACCTGAAAATTACATAAAATTATGATTTTATGAAAGTCAAAATCTGGAATTTTCTGTTTCAAATTTTTGGAATTCCTACCGGAGTTGTCTTAGAACATCTTCCACCTTTTGTTCTTGCTAATTTTTCACATGAAACTTTGATACCATAAGCCCCCCTCCCCATCTCCCAACCCACTTGTCAATAATGAAAAATGTACAGTTATGAAAATAAGAATGCATTTGAATGTTGAAAAGCTTAAAATTTTAAATTATTTAGTACAGAACATAGAAAAACTAATTATGACTTCCTTCCTAATAAAAATATTATTTTATTATGATTATTGTTAACATCATTTTCATTGTTATATTAAACTCTTTGCTTTTCTATTGTATTACTTCGAGAGTAAAATAACTTTTTATCACTAAAATGCAATAATTTAGTCCATTTTTTCCCCATAAGCTATCATCTATATATCACGTTTTTTTTTATTTTTCAAGTATTGGTTTCTACTGAGTTGGACACAAGTTAAGAGTGTAAATGCCTGCTTAAAGTCGAAGTTAGTAGCTCCATCACAAACATTAACCTCATTTCGCTAAGTTACAACCACTACTAGAAAAGTGCTAAATTTCGACCACAAATACCGACCGACATCAGTTGGAATTAAAGGAAAAGGAACCGATTTTCGATCGCTTTTAATTCGTCGGAAGAATAATGATCGCTAAGACTTTGCGACCGACTGCGGTCGAAATTTTCCGACCGATTTCGGTCGGTTAATTCATCCCTTGAAAAATAACAATTCCGACCGAATGCGGTCGGAATTATTTATACTTTTATTTATTTATTTTTTCAAATTATCGACCGACTGCGGTCGGAAATATAAAATATAAATTAATTTTTGTTTTACAAAACCGACCGAAGGCGGTCGGTAACTAAAATAATATTTAAATAAAAATAATTATTTCCGACCGACGGCGATCGGAAATTTCAATTCCTGCAGATTTGAAATTGAAATTTTCGACCGAAGTCGGTTGAAAATAAGAATTTCTGGGTTTTCTTTTATTAAACTTCCGACCGAATGCGGTTGGTTTTCTGGGTAAAAACCAGGCATAAAATTCCTGCTTTTAAGTTACACTACCTACCAATCACAACTAATATTCATCCTATAATGGCAGCATTACACTGCTGCCAGTCAACAACAATTAACCAACAACAACAATTAATCAACAACAACGTCAACCATAATAACTATACAAATGTTCAATAACAAAATAATATCAACAATACAATCAACATTCAAAACTATTTCCAACAAAATATTCACAAGTTCAAAAATGTGTTTAGCAATACACACCAGTCAATGAGTGTTTTGTATTGTATCATGTTCATCTTCACTACTAGAAGCTTCCTCGTTGACATGGTTCGAAGAATCACGACGAGAAGTATTAGCATTTGGGGAAGGCCCACGAGACCGGAGAATGGGAAAAGCACCACTAGCAAGAAGATTGGTCAGCTGACCTTGAAGGAGATTAAATTGTTGGTCCCTCTTTTCTAACTGAACTTGAAGAGTATCAAATTGTTCATCTCTCTTTTGTTCTCTAGCTTTTGTCTGTTCAACCTCTGCTGTCAGCTTTGCGATCTTCTTCTCCATAGACGAGAGTGTCAACCTATAAATTATCTCGCCTTGAGCAAAAGTCCTTATACCTTGCAATCCAGCCCTGTAGTACCGAAATGATCTCTCTGGAAGGCCGTATGCTATCCCCTTTTTAAGACCACCGACAACATCCAACCATATCTTTTGTGCTTCTTCATCGGAAACGGATGGTCGCTCGCCTTGCTCATTCGGTGGCAAGCTTTGAGTGTACTCCTCCACATTAATCTTGTAACGACCCTTTATTTAGAAGGTAGAAAATTATTAACTATATAGTATTATAAACATTAATTTCAAGTTATGAAACTTACATATATAGTCTCCCCCCGATCCTCGATCCATCTACTTGGATCTGTCGGTGTCTTCTTTTTTCGGATGTGAGTCTCCATGAAGAACTTATCATGAGTCATCTTCCTTCCATATTTTTTTTCCTACAAAAAACATGTTAACTAAATTAAAATATATGTGCGCGCGTGTGTTTGACCATTTTGACCAATAATACCAACCGATTTCGGTCGGTAACTTATTTTAAAATAAAATGTGATTTGTTTAACTGATATATATATATATATATATATATATATATATATATATATATATCGGTCAAAAAATATATAATTATATCATAAATAATTATTTATTATAAAAACAAAATAATTTACGTAGGGCGGAAAAAAATAAATTAAGAAATCCAACCGACATCGGTCGGTATCATATATTTTTTTAATTAAATATTATTTTTTAATATATTATGCAAGTTTGACCAGTCTTTGGTCAAAGATTGACCCATTTCCGACCGAAGGCGGTCGGAAAATGTATAATTATATCATAAATAATTATTTATTATAAAAAAAATAATTTATGTAGGGCGGAAAAAATTAAATTAAGAAATCCTAATAACGACCGATATCGATTGATAACTTATTTAAAAACAAAATGTGTAGTGCTATAAGATAGTGTTATATTAAAACATAAGTAGTAGTAATAACAATATTATATATATATATATATATATATATATATATATATATATATATATATTCAGACCGACATCGGTTAGAAATTGAAAAAAATTAAATTAAAATATTCGAACGACATTGGTTGGTATCATATATTTCTTTTAATTAAACATTGTATTTTAATATATTACGGAAATTTGATCGGTCTTTGGTCAAAGATTGACCCTTTTCCGACAGCGATCGGAAAATTTAATATTTTTTTGTGGGACCAAAAAAACCTCGGTCGGTATTCATTTTTATAATTAATTATTTAATTATTTAGACGATTTTTCTTTGTTTCAGACCGCTTTCGATTACTATTTCGTTCAGACCAAAATCGGTCGATATTCCTCAGACGAAATGTGCCAGTTTTCTAGTAGTGAACCTATAGCAGACACTTCGGACTTCATCTCAGTGACCCATCCCTGCCTCATTAACATTTTAAAAAAATTGAATGTAGACCCGCCCCGTTTAAGCATCGCCCTACGTACCCTGCCCGCCATTCCTAGCGGTACTGGATAAATCAAGTTCAATCAAACATATGGCATTACTAACACGTACGAGTAAACAAAATCTTAAATATAAGGAAAAAAGATGCCCATTAATTACTAGTACTCCATCTTCACTACAAAGAGAAGGCCAAAATGTAACCAAAAGAAACCAACTACAGACATGTTATAGCAAGTTCAAGGTTTGGGGATCTTTTCAACCTGTAAAACATAACAAGGACGTCCACGTCCACGTCCATAGCCTTGAATCAACTTGAAGCGACAAGTTTCACCATTGGCGGCTATCTTGTTTTGTGTTCGGAAGGCAGCCCATCCTCCTTTTATGAGAACCCTTGGGCCGATATGCTCTATATTCACTTTCCACTTCTTCCCTTCTCCATTAATCAATGTTATTTTCTTCATGTTAATTATGCCAGTCCATCTTGCGAAGGTCATTGGGATAGTCTAAACATAATCATCAAATCAGTGGAAGTAAAGGCATAACATCTAGTACTAGTACCATTTTTTGTTCCTTTTCTCTTTTTTAAGTTTCATTTCTTTATAAGGGGGAGGACTGCGAAAATAATGTAATAAAAGACAGAGTTGTTCGACCTTACCACAAAAAGCGAGTGTGTCTTTCTTACAGCCATTTCATAGTATGGATTTTTATTTTTCAAGTTCACCACACTGTATCTAAGTGTTTTTCGACCATTTCCTTTACTTCCACTGTGAGCTTCCTCCTCTGCAACACCTGTCTTTCTAACCTGAGTTTAGTTTTTACAACATTCTCATGCATTTATATATAGATCAATCAATAAATCAAATCCAACTGCGTCTCAAAGTGCCTTTCAATACCTAACTAGTTGAATGGGTTATTTGAATTCTTCATATCCATTTTGCTATATATATATATATATATATATATATATATATATATATATATATATATATATATATACATATATATATATATACATTAATTTGTTTTCTTATGGCAAATTTTATAAGGATCTCATGCTTATATAAGGTATTACACTTCCGACAATATACAAGTGTCTAGCTAGACTTGTAAGACTTTCAACTTATGCTTAACGTTAATTAGAACTTAAATCCAATTAGTCAATATGACCTATATATATGAGTCGTGTGTTTTCTTGTGGTCAGCTCGTAAATAAATCTGCATCTACAGACAAACTGAAAACAAATAAATATACCCCAAACGCACAAACAGATCAATATTACCTGCCGATTCTCTTGGCTCCCTTTTAACTTTCTTAGATTTTCTTGACAGTCCGATTCCCATGTCAAGTTCCTCTTCCGAGGAACTGCTGAGTTCCTCAAATAGATGTCTCCCGCAAAGGTTTTTACAACTTTTCTGGCCGTAGGGAAGTACATGGAACGTTGATTTATCAACTAGAAAAAAGAGCAAAATGTCCCCTAGCTCTAGTTTGTGATGCGCTACAAACTTTGGCCACTCTCCTGCACATATGAAGTAATAGGAATCCTCCCTCACTATCTTTGCTTCCCACGACATCCCTGCTGCTATGTCCGTTTTCAGTAAGCAAGTCTTGGCCAACTTCTTCTTGTTTTCTTTGATAAAAACAGGCGGCATTATCTGACAAATAAATCATCGAGTTTAGTAAAACTTAGATTGGAGGAAAAAGTAGACCTCGACATAGTAGAAGAGAGAGAAAATAAAAAACTGGAAATTAATAATAGGCTTACTATTTTATCCATGAAACCTTCTCTAAATAATAACTTGCAAAACGATGGGTACTTGTCGGGATCCACAAGCATTTTGAGACTTGAGATTATAGTAAGAAACGGGGAGAATGGATCACAGGGAGAAGAGGGCGGAAATGACTAAAAATTTTGCTTTTCGAACAGGAAAAAAGGTAGCTACAAGTTGGATGTCATGGGAAATGGTGGGAGAAGAAATTGCTGCGCTAGTGCAATCTTATAAATGATGGCTCACTGCTATTATTAGTGCTTTGAACAATGGCACAATGCTACCATTTACTGCGGTCTGCACATTATTAATTACTAGGAGTACCAGTACTTTCCACTCTCATCAACAAAAACAAATAAATAAATGAAGTGCATAATTTGTCATGATAGTCATACTAATTGATGCATATTTTTAATAGATTTGAAAAAATAATTTGAAATGAGTGTCACGACCCAAAATTCAACTAGTGGTGATTACACCTAACCTCACCCGCTAGGTAAGCCAAATAACAACAATCCGATTCAAAAGAGATTTAACTGAGAAATTAAAGATAATATATCTAACTCTAATACACTCTCTAAGGACTGGTAGTAAAATCGAGATAGAGGTAAGGTCTGCGTATACACTACCGTCCCCAGACCCCACTTGTAGAATTTTACTGGGTCGTTGTTGTTGTTGGTATCAAATAAAATACATCATTTGTTTGAAATATACATGAACAAATTAATAATTCTAAAGCTACCGGGAACAAGAAGCATCTATGACCGGATCACATGTACATCTTTAATGCCAACATCAACATCTGAAGTCTGCACGCAAGGTGCATAAGTGTAGTATGAGTACAACCGACCGCATGTACTAAATAAGTAACAAACTAACCTTAGGTTGAAGTAGTGACGAGCTTGGACAACAGTCAGAGTCCAACATCAATAGTCAGAAAAACAACTCAGAACAATATAATTAAAACAATCCAAGTAATAACTCAAGATGATGCTCTCCTCGTTAAAATTCTGGAAAAATGGGCATGTTTTTCAAAGATGACAGTAAAACTCAATTCTTTTCACCAAATCACCAAAATATGAGTGAATTTGAAAATTATTATTTTTCCCAAAAACTTTCTTCCACAATAAGAAATTTCATTATCAAATGGCATGAGGAAAGTACATCTCTATGCCTACATGTCAATGTGCATGCCAATGCAATGCAACATAGTGATAAAATCATATGCGTGCTCTTTGACTAAAAATTTCACTCAGCACACTTAGTCATTCAGTCCTCCTAATCACTCAGTCCTCCCAATCACTCATTCCTCACAATCACTCATTCCTCACAGTCACTTATTTCTCACAGTCACTCAATCCTCTAAATGACTCGGCACTCGCACTCAGTATTTACATGCGCTCACTGTGGGTGAACAAACTCCGGAGGGAAGATCCAACCCAAGCGCTATAGTAAGCCAATCATAGAATGAATCAATAAAACATGTTGCGGCGTGCAACCCTATCCCATAAATATCCTCACAATCAGGCCCTCGGCCTCACTCGGTCATCAATCTCTCGAGCTAAAACAATGTCATGAAAATTAGCCCAAAAATAATGATATAATGTATAAATGAATAGCAACAGAGACTGAGATATGATATGAAATTAATGAACATGACTGAGTATGTAATTACAATTTAAACATATAACCCAACAACATAAATGATCTCAGTGGGTCCCAATAATACCAGCATATGCCTAAGCATGATTTCCAACACGAGTCACAGCTCAATTTCTCTAACACATAGCACATACATGGAAAAATAACAAATCGTTTGACTACACACTTCCACGGAATCAATTGAGTCATAATTTCTACGGTGCACGCCCATACGCCCGTCACCTAACATGTGCGTCACCTCCACACCAATCACATAACACGTATATTCAGGGGTTCATACCCTCAGTTCCAAGTTTAGAAGTGTTACTTACCTCGAACAAGCCGAATCTAATACCAAGCAAGCTAAACAATGCTCCATAAATTCTATTCTGCGCGTATCAACCTCCGAACTGCTCAAAACTAGCCAAAAGCGACTCAATTACATCTATTAAGGCCTAAGGAAACACTTTCAAAAGTCAACGTGGGGCCCACATCTCGGAATCTGAAAAAAGTTACAAAATCTGAACATCCATTCAACCAAGTCCAACTATACCAAATTTATCAAATTCCAATCACAATTCGACTTTAAAATCCTTAATTTAAAGTCTAAAAGATTTCTGCCATTTTCAACCCAAAATACCAATTTAATGATAAAAACGATAATATATTCATGCAATTTAATCAAAACCGAGTTTAGAACACATACCCCAGTCCATATGGTAAAAATTGCCTCAAAAATTGCTTCAATCCGAGCTAAATAGCTCCAAATATGTTAAAACGGCCGAAACCCCCAAAATTTGATATTTTAATGTGCTGCTAGGGGTCTCTCTTGGCGATCGTGGTCCACAACATCGCGATCGTGATTCAAAAAAATTTCTGTTCAATTTTTACCCTTCGTGATCACGAAAATCCCTTTGCGATCGCGATGAACAAATTCCAACAAGTTTGCCTAACTCTTTGAGACAACCTCTAGTATAATAGTCATAATTTTTTGTAGAGAACTCCAAATGATAAATGGTTTAATTTTCTGAAAACTAGACATCAAGGGATACAACTTTCACTTTAGGATCATCTCCAAATCCATTATAAGATTGCAAGATATAAGCTTCCAAAGTCAGCCCTGTGTAATAGAAATTTCTTCTTCATGAAGGAGAATCTGTCTCCGCGAACGCAATTCACAAGCCCATTTTTTTCATTTTGCTTTTCGCGAACGCGATCCAATGCCGTGATCGCGATGCACATTGTTGTAGCGAAAAACCAGCAATTAAAAATGGCCTAGAAATGGTCTGAAATCACCTCGAAACTCATCCGAGCCACTCGAGACCCCGTCCGAATATACCAACAAGTCTCAAAACACAATACAGACTTATAGCCTGTTTGGCTAAGCTTCTTTTGAGGCAAAAATACTTATTTTTTTGTCAAAAGTGTTTTTTCTTTTTAAAAAAAATTAAGGTGTTTGGCCAAGCTTTTGAAAGGAAAAAAAAGGTGCTTTTGAGGAGAAGTAGAAGTAGAAAAAAATAGCTTATCTCCAAAAGCACTTTTTTGAAAAGCACTTTTAAGAAAAATACATTTAGAAGCAGATTTTTAAAGATTGGCCAAACACTAATTGATGCTCAGAAGTGCTTTTCAAATTAATTAGCCAAATACAAAATTGCTTCTCACCAAAAGTACTTTTGAGAAAAGCACTTCTCAAAATAAGCTGAGTTTTGCAGCTTGGCCAAACGGGCTATTACTCGAGGCCAGAAATCACACATAACAACATCAAAACGACGAATCACATCACAATTCAAACTTGGCAAATTTTTGATCTTTCGATTTTCAAAACTTGTGCTGAACCATATCAATTCAATTCGGAATGAACTCAAATTTTGCATACAAGAAGCTATTGAAATTTTCGGAACCACAATCCGAACCCGATATCATCAAAGTCAACTCTCGGTCAAACTTATGAACATTCCAAACCTTCAAATTTTTAACTTTCGCCAATTAGTGCCGAAATCTTCTAAAAATATCCAAATGCAAATTCGGGCATACGCATGAGTCCAAAATTACCATCTGGACCTAACAGAATCATCAAAGCTCCGATCCAAGCTCGAATACTAAAAAGTTAAAATTGGTCAACTTTTCCAACTTAAAACCTAAATCATAAAATTCATTCTTCCAAACAAATTATGTAACACCCGAAAACCTAAACTGACGTTTCACACACGTCATAATATATCATATGAAGCTACTCAAGACTTCAAATAGTTGAACGAAATGCAAATGCTCAAAACGACCGGTTGAGTCGTTACATATGGGTATAACAGGAAACAAGAAATTATCTTCTCTTGATATACTAAAAGTGATAAGTAAAAGTGAAAATCTAATTTTAAAGTATTGAACAAGTAAAAGTGAACGAAGGAAATAATTAATAAAAAATGGATAACTTGTAGAGGAATACTATGTACGTAGTTCGGGAGATCCTTCTTTAGATTTGTATGTTTTTCATGTATATATACAAGTTGAAAAAAGATATGGTTCGAATTTAGAATAATAATCCGAATTTTTATGGATGTGATTGGACGGATGGAATCCCTGCTCGAATTCAAGTTTCGGAGACAATTATATCTCTCGTAGGAATTGTTTCCTCCTTCCGGGGGGTTTTAAATGTCAAAGCGAATCTGAATTAGTTTAATATTTCAAAACCAAATGATTATATTTAAAAACAAATATCATATTTTATGCTAACATTTAATCAATTTAACTTTTATTAATGAAAATAAAATCAGCCAATCACCATATTGAAAAGTCCGCAGCTCAAATTATTCTACTTGGAAGTAGAAGTGACATAAACCGTGTATAGTAAGGACTAGATGACGTACCTGTGCGATGCACAGTCCAATTGTTGCCTTTTTTTTTTTTTTTTTTTTTTCCTTTTAATATTTTTTTGGTGTATTGCTAATTACACACTTTATTCGTCTTCAGGGAAAGAAAAAAATATAGGTATTTGCATAATAATGTATAGAACCACATTACCTGTATTATTTTTTAAAATTTTTTGCGTTGTGTGTATTTTAATTTTTCTTAAATCGTATTACTATACCAATCACTTTGTAATACTTGTTGAAGTCTGACACTTTATTTTACAAAGATTATACAATACTTCAAGTGCAATGTAGAGTATTTCTACAAAGGTTCTACATATTTTTATTTTAAAAAAATAATTTTGCACCACCAAACTTAAAATTGATTATAAAAAATTGATTGAAAATTCAATTGAAAAATAAGTCACGATGTATTTTCTCATTGTTTAAATTGAATATATATAATTTTACTCTCTTAGTATTTTCAATTGTGTTAATGTATTATTTTTTCTTTTTATATTAATAAAAATTTGAATAATAAAACATATTCATTTTATTTCCAAATAGTTGACGAAAAAGATTTTTTTTGTTCTTTGAAAAATTAATTGTAATTTTTAATTATTCGGATTTTTTTACCAGAAAATTTGTATGTTATTCTAGTTTAATGACATATCTGAATAATTTATTAAAAATAAATTTATTTTTTCAACCACTCTAAATACTAATCAAAATGACCTTAAATTGAAGCATTGCAGTATTTTTCTAGTTTCATTTGATATGACTGAGATACTCTAGGGTGTAATACAACTTTCTTTACCATAATTATTTGTTGAGCTTTTTAAAAAATTATTAATTTTATATTTATGTATTTTGAAATTTATATAATGTTGAATTATTTATTGAACACAGAGGAAGTACCCAACTAAATTTAATCATAGAGGAAAAAGTATAATCATGCAGAATGATGCTTCTTATGATGCCTAATACATAATAAAGAAAACAATTCCCCAAATTAGTTATCTTAATCTTTTGTTTAGATTATTCTCAAATAATGTTTTATAGAGGGAATCATTATTATACAATTTGAAAAATATTCAATATTCTATAATAAAAAAGGAACTTGACTATATTTTATTCTTAAATATTTTTTTTCCTAATTTTATAAAGTATTCCAATTAAAATTTCTATTTAATGAGAACTTGTATAAAATTATATCAATTGATACTAATATAAGAACACCTTAATAAATATTTACATAATTTATTGCCACTTTTTTTTATAAAAAAAATGCTCTTTACCTAAAATAGTCAATAAATAAAACAAATGAAATAATATTTCTTAAGGAGACATTAGAATTGTTATATATAAATATATGTAACCATTGTATGTTTTTAATCAAATAAATGTTGAATTATCAAATTACCCAACTGATAATATTTTTAGTTAAAAGTACTAAATGGAAAAAACAAATTAGACGGTGAAGGTATGAAGTAGTCTCCTTTCAAACAAATTGAAAAGTAACATTAATTAAGTAGTGCATTTGAAGAAGATAGTCCAAGTTGAATGGGAAGTGGGGTCCATTGAAAAATAGTTTGGGCAACGTTACTTTTGCATTCTTGAAGAATTAATTCAAATAATCTCAAATAATCGTTCACCCTATCAATTAAATTAAAAATAGTCGATGAATATGTAATATATGTATAATTTATGTATTATATATATAAAATTATGTATAATTTATGTATACGACTAGAAAAGATAAACAATTAATATTGGCTATTTTTTCCGTCAATAGAAACCCACAATCAAGCTTTTGAGCCTGTTATACAATGTAGTTATATTTTTGAAATGACCATGATGCCCTTAGTCGACCTCCTCTTTTCTCTTCTATATATCTCTTCTATATAATAAAAAAAAAAGGAAAAGGAAAAGGAAAAGGTAAAGGACAACAATGAGTACAATATCTTTTTCCTATCCTTTCTCAGATTTTCTGTAAGGGAAATTACAATTTATCAATCTTTTCCAATACGTTGTCATTCCCTTGAGTTGGGTAGCAGTCAATGTCATTGGAGTCTGTTTTCTTTGGTTGCGTGGGCGCTGAACGATCACTGAGCCACATAGCAAAAGTTATTTTGGTACGCTGACTAATTTATATCACACGAGAGATAAAATAAAATAATCTCATATTTGATGGGATAAGATAAAATATTTTGGATTAAGTTTAAAATTAAATTTATACCTTATTTGATTGGCGGTATAAATTTATTCCAGAATAAATTTGTACCTCCAACTAAATAAGTATAAATTTTATCCTACCACTTATCGCACCTTATACCTCATACCAAACGACCGTAAAAGCATATCCAAAATATATTGATCTTGGTTCTTGTTAGTCAGTATTTTAATCAAGTCAGTGTTTCTGTATAACAAGCTAATATCATTTGATTGCACCGCTTCTGTTAAGATACTCACACACCAAAGTTAAAAATATTACTGTATTTATGGCCAAACTTACTTATGTGTAGTCATTTGGACATTATTTTGAGTGAAGTTTAAAGAAAAAAAGAACAAAAAAGGTATTTGAAGTTGAAGCTTAAAAGATGTGTTTGAAAGTTTTAATTGTATTTGGTTATAAATTTCTCTTACAAATTTTTTTGACTGAACCGTCACTCATTTAACTTGAATTACTCTTTAAACAAAATTTTCAATTTAAAGTTCATTATTTAAAAATAATAAAATTACATTGTTCAAATGCTTTCTCACTGCTAGCTGCTAATTGGGCAGTACTCATGAGAGCCAACATACTATTCACGTTACTGGGTTCCCAATGTTTAATCATGACTGTACCAAAAGAAAAAGTTGTGTACTGTTGCATGTTGCCAATAATCCTTTTCTTTCTTTACTATACACTACTGTATGACTTATATTTCCCATGTACTGAGAATAGTTTTGATATAATCTGCATTTCTGAATGGGTGGGTATTTTGCTCATTACTTTTTTCCCATATATATAAAAGTTAAGTTGATTCATTTTTAGCATCAATTCAGATTATTGATATAAATTGGAAGCACATTTTTTTTTGAGCTAGTTTTTTATGAGAAGAAAAGGAGTATGTTTGTTTGGTTGATTCTATTGGCATAATTAATTCTAACATAATATACCAAAAATATAATTTTCTTTGTTTAGTATAGTATATGTAATATTAGAAGAAAATGTCTATCATATATTTTTCTAAGATAAATATATACTAGGAGTAATACTTAAAGAAAATAGTACTCTCTTTGTGTGTACATGAAGTTTTTTTAAAAAATTATTTTGTGCAAAAATAAGTGATTTTAATTTTAATTTCTAATTTAACAGTTAACAGGTTTATAAACTCTTTATATACTCCCTCCGTTTCAAATTACATGAGTTACTTTTCTTTTTAGTTTGTTCCAAAATAAATGATATATTTTTAAATTTGAAAATAATTCAACATTAAACTCTTTATTTTACCCTTAATGAGAAACTTTTATAAGCACACAAATATTATGGCCCCACAAAACTTTAACCCCTTACGTTTTTAAGATCATAAGTTTCAAAAAAAAAATTCTTTTTTGATAAACTCCGTGCCGACTCAAACTAACTTGTCTAAATTAACAGGGAGGGAGTACTTGTTATGATAAATTGTCTTGGCTATGTATTGGTGTGAAAATATAGAGTCAAAGAAGGTAGATATACACGCATTTTTAGCTGTAGATAGTACAGCTATATTGTGATATGAGCTATGACCAGGAAGAATATGAAATTGAAAATTTGACCCACTTTTCACAAAGGGTATAATTGGCATAAAAGTCGAAATTTTCTGGCAAAATAACCACTGTCCTTTTATATGGAAAAAGGAATAAGGCAGATATCAGTGAGGGACATATGACACGGACCGTTTTATGAGGCTTCGTGCCTGACTACTAATTTTGCTTCGGTCCTAATTAATAAATAAGCATAATGTCGTGCTTGAACCAAGACAATAACACAAACTCAAATGTTGGAAGATAATAAAAGATACACAAAGATTTGAAGGCCAAGGCCAATTTTTGGGTTTACTTCATATAGAAAAGAAGAAAATACAAGTGTATGAGATATGCCCTCTAACAAGGCATATACATGTCTATCTATATATACAATAAATATCCACAGGCAGTCTCGTCCAGCTGTAGTGCACTGCTTTATGCTGGTATCATGTGATCTCAATGAATATATTGGCAGCCCATGTGCCAATGGTCCTGTCCAGCTACTGTGCCCCAGTTCTTGCTGGCAGATAGTTACTTCCATGATTGCCCAGACAGGTTGTGGTCCTACCCAGATGTGCAGCACATGCCTTTGCTGGCAGTGAGTTGCTTCCATGATTGTCCTGGCAGGCTGTGGTCCTGCCTAGTTGTGCTGCATGTGACTTTGCTGGCAAAGTGTGGCCTCCATGAGGGCCCGGACAACCTGTGAAATTATTGCCTCCATGCGCAAAGACCTTCTGGTCTTTGGCAGCCAAGTTTGGCTCGACTTGCAGCCCTTTAGGCGACAAATTGGTCGGAATATATGCGGGGTTGTACACTCTCCCCCACTTGAAATGGCGACGACCGCGACACCATAAAGTTTCAAGTAATTATGAACTTCATCTTTGGACGGCCATAGCGCGTCATATTTTTCCCACGATGCCTCATCTGGTGGTCGCCCCTTCTAACGGATAAGAAATTGGGCGCTTGCATTGCCCCAACCTACTCCTTGTATCACTCGATGGTTTATAATGGTCTCGACTTCCTTGTCGACGATCGAAGGGGTTACGAAAATATTTGGTCGGCTGGATTGCCACCGCCCCATATCACACTTGTCTCCACAAGGCGCCTTTGACGGACTGACAGGCCCCGACTCAAGCAGCTCTTCGGGTTGCTTCGTTGAATCCTCCAACTCTGGAGGTGCCATGTACGGACCCATGGCCTGTGGCTTCGCCCACGGTATGAAGTCCTTATTCTCCTTAAGGACTTGCTGTTCATATGGAGTCAAGGCTTCGTCCACCTTGACCTCCTTAGTCTCTGTCCCGACTGCCAAAATCGTTGCTCCTTCATCCTTGAAGCCTTTTACGATTTGCATCGCGGACAACTAACTAACAACTTACGGACCCACACTGTCGGTACCACACATGGACCCTTCAGGTCATAAATATAGATCTGGTTGAGAAATGGGCAGATGAAGGCCTTCACTTCATCCCAATAGTCCAGCCCTAGTACCAGATCAAACACATCTAGGGATGAGACAAAGAAACTCGCATTTTCCTGCCAAGCTCCTAAGTTTAGCTGCACAGTGTGGGGAGCTTCTTTCACATTGGTGGGTTTGGCGTTTACCTTCTTCAGCACGGAATTGCTAGGACCAAACGCAAGGCCAAGTGACTTAGCCTTTTCTTCGGACATAAAGTCGTGTGTCGCGCCGGTATCCACCATGATACGGATAGACTGTCCGTTCAATATTGCATCCACGAACAGGGATCTCGGCTCCCTCGATCGGGGCTCCTTGCCAATCACATCGTTGCCTAACGAGTGAACCAGTTTGGCAATGTCATGCTTCCCTTGGGCAGCTGGCTTCAAAGTAGGCTTTTTGGCTACCACTGCGCCCAGTATCATGTTGCCAAGATGAGCTATGCCCGACTGTTGTTGATCTGCTTCTTCGGGTTGTTCGTTAGCTTGGACTCTCCCTTTTGCTAGCCTCCACTCGGCCACAATTAAGGAACCAAGTTTCTTCAAAGAAGGACAATCCTTGTAGCTGTCACACCCCCTTTTCTACCTGCAAAGGTAATATTGTGTGGATTAAAGGGTTTTTCCAATTAAAGTGACAAAATTGAGTAGGGATTATTTTATTTACAGAGTCGCCACTTGAAATTGATTTTTATTGGTGTTCCAAGTCACCTTTTATTTGAATCCCTAATCAAAGGAAGATTTGACTCTATTATTATTGATCTGCGAAAACAAAGTCCGGATAAGGAATTCTGTTAACCGGGGAGAAGGTGTAAGGCATTCCCCGAATCCGTGGTTCTAGCACGGTCACTTTTATTGACTAAAATTTGGCTTGAATTATTTTTGGATAAAGTGTGTATTATTTGCCTTAAGTTACTATTGTCTAGTACCGCTTAATAATTAATAATTTTGGCCTAGGAGCGTGCAAGCACACAAGGTCCTTATTTGATTATATGTATTAAAACAAAGAACGTGTCGGTACACATGGTTTAAATACAATTAATATTGAAGAGTCAAGGAGCGGGAATGCATACATGACTACTTTATTAAATAATAATAATAATAATAATAATAATAATAACGACCAAGGACCGTGTATGAACACATGGTCTACATCTCAAACGTGCCTAAAATTACCTATCGCTTAAATTAATTAAAAAGCGCTTCTTTTTTATATTTATTACTTGTTCGACTGAAAAAAAATAATATTATTATTAAAAATAATTTTCATTAATGCAAAACTTTAAACCCGGGTAAACTTATGTTAAACTTTTATGGTATTGGGCCACTTATTTTATTTAAGAAAAGACAATTTATTGATTTTAAAGAAAATGCCCATCTTACTTTCTATTGTCATTGGGCCTACAAATTTCAGCTTATTTGGCCCATGTTGCTTAAGAGCCTCGATGACCGAGACAACACGAAATAACAAGTATTCTTCTAAGCCCAAATTGCTTCTTACATTGATGTCCAAACTAAAAATTATTTTTTTTCATAAAAGAAACTTACATGCTAATTATTATCTTTTATCTTCTTAACCAACTTATTTCTTAAAGACTAACATAATATTTCTACTCATCTACATCAACATGGCACTAATCAAACTACACTCATTAACAACATAAAAATCATGACTAAATATAAAAACTACAAAAAACGGTAATACTTCAATGCTAAAGAGAAGAACTATATTAAGTATAACATTATGTTGACTATAATTTAAAGCATCAAAATATTTGAAGTTAGAAGTCTTTCTTAGATAATTATACATGAACCATGAAAGTAACTCACGAAAAAAGAGCCCAAACTAAACAAACATGGTTAAAAGTGGGGTCTTTATCTTTTCCTTAAACTAAGTAATCTTAACAGAATGCAATTTCAATCACATATATAAAGAAGAAAACGATAATTTAACTAATCTTTAACAGATTTACATAATGATAATACTAATATAACATTCATCTTGAAACAAAAATCAGATCCAATATGTTCCATCAACCAAACCGGGATCAAATCCTTCTTATTATCATCAAGAATCTGCAATATAAGAATTTGAAAGTTACCTGGTTTGTAGAATAATAAAATACAGCAGTGCAGCAATAAAAAACTCAGCAGCAAATATAGTAGAAACAGCAGCAACTCAAGTGTTAAGACAACCCAGAAAACTCAACAAAAATACTTGAAACTGGTAGCTATCAACTTCACAAATTTCCTAAGGGATCTTTCTATTTTTCTCAAGGTTTTTTGCACTCAAATAAACCTCACAAAATACTGAAATTTCAGCTTGTTGTATGTATTAAGCTGCTGATTTTTCTCAAAGATATATGTCTTTTTGCAACTCTCCAAGATGTGTTTAAGTATAAGATAGAGTGTCCCCCTTTTCAGTGAGTAAGGAACTCTCCATTCTAAGTGTAATACCGTCCCTTTTATAGGAGAAAAGCAGCCCTTTCAATAGGCAAATAAAGTTAGATTTTTGGACAGACTTTGTGTGCTAAACACTGTTCAAGGTCTGTCCTAAAGGTGAAAGGACAACCTGAAAATCTGCTGTGTCAGAAGCAAGGAGAAAAAATGTCCTTTCAGCCACCCTACTAGTAAAAGTAAGCTACTATTACCCTATTTTGTGATAAAATAAACTAAACTTCAGATTTTAAACATCAACAACAAACTACTTGCTCAACACAAATTAAACTTGGACAACTATGAACTGACAAAGCATAGACGAGACTAAAAACGTAATTGAACTAAGTATTAAAACCAACTTGATGGGAATGAATTGGATTTGTGCAAACTAATTACTAAACAAATAACTAAATTCACAAACTAATTCTCAAAACAGAACGAGCATCGTTAATAATCGAACAACAACTAACAACAACTAAATAATCGACTAACTAAGTGAACGATTTAACTAATACACTAAAGATCATGTTTAAATCAATAACGAATCTAACAAACCACTAAACTAAATAGAGATAGCTAATTCAATAACAAGAATTAGTTAACAAGAAATAACCAAAACAGAAAAAAAAAAAAATATATAAAAAAAATCAGAAACTAATCTACTAAATAAAAAAAAATCAGAAATTAATTAAAGAAATGACGATTATACCTAACAAGTATGCTTGAAGCCGAAAAATAGCTAAAATGGGGGTTCAGGGCATTTTGGCAGTGGTGAGGCGGCGGAGCCGTGGCGGCGACGGGGATTTTGGGGGTGAAATGGGTAGGAAAAGATAGGTCTCGTGGAGCTCTATCCATTCATGTATGTGTTGTAGGGTGGTGTTGGCCGGAGCTTCAAGAATTTGGACCAAAAAGTGGCGGCTAAAGTTTCTTAGATCTAAAATTCAAGGAGTTTGAGGGTTTTTTGAAGGAATTGGTTTGGAGATATGGGAAGAGGAGGTTGTGGAGATTATATGGTGTTAATTTGGAGGTGTTTGGAGGTGGTCCACCGCCGGTGGATGATTTCCGGCGGCGGCGGCGGTGGAGAGAAGAGAGAGAAGAGAGAGAGAGAGAGAAGAGAGAAAGAGTTATGGGTGAAATGAGAGAATTTTTTATATTTTTGAGGCTTTAAATACCTCTTGAGAGATCAAATATGGACCATTAGATCAATGGGTGATCAATGGGTGAGATTTGATCTTGGGTCACTTAATGAAACGACGTAGTTTTGAGGCAAAACTACGTCGTTTCGGACCCTTTCAAAGGCAGCCCCTTATCTTGCACTTTTGGCCACTTTATCTTTCAAATTTGGCCCAATTTCTTTCTTAATCCTACTTATTAAACTAAATTTACACAAATAAATAAATTAATTAAGTAACTTATTCAAATGATCAATTAACTAAATTAATTCACCAATTGAATAGTTAGTTAATTCCTAAAATGCACAAATAAAGAAAGAACTATTTTTTGGTATTTTTATGATAGGAAATATGCAATCAAAGACACAAAAATTGGGAAATATAATTAAAGCAACAAAACACTAATGACTTTAGGAGGTGTTAAAATAGTACAAAAATTAGGTATTCACAGTAGCCATGACTAGGGTCCATGCAAATGTAATAACCATTGCGGGGACCAACTTCCCTCTTCCTTTAGTGATATCGGTCGTGCCAATGAGACGTCTTGTTGCCTTCTTCTCTGGAATCGCGGTCCGGGGCAGCAACTTGCTTGCCCTTGTCTCGATATCCATGGTCTCCACCATTTGGAAGTTGGTGTCCTTTGCCTTTATGACTTCTGTCCTGAAATCATTTAAGGACTCACCCACCGCGATAGCTTCATCGACGTCTTGGACTTGACGCCACTGCAATTCCTGTTTGGCCCAGTTTTGAAGGCCATCTATGAAATAGAATAGCAATTCATCGCTTGCTAAGTTTGGAATCTGCAGGATGAGTTTAGTAAATTCCTTCACGTACTCACTTATGGAAGTTGTTTGCCTGAGCTCTCTCAATTTCCTACGTGACTTATTGACAACGTTTTGGGGGTAGAACTGGCACTTCAGTTTGAACTTGAACTATTCCCAGCTCTTGATGGAGCAAGTTCCCTTCTCCATGTCGGCTTTCTTCCTCCTCCACCAAATCATAGCGGTATCGGCAAGATACATCGTTGCTGCCCGAATCTTGGCAGCCTCATCAACGATGCAAAGGTACTCAAAGTAGTCTTCCATCTTCCAGATGAAGTTCTCTACATCTTGAGCATTTTGTTCGCCCCTAAACTCCTTCGGTTTGGTCCCTCGATCTTGGTTTCACCACCGTCAGATGACCAGGGCCACCGGCTGACCTTGTTGCCTGCAGTTATTGCTTTAGGGCTTCAAACTCAAAGGTTGGAAGATAATGAAGGACACACAATGATTTGGAGGCCAAGGCCAATTTTCGGGTTTACTTCATATACAAAAGAAGGAAATACAAGTGTATGAGATCTGCCCTCTAACAAGGCATATACATGTCTATATATACAATAAATGTCCACATGCAGCTAGGTTGGCTGTGAACCCGTCCAGTTGTGGTGCACTGCTTTATGCTGGCATCATGTGATCTCCATGAATGTGTTGGCAACCCATGTGCCAATGGTCCTGTCCAGCTGTTGTGCCCCAGTTCTTGCTGGTAGATAGTTGCCTCCATGATTGCGCAGACAAGTTGTGGTCCTACCCAGCTGTGCAGCATATGCTTTTGCTGCTAGTGAGTTGCTTCCATGATTGTCCTGGCAGGTTGTGGTCCTGCCCAGTTGTGCTGCATGTGATTTTGCTAGCAGAGTGTGGCCTCCATGAGGGCCTGTGGAATTTTAACCTCCATGTGCAAAGACCTTCTATTCTTTGGCAGCCAAGTTTGGCTCGACTTGCAACCCTTTAGGCGGCAAATTTGGTCGGAAAATATGCGGGGCGATACACATAGCTACACACACCATAGAGTCTGATGATTCTATAGAGATCCTAGAGGCTAACCGAAGAAACAACTGAGGGAAAGCAAAAATACGAGACATGGTTGAGCATTTTGTTCACCATTGTCCATTAGGACACGCAGCAGAAGACAATAACATTCCTACAAAGATATTTTTGTGTTTAAAATTTATTTACATGTCAAATATCAAATCTAAGACGTACTTGATGAATAGAGTCTCGTTTTAAATTTTTTAGATGGTGCGAAGATTCTATGCGTATCCATACCCGAGATCGATCCTTGCTATCAACTCTTTGATCAATGAAACCCGTGAGTAAATTGAATGAAATATTGTGATAGAAGAACAAGAAACACTTTTCTTGTTATTGTATTTTCTCTCTTGGCTCTGTATTGTACTCTCACTTTCACAAAGTAGTTTTTCTTCTCAAGAATTACTAATACGATAAATTTTCTCCATCACCCTTTATATAGCATCACCTATAAATCCTTTTCCTATTTGGTTGAGGTAATGGTTTATTTAGGGTAAAAGTTTATATCTAAATAAACTTTATGGAAATTTGAATTCCTCTTCAAATTTGCATTGTGACTACCAAGACCTTATGGACTTTACCATAAGATCCAATTCCAAATTGGATTATAAATACTAATAGCATTTTGTATTAAGAAAATTCTAATCCCATTCTTAATGGGTCTGAAGTAGCCGCACGTCCTTTACGTACTTCACGTCAATCCAATTCAAAATTGAATTTACTTAGAAGTCTTTATTAATATTTATATATATATCTTAAATAAATAAATATTAATTATCTCTCTCTCTCTCTCTCTCTATTATTACACACACACACACACACACACACACACACACACACACATATATATATATATATATATATATATATATATATATATATATATATATATATTTCAACCAAGAGATATATTTTAATTTTCTATTCCAAATAAAAAACTTCAATTGGTTCACAATATTAATTATATCCTTTGTGCTAGCAAAAAATATAATAATATTTTATTTGGACTAATAACTAAGTCTATTTGACTAATTAAATTCTTTAATTTAATCATCAAATAATAAAGAAATTGATCCTTTAGCAAGGATCAAAACACTCGTTAGTATGCGACCCCATAGGTTCAATACTAATTCGGTAGTAAATTGATCACATCAATATATATACTAATCAAGGGTGGCGTCTAGCAACACTGCTTAACGACCGGATATCATAAAATATACAATTTACTCTCAAGAACCCGTAGAAGAATAATGTAGTAATTCATTCTGTCCTTATAGCTCTGGTCACCCTAGGATATGGTTCAACTGTCAAATCCTAATAGGCGACCAACTATGTGTTCATGTCAAATATAATCGACCATTGAATGACCTAAGAAACTCTTTTCTTCTTTCATTCAATTGCCCTAGCCAAGGTCTTAGTTTGGTTATTTATAATTCATGACAATATGGAGCTTAAACTCATTACCAAGAGTTGACAAATTCCATCTTGATCAATCACTAATTTTACAAGCATTTAATCATACCCAATATCCTTCAACTAGCGCCCTTGGGCCATGAGTGTCTAGTATCAAAGCACAATAAATAAATTGTCGATTACTATGACGATCTCAGGTCAAAGGAAATTCTTACATCACATTCTTCAAGAGAATATCCTATTGACAGTTTATGGTAATTCTAGCCATTAGGAATTATCCAATGAGTCGGTTCAATGATCATATCTCTATATGCATCATCTATCTATGTGATTTAGTTAATTAGATTAACTAATTTTTATCCTATAAAGACAATCACATAAATATTGATCTAACTGGATAACTAATGTCCAAATTAATAATCCTACGATCAAGAACAAATTTAGATTAAATTATAAGAAACTTCACTCTCATTATCATGATCTCCATCACGATGACTAGTCTCAAAATTTAATCAAGAGCTTTATCAAGTTAATCAAATAATTAATAATAACTACGATAAAAGAATATCAAATGTCATATATTTTTATATCAAATAACGTTTACAAAAATATGTTCAAAATATCAAATTCTGAATTTAGAGCATATCTACTATATCCCTAACAACTAGACAATCCAAAAAAAAAGAAAAAGACAAGGAAATGCAGAGGACAATGCTTCAGTTGATATGCTTTAATTTTCGAAAGAATGGAGGTTGAACATTTGGAAAAGGATGTTGCTTTATCTTCTTTCACAAGAAAGGGCCAATGTTAGTATTTTATCTTGGCTTATTGGCAATATGTGAACACTACTGAAATCATTCATCTTGTTACATGTAATTCTGTTTTAACATAATGATCTTGACTTTCTGTGTGAAGCAAGCGTTGAAGGCTGCAAGACTATCTTTGCGCAACAATCCAAGACTGTTTATGATGTGAACAAGACAATAATGCCCAAATTAATGGACAAAGAGAGGGCTACATATCAAAGAGCAAAAGCTTTTGAATCTAATTAGAACCCATTCTTTATATCTCTTATGCAACCTCTGTATATGAATACGTTGGGCATTCTGGTAAGCTATAATCTGTCACTGATCTTTATTGAAATTCAATTTACTGAGTCCATCTGTTTTGGCAGTTGATCACCCCCAACTCTAGTCCTAAAAAAGATAAGCGGTTGTTGCAAATATAATTTGGTCTAAGAGTCCGGAATCGAATCCCACAGAGAACTAAGGCTTAACTACAACTGTTCACTATTACCAAGAAGACAAGATCGAACAATTCCTAAGTTATAAATATTAATATTCTTATATCATACTAATTAACTAACAAATTAAAATAATATATTAACAACTAAAGATACTAAGGGTTGGAGATAAGATTAAGGAGGTCTAGAGTTATGATTTTTTCAATTGTCGGAATCCTTCAAAAGTTTCCATCAAAATCCTAAATAATAAATTAGCTACTCATAGTAGTATATGAAAATACAATACTTAAATTCATAACCAACAATAGAAAATAGGAAGAAGAAAAGAAAAACTCGTGGTTGAATCTTCCTCCTTGCTCCTAGTATATTCTTGCCTCCAAAAGTTTTGTGTAACCCTAAAGTAGTGTCTCCTCCTCCAAAGTTGTAAACATCATGTTTAGAGTGTATTTATATGACCTAGGTAGGGTGGAGGGTTGTCCAAAACATTCAAATCTCGGATAGGAGAGCTGGAATCCGCATCTGCCTTCGTGCGTCGCGCGCTTATGGACGCAGACTCAGCTTTTGTAATTTTCTAGTTTGCAAAGCGATCCGTGCCTTCACTTCACTTCGCTGTTTTGTGCCTTCAGTTTTCTCCTTTTTTCGTGTCCATTTTCGTGCCACGCACGAGATTGGACGAGCTCCAAATTCTTTCCATCTCCTCCTTTTTATGTCAAATTGTCATCTTTTGATCATTTATCATCCAAACTCATTCCTACACATAAGAAATACATAATGATCATATTTCACTTCAAAAATCATATAATCTCCCGCGACTCACACAAGAATTAATATGCACTTTTCATCATTTATCACCACCACACACTTAAACTCTTGTTCGTCCTCGAGCAACTTAAAATTAAGCACGTCGGTAAGTACACTTTTAATAACATACTCAAGCATCCTACCAATGACAATGATTTATATCAATGCTTAGAACCTGACATAAGGACTCTTCATACTCTCCTCATTTTTAGACCAATGCCAAGACTATTTAAAATATTTGTTTGACTCTTCTAACATCCTAGCCTCAAAAATTGACTCCACCACATTCGTCTTTGTGACTTGCTTCTTGTGCAAAGTAAAGATATGAGTTCCTTACCAATCCGTTGTAAAGCATATGCCCTCACCAACAAAACAAAGAGAGTAATCAGTCCGCACACTCAAATATAAATTCAAGTATAATTTAAGGACTCACAGAATAAAAGAATTCACTCATTCTCGCAAATAAACTCATATGCCCCCAAAGCTCGTACCATAGACTTGCCCGTAATATAAGTCTCTACTAATTTAAGCTCTCAAAGTTTAGGATCAATTAAGTCTTCATGGGTTGTAACGTAGGATAAAGGACAGGTAGGATAGATATGATAATAGTGACTAACCGTCATAAGCACTTTTAATACAAATACACTTTAACTTTTAAGCACATCCTCTTCATGATCACTCAACATATCACTACGATACCGTAAATAAAGTAGCCCATTGGCTTTAAGCACATCTACATAAGCACTAGCACATATCAAAGTGAATTGGAGGGATTTTTTTATTTTAATTTTGTATTTTTTTGTTCAAAATCTTTTCAACACCCTTCATAAATTGGTATTTTCAGCTAGTAGCTCTCTCCATTCACATATGCACATTTTGACCTTTCTATAGTTTCACTAAAAAACTACTAAATCTCTTTTCCTTCACTCTAGCGACTTAAGTACTTTTGGAGGTAAAGGTTCAACATGATTTAATTAAGAACAAAAGGGATTTGTCTTGTAATGTGGGTACCAAAAAAAAGGTTTACAGGATCAAACGGGCTAACAAAGGAAAATATTTATTATTGGCAGGCAAATAGACTGAAGGATCAATCAAAGAAATGCATATATCATTTCCTAAACTCACAAGACTTAATCATTTCGCTTCGAGTCACACATGGGGCAAGTTCTAGACTAACAAGGTATGGCACAAAGTACAAACAAAATCTCACCTCACACAATGCACATGACTTATTCTGGACGGCTCAGACACAACTCTCAAGTTAAAGCAACTAGCACAATCATAATATAATTCAATCACATATGATGTACATATGTGATGACCCAAAGGGTCATCTTATGAATTAAGACTCTATTTTGAGCCCGTTAGCCTTTAAAACCTTATTTGTAGCCTTTTCGATTTGCGTGCGCAGTCCGGGCAGGTTTCCAGAAAGCTTTTATATTGAAAACTAATGAAAATAAGAATTTTTGCCTTAAAAGTTGATTTTAGTTAATTTCGGTCAATATTTTTGGTAAACAGGTCCGGATCCGTGCTTTGATGTTCCCGATAGGTTCGTATCTAATTATGGGACCTGGACGTATGCCCAAAATCGAATTCGGAGGTCCCTAGCTTTAGTTATGAATTTTTGATAAAAATTAAAAGTTTGAAAATTATATGTTTTTAAGAATTAATTGATATTTGGCATTGTTAGTATCGGGTCCGTATTTTGGTTCCGGAGCCCGGTATAGGTTCATTATGATATTTAAGACCTGTCTGTGAAATTTGGTGAGAAACAGAGTTGATTTAACGTGATTCGGACGTCCAGTTGAGAAAATAGAAATTTTGAAGTGTTCTTGAGAATTTTATTTGATTTGGTGCTAAATCATAGTTCTAGGTATTATTTTGGCGATTTGATCGCGCGAGCAGGTCCGTATGTTATTTTTAGACTTGCATGCATGCTTGGTTTGGAGCCCCGAGGGCTCGGGTGCCATTCGGGTGATGCGCGAGTTGAGTTCAAACCTCAACAAGGCTACTGGTGCACCAAATCTGGTGTGCCCGCACCTGCGAGCCTTTGGTCGCACCAGGCCTGGACTTCATTTTTCCGTAGATGCAGACTTCTCTTCGCAGGAGCGGGACCGCAGAAGCGGAACCCTGTCCGCAGGTGCAGCCCCAGTTGGCCCAGTCTTTTTCCGCAGAAGCGCACATCCTGTCCACACGTGCGGATGCCCAGATGCGATCAAAGCACCGCAGGTGCGAAGGTGGTTGGGCAGCGAGTTCATTTAATTCGGACTCCAGCCATTTTTCTTCTCATTTCAAAAGGATAGGAGGCCTAGGGCGATTTTTCAAAGACATTTTCTTCCCCAAATCATAGGTAAGTATTCCTTAACTCGTTTCTTTCAATCTTTTACTTCATTTTATGAGAATTCAACCTAAAATCTAGAGTTTTCATGGTAGAATTAGGGGTTAGGGTAGAAACTAGGGATTTCGGAAATTTGAGGATTTAGACCCCAATTTGAGGTCGGATTCCAAAACTAATTACATAGTCGAGCTCGGGGGTGAATAGGTAAAAGGATTTTGGTCCGAACCTCGGGTTTTTGACCAAGCGGGCCCGGGGTCGATTTTTTGACTTTTTGGAGGAAAATTTGGAAAATTTAATTTATGAAATATAATTAATTCCTTTAGTAATATTTGATATTATTGAGTCATTTTTGAATAGATACGAGTGATTTGGAGGTGAATTCCAAAGGAAAAGTTGTGATTGAAAATTAAGTGGCATTCAGAGCGAGGTAAGTGTCGTGTCTAACTTTGGCTTGAGGGAATAGGTATTATGTGTTCATTTGCTACGTGTTTGGTTGTTAAATATGATGTATAAGTGAGGTGACGAGCATCTATGCGTCGTTGTCGAGTCATAGCATGCGAGTGAAATTCTATTCTTATCTATTTTGTACCCTTAAATTCTACTATCCATGCTTATCGGGTTATTTGAAATGATGGGTTACTCATACCCGGTTTCACTGAGATTTGGTAACTTTCGAATATTGATTCAAGGTTGAGATTATATTGTGCTATTGATTATGGGTAAAATATTGGTTTCTTTGTGATACCCTTATCTATTCGTTGTTATTGATTTTGTGATTGGTGAGGAGGAGTGTAAAGCACGAAGGGTGATGTCGTGCATGCATTATTTATATTGTGAGGAAGAGTGAAAACCTCGAAGGGTGATGCCGTGCCGTTCTGTTTATTTATTTGGTGAGGTTGAGAGTAAAAGTACGAAGGGTGATGCCATACCGCTCTATTTATTTATTTGGTGAGGTTGAGAGTAAAAGCACGAAGGGTGATGCCGTGTAGTTTTTCTTTGCTGTTTTAATTGCTCAATTCGTTTAAGGATTTTCTGTTTAATTCTGTCTTTTCATTATTCTCACTCTTTATGTTGTATTCCCCCACTGTATGTCCCCTTCCCATTATTTTTGCGTTATTGGTTTATTCACTGTTGTTGCCACTAGCATGATTATACTGTTCAGGGTATATGTGGGTGTCTTGTCCTAGCCTCGTCACTACTTCGCCGAGGTTAGGCTTGACACTTACCAGTATATGGGGTCGGTTGTACTGATGCTGCACTCTGCACTTTCTGTGCAGATTTTGATACCGGCTCAGGTTGATCAAGATTTGCTACTGGTCCGCTATCCGAAGACTCAAGGTAGATTTGTCGGCGTTCATAAACCTTGAAGTCCCCGTCTATCTTTTATGTCCTACTGTTTTCTTTCATTCATACAGGTGAATTTCTTTCAGACTATTACTTGTAGTAAATTCTAGAATACTCGTGAATTGTGACTCTAAATCTGGGTGGTAGTAATTAATACAGTTTTATGATATTCCGCACTTATTATATTTTATTTTAGTTAATTATTGTTATTTACTGAATGGAAATAAGGAATTGGTTTAACGATTTTTTTCTAACGTTGGCTTGCCTAGCAAGTGAAATGTTAGGCGCCATCACGGTCCCGTCGGTGGGAAATTTCGGGTCGTAACAACATAATAGAAGTCAAAAGATGAGCCCAAGTGTCAGAATAAGTCACATATACTCTCAAGGCATATAGTCACAAGACTCAAGAAGAAAGTACTCAGCACAAATGCTCTAGCTCTAAGCCACAACATAAAACAAGTCAAAAAGCATAGATACTCAAGTTCTTCCCATTCCATTATCAGTTCAAAAAGAAAAAATAATGACCTTTTTTTTTTGGACTTTAAACCCTCAAGAAAATTGTCTAGGAGGTTCATCGTCGGGAAAAGTCCAAAACGTTTTGAGAATTCTACCTACAAGAAAAAAAACTGCTACCCGGTTCAAAGAGTCATCCCTTGAAAAAGAACCGTAGCCATAAGAAAAATCAAGAGGGATTATTTCTACCTAATTTTATTTATTTATTTATTTGATTTTTGATTTTTTTCAACATACATATATTAATACAACTAAAATAGCATAGAAAATCACACAAACAGTCTCTTCACCCCATACTTAAAATTATGTATTGTCCCCAATGCACACCTATAAATACAAGAGGGTAAAAGAAACTCCCTGGTAGGCCAAAGGCCGAAGCATTAGCAGCTCATGGGATACTCAGATTTCTCCCAAACTTGGTTCTTTGTGCGGGCACCCCATACTTAGTTCTAACCATTTCACTTGCTTTTGCTTTCTTCCAATGGCTTTGCTTCCTATGCTCCTAGAAAATAAAAATGATAGTATAAAAATAATATAATAAAATAATAATAAAAAATAATTAAAAATAAAAAAAGGCAGTAAAGCTGAGTTGCCTCCCAAGAAGCGCTTGATTTAACGTCGCGGCACGACGCAAATCACTTTTTGCCTCCACCTTGAGCATATGAATTGAACCTCAAGTTTTACTTCAAGTTTTCGATTATGTTCCAAGGGTGGTGGAACAAACCTAACTGCCCCAAGAAAATAATGTAGCGTTATGCTCTTCTTAGCCTTTGCATGAGGAATGTAATCTTGACTTTCTGGCAAGAAGAATTCCAGAATGTAGGCACCTTGTTCATCATTCCTTGACTCATCAATTGTCTCGAATGACTCTATTTTCATATCATCATCCAAACACAATATGGAAAAATACTTGGAGTGTGAACCAATTCGCTCAACTACATTAATCTTGGGATTGTCAACATCCTCAACACCAATAACATCCTTAACACCAATCACAGTAGAGTCAACTTATGTACCCTCAGTGTCCTTGGTTGACTCCAGTATCTCTTCTACAACATCGACATCTTCAAATTTTAGCTGGCTAGAGTGTTGGTGTTCTACTTTGGACCCCTCCTTTGGCACCTCAATTCCTGTTTCTAATGCACACATCTCCTGGCTACTATACATAATATTAACATGTTGAGCATTAAAAGTTTCAACTCGTTGACTCACTTGAGCCTCCAAGTTGCGAATAATTGCATCTTGCCTTTGTATCCGTAATTGTGTCTCATCATTTTTTCCCACAAGGTACCTTAGCATATTGTTGATCTCTTTCAGGTTGTCATCCCCGAGTTCTTTGTTCATGTTAACCTCACAAGAAAAAGTAGAACCATCATAGTAAGGGATTGGGGGAGGATAATAAATATAAGCACAATCATGAAAGTGACCATCTTGACCACCACACATATCACACACATTCCACACATAAGATTGAGTTAGTGCACATAAATCGCTCTCAGGAATATTTTGGTAATTTTGTCATGGGTGGTTACCTCCACAATATGCACAAGGAGGATCAAAAGTAGAAGTACCAACGTCAAAACTCTCATAATTCCAAGATGCAGTGTTTCTCAAATTACCAAGTAAAACAAAAACAAATAATCAAATACTAGAAAACAAAACAAAAGTTCAAACTTTAAACCTAGCAATATGTAAACCTACAACTACACCATTAGTTTCCTGGCAATGACGCCAAAATTTGATCACGCCCAACTCTAATCCTAAAAAGGATAAGCGGTCGCTGCAAATATAATTCGGTCTAAGAGTCCGGAATCGAATCCCACAGAGAACTAAGGTTTAGCTACAACTGTTCACTATTACCAAGAAGACAAGGTTGAAAAATTCCTAAGTTATAAATATTAAGATTCTTATATCTAACTAATTAACAAACAAATTAAAATAATAAATTAACAACTAAAGATACTAAGGATTGGAGACAAGATTAAGGAGGTCTAGAGTTATGATTTTTCCAATTGTTGGAATCCTTCAAAAGTTTCCATAAAAATCGTAAATAATAAATTAGCTACTCATAGTAGTATGTGAAAATACAATACTAAAATTCATAACCAACAATAGAAAATAGGAAGAAGAAAAGAAAAACTCGTGGTTGAATCTTCCTCCTTGCTCCTAGTGTATTCTTGCCTCCAAAGGTTTTGTGTAACCCTAACGTAGTGTCTCCTCCTCCAAAGTTGTAAAAATCATGTTTAGAGTGTATTTATATAACCTACGTAGGGTGGAGGGCTGTCTAAAACATTCAAATCTCGGATAGGAGAGCTGGAATCCACGTCTGCCTTCGTGCGTCGTGCGCCTATGGACGCAGACTCAACTTTTGTAATTTTCTAGTTCGCGAAGCGATCCGTGACTTTGCTTCACTTTGTTGTTTTGCGCCTTCAGTTTTCTTCTTTTTCACGTCCATTTTTGTGCCACACACGAGATTGGACAAGCTCCCAATTCTTCCCATCTCCTCCTTTTTGTGTCAAATTGTCATCTTTTGATCATTTGTCATCCAAACGCGTTCCTACACATAAGAAACACATAATAATCATATTTTACTTCAAAAACCACGTAATCTTCTGCGACTCACACAAGAATTAATATGCATATATACTAAAATATATTCACTTTTTAGCATTTATCATCGGTGCGTAATGTAACGACCTGATATGTCATTTTTAAATCTAGCACATCGCTCGGCAATTTGAGGCCTTGAGTAGCTTCACTTCATATTTTATGACTTGTACGCGTAGTTGGAATCAAATTTCGGGAAGTTTAAAGTTTATTCGGATGAAAATTGCTAATTTCGGAAGCTTTAAGTTGGGAGAATTAACTAAGGTTTGAATTTTGATTAAACGACCTCAAAATTGGGATTTGAATATTTCAGTAGGTTTGTATGATGATTTTGTACTTAGGTGTGTGTTCGTATTGAGTACCGGGTGGTCCGAGAGCATTTCAGCGCTTATTATGGAAAGTTAGCATTTTGAAGGCTTTAGAATTTTGTAAGTTTGGTTTGAAGTGGATTTTGATGTTATGGATGTCCATTTGAGGTACTGAGCCTTGAAATAGGTTCGTATCTTGATTTGTGACTTGCACGCAAAGTTTGGCGTCATTTCGAAATGTTTAAGTATGAATCGGATGCGTTCGTCGAAGTTTGAATGTTTGAAAGTTTAAAGAAGGATTCAATCATAGATTCATGGTTTTGATGTTGTTTGGTGTGATTTGAGGCCTCAATTAGGTTCGTGTTATATTTTGGGACTGGTTTGTGTGATTGGACGGGGTCCCGGAGGCCTCGGGTGTGTTTTAGATGTGTTTGGATGGTGTCGCGCTCTTGTTTGATATTTCAGTGCCGTTTCTTTGGGCATAAAGGGCACTATATTGAGCAAATGACATTTTATTTGTGATTGGATTGAACCATTAGATTTGTATCGTAATTACGGAGCCATATCAACAAGAATCGTCGAATTACGCATGATAGGGTTATGTCCATTTCTGTGTCAGACAAAATTGCTGGTTTCTAGTGCAAAGCTTTGTTCTTTGTGAACGTGAGAGAGGTTCCGCGAACACGAAAAAGGATTTATGGGTTGACCGGTCAACGCAAAAAATTGCTCTTCGCGAATGCGAAGGTCTCCCGCGAAGGCGATGAAGAAAAAATCATCTGGACAGTGTTTTAAACTAAGAATTTTAGTATTTTGGGCATATCTTGAGTTCTAGAGCTCCGTTTGAGGTGATTTTCATTGCCTTTATTTTGATGTTTCTCCATAATTATTTCTGTTGGTTATTAGTTTTATCCGTGTTTGGATTGTAAAAATTGGGATCTTGAGCCCCAAAGTTGAGAAATGGTAAATCCTTGATTTGAGGGTCGATTCATAGACAAAATCGGATAATTTAATAGATATAGACTATATGTGTTATGGAAAATATTTATTTTCAATAATTTTCGAAATTCGGGCAAGTGGGCTCAAGGGTTGACTTTATTGACTATTCGAGCGAAGTTGGGAATTGTTATAAATTGATTAATTATAAGCATTGGAGTATATTTTGATTGATTTGCACGTTGTTTGACTAGTTCCGGGACATTTGACTTTGCGTTAAGGTGTTAGGGAGGCGTTGGAGTCGGTTATGTTCGGAGCGAGATGAGTCTCCTTTCTAACCTTGTGAGGAGGAAACTACCCCCTAGGTGATGTAATTGTTATGTGCTATTAGTTGTGGGTTCTACGTACACACGAGGTGACGAGAGTCCTTACGTAGCTAAAGCATGTTTATGTCCGGGTAGACTTAGGACTTTACTATGTAATATTTGAATTCATTTGGCTGGCTTAATTAATTGAAATTATAATTGAACTTGATTTAGAAATATATACATATATATTAGGCTGAGCTTTATTACCTTGAGTTGTTGGGAAGTTATTTGAGAAACGGTAAAGGTTATAGTCATCTTGTGTTCATATATTGTACCGTACGCTCGTGTCTCATAATTCGATAATTCCTTTCCTTTCTTGTGGAGTGGGCCGAACGCCTTGGGAGAATTAAGTACCACACTTTCATGGGAGCGGGTCGTTCACCTCGGTAGTATAATAGATGCATCTATGGTTCGTGTCGCTCCACCCTCGGCAGTGTACATGTTATGTTGGGATCGGGCCGATCGCCTCGGCATTATCATATTCTTTCTAAAATCTGGCCTTACGACTTTAGCGTAATCATGCGTTATATCGCTAGCAGTCCAAATATTCATGAGAGTTTTCTTTCCATTAATGCCTTGCATTTATATGGTATTTCTTATTTATTTGATATTGGCATTAGGTATTTTCTGGGCTGTTGAGATAGAATACGAGATGAGAAATTGATATCGTTTAAAGAAATTTTTGGAGATTGTGTTAGTTACAAATTTACCTCACTACTACTGTTGTGCTTCTTATCTATTTATAATTTACCATATTGATTTATTAGACCACTAGTAAGTGTCGATGTCGACCCCTCATCACTACTTCTCTGAGGTTAGGCGAGATACTTACTGGTTACGCGTTGATTTACGTACTCATACTACACTTCTGCACTTATTATGCAGGTTTACATTCCTGGTGGTCTCTTGGGCGCAGAGGCATATCTATTGCGGGAACTTTACGGTGAGTTGCATTCTATATTACGATCCGCAGTATATAGAGTCTCTATCAACGTTATTTATATTCTCTTGTCTAACTTGTATTCCAGACAGATGTTGTATTTTATTATATTTCCTAGTTGATGCTCATGCACTTGTGACACCGGGTTTTGGGGGTTCATACTGGATATTTAGTATGGTTGTTCACATAATTATTATCATTTCACCCTTGAATCTTTATTTTACACTATTTAATTAATGAGAATTATGTTTTCAAGTAATAAAAATGAGTAATTAAGTTGATCAATCAACGTTGGCTTGCCTGATGGCGGCGTTAGGCGCCATCACGACCTATAGTGGATTTTGGGTCTTGATAGCTTGATATCAGAGCTCTAGGTTCACTTGGGTATCACGATTCATGAGCGAGTCTAGTAGAATCTTGATTATCGGTACAAAGACGTCTGTACCTATCTTCGAGAGGCTACATGGCTGTTAGGAGCACTTCCCTTCTTGATTCCTCTTCTTGCGATTTTATTCCATTGAAGCTTATGCCTTCATTTCCTTCATACTCAATCTTATGCAACGTGGAGCGCTTGTTATCAATTGGTCATCGAGGAGTTGTAGTGGTAATGCAGATATGGTGTAGGATGTTTCTCCCTACGTATTCGGGCAGGCTATTATCGTCGCCTTGTAGAAGAGTGTACTGTCATTTCAATCTAGTATCTGTATTTTCTATGGTTTTGAGGCTATGCACAAATTATTATGATATTCATGCATTGTTATCGCACAATGTTGGTGTAATGGTAGGGTACTTATTTATGTGTCGAGGCAGTGAATGACTCAAAAAGAGTATTTCTTAGTGCATGGTTTTGAGGTTTGACATTTAATTCCAGCGGAGGAAAGGCAATCGAACTATGGATTTTCAGGCTTTGGTTGATGGAGCAACGGGACTTGATATTTTCGAGCGTGGTGGAATTCTCATTTGTGATGTGGTGTCGTCATCCTTGTTTGAACGTATTAAGGTTCTCTGGTGTTATGGTCTTCTTTGATTTGCCTTCAGGGCATGGTGTTGTGAAATAGTGCATAAGAAGCGGTTGTCAGAGATGGCGGTGTGTAGGCATTTCAGAATCAAATCGGTATTTCTAATACTGATGGATCGAGAAAGATGATCTTCGAGGAGGCTTAGAGTTGGTAGCAAGTATTAGTTTAGGTGCTACAGAGATGGATTTTGACTTGAGGCAACATTTGGGTAGTGAAGGATGAGGAAGGACATGGTGGGAGGTATCTCGCGGTGGTTGAATTGCCAGCAGGTCAAGTATGAAAAGCAGAGGTCGAGAAGTTGCTTAAAGGAGATGGTTTAACCGAAGTAGGAGTGGAAGAGTAGCATATGGATTATGTGTTAGGATAGCCACATGCCTTGAGAAAAGTTTAGAGCGATTTGGGAATCATGGTGGACAATGACCAAGTCCATAAATGCTATTTGGGACGGTGGCTACTACACTGAGGAAGGATTAATATGACAGAAATGAGTTTGCTTGGAATGAAGAGGGGTTTAAAAGCTTGATTATCGTTATGGGATGCAACGTGACTTCGAGTTTAGAATGTATTGTCGGAATTTCAGTTGATGACTACGGGAAATAAACCGATTTTTACAGTTGGCGGGCGAGTATGGGCTTCGGAGGGTTTACTGATTTTGTGGTAGTTTTGCCCAGTGCAACGTCGTTGGAAGATGTTGGTATGGAAATTCCACAGGCTGGCTATCTCCTGTGAGCAGGTTAGCAGATGCGTGAGTTTGATGAAGCTTCTATGAAGAATTCTATTTGCTACCCGGTAAGAGGTCGAATTTGTGATTGTGGCTGATGATTCGGAATGTTCATGAAATGTTTAGCAAATGATTTCGAGAAATTTGGCTGGGTAAAGGTGCGAGATCATGGTAATTGAGAAGGAGGAATCTTTGCGGGTTATAGATTTATGTAATTGTAGCTTAAAGCTAAGTGGGGGTGCCCACTGTCTATGATTGGAGTGCGTGGTTGTCTGCTTGTGTAGTTTCTGGTTATCGGTGCATTGGTGGATTATTTATGACTAAGAAAAGAAAACATCAGGGGTAATTCGAGCAAAGAACTTGATGAATGTGTGCTATATTTCGCCTTATCGATTCATGTGCAGGTTTTGGGAAGACTCAGAATTTATGCTTCTTGTGCATGTGATGTGCAAGGAAAATAATTCATCCGGTTGCTTCTTTGGGAGTGTTCAAGTGCCAATAGAGAATTGGAGTTTGATTATACTCGGGACCAGGTCAAAGTGTGTGATTCCCAATAGTGGTTCTAATGGGTTCAAGGATGTAAACGCGGTGTCTAAGTATTTTGGGTTCGTTGTGTGGTTAAAGATCAAGTATTTGTAGTGGGTATTGAGACAATGTGATCTTGTGATTTGGCTCACTCACGATGAGTGTTGATCGAGTTTCGTTATGTTTTTGAATGGAGCTATTATTATTTCTAAGGCAGGTCAAGAGTAAATCGGAGGAAGTTGGGTCGGTTGGTAAAGGTTTAAATCATCGTGATTGAGGAAATGATCAGTTCCTTCGGCGCGTTAATGTTATACAGGTGAATTGTGGCGGTACGTGCGGGCTTGACAGCCGCCGTAATTTGATTGCTTTTGAAGTATTTGATTATAATGGCCCGTTATGTGTAGATGGATCCTGGAAGAGTTATGGTGGTTTAGACCACAACTTGAGGTTTGTATTTTCTACGGTTATGGGAATTCGGTTGCGTGTTTCCATCGTTCCTCTGAAATGTGTTGAGTGAAAGGGGTTCTAGATGATGGAATGTTTATTCTATTGGTGTTTCAGGCGTTAAGATGAAATTCTTGTCTCTCGCGTATCGGTTTGATAGAAACAGTGAGCGACATGGGAATTTGAAGTTGAGGACCAAGGTTGCAGTTCGGTGTTGACAAGAATGTCACGATCTCAGATGAGCAGGAAAGAATTCAGATGTTTAGAGTAAGATGGTATTTTTCTTTAGTGTCACCCGAGAACGGTGTCCTGCGCAAGAGACTTTGTGTACTGATTTGCGGATTCTCAATTTGCTTTATAGCATTAGCACTGTTGGTGGTATGGAGGTGCAGACCTTGCTACCTGGTGCGAAAGTTTGTGGGAGCGTATCATGAGGAAATCTGTATAAGTGTGACATGTTAGTCACTTGATTGTTAAAGATTGAAACCAAGCATGTAGATTATTGTACTATCGTTAATGAGGGAGTTTATGCTTAGGAGGCGCTTTATAGCTTTTGTTGTGAATTGTGGGAGTTTGTTCCAGATTGATACAACTGCTCGTGTGTGTCATGAATGGGGCCATTGTGGATCCTTAAAAGGTTGCTGGCCCAGTATGGGATGATCGTAATCGGTTTGGGGTCCGTTGATGGGTCTAATGTGAATGTGTGCTCTACATCAGGCTGGATCCGTTCATTTAGCATAGCGTTGCTTATGGAGGAGTCTTTGGACGTTTGATGTTATTCCCGTGGTCAGCTATTCCATGTAATACTCTATTGTTCTATATGGGTTTTGAGACAGCTTGATTATTCGCACATGTGTTGTGATCCCATGTAGCTTGTGGTGTTATATAAGCAGGATGACTCTTGAGATGCAGGTCATTTATTGCACCTTAGTTGTGTTTGGGTTTTGTAGCGTATGGCGCTATCCGTCTCCCCAGGGTTGTATTTTTGTACTTGGCGCGCTTGTGGTCGATATTCAGGTATTTTGTAGGAATAAGCATTATGGCTCGATGGGCACTTCCTTATTTTTTGTTATATGTGGATTGGGTGGAACGCCGCCACGGGTATGCTGTTTGGATCGGGTTACAAACCGCAATGGTATCATGTTTGGATCGGGTTGCACGCCGCAACGATGTCATGTTTTGATCGGGTTACACGCTGCAATAGTGAGATGTTAAGTATGGCTCCCTATATCTATTCTTGTGTATTTTGTTTCTCATTCTATGAGAAGGGTTCATAGCATCTGTTCGACCGTTTTATTTGTTACGCGGGCTGGGTAGTTCTTTCCAGAGTTCGTTCATCTTTATGCGTCATATTCAAGTTGTGGATTGTCGGCGCATTGATGGCATCTTATGAGATCTTGGTCAGTGTTTGAGGTGGCTTATTGCCTAAGCATCTTGTATTGGGTGAGACAAGATTTTTGGATCTGAAATCTGTGCAATCAAATTTATATACGCTATATTAAAGAGAAAATATCGTTATTCAGTTCAAAATGAGGCAATGATTCTTGTAAGGTGGAGAGACCCCCATGATTTATTTATTTGGCACGTGGTAATGAGTCTTTATGCATCTCTTTCATCGTGGAAGCATTGCGAGAGTTGGAACAGGGCTTATAAGTGTTATGAGGGCATCAAATTTGTGGAATTTCAGCTATTGTGGTCGGAGGATGTTATTACGGGTAGACGAGTTGTGTGGTGCATGGTGTGATTTCAGCATAGGTGCATGATCAGGTTTGGGTACAGTGTGTAGGGATTGATGCGGTGTTCGTATTTTAGAATCGGGTCTCGTGGAAAATTTCGGATGTTTGAATTTGGTTCTAAGGCTTGTTAGCTAAGGTTATAGGGAGGATATTCAGTATGGCTCGAGCTAATGTGTTCACATGGGATGTGGTGGCACAGGCAGGTGCACGAGGTATTAAACAGTGATTTTGGACAACTCCGAAACAGTCCTTGGCATGTTTCAGGACGAGCGAATGTTTAAGTGGGGGAGAATGTAACGACCCGACCTGTCGTTTTGAGCTCTAGCACGTCACTCGGCGGTTTGAGGTATTGAGTAGCTTCACTTCATATTTTATGACTTGTACGTGTAGTCAGTATCGAATTTCGGGAAGTTTAGAGTTGATTCGGATGGAAAATTCTAATTTCGAAAGTTTTAAGTTGGGAGAATTGACTAAGGTTTGACTTTTGATTAAACGAGCTCGGAATCAGGATTTGAAGGTTCTAATAGGTTCATATGATATTTTGGACTTAGGCGTGTGTTCGGGATGAGTATCGGGTGGTCCGAGAGCATTTTGGCCCTTATTATGGAAAGTTGACATTTTGAAGATTTTAGAATTTCATAAGTTTGGTTTGAAGTGGATTTTGATCTTATCGATGTCCGTTTGAGGTTCTTAGCATTGGAATAGATTCGCATTGTGATTTTTGACTTGCATGCAAAGTTTGGCATCATTCCGGAATGTTTAAGTATGAATCAGACGCGTTCGTCGAAGTTTGAATGTTTGAAAGTTTAAAGAAGGTTTCGATCGCCGATTCATGGTTTTGATGTTGTTTGGTGTGATTTGAGGCCTCGATTAGGTTTGTGTTATGTTTTGGGAGTGGTTTGGGTGATTGGACGAGGTCCCGGGAGCCTCCGGTGTGTTTTAGATGTGTTTGGATAGTATCACGCTCTTATTTGATGTTTCAGTGTCGTTTCTTTGGAAATAAAGGGCACAATATTGAGAAAACGATCTTTGATTTGTGATTGAATTGAACCATTAGATCTGTATCGTAATTACGGAGTCATAGCAACAAGAATCGTCGAATTATGCTGTCGTATGAGGGAGTTATGCCTATTTCTGTGTCGGACAAAATTGCTAGTTTCTAGTGCGAAGCTTTGTTTTTCGCGAATGCGAGAGAGGTTCCGTGAACGCGAAAAAGGATTTTGCGAAAAATTGCTCTTCGCGAATGCGAAGGTCTCCCGCTAAGGCGATGAAGAAAAATTATCTGGACAGTGTTTTAAACTGAGAATTTTAGTATTTTGGACATATCTTGAGTTCTAGAGCTCCGTTTGAGGTAATTTTCACGGCCTTTATTTTGATGTTTCTCCATGATTATTTCTGTTGGTTATTATTTTTATCCGTGTTTGGATTGTAGAAATTGGGATCTTGAGTCCCAAAGTTGAGAAATGGTAAATCCTTGATTTGAGGGTCGATTCATGGACAAAATTAGATAATTTTATAGATATAGACTATATGAGTTATGGGAAATATTTATTTTCAATAATTTTCGGAATCCGGGCAAGTGGGCTCAAGGGTTGAATTTATTGACTATTCGAGCGAAGTTGGGAATTGTTATAAATTGATTAATTATAAGCATTGGAGTATATTTTGATTGATTTGCAAGTTGTTTGACTAGTTTCGGGACGTTTGGCTTTGCGTTAAGGTGTTAGAGAGGCGTTGGAGCCGGTTATGGAACTTCGGAGCGAGATAAGTCTCCTTTCTAACTTTGTGAGGGGGAAACTACCCCCTAGGTGATGTAATTGTTATGTGCTATTAGTTGTGGGTTCTACGTACACACGAGGTGACGAGAGTCCTTATGTAGCTAAAGCATGTTTATGTCCGGGTAGACTTAGGACTTTACCATGTAATATTTGAATTCAATCTGCTGGCTTAATTAATTGAAATTATAATTGAACTTGATTTAGAAATATATACATATATATTAGGCCGAGCTTTATTACCTTGAGTTGTTGGGAAGTTATTTGAGAAATGGTAAAGGTTATAGTCACCTTGTGTTCATATATTGTACCGTAAGCTCGTGTCTCGTAATTCGATAATTCCTTTCCTTTCTTGTAAATTGGGCCAAACGCTTTGGGAGAATTATGTACCACACTCTCATGGGAGTGGGTCGTTCGCCTCGGCAGTATAATAGATGCATCTATGGTTCGTGCCGCTCGACCCTCGGCAGTGTACACGTTATGATGGGATCGAGCCGATCGCCTCGGCATTATCATATTCTTTCTGAATTATGGCCTTAGGACTTCAGCGTAATCATGCGTTATATCGCTAGCAGTCTGAATATTCATGAGATTTTTCCTTCCACTACTGCCTTGCATTTATATTGTATTTCATATTTATTTGATATTGGCACTGGGTATTTTCCGAGCTGTTGAGATAGAATACGAGATGAGAAATTGATATCGTTTAAATAATTTTTTGGAGATTGTATTAGTTACTAATTTACCTCACTACTACTGTTGTGCTTCTTATCTGTTCATAATTACCATATTGATTTATTAGACCACTGATAAGTGTCGATGTCGACCCCTCGTCACTACTTCTTCGGGGTTAGGCTAGATACTTATTGGTTACGTGTTGATTTACGTACTTATACTACACTTCTGCACTTATTGTGTAGGTTTACATTTCTGGTGGTCTCTTGGATGCAGAGGCGCAGCTATTGCGGGAACTTTACAGTGATTTTCATTCTATATTACGATCCGCTGCATATAGAGTCTCCATCAACGTTATTTATATTCTCCTGTCTAACTTGTATTCCTGACAAATGTTGTATTTTATTATATTTCCTAGTTGATGATCATGCACTTGTGACACCGGATTTTTGGGGTTCCTACTGGATGTTTAGTGTGGTAGTTAACGTAATTATTATCATTTCACCATGGAATCTTCATTTTATACTATTTAATTAATGGGATTTATGATTTTAAGTAATAAAAATGAGTAATTAAGTTGATCAATCACCGTTGACTTGCCTGACGACGGCGTTAGGCGCCATCACGACCTATTGTGGATTTTGGGCCGTGACATGTAAGGTTGACATTTGCTAGGAAATATTTCGGGGAGAACTGCAGCAACTTAGTGCTTCGTGTTCCAACTTCAAGGTCACATGCTCAATATCACAATTCGCCCAGCATGGTCACATGGTACTAATCTCATCTGTATCGCAAGGAAAGCAAATATACAAGAATACAAGTACATGATCAATGAGCATCAAGTTTCCTACTCCGGGACTGGTATAAAGAATATGCTATGGTGTATGCATGTGCAAGTGTACTATCACAACTCAAATCATCAAGTAATATTAGAGACACCAAGTAGCTCATAGAGAACAATACAACAAATCACGTAATATGCATGACACACGTAAGGAAGTCAAAACAACAACCATATACTCTTCTTTCATCAACAACACGCCCCCTAGGCCATCACATATCATTCCCATATACCCACCTTTATTACGCTGCATGTGCACATATATATGATATGCCACCATTATTTTACGACATGCGCATAAAGCCACCCTTATTTTGCCATGTGGGCAACCCGAGATAACACCACCCTTATTTAGCCCCACACGCACACCAATAGACACAATTGCATGGGAAAAACCTCGTGCTGACATCCCCAATCAATCCGCTCAACATGTACACAAGTGCCACGATACCAAAAAATAACAATATCAAGTGCCACAACATCACAACAATGATACCAAGTCTCATCAAGATATAATCTCATAACTTCCGATAATAGTGCACAAGGACATAGCAAATAATCTTAACAACAGAGGGGTGTTCAATTAAATAAAACATGATTATGGCTAAATCAATGTAATGGGTATGATTAAGTAGTCACAAAGTGATTTCAACATATTTCATATAAAGTTTACTATCATAAAAGACATATTAATAGTCTATGGTCTAATCTGGTTGAAGGCACAAACATAGCCTACGGCTTGACAATAATGTATTCAAGAATTTCAACAACAACACAATGAAATGGGAACTAAATAAACAATGAAATGTGTTCCATATAATAATCTCATTTAAAGGCATATTAAGCCCGGTCAAATACCACATATAAGTCCATGTACACACTCGTCACCTCTTATACATGTCTTTCATAAAATTTAAATAGTTCAATTAGACCAAAGCCTACGGGGTAGTTTCCCCCACACAAGGTTAGACAAGATACTTACCTCAATTAGGCCAATTCATCACTCAAAATAGCTTTTCCTTTAAAATTTACCTTCGCTCGGCTCAAATCCAGCCAAAAATGACTTAATATTAACAAACAATGCAAGAGAAACCTTCTACTCCTTCGGGGTAGGGGTAAGGTCTGCGTACACACTACCCTCCACAAACCCCATTAATGGGATTTTACTGGGTTGTTGTTGTTGTTGTTGTTGTTGTTGTTGTTGTTGTAATGCAAGAGAAACCAATTCTGATTAATAAAGTTAAGATCTTTAATAAAAATCAAAAAGTAAACTCAAAATGTCAACTCTAGGCTCGTACCTCAGAACCCAACAAAACTCACAGATTTCGATAACCTATTCGAATACGAGTCCAACCATACTAATTTCACTCAAATCCGACTCTTAGTCAATGTTCAAAACTCAATTATTTACTTTAGGAAAGTTTAGATAAAATCCCCAAATTTCTCGTTTAGAACCATCAATCAAATGCCAAAATCGAAGATAGAATCATGAAATATAATCAAGACCAAGTCAAAAATACTTACCCCAATTCATGTGGTAAAAGTCCTCTCCAAAATCGCTCAAAACCGAGCTCCAAATCTAAAGTTGTGATAAAATGAACCAAAACCTCGATATATAAGCTTCTGCCAGGCATTTCCGCATTTGCAGACCAACACACGCACCTGTACCCTTGCATTTGCGAGCAACAATATCGCATCTGCAACTTTAGTGTAACTGCTACAACATTTGTGATAGCGCACATTCAACCGCAGAAGTAGCCACTCAACTTATGTCCTATTCCTGCATTTACAATCCATTTACCGCAGATGCGAAACACCTGACCATGCGATAATCTCGCAGAAGTGACTCCAACCTTGCAGAAGCATTCTCGCATCTGAGCTAAAACCTCCGCAAAAGCAGAACTCCCTTGGACACATCCTCTTCGCATAAGCAATCACTCAATCGCATAAGCAAGTCCACATCTGCGGCTAAATCTGGGCAGGTGCAATGAACCAACACAAGAGCTGCCCAACATGATCAAATTAATCTGAAACACACCCGAGCCCCTCAGAACCCCATTTGAACATACCAACAAGTCCAAGACACAACGTGGACTTACTCGAGGCCTCAAATCACTTGTAACAACATCAAAACCACGAATCGAACCTCAAATCAAACTTAATGAACTTTTGAACTTTCAATTTTCAAAACTCGTGCCGAACCATATCAAATTAACATGGAATGATCTCAGATTTTGCACACAAGTTTCAAATGACATAATAAATCTATTCCCACTCTCGAGATAACAATATGAACTTGATATCATCAAAGTCAACTCCGATCAAACTTATGAATATTCCAAACCTTTAAATTGTCAACTTTTACCAAATAGTGCCAAAACCTTCTACAAGCATCCAAATGCAAATCCGGGCATACGCCCTAGTCCAAAATTATCATCTGAACCTACCGAAACCATCAAGATTATGATTCGATATCAAATACACAAAAGTCAAACTTGGTCAACTCTTCCAACTTAAAGCCTTCTATTTGAGAATTATTCTTCCAAATCAATCCCAAATCGCTTGAAGATCAAAACTAACAATATACGCAAGTCAGAATTCACAATATAAAGTTACTGATGACCAAAAACCACCGAACAAAGTTTGAATGCTCAAAATAACTGGCTGGGTTATCATATTTCAGCCTGACCATCGGTCTGTGGATGAAAGGTTGTGCTAAGATTGATCCTTGTACCCAAAACTTCTTGAAAAGATCTCCAATTTGCCGTAAACTGGACCCCTTTGTCCGATATAAATGAAATTGGAACTCTATGAAGTCCAACTATTTCCTTAATATATAATTAACCATAATCTCCAGTTGAAAAAGTTCCCCTGATAGGTAGAAAATGAGCTAATTTGTGAGTCTATCCATGATAACCTATATGGAATCAAACTTTCAGCGAGAATATGGTAATCCGATAACAAAATCCATACTAATTATCTCTTATTTCCAGGTTAGAATTTCCATATTCTTGAGCAATCCTCCTGGCTTCTGGTGTTCAACCTTAACTTGTTGGCAATTTGGACACTGAGCGACGTATTCAGCAATGGTCCTTTTCATGTCGTTCCACCAGTATAGCTGTCGAAGGTCATGATACATTTTGGTTGACCCCGGATAAAAGGGAATACTTTCTCTTATTTTCACCAAGACTGGATCGTCGAATTGTCGTGCCTTTACTTCGGCCACTAACGAGGATTCGATAGCATTCTGAACTATGGCTCATTCATCGCTGGTATCAACCAATAGTACACTTAAATTGGTCAACCGGAACAAGTCATTAGTCATATCCAATTTATCAGTTTCCACACGCCTTAAACTACTCATAGACTTTCGACTTAACGCATCAGGCAAAGCATTTGCCTTACCGGGATGGTATAAAATATCAACACCATAGTCCCTTAACACTTCGTGTCGCCTGTCTCAAATTTAATTCTTTTTTCTTGAATATGTAGTGCAAACTCTTATGATCTGTAAATATGTCGACATGAACTCCATATAAATAGTGATGCCATATTTTCAGAGTAAATATAATAGACGCTAACTAAAGGTCATGAGTCGGTTAATTCTGCTCATGTTTCCTTAGTTGTCTTGAGGCATATGAAACAACTCTACCGTGTTGCATCAAAATACTGCCCAATCCCACTCTAGAAGCATCACAATATATAACATAACCTTTGATCCCTTAGGAAGAGCTAAAATTGGCGCTGAGGTTAGTCTATTCTTTAACTCTTGGAAACTACTCTATTCTTTAACTCTTGGAAACTCCTTTCACAAGTATCGTTCCACAGGAATTTAGCTGCCTTATGCGTCAACTTTGTTAATGGATCAACAATAAAAGATATTCTCTACAAATCTTCGATAATAACCAGCTAAACCTAGGAAACTACGTACTTCCATAGGCGTTATGGGACTTGGCCAGTTCTTAATTGCTTCGATCTTTTGATTATCAACCTTAATTCCCTCATCTGATACTATATGCCCAAAAAAAGGCACTGAGTTCAAACACAACTTGCATTTGGAGAACTTAGCGTACAACTTACGCTCCTGAAGTGTCCATAGTACCGTTCACAAATGCTTTGCATGCTCAGCTTCGGATCGTGAATACACCAAAATGGCATGTATAAATACTATCACAAAGATATCCAAAAATGGCTTGAGCACCCAGTTCATTAGATCCATAAAAGCTGCTGGTGCATTGGTCAGGCCAAAGGACATAATGCGAAATTCATAATGGTCATATATGGACCGAAAGGTTGTCTTCAGAACCTCTTCTTTCTTGACTCTTAGCTGATGGTACCCAATACTGAGATCGATCTTTAAAAATTACTTGGTGTCTTGTAACTGATCAAACAAATTATCAATCCTTGGAAGCAGATACTTGTTCTTAATAGTTACTTTGTTCAGTTGTCGGTAATCAATGCGCATCCTCAACAAACGGTCTTTCTTATGAACAAATAGCACTAGGGAACCCCACTAGGAAGTACTGGATAAGATGAAGCCCTTATCTAGAAGATCCTTTAACTGAACTTTCATATCCTTAAACTCCATAGGTTCCATCCTGTACGAAGGAATATATATCGGTTGCGTATTGGGAAACACATCGATAGCAAACTTGATCTCTCGCTATGTGTAGAGGAATACACATGAGCTCATCAAGAAATACATCAGGAAATTCATTAATAACCGGGACCGACCGAAGGACTGGAGGCTTTGCCTCTGCATTCTACATTCACACCAAATGGTAAATGCATCCTTTCGAGATCATCTTTTGAGCTTTAAAGTAAGAAATAAACTTTACCTTAGGTGTTGCAACATCACCCTTCCATTTAATGATGGGCTCGTATGGAAAATTAAAGAAAACTACTTTCGTCCAATAATCCACATTAGCATAACAGGAAGCCAACTAGTCAATTCCCATAATAATATCAAATTCTACCATCTCTAGTTCATTCAAATTATCTAAGGTGTGACGATTATAAATCCTTACATCGCACCCTCGATATACCCGCCTAACTACCACAGACTCACCTACAGGCGTAGACACTTCAAATGGTTGGCGTAACAATTTAGATTTTTACCACATTTACCAGCAACAAATAGAGTAACGCACGACAAAGTAGAATCTGGATCTATCAAGGCATACACATTAATGGAGAATACGAATAGTATACGTATAGCCACATATGGTGATGACTCTAGGTCCTGTCGACATCACAATACATATATGCGATTATGTTGTCCACCTAAGCTAAATGCTTTTACTGATCCCATCAGTTGCACCATACTTCTCCCACCTCTCGCGGGGAAAATTACATAATGTGGTCGGGTTTCCCACACGAATAACATACGTCCAAACCTTGGCGACATTGTCCAAAATAGGCCTTACCACATCTTCCACAATACGGTACTGGGGGTCTCATCCTACTAGAATCTCCGCTATATTGTGAGTTTTGTCCTATTTATCCTTGACTTGAATAAGTGGTTTGATCACGACGCTGGCCCTGGAACTTTGATAGTGCACTAGTCACCAGATGAGATGGATGCCGAGGAAACGAAGGTCTATACCCACCTCGGGACTCTCTTGCATCACCTGTGGACCGAGATCTCTTATGCTGGCTCCGGTCATACTCTCGAGTGGCTCGCTGATGTCTCTTACGATCCTTTATGTTCTGTGCATAAGCTTGAATTCGAGCAATATCCATATTCGGATTCAGAGAAACAGTGGTATAATCATTAATCAAATGTTGTCCCAGAGCACCCACGTACCGATGCACTCTATCACTTATCTCTGCCACAAATGAAGGGGTACATTTTGCCAAAGAGTTAAATTGCATATTATACTCTGGTACACGCATATTACCTTGCTCCAACCGTAAGAATCTATCTTGCCTGGCTTGGCGCATATTAACAGAAAAATACTGTTGAAAAAATTTCTCAGAAAATTCCCTCCAACCTACTAATGGGGCAAGAGGTCCCTTAGACTATTCCCTAGTCACATATCAAGTCACAACAACATCCCGCAATCTAAAAGAATCAAGTTCTACAAACTCACTATCGGTGGCATGCATAACTCGCAAAGTCCACTGCATCTGATCTAAAAAGCTTTGGGAATCTTAATGTGGATAAGTTCCTATGAATACTAAAGGATCTAGATTGATAAAATCCTAAACTCTCGCACTAACTGCTTTATCTGATCTATCAGGGGCCTAACAGTGGGCCTGGGGGACTACTAATCCAGTTAACAACTGTACAACACTTCTCATGTCTAAGAGTTGATCAAGAGAAACAGAGGGAGAAAACTGGGATACATTTATTTATCTATGATTTTCCGGTGGTAGTGGTGTTGTTCTCGAAACGTGAATATCAGCCTCATCGCGAGTTTCACATTGATCTATATGGGTGTGTGGCACCTGATTGGTTGTCCCTGCCTCTTCATTTGATCTCTAAACAACTGCTTATCATCTTGTTGTAGGCAACACTATGAACATAAATAAGAGGTAGATTAGAAGTGAACAATTATGATCAACTCTATCGCAAGATCTAGATCAGAAATAAAGGCATGTGTCTTACATATCCTATAGCCTCCTATTTATAAGTATGTTGCATGACATACCCATAAATAAAACTCTACTAGATACAGATTGCAGACTCCCAAGAACAAACCTTGCTCTGATACCAAATTTTTCACACCCCAACCTCGGGAGGTGTGACTGACCCATGCGAACCAATTTCCATACTTAGACCCTTCAACATGAGATTTGGGCCACCACAGCCTCCTAGTATAATGCCAAAAATTAAAAATGCACTCAACTGAATATGGAAGAAACTTCCAATATTTTATTTATCTGTTTCCAGTAAAGTCACAACCAACATTTACATACATACATGACACCAATCTGCAAGCATCTAATAGTGCCATAATACATAACTTGGTCAGGACAGAGCCCCACCGTTCCCATAATAACATATACATATACATTGTGACAACCAACCGCTGAAATAAGCACCCTACCGAGGAGGGACGTCACCGGGTCTATCTGTAGTTGTGGGCATGATTGTACTGAATATGTAAGGCTGAAAATGTATATAAACTAAAGACATGACATAATAGATATGAATATAAAATTTCAACCTGGATACCGAAGACAACCCACAGTGGGAGTACACTACTGTAACCATGAATCATATAGGTATGAAAGTTTTGTAAAACTCAAGCCACTCTTTGGGGCTATGCATTAAATATAATATAATACTATTACACCACTCTTTGGTTCATGCCATCTCATATCATATATACCTACACTTTGGGGCACATCATATCATATCGTGCCCGACCTCGTGGAGGACTCGGTAAAGCCTCATGCTTTCATCACATCGTACCCAGTCTCTAGAGGTCTCGACTGTACTTGATCTCAACAAAACTCAGTGTAACCGGCCTCAAGAGGTCTCGATCGTACCCGGCATACAAGGGCTCGGTAAAATCACACATCTCATCGTGCCTCATCATACCCAACTGATCAGTGGTTGCATAATAGGTGTCGTACCCGGCAGACTATAACTCATCTTGGTAAAGTAAAATATATATATATATATATATATATATATATATATATATATATATATATATATATATATATAAATATTCAATGCAAGATCAATTTCAAGATATATTAATATTAGACTCAGAATGAATTACGTTTCACAACCTCAAGATACCATCCGGGAACACCTCAGGCTGGAAAGAAAATACCACCAGCAAAGAATATACAAGGACATGAACAATATTATCAAGGAGGGTTTGGAACAATTCAGTCTTTTATCATAAGGATCATTCAGAAGGAAACACTTACATTAAGTCATGCCAAGAAGGAAGCTGCCTTACATACCTTGTTGAAGAACTAATTGCGCTTCCTGAATTCTTATGCTTCTATGGTGATTATCTCCACCTCCAAGGAGTTTCCAAAATTGGCATAATAAGAATATAGATGATACAATGATGACCACAAGATTCCTTACGTTAAATTCTACTAGGTTCGCCTTTGATTTGGCCTTGAATCGTTTGAGAGTTCTTAGAAGTAGTTTGAGAGTATTTTGGAAGTACTTAAAGCTGGTGAGATTATGTAGAATGAAAGAGAGAAAAGATGCACTACTTTTTATATCAGGTTCTAGATATTCCACCACCCTAAGTGCCAAACGGGTTGCCTCGTACCGACCATTGCGTCTGGTAGGTCAGCTATCACAATCTAATAAAATGTAATCATCTCTTTGTCCCCTAATGTGTCACCGGCCGATTGGCTGTGTTAGAAGCCATACTTATCAATCTTCAACTTCCTAGGTGAATAAAAAATGTGGGGGTGTAACAAAATCCAAAATCAAGAGCAGAATCATGAATAATAATCAAATCCGAATTAAAAGCACTTACCCAATCCAAGTGGGGGAAAATCGCTTAAAAATCACCCCAATACGAGCTCCCAAACTCAAAATATGATAAAATAAGCCAAACCCTCGATTATAATACTCTGACCAGTGATTCTCACTTCTGCAGCCTAACTTTCGCTTCTGCGACATCGCATCTGTGAAAAATACTTCGTAGATGCAAAAATAACTCAAGCCACCGACCTGCCGCTTCTGGGCAAATATACCGCTTCTGCAAACCTTGTAGCGCATTTGTACAAGGGTCACCGGATCTGCAAACATCCCTAATTCCACCCACACATGCATCTGCAACCCCATGCCCGCTTTTACTGACTCGCACCTGCAAACCAAAACTTTGCGGGTGCGAAAACACTAGACCTGATCTGCCAACCAACTCTAAAATGATTTGAAACTCGTTTGAAATACACCCGAGGACCCTGTCTTATCGCACCAACCAGACCGAAAATATAATAAAGACCTACTCGAGGTCTCAGATCACAAATAGTAACATCAAAACTATAAATCGCACCTCAATTCAAGCTTAATGAACTAACCAGTTTTCAAACTTTCAAAACTCATGTTGAACTACGTTTAGCCAACTCGGAATAATCCCAAATTTTGCGCACAAGTCCCAAATGACATAACAGACATATTTTAACTTCCGGAACAACAATCCAACCTCAATAGCCTCAAAGTCAACTTCCGGTCAAATCTAAGAACCTTTCAAAGCTTCAACTTTTCAACTTTCGCCATTTACGCTAAACCAACCCAGGAACCTCCAAATCAAAATTCGGACTTACGCCTAAGTCTATAATTACCATACCAACCTATTGAAACTATCAATTTATCAATCCGAGGTCGTTCACAACAAAGTCAACCCTCGGTCAACTCTTATAACTTAAGCTTTACATCATGGAACTAAGTGTTTCGATTCATTCCAAAATCTTTCTAAAACTAAACCAACCATCCCCGCAAGTCACAATATAAAAAATAAGTATATGGGAAGTATAAAATAGGGAAATGAGGCTCAACTACACAAAACGATTGGTCGGGTCATTACATTCTCCCTCTCTTAAACAAATATTCGTCCTCGAACGAGTTTAGATTACTGGGATATAAAAAAGATGAGGATATCTGCTATGCATATCATGTATGGTCTCCCAAGTTACCTCCTTAACCAGTTGACCTCTCCATTGAACCTTTACCGATGCAATATTCTTTGACGTTAGCATTCGAACCTACCTATCCAAAATGACCACCGACTTCTCATCTAACTCAAATCCTTGTCCAACTACGCCAACTGAAATCCAACACATGTGACGAATCCTCATAGTACTTCTGAAGCATGATAACATGATACACCAGATGAACCCCCGATAAACTGGGTGACAAATAAAGTCTATTGGCCACCTCACAAACTCTCTCCAACACCTCTAAAGGACCAATATACCGAGGACTCAACTTTTCCTTTTTCCCAAATCTCATTACACCCTTCGTGGGTGAAAATACGAGTAGAACCTTTTCACCTACCATGAATGCTACATCACGAGCCATCCTATTAGCATAAATCTTCTGCATGGACTTCACTGTACGAGGCCTCTCCAGAATCAATCTTACCTTCTCCAAAGTATCACGAACCAAATCTGTGCCAAATAGCCTAGTCTCGCTATGCTCAAACCAACCAACCGAAGAACGATATCGCCTCAAATATAATGCCTGATACAGAGCCATTTGGATACTCTAATGATAGTTGTTATTTGTAGGAAAACTTTTCTAAAGGTAGACACTGATCCCACTGGCCTCTGAAATTTATGACACAGGCTCTCAACATTTCCTCCAAAATCTGAATAGTTTGCTCGGATTGCCCATCCGTCTAAGGGTAAAATATGGTGCTCAACTTAACCGGCATGTCCGATTCACACTGAACGGCTCTCTAGAAGTGTGAAGTAAACTAAGTGCCTCGATCCGAGATGACAAAAACTGGTATACCATTCAAGGGAACAGTCTCCCTAATGTAGATCTTATCCAACTACTCTGAAGTGTGGGAAGTCTTGACTGGCGTTGACGACCAATTTTGACCCTCCCTTTTAAATTAATTTACTTATACTTAATAATTTACAATAAATGTATTAAAATATTTTTGGTTTTGAAATTAATCATCCAACATTAGTATTATGTAATTACAAAAGTACTTATTATTTTAAAATATTTTTAATACTCCATAAAGGTTTTATAATTAATTACTCTGTAAAATTTAGATTAATTAGATTACTATAATTCAAAATTAGTGTTGTAATTTAGAAAATAATATATTTTATAAATAATTACAATAATTAATAATTTATTTGATTATTATAATTTTACTACATTTTATTGGTAATTAATTAAGCTTAATTAAATTATTTTTAAAAGGGTTAAAAACTAAAAGGCTACAATTGCAATTCCTTAATTAAATACAAAATGTCTATTCATTAAATCAATTCCAACCCAATACACAAGCCCAGTTCAAATATTACCCAACTCCAATCCCCCTCCACTTTGGCAATACATGCCATTCCCAGTGAACCAATGGATCGTGCCATGTCACCCGTCTTATCACTCACAAAACTAACACACATGCATCTGAACCGTTAGTCCATTTGATCGACGACTTACATTTAATCTCTGATTTTCTCCTAATTTTTAAACACCCGCCCATAGATCTCATCTCCACCGTCAAAATCCTATAATCTGACAGCCACCAAAATTCCTCCCCATAACCCTTAAATGCCCGAATTATCAGGGCCGTTGATCAAATGATCCAATGGCCCAGATCTTTTCCTCCCACTTTAACCTAAAGACTATTTGGTCTCATTCCCTAACCCTAATTTATTTGTCACTCACACTATCGGCTCTCTTTCCCCTTTCTCTCTGTTTTCTCTCAACCTCACAGCCCAAATCATGAACTCACCCAGAGATTCATCTTCCATGTCTTCCACATCCGTGATTCTCACTGAATCTTTCCTCTTTCATCGATCGAGTTTGAAATACCTCAAATCTGAACCCTAACCCTAATGATGAAACTTCAAATCACCTTTGATCTTTCAAATCTATGGCATGCATGGTTATCCATTTTGCTCCTACACTTCAGATCTTGTTGCTCTTTCCATTTTCACAATTTGGTTTCAAAAGCCCCAATCTGAAACCCCAGACCAAAACGTGAAACTTCAACTCATCTGACTTCTTCCTTCGTTCTTTCAAATTGAAGCAGGCATGAAGACGTTAGTTGGCTTCATCATTAATATTCGATATCCAGAGGTCAAATACAATGACCTCTGGGTGTTAGGTTTCTAACCGATTGTCACGACCCAAAATCTAACCATGGTCGTGATGGCGCCTATCGTGTTACAAGGCAAGCCTACTTCCCAAAATATTACTACTAAACCAATTATAAGAATTTAATAAAATATTTCAACATTTAAATTTTTCATAAACTAAATCAACTCTAAATATAATATAGAAAACTACGGAAACGAGCTCCAAACATCGGGGTGTCACTAAGTCGTGAGCGTCTAAAACTATAAACTAAGATATATAAACTGTCTAACTGTCCAAAAGAAGAAATGAAAAAAGGAGTAACAAGGTCATGCGGACGCTAACAGCTACCTTGTAGTCTCCAAAGATAGCCGGCCTGAACTCAACGATCGCCGCCTTCTAAATCACCTGGATCTGCACATAAAGTGCATGGTGTGGTATGAGTACAACCGACTCAGTAGTAACAGAAATAACTAAGGAACTGAGCAGTAGTGACGAGCTAAGCAGAATAACCCAATTATTATTTCCACAATTAAGTACAAACATGAGTAGATAGGTAATTTCATAAATCAGTAAGTCTACAAGGAAAATTAACAGGTAAATGCAACAACAACAAAAGTAAATGCAACCTCACAACAATGTCACTCCATCACTCAGCACTCGCACTCACCACTCTGCGCTCACTGGGGGGTGTACAGACTCCGGAGGGGCTCCCAAAGCCCAAGCGCTAAGCACGAACAACTCACGTGCCATCATATCAATACCTGGAGCCGCACGGTCAACTCACATGCTACGCAGACAACTCACGCGCTATGGTATCAATACCTGGACCCACACGGTCAACTCACGCGCTATGGTATTAATATCGTCACAACCAGGCCCTCGGCCTCACTCAATCATGTACCTCACTAGCCTCACCATCATCAACAAATAAGGGAATACAACCCACATCAAGTATCACAGCATATTAGCAAATAATAGAGACTAAGGTAAACATGTACAATAATTTCTATGACTGAGTACAAATAATGTGAGCATGAATAAAGCCTAAGCATGATCTCTAACATGAAGGCAGACAAGATCAACAACAAGTAACTACGTAAACACAGATGATGGCCATGAGGCCTTACGGGACGGACCAAGTCTCAATACCTCAAGGTATACACCCACACACCCATCACCTAGCTTGGGTATCACCTTCAAACAGTCACACGATATCAAATTCTTCGGGTTTATACCCTCAAAACCAGAGTTAAAACTGTTACTTACCTTAACAACGTAAAATCCTACTCCAGGATGCCCTCGTCTCTGGACTCGGTCTCCAAAAGATCCAAATCTAACCATAATCAGATTAATACCATCAACATAGGTTAACAAATCGAATTCCATAATAAAAACTAAAAAATATGCCAAAAAGTCGAAACCGGCCAAAACCCGGCCCCCGGGCCCACGTCTCGAGATCAGTCAAAAATGGCAGAATAATATAGCTCGTCCTCTCCCGAGTCTAACCATATAAAATTCATCAAAATCGGACTCTGTTTGGTCTCTCAAAGCCTCACTTAAACTCTCCAAAACTCAAACCCTAACTCCCTCAATATCACTTTGAAATCATCAATCAAATCCCACAAACGAAGATGGATTCATGCAATATAACCAAAACTGAGTAGAGAACACTTACCTCAATCCTTATGGTGAAAATCGCCCCAAAATCGCCCAAATCCGAGCTCCCCAACTCAAAATATGACCGAATGAACAAACTCTCATTTTATATATTTTTCTGCCAGATATTCTGCCTTGTTTCTCGTTTCTCCAATGGATTCCTTGTGAAATTTTAGTCAAGTTAGGCTTTTGAATCACTCAATTTGACCTTATAATGAAAGAGATATGCAGGTTTTAATATTTGCAAATAGTGCAGATTTTTAAATACGAATGCAGTGGCAATGTCGTAATTAATCTAAAAAAAATCTGGCAACATAATTCTTAGTAAAATGACCATAAAATCCCCATACGATGTCCACATTCGACGATTCTTTTTACTACGAGTCTGTAATTATGATACGGATCTAATGCTTCAATCAAAAAAGAAATTAGAGCTCATTTGTTTAATATGATATCATTTATGCTTGAAGAAAGGACGTCGAAAAATAAGAAAAACAAGCGTAACACAACCCAAACCTATCCGAAACGCACCCGAGGCCCTCGGGACCTCAACCAATAATTCCAACAAGTCATATATCACTACACGTACTTACTCGAACCTTCGGAACACCCAAAACAACACCAAAATACCAAATCAACCTCGGATTCAAGCCTAAGAACTTCTAAACTTCCAACTTTCGCCAATTCAAGCCTAATTCTATCACGGACCTCCAAATTACATTCCGGACACACTCCTAAGTTTAAAATCACCCAAAGAGGCAAATCGAATCATAAAAATCCACATCCGAATTCGTTTACTCATAAGTCATTTTTCGGTTGACTTTTCTAACTTAACTTTCTAACTAAGAGACTAAGTGTTCATTTCACTCCAAAACCTCTCCGGACCCAAACCTACCAACTCGATACAACTCAACACTGCTGAACAACATATAAAGAAGCAGGAATGGGGAAACAAGGCTATAACTCTAGGAACGACTGGCCGGGTCGTTACACCGATGGTCTCTCATGCTTCAACGGTCGGTTTCCCACTTTCCATTCTCAGGTAAAATCTCTACTGATTTCCCTTTGTTTCTCTGAGATTTTCACTCAATTGTGCTTGCATCACCATTCCTCCATCATTCTCTACTATAGATTTGAATCTGGAACCCTAATGCATTCACAGTCACTATAAATAGGGTCTTTTAATGTTCTCACCTAACATAACCTAACACACACATAAGAGATACAACAAAGACACCACGAAATCACTTAGCAAATATCAATTTTAGTCTTGGGTAGTAAAAATCAAGCTAGGGGTTCTAACTAGCTTCTAATTTCTTTCTGATTCTAAGTCTTACACTGGCCAGGGTGAGTTCTTGATTCTATACGGCTAGAAAAGAATCATTTGTTTGGTTTGCAGCTCAAATGGAGGTCATTACACCTCCACCCTTTATCTTTTAATCGCTTCATTCAAAAATCATGAGCGTGCTACTGTTAACTGTTACCTGTTTCATTTATAATATTTGCTATTAGTCTGTAATTGTCTATTTTAGTTCATCATGGATTTGTTGTCAATCTTTGGTCAGCTATTATGTTTCATTAGTATTGATTAAGTAGCTATGTGACCTTGTGACTTCTGTTCTGTATTAAATAGCCTATGTGGTTAAGTTGCTTAACATGCTTTAATGATTTCTCATACCTACCAAGACTTCAGATTTCCCTCTAATGATTATGTGACAATCTTCATGCTTATTATGCAATGTTCTTTCGAGTTCTGTTATTCGATACTTAGGGTTGTTGTTATAGTTTTCATGCTTATCATGTTGTATTTCTTTTGAATTTTATTATTCTATACTTAGGGTTCTTGTTGTAGTCTTCATGCTTATCATGCCATATTCTTCTGAGTTATGTTATTCTATACTTGGGTTGTTGTTAGATGATTCTAGCTAGAACATACATGAAAGCATAGAGGTAACTCTACATCACTTGGTTAAGGTTTATGAAGCTTAAGTGTTTAAAATGCTCTCCTCCTTTGTGTAAGTGCTTGTTAACCTTTAAGCATTCTATGAGTCATCACTATGATAGATTTATATCTATGACTAACTGTTAGTTGTAGACAGTCTCATTAGGACAGGCCTTCTGTGAACATCAGTGATCATTCTGCTATATTTTGCTATGATCTACCTACCTCACATGAACTAGATAGTAGTTGTGTCTGCTTTAGTTGAGTGCAACTCCACCATGCCTAGTCATCAACCTTAGTTTGTACAACTGAGTTAAGTTTTCTTAGTATGATATTTCTCCTATTCTAAAAACCCTTAATGATACTGATAATATGATTATGTAATGCTTGAGACTCATACTATCGTGTGAGGTCATAACTTTGATTGAAGTATATGTATGTGTGGAAGTTTGGCATGAATCTTTGTTTATCCCTCATAACTTCATACTTTTGAACATTGTTTTGAAACTGTACTCAGTCCTCTCTCTCCTATGTTAATTTGGATTGAATCTGGTATTTGAGAAAAAATTTGTTGTTACTGATTGAGTACAATAACTTGCCTATATCATTGTCTGTATCTTTACTGAGGATTTTAAAGGATTCAAGTAGTGTTATCAACCTATGTGTATGCTCATGGTAATATCTAGTGTTAAACTATTCTGTAATCAATGTTGAGGCATTAACATCTGTATCCCAAAGTTGTTGCAACTCTAAACTATGTGCTATTTATCTATCTCTGAGATATTTGATTCCTATTGTATGTTTCTTTAGCAAACACATTATGATGTTCCTGCCGATGTGAGTATTTAGAATTTGAGCTTCATGTTTGTCTAGTATGTTAATCAATCACCTAGGGCTGAAAGTATTGTTATAAGCAATGGGGACTGTCTCTATATATTTGTCTATGTTATTCTATTAAAAAAGAGTATGCTTCTGTGGTAGAAAATGTCATAGTAGTTGGTTTGCATTGAAAGAGCCTCATTGGCATTCAAAACTATAGGGAAGAATGAGTTGTTAGTAGTTAGGGTATTTGGGAGTAGAATTTAAATCTAGGTTGGGCTACTCTCCCCAGCACAAGTATTGCCCTGGGCCTTGAGACCCTTGGGAACTTTGAAGTGTCGGGGGATTCAAAGGGGGCATCGACCTTGAGTAGAATTCTCTCCTTAACCCTTGATTTATTGATACTTGTTATTCTCTTTGGGTTTGGTGTTTAATGGCAACGAAAGGTGTTCAACGTGGATCATTTACTATATATAACCTCAACATTAGTATGACTTTCTTAGTATTTAAATAATGTCAGTGATCTTTTCCTTTGTTCTTTTCTTGAAAATTTCATGTATAGGCATGCATATAGTATTGTTTTCCTAATGACCTTCTCTCTTTCTTTTGAACATGTACAATGATTTGGGCCCTCAGGCCCAAGTCCAGCCTTCTCTTCTTTATTTACTGCTTTCGCTATTCTACAGTTGCACTATGTCGTTATCCTTCACTGTGTTTTTTGTTGGTTTATCTCATATGTATATGAAAAGCATATATTGGATTGAATGCTTTACTTTATCTTTTAATTCATATAAAAGTTACTTAGGAAAGACTTAATGAACCTAGGATTATAAGAGGCTTTAGTTAGTAATTAATTCTACATCTGCTAGCTATGAACTGTTGTTAATTCATTATGCTTTACTAACTATTTTCTTAAAGACTTTTGAAGCCCAAAGGCATAACAAAGAAGACAGTCCCTCTTTTCAAACTTTATTTTCCTAAGACTCTTCTTTAAATCCATCCTCTTTAAACCACATTTCCTTTTTTTAGGCATTATGCTTTAAAATAAAATAGGCTGCACTCTTTTAAACACTAGTTAAGGCATAGTACAAATAATTAGTCCTAAATCTATTCTAAGTCCTATGGAGTTACCTCAGGTAGATTTTAAGGGGTGCCTAACACCTTCCCATTAGAAGAACAAGAACCCTTACCCATAATCTCACATGTTAGCAGACTAATAAAGAATATGACCTTTAGTAATTAAATAGGTACCCTAGTATACCTTTAAATATTAGGTGGCAACTCTCTTTCATTAACAAAGAAACAACAAGTTAAATCTTATTTTGACAAGTGCAACATAGGGTGCAACAACATGGCGACTTTGTTGGGGAATTTCACACTTAGGTTCTGACCTTAGCAGACTTAGACTGAATTTGGCACTTAGATTTGTTTGTACATTGCTTTAACTGTAGTTAAATTTGCAATTACATGCTTATTTTCTCTTTATGCTTATTGTCATGCTTATTATTGCTACGCCCTTATCTGTTACTGATTTACATATATTATCATCACATTTCTTCCTATCGAGTCTTGGCCGTACACTATCACACATAATGGCACGCAAGGGTTGTCTTTTACACCCCTCCAAACCTTCTTTTCAAAACTCTTTACTTTCAGAGAATGGATTTATCAGGTCAACTGACATAACTTCTCGTAGTCTTCAGTCTAACTCAAAAGTTGGAAACACTCAACTCTAGTAAACATATGTCATATTTCATAAACCTTAGGTGGGTCAGTCCTTGACATCGACGCATAATTAGGAAAACTACCCTAATATTAACGGGTCATGCACCCAACGACATGATTTCTATGGAAAGACGAACAAACTTTATGAGACACCTAAAGATCTGAAGAAAACACTCACTAAAACCTTTCTTTACCCATTTTAGAAATGCAAATCAACCAAAATATCCGCGAGATCAAGATGGTCATGAGAGCGCCACACAAGTTGAAGCAGTGGTGGAAGAACATCCGCCAGGAACACGGAGATGAGATTTGGGCATACCTGGGGGCACTGACCGCTTTGCTAAACATCCAAGCAGACAGGGTACTCACTCGCCTCCTGATAGAGTTCTAGGATCCGACTAAGGTGGTGTTCAAGTTTGCTGATTATGAGTTAATACCGACATTGGAAGAAGTTACTAGTTTCATGGAGCTGCCATCCATATGGAGAAAATTAATACTACCAGTCAGTATGCCCGGTTACCGGTTCTTGGATGTTTTGGGTATGCTTAACAGTTGAGGTCTAAGAAATATCGAGGACGGATGGGTGAGCCTAGATTAGTTGTTTGATAGATTTGGACATCGTGAAAGCTATGAGTGGTATTCGAGGGAATTTAAGTGTGATCAAGCAACATGGGAGAGTCTCAGGACTATCACTTTCTCATTGGCACTATTGGGATTATTGGTCTTACGCAGAGAAGAGGTCGGATCAACATCAACTTATTACTCGTGGTTCTGGCGACCATCCGTGGTAACCTTCAAGCTACTCTGGTGGCGATGGTGCTAGCTGATTGCACGGGGATATGATTTCTTTAAGGGTTGTAAATTGCTACTTCAGATCTGGGCCACAAAACATTTCTTCCAACGAGATGCCACCATTGACTACTTTGTGGGCGTCAGCAACATGATCCGCAGCCACAACGAGAGGATGAGACATTGGGTCTCCCCATATGGACAAGAAGAGTGGAGGGAAATGCTGACTTATCTAAGTGGAGAATGGGTCAATTGGATTCTGTCATGGTTAGGTGGGAGGGCAATCTTAAGGACTCCTCAAAAATACTTCATTGAGCTGATCAAACTTGAGGGCATCCAAACATACTCACCCTTAATTCTCAAACAGTTCGGGATAATCCAGGATGTGCCTCTATGGACAAGGACAATGTTATATGAGGACAAGTACAATAGATAGATTCCAATCCCTAGGATAAGAAGGCTCCAAGAAGAGTGGAACTATGCCGATGGGTCAAAACTCATGGTGCTATCCGGAGTATTATGTCTGGATCAACGAGGAAGACGAGCTAGCCCGACCAAGCAGAAAGGGTATGGCCTGGTTGGAGAACGTAGTGGATGCCTTGCAAATTTACCATGAGATTCTGCCACATTACCTTGTGACTACCTCAATTCACCATCAAGTGGTCCCAGGATTCATCGTTCACATGTTGCCACCTGCTAAAGACGATGACCAGGTAGTGGAATACATCCAGATAGAATCTGAGACAGAGCTGAAGGGAGATCTAGGAGAGGAGTCTGAGTTCAATGATAATGAAGAGGAGTTTGAAGAAGATTCGGTGGAAGATCCGTAGGAGTAGCCAGAAGAAGAATAGGAGATGGGGAATGTTTCCGGGGATGGTTACAAGAAGTAAGTTGATTTCCCCTTCTTTCCCACTTTGTACCCTTATCCCAGTTTTCCTATTTTCCTAAAGGGGAAGTTGTTTAAGCCCATGCAGTTATATGAATATCAGAAACGGTGATATCTTTTGTTCTCATTTATCTTAGTCCAAACATTATCAATGAAAACAAAAATTGCTTTGGATCTAAATGTGTCAAGTGTAATTGTCTGTCAAACATTCGCGATTTAGGCCTACCTCCAGCAATGATAGGTCCCACGAATTCTAGGGCGCACTTGCCTGAATACGTGAATTGACTGCTCTGTGTTATTTTTTGCTTGTATAAATGAAGAAACTGACTTCTACTTCTTTTTCTTTTTCTTTCTTTCTTACTTTATTATAACTCCCCAAAAGAAAGTTGGTTTGTGTCGACACAAAACTGGAAGAACAGTCGTACAATCTAAGATCAAAGGGAGAGATGTCTTCTATAGAAATCCCGACTGAACATGCTCTGGTCATAGCCAATAACCCGGGGCGATCGGGAGAAAAGGACAATACCAGGAATGATCAACACGTGGCCAGGATGGCCCAGGAGATGGAGTCTTTAAAGGAGGAAGTATTGTACATGATGGAACTGTACATTTGGTCGTGACAACGCTCTCTCAACGACCTCACTTTCCTTCTTTGGATTCAGTCCCCGACCACTTTCCTTCCACATCATGCCAAAACCAACTTCAGTCCCCACCACTCAAGTCATACCTCCAGTAATCCCCGCAAGCCCACCAAATCACCCTATCCATACTCCCTACATACCCCATTATGTTCAAACGCCACAAAACCTGCCTATTACCACTAACACAACTCACACTCATCCTCGTGATGGAGTCACTTTTACCACTTACCCAAATCAGCACATACCCATGACACATACTGCCGTCTATGAGCTATAGTTCCTCCTGTATATGCCATTTCTGAACTTACCTTTTCAGCGCCTTTCATGATCAGGGTTCCTTATGAGATTGACCAATACGCTGAGATGGAGAGGAAAGCTAGTGTAAGGCCCTGTAAAATTTCACCTAGAACCCGGGGTTGCGTGGCACCGAGGTAGAGTAATGTGATTCAGGATTGTAGGAACGGGAGGTTCATGGTTTGGCTAATTTGGGAGTTCCTCTTGCAAACTCTAGTGAAGGAGGGGTGATTGTGCAAAATAGGGTTGAATCGTTGCTTTTGGTGGAAGTCAAGGAAAAATAATACAACGATCAATTGTTGGTACAACTGAAGGAGGGGATTCATAAACATAAGACCACAGCCGTTTCTCTTGGCATGGATGATGGTACACTAAGGTACTAAGGATGATTATGTGTTTTAAATATAGATGATCTCCGGGAAAGAATCATGGTCGAGGCTCATAATTCCACGTATTCCCTACACCTGAGCTATACAAAGATGTACCGTGACCTTAAGGAAGTCTATTGGTGGAGTGATATGAATAGGAATGTAGCGGACTTTGTGGCAAGATGTCCAAATTGCCAGAAAGTGAAGGCCGAACACCAAAGGCCCGACGGGTTGGCACAGAACATAGAAATTCCAATGTGGAAGTGGGAGATGATCAATATGGACTTTGTGGTAGGACTACCTCGCACTCCTCGCAAGTTCGACTTGATTTGGGTGATTGTGGATCGACTCACAAAATTAACTCACTTCTTACCTGTTAAGGTTACTGACATAACAGAACAATATGCTCAGTTGTATATCAAGAAAATAGTCAGATCGCATGGCGCTCCGATTTTTATCATCTCAGATCGAGGGGCACAGTTCACAGCTTACTTTGGAGGAAATTTCAGCAAGGTTTGGGTACTTAGGTGAATGTTAGTACAACTTTTTATCCACATATTAAAGGGAAGGCTGAGCGGACTATTCAGACGTTTGACGATATGTTGCGCGCTTGTGTTCTTGACTTCCAGGGTAGGTGGGATGATCATTTGACACTCATAAAATGTGCCTACAACAATAGTTATCATGCTAGCATTCAAATAGGACCATTCGAGGCTCTATATGGTAGGAGATATAGATCTCCCATTGGGTGGTTTAAGATTGGGGAAGCAGAGTTGATAGGGCCAGACCTCGTGCATTAGGCTATGGAGAAGGTAAAGATCATTAAAGAATGGTTAAAAACAGCCCAGAGTTATTAAAAGTCCTATTTGGATGTTCGTCATAGGGATTTGGAGTTCAAAGAGGATGACTGGGTATTCTTGAAGGTTTCCCCCATGAAGGGTTAATGTAGTTTGGTAAGAAAGGGAAGTTGAGTCTGAGGTATGTCGACCATACATAATCATTCAGAGGATTGGTCGGGTGTCTTACAAGCTTGAACTACCTCCAGAAATGTCTTTAGTGCACCCGGTGTTTCATGTGTCCATGTTGAAGAAGGTGGTTGGAGACCCGTTGCTTATTATTCCAGTTGAGACTATTGAGGTTAATAAAGAATTGACTTATGAGGAGATTCCAATTGCCATTCTTGATAGGCAGGTTCAAAAGCTGAGAAATAAAGAGATTGCCTCCGTGAAAGTGCTATGGCAAAACCAACAAGTTGAAGAGGCCACCTGGGAGTACGAGGAAGAGATGAAGAAGAAGTACCCTTATTTATTTGAATGTTGAGAGCTATTAATTAAGTAGATATGTTCTATGAAAATGTTGAGAGCTTACCTTCTATGAATTATGTATCACATGTACAGTGGAAGTTAAGGGTGTTCCTTTCTGGTAATATATATTACTTATGAGGCCACGGTTGGTGTTGTTTCCATGTTATGTTACATTGTTAGATTATGTATATGTTGTTAGGTTTGGTTTCTAGGATTCTCTTACATGTGGATAGGCCCAGTTATAAGGGCGACTCTGGCAAAAGTTTTGGAAATTTAGGGAGTTAGTCAAAATTTAGAACTGCGGGTGTGTGAATTAAGAGTTGAATCTCATTGGATACTGATTGTGGATTTTGACCCTCATTCGAGGACGAATGATATTCAATGGGGGAGGATGTAAGGCCCCATGAAATTTCACCTAGAAGCCGGGGTTTCGTGGCGGCGAGGTAGAGTAACGTGATTGTGGATCAGTGCATTGGGGAGTTGAAGAAAACGTGTTGTAGAACAGGGCATTTCTGCGGTCCATTATACGACCGTAGAACTACTCCGCAGACCACAGATCCGCCGAGGAGTGAAGCAGAAGAATGGCCATTTTTGGAGGTCATTTTGCGGTCAACAATGCAACCACTTAATCGTTTTGCGAGTCGTACATCCGTCGTAGAACCTGCAGGAGAAAACTTTCCGAAGAAGGTTCTATGGTCCATTATGCAACCGCAGAACTGATTTGCAGACCGCGATCAGTTGTAGACCTGTCCAGGCCTGCCTAGTTTTTGGGGCCATTTCTGCAGGCCGCATTGGCATTTTGGGGTATGGTCTGTGATCGCAGACTCGGCTTCATAAGCTTATGTTTTGGAAAATTACACCTGACCCCATTCTTATAAAACATCCTTGAGGGTTATTTTAGAAGGTCCAAACTGATATTTTAGAGAGAGGAAAGTAGTCTAGAGTGAGAGGAGGAATCCCTAAGGCATTGTTCATCAATCCTTTCTCAAGTCTTGGAGAATTCAGTAGGAAAACTTGCAAAGTTGTCTTATAAAGAGGTAAGGTTCTAGCCCTGGTCTTTAATTTCGAATTTGAGGTAGAAGATGGGTAATGTGGAGCGTGATTCTTGGGTATGAGGGTGTTATTTATGAGTGCATGTACCATCAAGGTTTGTGGGAAAGTTGTTGAGTTCAAATGAGTAAACATTGGTTGTGGGATGAAGGAATCCACTATAGAAGAACCTTGTAATCATATTGCACACCTAGTGTTTGATAAAATTCTCAAATGAGTTGAACCCCCGAGTATGTTCCTAATTACAATTCAATTTTGTTATGTTTCTAAATAGATTGAGGTTGCTAGGATTTCTTGATCATTGTAGTACTTAAGGGAGCTCAAAGCAAGGTATGTTGGCTAAACTCCTCTTGTAGAATCGAAGCCCGTGATGTCCTCATAAGTTGTATTATGATTGGCTCAAGCTCTTATGTCTCATGCTCCGAGTTGTTCCTTATAAATTTGACTATTCTGAATAAACTCTGCGTCAAAAGATATATGTTCAAAATGTCTTGAGAATGCTCTTATCACATTGTGTTATCCTTCGAGAATGTATTCAAATGTGACCATGTGTCGGAATATTATCAATTCAATTGTGTCTTAATTGCTAGTTATTATGCCAAATAATGAAAGAAAACTTAATATGTCTAAGACTCTTATTTGCTCATATGTGTACTAAAAGTCGTGATTAGAGATGCTTTGTTGTTCATAATCCATGATGATGTTTGAAAGTGAAAGGGGTGAACATGAAATATGTAATACGACCGACGTGCCAAGAATGATATTACATTTGTGGCCACTAGTGCCAATGAAATGAAACGATGAGTAAAGACTATGAAATGAGCTGAAAGTCCTTTATATAATAAACATTTGGGAGTATTGTTAGTCACCGAGGAAGGGTAGGTTGAAATAACCTAACCTCGAAACTACACGTGCCGGTGTAGGAGTGGATTGTGAGTATTCCCCTTATTTGGGATGAGATTTATGTGATGAAATTATTTCTCTTAAATGGGATGAGACGATTACTAGCGAAGGGTGATGTCGATCCTATTTAGTCTTACATACTAGTACTATTCCATATGTACTAACGTCCCTTTTGCTGGGGGTACTGTATCTTTAATGGATGCAGGTGGTTCCACAACAAGTGGTATTGATCAGTGATAGCAGTACACCCTCCCCCCAGCTGACTTGGTGAGTCCCATTTCATTTCGGGGTCATATATCTTTTGTCCCTTGTATATTATATTTTGAGGTATAGCTGGGGCCTTATTGCCAGCACTATCATAGTGCTCTTTTGTATCTATTAGAGGCTCCGTAGACAATGTGTGGGTTGTACATTGGTGTTGGGAAAGTCAAACTAGAATGTTGTATTTGTATCACATGTTCCACTTCTAAACTATGAATGTGTAATGTAATATTTTGGAGACTTATAAATGATGTAACTAATGGTAATGAATTGGTGTTGCTCACATGATCTTCTTATGGTCTAATTAATGAAATATGTCTTCACTTTATTCACGGGCAAGTTTGGGTAGAAAGCATCTAGTAGGCTTGCTTGACCGGGTTATCTCGGTTGAACGCCAGTCGTACTCCCCGAGGTCGGGGCGTGACAACTAGGCGTAAGGAAGAGGAGTCAGTGTCTGAGCAGCTACAAATCTTGAGAAAGTAAATGAAGAACCTACAAGTCTCCCGAGGAAGTGAACGTTTAGACTACGAGGATCTGTGTATCCATTCGGATGTGGATATACCAGTGGGGTATAAGCCCCAAAGTTCGATATCTTCGACGGGACGGGTGTTTCCCATGAATATTTGAGGGCATATTGTGATAAGTTAGTTGGAGTGGAAGGAACGAGAAGCTAAGAATGATGTTGTTCATAAGGAGCTTGGCAGGAGAAGAACATACCTTGTATACTCGACAAGATCCGTGAAACTGGAGAACCTGGCAAGATATGGCGGAAGATTTTATGAATTACTTCTGATTCAACACAGAGATCACTCCCAATAGGTTCGCACTGGTAAACCTGAAGAAAAAGCCATCCGAGTCATTCCAAGAATATGCACGATAGTGGAGGTCAAAAGTCGCTCGGGCACAACCTCCATTGGACGACAGTGAATTAACCATGTATTTTATTAGGGCTCGGGAAGGGATATACTTTGAAAAAATGATGGGAATGATGGGTCAGAAATTCTCCCAAACTGGTCAAGATGGGAGATTTCTTAGAATAAGGTATAAAATTTGGAAAAGTACAATCCATGGCTGCACTGCAAGTGGCCAGAGGGGCAATCCAATCGGGGTCAATCAGTAGCGGAAAGAAGAAAAAAGAAGAAGTCTCAGCAGTCGTCCCTTACTATCAACCCAATCCACATCATGGAAAAACTTTCTATTCCCCAAACAACCATTCGCCACCACCTGCTTACGCTCCCGTCTATAACACCCAGCCATACTACCACCCCCAACCTCAATATAACCCTCCTCGATCCCACAACAACTCGAACCCACAATGGTGATATGCTCATGTCCAAACCACTACCCACCAAAATCGACCCACTTATGCACCACACCTTCATCCCAATTTTAAAGAGAGGGCTCCTGATAAGTGTGGAGTTTGACCACTTATTAGCACCTTTTCACTTTTGTTTTAGTCCGAAAGTATTGATCTATGTTTCCAAAACTAATGAAAGTGTGAAAATTCCAGGAATGTTGGAAGTTTTGACTTCCATGATGAAATCCGACTCAAAAAGTAGTGTTCCGACTCACAAGGAAGAAGGGGCGCAAAACAAAAAATGTGCGGTCCGCAGAAGAAAGTGCGGACTCCAGAATTCCCTCTGCGACCACAAAATAAGTGAAGAAGCCCAACAGAGTTTTAGCTGATCTGCGGACCGCACATGATTTGTGCGTCCGCAAAACAAGGTCCGCACTAACAAATGATTCAAAGTTCAGAGAGTATGCAAATGACCAAGACTTGAAGCCTTTCCTAAAGTGCGGACCGCACAAGAATTGTGTAGCTGCAGAAGATGCTTTGCAACCGCAGACTAGAATTGTGCGACTGCAGAATTCAAGACCTTGCTAGATAAAGAAATCTGCGGACCACACAAGGAGGTCGTAGAACCTCTGAGGGGCATTTTCGTCAGCGAATTTTGAAACACTATAAATAGACGAGAATCATACTTTTAGGTCAAGTTTCGAAGTTTGAGCTGCTGTAGCCGTTGGATTTTGCTATTTTAGGATCTAAACATCATATTTTATCATTTTAATCTTAGATTATGAGTTTAATTAATATTTCTTTTTTGGTTTTCTTTATTTTTCATTATGAGTAGCTAGATTCTTACTAGGGTTGTGACCCAACCTTAGTGTGTAAACCTTATAGGTATTTAATTTAATACTTGTTTATGATTGAGTGTTGATTATATAACCTAGTTTATGCTTTAATTTTAGAATTACTGGTTGCAAACATTGATTCATGTTCTTTTGACTTGGTCTTTACTTGAAAAAGAGGGACCTAGTCTAGGATAACTTGGTTAACAAAGAATTGGGCTAATTGAGGGTTTGGTTAGACTAATTAAATGGTTCAAACTAGGGATAGTGAGAACCCGACTTGAGCTCATATCAACTATTTAGCTTGATACCCATTTGCGCTTGAGAAAGCCAAATTGGGCAAAATCACTCTATGACCGAGAATATTGAGTGGGTATCGTAGAGTTGAGAGATATAATACACCCCAATCAACAAAACAAGTGTTAACGTATTTAACCCATTAGGAGAACACCTAGGTTAATGTCACATCCCTAGGCTTTTTAACTATTTGAAAAAACACCAAAAATAATCATTCGCTTTCTAGTTTATTCTCTTAGCTTAATATTGATAGAGTAAAATTAGAATTAAAAATGAAAACTCTTGGTTTGGAAGAGCAATCTAGTCTAGTTGTTCCATTTGCTTTCGTCAAGTGTATACCCCTAACACCCATATTAAACTCCCTGTGAAAATCGACCCCGACTCTTGTTTGGTACTATTCTCCCAACGATCATTTTCACTCACTATTGAGTGCAAATTAGACGTGGATTAATTTTTGGCGCCGTTGCCGGGGAGTTAAAATGGTATTATCTATATATTTGGGTTATTTTTTGAAATATCTTCTTTTCCTTCAGTGTACTAACTTGTGTGAGAAATTTTAGATACAACCATGGCAAACAATGAGATCGAAAATGTGCCTTTGGGGGGAATTGGATGGCGAGGAGGAGCAAGTATAGGAGGTACGTCATGAGCCACAAACCAATCAGAGAGGCTAGGTACCTCATGACAATGAGCCCGTTCCACCCCCACCTCTACAAAGAGTGGCTCCACACCGGATATTGCCCAACGAAGGTTATGCTTGTGCAATAGTCCCTCCTCGTATTAGGGTGGAAAACTTCCAAATCACCAATGTGATGCTCACTTTTCTTGAGCAACATGGTTTCTTTACCGGTGCTCCAACACAAAATGCTTAAAAACATTGAAGGGCTTTGTGGATACCTGTTGTGGGAGCAAGTATACTAATATCTCCGAGGATGCATTGAGGCTAAGGCCTTTTCCCTTCTCTCTATGGGTAAAAGCTTTAGATTGGTTGGAACGATTAAATTCACACTTGGGATGAGTTGGCAGAAAATTTCATTGCTAAGTTTTTCTCTCCCGGGCATATGGCTACTCTTCGAGATGAGATTTTTGCATTCAATCAAGAGCCGAATGAACCACTACACGAGATATGAGATCGCTATAGAACAATGGTCATGGAATGTCCCAACAACGATATGACGGAAAATATGATTTAACAAACCTTCTATCGTGGGATTAATACAACCAACTAATGTGTAGTGAATCAACTAGCCGGTGGGAGCTTTATGACAATGCCTTATGCAGCATATGAGATTTTGAATGAGATGGCGGAAACATCATCTGCTTGGAAATCCTAGGCCAATGTTCCACAAGGTGATCCGAATATGATCCACCTTCACAAAGAATTGCAAGTCCATGGGCAAGCCATTTCCGAATTAACAACTACCATGACTCAACTAGAAAAAGCTTAACTAAACCAAGTGCAAGCTCCTAAGAAAGTCAATGCTATGAATGGAGTGAACATGATGGTGAACAAGAGGAGGACCAAGGGTCCACAAGTGCAAACTCGAGTGGAGAGCTATGTGCAAGAAGATGGTGGTTTTGAGCAAGATGATTCCTATAATGAACAAGAAAAGAAAGTGCAATATGTGAGTAATTTTCAAGGGCAAAGAAACAACTTCCTTGGCCCAAGCCAACAACAATGGCGACCACAAAATAATCAAGGCAATTGGAATTCTAACAATCAAGGAAATTGGAGAGGAAACAATAATCAAGGGAATTGGCATAACAAAAACAATCAAGAAAATTGGAGTGGAAACAACCAAGGAAACTAGGGAGGCAACAATCAGGGTGGGTGGAGCAACAATCAAATGAAACTAGGGGTCGGGTTTTCAAAGGCTCCCAATGTACCAACAACCGAGAAACCCCCCTCCTTATCCTTCCCATGGTTCAAGTTCTTAAAAAAAATGAAATGGGACATATTGATTGTATGTTCAAGAAAATGATGGAAAAGAATGCTGATTTGGAAAGCCAACTTGCCTCACACAACACATCAATCCGCAACTTAGAAGTTCAAATGGGGCAAATCTCTCAAGCTCTAAATTCTCGTCCTAAGGGGGCACTACCGAGTGACACGATGGTAAACCCAAAGAGTGGTAACAATACGGGGCATACCATGGAGGTTATCACAAGAAGTGGAAGAGGCATGAATGCACCCACCTCAAGTGAAAGGCAACTAGTTGATGATGATCAAGTGATGTAAGAAGAAGAAGTCTCGAACAATGTTGTGCAACCTAATAAGGAAGTTCGGATTGATATTGATGATAGTGTGGAGGAGACTTAAGAGGAGGAGAACCCATCTAGGGAACAAATTATTGACATACCGAAGCCGGTAGTGCAAAAGCCTAAGTCACCATTGCCTAAGCCTCCACCTCCATACCCTCAAAAACTTGTCAAGTAAAATGGTGAGAATTAATTCAAGAAGTTCATTCAAATGGTGAAAAGTCTTTCAATCAATGTGCCATTATTTGAAGCTTTGGAACAAATGCCCGATTATGTAAAGTTTATGAAGGATATTGTGACAAAAGAACGGTCAATGAATTTTGAGACCATCAAAGTCACTCATCAGGTGAGTGCAATTGTGCATTCAATGGCTCCTAAGTTGGAGGATCCCTGTGCTTTCATGATCCCTTGTACAATTGGAAGTGTCGAGTTTGCTAAAGCTCTTTGGGAATTGGGAAACCAAGACCCACCTCTATGAGATTGAAAATGGTCGATCGTACCATGAAAAAGCCGTTAGCTGTGATTGAAGATGTTTTCTTTCGTGTTGATAAATTCATTCTCCCGGCGGATTTTGTCATTCTAGATTGTGAGGTTGATTATGAAGTGCCAATTATTATTGTGAGGCCTTTCCTTGCTACAGGTAAGGCTCTTTGTTATGTTGAAGCCGGAGAACTCACTTTCAGGGTTGGTGATGAAAAAGTGGCATTTCATGTGTGTAAATCCATGCGGCAACCAAATAGAAATGAGGTGTGTTCTTTGTCGATTTTGTGACTGATGTTATTATGGATGAAACAAGTGCTAAAATCAATGTTGGTGATATGTTGGAGGCCTTATTATGGATGGCTTCTTGGAATGTGTGAACTCTTTGCAAAGAAAAGGGTCGTAAAACTATGCACCTCGGAAGTTGTCCTTGGATCTTGAAAATAGGACTCCTCCTCCTACAAAGCCTTCGATTGAAGAGCCACCTACCTTGGAGTTGAAGCCATTGCCTTTACATCTTTGGTATGAATTTCTTGGACTTTATTCTACTTCACCGGTTATTCTTTCCCCTTGTTTGACTAACGTGCAGGTAGATTCCACATTGGCGGTGCTACAAAAGAGGAAGAAGGCTATTGGGTGGACCTTGGCGGATATTCGGGGGATAAGTCCCACCTTTTGCATGCATAAGATCAAGTTGGAGGATGGCACTAAACCATCTATTGAACATCAAAGGAGACTCAATGAGTCTATGCAAGAAGTGGTCAAGAAGGAGATTATCAAGTGGTTGGATGTCGGGGTTGTCTACCCCATCTTCGATAGTTCATGAACTTCTCCGGTTCAATGTATCCCAAAGAAGGAGGCATGACAGTGGTCACCAATGACAAGAATAAGTTTATTCCCATAAGAACGGTGACCGGTTGGAGGGTGTGTATGGACTATCTCAAGCTCAACAAAGTCACAAGGAAGGATCACTTTCCACATCCTTTCTTAGATAAAATGCTCGATAAATTGGATGGTCGTGCTTTCTATTGCTTTCTTGATGGGTACTCGGGCTACAACCAAATTTTCATTGCTCTGAAAGATCAAGAGAAAACAACTTTTACATGTCCCTATGGTACTTTTGCTTTAAAGCGGATGCCATTTGGTTTGTGCAATGCACCGGTAACTTTTCAAAGATGTATGATGGCTATTTTCATGGATATGGTGGAGGACTACCTTTAAGTTTTCATGGATGACATCTCGGTGGTTAGAGATTCTTTTGATGATTGTCTTGTAAATTTGGATATATTGTTGGCTAGATGTGAAGAAACCAATTTGGTGCTCAACTGGGAGACATGCCATTTCATGGTCGAGAAAGGTATTGTCCTTGGCCACAAAATCTCAAGGAATGGAATTGAAGTTGACAGAGCAAAGATTGAGGTGATTTCTAAGCTTCCATTCCCCAACTTCGGTGAAGGGTGTGCAGAATTTCTTAGGCCATGCGGGTTTTTACTGGTGCTTCATCAAAGATTTTTCTAAGTTGGTTAACCCGTTGTGAAAACTTCTTGAGAAGGATTTAAAGTTTAATTTCAATGATGATTGCATGAGAGCTTTTGAATTGTTGAAGCTCAAGTTGACAACTACTCCCATCATCACCGCTCCTAATTGGAATGTGCCTTTTGAACACATGTGTGATGCAAGTGACGTAGTGGTTGGGGCTGTTTTGGGGCAACGCATCAACAAGATTTTCCATCCGGTCTACTATGCTAGAAAGACCATGAACAGTACCCAAGTTAACTATACAGTTATGGAGAAAGAGCTCCTTTCTATTGTGTTTGTAATTGAGATGTTTCGTCCGTACTTGATGGGTGCAAAAGTTATTGTCCACACGGATCATGTCTCCATACCAGTTGGTTTTCAAAAAAGCTTGTCATCTTCTAGTGGAACTAGAGCACAAGGCAATGTGGGCTCTAAAGAAGTTGAATCTTGATTGGGATGTAGCCGCTAACTTGAGAATTACACATTTGAATGAATTGGATGAGTTCAGGTACCATGCTTATGCAAGTTTGTCCTTGTACAAAGATAAGATGAAATATCTTCATGACATTTGGAACAAAGATTTCAAGGTGGGCGATCTTGTATTGTTGTTTAACTCAAGGTTGAGAATGTTTCCCGGAAAGCTAAAATCCAAGTGAAGTGGTCCTTTTGAAATTGTGGGTGTGGCACCTTTTGGTGCATTAGACATGAAGAATAAAAACAATGAAGTATTCTCAGTCAATGGTCACCGGGTGAAGCACTATTTGGGAAAGTTTGGAGATAGCCACGTGGTGGCGGTCATTCACTTTATTTGAGGGTTTTTTGCATCGTGCCACGACGTTAAATCAGGCGCTTCTTGGGGGGCAACCTATGTTCTTTTTCTTTTTCTTTTGTAGTTAAGAGTTATTTATGTTCTAACTTGATTGATGTGTGGCTACAGGGATGAGTGTGACTTACAAGAAAGGTGGATGAAAATATGGCTAAGTGTTCAAAAATATACGGACCACACTTTATTTATGCGGATATTTCTATTTGCCATAACAGAAGAGCATTGCGGACACACATTTCTCTTGCGGACCGCACATTTTCAATGTCAAAAATACCAACTCTCTAAAGTTTAAGCTTGTTAGTGTGGAGATCAATTTGCGATCGCACGTGAAATCTGCGGCCACACCTGAAAATATGCAGACAGCAAATAGATTTCTGAGATGAGGCTCCCAGGTGAAAGAGTGCGGGCCGCACATGAAGATGTGCGGCCGCACTCGCCCTTCTTCCCCTTCTCAAAATGTTGGTATAAATAGAACAACAGGGCTCATTAAACACTTTTCCCTCTAGGAACAAAATATTGTTGCTCTGTTAAATTTCTTGGAGATCTCTAACTGTCCTCACACACCACCACCTTGATCATTCACACATTACACTCATTCTATCTGGTATGCTTCAATTTCATGTTAATTTTTTGTATTAGTTTACATTGTAGATTTTTAGTTCTTTTTAGGCCATATGTTATTAGAGTTTAATTGTGTATCCATGTGGGGTAGATCTAAACTAGGTAAACTTGATACAAGATCTAATGGTATTGGGTTAGTGTAATTTCATGTTTTAAAAATATTTCGATGTCTCTTTGTGAAAGAAATTAAAAAAGCTAAGTTGAAAAAAGTTGTAGGCTTGTAATTTTTGGAAATCTGTGGCCACACTTGAAATTGTGCGGTCTGCAGATTTGGATATTTGGCAAATTAGTGAGAAGTAATCTGGCGCAAGTTAAAATGTGCGGACCGCATATTTCCCTTTGCGTCCGCAGAACAGTCCATTCTCTGTGATCAGAGAGTCTTCATTTTTTAGACTCAAAAGTGCGGCCACAAGTCAAATTGTGCGGACCACATATTTTGCATTGCGTCCGCGGATTGGCCATTTCTCTGTCATCAGAGAGTTAAAACTTTTGGGACTCAAAAGTGCGGCCGCAAGCTCAAATGTGTGGACCGCACTTCCCTTATGCAGATGCACAACAAACATTTCTGGACCGCGAGTTTCATCTGCGGCCGCACATCAAAAATGTGCAGACTACAGATCCCTTATCTTGAAAACATGTATTAACTTCATAACCCACTGTGTCCAAGTGTTTCTTCCTTACCTACATGGGTCTTGTATGTGTTTGAACAATGAATTGCAACTAACAATCTTCTCTGCTTGATGCAAACAATGGTTTGATCAAGAGGCCGAGGCTACATTTCAAAGGGAAGAGGTGAATCTTCTCGGGGTCGAGGTAAAACTACCTTGCCCCTTGTCCAGCCCAAGACAATCATAAAGAAAACTACAACCGGTAGAGGGAGCGGTGCAGACCTCTTCGAGTCTAGCTCTTATTTCCCATCTAGGGAAGTGTCAGAGGGCAACTCAACCTCTATTCATGAGGAGCAGACGACCACATAATTGAGGCGGCATGGGATATACCAGCTTAAGGATGAGACGTCTTCATCTCACAGCAACTCCGAGGGGGTCAGAGAGTGCTAGCCAAGATTCTGAACCATCATCTACACTAGTCCTTGAGGCACCGGTTATACATGAGATCTCCGATGATGGTAGAGGGGGAGATGCTATCGCTACAGGTCTGGAGAGGTCAAAGAAGAAGGAGGTTTGGGAGGATCGATTTGTCAGCATGGCAACCTTCACTAGTTTTCATATGAGGTGGCCAGTGAGGTCGTTGACTCTTGAGCGATAGTTTCTTTTGAAAGATTTGGAGAAATACAACCCGGCAGTATTGAGGTAGTATAGAGAATGAAAGGGTTAGATGTGGTTTTCCAAGAGAGTGGAGGATGCTAAAGAATACCTCATTCGAGAATTTAATGCCAATGTTGCTCATATAAAGAAAGGGACAAAGGTGACCAAAGTACGCAACCTCAAGGTGAGGTTTGATCAGCATACGCTAAACGCATACTTGGGCTTCGAGGATGTTGAGCCAAAGGAGTATCTAGAGAAGTGTGCAATGAAGGAGGAAGTCTGTCCTTGGTTGGGTGAGATCTTAGCACAATTAAGGCCACCACCACCATGGATTACTGCTGGGGTTCCCATACAGCAGAGTACTTTGAGCTTTGAGGCAAAGGGGTGGTAGACATTTGTTTGTAGCTAATTGGATCCATGCCACAATGAGACTCACCTTCCTATTGCTCGGGCAGTGCTTGTGGTATCCATAATGGTCGGGTACCCAATCAATGTGGGTACCGTGATGTCAACCAACATTTTAGTGATTGCACAGTAGGATAGCTCAGCCTACCCTTATCCTAACACTATCACAAAGTACCTCTCAGATGCTATGTAGAGCCGAGAGATTTTGACACCAAGGTGAAGGCGAAGAAGCCCTTCTACTGGTATTCACTGATGGATGCGAGCAACCCAAAGAAGAAAGTCCAGCCTTCTACCACCACTGGCCAGTCTGATGAGCCAGCAGTGTCAGTTTCTGAGAAAACTAATCTTCCATCCACCTCTGCTGAGCCTTCTTCCAGTGTCGGTGCTATGCCTCCTTCATCATCCACAGCCCATACCACAGCTCCTACCACAAATTTGAGGCCAGTGCCCATGCCCACTGCTCCATTATCTGCGTTGTGAGTCTCTCAGACATTGGCGAGTCTCAACAACTAGATGCAGATAACTACTGCAAAGTTATCTGACTTGTCAAGTATTGTTGCAGCGTAGTTCACTTTACATGCACCACATGCTCCTTCTGACATTGATGAGACACTGAAGAAGATTCTGGACAACCAGAAGACTATCATGGACACATTGGTGCAGCACAAGTCGGTTATTAAGGAGCTGGGAAAGGAAGTAAAGAAGATGAGGAAGTCCCAGGTAAGCAAAACCTCAGTGGACAAGATCCGAAGGGAGGTGACTAGACTTGCTATAGTTGGAGACCTTCCTTTTGATATGCTGCTTGACCTGCACCTATCCACCCCAGATCCTTCAGCACCATCTGCACCGGTAGCACCAGCTGGCCAATCTGATGAGTCAGGCCTTGCTGAGGCAGTACATGCGATGTTCAACAACCCAGCCACGCCTAGATTTGATGATGATGTGATACAGTTGGTTGTCCATGAGGAAGATGATATAGCCGGGGACACTTAGATGTCCAAGGATCCTTAGGGAGTTTTCTTCACCCTCTCTTCTTTTATTCTTATTTTGCTCAGCATTAGGGACAATGCTTACTTTTATTCGGAAGGGGGGGAGTATATTTGATACACTGGTACACTTTGGACACATTTGGTCTGTAATAATTTGATGATACTCTTTCTTTTCTTATTTGTATTTATCTATCTTCTCTCTCTCTCTCTTCTTATGTATATTTATCTATCTTTAGTAGTTATTGCTCATTAGTTTTTTTATTTTTTCCATATTAGTTCTTGTTTTGTTAAGTAGCTTTATTTATGCTTTAGTATATAATAAGCCTTTGGTTTTCTTAACGCCAAGATTCTTTCCAAAGGTATTTTTTGTCTGAATCGGGTGACTCATCCCAACGATGGATGGCGTGACAACCTTCTTAAAGGAATGAGTCAGTTTTTGTGTTTAGGTAATAATAGTAGTAGTAGTGAATAAAAAGACCTAAACAAGTCATTCTCGAAGAGTTAACCATTCTTTATTTGGTACCAACATACTTAACTACGTGCTTATGGTTAGAGACAAGGTTTTCGAAAGAAATATCTCTAGTTAGTGACTTTGCGGCTCTTGAGTTGACTTTGGTGATCATCGAGTGGTTTATTGAACCATAGTGATCTTTAAACTTGAATGTGGTCATTATAGCCCCTCGACTCTATCCTCTTTTACAGTCTAGTTGCGTGAGGGGTGAGATGAATTATTTCTAGTCCAAGTATCTGTGTGAATGGTCTAAACTTACTCCAAATATGTTTCAAGGCCAAATCTTAAGGTTTGCTTGGTTTTAGAAGTGATTGTAGGCTTTCCTTGGCATGTTTGAGCTTTTTATTACCAACCAATGTCGTTATCCCTAGTCAACCCCCTTTGAGCCTCTAGCCTTTCTCATTTGATAACCATGTTAAAAGCCTTTACCCGTTTGTCATGACCCTCTCTTGGCACCCGAACTTTCCTTAACACTCTTGTGAAATAAGTGGCTTAAAGCATACATTTGGGGGAGAGATGAGGAATTTGAAAATGGTATCAAGTCACAAAAAGAGAAAATAAATGGTCTCTATGAAAAGAGAAGGCAAGAAAAGAAAAGAGCAAAAAGAAAAATGCAAAAATGTGAATAAGTGGAAGGGTTAATGGATTCAAAAATAGTTAATAATCCCTAACATGAGCATCAAAAAGGGAGAACTAGAATGAAATGAACAAGAAATAGTGATTTTAAGTCTCTCTAGTCCCCAATAAAAAGAAAATGCCTCTAAGAATTGGTAATCATAAGCCGAGAAATGAAAATGTGGAGTGCTTAAGGAAAGGTGTAACCACTTACCCATATGGTATCCTACCCTAATCCAAAACCTTCATTATAACCTGAAATAAGTCCTACTTGATTTCGAACCGAGTGAGCTTATATTAGTGGTGATCTACATGAGGGGCAAGCCTATGGTACTTGAAGTCGTACTTGTGACATTCTCTTGTGAGAGACAAGTGAACCTTTCATGAATCTTAAGATTGAGTGCTAATTCCTTAAGTGAGCTTGGCAAATAGAAAGTAGAGGAGGAAGAGTTCGAAGTCCACCAAGACCTACATAATAGAACAAGAGTCCTTGATGACTAAAGTCAACTCTTGAAGCTCAAATGTCACATTAGAACATATGTGCATGAATATTTGACTTGTCACCTTGTTAACAATGCATGAGTAGTATGGGTAATTGTTGCTCCCAACTGATGTACGAATGGCTCACCATTGACTCGTGGTAATGACACGTAACTCTGAGGAGGTGAGAACTAATTTATTTGCTTGAGGACAAGCAAAGACTAAAGTTTGGTGGAGTTGATAAGTGTGGATTTTGACCACTTATTAGCACCTTTTTCTTTTGTTTTAGTCCAAAAGTATTGATTTATGTTCCCAAAACTAATAAAAGTGTAAAATTGCAGGAATGTTGGAAGTTTGGGGCTCCCATGATGAAATTCGACTCAAAAAGGAGTGTTTCAACTCGCAAAGCAAGAAGAGGCGCAGAACATAAGATGTTCGGTCTGCAAAAGAAAGTGTGGACCACAGAATTCCCTCTGCGGCCGTAGAATAAGTGAAGAATCCCAGCAGAGTTTTTGCTAATCTGGGAATCACACATGATTTGTGCGGCCGTAGAACAAGGTATGCACTGACAAATGATTCGAAGTTCAGAGAGTGTGCAAATGACTAAGACTTGAAGCCTTGCCTAAAGTGCGGACCGCACAAGAATTGTGTGGCCGCAGAAGATGCTTTACAGCCACAGACTAGAATTGTACGGCTGCAGAATTCAAGACCCTGTCAGCTGAAGAAATCTGCGGACCGCACATGGAATTGTGCGGCCGGAGAACCCCCCGAGAGGCATCTTTGTCAGCGAATTTTGGGCCACTATAAAATAGATGAGAATCACATTTTTAGGTCAAGTTTTGAAGGTTGAGTTGTTGTAGCCGTTGGATTTTGCTATTTTAGGATTTAAACATCATATTATATCATTTTAATCTTAGATTATGAGTTTAATTAGTATTTGTTCTTATTTTTCTTCATTTTTTACTATGAGTAACTAGATTCTTACTAGCGTTGTGACCCAACCCTAGTATGTAAACTTTATGGGTATTTAATTTAATGCCTTTTATGATTGGGTTTTGATTATTTAGCCTAGTTTATGATTTTATTTTAGAATTAATGGTTGCAAATATTGATTCCTGCCCTTTTGACTTGGTCTTTACTTGAGAAATAGGGACCTAGTCTAGGATAACTTGGCTAACAAAGAATTGGGCTAATTGAGGATTTGATTAGCCTAATTAAAGGTTTCAAACTAGAGATAGTGAGAACCCGACCTGAGCTCATATCGACTATTTAGCTTGATACCCATTTGGGCTTGAGAAAGCCAAATTGGACAAAATCACTCTATGAACTAGAGGTATTGAGTGGGTAATGTAGAGTTGAGAGCTATAATACACCCCAATCAACAAACAAGTGTTAACATATTTAACCCATTAGGCGAACACCTAGATTAAGGTCACATCCCTCGATTTTTCAACTATTTGGAAAAACACCCAAAACAATCATTCGGTTTCTAGTTTATTCTCTTAGCTTAATATTGGTAGAGTAAAATTAGAATTAGAAATGAAAACTCTTTGTTTGGAAGTGCAATCCAGTTGTTCTATTTGCTTTCGTCAAGTGTATACCCCTAATACCCATATTAAACTCCCTGTGGAAATCGACCCCGGCTCTTGTTGAGTACTATTATTCAAACGACCATTTTCACTTACTATTAAGTGAGGATTGGACGTGGATCAGGTCCTAGAAATTACACCCCGATTGCTGATCCGCTAGCCCAATTATTCGAGAGATTGAGGAGAGCAAGATTCATAAATCCAGTGGAAGGAAGGGTTCCTGAGTATCTCTCTAAGTACTTTGATGCAACTAAAAGGTGTGTGTACCATTCAAACTTGCCTGGGAATGATACTGAAGATTGTTTTAAGCGAAAAAAATGAGATTGAATCATTGATCAAGAGCAGAGATATTCAGTGCACTCCGGCTCCGCCCAATATGAATCGCAATCCACTGCCAAATAACCAAAACCAGGGGGTCAACATGATCATATTGGACGAAGAATATGATTTGAAAGGAACTATTGTCACAATTGGAAATGCAGAGGCCGTAAGGATCCCACCTCAAAGGACTTCAATGATCACAATGTAAGTGAGACCTATGGTGACGGTTCAGACTTATCAGCGGCAACCTGCCGTTGCTGCAGGGGATGAAGAGAGTCAAGAATATAAAACTGTACCATGAACGTACCAGCAAAAGGGGAAGGCCAAGATGACAAACTCTGCAACAGCCCACAGTATGACGAGGTCAGGGAAATGCTATGCTCCTAAAGATGCAAATCGAGGGAATTTGGGAAAAGATCAGATTCAAAGGAGGAACATAACAGACCTAGAAGCCACAGAATTCTGGAAGAGAATGTCGACCAAATATCAATCATGGACTTGCTGATGAGCTCTGACAGTCATAATGATACCTTGATCAAAGTACTAAGTAGGGTAAGTGTGCCAAGCAACACCACCAGTGAGGTGCTGGCCGCGATAATTGAGAAAATGGTCGAAGAAAACATGATCACTTTCAGAAGAGACAAACTTCCAGTCGAAGGCGTAAGTCACAACAAAGCTCTTCATATCACTATCAAATATGGGGACAGGGTGGTCTCCCGAGTGCCGATGATTGAGGGTCAGGAGTCAACATTTGTCTGCTCTCGACTATGCGGGAGTTGGGAATCCATATGAGGGAAGTCAAGGAAAACCATGTTAGGGTAAGAGCTTTTGATGGTTCGTAGAAGGATGTTATTGGAGTAATTTATTTGGCTTTTTAGATCGGGCCGGTCGAATTTCTCATGTTGTTTCAAGTAATGGATATTTGTTCTTAATGCAACTTACTGCTAGGAAGGCCCCGGATACATATGGCAGGGGTCGTCCCTTCCACCCTACACCAATGCATGAGATTTGAGTGGGGATGTTAGGAGATCGTGGTCCATGGCAAATGGGGCCAATCAGCTTATTTGGAGCACGTTGTCCCATTAATTGAATGGTTAGATTGAGTTGCTTTCCATGTAGTGGAAATCATGTAGACCACCGAAATAGAAGAGACTAAACAAAACTTGAGAATGCAGCTGCCGTATAGATCCAAGATGGCTATGAGGGAGATGATGAAATATGGATACACACCAGGAACCAGGTTAAGAGCCAGGTCAAATGGGATCACATAGCCAATTGAACCTAATGGGAAGAAAGGAAAGGGTGACATAGGACATCAGCCTCCTATGGGAAAATCTCATACTGATAGCTTCGAAAAAAAGGTTTTTGTGCCAGAGCATGTTTCGGGCCAGGAGTCAACATTTGTTTGCTATCATCGAAGGAATGGGAAGGCTGTTCATGAATATGATTGAAGAATGTTGTGAAGGAACTAACATCAAGACACCGACCATTAGGGATGCCAAACCAGGGGAAGATCTGCGGGATTGGACCGTTAGTCCAACTTTGGTTCGCCGGGAGTCTTGATAGTGTGGAATTTTAAACGTTTTATTTTGAAATATGCATGGTCAATTGAGGCCTATACTTTGTCTGTACCTTTTTGTCATTTGCCTCTTTTGAATGCTTAGACCTTCCTCTTTTGATGAAATAAAAAGAATCGTTTCTTAAACTATTGCAACTTTATTTACCGCTTAATTTATACTTAGTTTTTCTTTTCAGTAATCAAATGATAAAAACCTACGTTCTGTGATTGTGAGATGTAACAAAATCATCAAGCGAAACGACCCAGATTACAAGGAGTATGACAAGAGTATGATGCCAGATGATCTCCCACAAGATATCGAACAGCTGGAGAGTCATAAAAAAGCCCAACTTTGAAGAAATAGAAGTGGTCAATCTCGGGAGTCAAGAAGACGTGAAAGAAACCAGTATCATCATTCATCTAGAAGCCAAGCAGAAGGAAAAAACTAGTTGAGCTCCTCCGATAATACATCGATGTGTTCGCATGGTCATATGATGACATTCCAAGATTAAGTACTGATATTTTCTTGCATAAACTGCCTACGATCCTGCCAGACCACCGGTCAAGACAAACCCAATAAATTCAAGCCTGATTTGAGTTTGAGGATAAAGAAGAAAGTAACCAAGCAAATGGAGGCAAATGTCGTAAGGGTTACCAATTATCCCAGCTGGTTGGCCAATATCGTCCTAGTACCCAAGAAAAATGGGAAGATCAGGATATGCGTGGATTACCGAGATCTCAACAAAGCTAGTCCAAAGGATGACTTCCCTTTACCAAATATCCACATTCTCAGAGACAACTGCGTGAAGCATGAACTGCAGTCGCTCATGAATTGTTTCACTGGGTACCACTAGATCTTGATGTACGAGGAGGATGTAGAAAAGAAAACGTTTACCACACCTTGGGGAGTTTACTGCTATAGAGTCATGTTGTTTGGTCTCAAGAACGTCGGCTCCACCTACATGAGGGTCATGAAGACCCTTTTCCACAACATGATTCATAAGGAGATCGAAATATATGTGGATGACATCATCATCAAGTCTCAAAAAGAGTTCAGAGCATTTGGACGATTTGAGGAAATTTTTCAAGCGCCTGCGGAGGTGCAGTTTAAAATTGAACCCGGGAAAATATGCATTTGGGGTCCCTTCTAGAAAATTGTTGGGCTTCATCGTAAGCAGGAAAGGGATAGAACTGGACCTATCATAAATCAAGGCTATTCAGAAATTACCACTGCCCAAGAGTAAGAAAAGATGTGATGAGTTTCCTGGGTAGACTGAACTACATCAGTCGCTTCACAACCCAGTCCACGGTAATTATTGAACCCATTTTCATATCGATGAAAAAGGATGCTGCCACAAAATGGACAGGAGAGTGCCAGAAAGCCTTCGACAGAATTAAGGAGTATCTATAAAATCCACCAGTGCTGGTTCCACCCGAGCCCAAAAAGCCATTGTTACTATATCTGTCAGTCTTGGATAACGCCTTCAGATATGTGTTGGGACAATATGACGAAAATGGGAGAAAGGAGCAGGCTATCTAGTACTTAAGTAAGAAGTTCATGTCATGCGAGGCCAAATACACTTTGATAGAACGCACTTGTTGTGCCCTGACTTGGATCTCCTATAAACTAAGGCATTACATGTCAGCATATACTACGCATCTGATATCTCGGCTTGACCCACTCAAGTACATCTTCTAGAAGCCAATACATACTGGAAAGCTAGCTAAATAGAAAATTCTCCTAAGAAAATTTGAATATTGTGTACATAACTCATAAGGCTATCAAGGGGCAAGCTTTAGATGACCACCTCGTAGAGAATCAAATGGACAGGGAATCCCAACGAAGAGGTATTATTTGCTGGAGAAGAAATTGCAGAGTCATACCCTGGATAGAGAATATTTTTTGATGGAGCAACAAACTTCAAAGGAGTATGAATTGGAATAGTCCTAATTTCAGAGTCCGGACAACACTATCCAGCATCGGCAAAGATACGATTCCCTTGTACCAATAATATGGCTGAATACGAAGCGTGCATCCTTGGGATCAGAATAGCAGTCGACATGAACGTCAAGAACTTTTGGTCTTAGGGGATTCCGATCTATTGATACACCAAGTTCAAGGGGAATGGTCCACAAAACATTTCAAGATCCTTCCATACCTACACTGCGTAAAAGAGCTATGCAAGAAGTTCATGAAGATTGAGTTCAAGCACGTCCTCGGGATTCAGAACGAGTTTGCCGACGCCCTTGCAACTCTATCATCCATGATTCGGCATCCAAACAAGAACTACATCGACCCTATTGAGGTAGACATCAGGGATCAACATGCCTATTGCTTCCACATATATGAAGAGCCAGATGGTAAACCATGGTACTACGATATAAGGAGATTCGCTGCAACCAGAGAGTACCCGGAGAATGCTACTAACAGTTAGAAGTGAGCCCTCAGAAGATTGGCGAATCACTTTTTCTTTAACGGGGAAGTCCTATACAGGAGAACCCCAGACTTGGGTTTGTTGAGATGTGTAGATACCACCGAGGTGACTAGATTATTGGAAGAAATATATGCATGAACGTGCAAACCCCACATGAACTGATTCACACTAGCCTAGAAAATCTTAAGAGCTGGATACTTTTGGGTGACTATGGAGAGCGATAGTATCCGCTACATGCAGAAGTGCCACTAGTGCCAGATTTACGGGGATTTCATCTGGGTTCCTCCAAATGAGTTGAGTGTGATGGGTTTTCCCTAGACGTTCGCCGCTTGGGGCATGGACATGATTGGACCTACAGAGCCCGCTGCATCAAATGGGCATCGCTTCATCTTGGTAGCCATGGAATACTTCACTAAATGGGTCGAAGCATCTACCTACAAGGCCGTCACAAATAAGGTAGTGGCGGACTTCGTTCGAAACAACATCGTCTGCCGATTTGGAATACCAGAGTCAATTATCACTGACAATGACGTTAACCTCGATAGTGACCTCATGAGAGAAATTTGCGAGAAGTTTAGAATCGTCCACCACAACTCCACAGCCAACAGACCACAAATGAATCTGGCAGTCAAGGCAGCCAATAAGTATATCAAGATGATTCTGCGAAAGATAGTGGACAATCACAGGCAATGGCACGAGAAACTATCCTTCGCCTTACTAGGTTATCGGATCACTATGAGAACATCCACTGGGGCAATGTCGTACATGTTAGTATACGGCACCGAAGATGTGATACCCGCAAAGGTCAAGATACCATCATTAAGGGTCATTCAAGAGGCCAAGTTGGACGATGTAGAGTGGATACAGATCAAACAGAAGCAACTCATGCTCATCAATGAGAAGAGAATGGATGCGGTATGCCATAGTCAGCTATATCAGAAGAGGATGACCAGTGCATTTAACAAAAGGGTAAAGCCTCGCTAGTTCACACCGGGGCAGTTGGTCCTGAAGAAAATATTTCCCCACCAGGAGGAAGCTAAAGGAAAGTTCGCACCAAATTGGCAAGGTCTTTACGTGGTTCACCGAGTGTTATCCGGCGGAGCTCTAATTTTGGCAAAAATAGATGGAAAAATCAATACAAAGCCTATCAACTCAGACGCAATGAAGAGATACTGTGTTTGAAGATAAATAGAGTTAGGTTCTTTGCTATAATAGAACTGCGTTCAACCTGACTTCCCACAAAGGGATACATAGGCAACCCACATAGGGTTCAGTTTCTCTCTCTCCTTTCTTTTGTAATAGAAAATCCAAACATCATTTTTTTGTTGCTCTGGAACTACGCCAGCTTGCTTTCCTTATGAAGAAATACGTAGGCAATCCTCATCAGATTCAGTCATCTATTGCAATTGAACTACGTCCTGGCCTGAATCCATTTAGGTACGTAGGCAATCTGAGTCAGACTCGACCATTTCCTTCTTAATATCATCATTTTGCATCTACTTTAAATGAACTACGTCTTGACCTGATTCCATTTGGATATGTAGGCTGCCTGAGTCATTATTGGTCATCTTCTTCATATATTTATCATCATCCACGAACTACGTCCAGACCTGATTCTGTTTTGGAAACGTATGACACCTGAACGGGTTCGGTCATGACCTTAGGAAAAACCTTTGTAATGCATTAGTTCAAATTAGGACGCAATCGCAATGGAAAGTAGCTGCATTGTCAAAGCATCACGGAGGATCGACATCAAAATGACGGAGTTTTCGAGAAGCGACGCTCGCATTTGGAGAACCTTTCGTAGCATGTCATAATCTGGAACGACGACATTTGTCTTAAAATAAAGCTTTTCAAAATTGACTTTTAAAAGAAATACAGTAATTTGTTCCACCTACCGAACTTCGTGGCGTAACCATATCATAAGGCCGAGGCAAACCAACACTGTGGTCGACACAAACCAACCCCCCGCTCCCACTAAGAATTTTTATTTGAGGGCAGGGTCAACAGGAAACAAGGAAATGTTGGGATCACACTAGGGAAAACAATGGATCCACCACTTTCCTATGATTATCATCCTTTCTCCTTTACATATATTTTTCTGGTACAACTAAAGCTAATCTTGGATTCCTTTGCAGGTACCTCGGAGTTCGACCGTTGATGAAAAGGGACAGTGTATATAGCAAATTGCTTGCTCAAACAATCGAGGTACCTTGTACAAAATGAGTAGTAGGCTTCACCAATTGAAGTCTTGTATATAGAAAACCATCTGCTCAACCAATCGGAGCACCTTGTACAAACGAGTCGTCGGCTTCACCAACTGAAGTCTTGTATAGAGCAATTCGTCAGCTCAATCGATCGGAGCGCCCTATATAAATCAAACGTTGACTTCGCCAATCGAAGCCTTGTATATAGCAAACTATTCATTCCACCAACGGAACAATCCGCACCGCCGCTCTGTCACAACTAAGGCCAGAATAGACAGTCGCGAACCTCGTCACCGACGATTTGCCAATCAATGGCCGCAATGTAGCTATTATCTTGAATGTTTTGGCATTTTGCTCATGCAACTGCAGGCATGATTATGATTTAAGTCAATCGCTCCCTGATAAGTAAGAATTTTGACTATTTATTAGCGCTTTTTAGCTTTCGTTTTAGTCCAAAAGTGTCTAATTGTATTGCCGAAACTGATGAAATATGCTTACCTGCAGGAGTATTGGAAAATGAGCCACTACGATGAAATCCAACTAAAGGAGGAGTGATCTGAACAAGGACAACAATCAAGAACAGAAGCTCAAGTGTGGACCGCAGATTTCTATCTACGGCCGCAGAATGTGAAGGAAAATCAACAGAGCCTCAGTGCAAAGTGCGGATCGCACAATTATTGTGTGGCCGTAGAATCTACGTAAGAGCCAAAGTTCAGAGAGTTTCATTTCAAGCTCAAGAAGAAATGCAGACCGCACAATAATTGTGCGGCCACAGAAACAACTATGCGACCGCACTCAGGAAATGTGCAGTCCGCAGAAGAGCCCAGTGAGGCCGCACCTAGAATTGTGCGGACCGCAGAACATGAGAGATACGTCCGCAATACAGAATTTTGCGGTCGTAGAGTCAACTCTTGTCAATATCTGAAGAGAAGTGCGGACAGCACATATAACTGTGCGGCCACAGAACCTCCGAAAGGGCAATTTTGTCCGAAATATCCAGCTTTGTATAAATAGACTACTTTCACAAAATTAGGTCAAGTTTTGAATATTAAAAGTACTGTAGCCATTTTTCTATACCCCTTTAGGCAACTTTAGCTTACTTTGGAGATTTAACATTGGATTTGTATCTTTTAATATTCTAATATGAGTTTTATCATCTTTTCTTCTCTATATTCCTCTATACCCATTATGAGTAGCTAGATCTTTAGCTAGGTTTGTGATTCAACCCTAGTGTGTGAACCTAATGGGTGTTTGATTTATGGCTTGTTTATGGTTGGGTATTTATTATTTTGCCTTGTTCTTGCCTTTAATTGTAGAATTAATGGTTACAAACATTAGTTTATGCCTATTTGACTTGGTCTCTACTTGAGAAAAAGAGACTTAGTCTAGGAAAAGTTGGCTAAAAAGAATTTGGGATAAAATCAAGAGATTGATAGTCCCAATTAAAGGGTTGAACCTAGAGATAGTAAAACCCGATTTGAGCATTTTATCAATTGTTTTGTTCAATACCCATTTGGACTTGAGAAAGCCAAACTGGAAAAATCACTCTCTTACCGAGAGGTATTGAGTGGGTATTTGAGTGTTGATTGCTATAATACACCCCGACCAATAAAATAAGCTTTAAAGTTTTTAACCCGTTAGACAAACACCTAGGTGAAGGTCATACCCCTAGGACTTTTTATATATTTGAAAACCATCCAAAAACAATATTCTCTAATTTTATATTTTTAGAATTGTAATCCTTAACGTAATTTTAGAAGTAAAAACAAAACCATATTTGTGGAAGTGCAACCAAGATACTTCACGTGCTTTATCAATATATTTATACCACTAATCCCATCTCATCTCCTTGTGGATTCGATCCCGACTCCTTGTTGGGTATTATTATTGCAATCGACAGTTTCATAACCCCGAATAGAGGTGTGACTTGGACGAGATCAATTTTTGGCGTCGTTGTCGGGGAGCTAAAAATGGATTTAGCTCTATATTTTGTTTTGGGTGTGAATTATCTTCTTTACCTTCCGTGTTACAAATCTTTTTGGTGAAACAATAGTAGGTGAAACAATGACTCTTAACAACAATGATCCTCTCATAAATATGCCTTTGGGGGATGTGGACGTGGAAGATGACCAAGTTGAAGAGGTTCCTCTTGAACCTCAAGCAAATAGACGAGGCCGACCGCCTCAAGAGAATTCGTTCCACCCCCAAATCCACAAAGAGCGGCTCCACACCGGGCGTTGCCGAATGAAGGGTATGCAAGTGCCATAATACCTCCCCGCATTAGGACGGGCAATTTTCAAATCACAAATGTTATGCTCATATTTCTAGAGCAACGGGGATTTTTCACCGGGGCTCCGAATCAAAATGCGTACAAACACTTGAAAGGGTTTTTGGACACTTGTTGGGGGAGTAAACAGACAAAAGTCTCCGAAGATGCTTTAAGGTTGAGGTTATTTCTTTTCTCTCTATGGGGAAAAGCCTTATATTAGTTAGAAAGATTTCCAAACCATTCCATCCATACATGGGATGAATTGGCGGAGAAATATATTTCCAAGTTGTTTTCTCATATGGCTACTCTTAAAGACGAGATTCTATCATTCAAACAAGAACCCAATGAGCCATTGCATGAAATATGGGAGAGGTACCAAACTATGGTGAAAGAGTGCCCAAACAATGACATGACAGAGGCTATGATTCAACAAACTTTCTACAGGGGGATCAATACTACCAATCAATGTGTGGTCAACCAACTTGCCGGTAGAAATTTCCTGACAATGCCATATGCGGAAGCTTGTGAGATCTTAGATGAAATGGCGGATACTTCATAGGCATGGCAAAGTAGAGCAAATGTTCCTCAAGGTGATCCAAATGTGATTCACCTACATAAATAATTGCATGATCATGGGTAAGCAATTGCCGAGTTGGCCACCACAATGAATCAATTATCCAAGGCCCAACTTCAACAATTGCAAGGTCTTAAGCAAGTCAATACAATGGAGGGAGTTAATATGATGGTAAATAGGAGAAGGCAAAAGGGTCCTCAAGTGCAAAACTGTGTGGAACATTATGTATAAGAAGATAGTGGGTTTGATCGAGTGAATCTTACAATGAACAACATGAGGAAGTACAATATGTAAAAAACTTCCAAGGGCAAAGAAACAACTCTCATAGCCCGAATCAACAACAATGGCGACTTCATGGTAATCAAGGGAATTGGAACAATCAAAACAACCAAGGAAATTGGAACAATCAAAACAACCAAGGGAATTGGAACAATCAAAACAATCAAGGAAATTGGAATTGTCAAAATAACCAAGGCAATTGGAGTGGCAATAGTCAAGGATATTGGAGAGGCAACAACCAAGGGGGATAGAACAATAACCAAGAAAATCGGGGGTCAAGCTTTCAAAGGCCCCCGATGTATCAACAACCGAGCAACCCGCCTCCTTATCCTTCCCATGGTCCAAGCTCTTCCAACAGTGAGATGGGACGAGTTTAGAACATGTTCAAACAAATGATGGAGAAGAATGCCAACTCCGATGCCCAACTAGACTCTCACAATACTTCAATTCTCAATTTGGAAGTTCAATTGGGGCAAATCTAGCAAGCTTTAAACACTCATCCTAAGGGGGCACTACCAAGTGACATGGTGGTAAATCCAAAAGGTGGGAACAACACGGGACATGCCATAGCCGGTACTACAAGGAGTTAAAAAGGTGGGGTTGCACCCACCTCAAGTCAAAGGAAAATTGTGGATTATAAGCAAGTGGTACAAGAAGATGAGATCCCGAACAATGTGGTGCAAACAAATTATGAAGTAAGAATTTATATTTATGACAATGTAGAGGAGACTCAAGAGGAAGTGAACCCGTCTAGGGAACACATTGTTGACATACCGGAACTGGTAGTGCCAAAGGCTAAGGCACCAATGCCAGGGCCTCCTCCTCCATATCCTTAAAGGCTTGCCAAGAAAAATAGCAAAATTTAATTCAAAAAGTTCATTGACATGATGAAGCTTCTATCTATTAATGTACCATTGGTTGAGGCTTTGGAGCAAATGCCCGGTTATGCAAAGTTCATGAAGGACTTGGTAACAAAGAAGCGGTCGATAAATTGTGAAACTATAAAGATGACTCATCAAGTGAGTGAAATTGTGCACTCAATGTCTCCTAAATTGGAAGATCCTGCCGCTTTTGCCATCCCTTCTACCATTGGAAGTGCCGAATTTGCTAAAGCTCTTTGTGATCTTGGGGCAAGTATCAATTTGATGCCCTATTCAGTTTTCAAGACTTTGGGAATTGGGCAACCTAGACCCACATCTATGAGATTACAAATGGCGGATTGTACCATGAAGAGACAGTTGGGTATAATTGATGATGTGTTGGTTCGTGTTGATAAATTCATTCTCCCGGTGGATTTTGTGATTCTTGATTATGAAGTGGACTATGAGGTGCCGGTTATTCTTGGTAGACCTTTCCTTGCTATGGGGAAGGCTCTTGTTGATGTGGAAGCCGGTGAACTCACTTTTTGGGTGGGTGACAAAAAGGTGGTTTTCCATGTGCGCAAATCTATGAGGCAACTGAATATCAATGAAGTGTGTTCGTTTGTGGACTTGGTGACCGATGAGATTATTGCTGATACTAGTGCCACGATGAATGTTGATGATACTTTGGAGGCCGTTTTGCTTAACCTTGATGATGACGAGATGGATGGCTATGTAGAATGCGTGAACTCATTGCAAGGAATGGGGTCGTACACTTATGAACCCCGCAAATTGTCCTTGGATCATAAAAATCAGAAAACTCCTCCAATAAAGCTCTCAATTGAGGAGCCTTCCACTTTGGAGTTAAAGACCTTGCCTCCACATCTCAGGTATGAATTTCTTGGCCCTTGTTCTACTTTACTGGTTATTCTTTCCTCTTGTTTGACTAACGTGTAGGTTGACTTTACATTGGCAGTGCTCAACAAGAGGAAGAAATCTATTGGGTGGACCTGGCAGATATTCAGGGAATAAGCCCCGCATTTTGCATGCACAAGATTAATTTGGAGGAAGATTCAAAACCCTCCATTGAACATCAAAGGAGACTCAATGAAGCAATGTAAGAGGTGGTCAAAAAGGAGATCATAAAGTGGTTGGATGTCGGGGTTGTTTACCCCATTTTCGATAGTTCGTCGACCTCTCCGGTGCAATGTATCCCAAAGAAAGGGGGCATGACGGTGGTCACCAATGACAAGAATGAGTTGATTCTTACAAGAACGGTGACCGGGTGGATAGTGTGTATGGACTATCGCAAACTAAACTAAGTCACAAGGAAGGATCATTTCCCACTTCTTTTCCTAGATCAAATGCTTGATAGGTTGGCCGGACGTGCTTTCTATTATTTCCTTGATGAGTATTCCGGCTACAATCAAATTTTTATTGCTCCGGAGGATCAAGAGAAGACTACTTTCACATGTCCTTATGGTACTTTCACATTCTCGCGGATGCTATTTGGGTTATACAATGCACCGACGACTTTTCAAAGGTGTATGATGGCTATCTTCACGGACATGGTGGAGGATTTCCTTGAAGTCTTCATGGATGACATTTTTGTGGTCGGGAATTCTTTTGATGATTGCTTGAAAAATTTGGATAAGGTCTTGGCAAGATGTGAAGAGACGAACTTGGTGTTAAATTGGGAGAAATATCATTTCATGGTTGAGGAAGGCATTGTCCTTGGCCTCAAAATTTCAAAGAATGGAATTGAAATTAACAAGGCGAAAATAGAGGTGATTTCTAAACTTCCACCTCCAATATCTGTGAAGGGAGTGAGGAGTTTCTTGGGTCATGCGGGGTTCAATCGGCATTTCATCAAGGATTTTTCCAAAGTGGTGAACCTCTTGTGTAAGCTTTTGGAGAAAGATGCCAAATTCCATTTCAATGAGTATTGCATGAAGGAATTTGAATTTCTCAAGTTCAAATTGACAACTACTCCTATTATCATCGCCTCGAATTAGAGCTTGCCTTTTGAGCTCATGTGTGACGCTAGTGATGTGGCGGTCAGAGCAGTTTTGGGGAAATGTGTCAACAAGGTCTTTCATCCGGTTTACTATGATAGTAAGACCATGAATGATACCCAAGTCAATTACACTATGACTGAAAAAGAGCTCCTTGCTATTTTTTTTGCTATGGAGAAGTTTCGCCCGTACTTGATGGGTACAAAGGTGATTGTCCACATGGACCATGCGGCACTTCGATACCTTATGATCAAGAAATATTCAAAAGCTCGGTTAATGAAATGAGTGCTTTTATTGCAAGAGTTCGATCTAGACATCAAAGACCCCAAAGGCAGTGAAAACCAAGTGGCGGACCCCTTGTCTCGCTTGGAGGAGGAGGGGAGGCCACATGACGGCCTTGAAATCAATGACTCCTACCCCAACGAGCAGCTTCTAGCAATTTCAATGATTGAGATGCCATGGTTCGCTGATTTAGCAAATTATCTGGTGAGTGTATTGTACCAGATGAGTTCTCTTCAAACCAAAGGAAGAAGCTCAAACGAGATTGCCTAGACTATTATTAGGATGAACCGTACCTCTTCCAGATTTGTACCGATGGCATGATTAGAAGATGTGTGCCAGAGGAGGAACAAGTTGAAATTCTTGGGGCTTGTCATTCTTCACCCTACGGTGGTCACCATGGGGGAACGAGAACGGCAACCAAAATGTTGAGTTGTGGGTTCTATTGGCCTACTCTCTACAAGAATGTAAGTGATCTAGTCAAGCATTGTGATGAATGTCAAATGGTCAGTGGAATTTCAAATAAAAATGAGATGCCCTTCACCACCATCTTGGTAATTGATATTTTTTATGTGTGGGGTATTGATTTCATGGGACCATTCGTAAGCTCTTATGGGAACACCTACATTTTGGTAGATGTGGATTATGTGTCAAAATGGGTTGAGGCCATTGCTCTACCCAACAACGAAGCTAGAAGTGTGGTGGAATTTTTGAAAAAGAACATCTTCACAAGGTTTGGTACTCCGCGGGACATTATAAGCGATGGGGGTCGCATTTTTGAAACAAAGCTTTTGATACATTGCTTAGCAAGTATGGTGCCACTCACAAAGTCACGACCCCCTATCACCCTCAAGCAAGTGGACAAGTGGAAGTCTCCAACCAGGAGATCAAGAGTATTTTGATGATGCTTAATGGGCTTATAGGACAGCTTACAAGACATCGATTAGGATGTCTCCACACCGGTTAGTGTTTGGGAAAGCTTGTCACCTTCCAGTGGAACTTGAGCACAAGTCCATGTGGGCTTTGAAGAAGCTAAATCTTGAGTGGGATGTCGCCTCCAACTTATGGGTGGCACAATTGAATGAGCTAGATACATTTCGGTACCATGTATATACAAGTTCGTCCTTATACAAGGAGAAGATGAAGTACCTCCATGATAAGTACATTCGGAACAAGGAGTTTAAAGAAGATGATCTTGTGTTATTGTTCAATTCTCGGTTACGGATGTTTCCGGGAAAGTTGAAGTCTAAATGGAGTGGCCCGTTTGAAGTTGTGAGTGTGACACCCTTTGGTGCATTGGACTTGAAGAATAAAAGTGATGAAGTGTTTAGAGTCAATAGTCACCGGGTGAAGCACTATCTGGGAAAAGTTGGTGATGGCCACGTAGTGGCAGTGATTCATTTCAAGTGATTGATGGTAATTTGCATCATGCCGCGACGTTAAATCAGGCACTTCTTGGGAGACAACCCATGTTTCTTTTTCTTTTTCTTCTTTAGATAGGTCTTGTTTTGTGCTAACTGGTTTTGAATTGTATTGCAGGAATGAGTGTGCTTTGCAGGAACTGTGCTCAAGAAAAGTGGCTAAGTGAGAAAAAAGTATGGACCGCACAATTTTGAAGGCCACAACAGAAAGGGATCTGCAGCCGCACAATTCTTGTTACGGCCGCACAACTGGAGATCAGAAATTGCAAACTCTCTGAAGTTATGCATATCAGAGAAATGGCCAAAATGCGGCCACACAAAAAGCTTCGACCGCACTAAAAATATGCGGACCGCAGATCATCAAAAGGTTAATGTGTAATAGGTAAAGGAGTGCTGACCACACACAAAATTATGCGGTCGCACTCAGCTCCTGCTTCCTTGCCCTAATGGTCAAGTACAAATAGTAGCCTTCTCACTACTGTTGAGACCTTACGAACTCTGAATAATTAACACAAAGGCAAACACAATGCACTCAACTGATTCACACATTTAACACTCATTTCATCATCTTTGATTCTTCCTTAGCATCACTACATCACTGGTATGTTCAATTCATCTTTAAATTTTTCAATTTTCTGAATTTTGCTCATAATTAGTTTAGTTATTTTTAGGCCTAATGTCAAATTCATCATCATGTGAGCTTACATTTGTGTGGGTAACTTCCTATTTACTATTTGGGGGATGGGTAAACTGTGTATCATGTCTAAATTGCTACTACCATGTCTAAATTGTGCGTGAATTAGAAACCCTGAGAATTTGCCCGATAAATTTTTGAATTGTGCAGCCACACAAGGAATTGTGCGGTCCGCAGATCAGTAGGCTAGGGCATATGGTGTAGAATGATTGTGCGGACCGCACTTGAAATTGTGCGGTCCACAGAAATTCAACCGCGGCCGCAGATCAAGCAATTCTCTATCTTTAGAGAGTTGTCATATTTGAAGTTTCAATGTGCGGCCGCACCCAAAATTGTGCGGTCGCACTTAAAATTGTGCGGACCGCATAACCATCAGTGCTGCCGCACTTCCAAAATTGTGCGGTCCGCACAAGCCTATATGCGGCCGCACCCAGAAATGTGCAGACGACACTTCCCCCAACCTGCATACTGTTTGTCTACAACTGTCTGATACTTTGGATTTGAACTATAACTGATTCATGTTACTATGTATTGCAGATAATGGTTTGATCACGGGAATAAGGTGATACATCCAAGGGGAGGGGGGAACCTTCCAGAGGCAAAGGCAAAAGCACATTACCCCTCGCCCTCCAAAAAGTGATCAGTAAGAATGTAACAATAGGCCGAGGTAGATAGTCGGAGCCCTCTGAATCAAGTTCATATGCCCTGTCTGGGGAAGCATCGGAGGGCGACTCAGTGCAAAGGCAGCCTGCTGTGCAATCACAACCACAGTAGCCTCAGGACAGATACCAGCTCCGAAATGAGCCTTCCACCTCAGCAAGCACTTTTGAGGGTTCAGATGATGACAGTCAAGGTTCAGAACCCTCATCTACTCATGCCCCCACTACACCAGTCACAATTGATGATGATGATGATGATACTCCGGATGACGGTCGAAGGGGTGATACTAGAGTTGCCGGCCTCGAGAGGTCAAAGAAGAAGGAAGTTTGGGAAGATAGGTTTGTGAGCCTGACTACATTCAACAGGTTCCGAGAGTGGTGGCCTCAGAGATCGCTCACACTTAAGCGTCAGTTTCATTCGAAATACTTGAATAGGTCCAATCCAAATATGGCAAAACAGTTTCGGGAGAGAAAATGGTGGACATGGTTCACTAAAAGGGTGGTGGATGCTAAGGAGAACTTAGTCCGGGAGTTCTATTTCAATGTGGCGCACATAAAGAAGGGGACTAAGGTGACTAAGGTGAAGAACTTGAAAGAACGATTTGATCAGACCACCCCAAACACTTATTTGGGGATCGAGGATATGGAACCGATGCAGTATTTAGAGAAGTTCACAATGGGTGATGCAGCTCGCCCTTGGCTAGTTGAAATACTAGCAGCTCTAGGACCAGCACTACCATGGATCAAAGCAGGGGTTCCCATTCAGCGGAACACCCTCAACTTTGAAGCAAAAGGATGGCAAACATTTGTATGCAGCGCATAGACCCAAGCCGGAATGAAAACAATCTCCCAATCCCTTCGGAAGTCCTAGTTGCTTCCATCATGGCCGGGTACCTAATAAATGTGGGTGCCATCATGTCGGCCAACATGTCTCTGGTTGTCAGGCAGGGTGAAAGCTCCTATCCATATCCCAACACTATCAAGGAGTATCTCACGGATGCGGGGTGGATCCCAAGAGCTTTGATACGAAGGTTAGGGCTAAGCAGACCTTCTCCTGGTACTCTCTGAAGGACCCAAGGAACTCAAAGAACAAGGGTAAGTCGACTACTACCGTAGGCCAGTCTAATGAACCGTCGGTGGTAGTTACAGATTCAACTGCCATGCCTTCCACAGCAGTCGGGCCTTCCACCGATACAGCTGCCATACCTCAACCTCCATATTTAGGGCCATCAGTATCAGTGCCTTCCTCCTCTACTTATCTACTCTCTGCACTGCGAGTCTTCCAGACACTGGTGAGTCTCAACAACTGGATGTAGATGGCTACTGCAAATCTGTCTGACCTATCCAGTGCTGTTGCGGCTCAGACTTCTACCCCAGCACCCCATATTCCTCCGTCAGTGGAGGAAATTTTGAATAAATTATTGGAGAATCATAAGACCATCATAGACACCTTGGTGGCACATGGGGGAGCAATTGAGGAGCTTGGGAAGCAGGTGAAGAAGATGAGGAAATCTCAGTCTTCGAAGAAATCAATTGATAAATTGAGACGAGAGGTGACCAAGATAGCAGTCGTTGGAGATCTTCCATTTGACTTACTGATGGAGACAGATCCATCAGTACCAACAGACCCAGCAGCACCATCAGCTCTAGTGGCACCAGCTAGCCAGTCTGAGGATCCAGACCTCACTGCCCACACGGCTCAGGCGGTGCTACAGATGTTCACCAACCTAGCTACTCCCCGAGCAGGGGATGATGAGATCCAGTTGGAGGAGCATGAGGGAGGTGATGCTGCTATGGACACTGAGACCACATAGGGAGTCCTCTCTACTCTTTCCCTTCCTTGTTTTTATTTTATAAAGCATTGAGGACAATGCTTATTTTTATTCGGGGGTGGAGTCTACTTTGATTTGACATTTGACATTAGCCTGTATAAACTGATAACATTCTCTATTTATTTTTACTTTCATTATGTACATATTCTGCTCTCTCTATTGATGTATATATTCTCTTTCCCTTTCTCAGTTTGTATATTCATTTATGCTTTCAGCAGTTTACTTCGTAGCTTCTTTATTTTGTTTTCTCAGTAGTCAATGTTTAGTCTAATAGCTTCTTATTTACTTTAATAACTTCTTTTTAATTTAGTAGTTTCTTTTCATGTTTAAGTGATCAATAAGCCTTTTATTTTCTTAATGCCACGGTTCTTTCCAAAGGTGGTTTTTGTGTGAACCGGATGACTCTTCCCAACGATAGATGGCGTGATAACCTTCTTAAGGGATTGAGTCTGTTTTTTATGTTTAGGTAAGAACAGTAGTAATAATGAATAAGAGGACCTAATTGAGTCGAACTAGATGAGTCAAGCATGCTTTACTTGGTACCATTACACCTAACTACGTGCTTATGATTAAAAATAAGTTCTTGGAAAGAAATAGCTCTAGTTAGTGACCTTTTTACTCTTGTGTTGACTTAAGCAATCATCGAGTGGTTTAGTTGAACCATTAGTGATTTTCAATCTCGAATATGGTTGTTGTGGGCCCTCGACTCTATCCTCTTGAACAATCCAGTTGTGTGAGAGGTGAGATGTTTTGTTGCAAGTTCAAGTACCCGTGCGAATGATCTAGAACTTGCCCCGAATGTGTTTCTAGGCAAAATTCTAAGTTTTGCATGGCTTGAGAAGTGATTGTAGGCTCTTCTTGACCCGTTTTGAAATTTTCCATGACCCACCAATGTTGTTATCCCTAGTAAACCCTTTTGAGCCTAAAACCTTTCTTATTTGATAACCATATTACAAGCCTTTACCCGTTTTGTAGTGATCCTCTCTTGGCACTCGAGCTTTACTTAACACTCTTGAGAAATAATTGGCTAAAACATAAGTTTGAGGGAGAGACGAGAAATTTGAAAGTGGTATCAAGGTACAAAAGGAAAAAAATGAAGAAAAGGAAAGTCAAAGAAAAAGAAAGAAAGAACAAAAAAAATGCAAAATGAAAGTGAATAAGGTGAAGAGTTGAAGGGATTCAAAGAAAAGCAAAAATGCAAAGCATGGAGAAAACAAAGAAGGAGAAAAAGAATATCATGACCAAGAAAGAGTGATGTTAAGTCTCTCTAGTTCCCCTAAGGAAAAAGAAAATGACTCAAGGAGTCGGCAAAGCATGAGCCAAAAAGAGAAAATGGAGTGCTTAAGGAAAGATGAACCCGTTCTATTCCAACATTTCCTACCTTAGTCCAAAAGCCTTCATTACATTTCAAAAATGCCCTATGTGATTTCAAGCCGAGTGAACTTACATTAGTGGTGATTTACATGAGGGGCAAGCATATGGTACTTAGAGTCGTACTTGTGACATTCTTTTGAGAGAGATGAGCGAACTTTTCACAAATCCTTAAATTGAGTGCTACATTCTTAAGTGAGATATGCTAACGGAGAGTAGAGGAGGAGGAGTTTGGGATCCACAATGACCTACATGAAAGAGTGAACTTCCTTGATGAGTAAAGTCAACTCTTGATGCTCTAGTGTCACATTAGAACTATTTGTGCTTAAAACTTCAAATCATTGCTTTGTTGATAATTCATAAGTGTTGCGCGTAATTGTTGGTCCCAATTGATGTGCGTTTGGTTCACCTTAGATTAGTTGGAATAGCTCTTATCTTGTGGAGGTGGGAATTACCTTATTTGCTTGAAGACAAGCAAAAGCTTAAGTTTGGGGGAGTTGATAAGTGGGAATTTTGACTACTTATTAGCGCCTTTTAGCTTTCGTTTTAGTCCAAAAGTGTCTAATTGTATTCTCGAAAACTGATGAAATATGCTTACCTGCAGGAGTATTGGAAAATAAAACACTACGATAAAATCCAACTCAAGGAGGAGTGATCTGAACAAGGACAAAAATCAGGCACAAAAGCTCAAGTGCGGACCGCAGATTTCTATCTGCGGCTGCAGAATGTGAAGGAAAATCAACAGAGCCCCAGTGCAAAGTGCGGACTGTACAATTATTGTGTGGATGCAGAAGCTACGTAAAAGCCAAAGTTTAGAGAGTTTCATTTCAAGCTCAAGAAGAAATGCGGACCACACAATAATTATGCGATCGTGGAAACAGCTATGCGACAACACTCAGGAAATGTGTGGTCCGCAGAAGAGCCCAGTACCGCCGCACCTAGAATTGTGCGGACAACAGAACAAGAGAGATGCGGCCGCAATCCAGAATTGTGCGGCCGTAGAGTCAACTCCTGTCAAGATCTGAAGAGAAGTGTGGACCGCACATATAATTGTGCGGCCGCAAAACCTCCAAAAGGGCAATTTTGTCCAAAAATTTTAGCTTTATATAAATAGACTACTTTCACGAAATTAGGTCAAGTTTTGAATATTAAAAGTATTGTAGACGTTTTTCTATACCCCTTTAGGCAACTTTAGCTTACTTTGGTGATTTAACATTGGATTATTATCTTTTAATCTTACAATATAGTTTTATCATCTTTTCTTCTCTATTTTCCTCTATACCTATTATGAGTAGATAGATTTTTAGCTAGGGTTGTGACTCAACCCTAGTGTGTGAACCTAATGGGTGTTTGATTTATGGCTTGTTTATGGTTGGGTATTTATTATTTAGCCTTGTTCTTGCCTTTAATTATAGAATTAATGGTTGCAAACATTAGTTTATGCCTATTTGACTTGGTCACTACTTGAGAAAGAGAGATGAGTCTAGGAAAACTTTGCTAACAAGAATTTGGGATATAATCAAGAGATTGATAGTCTCAATTAAAGGGTTGAACCTAGAGATAGTAAAACCCGATTTGAGCATTTTATCAACTGTTTTGTTCAATACCTATTTGGACTTGAGAAAGCCAAATTGGGCAAAACTACTCTCTTACCGAGAGGTATTGAGTGGGTATTTGAGTGTTGATTGCTATAATACACCCCGACCAACAAAATAAGCTTTAAAGTTTACAACCCGTTAGGCAAACACCTAGGTGAAGGTCATACCCCTAGGACTTTTTATATATTTGAAAACCATCCAAAAATAATACTCTCTAGTTTTATATCTTTAGAATTGTAATCCTTAACGTAATTTTAGAAGTAAAAACAAAACCATATTTGTGGAAGTGCAACCAAGATACTTCACGTGTTTTATCCAAATATATACCACTAATCCCATCTCAGCTCCCTGTGGATTTCATCCTGACTCCTTGTTGGATATTCTTATTGCAATCGACCTTTTCATAACCCCGAAGTGGAGATCATTCCCAAGTGGAGATTACTTTACATTTTAGTGCAAAGCTCTCTCAACAAAGCGGAGACACACTCTACAAATCAAGCTCTCCCAACAAGCGGAAACATTTTCTCAGTGAAAAACTCTCTCAACAAGCAGAGACGCACTCCACCAGTCAAATTTGTCAAAACAAGCGGAGATACTTTTCAATGCTCTGACAGCTGAGGAACGATACACAACCCGGCTAACAAATCGAGTCAAGTACAAGTATCCCATCATCCTGATCCCAAATAACGGCTCGTCGATAGCCAAGCAGCATCATTCTTGCATCATTTACATCACATCATAATATATTCTGCATTGCAGGAACAAATATTGCAACGTGGAACTCTTTCTAAGCAGCAGACCAAACTACAATGCTATGAGGGACAACATACTCATTAGCAGGCCAAGGATCCAAGTTCAATCATAAAACGACCAGTGGAACTCAAAATTTTCAAATCCTTCAAGTCTATCCGAATTCAAGCTATCGTGAGTGCCCAATCCCCCTGTCTCGCCGTATCGTCATAATACGATACTGGGGCAATTCTTGCTAATATCGCTCCCTCAAAATCCTCACTCTAGAACTACATGAGGCCTGATCCTCATTAAATTCGACGTATGTAAGCAATTCAAAACCATAAGTCAGCCCCAACTTCCAAAATCTTCCCAAAATCTTCCTTAACTCCCAAACGTGCAGCTCATAATCTTCGTGTCATTCCTGTAATGTATGCCTAAAGTTGGGACAAAATTGGCTTTGGTTCATTTTCTTAGTCCGAAAACTCTTTCATCGTCTCCGGTCAAAGAGAGGCAGCTGTTGACGACCAATTTTGACCCTCCCTTTTAAATTAATTTACTTATACTTAATAATTTACAATAAATATTTTGAAAGTATTTATTTTATCAATAAATACATATTTTTACAAATTAATTAAGTATTAGTTTTGAAATTAATCACCCAGCATTAGTATTATGTAATTACAAAAGTACTTATTATTTTGAAATATTTTTAATACGCCATAAAAGTTTTATAATTTATTACTCCTTAAAATTTGGATTAATTAGATTACTATAATTCAAAATTGGTGTTGTATTTTAGAAAACAAAGTATTTTATAAATAATTTCAATAATTAATAGTGTATTTGATAATTATAATTTTACTATATTTTATTGGAAATTAATTAAGCTTAATTAAATTAAATTTTAAAAGGTTAAAAACTAAAAGGCTACAATTGCAATTCCTTAATAAAATACAAAGTGGCTATTCATTAAATCAATTCCAGCCCAATACACAAGTCCAGTCCGAAAATAACCCAGGTCAAATCCCCCCTTCTCCACTTTGGCAACCCATGCCATTTCCATTGAACTAATGAGATCGTGCCACGTCACCCGCCCTTATCACTCACAAAACAAACACACATATATCTGAACCGTTAGTCCATCTGATCGACGGCTTACATTTAATCTCCAATTTTCTCCTAATTTTTAATCACCCGCCCAGAAATCTCATCTCCATCGTCAAAATCCTATAATCAGACAGCCACCAAAATTCCTCCCAAATACCCTTAAATGCCTGAATTATCAAGGTCATTGATCAAATGATCCAACGGCTCAGATCTTTTCCTCATGCTTTAACCCAGGGACTGTTTGGTCTCATTCCCTAACCCTAATTCATTTGTCACTTACCTTGTTGCCTCTCTTTCCCCTTATCTCCCTTTTCTCTCAACCGCACAGCCCAAATCAATCAAAAAACCTAGCACAAATTCGTGCAAGGTCATAAACTCACCTAGAGATTCATCTTCCGTGTCTCCCACATCCGTGATTCTCATTGAAGCTTTCCTCTTTCATTGATCGAGTTTGAAATCCCTCAAATTCCAACCCTAATCGCAGAGATGAAACTTCAAATATCCTTTGATCTTTAAAATCTATGGCATGTAGGGTTATCCATTTTGCTCCCGTACTTCAAATCTTGTTGTTCTTTCTATTTTCACCATTTGGTTTCAAAAGCCCCAATCTGAAAACCCAAACCAAAACGTGAAACTTCAACTCGTCTGACTTCTTCCTTCGTTCTTTCAAATCGAAGAAGGCATGAAGACGTTAGCTGGCTTCATCATTTATATTCGATATCCAGAGGTCAAATGCAATGACCTTTAGGTATTAGGGTTTTGATCAATGGTCTCTCATGCTTCAATGGTCGGTCTCTCACTTTCCCCTTCTCAGGTAAAATCGCTACTAATTTCCCTCTATTTCTCTATAATTTTCACTTCATTGTGCTTGCATCACCATTCCTCCGTCATTCTCCACTATCGATTTGAATATGCAACACTAATGCATTCACAACCACTATAAGTATGGGCTTTTAATGTTCTCACCTAACATAACCTAACACACAGAAGAGATACAATAAAGACACCACAAAATCACTTAGCAAATATCAATTTTAGTCTTAGGTAATAAAAATCGAGCTAGGGTTCTACCTAGCTTCTAATTTCTTTCTGATTCTGACTCTTACACTAATCGGGGTGAGTTCTTGACTCTATACGGCTAGGAAAGAATATTTTGTTTGGTTTTCTACTCAAGAGGAGGTCAGTACACCTCCATCATTTCTCTTTTAATCACTTCATTCGAAAATCATGAACGTGCTATTGTTTTCCTGCTACCTGTATCATTTATAATGATTTCTATTAGTCTATGATTGTCTATTTTAGTTCATTATGGATTTGTTGTCAATTTGTGGTCAGCTTTTATGTTTCATTAGTATTGATTAAGTAGCTATGTGACCTTGTGACTTCTGTTCTGTATTAAATAGCCTATGTGGTTAAGCTGCTTAACATGCTTTAATGATTTCTCACACATACCAAGACTTCAGACCTCCCCCTAATGATTCTGTTATAATCTCCATGCTTATTATGCCATGATGTTTCGAGTTCTGTTATTCTATACTTAGGTTTGATTTTATAGTCTTCATGCTTATGATGATGTATTTCTATTTAATTCTGTTATTCTATACTTAGGGTTATTGTTGTAGTCTTCCTTCTTATCATGCCATATTCTTCTAAGTTCTAAAATTCTATACTTGGGGTTGCTGTTAGATGATTCTAGCTAGAACATACATGAAAGCATATAGGTAACTCCGCATCACTTGGTTAAGGTTTATGAAACTTAAGTGTTTCTAATGCTCTCCTTCTTTGTGTAAGTGTTTGTTAACCTTTAAGCATTCTCTGAGTCACCACTATGAGAACTTTATATCAATGCGTAAAAGTTAATTGTAGACAGTCTCATTAGGATAGACCTTTTGTGAACATCAGTATTCATTCTGCTATATTTTCGTATGATCTAGCTACCTCTCATGAACTAGATGGTATTTGTGTCTACTTTAGTTGAATGCAACTCCACTATGCCTAGTTATCAACCTTAGTCTGTACAGTTGAGTTAAGTTTGCTTAGTATGATGTTTCCCATGTTCTTAAACCCTTTAATGATACTAATAATATGATTCTATAATGTTTGAGACTCATCCTATCTTGTGAGGTCATAACTTTGATTGAAGTCTCTGTATGTGTGGAAGTTTGGCATGAATCTTTGTTTATCCCTCATAACTTCATACTTTTGAACACTGTTTTGAAACTGTACTCAGTCCTATCTCTCCCATGTTAATCTGGATTGAATATGGTATTGGAGAAATATTTGGTTGTTACTGATTGAGTACAATAACTTGGCTATGTCATTGTATGTATATTTTTACTGATGATTTCAAAGGACTCAAGTAGTGTTATCAACCTATGGGTATGCTCACGGTAATATCTGGAGTTAAACTAATCTGTGATCAACGTTAAGGCATTAACATCTGTATCCCAAAGTTGTTGCAACTCTAAACTATGTGCTATTTATCTATCTCTGAGATGTATGATTCCAATTGTATGTTTTTTTAGATTAACCAGTATGATGTTCCTGCCTATGTGTGTATTTGGAATTTGAGCTTCATGTCTGTCTAGTATGTTAATCAATCGCCTAGGGATGAAAGTATTTTTATAAAAAATGGGGATTGTTTCTATGTGTTTGCCTATGTTATTCTGTTAAGAAAGAGTATGCTTCTGTGGTAGGAAATGTCATAGTAGTTGGTTTGCATTGAAAGAGCCTCATTGCCATTCAAACCTATAGGGAAGAAGGAGTTGTTAGTTGTTAGGGGTATTTGGTAGTAGAGTTTAACTCTAGGTTGGGCTGCTATCCTCGGCACAAGCATTGCTCTGGACCTTGAGACCCTTGGGAACTTTGAAATGTCGGGGGATTCAAAGGGGGCATCGACCTTGAGTAGAATTCTCTTCTTAGACCTTGATTTATTGACACTTGTTATTCTCTTTGGGTTTGGTGTTTAATGACAACGAAAGGTGTTCAATGTGGATCATTTACAATACATAACCTCCACATTAGTATGACTTTCTTAGTATTTAAAGACTGTCAATGATCTTTTCCTTTGTTCTTTGCTTGAAAATTTCATATATAGGCATGCATATAGTATTGTTTTTCTAATGACCTTCTCTCTTCTTTTTGAACATGTACAACGATTTGGGCCTACTGAGTTCTTTAAGAACTCAGGCCCAAGTCCACCCGTGCTATGTCTTAGAAGGTTCAGGGTCAGCTGTTGCTCGTCCCTGTTAGTGCTGGGCCTGCCTCTTTGAGGCCCAAATACCAGAGTCATTTCTTTTCCTTCACTTCTTTATTTACTGCTTTCGTTATTCTACAGTTGCACTATGTCGTTATCCTTCACTGTATTTTTTGTTGTTTTATCTCATATGTATATGACAAGCATATATTGGATTGAATGATTTACTTTATCTTTTAATTCATATAATAGTTACTTAAGCAAGCCTTAAAGAACCCGGGATTAAAAGAGGCCTTAGTAATTAATTCTACATTCACTAGTTGTGAATTGTTGTTAATTCATTATTCTTTACTAACTCTTTTCTTAAAGATTTTTGAAGCCCAAAGTCATGACAAAGATGACAGTCCCTCTTTTCAAATATTATTTTCCTAAGACTCTTCTTTAAATCTATCCTCTTTAAACGACATTCCCTTATTTTAGGCGTTATGCTTTAAATAAAGTAGGTCGTACTCTTATATACACTAGTTAAGCATAGTACAAACAATTAGTCCTAAATCTAGTCTAAGTCCTATGGAGTTACCTTAGGTAGATTTTAAGGAGTGCCTAACATCTTCCCCTTAGAAGAAAAAGAACCCTTACCCATAATCTCACTGGTTAGCAGACCAATAAAAATAGGACTTTTTAGTAATTAAATGGTACCCTAGTATACCTTTAAATATTAGGTGGCGACTTTCTTTCATCAGCAACAGAGAAATCACAAGTTGAATCTTATTTTGACTAGTGCAAAATAGGAGCAATAACATGATTAAAATGTGCATACTTGGTCAGTCTGTCCATAATGATCCAAACTGTGTCAAATCTCCGCAATATCCACGGCAAACCTACCACAAAGTTCTTAGTGATACGCTCCCACTTCCACTCTGATATATTAATATTCTGAAGCAACCCACTAGGTCTCTGGTGCTCATACTTGACATGCTAACAATTCGAACATCGAGCAATATATCCAACAATGTCCTTCTTCATCCTCCACTACTACTAATGTTGCCTCAAATTTTGGTACATCTTTAAAGCACCCAGATGAATAGAATACTGTGAACTATGAGCTTCCTCATGGATCAACTCTCTTAACACATCCACATTAGGACAAAAATCTGACCCTGAAGCCGTAACACACCATCATCACCAATAGCAACGTCCTTAGCACCACCTCGCTGCACCGTGTCCTTAAGGACAAGCAAGTGAGGATCATCAAACTGACGGGCCTGATGTGCTCCAACAAGGACGATTGTGATACAACACAAGTAAGGACTCTGCTAGGCTCAGATATATCCAATCTCACAAATTTGTTGGACCAAGACAAAACATTCATAGCCAAAGGCCTCTCCCCAGCTGGAATAAATGCTAGACTCCCCATCCTCTTCGCCTTTCTACTCAAGGTGTACAATATTGACATTTCTCAGATGATAAAGAATGGTGATATCATAATCCTTCAACAACTTCAACCATCTTCACTGCCTTAAATTTAAATCTTTCTGTTTAAACAGATGTTGGAGACACCAATGATCCGTATACACCTCACAAGACATGCCATATAAGTAATGCCTCCAAATCTTGAGTGCATGTACAATAGTTGATAATTCCAAATCATGTGTTGTATAGTTCTTCTCATGGGACTTTAATTGGAGCGATGCATAGGCAATCGCCCTACCGTCCTACATCGACACACACCTAATGCCAACCGGCGAAGTATCACAATAAACTGTATATGAACCGATTCCGAAGGCAAAACCAATACTGAAGTTGTAGTCAAGGTTGTCTTGAGCTTCCGAAAGCTCTCCTCATACTTATCTGACCACCTGAATAGATCTCTGAGTCCATTTAGTCAATGTGGCTGCAATAGATGAAAATCCTATTATGAAGTGGTGGTAATAACCAGCCAAACCCAAGAAGCTCATGATCTTTGTAGCAGTAGAAGGTCTACCCGAATTCTTAACTGCCTCAATCTTCTTTGGGTACACCTTAGTCCCATCAATAGATACCATATGATCCGAGAATGCCACCGAGTCTAACCAAAACTCGCATTTGGAAAACTTAGCATAGAGCTTCTTCTCCCTCAAAGTCTGGAGCATGCTCCTCAAATGTTGATCATCCTCCCCCCCTACTACGGGAATACACCAATATATCATCAATGAACACAATGACAAAAAATTCCAAATAAGGATAGAACACACTATTCATCAAGTGCATAAAGGTTGTTGGGGAATTATTCAACCCAAACAACATCACCAAAAACTCATAATGCCCATAACGAGTTCGGAAAACAGTCTAAGGAATGTCAGAAGCCCTAATCTTAACCTAGTGATACCCCGATCTCAAATCAATCTTTGAGAACACTCTGGCACCTTGAAGATTATCAAACAAATCATCAATGTGCGATAACAGATACTTGTTCTTGATGGGCACCTTGTTCAACTGCCGATGGTCAATACATATTCTCATAGACCTATCCATTTTCTTAACAAACGACACCGGCTCACCCCAAGATAAAACAATAGGCCTGATGAACCCCTTATCCAACAACTCTTGCAACTGTTCACTCAATTCCTTCAACTTCGTTGGATCCATACGGTATGGAGGAATAGAGATAAGCTGCATGTCCAGTGCCAAATCAATGCTGAAATTAATATCCCTGTGGGGTGGCATGCCCGGTAGGTCTGCTGGAAACACATCTGAAAACTCCCTCATTGCTGGAACTTACTCAACAATAGAAATGTCAGCACTATCATCTCTGACAAAATTTAGATAGGCTAAACATCCCTTCTCAACCATCCATTGAGCCTTAAGAAATGAAATCACTCTACTAGGAGTGTAACCAAGAAAACCCTTTCACTCCAACCTCGACAACCCTGGCATCGCCAATGTCAGGTCTTAGCGTGACAATCAAGAATAACATGGTACGGAGATAACCAATACATACCAAAGATCGCATCAATATCCATCATATCTAACAATAGGAAGTCCACCCTCGCCTCAAAACCACAAATAGTGATCACATATGACCGATAAACTCGATCCACTATTATAGAATCACCAACAGGTGTATACACATGCACATGAGCAGCAAGAACCACGAGGCATATCCAGACAAGAAGCAAAATATGATGACACATATGAATAAGTAGAACTATGATCAAATAATACGGAAGCATCCCCTTGGCACACAAAAACAATACATGTAATCACTGCATCAGAAGCAAGAACCTCAATCGTCCCTGGGAACGCATAACATCTGGCCTGGCCTCTAGTAGACTGGCCTCCCTCTCTAAGATGACCACGTGTTGAATGACCTCCACATCGAGCTGGCTTAGCGGGTGGTATAGTGATTGGCGCAAAAATCATAGTCTTGCCTACCTACTACACTAGTCCTCTGCAAAGACGAGAGAAATACTTCCTGACATTATCCAACTCTCCACATTCATAGAAACCCCTGACAGAAAAATGACTGTGAGGCATGAGTCGGACCCCGTGAACAAGAATTACCACTAGAAGATTTCGGTATCGACGAACCATGAACTGATGGACTATGGTAAGAGCTCTAAGATGGGAGTACACTTGAATGAAGACTGCACTAAAGCTCCTCGACCGGGTGGCGGTGAAGGAAAAGCTAGCCTTCTAGAATGGTCTCTCCCAAATAGACCTTGGCCTCCAAACGAGGCACCACCGAATCTACCTGAATGTCGAGATATATTGTCCCTACCCTGCATAATCTCCCTAGGCTCACTATGGATACTCTCAACATGACGTGCTATCTCCACGACCATGTAAAAAGCATTCCTAGTCTCGGTCTCTTTAGCCATAACAAGGCGACTACTGTAGTGAAAACCCTCTAAGAATCTCCTCAATTTTTCCTCCTCGGTGGGAATTAAAGCAGCACCATGATGAGATAGCTCTGTAAATCTCATCTCATACTCAGTAATTGATATCTTATCTTGTTGTAAGTACTCAAATTGCTTCCTCAGCTCCTCTCTCCGAGTGCATGGCACAAACTGCTCTATGAAAACTATAGAGAACTGAGCCCATGTAAGAAGAGGTGATCCTGATGGTCGACCCATCTCATAAACCTGCCACCACCTCTTGGTCGTACCTTGTATCTAGAAGGCAGTGAAGTTAACTCCATTAGACTCAAATAGTCCGAAGTTGCATAGAATCTAATGACAACGATCAAAAAATCCTTGAGCATTCTCTGAAGGTGTACTACTAAAGTGAGGAGGATGAAACTTGGTGAACTTATCTAACCTCCTCAACTCAATAGCTGACATCACGTGCCTATCCTCAAGTTGAGCGGCAATAATAGGCAGAAACCCCCAACTAGTAACACTACAGGAGTCTGATAACCACGAGCAACCTGCTCTGTGGTATGAGTACCTGGAGTCAGTAATCTATCCCTTTCCTGGAAAGTAGTTGGTACAGTAGGGAGTGCCCCGGCCTAAGCCAAATTCGAACAAACCAACCATACGAATAAAAGTATCATGTACAGCAGACGAGATAAATAAGCCTTGGGGAACCTAAGTTGGTACACCCAGCTCCATATAATCATGCACCTGCTCCTCAATAAGAGCGACTGGTGGCTGTACCGGCACCTTCTTAGTTGCACCCGATGATCGAGTCCTCACTAACTGTGAAAGAATAAAAATCAAGGATTCAAACTTAAGTATAAACAAATATGCATGACAGAGAATGAAAGAAAGTGAAGTTTTCTAACAACCTTATAACCTCTCGAAGATAAGTACAGGTGTCTCCATACTAAGCAACCTAGTACTCGGATACCAACTTGTCACTAACCAAACTCCCACCGGAGCCATGATCGCACCTAACACCGCTTTCTAGGTAAGCCATCAATCAAAAAGCAGCAACAAACTTAAATAGCATAAATACATAATCTCAATAGCTGAATAATCATAAATAACATAAGCCAATGGCAATAATACAACTAAAACCATCCTATGATCTAGTGTCAATGAGAACATGAGCACTACAACATTTAAATACATAGTCTAATCCAAAATACAGAACTATTTGAAAGATAGAACAATGATAACATAAATAAAGAAGAAGGATATTTCAAGGCCTGCGAACAGATTCAACAGCTACCTTAAATCTCCAAGAACTGGTACGGGTTCCACCTGCTAACAATCACCTCTCTCAGTAGTACCTGGATCTGCACATAAAGTGCAAAGTATAATATGAGTGTAATTGACCCCATGTACTCATAAGTAACAAGCCTAACCTTGTGCTGAAAGTAGTGGCGAGTTTGGCATGTGTCCAGTATTCAATACCAATAATTAATATCAATAACGATAGAATAATAACGGTAAATAAAAATAGCTCAAGCAATATTAAATTCAACATTTTCACAAATAGTAGGAAAATATGCATACTTTTCGAGAATAGTAGTTAACATATAAATTCTTTCACATTTAAGGAAAGAATTAACATGCGGGAAGAATCACAACCTAGTACCTGCATGACAAGTAAACATGTAAGGAACAACAAGATCACAGTTAGATCATCAAGTATATCAAATCTTATCACATTTATAGTGCCTGACACAATTGCCCTTCAATCATCACAGAAAATAACACTCAGCACTATATGGGTGCTTGACACTAGTCCATAAGCTAAGCACCTATATGAGCCTGTGTTTGCGCCCACGGTTATTACCTGACTCTGGAGGGGTGGGTCATTTCTCAAGCACTGATCAGATCTAAGTCAACGATCATTGTCACATAGCCCAACATGGGGCCTGGCGCACGCGTCACCTCATATTAAATACCCTTTGCCGAATGCGGGGACTGCCATACGCGTCACCTCAAAATCAATACTAAATCGGCTAATTGGACCGGCTTAGTCATCAACTGCTCAAGTATCAAATATTCCATCTCACAGTAAACAACTCAAACCGTGTCATATATATAAGGGCATCAACCGCATGTGAGATAGCATATAAAGGATGCACACAGACTGCTATAATGCGCGAATATAGAGTCATGACTGAGAGTATGACTAAAATTAAGGCAAATAACTCAAATAGCAAGAAAAGCCCCATTATGTCTCAAACATATAAACACATAGCCTAGACATGATTTCTAGCATGAATAATAGCTCAAGTAGTTATACAAATAGAGAAAATACGGATATAAGAGGTATGATAGAAAAACAAGGCACAAGATAGCCTAAGATATATCCGGATCATGAATAACCTCGTGTACGCGCATGCGCCTGTCACCTAGCACGTGCGTCACCTCTAAAATATCTCAAATATAATAGCCAACAGGAAAATTACCCTCAAATCACGTTTAGACGTATTACTTACCTCAAAGCACGTGAATCAATACTCCAAAAAATTCCCACCCTAATCGACCTCCAAACAACTCGAATTTAGTCAAATAACACACCATGATGTCAAATAATATTAAAGGAAACAATATCGAAGCATAAAGACTCGATCTTTAATGAAAAAACATAAAGTAAACCAAAATGGTCAACCTTGGCCACGCATCCCGGAACACGATAAAAGTCACAAATCTTAATTACCCATTCGAATACGAGTTCAAATATACAAGTTTCATCCAAATTCGACTCCGAATCGGGGTCCAAACTCCATTTTTTACTCTCCAAACCAGAGATCTTTATCATTAATGCAACCTTCATTTTGCTCATTCATGGAGTTGTATTTAGTACCTCTAAAAAATATGATTATCCATCGTTAGTTAGTAATGTGGGTTGGCTTGGATTACTTAGTGTTGCGCACCTAGGAGGGCAGTGCGCTTTGGGATGCGAATGAGCCAAATCCCCAAATTTCTCCTTTAGATCTTATCACCCAAAAGCCAAAATCAAGAGTAGTGTCATGAATAATAATCAAATTCGAGATAAAAGCACTTACCCAATCCAAATGGGTGAAAATTACCTCAAAAATAGCCTCGGTCCAAGCTCGCAATCTACAAATATGGTAAAATAAGCCATAATACTCTGACCAGTGATTCTAACTTATGCGGCCCAACTGTCGTGTAACGACCCGACTTGTCATTTTAAGAATTAACGCCCCGTCCAGTGGCTTGAGATCTCGATCAGCTTCGTAATATGTATCATGACCCGCGGGGTGTGGTCGAGTTTGATTTTCGGAAGATTCAAAATTTAATTAAAAGAACAATTCTTATTTAAGAAGCTTAAAAGAAAGAGTTGACCGGGGAGTTGACTTTTGAGAAAATGACCCCGGAATGGAATTTTGATGATGTCAATAGCTTCTTATGATGATTTCGTACTTCGGTATATGTTCGGATTCGGATTTGGAAGTTCGTAGGACAATTCGACGCTTTTTGGTGAAAGTTAGAAAATAGAAGATTTTTGAAAAGTCCGACCGAAGGGTGAAATTTTGATAACAGGGTCGGATTTTGATTCCGGAAATGAGAATAGCTTCATTTAATCAATTTTTACTTGTGTGAAAAATCTGAAGTCATTCCGAATTGATTTGATACGTTTCGGCACAAAATATAGAAGTTGGAGGATTTGAAAACTTATAATTCGATTCGATGCGCGATTCATAATTTCGGCATTGTTTGATGTGGTTTGAAGCCTCGAGTAAGTTCATATTGTATTTTAGGACATGTTGGTATAATTGGTTGAGGTCCCGGGGGCCTCGGGTGGATTTTGAAAGGTTAACGGAGCAATTCGGACTTGGAAGAAGCTGCTGGAAAATGGCAGAAGTTGTTGGAATCGCACCTGCGGAATTTTGGGCTCAGGTGCAACCTCGCAGAAGCAAGGATTTCGTCGCAGAAGCGAGCTGGGCAGAGCTGGAGGAAGGTAGCAATGCGGACAGCCTTCCGCACCTGCGCAATCGCAGGTGCGATGTTTTCTACGCAGATGCGACGAGTCAGCGCAGAAGCGGAAGTTGCTGCGCACCTGCGATCATCGCAGAAGCGAAAATAGCTCCGCATGTGCGAGCTTGTGGCTGGGCAGTGATCTTCGCAGATGCGCATCTTGGCTCGCAAAAGCGAGGATGCAGATGCAGAAAATTTGTCCGCAGGTGCGAAACTGAGCAGAATGTTAAGGACCAAATATGGTCATTTCGCCATTTTTCGATTGAGATTTTGGAGCTCGGTTTTTGGGCGATTTTGGAGGAGTTCTTCAAGACTTTGACTTGGGTAAGTGTTCTGTATCCTAAAGTAATTATATTTCATGAATCTATGATTATATTCATCGTTTAATTCGGATTTGAATGGAAGAAATCAAGATTTTTACAAAATCTTCCAAAAACGAAAATTTAAGATTTGAAAATCGAGTTGTTATTGGAATTCGATAAAATTGGTATGGTTGAACTCGTATCAGAATGGGTGTTCGGATTTTATGAAAACTATGTCAGGTTCGAAGGGGCGAGCCCCGCGTTGACTTTTGTTGACTTTTTGGAATAAATTTTTAAGTCGGCGTATTATTATCTGGAATTATTTTCGATGAATTTTAATGAAGTTATACAATTAATTTGGATAGATTTGAGCTGTCTGGAGGTCAATTCAAGCAAGAAGGCTATTTTGAAATATCGGCCTAACTTCAAAAAGGTAAGTGTCTTGCTTAACCTCGAGTAGGGGGATTACCCCTTAGGCATTGAGTCTTATGTGCCATTTGTGAAATGTGAAAAGCCGTGTACGCGAGGTGACGAGTATGTACTCGGGCTTATACGTGCAAAATTCGTTGAAATAAAGTCTTAGACATTATTGTGTAGTAAATTGGAAAATTATGGAAAAATTATTAAATCATCTGTTTGCCATGCCTAAATCCTTATTGTTGAATTTGTTTTTATATGATAATTTGATGTGATTGTTACTTGAAATATTTATAAAATTTTGTGAGTATTGTTGGTTTAATATTTCTTGGAAATAAATTCCAATATGAATTTTCTTATGCAAATAATTAATTTAAGCGAGTTTAAGAAGAAGTGTTAATATAATTATCTAAATTTGCATTAATGAAGGCTTTGCTTTATGCTGAGTAATTTCTATCTCTATTGATTGTCTTTGGATGTTATATACATTGTGTGGAGCCTTAGGCTATTGGTTTTGAAATTAATTAATTTTGTTATATCTTTGGAATTTGGTTGTGTCCATTGGGCAAATTGTGATATGATTTGATTTTGTTATGTTGCCGTGATAATTTTTCGTGTAAATTGTTGTATTGTGTGAGTTATTATTTTGAGAAATTATTGTGTTGTGTGAGTTATTATTTTGGGGAGATAAGGGTGGCATTTCACCATTGATATTATGTGGGTATAAGGGTGGCATATCATTATTGTTGTGTTTGTTGGAATATTGTCTGGGCGGAGCGATAATGGTGGCTATAGGAGCGATAAGGGTGACAATATGAGCGATAAGGGCAGCTATTGATATTGTCTAGGCGGAGCAATAAGGGTGGCTATAGGAGTGATAAGTGTGGCAATAGGAGTGATAAGGGTGGCTATTGTCATGGACGATATGTGATGATACAGAGATGTGGTGTTGATAATTTTCATGTGATGTTGTGATTTTCTTGTGTTTATTTTTATACCTTGTGCCATTTGTCTTGTTGTTGGTAAAATTGATAACAATCTGATTTATGTTGAAATTGAGAGTGTGTGGCCATTGCCAGGCGAATTATAATATGAAATGTGGGTACGAGATGTCGTGAGTAAATAATGAGGATATTTGGCACGTGAATTGTCCATGCAGTTGTGATATGAAATGAGGGCACGAGGTGCCGGAAAAATATGATGATTTAATTATGGGCACGAGGTGCCGTGGAAATATGAAAATGGGATGAGACTCGTGTTTTTATGATTATGAAATGAGATGTCACGTGATGACTTTTTAATTGAAATAATTATATTCAAAATATTTATTTGGAAGGATTTTTATTCAAAAAGAATTATATTTGAAAGATATTTATTTGAGAAAATTATATTGGAAAAGATTTATTGAAAGAGTTATATTTGAAAAATAATTATTTGAGAAAACTACATTTAAAAGAGAGTTATTTGGAAGAATTATATGTGAAGGATATTTATTTGAAAAACTTTAATTAATTGGGCATACATGTATTTATTAATTGTTGAGTGATATTTATGGTATTTTTGTTGTCTTGCTGCGCATACCACTGGTTGTTTTATCCTGCCCTTATTGCTATCTGTTTCCTAGTATTTTGTATATTATATTGCACATGTTATTAGACTAGTGAGTGTCTTGATTGTACCTCGTCTCTACTCCATTGAGGTTAGTCTTGATACTTATTGGGTACCAACCGTGGTGTACTCATACTATACTTCTGCATATTTTTGTGCAGAGCCAGGTATTGGAGATATCGGACTTGAGCAGAGTTAAAGCGGGATCGTAAGGATTCAAGGTAGAGCTGCTTGGCCGTCGCAGTCCCTTGGAGTCTTTTCATTTCATTGTACTGTTAATTTGTAATCAAACAGTATTGTATATTCGGTCCTCGTAATCATTCCATGTATTCAGTTAGAGTTCGTGACTCAGTACTATCAGTCTTCGGAGGTTGTATATTGTAATTATTTTCGCTGTTAGTTTAAAAAAAATGGCTTTAAAAGGTAATTAAAATCGACTTACCTAGTCTTACAGACTAGGTGCCATCACGACGCCTGTGGTGAAATTTTGGGTCGTGACATGTCGCTTCTATGGTATCGCATCTGTGGAAAATATCTTCCAGATGCGAAAACAACTAAAGGCATCGATATGCCGTTTCTGCGCAAATATCCCGCTTCTGTGGAGATATTAGAGAACATGCGCATTTTGCAAGGGACACCGCATATGCGGACACCCCTGATCCCAGCCATATGTACATCTGTGACTCTACATCTGCTTCTGCGGACTCGCACCTACGGACCAAAACTTCGCAGGTGCGAAAACACGAGACTTGATATGCCAACTAGCTCCAAAATGATCCGAAACTTATCTGAAACACACCTGAGGCCCCCGTCCAATCACACCAACTAGTCCCAAAATATAACACGGACCTATTCGAGCTCTCAAATCACACATAGTAATAGCAAAACTATAAATCGCACCTCGATTCAAGCTTAATGAATTAAGCAACTTTTAAACTTTCAAAATTCATATCGAACCACGTCTAACCAATTCGGAATAACCCCAAATTTTATACACAAGTCGAAAATAACATAAAGGACCTATTCTAACTTCCAAAACAATAATCCGACCTTGATAGCCTCAAAGTAATTCCCAGAGTAATTCCCAGTCAAACCTATGAACCTTCCAAACCTTCAACTTTTCAACTTTCGCTAATTAGCGCTAAACCAACCTAGGAACTCCCAATCCAAATCCGAACATATGCCTAAGTTCAAAATCACCATACAAAACTATTGGAACTATCAAATCACCACTTCAAGGCCGTTTATACCAAAGTCAATCATCGGTCAACTCTTATAACTTAAGCTTCCAACCATGAAATTAAATATTTCAATTCATTCCAAAACCTTCCCGAAACCAAACTAGCCATCCCCACAAGTCACAAAGCAACAATATGCATACGGAAAGTCTTAAATAAGGGAACGGGGCTCAAACGACCAGCCGGATCGTTCCAATTCAAAGCAAGTTGAGATAGATGAATTCGTGTTCATCTTGCTCTATTTATATATGTGTGTCTCAGTCTAAAGAAAGGGAAACGACTATGGGCTACCTCGGTTCCATTGAGTTTATTAGAATCTGATGATGATGAGGGAAATTTATTTGGACACCTATCAAATTTCCTTAACGTTTCACGAGTTAAGTACCTTGTGGAGGCACCTAATTTTAAAACAAGTAAACTGCCTTAGTTTGAGCATATTAATCTTCCAACTTTTAATTTAAAGATTATTTTAATATATTACATTCATCTTTAAGTTAAGATTTATTACTGAACTTTCACAAATTTCCTAAGTCTAAACTCTAAAGAATCAAAACGACTGAAACTTTTTCTGAAGAGACCTCTTCTCTTTACAGAAAATTTTGCTTGAAAGTTGCATGATTAATATGCTAACATCCAAGCAACTTTTCTTGGTAGCAAGAAAGAGGAACTCAAGCAATGAGCAGACAACAACATTAAGCAAACACTAGTTGGCTATTTTATACCCAGCTGAGAGACAAGAGGTCAATGGCAAAACGTAAAACAGGAAGATTGAGCCCAGTTATATCTGCTTTAAATCAACACCAACACCTGAGATATTACAGATATCTAGCTCCCAACTCCATGGAGATTCCAAAAATGTCAAAGAAAACCATTCAAGCAATTAAATTATGAATCAAAAAATTCCCCCACTTGTTAACAAGAGACAGAGGGGGCAAAAGAATCCACTCCAAATAGGGGTGGCTAGTGGGTCGGTTAGGACCGGGACCAGCCCAGGACCGCGAGCCCACATGGGCGGTGGTCCTAAACGGTCCTAACCGGATAGGACCGGGACCGTGGGATGGTGGGCCGGTCTCATAGGGGAGGCCCGCGAGACCGGGACCGTTTAAGACCGGGACCGGCTCAGAAGTGGGCCGGTTCAAGCGGTCCTAAACGGGCCCAACGGATAATTTTTTTAAAAAAAAATTTTGACCGTTTGGCTATTTAAAAACTAGCCGTTTGGTCTGCCAAAATAGCTGTTGGCTATTTGCAAAATAGCCATTTAACCCCCCCAAATTTTGTTTTAACCCCAAACTTTTTATAATTATATTTTTTCCCTATTTTCAACTATAAATACTCCCTCATTCTTTCATTTTTCTCACAAAATCATCAATCTCTCTCAATCTCTCTCTAATATTCTTCTATAATTGCTTACTTAATTGTTACAATTTGTGCAAAATTGTGAAGTTGGTGAATTGAAGTCTTCAAGTCTTCAACGATAATTATTTTTCAACAAGTTGTTCGTCAATTCGTTAAACTCGTTTCAACTCTTAAGTTTTAATATTATAGTTTTGTTTGTTTTATTTACTTTGCTTGATTAATTAAGATGGCTTATTCCCTAAAAAAAATATTTAGTAAAAATAAGGAAAAATCCAAGAGTGGTGAATCTAGTGACCAATCTGTTCCTCCTCCACTTCCCCCGACTCCCCGGCCGAAACCTGTTACCCGTCGTATACCTGCTATTTTTGATAGCGATAATAGTTTATTACAATTTACCGAGAGTCAATTTTGCCATAATATTGCACCCGGTGAATAATTAAACCATGAATATATGAATGCTCTTTATGGTAATCCAACTATTGATGAAAATGATGATGAAGAAATAGATTTTGATGAAACGCAACCGGATGACGATACACCCACTAGTCCTGCTCCTGAAGTTGACCCAACTAATAATAATCCAAATGATCTCCCGTCTGACCCTCATATTACTGCCCCTACTTTTTCTAGACAACCTTCTAAACGGGCAGAAACATCTCTTGTTTGGCCATTTTTTACTCAACTAAGAGAAAAAAAAATAGGGCTAAGTGTAAAACTTGTGGCAAAGAGTTAGTTTTTAAATATGTTGGAAGTCGGGAGGGACGGGAAGTTTGACTAGACACATATTGCTACACCCTCAAGATAAAGCTAGATATTTTCGTATGAAAGCTTTGGCCGAGGGGACAAGTGCACCTAGTATGGCTGACCTTAGTATCGGGTCAAATCAATTTCAACCGGGAATTAACACTGTTACCGGTGCTATTTTATATTATGATCCAAAAAAAGATCGGGAAGAATTGGCAAAAATGGTTACTGTTATGTGCTTACCCTATAGTTTTTCTTCTAACCCTCACTTTGTGCATTATATTAGAAAAGTTTATAATCCTACTTATAAAGGTTTTCCTCGCACAACCGTAAAGAGTGATATTTATAAATATAAATATGAATATGAACAATATTTGCGTTATTTATTTACTCATATAAATTATCGTGTTGCTATTACAACTGATATTGGTAGAAGTGGTAATGACTGTGATTACCTTACTATTACCAGTCATTGGATTGATGAGGATTGGATAATGCAAAAGCACATTATTGTTTATAGAATAATTAATTCACGTCACACAGGGCAGTTTATTTCTAGCACGATTACGGATATTTATAGATATTTTTGCATTAGTGATAAAATAATGTCAGTTTCAATAGATAATGCTACTAGTAACACAAATGTTGTAGCCTTGCTTACCACTACACTAAGTCCTGCATTTAGTAACATTTTTCATGTTAGATGTATTTGTCATATTTACCATTTAATTGTGGGTGATGGTATGCGAATTTTAAATGTTGAAATTGAAAAGGTTAAAATGGCTCTTAATTGGCTTTTTTATTCAAACCGTAGAAGTAGACTTAGAGAATATTTTAAAAGATGCGATGAATTTGGCCTAAGAGAAAGAAAGATTCCTAAACCTTGTCCAACTAGATGGAATTACATGTATGAAAGTTTAGTTGTTGCATATGAATATAGAAACCCCATAAACTCAACGTTTAATGCTCATGTAAGTGATGATGATGAGCACCTTACAAATGCGGATTGGGCTAATGTTAAAATGCTTGTAGAGTTTTTAGAAAAATTTTATATTGCTACAAATGAATTTTCTGGGCAATATTATCCTACTATTTCTAACTGTTTAGTTTATATTGTAGAACTTGCAAATTTGTTTGATCATTTTTCAGAGGGTGGGGATTGGATCCATGAGAAAAAAATTTAAAAAATATTTTTTCCCTATTTTCCCTATTTATGGTGTTGCTGCATTGTTAAATCCTACTATGAAATTAGGAGGTCCTCAATTTTGGTATGAAACTGTTTATAATGGTTTAGCACTTGAAGATGAGGAGGTGTCTACACTTGCGGACGCAATATCCTCAATTAAAATAAATGTTCAAACTATTTATAATGCTTATCAAGTTGCATTAGATCATGCTAGACCAAATGTTCCAACTTCTTCTTCTTCTAGTTCTCAATCATCTAAAAGAACTGCGGGAGTAAGAGCACTTAGTGCTTGGGCAGGGTTCAGGGGTTCTCAAGGTTCTAGTACTAGTGATTTTTCACAACTAAATGAGCTTGAAATTTATTTGTCATATGGAATTAAGGAAGTGAATCCCGACGGCTCCTTTAATATTTTGGAATGGTGGAAGGACAAAGAAAAATACTTTCCGATTCTTTCAAGGATGGCCCGAGACATTTTAACTATTCAAGTTTCAACAGTGGCATCAGAGAGCGCTTTCAGTCAAGCAAGACTTCAATTCGGTGATTATAGAGCGTCTATGAGGGAGAGCTTGGAAAAATCAGTACTTTTCAGAGATTGGATCCGTTCGGAAAGAAGAAATTTTAGACTTGCTGAATCACAACCAGAGGTAGACGAAGCGGTAATGACCAAGCTTCATTTTCGCCACCACCAACGGAAATTCCTCCGGATCTTGAAGGATTTATGAAATTTGTAAGAGATACCATGTAAATTAATATGTAACTTGTATTTTGGCACATCTTGATTAGTTTCTTTTTCTTCTCAATGGTGGTATTAGCACCTTGTTGTGCTCATTCCATAGGGGAGAGGAAGACTAAGAAAGATATTGCCATGATTTTTTAATGCTATAATAAAAATATAACGCATTGCTTTGAATATCTCTTTACAATATTTTTATCTTTTTATATACCTTAAGCTATACATATACATACATATATATATATATACAATATATATATATACTATATATATATATATACAATACTATATATACATAGTATATAAGCAATATTCGATAGTATACATCTTACGATATACTATATATACATCTTAATATAGTAAGATGTATATATATATAGATAGTATATATCTTAAGCCATATTCAATAGTATATAAATATATATATCAAATATAGCTTATATATATACTATACTATATATACATCTTAAGATATATATATATATATATATATACATAGTATATAAGCCTTATTCGATAGTATACATCTTACGATATAGATATATATCTTAAGCCATATTCGATAGTATATAAATATATATATACTATACTATATATACATCTTAAGATATATATATACATCTTAAGATATATATATACATCTTATATATATATATATATATATACATCTTACTATATACATAGTATATAAGCCATATTCGATAGTATACATCTTACGATGTACTATATATACATTTTAATATATATAATATGTATATATAGTATATATATATATATATATATATATATCTTAAGATATATATATAGTAAATCGAATATAGCTTATATATCTTAAGATGTATATATATAGTATAGTATAATATATATATATTAATGCATTGCTTTGAATATCTCTTTACAATATTTTTGTCTTTAAATTTGAATTAAAAAATTTAGGTGACAATTCTATAATATAATTTACTAGAAATTGCCTTAGATATTTTTATTACTATTTTTTTTCTCTAATTTGTATAAAAATAATTTAAAAAATAGAAAGTTTCTGTTGGGTCCGCTTAGGACCGTTTGGGCCCGCTTAACACGGGACCGCTAGTTCGTGGTCCCGATCCCGGACCGGTTCCAACGAGAAGCCCGCGAAAACCGGGACTGCTTAGGACCGGCCCGCCTAGGACCGGACCACTTAGGACCGGGCCCGCGAAGCCCACTTAGGACCGGGTCCGGCCCACATGCCACCCCTAACTCCAAACCTTTTCATTGTTTCCTTTGCACCTTAACTTTCATAATAAGTGTCCGCATCTTTGGTTAGTAGCAATAGAAACAAGATACGAAACTTGCATACAAAGGTGATGACAAATGTAAGGACATATACTAATGCATCTATCTACACTATCAATCAATCAATTGCTTATCAATACTGAACCAGTTGAACCGCCGATTTGAATAACTAATATACATTTGGACATACTAGGACGCCTGCAATTCATTACAATACTAAATAACTCATCCATAGAAGAGGGAGAACAGAAAGCTATCCCAATTCCGAAGAGAGCTTATGTCAACAACAAAGATATTTTACCAACAAACTAGAACATTAGAAAGAAACGAATCAGATGGAAAACCACATACAAGCCAAGAAGGATAACCACCTGCCTGAACTATGAATTAGCAGCATCAAAATAAAATGTGCATAAACTATTGAGCTTTACAAGCAGCTCCCCTAAATTCATCTTTAACTCATAAAAATTTTTAAAAAAAAATTGCAAGTATTACACGGGAAAAAGAAGAAGTCATATGTTGCAGATATTACAGAAGCCTCCTCACCGGTTTCCTCATCGACTAAAAGCTTCTTCAATTGCCATCCCCTTCATCCTCTTCCTCTCGGCTTCCCTCTTCCTCATCAACCTCGGACATTGAGTTGTCAAATTCCTCCTCCTCTGCAGATCCAGCAGCTACTCGCCTGTCATAAGCATCCTTCTTCTATTGATATTCCGCCCTCCTTTTATTTGCCTCTGCCTCGTAAGGAGCTTTCTCAGCATCTGACAACTGCTTCCTGAACTCCTCCATGAAAACGAAGAAAGCACATGCAGGCCTCTCGGGTTTGTTAAGAGATATGCCCTAGCTTTATTGTGGTGCAGCAAGGTGAGTGTATGGCTGAAAGGGAAGGGATAAGAAGGGCTTTGGGGAGGGACTCAAGGGCACTCTCATACTTATAGTCATGATGATATACAAGTCTTTAAATAGGCTAAAAGAGTGTTTTAAGTAATACAGAAATAGCAAACTTAATACAAGTACAACAGCAATTAGGACTTAATCCCAATTAGTCGGTATGATCTGTATCCATCCTTTGTTTTCATTGTGTTTGTCACTGGCTCTCATTTGTTTTTATTGTGTGCGCCATTGATTTTCATGGATGAATAGATAAACTAAAAGCAATTAAATGTACCTAATGTATAAAGAGGTCGATATTACCTGGATGTGGATAGCATGGATTTCCCCCACCATTGGAGAAATTCGTTGGATGAACGCTTTCTTCTTCACAATCTGACAATTCCATTTGCTCCATTTTTACTTCCTTCATTTTCTTAGTCACCGGAGCATTTTTCTTCACACCAATCATGTTATTAGTTTTGACAACGGATTTACCTCCTTTCATGATGAAACCTCCAGGGTTGAGAGAAACAAAGAGACATGCCTTAGATTCGGTGTGGCGGGGAAAGGTGAGTTTATATGGGCTTAAAGGGAGGGGATAAAAATAGGGATGGCAGCGGGGCTTGTTGGGATAAAAACACGCAAAATTTCAACCTGCCCCGCCCCGCCCCAGCCCGCATATCTAAATGACACAAGTTTAACATTTCATTATTTTTTTATTTTCTGAATCAAATAGTAGTAGTTGGTTGATGTTGTTATCCCATACAAAATTAAAATGACTTTTATAGGCTAATCTTAAAAGTTAGTTGACCATAAAGGAAATTAACTCAAATATTAGATGGCAAATTCTAAGTCAAAATATACTAATTAACAGAAGACACTCCTAATTCGAGCTCAAATTTATTTAATCACACACTCCAGAGCTTCCATAACATTATTGTCAGTCATTCTCCATTGATGTATTAGTGTACACATTGTATATCATTCAAAGCCATCTAATAGTCATATATGTAAAATTCTTCTGAAATCTATCTATATATATAATAGGAGAGGCAACACAAGAAGAGTATGACAAATGTCATTATCAGAAAAATCTCAATTTTAAAAAGTAAAATAAATAAATAAAATACTTAGCAAAATTCAAGGATAGGACATCACCAGAAAAATTCTGATTTAAAAAGCAAAATAAATAAATAAAATATTTAACAAAATTAATAATAAAAAACTGTATGGAACAAAATACTTAGCAAAATTAATAAATTAAAAAAGGATCGGATAAGTAGGAGTACAATATATTTTTTAATTAGTTTAAAGAAAAAATAAGTATACATTTGTTTTTGTAACAATATTTATGACGTAAGATCTAATTGAAAGCTATAAAAATGCCCTTCACAATAACTTTTGACTTATTGGAGATTTAGTAAAAATAGACATGATACTGTCAGGGGCGGTCCAACCTCATCGGAGGCCTAAAACAAAATCTTAATAAGAGGCCTATATATATATATATATATATATATAATGAACATCATTTTTAAAAAAATTAGACAAGTGAGGATGTATAATTAAAAAAATGAGAACTTAGTTTTATAAAATACAGAAAATTAAATGAATTTAACGTTGATTGCATCACAACTGAAATGGGAGAATCCAGAAAACATAAGTGACTCCTTTTTTTTAGTAAGTCCCTTTCTATATTTGGTAACAATTCAAGTTTAGATTTTTCTTTTTACCATTATTGAGATGATTTCTAACCCCAAAACTTCTATGATTTATTTAAGATTACAAACTTCAAAAGCTTTCCTTTATTTCATAAAATCTATGTCCAGTCAAACACTTTCATATAAATTGGGACGGAGAGAGTATAATTTATGTAAGAAAAATAAATAATAAGTTAGAATATTAGATATAGTTACGTGACCAACTAATGAATAGAGAAATATAATTAAGTTAAAAAGTAAAATAAGATTGACAGAAAATTATTTTAGTTATATTAATTAGAGGAAGAAATCGAATTAATAAAAATTAATATAACAATAAAGAAATAAATTTATCAATAATAAAAGATAATTATATAAATAATATACTACTATATATAAAGAATACTAGTAATTTTGGGGCCTTTAAATTTTTGAGGTCTAAAGCAAGTGTTTCACTTGCTTTAGGGTTGGGCTGCCCCTGAATACTATTCCATTGGTTCATATTTAAGGCTAATTTTTCTTAGACTCGTGTCTGGCCTAAATATTTAACCCGCCCCATAAGACATTTATCTGGCCTAAATATTTAACCCGCCCCATAAGACATTTATCTTCTTCTCAACAGCTCCAATGTCCAACTATTTCTCCTCCAAATCAACTCATCGTCTGTATCTCTTTGTTTTTCTCCCAACTCTTTCTCATTAAACCCATCAATCTCTTTTACCACAATCGACATGTTTATAACAAATCCTTTTATTCTTTTGTTTAGTTACTCCCTAGAACCCCAGAAGTTGATTAGTTATAGACTTAGTATATCAGTCATGGCTAAATTCTTGTTTTACATAACGCTTACAAATCAACGGATTAATCAAGCTTTCAAATACATTAACTTAGTTCCTAAATAGTAAACAAGTATATTAACAAATAAAAATTCGTCCTTTGATAGAACACCACACAAAGCTTAAAAAAAAAAAAGGAAACTTTAAGCCGAGAACTGATACTTGGAGCAGATCCAAGAAAAAAAAATTCTCAAAACTACAAGTTTTGTATACTTTAATTACACTACAAAACTTATTATTATACCCTCATAAAAATATATTTGAACAATATATTGCAAATGGGTTTAGAAAGTGAAGTCTCACTTGACAAATAAATCAACTAAACTGAAGATAAAGATGGACTTTGAATCAAGAATTCGAAAGATTGGCTATAGAGGGTTGAATCAGCATACTAATGACATGAAAAATTTTCGACACTTCCTTTAGTGACTTTGCCCTATTTTTCTTTTTAGTCTACAACTCATATATGGTGCCACCCTTGAAGCTTTAAATTAACCAAGAAAAACTAGTAGGACACTGTAAAACTCATAATTTTGGAATTCAAATATATTTACAAGTTCGGAAACTATGAAAAATCTGGCGAAATTTGTGTCAAGAAAATCCGCAATGAATCATTCTCCCTGCAAGGTATTTGTATAATTGTCTCAAAGGATGATGTCTTTCTTCTTGGCCTTGCCTGCGCATGGATTGTGGACAATCTGAGGCTGATGCGAAATTTGTGTTAATAATAAACAAGAGATATGATGGTTAAATCTATGGGACGGATTTAATAAAATTATCCTTAAATATAAACCAATAAAATAGTGTCATGTGTATTTTTAAAATGTCGTTTGGTCAAAAAGTAACAGTTAGTGTAAAGGGCATTTCTGAGACAAAAACTAACGTTAAGGACATTTATGGTCCAATAGATAGAAGGAGGGCAAAATTAAGTCATTTTCAATACCTTAGAGACATTTTGACTCTTTTCCATATTTTTTAATATTGATCACACATGGTGACGATACTACTAATTTTTAGTAAGAATACACCGCGTGTGCCGCCTCGGCCCCTAAGCCGTGTACCTAGACTCCGTTATAAGTTAAACACGTTCGTAATACGTTAAATATTTTAAAATTCAATCTGCCGAAACTACTACTCCAATATTTAATACCAGTTCTAGTATATTTCTATCAAAAGTCCTTGTACATCAGAATTTTCAATGGCAAACTGGACATCTTGAGAATGCTTAAGTCTAAAAAGTGTTCTAATTTTATTTGCAATAAACTGTCACACAAAATAACTCAAAAAGAAATATAACTTTTTCTGAAGGAGGAGCCATTTATTTTACATAAAATTTTACTTAGAAGTTGCAAGATATGCGTATGCTCTAACCCAAGCAACTATTGTATTCCGTTGCAACTGTTCTAAAATTGGTTGTTTAACTCGTGAAAACTGAAGGAAATTTGATAGATCGATGTCGAAGAACATTTTAGCTTCATCGCAGATATCTAGTTTATTAGTAAATACAGAAGGAGGAAATTACTGGACCCTGTGTAGCTTTTCTCTTTTCCTTTTATTTGTTTCTTTTCTTCCTTCCTCCGTTTTGACAAGTCGTGCTGATAGCAAACCAGTTCAGGACTGAAGCAACAAGCGGACAGTAGCCCGAAGCAGGCAGAAGATGGTCATTTTATAACGGGAAAAGGGCCAAATATACCCCTCTACTTTAGTATATTAATCATATCTATCCTCCGTTATACTATCGGGGCATATGTACCCTTACCGTTAGCCAAATTTTTTAAAAGTACCCTCCACCTAACGGAAAGCCACCAGATTAATAAAATAATCATTTAAAAAAAAATCATTAACCCAAATGCGTTAAACCCATCTTTTAAAAATACGGAACCTAGATTTATGAGACGTCTTAACACATTTTATTCATTTAGTGAGAGATTGGGAATGATGATGGAATTAGGATTAGTAAGAACTTATATTTTTAGTTATTAATTGTTCATGGTGGTATTGGGATGTCATGTTATCACTTTCGGTTGTTTTATTTTTGTGTAGTTATAATATGGCATCCCTTTGTCTAATCTAATGCACACTTGACAGTTGATTTGTATGTTGGTAACAATTGATATATACTTTAATAATACTTGTGTTTGGTTAGTACATGAAGTTACTTAGGTTGTTAAGTTGCTTTCCAACTTGTTGGTGTACTTTCTTTTATTTTTGATGAATTTTTTGGACTGTAGCTTGATATTAAATTGAATCCAGGGGCGGATCTACCTTATGAGGTAGGGGTACCATGGCACCTGCTCGCTTCGCTAAAATTCTTACTATGTATACAATATCTCTGTGAAGAAACGTATAAATGGATAGAGTGGCACCCAAAAGTTACAAAGTGGAAGCGGGTGCCATTGGTTCAGCCTTTCCTTTGAAGGCTTTCCTTGGCCTCATGAATGCAAGTTTGATTCCCTGTTGGAGCAGTTCCTTTGATTTTTTTTTTTTTTCTACTTATTAAGATTTTCTTTATTTTCAGCTTGATCCCTAGGGCCTCCCATCTTTTCCTTCTTTTTCGGTTCTTTCTCTCCTTTTATTACTTGCTAAGCCTCTCTTCTTCATTTTTTTAACTTTCAGTACTCATTTTGTTTCTATCATTTTACCTTACTTTATGAACAATTATTTTCTATAGGTAATTTGAATTGATGTTAATTAGCATATAATTTCTTTATTTTTAATGAAACGATATTAATTTATATATTAGAATATAATTTAAGCAATATCTTCTATTGGGTTTTGAAAAAAAAATTAAATGGCTTGATTGATAGTCGTTTTGAATCTAATATCATAGGTTGAATGTTGAAAGTTTTTCTTTGAAAATAATTGTCATATAACTCAACAATTAAGATTGAAAAATAAACAAAGAATAATACAAGTAAATTAACCTAGTCAAACAAAAAATATATAGTGTAGTTAAGGTACTCTTTAAGCAAATATTTATATTGGAGGCGCTCTTTCATGAAATGTTATTTTTCTTTTGCATTTTTATTTAGAATATTTTTAAATTAAGCATTAAAAATTTAAACTAAAATCGAACTTATTTGCTTTGTGAATGAAAGGCCTATTCAAATTAATCAAAAACTAACCGAACCGATTCATTATTCCTAATATGTCTTTATAGCTACTGACATGTATACTGTATGCATAACATGGTGGCACCCGCAACCTTCGAATCCTGGATCCGCCTCTGATTGAATCTCCTCTAATTATTTTTCTAATTTTTTGTTCGTTATAAGTTCAATTGTTACTAAAGATTATGAGTATCCCATCCAATATCTTGGAATCTAACTTTGGTTCTTAAGGCGTGATTTTGCGATAATTACTTGTTGTCCAAATACTTAAAGCAGAATAAGAAAATCATGGTGCGTGAATACTCATCAACAAAAGCTCACTGTTAGAGGAAGAAATACTTCGGTAGCTATCTTAAGACTTCAGAAGTGCCAACCTAATAAACTGCTATAAACATTCAAGTCATGGTGGGAAGAAAAATCATGATAAATACTCGGTACAGTTCGACGTGGTGAAAAAAACAAAGAGAAGTTCGAAGGAAAAAAGAAAATTGAAAAAGGTAGAATATAATAAACATACAATAAGGATATTAAAAGAATTGGGACTCAATGTATAAATGAATATATGGTTGTAGGTATTTTTATGTCTTTCACTTCTTGAGTTCAACAAGTGACTACGAAGTAGATGACTAATATGTGAAGAAGAAGTGCAGTAAATAAAAGGGGTTTAACGTGTTATTAATGGGTTTTTGAAAAAATAGGTTTTTTTTAAAAATTATGTGACTTTCCGTTAGGTAAAAGGTATTTTAAAAAAGTTTGGCTAACGGTAAGGGTAGATATGTCCAAAAGTATAACGGAGGATAGATATGAACAATATACCAAAATAGAGGGATATATTGGACCCTTTTCCTTTTTATAAAACTGAGAAACAACAGGTTATATGTCAAACTGTAGAACCAACTTATATCTGCTTAATTCATCATGAATACCTGTGAATGTGATATTACGGATTTCAAGAAAGAATTTGTTTTAGAAGGATCTGTGATATTACGGATTTCAAGAAAGAATTTGTTTTAGAAGGATCTGTGATATTACAGATTTCTAACTCCAACTTTATGGAGATTCCAAATATGTCCGAGAAACATTCAAGCAATTAAATTATGAATAAAGAATTTTCACACATGTTAACAAGAGGCAGAGGGGGCAAAAGAAGCCACTCCAAACCTTTTCATTGTTTCTTTTGCACCTGAACTTTCATAGTACATCTCTGCATATTTGGTTAGTATATAGCAATAGAAAAGCTATACCAACTACAATAGAGCATACATCACCAACAAAGATATCTTAACAACAAACTAGACAATAAGCAAGAGACGAATTAGATGGAAATCCATATATATACTAGCCAAGAAGGACAAACACCTAGCTGAACTGTGATTAAGCAGCATCAAAATAAAATATATAAACTATTGAGCTTTACAAACAGCTGCTACAAATTCATCATTAACCCCCCCATAAACAGAAACAAACAAATGCAAGTATTAAGGGGGAAAAAGAAGAAACCATATATCAAAGATAGTACACACGCTTCCTCGCCAATTTCTTCATCCATTAAAAACTTCATCAGTTGTCATCCTCCTTTTTATCTTCCTCTCCACTTCCTTCTTCCTCATCAACCTCGGACCTTGACTTGTCAGCTTCCTCTTCTTCAGCAGATCCAGCAGCCAGTTGCCTGCTATAAACATATCGATATTCGGCCTTCCTTCTCTCTGCCTCTCGCCTGATATAAACATCCATGTTGTTCCGATATTCGGCCTTCCTTTTCCGTGCCTCTGTTATGTAGGGAGCTTTATCAGCATCTGATAACTGACTCCACTTGTATCCACCAGCTTTACAATCGGCAAAGACATATTTTTTGTTTGGATTCTCCTCCATAAACTGCTTCTTAAACTCTTCCATGAAGAGTAAGAAAGCACTTGGCCTCTTGGGTTTGTCAGGATCCTTGGCGGACCTCCATCGTCGCCTAACATAGAAAGCACTTGTAGGCCTCTTAGTTTTTTCAGGATCCTCGGCACACGTCTTTAGCCTTAATTTTAGTCGCAGAGCTTTATTCTTCATGCTGAGAGTGTTATCAGCTTTGGCATCGGATCTTCCACCTTTCATCATGAAACTTTTAGGGTTGAGAAAATGAACGAGAGAGGAAAAAACAAGGAGATATGAGCTAGCTTTGTTGTGTCATGGTAAGGTGAGTGTAGGTGGTTGAAGGGGGAGTGATAAGAAGGGCTGCCGTGACGTACTCAAAAAGGGGTCTCATGTAACTTACAGACACACGATGTCTCTACGTAGACTAAAAAAGCTTTTTAAGTTTGTAGAAACAAATTAGCAAACTCAATACAAGCACAAGAACAATTAGGATATAACCCCCATTAGTCGGTATGATCTATATGCATCATTTGTTTTCATTGTGGTTTGTCATCGATTCTCATGCATCTATAGCTAAAATAAAAATAATAGACAGAAGTTACCTGAATGTGAATAGCATATTTTTTCCCCATCTTTGGAGCCACTGGATGGATCATCACTTTCTTCCTCAGAATCTGACAATTCTATTGGCTCCATTCTTACTTTCTTCGATTTTCTCGAAGAATCAATTGTCTTATCCTTCTTCCTCTTCTTCTTCCATGCTATATGCATCATTTGTTTTCATTGTGGTCTGTCATCGATACTCATGCATCTATAGCTAAACTAAAAATAATCAAACATACCAAATGTATAAAGAGATGTAGTAGATGTTACCTGAATGTGAATAGCATGGGTTTCCCCCATATTTTGAGCTATTGGATGGATCGACACTTTCTTCCTCAGAATCTGATAATTCTTCTTGTGCCCTTTTTACTTCCTTCGATTTTTTTGATGGTTCTTTTAGCTCCATATTAGCTTTGCTGGATTTTCTTGAAGTACTTGGACCTCTGCCTCACTATCTTTGCTTTCCATAACATCCCTACATCCGTTTTCAGTAAGCAGGTCTTTGCCAACATCTTCTTGTTGTCTTTGATGAAACAAGATAGCACTTGCTAACATAATCAAAGTCTCAAGTTTAGACCTCAACAACCAAAAAGAAACAATAAAAGAGCACAACAACAAAAAAACAAAGAACTTACTATTTTGTCCATAAAACCTTCTTTAACTAAAACCTTGCAAAATGTTGGATGCTTGTCGGGATCCATTAACATTTTGAGAATTGATATTAGAGTAAGAAATAGCTTGGGAGAAGAGGGACTGAAATGGCTATTACAACATTTTGTTATTGGGAGAAAGAAGAGGCTATAAGGTTGATGATGACATGGAGGTTATACTATTCGTGCTTTGACCAATCGAACAAAATCTTCCACCATTTGCACATTAATTAAAGTAGACAACTAGTAGAGAAATACTGTTGTATTCCCGAAAAAAGGGATAGAGTTGAATTTATGAGTAGTTCCGAAGATACGTGCCACAACTTAATATAGAATGCTAGGATAAATAAGAGTATGAATATGGATTGGAGAAAAATATAATCTAGGCCAATCAATTATGAACAGTAAAATTTAGGATTTAACAAAAATAGAATCAATCTAAGAAACTAGAAAGATCATTCTTGCTTGTAGAGGGGATAATACAATTTTGTGATAGTGTAAGTCCTTCAGTAGTTGCCTTACAAAAATGATAAACAAGTCCTTTTATAGTGAAGGGGTTTGGCTCCAAGCATAATAAAATAAACATTCAGTGGGAAACTCATGATAAATCAGCTTTTCCATACTTTCTGCCAAGATTCCCTCTAGTGGGATTGCAACGGCTTTTGTCTGCGAGCCCGATCTTGCTTAGAACCCTCGATTTTCGTTCGAGCTTGATTTCGGTTCGAACTTGTGATCTTGACTCAAGCTCGATCCCGGTTCGAGCCCTCGAACGGATTCCTGGTCGATGTAGGTTGATTTTTGGATTATCTACACGATAGATCTACCCGCGCCATGGTTCGATTCTTGTTCGAGTTTGATTATGATATCGATCTCAACACGGACCGGCCTTCCTGGGCTCTAGATTAGATCCCCCCCTTCGGGATCTTACTTCAATATATTAACCTTCGAACCGTACCGGACATGCCAAATCCATTTCGACCGTATACAGATAGTCCCCTCGTTTCTCAGAAATATGGCGAGAAACGATATGATTTTCAACAGCTCGATCGGATTAGATTCTGTCGATTCCATCAGGTTCGATCATGACGCACATGATAGCTGTCTTGTCGGTTTAGTCTCCCAAGGCATTTAATGCATATCAGGCGGTGGTCGGCCACTGCTGATAATGAACCGCCGTCGCTTTGAACCTATAAATCACTCTCACCTTTATCTTTTACCAATTTTACATCTTCAATCTTCTAAAATTTCTCAATCTCTTCTTACAAAAAAGTTATGATTTCTTTCCGAAAGGATCCCTCAATTCTACCAAATCTCTATCACCTCCTTCTGCTCCTTATTTTTGAATTCAAAAATGGTGAAAACATCGCAAACAGTTCCTCAGAAAGAGAAAGCTTCATCTTCACAGTGTGTCGCCGATGAGACACCAGTGGAACCACGGCCAGAGGAGTGTGTCCCCGGGGCGTGCGTCCTTACTTTAGATTTTAAAGTTAATAAAGGTTCATCGGTCCCTGGCCGGTGTGAGCCGGTATCGAGGTACATGTGTTCGATTACTGAGAAGCACCTCGATCTGTTAAAGAAGGACTGCAATTGGGGAGGGGGGAAAAAGAAGTGATAATACCTACCCCTGACGAAGACATTACTTCTCACGTGAAAGGGTTTTTGAACGTATATACCTATCCTTTCACTTTGGGTCCCCTCGATTCCGTCGTTATCGACTTCTGTCGACAGTATCAGGTAACCTTAGGCCAGGTCCATCCTTCTTTGTGGCGGATCATTATTCTTATCCGATACTTTGTGAGCAAAATCGAGGGGATGTCGTTCACCCTTGATCATCTTATCCGGCTATACCGTCCCCGACTTTTTTGGGGAGGGTTAATAAAACTCCAGCGTCGGGCTACCAAGGCTTTGTTCTTGAGTATTGACGAGGACAGGACCGGGGTTGGATGAGCAGGTTCGTTCGAGTAAGGACTTCGGACCTAATCCCGACTGAAAAGATGCCCTTTCCTGAGGAGTGGAATTTGAAACGTAAGTGTGATTTTGCTGTTGTTTCTATTTTGTTCTTTCATTTGTTCTTTTATTGACACTCCCCTTTTCATGATGTAGCGGTTCCCTGGATGCCCGGAGCAGTTCCCGACCTCAAGAATTGGGTACGGGCTCTTGTTTCGACTTCCACATATGCCGAGCACTCATGGTGTGATTTGTCTAAGAGTCGGTGGGAGGCCAAAAACCACGGTAAGCTCATTTCTCGGAATCTGACGAGGCACTTCTCGATATATTTTTGATAAGGTTTCCCATATGCAGGTTTGGGTAAGGATGCGGTCCTGAGACCTCTGTCTAATGAGGAGGATGTCTCGACCTTCGTTCCAAAGCCTGTGAAGGAAAATAAAAAGAAGCGAGCTTCGTTGTCCGAATATCCAAAATCGAAGAAAGGGACGGCTCGTAAACCAAACAAGAATGTCATTCCTTTGACCATAGAATCTGTTTTACGCCTAAGGGATGAAGAAGAAGAAGAAGAAGAAGAAGAAGAAGAAGAAGAAGAAGAAGAAGAAGAAGAAGAAGAAGAAGAATATAATGAGTCCACGCTGGCGGTCCGAACGAAAAGAGCCACCGATGCTTCAATGCCGGCTGGATCGATGATGCCCTATGGGGCTCTATTTCGAACTGAAAATATACCGGAGAGTGGTTCCGGCAGAGTCGTCAAGCTATCGGATGTCGAAGACACCTCTCATTGGAATCAACCCGCAGGGGTTACAATCAGGGAGCCCTTCGAACCCCTCCAAGCCGAGGTGAATGCTCTGAGCGATTCACTTGAGGCAGCAGCGATCGAGGACTCGCCTCTCTTTCCCGCTTTTTCCGCGGAGGTTATTCTTGGAAGCTCAAGCTCTGGGGGCCCTTAATCTAGATAGGCCTCATGATGAAAAGGATCCGTTTCGTGACTTGTTTACTGGTATCGAGGACGTTGCTGGTGCCGGTGATGAATCAGATCTTTTTCACGGTTTGCGGCAGGCTTTGGACCAAGTGAGCTTTTTGAAAACCTTTTTGTTGGTATTGCCTTTACGTTTGTCTTTCGTTAACTTCACTCCTTGTTTCTTCGTAGGCTGTGGCAGTCCATCGAGAACAATGTTCTCGCTCACAGAATGAGTTGCATCGATACGTGGCCGACCTGATACGCGCTATCGATGAGAGGAACTCTCTCAAACTTTCCTTAGGACAGAGAGAAGAGGAAATAAAATATCTCCGGGCCGAGCTGTCCAAGGCTTATCGAGACCAGGATGATTTGTCTGAGAAGGTAATGATGCTTTTGAAAACCTATGGGTTCGATACCGGAACGGTATCTAACATTTTGGTCTCACAGCTGCAGCAAAAAATAGAAATGATAGGGAGGCTGCCTGAGGAGGTCGATGTGATAAGGATGGAATCCTTGCGGTGGAAAGAAGGAATGGACTGCTTTGCTGCAGAAAAAGAAACCGTTCGAACCCAGTTATCGTCGTCTGAAACCCAACTTCAGAAAGTGAAGGAGAAAAACCTGGTTCAAGCAAAGAAAATCGAGGAGCTTGAGGCTCGGTTGGCCTCAGTACTCGCCAAGGCCGAATCCGATGCCGAAAAGGCAAAGACTTATGCGGATGCGCTCGTGGCCGCCTATCGGGCTGATGCTGAAGCTGCCCAAGTACAGGCAAGAGAGGCAGCCGAATCCGCCGATGGTCGGGTGCATTGGGTTGCAGAACTAGCTAAGTACCGATCCAGGAGGGAAACCCTCGAGGAGATTCATGCTCGCGGCTTCGATCTCACGGAAGAGATAAAAAGGGCAAAAGAACTCGAGGCTGATGCCGAAGCTCTGGTTTCCGATGATGATGATGACGACGATAGGAGCAAAAGTGGATCCGAGAACTGGGGGAATATGATAAAGAAAAAACCGTTCCCGTTTAATTTTTTTTCTTTTTTTTTTTCTTTTTTTTTTTTTACTGTCGCCACCCATATAAATAAATTTTGTGTATAGGCCTTTTCTTTTGCCGACTTGCTTTTGATTCTGTTTCCTGGGTTGCTGTGATTTGCCTCATGACTATTTTCATAATGCTTTAAACCAATTAATCAAACTCGAACCTCACAGTCTCTTCAACCGAGCGAGTGTCTGCTTGTGCTCGATTTAATTGTCAACGATTCGATTTTGAAGAGAATATAGCCCGTAGGCGTCACGGTCGAGCGAGTGTTTGCTTGTGCTCGATTTAATGTAGCCCATAGGCTTGGTCGAGTGAATGATTCGAACTCGAATTAATGCAGCCCGTAGGCTATTTGGTCGAGTGAGTGTTTGCTCGAACTCGAATTAAAGAATAGCCCGTAGGCTTGGTCGAGTGAATAATTCGAACTCAAATTAATGCAGCTCGTAGGCTATTTGGTCGAGTGAGTGTTTGCTCGAACTCGAATTAAAGAATAGCCCGCAGGCTTGATCGAGTGAATGATTCGAACTCGAATTAATGTGGCCCGTAGGCTATTTGATCGAGTGAGTTTTTGCTCGAACTTGAATTAAAGAATAGCCCGTAGGCTTGATCGAGTGAATGATTCGAACTCGAATTAATGTGGCCCGTAGGCTATTTGATAGAGTGAGTTTTTGCTCGAACTTGAGATAAAAAAATATATAGCCCGTAGGCTTAATGGTCGCATTATATCTTAATTCTTTACATGCTATTACACGCCTGGGTTCGGGCCAACTTATACGGGCATGGCTCGCTTCGATCATTTGGCTCTTTACAGTTTTCCTATCGGGACTCTGTTGCTGTGAAGTAACCTTCTTACGGGGCCTCGAATATTATCATAAGTGCTGCACGACCAGTGGTTGCCTCATTAGAAACCTTGCCGAAAAATCCATTGGGATAAAAACCGGTCTTAAGGAAAAAAGAGTGCAACGCGTACTTTCTGATGAGAGATCCGTCCCCTGTTCGGACTTCTGCAGGGGTCAGTTTCGAGATATAAACGAATATGGAAAGGTTGTACCTTAACAGTAGTACCGTTTCAGATGTGATACATTCTAGTTGCTTGATAACTGTTTGCCGTTTATAACGCCGATCCTGTACGATCCCTTTCCGATGTCCTCGAGTACCTGATATGGTCCTTCCCAATTCGGTCCTAGCTTCCCTTCATTCGGATTCCAGGTATTGATGGTAATTTTTCTTAACACTAAGTCCCCAGGCTTGAAATGGCGGAGCTTGGTTCTTCGGTTATAATACCTTTCGATTCGTTGCTTTTGGGCGGCCATTCGGACGAGGGGAGTTTCTCGCCTTTCGTCCGATAGTTCGAGGCTTGTGTTCATAGCCTCGTTATTTGATTCTTCCATCGAGAATCGAAATCTGGCACTGGGTTCGCCAACCTCGACTGGTATTAATGCTTCGGATCCATATACTAAGGAGAACGGGGTCGTCCCCGTACTAGATTTTGATGTTGTCCGATATGCCCAAAGGACTTCGGGAAGGATTTCTCTCCATCTCCCTTTAGCATCGTTCAACCTCTTCTTTAAGTTTTGAATGACAGTTTTGTTCGTTGATTCGGCCTGTCCGTTCCCACTGGGGTGGTATGGCGTCGACAGTATCCTTTTTATCTTGTGGTCTTCAAGGAATCTTGTTACTTTGCCGCCAATGAATTGATTCCAATACTATTTCGGCGGGTATCCCGAACCGGCATATGATATGATCCCAAATAAACTTTCTCTCTTATTTTCTCGAACGCCTGCGCTTCAACCCATTTAGAAAAATAGTCAGTCATAAACAAAATGAATTTAGCTTTACCTGGGGTCGATGGCAGAGGGCCGACGATATCCATTCCCCATTTCATCAAAGGCCACGGGGCTAGGACCGAGTGGAGTTGTTCTCCGGGCTGGTGGATCATTGGCGCGAACCTTTGACATTTATCACATTTACGAACAAATTCCTTCGTATCTTTGCCCATATCGATCCAATAATACCCTGCTCTGATTATTGTTTGGACTAATGTGTCGGCTCCAGAGTGATTCCCGCAAGTACCCTTATGCACTTCCCGTAGGACATAATCGACATCCCCCGGACCCAAGCATACCGCCAATGGTCCGTCGAACGTTCTTCGGTATAGTGTTCCATCTGAAGCCAGAGTGAATCGAGCAGCCTTGGTCCGTAGTGTTCTGGACTCTTTAGGGTCCAATGGGAGTTTTCCGTTTTTCAAATATTCGATATACTTGTTTCTCCAATCCCAAGTTAAGCTTGTAGAATTTATTTCGGCCTGTCCCTCTTTGACTACCGATCTCGAAAGTTGAACCACATTCCCCGAGCCCATATCATCTACCTCGACCGATGACCCCAAATTCGCCAGTGCGTCGGCCTCATTATTCTGTTCTCGTGGTACATGCCGTAAAGTCCATTGTTTGAAATGGCGCAAAGTGATAAGCAGTTTATCTAAATACCTCTGCATTCTACCTTTTCGAACTTCGAAAGTTTTGTTTACTTGACTCACCACCAGCAAGGAATCGCAGTTGGCTTCAATGATTTCTGCTCCCAAATTTCTAGCTAGCTCGAGACCTGCAATCACGTCTTCATACTCGGCCTCGTTGTTAGTCAATCTGATAGTTTTAATAGATTGTCTAATAATGCCACCCATGGGTGGTTTCAAAATTATGCCCAGCCCGGACCCTTTTACGTTTGAAGCCCCATCCGTAAAAAGGACCCATACCCCCGATGATGTACCTGATTTCAACAGTTCTTTTTCGGCTTCGGGTATGAGGGCTGGTGTGAAATCGGCCACGAAGTCTGCTAGGACTTGAGACTTGATGGCCGTACGGGGTCGATATTTGATATCATACCCACTGAGTTCGACGGCCCATTTGTCCAGCCGGCCTGATAACTCGGGTTTGTGCAAAATATTACGAAGCGGGTAAGTAGACAATACGCATATGGGATGACATTGGAAATACGGCCTTAACTTCCTTGAGGCGCTTGTTAGTGCAAGCGCCAACTTTTCTAGGAGCGGATATCTAGTTTCCGCCTCTCCTAAGGTTCGACTTCTATAATAAACTGGAAATCGCATACCTTGCTCTTCTCGAACCAGGACACTGCTCACGGCGACTTCCGACACTGCTAGGTACAAGCAAAGTTTATCAGCGGGTTTTGGAGTGTGAAGCAGTGGTGCGCTTGACAGATATCGTTTTAGTCCTTCTAATGCTTGTTGGCACTCCGGGGTCCACGAAAAATCGTTCTTCTTTTTGAGTAGAGAAAACAATTTATGACTTTGATCGGATGACTTCGATATAAATCGGCTTAGGGCGGCGATCCGACCCGTTAGTCTTTGCACGGCCTTTACGCTGTCTACGACGGTGATGTCTTCAACAACCTTGATTTTATCGGGGTTAATCTCTATGCCCCGATGTGATACCATGAAGCCGAGGAACTTGCCCGAACCGACACCGAAGGCACATTTTTTGGGGTTGAGCTTCATTTTGTATTTCTTCAGAATCTCAAACGTTTCCTGCAAATGAATTAAATGGTCCTCTGCGCGCAGGGATTTGACTAACATATCATCAATATAAACCTCCATTGATTTTCCTATTTGTTCTTCGAACATTTTATTCACTAGGCGTTGGTAAGTGGCCCCTGCATTTTTTAGCCCGAAAGGCATCACATTATAATAATACGTCCCATATTTGGTGATAAACGAGGTTTTCTCTTGGTCCTCCGGTTTCATCTGTATTTGATTATACCCGGAATAGGCATCGAGAAAAGTGAGGATCTCGTGGCCGGCCGTGGCATCGATCATGCGATCGATGTTGGGCAATGGAAAAGAATTAATCCTTGGGGCATGCTTTGTTCAAATCCTTATAGTTCACGCACATCCTAAGTTTGTCCCTTTTTTTAGGGACTACGACTACGTTGGCTAACCATTCGAGGTATCTTACCTCCCGAATGGACCCTATTTTAAGAAGTTTGGTTACCTCGTTCTTTATGAAGGCGTTCTTTCTATCGGACTAGGGTCTTCTTTGTTTCACCGGTCTGAACCGATGGTCCAAACTTAGCTGATGCATCGCTATGTCCGGCAGGATCCCTGTTATATCTAAATGGGACCAGGCGAAACAATCGATGTTATTGATAAGAAATTGAACGAGTTTCTTCCTGAGTTCATGGCTCAGCCCCGTTCCCAGGTATACCTTTTGTTCGGGCCGGCGCTCGATTAATACGACTTGTTCTAGCTCCTCGATCGTTGATTTTATGGCATCGGAGTCATCGGGAGTTACGAAAGATCGAGGGACCCTTTGGTCTTCATTCTCTTCAACTTTCTGGTTGTCAGGCTCGGTTGGAGTCACTGTCTGTGATTGCTATTTGATGTCCCGTTCTCCTTCCGGGCCCGGTCCCTTTATCAGTGAAAGTGAGGACATTGGTTTGGCTTCATCGACGGCGAACATTTCTTTTACGGCTGGCTGCTCTCCGTATACCGTTTTGACATCTCCCGACGCCGGAAATTTGAGGACCTGGTGTAGGGTCGAAGGCACGGCTCTCATGTTGTGGATCCATGGCCTTCCGAAAAGGGCGTTATACCTCATATCGCCTTCGATCACGTGAAACTTTGTTTCTTGGACAGTTCTGGCCACGTTTATTGGCAAGGCTATCTCCCCTTTGGTGGTTTCGCATGCCATATTGAACCTGTTTAGGACCAGAGTTGCAGGCACGATTCGATCCTACAGGCCGAGCTGCTCTACTACCTTTAATCGGATGATATTGGCCGAGCTACCTGGATCGATCAACACACGCTTAATCTTAGTTTTATTTACGAGTACGGATATTACCGGGGTGTCGTTGTGAGGTTGGATGACCCCTTCTGCATCTTTATCACCAAAGGACAAAGTCTCCATGGGTGCGTACTCTTGAGTCCGAGATCGCTTTTCCCTCACCATCGATGTTTTAGTGCGCTTAAGCATCGGTCCCCGGGGGGTATCAGTGTCGTCGACGATCATGTGGATAACGTGTTGTGGTTCTTCTTGCTCGTTCTGCTTGCTGACATCCCTACTTCTAAGATGGCTCTTTGCTCTATCACTCAGAAACTCCAGAAGGTGCCCTTTGTTAAATAGGCGAGCTATTTCCTCTCTTAGTTGCTTGCAATCTTCCGTTCTGTGGCCATGGGTTCCATGGTATTCACACGTTTGATTGGGATTTCTCCGGGCAGGATTGGTTTGCATTGGTCGGGGCCATTTAGTGTCTTCGATGCGTCCGATGGCCGATACGAGAGCGGATGCGTTAACGCTGAAGTTATACTCTGATAATCGAGGTGCTTCTATAGGCTCGGCATATTTGTCGAAGCCACTCTTACTCATAAGTCCCCGAGAATTTTGTCCCCGATCAATTCTTTGACTGTTCCGAACTGCGTTGCGCGTTGAACCATTATTTACTCGATCGGTGATGTATGGTCGATATCGGTCTCTGTTTGACCTTTGTTCTCTGTCGATCTACTTTTGATTAATAACTGTCCTGTTCCGATGAACATGTCCGTATGGGGTCCCCGTCTGATCGTCCTCGACCCTAATTTTCTATTGATATCGGTTATGTACATCTGCCCAAGTTACCGCTGGGTACTCGATCAAATTTTGCTTCAGCCGATGTGATGCTGTCGAACTTAGCTCGTTCAATCCTTGGGTGAAAGCTTGTACGACCCAGTCGTCGGTGATCGGGGGTAATTCCATGTGTTCCATTTGAAATCGGGAAACGAATTCCCTCAGCATTTCTCCCTGCCTTTGCTTTACTTTGAAGAGGTCTGATTTTCTCGTTACGACCTTTATGGCACCAGCATGTACTTTTACGAACAAATCTGCCAACATGGCAAAAGAATCGATGGAATTTGGTGGTAGATTGTGGTACTAAATCATAGCTCCTTTCGAGAGGGTCTCCCCAAACTTTTTCAATAGCACAGATTCAACCTCGTCATCTTCCAAATCGTTGCCTTTTATGGCACATGTGTAAGAGGTGACATGTTCGTTAGGATCGGTCGTACCGTTGTATTTGGGAATTCCGAACAAACGGAACTTTTTGGGGATTGGCTTCGGTGCCGCACTCGATGGAAAAGGCTTTTGTATGAATTTTTTTGAATCAAGCCCTTTTATCATTGGCTTAGCTCCGAGATTTGATCGACCCTAGCATTATACGTCTCCACCCTCTTGTCGTTGGCTTCGACTCGTTTCATGAGTTCCTCGAGCAGTTTAGTAATTTCGGGATTAGTCCCCGATTCCTGCTCGTTAGATTTTACTATGGCAGGCTCTGTTCTGGCGATGACCTCTCGGAGTGGGTTGGAAACCGGCCTGCTTTGTGCGCGAGTCTGGCTATGTAGCTGAGCTATTGCTAATTGTTGGGCTTGTAACATCTCGAAGATCATGCGTAAGCTGGCCCCGATCTCCTTCGGGTTTCGGGTTTCTTGGGCTACGGATCGATCACCGCCCTAAATGCTTCTTTCCGGTTCGGAATGCTGGTTTGCTTCCAAAGCAATTTGTGAATTGACATCTAGTGGTATTCCGGCTCGAATCTCGGGTAGTGCCAAGTTGTTGGTTTTATCTTGAAGGCCAGCTTCGTAATCGGTTGGCGAAGCCATTTGGTCGGTGGCTATTCGTAGCCGAACCTGAATTGAAGGTTGTTTTCGAAAATAAGTGACCACTATTATCCTCGGCCCCACGGTGGGCGCCAAACTGTATTCCCGAAAAAAGGGATAGAGTTGAATTTATGAGTAGTTCCGAAGATACGTGGCACAACTTAATACAGAATGCTAGGATAAATAAAAGTATGAATATAGATTGGAGAAAAACATAATCTAGGCCAATCAATTATGAACAGTAAAATTTAGGATTTAACAAAAATAGAATCAATCTAAGAAACTAGAAAGATCATTCTTGCTTGTAGAGGGGATAATACAATTTTGTGATAGTGTAAGTCCTTCAGTAGTTGCCTTACAAAAATGATAAACAAGTCCTTTTATAGTGAAGGGGTTTGGCTCCAAGCATAATAAAATAAACATTCAGTGGGAAACTCATGATAAATCAGTTTTTCCATACTTTCTGCCAAGATTTCCTCTAGTGGGATTGCAACGGCTTTTGTCTGCGAACCCGATCTTGCTTAGAACCCTCGATTTTGGTTCGAGCTTGATTTCGGTTCGAACTTGTGATCTTGACTCGAGCTCGATCCCGGTTCGAGCCCTCGAACGGATTTCTGGTCGATGTAGGTTGATTTTTGGATTATCTGCACGATAGATCTACCCGCGCCATGGTTCGATTCTTGTTCGAGTTTGATTATGATATCGATCTCAACACGGACCGGCCTTCCTAGGCTCTAGATTAGATCCCCCTTCGGGATCTTACTTCGATATATTACCCTTCGAACCGTACCGGTCATGCCAAATCCATTTCAACCGTATACAACAGTCTACTGCAGAAGACGTTAAAGTGTCAAAAATCAGTGAAACGCCATGGAAACCGGTGGAGAAACGAATAGAGCGAGGGCTGAGAGAGATGGCACAGAAGGTCCTGAAGAGATTAGGGCAAAATGAATCAGAAAATGCAATTGGGCTTGACCCGTTGCAAGTAATTGGGCCGTCTGCAAAAATAGCATCTTTTAAGACTACTCTTTAAAACATGATCACTAACTAAAAGTTAGTTCAACTTTAGCCATTTATGAACATGTTTTAAGGATCACCTGCCCTCTGTTTCTGTAAATGGCCCCTTACATTTCTCACACCATTGCGACCCCAACTTTAGCCATTTCGTTCAAATGTATATTGTTTCACCTTGCCTTCAATTTTCTTACTGTATCCTTCTAGCTCCTTCGGAAAAAAGTACTTCAGCAATAAAAACTTATATCTTGATTCTTGTGTTATTGGTGCTTCTCAATGTTTTTGCTTATAATTTGATGTATTTATGATTTTAACCCGTATGCTGTGATAATCAATACACTTATCCCTGGATGTAACTTGACCCCAATCATCCGCCGAAACTATTTATATGTGGTTGCCGCAAAATTATATAAAATTATATATTGTTTGTATATAATATATGGGAAATGTATATATATACATAAATTATATTTTTGGCTATTATTTTAAGAGTGGTTGTACTGTGTCATGGGAAAATGACATTATATAGCCGCTCTCAAAATAATGCTTTTATAATAAAAAAATACATATATATATATATATATATATATATATATATATATATATATATATATGTATATTGTATATTTTATATACAAAACTCATTAACAGTATTAATCTCATTGTCCTCAATATGCCTCTTTATACTACCCAGAAACCATCACGAACCATGTTTGATTCTACTATCTTATAAACAGTGGCGAAACCAGGAAATTCAATAAAAATGTTCAAATCTTTGCCAGTGGGCTATGTAAGGGTGTTCAAAATCTATTTTTAATATTTTATCTTATATATAATATAATTTTTCGACGAAGGGTGGTCAGTTGGCCACCCTCGCTGAAACATAGCTTCGCCCCTGCTTATAAGTGAGAGTTTAGCAGCTTTCCGTCAACATGCTAGTTTGCCCATCAGGGGTATTTCTAGTATTTCAACTTATTTTCATGTTTCAATATGATGTGCTAAGTGCAATAATGTGAGTACCTTTTTCTTTATGGGCCCCACCTGAACATCATTTCACACGTATTTGTCAATGGATGTACTCAAAAGTGCAGCCTCTTGATGAATCATGTCATGCGGCCCCAGTAAATTTTACCATTTTATAACCAACTCTCTACAAATAAAAGTAAACTATTATTGCCTTATTTGTTAACTTATATTAAAATTTAATTTTTTATGTAATTAGAGTGAACCAATATATCTGTCTATAGCTCAACAAAAAGGAATAACATCTTCAAAAACTAGAAACTACCCAGCTCAAACAGGCAATAATTGAGAAAATCACAAGTATTAATCCAAACGCTTCGTCTGCAACATTTTGAAACTTTCGCTCCTTGCATGCAAATATGATTTGAAATGTATAGTAGTATACTAAAAAGAGAAATCAAATTTATCCTACTTCTTTTGACAAGAGTGCGTTGCTCTAGTGGTAAGCATTCCTCACTTCCAACTAACAGGTTGTGAGTTCAAGTCACCCAAGAGCAAGGTGAGGAGTTCTTGGAGGGAGGAAGCCGAAGATCTATCGGAAACAGCCTCTTTACCTCAGGTTAGGGGTAAGGTCTGCGTACACATTACCCTCCCCAGACCTCACAAGTGGATTATACTGGGTTGTTGTTGTTGTAAATATATCCTACTTCTCCAATTAATTTCTTAATGCCTACACTTGTCTCCTTTAGCAAATGGTATTTTTAGCATTAATTCTGCTTATAAACTCATCTTCTCAATCCCCAAAAGTATAAGGAGTATTGAAAAGAATTTTAATTGGGTTTGGAGACCGTGAACATTGAATAAGATTAAGATGTTTGTTTGGCTTGCTTGTCATAATAGATCACCCACCAGCTCCCTATAGTAATTATTAGAGCCATAGAATTCAATACAATGAATAGTTTTCAGAATGGCTCCTGTAAAAATTCAATAAGATACATATAAAATAGGAACCACCAGATAGGAGGTTTTTAAAAATAAATACAGATAGAGTGAATAGACAGTATAATACTCTGACGAATAGATTATATTTTCATTTCGCCAATAATTTTGACTTTGGAGACCTATACCCGCGCTCTCTTTTGTTCTATATCTCTATGCTAGTATGCTAGTGGGAGAAAAGTATCGGTAGCAACAAATGTGAAAACAGTGATTCCGAAATATCCACCCATCAATAATTGGAGAGAAACATAAGAAGCTATTTATGTGAAGATAGGGACCATTGGAGACAAAACAGAGTAGGGAAAGTAGAAATGTAAGAGAGGACCAAATACTTTTTTTTTCGTACAAGGTCTATTTATCCCTTTACTTTTAAAAATAAGTTATATTTATCCTCCGTTTTACTTTTTGAATATTCTTATTCCTACCGTTCTACTTTGGATTTAAAATTACCTTGAGTCGTTAATCCACTCAGACTTCCCCCGGCATGGTCCTTCGTGTGGACACCCCACACTTAGTTCTCATCATCTAGCTCGCTTTTGCACTCTTCCAATGGCTTTGCTTCCTATGCTTATAATCCTACAAAATAAAAACACACACTACAAGACAACCTTTTAAACTTGGCTCCAATTTCCATTTAGACACTTCAACTAGGGTCAGTACCTATTAAACACTTCAACTTCATCACATATGTGCCTATTAAACACATATTTGACAACTCTAAACATGCATAAGTGCGTGGATGCTACTTGCTGCTGACCCTGCTAATAAGACCAATAAGAAAATGACAAGTCAACAAAATAAAAAAAATAAAAAATAAAAACAGAGACAAACATTATTTTTCCTCCCAGCAAACCCCCGCCCGTCTTCTTCCCTGATCTCTCTCTACCTTTCGTCATCTTCTTTCGCCCAAAAAAGTATCATATCAAATACTTCACAGTCAGCTAACTAATATGTTAAGATTCCACTTCACTTATTATTTCCCCAATTTTCAAAGTCCTCAATTTCTTCTGCAATTCATCTTTAATGTCTACCCAATTTCATGGCCAGCAAAAATAATAAGAAAATCCACAACCTGCTATATTCACCGTTGTGACACCACTGCAAGTCGATAAACATTTGATTGTTTTTTATTTAAGGAGAAAACGAAAAAAATATTGGAGGATAAATCTATTTTTTTTCGTTTACGGTCAATCGATCTCATTGGAGGAATAATGGTTGGCTTGACTTCGTCGGCCAGTATTGTTTTGGAGCTTTCAAGTTTTTTCCGTTTTCGTCGGGTCTGCTGTGACTCACGAAATTATAGTTATCACTTTTGAAATTGTTTGATTTTGATGTGAAGAATCCATTTTGATTTCTTAGTAGGTGAAATTGTTAGTTTTTCTTGCTGGATTTCTCTCTATTTTCTTTAATATTGTAGTGGTTTTGCCTCTGATTTCTGAGATAAATTAGGTTAATTTTAAAGATTCTCAGATTCTCAAATTCTAGCATTTGAACTTTAAAATCTTTTATCTTTGAACTATGGTGAGTGGTGGTAGAATGTGGTAAGGAAGAAGATGGTGTTTTTTTTAATAGGATGTCACATGTTTGTGGCTAATCGATCTTTGGGGAATGATGGTGAATGTTGGCGGTAATGGATAAAGAGTGGCGGTAGTCTAATGATTACACGGTGAGTGTTGGTGGTTGTTGTATATGTGGGGGGGGGAAAAGAAATGTTTTGAAACAAATAAAAAAAAGAAAAAGAAATGATGAACATTATTTCACGCGCCTAATTTAGGTGCAGCTCACACAAATGTATCATGTCATCGTTTGCGTTTAATAGATACACTTTTGTTTGAATTAGAGTGTTTAATAGGTACTACCGTTAGTTGAAGTGTCTAAATAAAAACTGAGACCAAGTTTAAGGGGCTGTATAGGTATTTGGCCAAAACAATACAATAAGAAAAAAAAAAAAATCAAACCTAAACGAAAGCAGTAAAGCTGGGTTGCCTCCCAACAAGCGCCTGATTTAACGTCGCGGCACGACACCGAATCTCGTCTAATCATTGGCAAGTAACACCTTTGGCTTCTGACGATCAAAGTCACCTCCATAATAGTGCTTTACTCTTTGGCCGTTCACTAAGAACGTTCTCTCGCCACCTACGATACGCAGCTCAATTGCACCATGTGGAGTGACTTTCACTACCTCAAACGGCCCCGACCATCTTGATTTGAGCTTCCTCGGAAAGAGTCTCAACCTCAAATTGAACAAGAGAACCAATTGGCCCGGTTCGAACTCGCGATGGTGGATATTCTTATCATGCCAGCGCTTGGTCTTTTCTTTATATAATTTGGCATTCTCATATGCGTGCAACCGAAACTCATCAAACTCATTCAATTGCATCAACCGTTTTTCACCCACTAATTCTGTATCAAAGTTCAGCTTCTTTATCGCCCAATATGCCTTGTGCTCAAGTTCCACCGGTAAATGGCATGCCTTCCTATAAACCAGTTTGTAAGGGGAGGTTCCGATTGGAGTTTTGTAGGCGGTCCAGTATGCCCATAGAGCATCATCAAGCTTTGCAGCCCAATCTTTCCTACTTGCACTAATCGTCTTCTTCAGAATCTACTTTATCTCTCTATTTAACACTTCAACTTGTCCACTAGTCTGAGGATGGTAAGCGGTCGCAACCTTATGTTTGACCCCGTATTTCGCTAAGACATTGTCCAATAGCTTGTTACAGAAATGGGTGCCCCCATCACTTATCATCACTCTCGGAGTGCAGAACCTTGTAAAGATATGCTTTTTCACACAGTTGACCACAACCTTAGAATCATTGGTCGGAAGAGCAATGGCCTCCACCCACTTCGACACACAGTTAACGACCACCAAAATGTACTTACACCTATTGGACGAGGGAAACGGACCCATAAATTCAATTTCTCACACATCAAAAATTTCAATCTCCATAATACCATGCAATGAAATCTCATGCCTTTTCGTAATTGTTCCTGTTCTCTAGCACCTATCACACCTCCTCACGAACTCATGGGCATCTTTAAACAACTTAGGCCAATAGAAACCCGATTGCAACACCTTGGCTGCCTTTTTTCACCCGCATGATAACCACCATAAGGCGACGCATGACAGTCATGTAAGATAGCATTTATTTCAGATTCGGTCACACATCTTTTCATTAACTGATCGGTACAAGATTTGAACAGAAACGACTCATCCCACACATATGATCTCACATTTTGCAAGAACTTCTTTTTAGCATGAGGTTCAAGATCAAGCGACATTTCTCCACTTGCTAGATAGTTTACAAAATCTGCATACCATGGCACCTCCCCAGCAGTAACGACCAACAATTGCTCATCCGGGAAGGTTTCCTTAATGACATCTCCTTCAGCTACATGATTCCAAGTTTCTAACCTGGACAAGTGATCAGCCACTTGATTCTCTGTTCCTTTACGGTCTCAGATCTCCAAGTCAAATTCCTGCAAGAGTAAGACCCAACGGATTAGCCTTGGTTTAGCATCTTTTTTTTTCCAAATAAATACTTAATAGCTGCATGGTCTGTGTAGACGATGACTTTGGTGCTAACCAAATATGCCCGAAATTTATCAAACACCCATACTATAGCAAACAACTCATTTCTGTCACAATATAATTTATTTGAGCAGGAGTGAGAGTCTTGCTTACACAGTAAATGGAGTGAAATATTTTGCTCCTCTTCTGGCCCAATACGTCCCTAATTGCACCATCACTAGCGTCACATATCAGCTCAAATGGCTCGTTCCAGTGAGGAGCCACTATGATTGGTGCACTCACTAACTTCTTTTTCAGCTCCTCGAATGCTTTCAGACAAGCAACGTCAAACTTGAACAACACATCCTTTTCTAACAACCTGCACAAAGGAGAGAAAATTTTTGAGAAATCCTTTATAAATCGGCGATAAAAACCTACATGTCCCATAAACCTCCTAGCTCATTTCATTGAAATTAGTGGTGGCAACTTTTCAATTGCTTCCACCTTAGCCTTGTCAACTTCCAGTCCATCTTTGGACACCTTGTGCCCGAGCACTATACCTTCACGTACTATAAAATGGCACTTTTCCCAGTTCAGTACCAGATTAGTCTTCTCGTACCTAGAAAGCACTTTAGCAAGATTGGTCAAGCATTTATCAAAAGAAGGACCAAACACAAAAAAATCATTCATAAAGACCTCCACAAGCCGTTCCACCATATCGGTGAAAAGAGCCATCATACACCTTTGAAACGTTGCAGGTGCATTACACAACCCGAATGGCATTCTCTTAAATGCATAAGTTCCATAAGGGCATATAAAAGTGGTCTTTTCCTGATCTTCTGGGGTAATAGTAATTTGATTATACCCCGAATAGTCGTCAAGGAAACAATAGTATTCCTGTCCGGCTAACCTGTCAAGCATTTGATCAATGAAGGGGAGAGGGAAGTCATCTTTTCGTGTAGCATTATTCAACTTCCTATAATCTATGCATATTTGCCAACCAGTCACAGTCCTAGTTGGGATTAATTTATTTTGTTCATTCACTACAACAGTCATACCCCCCTTTTTAGGTACACATTGAATAGGTCTTACCCACTTACTATTTGAGATAGGAAATACTATACCTGCGTCGAGCCACTTAATCACTTTTTTTCTTTACCACCTCTTTCATGATTGGATTTAGGTGGCAGTGATGTTCCACACTAGGCTTGTGTCCTTCCTCCATGAGTATTTTGTGCATGCAGAATACATGGCTAATACCTTTTATGTCATACATTGTCCAACCAATGGCATGCTTGTGCTCCCTCAACACCCTTAAGAGCTTTTCTTCCTACAAGTTTGACAAATGAGAAGAAACAATCACAGGAAAAGTGTTAGAGCTTCCCAAATATGCATAATAAAGATGAGATGGTAAGGGTTTAAGTTTTAGTTTTGGGGCCTCCTCAACTGAGGGTTTGGGGGCGGGCCGATTGGCCTATCCAGAGGCTCAAATTGGGATCTTTCTCTGATGTATTCGCAAGATGCATCCAGAATTTGCAACATCTCCTCAACCTCTTCTTCAAGTTCCAAGTGATTGAACAACATCAATGTCTTTTCTAGTGCATCTTCTTTAAACTCACTTGGCTCTACGACTCGTTCATTTATCTCCACCACAAAAATCATGGCCAGGTCCTCGTAATGACGAGGTAACTGAATGGTTTGATATACATTGAAGACTGCTTCTTCATTGTCCACCCTCATGATCATCTTACCTTCTCGGACTTTGATAATTGCATCTCTAGTGGCCAAGAGAGGTCGTCCCAAGATGATATGTACTAACTCATCAGCCTCGTAGTCCAAGATGATAAAATCTGCAGAGAAAATTAACTTCCTAATTTGCAGCAAGACGTCCTCAATTACCCCCAGTATAAACATAAGATCTATCAGCTAACTGTAGCATCACCGTGGTGGGTCTCGAAGCTCCTAAGCCCAATTGTTTGAACACTGACTACGGCATCAGATTGATATTTGCACCCAAATCACACAAGGCTCTACCCACATCAATTTCACCAATCCTCACGAGGATGATAAAACTACCCGGATCCTTAAGCTTTTGTGGAAGCTTATGTTGAATCCTGGAAGTGCACTCCTCAGTAAGTGCGATGGTCTCAAACTCAGTTAACCTCTTTTTATTTGCCACTATATCCTTAATATATTTTGCATATTTTGGGACATCACGGAGCATGTTCACCAAAGGGATGTTCAAGTGTATCTTCTTCAGCATATCTAGAAATTTGTGAAATATGTGGTCATCATTCTTCTTCTTAATCTCTGAGGAAAATGGGATGACACCCTCTCTAATATATGCTCATCTCTGTTTTGTTTCTCTCATCTACCTCTATAGGTTTTGGCACTCTTTCTTCTTCGAGCCCAGACGACTCATTTTTCTTCTTAGGCACTTCTACCAACTCTTTCAGATTTCTCAACGTCACTGCATTTACTTGAGAATTTTTCTCTGTATCATATGGGAGAGCTCCAGCAGGTCTAAAGTTCTGATTGTTAGCCATTTTCCCAAACTGCCTCTTTAGATTTCTGAAATCTGTGCAAAATTATTGATTCTCAGCCATAACTTTTTGATTGTCTATCAAGAGCGTTTTCATCATATCAGTCAAACTCTCTTCTGGTTGATGTGGGGGTTTAGGCGGCTGATTGTAATTAGCTTGAGCCTTGTTATTCTGATTTTGACCCCAAAAGAAGTTAGGATGATTCCTCCAGTTCGGATTGTATGTGTTACCATATTGAGCATTTTGATTCATCGACCCTCTAGCTTGTAGCCCCACATAGTAGATGGATTCAGGATTCACAGGGCATATGTCACTTGTGTGACCTTCACCACATAACTCGCAGCAAGCAGACATCTATTGCATATGTTGCATCTGTTGTGCTTGGTGCATTGTCATTTTATTCATCTGATTTGCTAATCTCGTTATATCTTCCCTCATGGCTAAGAAATCATTACGCTCAATTACACCTGCTGCCTTTTGTTTAAGTGCTCTTCGTGGATCCCCATCTCTTTGCCAATTATTATCATTAGCAGTGAAATTATTTAGCAAGATCTGGATTTTACTATACGGTCTTGCCATGCAACTACCCCCCACATGCTGAGTCAAGATTCATCTTTGATGTCTCGTCCAACCCATCAACGAAAGTGTGACCTAACACCTCATCAATCTGACAATAATGTGGGCAGTCTCTGAGTTGCTTCTTGTATCTTTACCAAGCTTGACGAAGAGTCTCGCCATCTCTTTGTTGAAACCCAATAATCTCACTATTACACCCCATATTTTCATACGTGAAAGTACGCCATAAAAATAATCGATGAAAGCTCGGAAATGAGATATTACATCCCGCATTTTTGTACGTTAAAGTTTCATCGTAAGTTAATCGACGTAAGTTCGGGAATGAGATTATTTTGAGATTATAAGTATTATGCTATTTCAAACAAGTAATGAGTAAATTCGTGAAGGTTAGAGGGTAAGCAAATCAAAAAAAATAAATTTTCATCGAAGTTTGACATTTTGGGATAAAATACGGTCCGAGCTAAAATACCCTGTATTTATGGACTAGTGCCATACAATGTACCACATGGCCATGATAGTAAGGTGTATAAGGTGTGTTAAAAGTGAGTAGTATTTTAAGAAATTTGAGATAATTCTTAATTGTGTGGATAATCGGGTAATTATTGATTTTAGTGGGAGATTAACAGTTAATTAAGGTGTTAGTGGTTAATTGATTGGGGCAACAACATAAATCAAACTAAGTGACTCATAAATCAAATTGAAAGGTGGCAACTAAAGTTGTGTGGCTAAGCCACCACCAGAAATGAGCCCACACCCATTCAAACACATACTTAGAAGATTTGTAACCATTTTTGCTTCATTTGGTGTGCTCTCATTCTTGGCAAAGCTATTATAACGTTCAACACCCTTTATTTGGTATGGAAAAGGAATTAACCAACGTTCAAGCTTAGTTAAGGATAATTCTTTGGGAATTCATGCCAACACCTTGAGGATAATTATTTTGAATATGATCCAAGTTTGAATGTTCATCTACGACCTTCTCGAGTTCTTATGAGCAATTAAGGTATGTTAAGGCTATCCCTTCTTTCCTTTTGGCATGATCTATACGACACAAATGAAACGAGCAAATGCACAACTTCCATAAATGACTCTATTCATAGAAGTATTAGAGGTGCCTATGTTCTTGAATTCCCATGTGTCTTATTATTACATATTCTGTTCATGGGTCTGAGAAAAATATGTAAGTTGAAAAAGTTTACTTCATGATATTAATTAAAGGCATAATGGTCTTATGACATTCCGAGAGATTTTATTGACGTACTTCTCATGCATTGCATTCATATATATGTACATTGACACATGACCAGATGGAGTTATATATATATATATATATATTGACCCATGACCAGATAACGTTATAGACACGTATATATGTATATATATGTATATGGGATATGGGAAAAGGTTACGGCGTTATATACGCACCACCACCTAATCAGCTGGTATACGTTGATGATTTTGCCCATAGTGGCCGAGATGATATGATGGGATGCCTTCAGAGGCTTGATAATATTATGAACACATGTACTTATGCACGACATGACATTCATACGCATATGCATGACACTATAAGTATTTCATGATTTATAGAGTCATCCAGACTTACAGGTTGAGTCATGCACTTAATGTTTCTCCCATGTCTTTTATATACTTATTTATGTGCCTTACATACTCGGTACATTATTCGTACTGACGTTGTTTGTTGGGGACGCTGCATTCATGCATGAAGGTATAGAAAATCAGTTTGACAAGCCCTCATAGTAGCCGAGGTTAGCATTCAGCGAAGGATCAGTAAGACTCCACCTCATTCGGAGTGTAGCCGAGTCTCTGAGTCATCGTGTCAGAATTATACTGTAGACGGTTGGTAAGGGATTGAATATAACTGTGGATGAGTTGAGTCAGGGGAACACGATTTTTCATGATGACTTATGAGTAAATGTAAGGTCTTCAGTAGATCATGTGTGTACTAAGACGTGTAAGGCTCTTGATAAGGAGCCTTAAGGCAAGAATATCTATCTACCCCTATGGTGAAAGGCAATGAGAGATTCAGAAAGTAGATACAAGCTTCAACAAGTAAAAGAAGCAAGATGAAAAAGGGTACTAGCTACCCAGCTAGTGAAGATTATCATTATTTACCATTGAGGAAGGGAGATATAAGCATTTTGAGTTTCCTTCAACAGTGGTAAAGGTATGTACAATCGGCCACACCCATCTCATTTATGCCCTACGGGGGCTAACAGAAGTAGTATAAGAGAATGCAGGATATTAGGATCTAGCTGGGGTTAGGGTAACCCAAAATGGTGGATGGATTGTTAGCGTTAGCTGACATTTCCAAAGGATATTGCAAATGTGCTAATAGATCTCCTTGTGAGATACCCAGATGGTGCACTCTAAAATAGTACAGCTAGATATGAGTACTACAAAGATAGGCACTGGAAGCCTGGAAGGGATAAATATTACCTTAGTATGGCTCCTGTCCCTAGTAGAGAGAGAATGTTAGGCAACCCGAAGAGCCATTGGATGGAGCAAGGGGAGCTAAAAGCAAAAGAATGTCTTGTGAAAGTTTTTTAGAATAAAGTGATAGACATAAATGTTAGCGAAAAATAAGAAAAGAGTTAATGAAGCATTATGAGTAAGATGTGATACATGGATGGCAACGGTAGATCAAAAATAAAAAGGATGACAGTATTACAGAGTCTACAGACAAGGAAAGGAAAATACGAGAGGTAACAGGTCTTGAGGCAACAAAAGAGTATAGGTCAAAAAGTCACATCCTCATTTCGAGGAATAAGTTCGTGACTTTAACGTGATTACCAGAAGAAAAAGTTAGACCCCAGAGTAATACAAATCAGTATAGATTGGTGAACAAGATAAACTAAACATGAATTAGGGACTGAGTGATTTGATAATGGTCAGCATCATGAAAATTTCAGATTGCGTTACGGCGATAATAGAATGGATAACAGAAGAAGATTCATGAGAAATTCAGAGAATGGTCATTCAGGAAGACGCTTCCCTAAATCAAGCAATGTGAGCAAAGTTAAGCTTAAGGTACTGTACGTGCCAATTATACTAAGTGTCACCCTCGCGAGTAAGGAATTTTGTTATCCTTGGCATAGAAGAATTACCGCAAGGCGAGTAAGGGTCATCGATGATGTGAGAAGGTGCCAAAGATGAAGAGGTAAGACATATATAGGTAGATCATCGTAGCGCTAAATATTAGTACTCCCCTAAAGGGGGAATATGGAGTGATGTGGCATTAAGTCAGAATTAAGTGGTTCTAGTAATTATGGAATGGTAAAGGAAGAATGCGATAAAATGAAAAGGGGTGAGATTGCACTTATTCAAAGCCTACATATATGCTACGATTCCAGAACATTATGCAAGCACGAAGTCAAGGAGAGGAAGTATGGGTTCCTGCCCAAGATGTTATTAATAGATAAGGAGCCAGTGCGAGATGTAAGTTAAGACAAAGGAAATAACCCAAGAAAAAATACGTGGAATATTGATATGAGAATGGGCTAACGAGTAGTTAGTAATTAATTCAGGAAGAGCCTAGTTATGTCTAGACAAGAGGATACAAACAAATCAGCAGATCATACGAGATAAACATAGTGAACCCCAACATAGTGAATTCAGTCTCGCAGTTATGATATTGTAATCCTTAAGAAATATTCAGATAGCAATGGGGTAGTTAAAGGTACCATATGAGTGTTACGGAAATAAAAGAGAGTACCACTGGGAAGTCAGTCAAAATATTAGTTCAGAATCAACCCTACAAGCACAAGGGCGTGGAGATAAGTAACTACGGATAATTATAGGCGAGGTAGAACATCAAAAATTCCGTCAATCATACAATGTGATAAGCTCGTAGCTTTATAAGAGTCAAAGGATCCTCCCTAAGTACTACAATAAAAGACTAGTTAAGGAAATAAGGAAGAAAGCTTCAACCTAAGCACAGTGACCTAAAGAGGAAATGGTCGTGTAACAACAGTCTCAATACAAAATTGTATGCAATCCAAAAGAAAGTGGCACCTACCATGGCTAATGAGCGGGGAGTAAAACCAAAAGTAATATTCGAGACCATATGAGTTGGATAAAAATTTCGGCATGCGTGGGAACTAAGATAAGTTAAGTATGCATGCAACAAGTGGCAAAACGACCAGAAAAAGTAATTGCTTACATTTAAGGAAAGTTAAGAAGGAACAAAAAGAATTATTCCATCAGTGATCCAGAGTGAGTTACGTTATGAATGCACTTAAGATTTCAGAGTATTATCCATGCAACATATATATTGACAATCATACAGCTGTAGAAGACTCTGGTATAAGTTAAAAGAAAGAATTGAGTCCAGGTCATAGACAAGGGATTGAATTGTTAAATGATGATATCACGAATATTCCATAGCGGCTATGAAAGACTAAAGTAATAACTAAAACCAGGAGCCGCGGATTGGAAGATAGCTTAAGCCTACATAAATGCTGATCAGAAGGAAGAGGAAACTAAAGAGTTACATCAACTAAGTAAATCAGGAGTCTGATTATTGGACCCAGAAAATTACAGAATCGTGATTGAGAACATTACAAAATCACTCTTAATATTAGAGGTACAAGAGAGATAGTACAACAACTATATTCTAAACGGCTCCACGAGAAAGCCAGTTAGAAGAGTACCAGCCTCATAAGAAGTCAGTATGAAGCTCCCACTGGATTGTGTATGCACCAGAGGTGCAAGTATTATAATAGAGCTTCAAGTTGCGGAGGTGAATTATACCTATGTGGAAGGGAGGTTAGGAAAATAATAGAAGATGTGATGCGAGATTTTAAGATAAGTAAGGTAAAGGTGAATAACGTACTAGATACTCAGGTGCAGAAGGTTGTGAATAGTCCATACTTCGGATAAAAAGCTAGAAGCACGAGGATTCAGTATCCAGGAATGATAGTGGCGTCGTCAGTAGCATGTCTTCCAGCCTATGGTTTCTAGGTACCGAGAAATCTAGTTAAGAGAGTAAAGAAGAGTTAGAGACGATGTGGTGTCTCGCTTGATGTTCTAAAATAACACAAGGAAATCTGTGGTGCAAGCAAGTTGAAGGAAGATTGTGAGTAGTATAAATAGATATGTATAGGTCACAAGCTAAAGTATGGTAAAGTGACAAGGTTTTAGGAAGACATGAGTAATGATAAGAAAGGGCGAGTGAGAAGGTGATGAGAAAGGATAAGTCCTCAGGATTAATCCCATGGAAACAAGAGAGCTGATGGTTTCTCTAAGTTGTAGAAAGCTCAGTATAGCCTGAGTGAACTCAAAGGAGTCTAAGACTAGTAGCATTTAGAAGAGATGGAATGCTGCCCTGGTAATAGAATGAGGATGTAATTGTGACAAATGAAGGATGGCGGTGGGCCTTCGATTGAGTAATGATTTGAAAAAGAAAAAAAAGGGTGGATTTCAAGAATGGTACAGGATTAAAATACCTACATAAGTAAATCACATTGGGATGCTATGAAATACAGGTATGGAAGTATAATATCACCCCTAGGTGGATAAGTTTAATTACTCCATATGTCCCTAATAAGGCATAAGCCCTAGCAGTAGTGTTGCGTAAGAGGTCAAGTTATCAGTGGTAGATTATGGATCAACGTTAAGGTGAATCGACAATAGATGGATAAAGTTCCAACATATGAGAGGAGATAAGGATTCCATCCTTTAGATGAACAATATTAAGGAAGCATTGAAGAACTTAGATTTATACATCTATGATAAGAAGCGAGAGAGTAACCTGGAATTGGGTAGCAAACCCCGATAATAATAAAACCGAGGTAAGAGTTATGGTATAGTATGACCTACCTAGATGCAGTAAAGTCATACGGATGAATAACCAGGTCTATGAAATAAGATATAACAATATTCGTAAGTTCGACAAAGTACCGAGCGAAGAACTTCAGTATACCTATAGATACCTAGAGGGACATCCTATTAAGCTTTGTACATGGTTACAAAGTGAGGCCTAGAGATTGGCTAAAAGCTGGAGGAAAAAGTATAGAAGAGTCACATAGGCACACTTACAAAGTCAGAGTCGTACATGCTGCATAATAAAAGGTAGCAACAGTTACAAGATCGGAAGGATTCCGACCACGAGTCGTGGTGTGAGAAAGAGGCCTAAAGGGGAGAATGCCCTGGCCTTTGGGATTCATTCACAAAATGGTGGCCTAGATGGCAAAAGGAGTGACAAAGTATTCACAAGAACTATGGGTTATGAGAATGATAAGTGCATCAGTCAACATTCGAGGACGAATGTTCCAAAGGGGGGAATGATGTTACACCCCATATTTTCATACGTGAAAGTATGCCATAAAAATAATCGATGAAAGCTCGAAAATGAGATATTACATCCTGCATTTTTGTACGTTAAAGTTTCGTCGTAAGTTAATCGACGTAAGTTCGAGAATGAGATTATTTTGAGATTATAAGCATTATGCTATTTCAAACAAGTAATGAGAAAATTCGTGAAGGTGAGAGGGTAAGCAAATTGAAGAAAATGAATTTTTGTCGAAGTTTGACATTTTGGGATAAAATACGGCCTGAGCTAAAATACTCGGTATTTATGGACTAGTGTCATACAAGGTACCACATGACCATGATAGTAAGGTGTATAAGGTGTATTAAAAGTGAGTAGTATTTTAAGAAATTTGAGATAATTCTTAATTATGTGGATAATCGGGTAATTATTGATTTTAGTGGGAGATTAACAGTTAATTAAGGTGTTAGTGGTTAATTGATTGGGGAATGGGTAAACATCAACGTGGCAACAACATAAATCAAACTAAGTGACTCATAAATCAAATTGAAAGGTGGAAACTAAAGTTATGTGGCTAAGCCACCACTAGAAGTGAGCCCACACCCATTCAAACACATACTTAGAAGATTTGTGACCCTTTTTGCTTCATTTGGTGTGCTCTCATTCTTGGCAAAGCTATTATAACGTTCAGCACCCTTCATTTGGTATGGAAAAGGAATTAACCAACGTTCAAGCTTAGTTAAGGATAATTCTTTGGGAATTCATGCCAGCACCTTGAGGATAATTATTTTGAATATGATCCAAGTTTGAATGTTCATCTACGACCTTCTCAAGTTCTTATGAGCAATTAAGGTATGTTAAGGTTATCCCTTCTTTTCTTTTGGCATGATCTATACGACACAAATAAAACGAGCAAATGCACAATTTCCATAAATGACTCTATTCATAGAAGTATTAGAGGTGCCTATGTTCTTGAATTCCCATGTGTCTTATTATTACATCTTCTGTTCATGGGTCTCAGAAAAATATGTAAGTTGAAAAAGTTTATTTCATGATATTAATCAAAGGCATAATGATCTTATGACATTCCGAGAGATTTTATTGACGTACTTCTCATGCATTGCATTCATATACATGTACATTGACCCATGACCAGATAGCATTATATACGCGTATATATGTATATGGGATATGGGAAAAGGTTACGGCGTTATATATGTACCACCACCTAATCAGCTGGTATACGTTAATGATTTTGCCCACAGTGACCGAGATGATATGATGGGATGCCCTCAGAGGCTTGATGATGTTATGAACACATGTACCTATGCACGACATGACATTCATACGCATATGCATGACACTATAAGTATTTCATGATTTATAGAGTCATCCAGACTTACAAGTTGAGTCATGTGCTCCATGTTTCTTCCATGTCTTTTATATACTTATTTATGTGCCTTACATACTCGGTATATTATTCGTACTGACGTCCTTTATTGGGGACGCTGCATTCATGCCTGCAGGTATAGAAAATCAGTTTGACGAGCCCTCATAGTAGCCGAGGTTAGCATTCAGCGAAGGATCGGTAAGACTCTACCTCATTCGGAGTACAGCCGAGTCTTTGAGCCATCGTGTTAGAATTTTGCTGCAGACTTATGGGTAGGCCAGTACCTTGTCCCATTTGATGTCAAATACTCTTAGAGGCTTTGTAAACAGAGGTTCATTTTGTATTCATGTTTTAAGAAAGATGGTTCATTGATACAGTGTTTCCTACTGATAGTTATACATTACGAGTTGTGGCTATGTTGGTACAGTTACCAATAATTGTACAATAAGAAAGATATATTACGTTGGTACTCGGTTGAGTAAGGTACCGAGTGCCCGTCGCGGCCCATCGGTTTAGGTCATGACACTGGCTCCTCAGTGACTTTGTCTTCTTAGTGGGAAAAACCTTGATTAAGAATTTTCATGCTAGATCATCCCAATTATGGATCGAGATTGCGGGCTCCTTCTGCAACCATTCTTTGGCTTTCCCAGTAGTGAAAAGGGAAACAATGTCAGTCTGACGTAGTCTTTGGAAACATTCGGATAATTATAAGTATCCGTAATTTCCAAAAAAACAATTAAATGTGCCGTTGCGGATCTTCATGAGATAGATCCGCATACTGCCCTGTGGACTGAATCAGCTGTACCATATACTGTTTGAGCTCAAAGTGACCCATGATATCAGGCTTCACTATAGCCTGAGTCATATTAGCAAGATTAGGCCTTGTGGCCTCGATCACTGGTCGCACTTCATTAGCTGCCATATCAAGTGGTTGAGATTGAACTACGATGCCTAACTCTCCTTCTATTCTAGTTTTGGCTTCAACTTCCCTCCTTACCCTGGGAAGTGTTCGTTCTATTTTAGGACCAAGAGGAAGGAGGTTGTTTGCGCTTCTACTCCTCCGCATTCAAGAGAAGAGCCTGCGTTATCACAAATAAAGAATACTAAAAATTAAAACTTGAACAAATAACTAATAAAAGATTAACTTAAATAAACAATCAATACTAAGTCTCCGATAACGATGCCAAAAACGTGTTGGTTCTCCAAGTACACGCAAGTATATGTGGCCGTTAAGTAATAAAGTGACTCAAAAATCGGATGTCGAACCCACAGAGACTTAGATGAATCGTTAACTAAGCAAACTAAAATCAATTAACTGTCCAAGATAATCAACAATGTTATTTATATACTAAACTACGTTTGCAAATATTGAACAAGTAATTAGTTAATTTATCAGAGATGCAAACAAGTGTTTTGGATTTTACTCAGAGGAGATGAAGATTACAGGGTTGTGGTCGGTTTATCAATCCTATTAAGTTCAATACCCACATTGGTTAATCTAGATTATCAAAGGTTGCTAATTGACCGGATCGTTTATATGAATAGCATATTCTCACAATACTATTCGCATGTCCATAATATATCATCCCTATATTCCTATGGTATTGAGTCTATCACGAACGAATACAATACGGTTTTTAACTAAGCAAGACTGTTAGGTATATTCCTATCCTAACCGTGAAATCGTTCCATGATCCACGAGTTCAGAAACAAGATCTCTTTAATTCTACTCTAATTTAAACAAGTCTTTCCCAAGCATAGCATAGATAGTAGGGTAAATTGGTAGCTACTACAATTCACAAGTTAAAACTAGAATTAAAGAAACAGCCATAAGATGATAATCCGAATTAAAGAAGATGTAATTAATAAACATTAATAATCATGTCAACCACAACCGTAGAAACTAGAGTGCTTAGCCACTCATGTTCGTAATAACAACTTTTTAAATATTTTGCATAAATCAATTGCAAAGAAAAGATGAAGGAATGAAGAACTCGATGATTTTCTCCTCCAAAGAATGTTCCCAACGTCTTCTCTCCTTCAAAAATAGTCTCCTTAGGTCTAAAGTGTGACCAAAGTCATAAAATAACATTTTTTTCATGTATTTATACCAAGTAGGGTTGGGCCTAGATGAAATCTCACTTTCCTAGCCGAAATATAAAAACTTGCAAACTTATTGCTTTTCAAGCGTCGCCCCGTGCGTTGCACTAGTGCTTTTTCCTGTCAGACCAAAAAAAACCCAGTCTCTGAACTTTGGAAATTTCTGACATAAAATTATACTAATGCATCACACTGTGCGTCGCACTAGTGCATTTCTTCAATAGTTGCTTCTTCCTTGAATTTTGACGTCTAGAATTGATCCTCGACCCCCGAATACGATCACCGCTTAATCCCTTGGGCTTTTACTCAGACTTCAAAGCTCCAAATAGCTCGAATTAGTTTCACAACATCTACATAACTCGGAATCGCTCCTACAAGGCATAAAACACACAATAAGTGCAAAACACTAACAATTAAAGCTCAAACACAATTGAAGTGTAGTGAATTAGAGTGCAATAAGCGACTAAAATACGGGATTATAGTCTACCATCAAGAGCATAGAGTACATGAAAGTCCCTTTATAATTCCATAACCGACTTTTGGGTCTCTATATATATACTTTAGTTATATAATATCACTTTATTTAATTTTTGTTTATTGCAAGATGAGTGGCTTTAATCACAAGAGAATTATAAGTTTTTTTTCCTTGCTAATGGAATTATCCATTCCAAAGGGAATATGCCCTTTTCTTGGGAGAACAAGTCAGGGTTTAGTAAAGTTATACTACGCAATCATTAATTTTTCACCAATACTTTCACCATCGTATACCCGGTGCCGAATGAAGCAAAGACTGTAACATTCTATCACCTACAAATTTCTCATCCGCCATGTACTTTTTGTAGGAAAATAACACCAGAAAATAACAACAATACTGTAATAATATTATTTGTGAGCAGAAATATACGAATTGACTTGAGTCATGTTGGGCACTGCCCTAAGAAATTATTTCAGCAGTGTGAAATGTCTCCCAGGATTAAACAAGCCTACCTCAATTTTGAGGATACAGAAATTAGCAAAAAATATTAACTTACAAACCCAACTATTAAAAGAGGGGAGCAAAGAAAGTAGACTACTAAATTTTGAAAAGAAAGAAAATAAAGGAAACTGGTGAAGAACGAAAAGTCAAAGGGAAAAATGCTTATGATTGATGGCTAATTTGAATGCCTATTTATAGGCTTTAAGAGAGGTTTAGAGCATGACAAGTAACACTTGTCTTGAATTTCCCATGCAAGGTTGCCACACTTATTTCTCTATTGCCACTTGTAAGGACACTTGTTTCTGAAAATATCACAACAGGTCCTCCACATAATTTCAAAAAAATTCATACAAAGAGGAATAAGATTTGCTGGATTTGTGTGGTCCAAATGCAATAGGTTTGGTGTCTTCTGGACTATGAACCAAACTTAGACTAATAAAACTTAACTCATAGAATTGCTGATGAAATATAATATTTTTATGAACCAATAATTTTTATTGTAAGTCAGAGATTTTATCAATCACATTTCGACCCTCGCAATTTCGCTGTTCAATGCGGTTTTGTGCCCAATAGGCCATGCGCGTGCCTGTTTATTCATGAGAGCTCTAGAGATTCGGCCAAAATCTCATAGGAGCGGCCCCACTCCACTCTCATATAGGTGAATTTATCAAGTGTATACTGCTTTTAAATACACCATCCATAAAGAATATGAATTCTTTAAGAGTTATACTCAGCCTCTCAATTAGTAGCAGTCAAGCACTCTATTTTAGGGCTTCAGTATCAATATCGACTTGTTATTACTCATATGAACCTACTTCACGGAATCTCCAATCACATGGGTTGAGTTACCATCTATATTGACAACATGCCGGCCTTAACCCCATCTCTTTTGAGGTTTGAATAATTAATTTTTTTCCCACTAGTTTAGTCAGAGGATTGGCCAAATTAGCTTCTGACTTCACATAATCAATGGAAATTATTTCATCTTTCAGCAGATGCTTTATGGCATCATGACTCAATTTTATGTGTCTACTTTTACAATTATAAAATTTATTCTGTGCAATAGCTATTGCCGCTTGGCAATCACATTGTATTAACACGTGAGGCAATATGTCCTTTATTAAAGAAATATTAGCTAAGAGGTTTATTAGCCACTCAACCTCAGAACAAGCGACATTAACATGTCCTAATCTAGCATGCCATAAAGAAATGACTCAACCATATAGGTAGAAAAAGATGCATTTTCATTACTAGTATCAGAAATATTAAACATAAATAAACCATGGTTACAATATCCATTGCCCACAAAAATATTATTTTTGGTCAATACGACCTCATCATTCTCGAAAGAAACCTTCACTCCAACTTTTTCTAATAATCCCACAGAAATCAAATTGGTTTGGATATTAGGAACACGCAACACATTACTCAATCCATCATGTATTATCAAATATTTCAGTAAAATTAGATTCATAACATACAAAGGTAAAATTACCTTTTTTTCTTAAGCCATTTCTTGTATTTCAAGCAATCCTTCTTCCAGTGTACCTTTTTCTTATAGAAACGACAAGTATCTTTGTCAAAAGTGCCTTTCTTCTTCTTCATGGGAACACTTTTGCACTTCTTTGCATTTTTCTTGTCATGAGTCACCAAATTAACACTTTCAGATGTCTCATGCTTCAACCTCTCGTTTTCTTGAACACACATAGTCAAGAGTTCATTGATTTACCATTTATCTTTAAGTGTGTTATAAAAAAATTTAAACGGACCATATTCCGCTGGAAGAGAGTTGAGAATGAAATGCACAAAAAATGGTTCTGACATATCAAACTCAAGGGATTTGAGTTTAGCAACAATGTCTTTCATCTCCATAATGTGCTCACGCACTGTATGACTTCTGTCAAAAGTCATACTTGAGAGCCTATTCATAAGGGTGGTGGCCAATGGCTTGTAAGAGCTTATGAATTGTTCATCAGGCATCAATTGCTTTGATGTAAGCTTTGACCTTATCGCTATTAGGGATAGAACCTCTAATGCTTTGGCTTATGTGGGCTTTTATGAGCATTAAACTTAAGCGATTAGATCGCTCCCACCGCTCATAATTAGCCTTAGCCGATGGCGTACTTGATTCTGTAGGATTAGGTGGTTCTTACACACGGAGTGCCACGTCCAGATCCGAGCACCCTAAAGTGAGAAGGACTTTCTCCTCCCATTCAACATAATTGTCATCGGAAAGCATTGGAATTCAAGCATTCTCATTAAAAATAGCGATAGAAAAAGTTGTAAAGATTGCAAATAAGGATAAATTTACATAAGTTATGAAATACAATCCATCAAAGGTGAATCGCGTAAAATACCGATTCTAAGTAAATTCTAAACCCTCCTGTGGGCAGAGGTTGTAACCATGCATAGAATTTACTTTGCTTTATTAGACTAGTAAACCAAATTACATAGAAATTAATCTGTACTTGTGGGCATAAGATAATTTTTAACTTAAAGGTTTATTATCTCATTCCAATTAATCTCACCAAAATGGTTACCTCCCTGTAGGGCCGAGTTACCATTTTAATTAGATAATCGGACTAAATATATGTCATTATAATTTTAATCACTATCCTTATGCGATTAAATAACTTAATTTCTTTTATATCAAGTATTCAAGATGTCGCGGCTACTCCTAATTACATGACACAAAAGAAAACTCAAAATGACATCTCATGATTAATTAATCAACTTAAACTGAATGTTGATTATATAGTTATAATGGGCACATTAAATAAAGACACAACATCTGCATCGCCCTTTAATAAACTGATAATCCTTTCAATAAGTACTAATATTACCAGTATCATTTGAGTCATAGCAAAACCTTCAGTGATGCCAAACCTCACAGTGAAAGAACACAAAATCACATGACGTGATTTTTAAAAACTTAATAACAAATATTATTACTTATATTATCGGTTAAAACTTCATGTGAGATCATATAAATTCTTTATTACTATTAAAGATAGAAACCAGAATTCTCATAATAATTTTTTTTTAAAATTTTGTCAAGATTGTGAACGGAGCCAAGATGCAAGTAAATTACTTTATGAAACATGAGTGTACAAGGCACAGTGAGCAAATAAGCAATATTCATATGCATCTTTATATCAATATAATAATATACTTTATCAATTTTCCCTTCTCTGATCAAAAAAAGCACCCACCAAGAAACTAATACTCGAATCCTTCAATTAGTACAAGATTTCCAGATCAAATTTCTATACCAATTATCAATATTACTGATGAAGGATAAAAAAGACACAGACATACTTGAAGGAATATCGTTTTGACATATAAAGTGTGAACCAATTCTCTATGATTATTTTCACTGTAAAATTTTCCTACGTATATTGGTGGCCCAATAGGTTTAAGGTCCGTAATTAATATTTAATTAATTAGCAAATCTCATTCGTCCGATCGGTTACTTGATGGACGTACTGGATTAAGTGAGAACCACTATAAATTGGTCATCTCCTCACCCATTAAGGTTTTCGTATTTTTCTATTCTATCTTCCATCACTAAAGTCGGCGGTAACGAAAGCTAGGGTAAGGAGCGAGATACCAATTCCAATTAACGCTTCCGCTTTGTGATAATAGCTTATGATTCAGGTATGTTTTCTGTAATAATTTTATGTAAGATTATCATGTTTAAGATCCTGATATGAATTAAGTTTATCTTTACATGTGGTATCAGAGCCTGGATTGTTTGAACTAATAATTTTCGTAAAAGAAATTATATATCTCTAACTGTGTTGCTGTTACGAAAGTGCCGTATTGTTAAAATTAGAACTTTACATATATTCAAAGATCTAATGATATATGTGAGGTTTCTATTCATAAACAAAATATCATGATGGATAATAACTTATGGGACAAACTCTAGTTATATTATGTCAAATCGTCATTTATGGATCATCAAATTAATTGGTTTCATCCACCAATATTTTGCTCTTTGCGACTTGTAAGCACATTTGCTTGGTTTGATCAGATATTTGATGTTAAAAGTAGAAAAAGATGATTGTTTATCCGAAAAATGGATAGAGTTAAATTTGTACGTAGTTCTAAAGATATGTAGTATAGCTTAATACAAACCGTAAGGATAAATAGAAATATCAAATATGGTTTTCAAAGAGTACAAAGTAAACAAGGTTATAAAGAAGATGATTTTTAGGACTGAACAAGTTGAATCAATTTATGAAGCTTAAAAGAATAACTCTTCACTATAGGAGAATATGGTGCTTGAATTATAATGTAAGCAAAAAGTTGGTCCTTATAGAAATAATAACCATCTCCTTTATAGTACAGGAATCTTACTTTAGATATAATTAAAAATACATAGTGGAAGACCCATGATAAATCAGCTTTTTCATAATTCCTTCCAGGATTCTCTCCTCTAGTGGGATTGCAACGGCTCTTGTCTATGAGCTCGATATTGACTCGAGTTCTTGCATTGATTCGGGGTCAGTGTTGGTCGGTCTCTGAATCATAAGCTCGATAACTTTACTTTGCATCATAGTTCGATTTGGATTCGAGCTTGATAATGATATCGAGCTCGACATTGATCGGTCCCCCGGGCTCGAAGCTTGTTTGTACCATCTTCAGAACCTATCTCGAAGTCTTACTCCAATTTATTACGTTTTGACCTCGATCGATCGTATAAAGGCCGAAATCTATTTCGACTGTATACAGATAGTCCCCTCATTTCTCGGGAAGGATGTGGTGAGAAATGATATGATTTTTCAACTGCTCGATCGGATTATAAGCTGACGTTTACATTGGGCTCGACCATGATGCAAGTGATAGCTGTCCCGTCGATTTAATCTTTCAAGGTATTTAATGCATGTCAGACGGTGGTGGGCCACCGCTGATACTGAACCGCCATTGCTTTAATCTATAAATAGCCCTTCCTTTTATCATTTACCACTTTTACATCTTCAATCTTTCAAATTTCCCAAGTTCTTTTTCGTACTCTCTGAGTTTATTCGCAAATCTGTGATTCTTCTTTGCAAGATTCTTCTTCTAAACCACCAAATTTTTGTTACCTTCTTTAAATCCAAAATGGTGAAGACATCAAAAACAGTCCCCCAAAAATAAAAAGTTTCTTCTTCCCAATCTGCCGCCGAAAAAATATCGGTGGATCCACGGCGTGAGGAGTGCATTCCGGCAGCGTGTGTTCTTACCTCTGATTTCAAACTCGATAAAGGTTTGCCGGTTCCTGGCCGATGTGAGCTCGTATCGAAATATATTTGTTCGATAACCCGGGAGCGTATCGAGCGGATATAAAAAGATTGTAACTGGAGAACAAAGAAGTGGTAGTGCCGTCTCCCGAAGAGGATATTACTACTCACGTGAGAGAGTTTTTAAGCGTGTATACTTGCCCTTTTCACGTTAGGTCCCTCTGAATCCGTTATCATAGATTTTTGTCATAAATACCTAATAACCCTAGGCCAGATACATCCTTCCTTTTGGCGGTTCATTATTTTGATCCGATATTCTGTGAGTAAAATCGAGGGGATGCCTTTCACCCTCGATCATCTTGTTCGATTATACCGTCCTCTCCTTTTTTGATGAGGGTTAATAAAACTCCAACGTCGAGCTACCAAGGCTTTGTTCTCGAGTATAGACAAGGATAAGGATCGAGGCTGGATGGGCAGATTCGTTCGAGTAAGGACTTCAGAACTGATTCCGACCAAAAAGATGCCTTTTCCCGAGGAGTGGAACATGAAGCGTAAGTGTAATTCTGCCGTTATCTCCTACTATTTTATCCTTTCATTTCCTTCACTAATATTCCCCTTTTGTGATGCAGCGGTTCCCTGGATGCCCGGCACAGTGCCCGATCTCAAGAACTGGGTACGTGATCTGGTTTCGACCTTCTCCTATGCCGAGCGCTCATGGAGCGACTTGTTGAAGGGCCGATGGGAGGCCAAAAATCACGGTAAGCACCTATCTCGTATCTTTTGATAATTTGAATAAGATATTTTTCACACACTTTAATAAAATTTTCCGTGTGTAGGTGTGGGCAAAGATGTGGTTTTGAGGCCCTCATCCGTCGAGGAAGAGGCTTCGGCCTCGGTCCCAAAGCCGGTGAAAGATAATAAGAGGAAAAGAGCCCCCTTCCTCGAAGATCAAAAACCGAAGAAGAGGACGACTCGTAAGCCGAACAAGAATATTATTCCTTTGACCGTAGAATCAGTTCTGCGTCTGAGGGATGAAGAAGAAAAAGAAAAAGAAGAGGACGATAGGTCTGCACTGGTGGCCCGAACAAAGAAGACCACCGACGTTCCACAAGCAGCTGGATCGATGGTGGTTCATAAGGCTCCGCCTCGAACTGAGGATATATCGGAGAAAGATTCGGGTAAAGGCCCCGAGTAGTTGGAGATCGAATAGGCTTCCCATCGAAGTCAACGGATTGGGGATATGTCTGAAGGGACTCTTCTCGAATCTTTTCGAACCGAAAAGAATACCCCAGGTGATTCACTTAGGGCAGTAGCAATCGAAAACTCACCCACCTTCCCTGCTTTTTCCGCAGGGGCGATTCGGGAGGCCCAAGCTTTTGGGGGCCCTCGAATTAGATAGGCCTCATGATGGAGAGGATCCTTTTCATGACCTATTTATCGGTGTCGAGGACACTACCGGTACAAGTGACGCATCGTATCTTTTTCACGGAGTGCAGCGAGCTTTGAATCAGGTAAGCCTTAAATGATATGGTGTTACCTTTAAGTTTGCTTTTATTTTCTAACTTCGTTTCTTCTTTCTTTGCAGGCCGCGACAGTTTATCGACAATCATGTTCTCGGTCCTTAACCGAGCTGCATCGATACTAGGACGAGCTTCAACGGGTTATGGAGGAGAGGAACTCCCTAAAACTCCTCTTAGGCCAAAGGGGGGGAAGAAATAAAAGACCTCCGAGCTGAGTTGGCCAAGGCTCACCAAGATCAGATCGATATGTCCGAGCAGGTAATAATACTTCTAAAAGCATATGGGCTCGATACCCGAACGATGGCTAATTTTTCGGTCTCACAGCTGCAGTAGAAAATTGAGATGATCGGAAACTTCTGTGAAGAAGTCGATGTGATAAAAGCAGAGTCTTTGAAGTGGAAAGAAGGAATGGACCTCTTTGCTGCAGAGAAAGAAACTAATCGAGCCCAATTGTCATCGGCCGAAAACCAACTTCAAAAAATGAAGGAGAAAGGCTCGGTCCAAACAAGAACAATAGAGTAGTTCGAGGCTCGGTTGGCCTCTGAACTTGCCAAGGCCGAATCTGACGCCGAAAAGGCAAAGGCCGATGCGGATGCACTCGTGGCCGTCTATCGGGCCGATGCTGAAGCTGCTCAGGTCCAAGTAAGAGAGGCAGCTAAGACCGCCGATACTCGAGCATATTGGGTCGCTGAACTTTCTAAGTGCCGATCTCGGAGGGAGACCCTCGAAGAGATCCATGCTCAAGGTTTCGTCCTCGCTGAAGAGATTAAAAGGTCCAAAGAACTCGAAGCCGATGTTGAAGCCTTGGTTTCCGATGATGATGATAATGATGGGAGTAAGAGCGGGTACAAGAACGGGGGAGCCCGATAGAGAAGAGACCACTCCTGGGGATAACCAAGAAGCTTAGTCCTCAATTTTTATGTTGTAATCAATTATGTAAACAATCTTGTATATAAAAATATCCCTTTTTGCCGACTTGCTTATGTTCTGTTTCCTGTCTTGTGAAGATTTTATTCACTCCTTATGAATATTTTCACAAGGATTTAGGCAACTTGATCAAATTTGGACTTCGTAGCCTTTATAACCGAGTGAGCGCTTACTCAAACTTGAAGTGATGTAGCCCTTAGGCTTAGTAGTCGAGTGAATGATTCAAACTTGAAGTAATCTAGCCTTTGGGTATAATGATCGAGTGAGCGCTTGCTTGAACTCAAAATAAAAATAGCCCGTAGGCTTAGTAGTCGAGTGAATGATTCGAACTCGAAGTAAGGTAGCCCGTGGGCATAATGGTCAAGTGAGTGCTTGCTCGAACTCAAAATAAAAGTAGCCCGTAGGCTTAATGGTCAAGTGAATGATTCGAACTCGAAGTAATGTAGCCCGTGGGCATAATGGTTGAGTGAGTGCTTGCTTGAACTCAAAATAAAAGTAGCTCGTAGGCTTAGTAGTCGAGTGAATGATTCGAACCCGAAGTAATGTAGCCCGTGGGCGTAATAGTTGAGTGAATGCTTGCTCGAACTCGAAATAAAAGTAGCATGTAGGCTTAATGGTGGAGTAAATGATTCGAACTCTAAGTAATGTACCCCGTGGGCGTAATGGTCGAGTGAGTGCTTGATTGAACTCGAAATAAAAGTAGCCCGTAGGCTTAGTAGTCGAGTGAATGATTCGAACTCGAAGTAATATAGCTCGTAGGCGTAATGGTCGAGTGAGTGCTTGATCGAACTCGAAATAAAAGTAGCCCGTAGGCGTAATGGTCGAGATTCGAACTCGAAGTAATGTAGCTCGTAGGCGTAATGGTCGAGTGAGTGCTTGCTCGAACTCAAAATAAAAGTAGCTCGTGGGCTTAGTAGTCGAGTGAATGATTCGAACTCGATCCTGTTTGTATAATAAATCTCGAAATAGAGGAATGTTTCTTGGATATAAGATATCGGTATAGAAGAGAACTTTTCTTTGCAAGTCATTATACATGTGTTCATGTTTTGCGTCATGGCTCAGGCCAACTACATGAGCATGGTTCGTTTTGACCATTTGGCTCTTACAACTTTTCCTATTGGAACCCTGTTGTTACGAAATAACTTTCTTGCATCAGAACTTGATATATTTGAGGGCTAATGCCCCCCAGTATTCGAGTCGAGGTTGATTATGAATAATCCTTGGATACTGTTGAATTGCCCTCAGGTAGCACATGGTTGTTGCCTCGTTAAAAACCTCACCGGAAAAACCCATTTGGGATAAAAGCCGATCTAAGGGGAAAAAGAGTGCAATGCGTACTTTAAAACCTGAGGTCTCGACATCTTTGTTCAAACTCCTGCAATGGGTTAGCTTCGAATATGTATATATCGGCGAAAGGAAAGAGAGAATCATACCTTAACAATAATATTGTTTGAGGAGTGATATGTTCCAGTTGTTCGATAATGGTTTGCCATCCATCGTTCCGAGTTTATAAGATCCTTTTCCAACTGTATTGAGGACCTGATAGGGTCCTTCCCAATTTGGGCCGAGCTTCCCTTCATTAGGATCTCGAATATTGATAGTGACCTTCCTTAGGACTAAGTTCCCGATCCTGAAGTAGCAGAGGTTGGTTCTTCTATCGTAGTACCTTTCGATTCATTGTTTTTGTGCAGCCATTCGAACGAGTGCCGCTTCTCATTTTTCATCTAATAATTTGAGGCTAGTGTTCATTGACTCATGGTTTGATTCCACCGATATATGTCGAAACCTTGCATTGGGTTCTCCGACTTTGACTCGAATTAAGGCTTCTGAGACATATACTAAGGAAAACGGAGTTGCTCCTGTACTGGACTTCGATGTTGTTCGATATACCCATAGGACTTCGGGCAGAATTTCTCTCCATTTCCCTTTGGCTTCGTTCAACCTTTTCTTCAAGTTTTGGATGATAGTCTTGTTTGTTGATTCGGCTTGTCCGTTCCCACTGGGGTGATACTGTGTCGATAATATCCTTTTTATTTTATGGTCTTCGAAAAATTTTGTTACTTTACTACTGATAAATTGCTTACCATTATCGCATGTTATTTCTGCGGGTATCCCGAATCGACACACGATGTGATCCCAGATGAAATTTATAACCTCTTTTTCTCTTACTTTCTCGAACGCCTGTGCTTCAAACCATTTAGAGAAATAGTCAGTCATAAATAAAATGAATTTATCTTTACCTGGGGCCGATGGTAGGGGACTGACGATATCCATCCCCTATTTCATGAATGGCCATGGGGATAGGACTGAATGAAGTTGTTCCCGGGTTGATGGATCATCGGTGCAAATCTTTGACATTTATCACATCTTCGAACAAACTCCTTAGTGTCCCTTTCCATGCTATCCCAGTAATATCCTGCTCTGATGATTTTGTGAATCAGTGATTCGGCGCCGGAGTGGTTCCCACAAGTGCCTTCATGGACCTCTCGTAAAATATAATCGGTGTCTCCCGATCCCAAGCATACTGCCAATGGTCTATCGAACGTCCTTCTGTACAATGTTCCATCTTTAGCCAACGTGAATCGAGCAGCTTTGGTTTGTAGGGACCTTGACTCTTTAGGGTTCGATGGGAGATTTTCGTTTCCCAAATATTCAATATACTTATTTCTCCAATCCCAGGTTAAGCTTGTGGAGTTTATCTCGGCGTACCCCTCCTCGATTACGGACCTCGAGAGTTGAACAACAGTCCTCGAATCAATCTCATCTTCCTCGACCGATGACCCCAAATTTGCGAGTGCATCAACCTCACCATTTTATTCTCGAGGCACATGTTGCAAAGTACATTCCTTAAAAAGGTGCAAAGTTACCTGTAATTTATCCAAATACCTCTACATTCTGCCTTCTCGAACCTCGAAGGTTTTGTTTACTTGGTTTACTACCAGTAAAGAGTCACATTTAGCTTCAATCATTTCTGCTCCCAGGCTTTTGGCCAGCTCGAGACCTACAATCATGGCCTCATACTCGGCCTCATTGTTAGTTAACCTAGAAGTTTTGATAGACTGCCTAATGATGCCACCCGTGGGGGGTTTTCAACACGATGCCAAGCCATGACCCCTTTACATTCGAAGCACCATCTGTGAAGAGGGTCCAAACCCCTAATGATATACCCGATTTTAACAAGAGTTCTTTTTCAACTTCGGGTATGAGGGCTGGCGTGAAATCGGCCACGAAGTCTGCTAAAATTTGAGACTTGATGGTCGTACGAGGTTTATATTCGATATCTTACCCACTGAGTTCGACGACCCATTTGGCCAATCGGCCTGATAGTTCGGGCTTGTGCAAAATATTACGAAGTGGGTAAGTGGTTAATACGCATATGGGGTGATATTGAAAGTACGGTCTTAACTTCCTAGAGGCGCTTATCAGTGCAAGTGCCAATTTTTCTAGGTGCGGATATCTAGTTTCTGCTTCTCCTAAGGTTCGACTTATATAATAAACGGGAAATTGCGTACCTTGCTATTCTCAAACTAGGACACCGCTTACCGTGATTTTCGATACTGCCAAATACAAGCAAAGTTTTTCATCTATTTTTGGAGTATAAAGTAGCGGTGGGTTCGATAGATATTGTTTTAATTCCTCTAATACCTGTTGGCATTCCGAGGTCCAAGCGAAATCGTTCTTCTTTTTGAGTAGAGAGAAAAATTTGTGACTTCGATCTGATGATCTCGAAATGAATCAGCCTAAGGCTGCAATCCGTCCCGTTATCCTCTGTACGGCTTTCACATTGTCCACGATGGTGATGTCTTCGATGACCTTGATTTAATCGGGGTTAATCTCGATCTCCCAATTTGAAACCATGAAGCCAAAGAACTTGCCCGAACCGACCCCGAAAGCACATTTCTCGGGGTTGAGCTTCATGTTGTATTTCCTTAAATTCTCGAACGTTTCCTGCAAATGGGTCAAATGGTCCTCTGCGCGCAGGGACTTAACTAGTATATCATCAATATAAACTTCCATTGATTTACCTATTTGTTCTTCGAACATTTTATTTACTAGGCGTTGGTAAGTAGCTCCTGTATTTTTTAGCCCAAAGGGCATCACATTATAACAATATATTCCATATTTGGTGACAAATGAAGTCTTTTCCTGGTCTTACGGGTTCATCTGGATTTGATTATACCCGGAATAGTCATCGAGAAAAGTAAGGATCTAGTGTCCTGCCGTGGCATCGATCATGCGATCGATGTTGGGCAGCGGAAAGGAATCTTTGGGGCATGCTTTGTTCAAATCCTTATAATCTACACACATTCTAAGTTTATTCCTTTTTTAGGCACTACAGCTATATTGGCTAATGATTCGGGATATTTCACCTCCCGAATGGACCCTATCTTGAGAAATTTGGTTACCTCGTCCTTTATGAATGCGTGCTTTACCTCGGACAGGGGTCTTCTCTTTTGCTTCACCGATCTAAACCTACGGTCCAAGTTTAGCCGATGCGTCGTTATGTCCGGTGAGATCCTTGTTATATCTAAATGGGACCAGGCAAAGCAATCAATATTATCGATAAGAAATTGAATAAGTTTTTCCTGAGTTCAGGGGTCAATCCCGTTCCCAGGTATACCTTCCGTTCGGGCCAGTGCTCAATTAGTGTGACTTGCTCCAATTCCTCAATCGTTGATTTGGTAGCGTTGGAATCATCAGGAATCAAGAAGGATTGAGGGATCCTTTGATCATCATCTTCGTCGATCTTCTGATTATCTGGTCGGGTTAAGGCTGATATCTGTGATTGCTATTTGGTATCTCGTTCCCCTTTTGAGCCCGATCCCTTTACTGGCGAAGGCGAGGATATTGGATTTGCTTCCTCGATGGCAAACATTTCTCTTGCGGTCGATTGTTCTCCGTACACTATTTTGACTCCTCTCGATGTTGGGAATTTAAGGACCTGGTGTAGGGTCGAAGGTACAGCTCTCATGTTGTTGATCCATGGCCTTCCAAAAAGGGCGTTGTACCTCATGTCGCCTTCGATTACGTGGAACTTCATTTCTTGGATGGTCCCGGCCACGTTTGTCGGTAGAACTATCTCGCCTTTGGTGGTTTCACATGCCATATTGAATCCGTTTAGAACCAGGGTTGCAGGTACGACCTGGTCCCGTAAACCCAGCTGTTCTACGACCTTTAATCTAATGATGTTGGCCGAGCTACCTGGATCAATTAACACACGCTTAACTTTAGTTTTATTCGTAAGTACGGATATTACCAGTGCATCGTTATGAGGTTGTATAACTCCTTCTGCATCTTCATCATTGAAAGACAAAGTTCCTATGGGTGCGTAATCCTGAGTTCGAGATCGCTTTTCTCTCACAATCGATGTCTTAGTGCATTTAAGCACCGGCCCTTGAGGGGTATCGACACCGTCGATGATCATGTGAATGACGTGCTGTGGTTCTTCTTGCCGAAATCCCTGTTTTTGAAATGGTTCTTTGCCCTGTCACTTAAAAATTCTCGAAGGTGCCCTTTGTTGAATAATCAGACTACCTCCTCTCTTAGTTGCCTGTTCGCACATTTGATTAGGATTCCTCTAGGCAGGATCGATCTGCATAGGTCGAGGCCATTTAGTGTCTTTGATGCATCCGATAGCCGACACGATGGCGGATACATCGATGCTAAAGTTATACTCCGATAACCGAGGCGCTTCCCTAGCTCCGGCAGGCCTGTTGAACCTACTTCTGTTCATCAGCCCCCGGGACCCTTGATCTCGATCATTTCTTTTGTTATTTTGTCCGAGGTTATGTCTCGATTTACTGATTTTGCGGTTTCCGTTATACGGTCGGTATCGATCCCCTTCGGACCTTGTTCTCGATTAATATCCCTTCGAGCAGCGGGTTCAGACCCCAATTGATCATCTTCGACCCTAATTTTTGATTGGTATCGATTGTGCACGTCGGCCCATGTGATGGCTAGGTATTCGATCAGTTTGTGCTTCAACCACCATGAAGCCGTCGAACTTCGTTCGTTCAAACCTTGAGTGAAAGCCTGAACAACCCAATCGTCTGTGACTAGTGACAGATCCATTCGTTCCATTTGAAAACGAGATACGAACTCTCTCAGCATCTCGTTATCCTTTTGCCTTACCTTGAAAAGGTCTGATTTCCTTGTTGCGACTTTTATGGCACCAACGTGTGCTTTTACAAAAGAATCTGCTAACATGGCAAACGAGTCGATGGAATTTGGTGGTGGGTTGTGATACCAAATCATTGCTCCCTTCGAGAGGGTCTCTCCGAATGTTTTTAACAACACAGATTCGATTTAATCGTCTTCCAAATCATTACCCTTGATGGTACACGCGTAAGAAGTGACGTGCTCGTTGGGGTCGGTCGTTCCGTTGTATTTGGGAATTTTGGGCATACGAAATTTTTTGGGGATTGGTTTTGGGGCTGCACTCGAGGGAAAAGGCTTTTGTACAAATTTCTTGGAATCCAACCCTTTTATCATGGGCGGAGCCTCTGGGATTTGATCGACCCTGGAATTATATGTTTCTATTTTTTTATCGTTGGCTTCGATTCGCTTTGTGAGCTCCTCAAGTATTTTAGCAATTTCGGGAGTAGTCCCCGATTCTTGCTCGTTTGACCTTACTATGGCTGGCTCCGTTCGGTGGGCAATTTCTCGAGGTAGACTAGGCACCGGTCTGCTTGGTAGCTGGGTTTGGCTCTGCAACTGAGCTATCGCTACTTGTTGGGCTTGCAATATTTCAAAGATCATACGCAAGCTGACTCTGTTCTCCTCCACATTATGGGAGTCTCGAGCTGCAGATCGAGTACTGCGATGAATGCTATTTTCAGGGTCGGAACGTTGGTTTGCCTCAAAGGCCACATGTGAGTTGACATCTAGCGGTACTTCAGCTCGAGCTTCAGGTACTTCGACTCGAGCTTCAATAACATCGATAAGCGGCCTTCTGACCCTGGGCATCAAGTTATTGGTTTCGTCTTGAAGGCCGGCTTCGTTGTCGGTAGGTAAAGCCATTAATCGGGGGTTTGCCATTGCTAATTCGAAGTCAGAGACACCCTCAAAAGACGAACGTAAACTGGTGTGTGTTGCAGATTTGTATCAAATAAACATTGTTATCCTTAGCCCCACGGTGGGCACCAAACTGTTTACCCGAAAAACGGATAAAGTTAAATTGTACGTAGTTCTAAGGATATGTGGTATACCTTAATACAAACCGTAAGGATAAATAGAAATATCAAATATGGATTACAAAGAGTACAAAGTAAACAAGATTGTAAAGAAAATAATTTTTAGGACTGAACAGGTTGAATCAATTTATGAAACTTAAAAGAACATCTCTTCACTATAAGAGAATATGGTGCTTGAATTACAATGTAAGCAAAAATTTGGTCCTTACAGAAATAATAACTATCCCCTTTATAATAGAGGGATCTTACGTTAGATATAATTAAAAATACATAGTGGGGGACCCATGATAAATCAGCTTTTTTATAATTCCTATCAGGATTTTCTCCTCTAGTGGGATTGCAATGGCTCTTGCCTATGAGCTCGATATTGACTCGAGTTCTTGTATTGATTCGGGGTCAGTGTTGGTCGGTCTCTAAATCATAAGGTCGATAACTTTACTTTGCATCATAGTTCGATTTGGATTCGAGCTTGATAATGATATCGAGCTCGACATTGATTGGTCCATCGGGCTCGAAGCTTGTTTGTACCATCTTCGGAACCCATCTCGAAATCTTATTCCGATCTATTACGTTTTGACCTCGATCGATCGTACGAAGGCCGAAATTTATTTTGACCGTATACAACGATGAAGAGCGTGGATTACAGTTTAATTAGCAATAGACACTAAAGTTATTCCTTGTCTTAAGTTTCTGGCGGCTATGTGATTATATTTTCTTTAGGTTTCCTCTTACATCTAAATTAATAAGTCACCCATAAAGTAGTACTATACAATTAATGATAATTGACTAATAACGAAGGAAAGTAATTAATATTTGTACTGGGAATGTAAATCTGTGAGATCAGATTACCCCAAAATATCGTCACGGTGCACAAAGGCTTTCAATATATTAATGAATTTCATTGGATGATTTTGTTAAGTTGGATCACTTAAGTTCGTTAAAAGCCATATTTTGTCCAATCAAATTGCCTTTACGTTTTAGCTTATTGTTAAGTTATTCTGTACAATAAAGTATTTCTTGTTTCGGGCCATATGATGTATTGTGGTCATTAAATTGATAAACTCATTTATTGTTTTTATTTTATGTATGTGATTTATGTTCATATAGTTTGTTAATCACTAAAGTGATCAAACTTGATTGCTCACATACATAAAATTTTATGATATTTATTTTATGTATGCATTTATGTTTATATAGTTTATTAGACATCAAAGTGGCCAAACTAGCATATTTATGAAAAATATGCATACATAAAATTGTAGTTTATCTATGAAATTAATGAAATGCCTATGATTGAAAATAAATGAATAAATTAATTTTTACTACTGCTAGAACTTTAGGATTTACCCAAAGGTGAATTAATTATTCTATGAATAGTGAATATGATGAGGTAAATTAATATTCTTTAGTCAAATATATATTGTCTGTCCAAAAATATCATATATGTTTGGTTAAAAATATTTAATTACCTATTAAAGACTAAAGGGCATTTAAATTATGATAGCGTGTCGTAATATTTACCCAAAAGAGAATTGCGATATGCTTTAACTGTTTTACTGAATCCATATTGATTTGTGAGCATGTATTATCTATTTTGCAGCTATTCCTCTTCATTCGCATGCTTCGTCTGTTACTGTGTTCAATGGATTGAACTTCTCTGAATGGCATGAACAAGTCCAGTTCCACTTAGGCGTAATGGATCTTGACTTGGCTCTACTGAATGATAAGCCCGCTGCCATTACTGATATGAGTAGTGCAGATAAGAAGTCTTTCCATAAAATATGGGAACGCTCTAACAGGTTGAGCTTTATGTTTATGCGAATGAGTATTGCCAACAATATTAAGAGTACTATTCCACAAACAGAAAGTTCTAGGGAATACCTGGAGTTTGTGGAAGAACGTTTCCGTTTTGCAGATAAATCTCTCGCTGGTACACTAATGGTTGAACCCATGACCATGAAGTTTGATGGGTCGCGTAGTATGCAAAATTATATCATCGAGATGACTAACATTGCAGCAAGACTTCAGACCTTGGGGATGAAAGTTGATGACTCCTTCTTGGTTCAGTTTATTCTGAACTCGTTGCCTCCTGAGTATGGACCTTTTCAAATTAACTATAACACTATTAAGGATAAGTGAAATGCTAGTGAATTGTCCAGTATGCTTACTCAGGAGGAGTCAAGACTTAAAAAACAAGGGAGTCATTCAATTAACCACATGGGTCAAGGAGCTGGTAAAGGACTTAAAGTGAAGGCCAACAAGTTCAAGAAGAAGAAAGCACATGCTAAAGCTCCACAGGATACTAACAAGGAACATAAGGCAGATACGTATCGTTTCTGTAATAAGAAAGGACATTATCATAAATATTGCCTGAAACGTAAAGCTTGGTTCGAAAAGAAAGGTACAATTGGTGCTTTTGTATGTTTCGAATCAAATTTAGTAGAAGTTCCTAATAATACTTGGTGGCTTGATTCTGGTGCAACTGCTCATGTATCTACTACGTTGCAGGGATTCCTTACGATCCAAACTACAAATCCAAATAAGGATTTCTTGTTCATGGAAAATCGTATGAAGGCTCCAATTGAAGGCATAGGGACATATCATTTGATCATAGAGATTGGACGCCATCTTGATCTATTATAGACTCTTTATGTATTTCTAGGAATTTGATTTCTCTTTCAAGACTTGATGTTTCTCGATTTGATTTAAAGCTTGAAAATGGATATTTTAATTTATATAAGAATGTTGTTTGTTATGGTTTTGGTATTCTTAGTGATGGTTTATATAAATTGAAACTCGATATTGGTTTTTCTGAATCCCTTCTTACTGTTCAACATAATTGTCACGACCCAAAATTCTAACCTGTCGTGATGGCGCATATCTCAATACTAGGCAAGCCGATAACACCAATGACCCACAATTTCTTTTAAATATTGAAAATATAATAATTAAGTTTAAGAGTAAATCCCACAAACATTGAAAATAAACACACTTCCAAAACCCGGTGTCACTGAGTACATAAGCATCTATACATTACAAGTCTGGGAAACCCGGTCTATAATAATCGGAGATCAAATACAATAAACAAAAGGATATGGAAGGAGAGACAATGTCTGCGAAACATAGCAGCTACCTCTGAATCTTCGGAAAATCAACTGTGTGAAAGAATCAACACCCATTGTGTCCGGGGTCACCTGGATCTGTACACGAAGTACAGGGTGTAGTATGAGTACAACATACTCAGTAAGTAACAATAATAAATAAGGAACTGAAAGTAGTAACGACCTTTTCAGCTAAGTCCAAATACAGTACTTTCCAACATAAAAGGGTAGGCATGCTCTCAAGTTCAACATTTAAAATTTCACAGTAATTTCATATCAAATTTGACTCAAACAGAAAATAATATTTTTTCCGAAATTTCAAAAATAGTGATATATGACAGCTGAAATACACCAAATAATGAAACCAATGCATCCTCTCAGAGTAACAGTCACTCAGTCCTCCCATTCACTCCAACCTCACAGTCACTCATTCCTCACAGTCACTCAGCACTCGACACTCACATTCGACACTCGGCACTCAGTAGGTACCTGCGCTCACTGGGGGTGTGCATAGACTCCGGAGGGGCTCCTTCAGCCCAAGCGCTATATCAAGCCAATCATGGCATAATTCAATAAAACATGTTACGGCGTGAAGCCCGATCCCATAAATATCCTCACAATTAGGCCCTCGGCCTCACTCAGTCATCAACCTCTCTAGTCTCTGGGGATCTCAGAAATCATGATAATCAGCCCAAAAATAATAATATGATGTATTAATAAATAACAACAGAGACTGAGATATGATATGAAGTGAATAAACATGACTGAGTGTGAAATTACAATTTGAACATATAATTCAATCACATACATGACCCCAGTGGGTACCAATACTAACATCATATGTCTAGCATGATTTTTAATACGAGTCTCAGCTCAATTTTCTCTAACACATAGAGAATGTACTGGTATCAACAGATTATTCAATTACACAGTTTCATGGAATTTGACCAAGTAACAATTCCTACGGTGCACGCCCACATGCCCATCACCTAGCATGTGCATCACCTCAAAACCAATCACATAACACATAATCCGGGGTTTCATACCCTCAGGACCAAATTTAGAACTGTTATTTACCTCGAGCAGTGTAATTCTCACTCCGTTATGCCCTTGCCTCAAGAATTGGTCTCCGAAAGCCTCGTATCTAGTCACAATTAATTCGTTTAAGTCAATACAAATTATTGGAATTAATTCCCTAAGAAAATACTAATTTTCCAATAAAATTCAAAATTTAACTCAAAAATGCCCCGTGGGGCCCACATCTCGGAACCCGACAAAAGTTACAAAATCCAAAAACCCATTCAACCACGAGTCTAACCATACCAATTTTACCAAAATCCGACCTCAACTCGACCCTCAAATCTTCAAATTAAACCAAGAGGCTTTTCTTAATTTTTCAACTTAATTCACCCATTAAATGTTAAAAACAACCATGGATTCGGGTAATTTAATTAATACTGAGTTAAGAACACTTACCCCATTATTTTCTCTGAAAATCTCCCAAAAATCGCCTCTATCCGAGCTCCAAATCGGTAAAAATAGAAAATGGGATGAAATCCCATTTTCAGATCTTAAACATTCTGTCCAGGTTCGCATTTGCAAATGAACAGCACATCCCATGAACAGTGTTCGCAATTGCAAATTGCACAGAAATCCAAAATCATCGCAATTGCGACAAATTGTTCGCAATTACGAGTTAAAAATAATCTCCAATGAACAGTATTCGCAATTGCGGTAAATTGTTCGCAATTGCGAATGAACAGTACCTCACCAGAAACTAGCAAACTCAAACTTCTCTGAAATGATCCGAAACCACCATGAAACTCATCCGGAACCTCCCGGATACAAACCATATATGAATTTCAATCATAAATCACGCTACGGACCTGCTCGCATACTCAAAACACTGAAAAGAGGTCGTCTTGACCATGGTCAAACTTCCAAATTTCTTAACTTTACTAGTCTCTCAACCAATAATCCAAAATACACCCAAGCCCCTAGGGACCCATCAAATCATACCAACAAATCCTAAAACATCATACGAACTTAGTCAAAACTTTAAATCATGTCAAACAACGCTAGAATCACGAATCATACTCCAATTCAAGCCTAATGAACTTTGAAACTTCTAATTTCTACAAAAGACGCCAGAACATATCAAATCACGCCCGATTGACCTCAAATTTTGCACACAAGTCATAAATGACATAACGGAACTATAAAAATTTTCAGAACTAGATTCTGACTTCGATATCAAAAAGTCAACTCCCCGATTATACTTCCAAAAAATTAAATTTTTGCCATTTCAAGTCAAATTCCACTACGGACTTCTAAATAATTTTTCGGCCATGCTCCTAAGTCCCAAATTACCATACGGAGCTATTGGAATATCAAAACTCCATTCCGGGGTCGTTTCACATAAGTCGACATCCGGTCACTATTTTAACTTAAGCTTTAAACCTTGGAACTAAGTGTTCCAATTCATTTCAAAACCTCACCGGACCCGAATCAATCACCCCGGCGAGTCACATAACAACCGTAAAGCATAAATCGAGTAGTAAGTATGGAAACATGGTTGTAATACTCAAAACGAACGACCGGTCATTACAATAATGTTGGAATTAAACGTAGTTCACTAGATGAAAGTTCTGCTTACTTGTGGCATAGACGTTTGGGTCATATATCCAAAGAAAGGTTTGAAAGATTAGTAAAGAATGAGATTCTTCCGAATCTACATTTTACTGATCTTAATATATGTTTGGATTGCATTAACGGAAAGCAAACCAATCATAGTAAGAAAGGTGCCAAAAGAAGCACCCAGCTTCTTGAAATTATACACACCGATATTTGTGAACCCTTTGATGTTCCATATTTTGGTGGAGAAAAATATTTTATCACTTTTATCGATGATTTTTCACGTTATGGATGCATCTATTTGCTGAAAGAAAAATCTCAAACAACAGATGCTCTCAAAGTATTTGTTAATGAGGTTGAAAGGCAATTAGATAAAAAGGTGAAAATTATTAGGTCAGATAGAGGTGGTGAATATTATAAAAAATATAATGAATCAGGACAATGCCCAGGTCCATTTGCAATATTCCTCGAGGAACATGGCATATGTGCACAGTATACTATGTCAGGAACACCTCAACAAAATGGTATTGCAGAAAGGTGTGAACGAATACTTATGGATATGGATAGGAGCATGATGAGTAATTCCTCATTACCCAAATCATTGTGGATGTATGCTCTTAAAACCGTTGTATATTTATTAAAGAGGGTTCCTAGTAAGGCAGTTCCAAAGACTCCTTTTGAACTGTGGATAGAAAGGAAACCTAGTTTAAGGCAACTGCATGTTTGGGGTTGCCCAGCAGAAGCTAGATTTTATAATCCACAAGAAAAAAAAATTAGATTCTCGAACAGTAAGTGGTTACTTTATTGGTTACCCAGAGAAATCTAAAGGGTATGTGTTTTACTGTCCAAACCATAGTTCGAGAATTGTTGAAATCGGTAATGCAAGATTCATTGAGAATGGTGAAGTTAGTGGGAGTGTTGAAAAACAAAGTGTGAAAATAAAAGAGGTGAGGGTCAATGTTCCATTACCCACGAATGTGGCTACTTCCACACAAATATCAAATATTATTTCAGTTGTTGTAGAACACTTTGACAACACCGAGCAACATTTGGATGAAACACTTCATGAAGAAACTAACTCACAAATATCTGACACAAGTGAACCACAAGAAACGCCATTAAGAAAATCTCAAAGAGTTAGAAAATAGGCTATTTCGGATGATTACGTGCTTTATTTGCAGGAGTCAGATTTTGACATTGGTCTTAATAAAGATCCGGTTTCATTTTCACAAGCCATAGAAAGTAATGAGTCTGACAAATGGATTGATGCCATGAAGGAAGAGTTAAAATCCATGGAATATAATAAAAGACTGGGATCTCGTTGAATTGCCAGAAAGTTCTAAAAGAATCGGGTGTAGATGGGTCTTTAAGACCAAACGCGATTCAAATGGCAATATTGAACGATACAAAGCCAGACTTGTTGCCAAGGGTTATACTCATAAAGGAGGCATTGATTATAAAGAGACCATTTCACCGGTCTCAAATAAAGACTCGTTAAGAATTATTATGGCTTTGGTGGCTCATTATGATTTAGAGTTACACCAAATAGATGTGAAAACTGCCTTTCTTAATAGAGACCTCGAGGAAGAAGTTTATATGGACCAACCAGAGGGTTTCAAAACTAAAGGAAAAGGTCAAATGGTGTGTGAACTGAAGAAGTGAATATATGGACTTAAACAAGCCTCGCAATAATGGTATATAAAGTTTAGTGATACCATAACATCTTTTGGATTTGTGAAAAATACCGTTTATCAGTGTATATACCAAAAGATCAGTAGGAGCAAATTTATATTTTTAGTCCTATATGTTGACGATATTCTACTTGCTGCTAATGATTTAGGCATATTGCGTGAGACTAAAGATTTTCTTTCTAAGAATTTTGAAATGAAAAATATAGGTAAGGCATCCTATGTGATAGGAATAAAAATATTTTGTGATAGATCACAAGGATTATTGGGATTGTCTCAGAAAGGCTATATCGAAAGAATTTTAGAGAGATTTAACATGAACAATTGTTCAGCACGAATTGTTCCAATTCAAAAAAGGGACAAATATAGTCTCATGCAATGCCCTAAGAATGATGTAGAACGAAAAGAAATGGAATTAATTTCTTACTCTTCTATTGTTGGTAGTCTGATGTATGCTCAGACTTGCACAAGACCAGATATTAATTTTGCGATCGGAATACTAGGAAGATATCAGAGTAACCCAGGAATTGATCACTGAAAAGTTGCAAAGAAAGTCTTGAGGTACCTGAAAGGAACGAAGGATTACATGCTCATGTATGGGAGATTCAAGCATTTGGAAGTTGTTGGATACTCGGATTCAGATTTCGCTGGATGTATTGACTCTAGGAAGTCTGCGTTTGGTTATTTGTTCCGAATAGCTAAAGGAGCAATATCGTGGAAGAGTGCCAAACAGTCTGTCATTGCTATATCCACGATGGAAGCAGAATTTGTGGCATGTTTTGAAGCCGCAATTCATGCATTATGGCTGCGAAATTTTATTTCAGGACTTGGGGTTGTCGACACCATTACCAAGCCGCTAAAAATTTACTGTGGTAATTCTGCAGCGATATTCTTCTCCAAGAACGATAAGTACTCCAAAGGTGACAAACACATGAAATTAAAGTACTTTACCGTCAATGAGAAAGTTTAGAAACAAAGAGTGTCACTTGAGCATATTAGAACTGATCTCATGATTGCAGATCCGTTAACGAAATATTTACAACCAAAGATATTTAAAGAACATGTACATAGAATGGGTCTTGGTTGTATTTATGACTAATGTATTTATGATGTTTTGACACTCTGAGCTTATTTATGTGTTTCTGATATACATTAATGATTTTCTGTTTCTCATAATGGGGTGCGCATTATTATTTTGAGATATTACAGGATAAGTCTCAATGAGACATTATTGTGGACCATAATATTTTATAATTTATGGACCTGATACGATGAGTTACTAATGTTGTGGTATATAGAGGGGAATATGTAGACAAATTATATATATAACCGCCATAACTCACATTTAGTAGTTTATCGTATTACGGTATTTATGATGGACATTATAGAAGAGATTTGTTTATGCGCAACTAATGTTCTTATATTATTAAATATTAATATTATGTGATTATTAGGCCAAGTGGGAGAATGTAAGATTTTCCTACGTATATTGGTGGCCCAATAGGTTTAAGGCCCGTAATTAATATTTAATTAATGAGCAAATCTCATCCGTCCGATCGGTTACTTGATGGACGTACCAGATTAAGTGAGAACCTCTATAAATCGGTCATCTCCCCACCCATTAGATTTACCATATTTTTTTATTCTATCTTCTATCACTAAAGTCGGCGGTAATGAAAGCTAGGGCAAGGGGCGAGAAACCAATTTCAATTAACGCTTCCGCTTCGTGATAATGGCTTACAATTCAGGTATGTTTTCTGTAACAATTTTATGTAAGATTATCATGTTCAAGATCCTGGTATGAATTACGTTTATGTTTACATTGCCTTCAATTGTCAAAAACAGTAAACAAGCACTACATCTTGTCCCGTTAAATTATCCTATTATTGAAATCGAATCATAGCATATAGTAAAAGATAACAAGGTAGGTTCTCAGCCTCAAAATAAATTCTAAAACTGATGCATATACATGCGAAGATTTCGAGCACGCGGAAACACATGTGGTAAGCCAAAACCTTTTACTCTTCTATATATTAATTTCATTAGAATACAAAGCCGAACAACACAGCTAAAGGGATGCTCTGATACTTCATGTTGATATTTATTACATACGCAGAGCCAACGCATCGAAAATTATACAAGGAACATACCTTCAGTCATGGTTGTTCAAGTGATGTGGGAAATTTCCTTAGAAGAACCTTGACAAAAATCGTAACCTATGAGCCTTCTAACCTGTGCTTATCGTAAGATGCTAGGCTGATAAAGCCACATGCATATTTATAGGTAGGCTAAGAACTCTTAGGCAAATACTTTAGCCCTAGGGACTTCTCCATAAATTACGGTTGCCCTAGGAACTCCTAATAAAAATATTTCTTTCCATCAAAGAAACTATTACATATGCATAACTATAAAATATTATATGATATATTATTTACTTGGAAGCCAAGATAAATAATTTATTACCTAATATGTGGGCCACACTAAAAGTCTCTAGAAGAGACGATGAATTTCTAACATAGAGAGCATTGTAATATCATGTTCTCCAAACTTCTGGATTAAACTCTTGCCTGCATATGCTTTCAGCTAATTATCACTGATCTTGAAATTTACAGTTTAAACAAAAGCTATATGTTAGATGCTATCATCGTCTTATATTTCACAACTCATATAAGGAGGAGGGGACGTAGAGTTTCACTTGCTCATGAATACCATATTTATAAGGTAATTACATATAAATTCCTAAGACTTAATTAGTAATGTGATGAATATGATAATTAATTTACTATCACATCTTAAATTATACCGATACCATAAAAAGCTAACACTCGCACAGTTTTTATAATTTAAATCCTTATTTGTGTATGCACAAATGTCCACAATGAGTCGTCATGAGATTCAAAAAAGGAAAGAAGAAGTTTCATTACAAGACTTGATACGGTTTAAGTATTATCTCATGATAAAACACACTTGAATGGAGAAACAGAACAATCCTTATTTGGAAGTCTTCCACACTAGAACTAGAAGAATTATATTACTGCAATACTTAAAATAGGCAAAGACAGTTATGCACCTAACGAAAAATAGAAAAAGATTACAGAATGCACAGAAAATCTTGACATGAGACGAAGACAGAATGTAAAGATCAGTTGTATTTATGGGCAATCTCCAAGAGAGCAGCGCAAAGTTTTTCGGGCTCGCATAGCATTGCCATGTGATCAGCACCTTTAATCTCTATTGCTTCTGTAACACCAATGTTGTCAATTTGCCATCGTTGGAATTCTTCTGGTATGCCTTTATCCTCTGTGCACACAATGTAAACTCTCTTCACTGATCCAAACCCTTCATCTGTGAAATACTTGGCCTTTGACAGATCTTCCATAAACAGAGAACTTGGTCTCACCAATGATGATGCTAATGCAAGATCCTACCACATTACCAATTCAAATGTTATGCTGCTTTTATTTCCAAAGAGGAAAATACAAAAATCTTCTTAATCGAGTTTAACATTATAACTTTTTTTTACGCTATAGGTTAAAGTGACCTACAATAACAGTTAATTATACTATATAATAATATGATAATTTAGGAGATAAAAAGTACTAGTATGTGTTTCTAAAGAGTAGTAGGCTTACCTCAGGAGAGCATAGCTGGTAGAGCTTGTGAGCCAAGAACTTTGGGCCGAAAAACATGGATGTCAGTGGCTCTTCAGGGGAACCATATGGTAAAAATTGAGTATCCAACCAATTCTCTGCTGGCGTCCGCTCATTATACTACACAAAAATACATCAAAATTGGGTTAAATAAAGCAATCAATCACGACCAGCATAACAAATGTGCATTTTTTTCTTTCTAATGTACAGATCAATCACATATGACTAGAGGTGGCAAAGTCAACTTACTTTTTAGTATATCTTAGACAAGTTTAAATGGGTTGAGTTATGGCTCATTTATTGACTAGATTCAACAGTTATCTAAAATGACACATCAATTTTTTTTGGTTGACACGTGTTCAATAATGTAACTCAATTGGTCAAACTACAACCTGAACATACAAATCAAATTTTTGGAGACAGAGGATTCATCAAATTACTTGTTAAAAACGGGTATAATAGTGTAACTCAATTGGTGAAACTGCAACCCACACGCTAACATGAAAAAAATCAAATTTAGAGATTGATGTATGTCAATTTAGAAGAACTAAAGTTAATAAATTATGAAATACATTAACCTTCACAATTTTTTTTCCAAAAAGCAAATTAAGAAAGAAAGGAAGGTCGGTTTATGTTAGACTGGTTGATTTTGACCCGTTATTTTACCCAAGCAAACTTTGAACATATCATAATTGTGACCCTTTTTGACACAATCCGCCTATTACCACCTCTACATCTGATTTGACATGATCATTTCAAAAGCATAGTGGTTTATATTCATCTATTGATTGTTGGAAAATTGGTTACGGAGAATAGGAGTTAGTTTGAGGCGTGTTAAGGATATTGTCTTTAAGGATATTTTGCTCCAATAATAATGAATAAAATTAGGCGTATTCCAAGATTTAACAAGCTCTTCCAGTTATTAAATTGGGAACAAAACTAGCAGAAAATTAAAGAAAGAAACTCAACTTATAGAAGGAAGAAGGTGATTCAAAATGTTATTTCTACAAGTCTCCAAAACATTTTGTATATATTGGCATTATTGCAACGGCTAGTTATCGGCTAGATAAGAGCTAGTTTGACTCTATTAAATTTAAAATAATTTACTAAATAATAAGTAAACATAAAAATAATATTTTAAAAAGGAAAAATATTCCTAATTAAAATGACAGATATTTCTTTTTGAGATTCCACTAATTTTTCAACAATCATAAGTCATTTTTCAAAATTACTACAGCTAAAGATGACCAGAGAAGTGGATTGGCTAAATGATCTTGACAGTTCAAACTTATAGATACATAAACAGTTCAAACTTTACATGAATTTACCGCAGCCGTCAGCAAAAGAATATTTTCTTGTGGTTGGCAAGTAAAAAAGAAAATAGAAAAAAGAATAAGTTCTGCAGTGAGAATACGTGTCACTTAGCTAACATTTGGACATAGATTCCCAAATTTATTCTAAAAAATCTGATTTGAGTGAAATTTGGTTTGAAGATGAAAATGTGTTTGGACATCAGTTTTCAAAACATATTTTCCAAATTTATTTTGAAAAAATATGAAACATGACTTATACCCACAAGTTCTAAAAACTATTACAAACACCCAACAATACCATTATCGATAACATTCATTATATTATCGCAAACTATAGTCTTGAACATAAATAAATTTGATACAAAATTACTATTTTTATAATAAACTACATGATACACTATTAGGTGACCGAGAAAACGAAGCAACATTATTACAAAATAATAAATGGTGGGCTCTTTTATAAAATACAAAAGTTTAGGACAATTTTAAGAAAATAGAATAGTAATATTTTGGTCCAAAACCAGCTATTGAGTTGATTTTGGAATTTGAGATTTGGGATTTTACCAAAATATAGGCACAATCTATGATCAAATATGTATTTGCTAAATAAAATCCAAATTTATTTTGATAAAATCTATGGTCAAACGGTATCGGTAAACGTTAAATGGGGTGGTCATAGTAAGAATGATCCGTGGAGGGTGATGGATCTCTTGTCTATTAAAGTAAACTCAGCAGCATCTTTTCCCCCAAAAAAATAGAAAGCAACAGTTCGAGAAACGTGGAGAAACCCAACTTGCATTGTTAAATTTCACATACGCCAAAAATGTAGGCAACGGTGTTTCCCCACTCCAAGCCCACCATATATTATATTATAGAAATTTAAAAGACGGTACTTATAGAATCAGGGCATATGGGGCAGTGCAGGAGTTTTACCGATACCAATATATTATTACTATTTTCAAAGCTTAACATATTAGAAAGTGGTGAGTGAATTTGGTTTACATTTAACTTTTGAATAATTTTTAGGGGAAAAAATGAACACTATTATTGGAAAAGTTTTTTAGTAGTAGAAAATCATTACGTACATTTTAATGGGCTAGAGCTTACATCTTTGCATCCATGATAGACTGTAGACTAGCTGTATACTATGCCTAATATAAGCATGTGATAAACCACATTACTCTATCTAGCTCCTTGCTAGCATATGGACACTTCAAAGCCTCTCCTTTTCCCCTTACAGTGACAAAGGGCATTCTTTTCTTTTAAACAAATTAAAATTGCAATGCATTTTTAGAGTTCACTAACCATAAATAGTACTTATTGATAATCAGATAAATCAACTTTAACCTTCTAAAATATCGGAGCAGTATTTTAAAAGGCATTTTTGGGACTCGCCCCGGGGCGGGATACTATCAAAACGCCTTGAGACTTATGTGTGAGACTTAGTTCTATGAGGCTTACGCCCCCAGGCGCCCGATTGTGCGCTCTAAACACGCCTAACGCTCAAAACTCGAGACTCGCCTAACAGTTCTTATGCAAATCATGTGTTGAATTCACTAATTAGCACGGTTGACTCCCAATATTCTTTAACAAATAAATTATTAAAGTTCTTTTTATCTATAGGAATATAAAAATTATAAATTACTCAAATAACGAACCATAATATTGCATATTTACTAATTGAGAACATCGAGAGGGTGAATATCATTTGAATATTTCTTCTGAAAATAGATAACCAAAATTTATATCTTTACTTGATAGATCTTCGTGTCTTAGTTCTATGTCTCTTAAAATTATCATACATTTATTATTTTACTATTTAAAAATAAGTTTATATTTACTCATGAAAAAGTAATATTTTAAATTACATTGTTGATAAAATTTATTGAGTTTTTAAAGAGGTAAAATATGCAGTTTGATAATATTTTTTAAGAAATTATAATTTTTAATTGTTTGAAATTTAAGACGTTGTAGTTAATTTATATTTCATAGTAAATTTAATAGTATTGCATTATTTATACTTGTAAAACATGCTAGATATTTTATTTTGTATGAGTTTATTTAAAAAAATTAGTTTTCTTGAACTTTTAATATTTTCTTTTATATTTTTTTCTATTATAGTGCTAAGTTATTAATTCATAAATTTCAAAAAATAAAAATCTTTGGGGCTTACCCCATGTCTCGAGGCTTTCGCCTCGCCATGTATTACGTAAAACACCCCGCCTCATGCCTTCGACTTGTATGACAATTTCAAACCTTTGCTAGACAAGACAAAGGGATTTCAATAGCATTAATTACGTCTAACTAGGAGTCCATACTTGTGTGAGAAAATCATACATACATGTATATATGCATATACATAATATAATACTCCCTCGTTCTCAAATTATGATGTCGTGGTTTTTAAAAATAATTGTCTCAAATTATTTGTCATTTTATAAGTTCAAGACAAAATTGATTATATTTTTCCTATTTTACCTTAGTAGTAATTGTTCGTGAACACTACAAACATCTCTGATAACCTTGGTCCAAAACAAACGATGGAGTACTAATTGCTTCAAATCCTAACAACTTCCACCATTGTATTATAAACTCTATTCTTAAACATAATTCTTCAACTATAATAATGAAAGAATATTTAAAAAGAACGGAGAAGGAAGTAAAAACTCATTTAACTGTTGAACATTCAACACATTCTTCAAGTTTGTTAATTTAGTCTATCTTAAGCGTCTGTTCAGATATTATATGGAGTAAACCATTGGCGCTCACATTTAGTAGAAACTTAGATAATGTCATTGATGAAGATTGACACATAAATTGAGAAAATATTCAATGAAAAAGATTATAGAGTAGTAAATAAGACTTGTTGACTCTAAATTTTAAATTTGTTTCCCTATACAACAACAACAACAACTCAATGTATTCTAACAAATGGGACCGAAGAAGGATAGGATGTATGCAGCCTTACCCCTATCCTGAAAGGATAGAGAGGACGTTTCTTACACGCGAATAATAAACATCATCATGCAATGACAATAATATGCAAGAATATATTTACCTGTTCCAAAACATAAGAGGACCTGTGAACAGAATCAGGCATGAAAGCAGCCAAGAAAACAGCAACATAGATCTTTTGTGGATACTTTTCCATAGCAAGTCCCAAATTCATACCACCAAGACTATGCCCCATTAATATAACCTTCTCATCTGCTGAAAGAGATTCCATAAACTCCATCAATGGCAAAGTATAATCCTGAAGTGTTCGAAGCTCCTCTAGTTTTCTCAAATCAGTGCCAGAAGCTGCTAAATCAAGAGCTGTAATCTTATGGCCTGCAGCTTCTAGCAGGGGCTTGAGCTTGTACCAACTCCAACCTCCATGACATGCACCATGTACTAAAACAAAGTGTTTTCCTTCCTTCTTGATAATCTCCATTTTAATTTTATGTCTTGTAAGTTTCTTTTCTTTGGTTTAGTCTTAAGCCAAGAGAATTATTATAAGAAGGGCTATAGATAGTGGTTTGGAGGACATGGAGAATTTATAACAACCACCTGTCAAAATTCACATCTGGCTGTTAGTTAAATATCAATAATCATGTGCCTTTATAGAATAGTCAACTATTTTTAGGGAATGGAGAGACACATTGGAGAATTATGTAGATCTAATCCTTTTAAAATACTTTTGGCCTTTCTTTCTTTTATTCCCGTCCGTCCTTTTTATCTTTCATTTGAGTTTTTGGCGCATTTATTAAAAACATTTAATAATAGCCTTTATGAATACATTTGATTATAAAAGGGTTTATATTATTTGTATCTCTTCCTTCAATGAGCAACTTAATGACTATATATCTTCTTCAAGTAGTTAGGTCGCACTGAGAAAAAAATAATGCATTTTTTAATTTTCTGAATTGACAATATATCAAATCAAATTTTGTAGACAAAAATGATAGATGAAAAGGACCAAAGAGCAATGCAATTAGAAAGTGTCACGGACCAGAATTCCTACTCTCGGGACCGTGATGACGCCTAACATTTCACTTGCGAGACAAACCAATATTAGATTAGTTTTAAGCCATTTTAAAACAAATTCAATTTATTTGATGTCAATTATAGAAATAACTGAGATAAAATGCGGAAAGCCATAACAACTGAAATATCTAAATACAACCCCGAATTTGGTGTCACAAGTGCACGAGCTACTGGAATAATACAGATAAAGGTCTGAATGAAAGTGAAGTTGTCTGAAAGAAAATACACAGCTAAGATAAAGTAAAAGGAGATTTCAGGGCTGCGAACGCCAAACAGTTGTACCTCAAGTCTCCGTACCAATAGTCAACCCGAGCAATCTAGTGACTGCCACTGGGACTGACTCCAAAATCTGCACAAGAAGTGCAAAGTGTATTATGAGTACAACCAACTCCATGTACTTTGCAAGTGTCGAGCATAACCTTGACGAAGTATTGACGAACTTAAGGCGGGCCACTTACAATAATATGTACGCAGTATAATATAATGACAGGAAAGGAAAATACAGAAATGAAATAAGGAAGTAAACTCATGAAAATAACTATATCCTCAAAGAAAACCAGTAAATACCAGAAATACCAATTATTAGAGTCTCGAACGAAAGTACTGACGTCAACAATATACAATAAGGAATAGAAAACACATAAACTGTTGCAGCGCGCAACCTGATCCCACCGTACAACACGACTCTCCCTTATTCCATTATGTAAATATCAATAATAATAAGTAATATATATGTTGCGGCACGCAACCCGATCCCACCGTACAACACGACTCTCCCTTATTCCATTATGTAAATATCAATAATAATAAGTAATATATATGATGCGGCGCGCAACCCGATTCCACCATATAATTAGAGTCAATATCATAATTCTCCCTTATTTTACCATATTAATCCACCCTTATTTCACCTGTTGCGGCACACAACCCGATCCCACCATATCAATATAAGTCCTCCCTTATTTCACTTGTTGCGACGTGCAACCCAACCATAAATAAATCAATAAGTGCAATCAATTTAACAACTCGAATCACAAGAATCTCTACAATTAACGAATATGAAAGCTAAAAAAAAAGAAGGAATTTTGTATCAAATCATGAAAGGTTACAATAAATACTGAGCAACAAGACAAATCAAATATATGACAGTTAAAGGGTACAAGTAAGACTATTAAGGCAAGTATCAATTATGCATGGGAGCATGAAAGAAATTAACATTTATAATGCGAGAATAATGAACGGCAAGTAGCAAGTTAAGGCATAGAAAGCAATTAAGGCATGTAACAATCAAGACATGAAATGCTATAACTAATGAAATACGGGTAGACACAAAAACAAGTAATGGACGACGTATAGACGCTCGTCACCTCGCATATACGCCGCTACTCATAAAATTCACATAGCACATAGCTCAAGGGTTACTAATTCCCTCAAATCAAGGTTAGATCCAATGCTTACCTCACTCCGAAATCAACTTAAGGTTCAACAACGACCTTGCCTTTCGAAAAAGCCTCCAAACCAACCAAATCTAGCAATTTATTGACGAAACGATTCAAAATAAGTTTTAAAAATTTCTCACGAATGAAATAGGTTCAATCAAGATCATTATTGAAAAAGTCAATAAAAGTCAACCCCGCGCGGGCTCGCTCGGTCAAAACCCGAGATTCATACCAAAACTCGATTACCCATTCACCTCGAACCCGGTAATGTAATTTATTTCATAATTCGACCTCAATCCAAGGTCCAAATTTCAAATTTATAAAAATCTCTAATTCTACCCAAATCCCTAATTTATACCATGAAAATCCTATATTTAATGTTGAAAACTTTTGAAATGTAATGGTTAATTGAAAAGAAATAGATTAAAGTTGCTTACAAAGAATTTAGGAATAAAATCTCTTGGGAAAATTGTCTCTAAGGTGTTTAGGGTTGAGAATTTAAAAGAAATGAGCTAAATCCCATTTTTCCTTCTTTTGTCCAGGCGCAGCTGTCGCAATTGCGACCTGGGGTGCAAGAATTGCTTCGCAAATGCGAAGAAGCACACATCTCTGCTATCATCGCATTTGCGATGATTTGTTCGCAAATGCGAACTGTGGAGTTTCGCTAATGCAACCATTTGATCGCAATTGAGATCTTTGCAGTCCCAGCCCCTCTTCACAATGCGAAGAAATTGTTTGCAAATACGAACCTGACAGAGGTCCTCTGATATCGCAAATGCGAACCAAACCTCGAAATTGCGAGGTCTGAGACTTGCACCAGCTATTTTCCTATGTCCAAAACCACTCTGAAGCCTATCCAAATCTCACCCGAGCCCTCGGGGCTCCAAACCAAATACGCACACAAGTATAATAACATCATACGAACTCGTCGCACGATCAAAACATCAAAATAACACCTAGAACTATGAATCGGATACCAAAACAAATGAAAATTTCAATGAAACTTAAGAACATGTAATTTCTCAACCGGACATCCGAATCACGTCAAATCGACTCCGTTTTGCACCAAATTTTGCAGATAAGTCATAAATACTTTAATAAACTTATACCAAGTCTCGGAACCAAAATCCGGACTCGGTAGCAATAAAATCAAACTACGGTCAAACTTTAAATTTCTTTAAACCTTTAAACTTCTAGTTTTTAATAATTTATGATAAATCAAGCTAGGGGCTTCCGAATTTGATTTCGGGCATACGCCCAAGTCTCAAATTACGATACGGACCCAATAGGACTGTCAAACACTGATCCGAGTCCGTTACTCAAAACAGTGACCGATGTCAACTCAAATGAGATTTGACGCACGATTTAACATTTTCATCAATTTTTTACATAAAACCTTCCAAAAAAAGACACAGACTTCGCACATAAATCGAAGAAGGCTAAATGGAGCTAATCGAGGTTTCAGAACATTGAAATGAAGGTTAAAACTATAAATGACCTATCGGGTCATCACATTTTCTACCTTACTGGTGAAAGGTGTGGATATCTACTCTGCATGTCCGGCTCAGACTCCCACGTGGCTGCCTCGGTCGGCTAATCTCTCCAGTATAATCGAGTTGAAGGATAACTCTTAGACCTCAACTGACGGACCCGTCGGACTAAAATAGCCATCAACTCCTCCTCAAAAGTCAAATCCTTGTCCAATTGGACTAAGCTGAAATCTAACACATGGGACTGATCACTGTGATACTTCTAGAGTATAGACACATGGAAAACTGGATGAACTGCTGATAAATTGGGTGGGAATACGACCTTGTATGCCACATCACCCACCTTCTCGAGAATCTTAAAGGGTTTGATACATCTAGGGCTTAACTTGCCCTTCTTTCCGAACCTCATCACACCCTTCATGGGTCAAACCCAGAGCAATACCCTCTCTCCAACCATGAATACAACATCACGAACTCTACGGTCGGCATAACTCTTATCCCTAGACTGAGCGGTGCGAAGTCGATCTTGAATAATCTTGACCCTATCTAAGGCATCCTGTACTAAATTCGTACCCACAACCAAGCCTCCCCCAACTCGAACCATCTAACTAGCGAACGACACCGCCCGTATAATGCCTCATAGGGAGCCATCTAAATGCTTGACTGGTAGCTATTGTTGTAGGAAAACTCCACAAGTGGCAAGAACTGATCCCAAGAACCCCCAAAATCCATAACACAAGCGTGAATCATATCCTCCAATATCTGAATAGTGTGTTCGGACTGTCAATCCGTCTGCGGATGAAATGATGTGCTCAACTCAAATTGCGTGCACAACTCACGTTGTACGGACCTCAATGCGAGGTGAACTGCATACATCGATCAGAAATGATAGGCATGGGCACTCCGTGAAGACGGACGATCTCGCGGATGTAGATCTCAGCTATCCGCTCTGAAGAATAGGTAACTCCCACCAGAATGAAATGTGTTGACTTGGTCAGCCTGTCCACAATGACCCATACCACGTCGAACTTCTTCTGAGTCCGTGGTAATCCAATAAAAAAATCTATAGTGATACACTCCCACTTCCACTTAGGAATCTCTAACCTCTGAAGCAAACCACCTGGCCTCTGATGGTCGTACTTTACTTGCTAAAAATTTAGACATCAAGCTACGTTGTAACTTTATCCTTCTTCATCCTCCTCCACCAATAATGTTGTCGCAAGTCTTGATACATCTTGGTGGCACCCGGATGAATAGAATACCGGGAATTATGGGCCTTCTCAAGAATCAACTCATGAAGCACATCCACATTGGGCCAAAATTACGACCCTGCATTCTCAAAACCCCATCATCTCCCACAATAACCTACTTGAAACCACCATGCCACACCGTGTCCTTAAGTATAAACAAATTGGGATCATCATACTGACGCTCTCTGATGCGCTCTGTAACGACCCGACTTGTCGTTTTATGAATTAGCGTCTCGTTCAACGACTTAAGGTCCCAAGCAGATTTGTGATGTGTATTTTGACTTGCGTGTGTGGTCAAGTTTGATTTTCGGATGATTCAGGATCAAATTAGAAGAATAATTCTTATTTAAGAAGATTAAAAGAAAAGAGTTGACCGGAGAATTGACTTTGAGCAAACGACTCCGAAATAGAATTTCGATGGTTCCAATATCTTCATATGGTGATTTCGGAATTAGGCGTATGCCAGGATTTGGAAATCCGTAGGACAATTTGACGCATTTTGGCGAAAGTTAGAAAATGGAAGATTTTTAAAAAGTTTGACTAGGAGTTGGATTTATTGATATCGGGGTTTAAATTCAATTTTGTAAATTAAAAAAGGTCCATTATTGCATTTATGACTTGTGTGCAAAATTTGAAGTCATTCCGGATTGATTTGATACGTTTTGGCACGAGTTTTGGAAGTTGGAAGATTTGAAAATTTATGAGTTCGATTTGTGGTGCGATTCGTAGTTTCGGCATTGTTTGATGTGGTTAGAGGCCTCGAGTAGGTCCATGTTATGATTTAGGACCTGTTGGTATGTTTTGGTTGAGGTCCCAATGGCTCAGGTGAATTTGGGGGTGAGGTTTGAACGAGTTTGGGCATTTCAGCACTCTGATGATGTTTTGGGATAGCTGAAGTGCGGAGGGCACATTTTGGAGTGCGGATATGCGGCCGCAAACTCCCAAAGTGCGGAGGTAGTGGAAATAGTGAGGACCGTAATTGAAATTGTGTTGTCCGCAGTTGAAATTGTACGGTCCGCAAAATCTCTTTCGCGGTCGCAGAAAGGAGATTTTCAGGTTCGATGGCTTGACTTCGGAAGCTTATAGTATCTTTTAATCTTTAATGAATCTGGAGATGATTCAAAAACGAAAGTTGTAAAGAAAGTTATGGCCAATTTGCTAAAACCTGGTAGCATAGTCACTATTGTAGTGCGGCCACACAATTTGGATTGCGGCCACAGAACCTGGGATGTGCGACCGCACAAGAAAATGTGTGGTCAGCACAATGAGAGGTCAGATTGTGTATTATATAAACGAGTGTTAGGGTATTATTTCACATTTGGACTTTGGGAGATCGATTTGTGGCGATGTTTCATGGGATTTTCAAAGAATTCTTCAGGGTAAGTGATTTTAACTCGGTTTTGGAAATTTTACACGAATCCATTATTATTTTCATCATTTAATCAGTGAATTGAGTTGGAAATTGGGAGAAATTGTAAAACCTTACAAAAACAAAAAATATAGATTTGTAGGACGATTCATTATTGGAATTTGATAAAATTAGTATGGTTGGATTCGTATCGGAATGGGTGTTCGGATTTCGTAAATATTCTATCGGGTTCCGAGATGCGGGCCCCACATTGACTTTTAGTTTATTTTTTAATGTAAAAGTTTACGTTGACGTTTTATTATCTTAAATTGTTTCGATAAATTTTAATGAAGTTATACAATTAATTTTGTTAGATTTGAGCTGTCCGGAGATTAATTCAAGCAAGAAGGTGATTTTGGAATATCGGCCTAACTTCAAAGAATATAAGTATGTTGCCTAACCTTGAGTGGGGGAATTACCCCTTAGGCATTGAGTCCTATGTGGAAGTTGTGTGATTGAAAGCCTTGTACGCAAGGTGATGAGTACGTATTCGGGCTTATATGTGCAAATTTTATTGGTTTAAAGTCTTAGGTATTTTTATGTATTAAATTGGATAAGTGTTGGCATTTACTAAATCCTTGCAATTGTCATGCCTCATTCCTTATTTGATTCCTTATATGATAATTTGGTGTGATTGTCACTGGAATTTTTATGTGAATTCCGTGTATTTGTTGATTTGATATTTTCCTGGAATTTAATTCCTTATGAATTTTTCATCTGTAAATAATTAATTAAATAAGTTTAAATTGAGGTATTAATATATTTATCAAAAACTTGGACAAAAGAAAGTGTTGTCTTATGCTGAGTTAATTTTTCTTCCTTGTTGTTGTTTTCAAGATTTTATATATGTTGTGAGGAGCATTGCGCTATTTGCTGTGAAATTAATTAATTTTATTGTATCTTTGGAATTGGTTGTGGCCTATCGGCAATTTATAATATGGACTGTTGTTTTGTGTTGTCGTGGTAATATCCGTGTAAATTGTTGTGTGATTTGGGTTACTGTTATGCGGCGGATAAGGGTGACATTCCACTGTTGATATTATGTGTGTATAAGGGTGGCATTTCACTATGGTTATGTGTGTTGGGATATTGTCTAGGCGGAGCGATAAGGGAGGCTATTATAAGAGCGATAAGGGTGGCAACTATTGGAGTGATAAGGGTGGTTATATGAGTGATAAGGGTGGCTATTGATATTATCAGGGCGGAGGGATAAGGGTGGCTATTGTCAGGGGGGATATGTGATGATGTGGCATTAATGTGTCGGTGATTTTTATGTGATGTTATGATTTCCTTGTGACTTCTTTTATATATTGTGCAGTTTATTTTATAAATTCCGTAAATTTGATAATACTCAGATATATGTTGAAATTATGAGCCTGCAGATATTTCCGGGTGGATTATGATATGGGCACGAGGTGCCGGGGAAATGTGATGAATTTATTATTGGCACGTGAATTGTCCGTGCAGTTATGATATGAAATATGGACACGAGATACAATGATTATATAATGAAAATGCTATTGACACGTGAATTGTCCGTGCAGTTATGATATGAAATGTGGGCATGAGGTGCCGTGAGTAAATGATGATGATATTGGCATCTGAGTTGTCCATACGGTTGTGATAGAAATATTGGCACGAGGTGCTGTGGAAATATGAAAGTGGGCTGAGACATGTATGGTATGATTATGAGATGAGGTATCATAAGGTGACTTTTATAGGAATATATTCAAAATATTATTCTAAAAAATTATATTCGAAAGATATTTATTTGAAAGAATTATATTTGAAGGATATTATTTGAAAGAATTATATTCGAAAGATATTTATTTGAAAGAATTATATTTGAAGGAAATTATTTGAAAGAATTATATTTGAAGGATATTTATTTGAAAGAAGTATATTCGAAATATATTTATTGGAAAGGATTATATTCTAGAGATTTCTATTGAAAAACTTATAGATGAAAGATGTATATTTTGAAGAACTTGATTATTGGTTGTACTTGTGTTCATTACCTGTTTGAGCAATATTTATGAAGTTATTGATGTCTTGTTGTTTACATCACTAGTTGATTATTGTTTACATCACTGTTTACATCGTGACACGCTCATACAAAGAAGACCGAGCGACTGTGCAAGTTAAAACATGACTAGGCTTTGAAACATCTAACCCCACGAACGTATTGGCCAACGCTTGAACATCTGCAGCAAGTGGCCTCTCACTAAATGAAATATACGCAAGTCTGCCCATACTCACAACCTTTCTACTCAAGGCATTGGCCACCACATTGGCCTTCCCGGGATGATACAAAATAGTGATATCATAGTCTTTCAACAGCTCCAACCACCCAATGTGCCTCAAATTGAGATCCTTTTGTTTGAACAAATACTGCAGACTACGATGATCCGTGAATACCTCACACGACATGCCGTAAAGATAGTGCCTTCAAATCTTCAGCGCATGAAAAATGGCTGCCAACTCTAAGTTATGAACATGGTATTTTTTTCTCATGAACCTTCAACTGTTGTGATGCGTATGCAATCACCCTGTCATCCTGCATCAATAATGTATCGATCCCAATACGAGATGCATCACGATACACTATGTAGGATCCTGAACTTCTGGGAAACTTCAATATTGGCATCGTAGTCAAAGCAGTCTTGAGCTTCTGAAAGCCCAACTCAAACTCATTCGACCATCTGAACGGGGCACCCTTCTGGGTCAATCTAGTAAATGTGGCTGCTATAGATGAAAACCCCTCCACGAACTGGTGATAATAACCCGCCAAACACAGGAAACTCCAGATCTCTGTAGCTGAAGTAGGTCTAGGCCAGTTATGAACTACCTCAATCTTCTTAGGATCCACCTTTATGCCCTCTTCTGATACAACATGTTCCAAAAAGATGACTGAGTCTATCCAAAACTCTCACTTTGAAAACTTGGCATATCAAGATGCTACTCATGCTCCTCTCGACTACGGGAGTATATCAAGATATCATCAATGAATACAATCACAAAAGAATCCAAGTAGAGTTTGAACATCCGGTTCATTAAATCCATAAATGCGGCTATGGAATCTTTCAACCCAAATGACATAACTAGGAACTCATAATCCTCAACTGATGGTAGCTAGACCTCAAATCAATCTTCGAAAACACTTTGGTACCCTGAAGCTGATTAAATAAGTCTTTAATCTTCGACAATGGATACATGTTCTAGATAGTGACTTTGTTCAACTGCCGATAGTCTATACACATCCTCATCGACCCATCCTTATTCTTTATGAATAACACGGGCAAGGCACTAGGTCTACTAAAGCCCTTATCAAGCAAATCTTGTAACTGGTCCTTCAACTCCGGCGGGTCTATACGGTATGGTGGAATAGAAATGGGTTAAGTGTCTGGAGCCAAATCAATGCAGAAGTCAATATCCTTATAGGGTGGTATCCCTAGCAGGTCTGTAGGAAACACCTCTGGAAACTCACGAACAACTAGCACTAAATCCATGGAAGGAACCTCCGCACTAGAATCACAGACATAGGCCAAATAAGCTAGACATCCTTTCTCGACGTTACGTCAAGCCTTCACATAAGAAATAACTCTGTTGGTAGAGTGGCTAGGAGTCCCTCTCCACTCTAGTCGAGGCAACCCCGACATGGCTAAGGTCACCGTATTGGTGTGACAGTCCAATATAGAATGATAAGGTAATAGCCAATCCACACCTAATATAACATTAAAATCTACCATATCAAGAAGTTGAAGATCTACACTAGTCTCAAGACTCCCAATAATAATCACACACAAGCGATAGATGCGATCCGCTACAATAGAATTTCCCACAAGCGTGAACACATACACATGAGCACTCAAAGAATCATGAGGCATAACCAAATATAAAGTAAAACAGGATGACACGTAGTAATAAGTAGATCCCGGATCAAATAGAATGGAAGCATCTCTACAGCAAATGGGAACAATACCCGTGATAGCAACATCAGATGACTCGGCCTCAGGCCTAGGTAAAAAAGCATAACATTGGGATTGGGCCCTACCACTCTAAACTACATCTCTGGGAAGGCCTGTTGTTGGCTGGCCTCTACCTCTAATGGCATGACCCCTACCCTTGGTTGCCTGACCCTTGCTTCTAGCTGGCTGAGCGGGTGGTGGAGCAACAGGTGCCAGAACCATTGCACGAGAACTCTGTAGTGGCATGTCTCCCAATAATCTCAGACAAGACCTCCTGATGTGCCCAATACCACCACACTCAAAACACCCATCCTGCTGCTGTGGCTGCTGAAGATGAAGCTTGCCCTAAAGAGACCGGATAACCACGGTGGTAGCTCTGAATCAAAGGTGCACTAATAAGAGCTGATGGTACGATGTAAGCTGGCTGCCCAGAGTAAGGTACATAAGGACCACGACGCCCTGAAGCACTGTGAGATGCCTAAAATGCTGAATAAAAAGGCATGGGAGGATGGTCCCTTCCATAAGTACCCCTGCCTCTAGATGAGGTGCCACTGAAACTACCGGAATGACAAGGACTCTTATCTAAGACTGCCCTCTCTCCTGAGTACGTACCAACTCGATCCGTCTAGCAATATCTATGGTCATTTTATAAAGAATTATCACTCTCTGTCTCCTTGGCCATTTGAAGCTTGATAGTGTAAGTGAGCCCATCAAAAATCTTCTCACTCTCACCTTCTCAATAGGAAGCAAGATAGTGGCATGGCGAGCTAAGTCCAATAATCGATGGGTGACCGTCATACCACCATGCTGAAGTCGCTCAAATTGCATGTAGTACTCTTCTCTCAGGGTGACAGGGATGAACTTCTCTAGAAATAGTTGTGAGAACTGATCCTAGGTAAGTGCAGGAGACCTCACAGGTCTAGAAAACACGTAATCTCTCCACCATCTTCAGGCGAAACCAGTCATTTGAAATGCTGTAAAATCGATCCCATTGGCCTCAACTATACCCATGTTGTGCAACACCTCATGGAAACGGTCCATAAAATCATGTGGGTCCTCAGAATATGCAACACTGAACTGAACATGAAAAGGCTTGGTGAACTTATCCAACCTCAGTATAACCTTAGAAGACAAAGCGGGCATATCACCGTCATGTGCCGTAAAAATAGGTTGAACTACCCCAACTGGCGGGGCTGCTAGAGTTTGATACTTGGGAGCCACCTGCTCCGGAGGGTGAGTAGCAGGAGTTTGTGCTCCTCCCCCATCCCGAGAGACGGTTGGTGCCACCGGAAAGGTACCGATCTGGGCCACACTGTCCATAAGACCCACCAGACGGACTAGAGCATCCTGAAGCACTGGAGTGGTTATGAACCCCTCTGGGACCTGAGCTGGTTCAATAGGTACAGTCTGAGTTGGAACCTCCTCATCAAAATATATCTAAGGCTCTACTGCTGGTGCTACTTCTCGAGCTCTAGGCTGAGCTCTGCCTCTGCCTCGGCCTCGACCTTTGCCCCTAGTCGTTGCTGCCACAGGGGGCTTAGCTCCTGTTTGACGGTAGATATAGTGCATGTTCTCGCCATCTATTAGAGAACATAAATAGATGAGTTCAATCATCGATGCTGGAATAAAACCGCATGATAAAGAAGAACAGATGGGAAATTGTTCCTAAACTTCATAGCCTCTAGAATCTTGCTCGCGACTCTACGAATCTTGCTTGCGATCCTCCAGATTCTACGAATCTTGCTCGCGAATCGTGGGACCTAGGTAACCTAGTGCTCTAATACCAACTTGTCACAACTCGGAATTCCCACCCTCGGGACCGTGATGACGCCTAACGTTTCACTTACCAGGCAAGCCAATGTTAGATTAGTTTTAAGCAGTCTTTTAAAAGGCATTTCTGGGACTCGCCCGGGGCACGCCTCTGGGCGGGGCACTTACAAAATGCCCTGGGGCTCATGTATGGGGCTTAGTTCTGTAAGTCTTACGCCCCAAGCGTCCGGCTGTGCGCCCTAAACACGCCTAACGCCCAATGCTCGGGGCTCGCCTAATAGTTCTAACGCAAATCACTTGTCGAATTTCCTAATTAATATCGTTGGCCTTCAAAATTCTTTAACAAATTAATGATAAAAGTTCTATTCATCGATAGAAATATGAAGATTGAGCATAACTCTAATAATGAGACATAGTATTGCGAATTTATATCTTCACTTGTGATTGGTCGTGTCTTAGTTCATTTGTCACTCCTTGTTATACATTTTTATTAATTTGATATCTTAAACTAATTTGTATTTATTCATGAAGGAGTAATATTTTAATTATCGTACTAATAAGATTTATTATTTATTTATTTTTAGGAAGGTAAAATGTGGAATTTGATAATTTTTTTAAAGAAATTATAATTTTTTAATTATTTAATTTTTAAAGAAATGATTTATGCATTAGTTATACTTAAGAATCATGCTAGATTTTCTTTCTATGGGTTCCTTTAATTTTCTTTTAATCATGCTAGATAATAACTTTTGTGTTATTATGTTATTTTATTAATTTATAAATTAAAACTTTTAAAGATCCATGGGGCTTACGTCCCCCCACCCCCACCCCCGCCTCCAGGCTTACGCCTCGCCCCATATCAAGTAAAACGCCCCGCCTCACGCCCCCGCCTTTTAAAATATTGCTTGTAAGTAGCGTATAATAAATTATTTTGACTTATTTTTTGTGGGGATGAAAAAAAAACACACACACACACACACACACATATATATATATATATATATATATATATATATATATATATATATATATATATATATATATATATATATAGAGAGAGAGAGAGAGAGAGAGAGAGTTTTCTTCAATTTTTATGCAATTTTATCTGTTTATAAATATTTACTGTCATTATATTATTTTATAAAAATATTAAAAATTAAATACATATGGGGCTTACTCCCCGTGCCTCGGGGCTTACGCCTCGTTGGGGCATATGTAAAACGCCTCGCCTTACGCCCACGCCTTTTAAAACACTGATTTTAAGCCATTTTAAAACAAATCCAATTTAACTAATGTCAATTATCGAAATAACTGAGATAAAATGTGGAAAACCATAACAATAGAAATATCTAAATGCAACCTTTAATCTGGCGTCACAAGTACACGAGCTACTAGAATAAAACATATAAAGGTCTGAATGAAAGTTAAGTTGCATGAAAGAAAATACACAGTTAAGATAAAGTATAAGGGGATTTCCGGGCTGCGAACACTAAGCAGTTGTACCTCAAGTCTCCGTACCGATAGTCAACCCGAGCAATCTATTGACCGCCGCTGGGACCGACTCCAAATTCTGCGCAAGAAGTGCTAAGTGTAGTATGAGTACAACTCACCCCATATACTATGTAAATGCCGAGCCTAACCTCGACGAAGTAGTCACGAGCCTAAGGCGGGCTACTTACAATAACATGTACGCAGTATAAAATAATGATAGGAAAGGAAAATACGGAAACAAAATAAGGAAGTAAACTCATGAAAATAACTCCATCCTCAAGTAAAACCAGTAAATAACAGAAAAACCAATCCTTAGAGTCTCGAACGAAAGTACCGAAGCCAACACAATACAATAAGGAATAGAAAACACATAAACTGTTGCGGCGCGCAACCCGATCTCACCATATAACACGATCCTCCCTTATTCCTCCATGTGAATATCAATAATAATAAGTAATATATATGTTGCGGCGCACAACCCGATCCCACCATATAATTAGAGTCAATATCATAATTCTCCGTTATTTCACCATATCAATCCACCCATATTTCACCTGTTGCAGTGCGCAACCCGATCCCACTGTATCAATATAAATCCTCCCTTATTCCTCCTGTTGTGGCGTACAACCTGGTCCATAAATAAATCAATAAGTGCAATCAATTTAACAACTCGAATCACAAGAATATCTATAATTAACGAATATGAAAGCTACAAATCATGAAGGAATCGCGTACCAAATCATGAAAGGTTACAATAAATATTAAGTAACAAGACAAGTCAAATATATGACAGTTAAAGGGTACACATAAGACTATTAAGGAAAGTATCAATTAAGCATGGGATCATGGAAGAAATTAACATCTATAATGAGAGAATAATGAATGACAAGTAGCAAATTAAGGCATAGGAAGCAATTAAGGCATGTAACAACCAAGACATGGAATGCTATAACTAATGAAATACGGATAGACACGAAAACAAGTAATTGACGGCGTATAGACACTCGTTACCTCGCTTATACGCCGCTACTCATGAAATTCACATAGCACATAGCTCAAGGGTTCCTAATTCCCTCAAATCAAGGTTAGACCCAATACTTACCTCACTCCGCAATCAACTCAAGGTTCAACCACGACCTTGACTTTTGAACAAGCCTTCAAACCAACTAGATCTAGCAATTTATTGACCAAACGATTCAAAATAAGTTTTAGAAACTACTCACAGATGAAAGAGGTTCAATTTAGGTCATTATTGAAAAACTCAACAAAAGTCAACCCCGGGTTCGGTTGGTCAAAATTCGAGATTCGGACCAATACGTGATTATCCATTCACCCCCGATCACGGTTATGTAATGTGTTTCCAAATCCAACCTCAATTCGAGGTCCAAATTCTAAATTTATAAAAGTCCCTAATTCTACCCAAATCCCTAATTTCTACCATGAAAATCTTAGATTTAATGTTGAAAACTTATGCAATATAATGGTTAATTGAAAAGAAATAGATTAAAGTTGCTTACCAAAGAATTTCGGAAGAAAATCTCTAGGGAAAATTGCCTCTAAGGTGTTTAGGGATGAGAAATTGAAAGAAATTAGCTAAATCCCGTTTTTCCCTTCTTTTGTCGAGGCGTAAATGTCGCAATTGCGAACCCCTGCAAGAATTGCTTCGCAAATGCGAAGAAGCCCACATCTCTGCTATCATCGCATTTGCCATGATTTGTTCACAAAGGCGAACTGCGGAGCTTCGCAAATGCAACCATTTGATCGCAATTGCGATCTTTGCAGTCCCAGCCCCTCTTCGCAAATGTGAACCTGACACAGGCCCTATGATATCGCAAATGCAAATTAGACATCGCAATTGCGATGTCAGAGGCTTGCACTAGAAACAGATTGCACCGGCTATTTTCCGAAGTCCAAAACCACTCTGAAGCCAATCTGAACCTTACCCGGGCTTTGGGGCTCCAAACCAAACATGCACAAAAGAATAATAACATCGTACGAACTCGCTCGTGTGATCGAAATACCAAAATAACACTTAGAAATATGAATCAGACACCAAAACAAATGAAATTTTCAATCGATTCCGGACATACGACCCAAAACCCAAATTACGATACGGACCCACCGGGACCGTCAAAATACTGATTCAGGTCTGTTTGCTCAAAATATTAACCGAAGCCAACTCAAATAAGTTTTAAAGCATGATTTCACATTTTCGTCAATGTTTCACATAAACACCTTCCGAGAAATGACACGGACTGCGCATGCAAATTGAGGAAGGCTAAAACGGAGCTAATCGAGGTTTCAAAAAATAAAGAATTAAGGTTAAAACTATAAATGACCTATCGAGTCATCACAATGTTTGACCAAAAAGTGTAACTTTTGGCTAAACTATTAAATTTATTTAATACTAGATTAAATATAGTTAAGGATAATAACTCTAGATGCAAATCTTGGAAGTGTGTAGGAGATGGGGACATATCCCGTAAAGGATTGATGATAATAAGTACAAAATATTCTTAAAGTATGGGTAGTAATTGAGGTGTAACTAGCAATAGATGGTATTTAAGTAAATAAGAAGAATGATTCACCCAATAATGGATGGATTGGAGGAATGTTTCTCCTGACAATGATGAGTGACAGAAAGATCCAAGATTTATTCGAACAATCCTCGGATCTGAATTAAAGTGTGGAATAATATGAGCAAGAATCTTTATCAATCTTTGTATTTTTGCGCGCGCGCGAGAGAGAGAGAGAGAGAGAGAGAGAGAGAGAGAGAGAGAGAGAGAGAGAGTCCTCCTCTTAAAAGTATTCTTATCAGATGAATATTCCTCTCCTCTCTTCCTTTTCATTTTTCCCTTATATCTCTGACACATATCCCTAATAAACCCTAATAGTATAAGTGCAGAGAATATTTACTAGAATATTCTTGTGAAGAGAATATTCACAATATCTTATTTCGAAAACTAGCCATTGCTACCCCATTAACGATGCTCGACCTCGGCCATCACTGTTTTCTTTATCACAAACCTCACTATCCCCTGGCCGTCCTCGACTGATTCTTTCCTTAACGATACATACCCTAAATATTTTGGGGTGGATTTTGACCTATATAATTAGTCCCTCCGCTTATTAAGGCCGGCCTCAGGCTGGCTTGATGAGCGGATATTATGTAACGTGATCGAAGTGTTTTGATGATTTGAATGAGTCGGGATGATTGAGAAGAGTAGACAGCATGTCCCATTATGAGCCACAAGTTCTGGGGTTGTAAATCCCTCGAATCAAGGTGACGTCATGGCGGCTGATGTCATTATGACTTGATTTCCTGTGATGATGCTTTGATTCGTGTGCGTTTCGTGATTGAGTCTGCCGCTTCGGTTACAGTGCCATGTAATGATGGCTAGTTCCTTAGTTTCGATGCTTGCATCCTTATAAATAGGGCTGTGTGGGTAACCTTCCCAACCTTTATGATAACTCTTGCTCCCAACAAACTCTGTATCTTCTTCTTCTTCCATTGTTTGAAACTTCTTTCTGGTTTTAGTAATTCTCGTTGCCTCTAACATTTCTGTACTTAAAACATCTTCTCTCGAAAATATGGTTAATGTACCCACTGGTTCCAGCATGACAATTGACCCTATCCCTTTGGCGGTGTGTATGCCTCCTTATGGAGGTAGTGCTTCTGATGCTATTGAAGATGAGAATTTTCCTACGGTGGAGGAAATAATCCCTCGTAGTGAAATTGTTACTTTTCAAAGATGCTTGAGGATGACCCTGAGGTCTCGGAATCGGCGATGAAAGAGGTCAATCTAACTGAGCTTAGGGCAAAGTTCAAAATTCCTTCCCATATCGATCTGATCCCATCGGGGTGCGATATGGTACAAATACACCGCCTCGGGTATTGCGCGTTCTATGCATATCCTTTCTACATTGGCTATTCCTTTCCTCTTCTCCCATTGGCAGAGGAATTTTTCCGCTACTACGACGCGTTTGCCCGGACAAACTCTCTCCATACATCTACAAGCTTATCCGCATGTTGACGAAATATGCGGAGTTGGCCGGGGTCGGGGTCACACTCTGCCACCTGATGCATCTCTTCACCCCGAGTTTCTATAGGGGGGACGTTATTGCACCTTCACCACCGAGGAAGTAAATGTCTGGTGGTGAAGATGGACAACAAGGCAAATCGCCAGTTCTGGCTCAACTACTTTTTCGTCAAGACCGGGGATGTTGTAGTCAACGCGCATGGATTCCTTGAGACTTGGAATTTCGCCCGTAAGTATCCCTTTGTTGTCAAGCGTTTGTTCTGCCTGTTGTAATCGTAGTCTGACATTCTGTCCCTTCTTCGTGCAGCCGAAACTAAGCCCCCTTCTTTGGTCGGGGATATTCATGGTTGGGTCAGCCAAATTCTGCCTCACACAGTGGGGATTCATGAATGGACGGCCTTTTTCAAGAAGTTCGGGCATGTGTCTTCCGCGATCGGTGAGTTTATCTATATATATATATATATATATATATATATTGTTTTGACCTCATAGTAGATGAGGATGATGAAGAGGAATTATCCGAGGAGATCAGTGGACGTCGGTGAAGGAGCTATCCGTGCGGTGAATTCGGTGATGGGGGATTTCGTCGTCCGAGAGACGTTGACCATAGATATTGAAGATGGTGCTGAATTACTGCTCGTGATTCTGCCATCATCTGAAGCCGAAGAGGGCACGACTCTTCCTAAGATAGTGATTGAATTTGAAGGGCCATCGGCGAAAGTCCCTGACAACTTATGGTAGGATGAGCCATCGATCCCGTGACGGGTTGAGGATCCTTCTTCAAGGGCCGACATAAAAGGAAAATGCGTAGCCAAGGAAGGTTATGAGACGGGCTCTGATTTGGATGCCGAGGAGGTGTGAATTATGGGGGAAGGACTTACCTAACTTGAGGTGAAACTAGAGGGGACCACGTGGACTATTGCGATCCCCATGGATCGGGATTTTCTGGTTGACACGGAGGACGTGGTCCCTTCTCTTGGTCACCTTTGTTTTGATGTAGAGGGTAAAACTATTGAAAAGCTTAAGGATGCCACTTTATCTAGGAGCATATCCGGCCTCGCTCTTAGGGTAAGGTTTTCGATCCTCTTCGTTTTTGTATGTAGACTTCAAAGCTTCGTTCTTACTCTTAGTTTTCTATTTCTCTTTCTTTCAGACTGTGATTTTGGAGATTGAGAGCGCCCGATGATAGGAGAGGCGTAAGGCTATTTTTCAAAAAGATGGAGTGATAATATCGTGAATACCGTAACAAACACCCCAAGATCTGCAGACGGTTCGGAGAGAGCGGTAATTTCTAGGCTCTCTAAGATGAACTGAAGGAGAAGGATGACTAGTTAGTAAGAGGCATCGGAAAATGCAGCATCCTTGAGGGGGCATTGAGGGACAAAGAAGAAGATCTTGAGGTGAGTAAGGGGGTCGAGGCTCAATGTGACAATCGTCAAGCCCAGGTGGTCTCATTGCGTGCCGAGTTTGATGAGTGTTAACTCAAAGCGGATGCTCTGAGTGGTGAGGTTGCTTAGAAGCCAACGAACTTAGAGGAGGCGGAATTGGCCCGGTTGGGGGCTGCGAGGAAAATAGAGGCTTTGTAGATCGTGATCCACATTTTTCGTTCTAAGCGAGAGAGTGCTCTAGAGACGGCCAGGCTCAGAGAGGAGCGGCTTGATGAACAGATAAGGGAGCTGGAAAAAAAGGCTTCAGGCCTTTGTGATTGAGTTGCTGCTCTCGAGGTCGAGAAGCCACATTTATTAGCTTGACGGTCTTCTTTATGTACTTCTGCTTTTCCCGACGTTCTGCGGGATTTGTACGAGGAATGGATTCACGCTGAGGCCCAGATGGACATATTTAGATATATGATGGGGGCAGGAAATATTTTAGAGGCCGACTTCGATGATGCTCGTGTTAAGGCGCGTAGAGCTCGTGTTGCTTATGGATATTATCCTACTACATCATAGGCCAGTGATGTCGAGGAGGGTGTGGGCGTGGATTGAATTGAATAGGATGCCTAGTATGAGGATCAGTATCTCGCTAACGATGGCGATGGCGATGGCGATGGCGAAGAGGCAGATGGAGATGGCCTAGGCAATCAAGCTGGTGGCATTGTTGGCCAGGCGGAGATTAGTTGTTTTTTCTTTGTTTCTTTTTTTGTTTAGCCGCAGACTTGTGTATTTTTTTTTGTGGGCGTGTTTTCGAGCCTTTGTAAAAATTATCCTAAGTATGAAATGCTAGTTTTGTTACTCGTACATGACTCTTTTTCTTCTATTTGGGTTTGTATTCTTTTTTGATTTTGCTGCTTGGTTGTCATAGTCAAAAATAACTTTGTTCAAGTAGGTTGAACGATGTTGAAACAAATTCTTACATTTGATTACGACCGAGGGCCAATAGGTGTTGGTTCGAACGAGGTAGAACACATAGCATGTTTATTTATGGTAGAGTGCCGATTAGGTGTCGATTCGAACGAGGTCGAATATAACCTATATTTAGTTACTGGTCGAGGGCCGAATAGGTGTTGATTCCAGAGAGGTCGAATAAAACCTATATTTAGTTATGGTCGGAGGCCGAATAGGTGTTTATTCGAGCGAGGTCGAATATAACCTAAATTTAGTTATGGCCGGGGGGCCGAATTAGTGTTGATTCGAGCGAGGTCGAATACAACCTATATTTAGTTATGGCTGGGGGTCGAATAGGTGTTGTGGCAACATTGCTTTGGATGTACGTTTGGCGAAAACATGGGTAATCTTCATGTATTTGTGCTTTGTTCATACACTTGGAGAAATTTACATATTTTTCGGGCTGGCATTCCAATCACAGTTTATCTAGTGTTGGCTGGCATTCCATCCTCGATCTATTTAGTCCCTTCATTGGTCGACCTGGAGAAGCATATTGAGAGGTCGAGCAATGAACTAGCTGTCCTGTACTTCTGTGTGTTCGCATTTCAACTTGAAGTGTCCCTTTTGTCGCCTCATTAAAAACCTCCTTGAGAAAACCCAATTGGGACAAAACTCAAGTGAGGGAAAAAAGAGTACGACTTGGAGGACGATGTTTCTTAAAAGTTGAAGTACTTGAGGTGTGTAATATTCCAGTTGCTTGGTAGTCTCTTTCCTTCCATTGTTTCTACTGTGAATGACCCTTTGTTTGTCGTAGCCGTGATTTTGTAGAGGGTCGTCCCAGTTTGTTCCTAGTTTGCCTTCTCGTTGGTTTTTGCTTGTTTGTGTTTTATCTTTAATGACATAGTCCCCGACTTTGAGTGGCTTGATTTTTGCCTTTTTGTTATAATAGCATTCTGCTTGTTGCTTTTGGGCGACCATTCTCACGTAGGCCATATCTCGTCGAGTTCCTGCATTATAATGTCATCGTTCTAGGGTCTGCTTTCGCGGGAGTATCTTATGCTGGAATCCCCGACCTAGAGCGTATTACTGAATCGTTCCCATAGACTAACGAGTATGGAGTTTCTCTTGTGCTCGTCTTTGGCATTTCTTGGTAGGCCAGAGTACTTCTGGTAATATTTCCGGCAATAGTCCCTTGGTATATTTGAGTTTATTCTTCATGATGTTTAGTATGGACTTGTTGGAGGATTTTTAGTTCCCATTACCCGCGGGGTGATACGGTGTTGTGAGTATTCTTTTGATATGCCATTTCTCAAAAAATTGGACGATCTTTTTTCCTGTAAATTGGGTGTCCGTTGTCGCAACTGATCTCTTTGGGGAGGCCGAAACGACATACGATGATTTTCCATATGAAGGCGATCACTTCTTATTCGCGTATTTGGGCAAATGCTCCTACTTCTATCCATTTAGAAAACCAAAAGAAATCGTACATTACCTCGCCCTTCCTGGAGGGGGCCCACGATTTCCATTCCACATTTGATGAACGGCCAAGGGGAAGTGACTGAGTGGAAGTGCTCGCCTGCTTGGTGGATCATTGGGGTGAACTTTTGGCACTACTCGCATTTTTTTACGAAATATGTGGCCTCTTTCTTCATGGTGGGCCGGTAGTATCCTACCCGTATGAGGCATCTGACAAAAGCTCGATTGCCGGAATGAGCTTCGCAATGGCCTTCGTGGACTTCTTCAAAGATGCATCGCGTCTAAATTGGGCCTATGCATTTCGCTAGGGGGCCGCCATACGTTTTCTTGTATAGGTCGTTATGAATGATGTTGTACCTGGCTGCTTGCATTCAGAGTTTCTTGGTTTTTTTTATCATCTGGGAGTACGCCATCCTACACATATGCAACAATACGGTTGTGCCAATACCAAGTCAAGTTTATGGTTCTTACCTCGATTTGATCTATCGATGAGTGGAGGAGGTGGACCAAACTTCATTCTCCGGTCGTAATGTTTTCGGTGGTTGTTGCTAATTTGGCGAGGCCGTCCGCCTCGGTGTTCTATCCTCCAACGATCTGCTCCACCTCACATTTCTCCAACTAGGGTACTAGCTTGCAGATTTCGGTCTGGTACTTTTGCAACCTTTGCTCCTTGATTTGGTAAGTCATATGACTTGGACGGCCTCATACTCGGCATTGTTGTTAGTCATATCCGGGCATCTTATGGACTGGTGAATCACTTCGCCTGTTGGGAATTCGAGTACGAGTCTCAGCCCAGATCCTAGCGCGTTAGTGTTACACCCTGTGCGTCCCAAGGTGACATACAATGAATATGAGACTTTATAATCATGATTTAAATGAGTTTAAAGTCATAATATGATATATATATATATATATATATATATATATATATATATATATATATATATATATGATATTTGGATAAAAAATACAAAGTTTGGAAAAAATCAGAATAAAGTTGCGGAAAAACTGACTAAGGATTTGCCCTGTAACAAAGCTTTTTGAGAAACAAATTTAGTGTACTATATGGGGGTATTGTTGGGACATATTATATATAAAATTGAAGGTCTTGGAATGTATTTTCCAACACTCTTAACCGTTTGATCATACGATATCCGGATAAAATGATATAGGCATCTGAAGAAGGGCCAATGCGAGGGTGCCAAGTAGCACCTTTTTGACTTTTTAAAAACGGGATATTTACATACCTTAACTCGTCTCTTTCTCCATTTTTCCAGAGAGAACAAGAAAATAACACCCCTAACCTTACCCTCAAGCTCTCTACAAGGGCTTCAAACAAGATTATCATCCTGGGCATGAAATCAAGAAGCGGTAATATTAAAACAATCCCTACGACGTAAGTATCGCTATATCGCATCTCTTTTTCTTTGTAGTTTGAGTTTTGAAATGTATTTAATAGTTAATAAAATTCCTACTTTCTGTATTTAAGCTTTAAAATATCAAGAAAGGTTGATAAATTTGTTTCTTAATAGTTAGAAATCACGGGACGGTGATTGAAAGTCGTGAGTTTGACTTATTTGACTTGTAGTGGACTGTTTTGTGGGCTGTTTCGTGTTGCTTTTGGGCTGTTTATTGTACTGCTGATTTATGGAGTTTGAAAGGACAAAAGGAAGTAGAGAAACGCCACATGTGGTAGGGTAGTAGGTTGGTCGCTCGTCGTTGTAGCCCTCGGTACATTGGACCTTATAAGATCATACGCAGAGAAGGCTATGTAGCATATGAGTTACACTTGCCTTCCAAGTCGGAGTCAGTACATCTAGTATTTTATGTGTCTATGCTACATAAGTGTATCAGAGATCCTTCTATACTCATTCCAATTGACGATGTTCAGGTCACAGAGGAACTATCATATGAGGAATCTCCAATTTCTATACTAGATAAACAGGTTTGGAGATTGAGAACTAAAGACGTATCCTCGGTTATAGTACTTTGGAGGAACAATAATGTGGAGGAGATGACTTGGGAAGCTGAAGAAAACATGAAGTCTAGGTATCCTCACTTGTTTCCACTTCCGGAGGAGGATCGGATTGAGACATCACAGCCTTAGGTACATATATGGTACTTGATTCTAATGTTAGTTATTGTCATTGGCCGTGTGAGGCCATTAGTGTTATTGATGATTGTGGCCCTGTGTATCTTTGTATATTTGGGGGTTTTGTCTGACAGGTTGGTAGTGGTACCATTACAAAGGAGACTCTGCCAAAATTTCTATAAATCTCTGGGAGTTTAACATTCGAGGACGAATGTTTCTCTGGAAGGGGGGAAGATTGTTACACCCTATGCGTCCCAAGGTGACGTATAATAAATATGAGACTTTTTAATCATAATTTAAATGCATTTAAAGTCATAATATGACTATATATGATGTTTGGATAAAAAATATAAAGTTTGGGAAAAATCGGATAAAAGTTGCGAAAACACCGACTAAGGATTTGCCCTGTAACAGAGCTTTTTGAGCAATACATTTAGTGCACTATATGGCGTTCTTTTGGGAAATATTATATATCAAATTGAAGTTCTTGGAATTTATTTACCAACGCTCTTAGTCGTTCGATCATACGACATCCGGATAAAAACATATAGGCATTTGAAGAAGGGCCAATACGAGGGTGCCAAGTAGCACCTTTTTGACTTTTTAAAAATGGGATATTTACATCCCTTAACTCGCCTATTTCTCCATTTTTCCAGAGAGAACAATAAAATAACACCCCTAACCTTGCCCTCAAGCTCTCTACAAGGGCTTCAAACAAGATTATCATCCCGGGCACGAAATAAAGAAGCGGTAACATTAAAACAATTCCTACGACGTAAGTATCGCTATATCGCATCTCTTTTTCTTTGTAGTTTGAGTTTTGGAATGTATTTAATAGTTAATAAAATTCCTACATTCTGTATTTAAGCTTTAAAATATCAAAAAAGGTTGATAAATTCGTTTCCTAATAGTTAGAACTCACGGGACGGTGATCGGAAGCTGTGGGTTCGAGTTATTTGACATGTAGTGGACTGTTTTGTGGTCTGTGTCGTGGTGCTTTTGGGATGTCTATTGTGCTGATGATTTATGTAGTTTGAATGGATAAAAGGGCATGGAGAAATGCCACATGTGGTAGGGTAGTAGGTTGGTCGCTCGTCGTTGTAGTTACATGCTAATTGATAACTTGTTGATTGGGTGTATTATGGTATATTTGGGGTTTTTGTTGTATTGAAGGTCCCGAATTGTAATTAGGTTGGTTTTGAGTTGCTGATTGTATTGTATTTGTATCTCGCCTATAGTAGGCTTGAGGGAGCAGTAAAATCAGGGAAAATGCTGCCCGTTTTATTTTAGAATCGAGTTATCATTTGAGATACGTAATATACTAGAGCCATCTAAGTCGTACATGTATTTCTTTGTTGTAGGGTTGACATGCTAGTTATCATAAGCTTGTGGTTGATTTCCATTGACGACTTGAGGTGTGTTAAGGCTATCCCTTACTTCCCTCTGGCATGATCCATATGATACAACGAAACGAGCAAGCACATAACTTTCATAAATAGTGAACTGTGGACTGGGGGAGAGGGACGTTCTCCTTTAGGGCAACCACAACCAGCGGAGATGATGATGTAGCAGTTGCGGGTGGCAAAGGAAGAGTTGGTGAAGAAGGACATGAAGCTGATAGTGTTAAAGGTTGAGAAGTGGTTGCAGGAAGCGCATTGCTAGTTGTTGGTTGCTCATTAACAAAAGACGGTAGGGACCCGGTAATCAGCCTCACGGTACCGGGCACTGTGACTGGGATTTGGAAACAGGAGTTGGCACTTTCCACCTATTCATACTCCTCTAGAGTGTCGAGGCATCATCTTCGGTTGGTATAACTAACTCAAAAGAATGAGCAGTCTGTTAAGCTGAGAAAGATTGTCGTCTTCTAAGTATAGAAGCCCCATCCTAGATGCCTTCTTCATCATTTTCGATCATAGAACTTGGGGCAAAATTATGCTGCCCCTTCAGATGATCCACAAATGAGGAGGAGAGTCATCCTCTCGGTTTCCACCGAATACCATCTATTGTCCCGGCCGGTGGAACTTGCAAACTATCTGAAGCCCTTGGCTTGAGAGAAAGATTAAGAGAAAATGCAAACTCTCTCGGGAGAGTGTTTGTTGAACAATGCCATGCACAATGCATCGGCAGTATAGTCTTCATTTTTCTCTATTGTTTCTTCTATATGTGTTATAGCAGGGTTTTGAATTTGCATTCTTGTTTTGCAAACCAAGTTCCTTACTTCTGAGGGCCTTCAAAGGTAAATTCTTGATAAGAAGGAACTTACATCTGAACAGAATCAACTTTTGATCGAGCGGGATCAAACTGCTGCTCGCCTCTCAAAATTGGAAGCTCGAGTTGTCGAGGCTGTTGAGTTAGAGGTTCGGTTGCAGCAAAATGAGTAATAAGTGGTGATTCTTATCCAGGAGGTCACCCTAATAATTATTAAGGGCACAATTCAAAGAAACTAGGGCCAGATGGGTTGGGGTCCACAATGTCGTTCTTGATGCATCTGATCGCGAGGTTGCCGGTGTAGAAATGTTGCAAACTTTGGAGGCAGCCTTGGCCTCCAAAACTGAAGAAGTTACTATTGTCGAGGCGAAGTATGTTCCATTGGAGGAGAAGCATAAGAAGACTCTCACGCATAATAGTGTTTATAGTTCCATTGTCCGTGAGCTCGATGTCAGCCCCCGGTCCACCAGATCCTCCCGGGAAAATCTTTCTACTGAGGTAGACCAACTTAAAGAAGAACTCAAGCATCGAGCGACTTCCCTCGTTATTGAAAAAATATGTTCTATCTACAACATGAGGAGAAAAACCTTGGAAGAGGCTAAAGCGGGTGTCATTGATTTTGACATCGAAATCGCTAAAGCCCATGAGCTGGAGTCAGTTGCCAAAATGGGGTCTTCCGGCCCGGCCTGATGCTACCGATTAGTCTAGTTCCGGTTATGAGTTCTCAGGAACTGAAGAAGAAGCGGAAGGTGATGATGCTTAAGGCCAAGATGATGAAGGCCAAAATGATGAGCCGGCGGCGGATCTATCCACTTTTCCTAGGACGCAGATGATTTTCTTCCTCTGAGTCACGGGAGATGCAGCAGCTTACTTTTTGTTTTCTTTTCTTTTCCACACATTCATGTTTGTTCTACTTTTGCTATGAATAGAAACACTTTTTCATTTAAGTATTGTGCAAATTTTTCTTTTTGCATACTTTCCACTTGAGTATTTGCGCAAGTTCATGCGTACTTTTCGTTTAAGTATTTGCGCAAGTTTTATTCTTTGCGTCGAATTATGCAACACTTCAGGTGTATTATTTCCCAAGAGCATTTGGATTCGGGGCATAGATTCCTCCGAAATCAACCCTTTGACGTGAGGCTTTTATAAGAGAGGGCCCTCTTATATTTACGGTGCTCTTGAAGAGGAAGTCTCTTGTTCATTACGACACTAACATTTGAAGTACTTTTTTAACTTTCAAATGATAAAATTAATCTATCATTCAGACAAGAAACAAGATAAAAGTTAAAGGACTTTAGTATTCCTTTCACTTTAAAAAGTACATGAGTATTTGTTGTGCTAAAACAATTGTCATTACTTGTGGCTAACTTGTACAACTTGTCTCTATGGGGCTGGCCGCGTAGTCCCCGATTCCGATGGTACAACTTTGCTTTCAGGTTTCGTCTTCCGGTCAATATGGCAGTCATTGTCGTCGTATCCTCATATTATTCCCCCCAATGTTCGAATACGAAGAATGTGAATTTGAACACTGAAAGTTTTACACCTTTGAGGATTACACTAGTGAATTTCTAGATAATCTTCAGTTCGATAGCAAACTTCACTTCCCCTTAGGAATTTATGCTATCGATTCAAGGATTATCTAATAATCCCTACTGGCTTGCACTTGTGAACGGTTGGGTAGTCGATTGTTCGATAACAAACTTTACTTCTCGATAAGAACTTTGTTATCGAGCAAAAGACTATCTAACCTCTCTATAGTGGTTCTTTGCTTCCGTGCCTTGTCATTTAAATGACTTATTGCTGCTGCTGAAGCTTCCTTCGTAGTATGCTTTCCGTTGCTTCCTCGTTAAAAAACTTGCTAGAAAAACCCAATTGGGACAAAAACTGGATGAAGGGAAAAAGAGTGCAGCATATACTTTCAGTGTAGGCGATGCTCATCAGCAATTTGGAAAATTTTCTCCGTCTTGATTTTCCAACTCATATGACCCTTTTTCGGTGATAGCTGAGAACCGCTAGGTCTTCCCATGTCAAACCTAACTTTCCCGCATTGAGCTCCCGGGTGTTCTAAGTAACCTTCCGCAAAACCAAGTCTCTCACTTTGAAAAAATGGAGATTGGCTCTTCGATTATAATATCTTTCCATTCTCTGCTTTTTGGTTTCCATTCTTATATGCGCTAAGTCTATCCTTTCATCGAGTAGCTCCAATTTGACCAGCATTGCTTTGTTGTTTGTTTCTTCGTTCGCCCGAAAATATCTCAGGGTGGGCTCTCCTACTTCTAGCGGAATTAAGGCTTTTGTTCCGTACACAAGAAAGAAAAGGAGTTTCTCCTGTGCTTGACTTGGTTGTTGTCTGATATGCCCATAATACTCCCGGCAACTCTTCGGGCCATTTACCCTTAGCTATTTCCAATCTCCTTTTGAGATTTTATATGATTACCTTGTTCGTTGATTCAACTTGGCCATTTTTACTCGAATGATAACGTGATGATGCGATCCTTCTGATATTTAAGTCTTCTAGGAACTTTGTGACCTTTGCGCCTATAAACTGTGGCCCGTTGTCACTACTATCTCTTTTGGTATCCCAAATCTGCAAATTATATTCTCCCACAAGAAATCTTCTACTTTTCGTTTGCCAATCTTATGATAAGTACCTGCTTCAACCCACTTAGAAAAATAGTCGGTTAAAATAAAAAAAAAATCTTATCTTACCGGGGATCGGGGGAAGTGGTTCAACTTCATGAATGTCCATGGTGACAAAATCGAGTGTAGTGGATCTGCTGGTTGATGTACCAACGGTGTGTAGCGTTGACATTTATCACATTTGTGAACATAAGCATTGGCATCTTGCTCCAACCGGGGCCAGTAGTATCCTTCCCTAATTAACTTCAACACCAAGGAATCCGCGCCCGAGTGGTTTCTGCAGATCCCTTCATGGACTTCTCGCATAAAATAGTTAGCTTCGGAGGCTCCCAAACGTTGGCCAACATGCCTTGGAAAAATCTTCTGTATAGTTGACCTCCTTTGAAACTATATCGCGCTGCCTTAGTGCATAGTGCCTGAGATGCCTTGGGATCTTCAGACAACTTTTCGGGCTCGAGATTGTCAATGATCTTATTTCTCTAGTCCCGGATTAAAGTGGTTGTGTTTACCTCTGCGTCTAGCACCGAGAGATAAGCTACATGAACGTACCGGAGTTCGATCCTTTTATTTATCTAGACGAGCCTAGATTGGCTAGTGCGTACGATTCTGCATTCTCTTCCCTCGGGATATGTGTAATTGACCATTCCATGAACCGAGCGAGCAAATCATGTACCTTAATTATGTATTATTGCATGCATTCCTCTTTGGCTTCGAAGATCCCGTAGATCTGATACCACCAACTAGGAGTCATATTTGATTTCTATGACCTCGGAGTCCAGTCCCTGTGCCAATTCAAGCCCTGCAATTAAAGCATCATACTCATCTTCATTGTTAGTCAACGGAACGATTCTTATGGACAGCCTTAGTGTTTCTCCCAAGGGCGTGGTTAATACTATGTCGAGCCCGGACCCTTTCACATTGAAAGCTCCATCCGTGAACAAGGTCCAAACTCCTGATGTCGATTTTGACACCAGTACTACCTTTTTAGTAGCCAGAGGTATAAGTCCCGGACTGAAATCTTCCACAAAGTCATCCAAAACTTGTGACTTAATTGAAGTCCTGGTTTATATTCTATATGAAATTCGCTCATTTTGACGGCCTACTTGGCCAGTCTACCTGAGAGTTCAGGTTTATGAAGAATATTCCGTAGGGGAAAAGTGGTCACCATAACTATCATGTGACATTGGAAATAAGGCCTTAGTTTTCGAGCGGCAACTATGAGGGCTAAGGCCAACTTTTCCAGATGTAGATAGCGAGTTTCTGCTCCCGTTAAAATTTTACTAATGTAATAAATAAGAGATTGTGTACCTTTGTCCTCATGGACTAAAACGGCATTTATCGCTACCTCTGAGACCGCTAAGTAAATCAACAGTTATTCGCCTTCCTTCGATTTTGATTGTAATAGAGGACTTGACAAATACCTTTTAAAATCCCTCAAAGCTTGATGACACTCCGCCGTCCATTCGAAGTTGTTCTTCTTTTTAACATCGAAAAGAAATGATGGCATTTCTCTAAAGACCGTGAAATGAATCTGCTCAAAGTGGCTAGTCTCCCTGTTAACCTTTGAACCTCATTCACGCTTGACAACTGGTCCAAGATGTCTTTGATGGCTTTAATTTTATCGGGGTTAACTTCGATCCCCCTTTATGACGCCAGAAATCCCAGGAACTTACTGAAGTTGACCCCGCACACATACTTCGCGGGGTTAAGATGCATGTTATACTTCTTTAAGATGTCAAAAATTTCTTGCAAGTATTTAAGATGATCACCTGCGTTCAAAGACTTAACCAACATATCATCTATGTAAACTTCCATGGTTTTCCCTATTTATTTTTGGAATATTTTGTTCACGAGCCACTGATACATGGCTCCGACGTTATTTATCCCGAAGGGTATCACATTATAGAAATATGTGCCGAAGTTCATTATGTACAAAGTTTTTTCCTGATCCTCCAGGTTCATCTTTATTTGGTTGTACCCGGAGTACGCATCGAGAAAACTTATTAACTCATGCCTGACCGTTGCATTAATCATTTGATTAATGTTTGGCAATGGGAACGGCTCTTTTGGGCACATCTTATTTAAATCCTTATAGTCTACACACATGCAAAATTTATTATTCTTCTTTGGAACTACTACTACGTTAGCTAGCTCTACCCCACACTTAAACCATTGTTCGTCCTCGAACAAACCATCCTATAGTAGACAAAACAAAATTAAGCTCTTATCATTCAAAGCACACTGCACCTATGACCATGGTTATTTGCACAATTAGGCTCTAGACTATGCATCACATACACTTCCCTTTACTTATGCCCTTCTTTAAACATATTCGAACAAAGACAACATGCTCACAACAATCCTAACCTCAAAAACCGACTCAATATCACAATGCACTCATGGCTTGAACACCCAATATCATAGAGAAGTCTAATAACATTACCTATCCCTCGTGAAATCATGTGCCCTCACAACAAGAACAAGTGAGCTAGTTTAATCCACACATTCGAATTTCATGATCAAATATATTTTAATGACTCACATATATCAAAGAAAATCGCTCACTCTCACAAAGAAGTCACATGCATGCAATTGGTACCATAGACTTGCCCTTAATATAAATCTCTACTAATGTAAGCTCGCTCGATCTAAAATCAATTAGGACTTTTTCATGGTTGTAATGTGGGCTAAGGGAAAGGTAGGATATATTTTAGGAATAGTGACTCAACCTCCTAAGCACTTTAACACATCATCAAATAACTTAAGCGCAAATTCTTCAACACCACTTCAATTTCACAAATAATATCACCCCAACAATATTTTCTCTTTCTTTAAGTACTACTTTAATTCATACCCACTAGCAAGAACAAGACAACAATTTATTCATTTATATTTTTCTTCTTTTTTTTTCTTTTTTTTTTCAATTTCCGCTAGTGGTGTATTATTTTACAAAATAAGTGCACCCTTCTTTCTTTCATTGGTTCCACTCAAAAGTCACCCCACCCTTAGTCCCTTCTTACTTCTTTTAGCGCTCCTCTAACAATTAAAGTGCTTTAAGAGGTAAATGATCAAAACAATATCAATTAAGAATAAAAAGGGTATAGGCTGGTAATGTGGATACCAAATAACAGGTCTACAGGCTCAAAAGGGTTAACTAGGGATAGATTTTATTTGTGATAAGCAATAAGCTCAAAAAGATCAAATAAAGCCTAAAATCATTTTCCAAACCGAGCATCACCTAAAACTTCGCTTCAACTCACATACCGGGCAAGTTCTAGACACAAGTACAATACATGGGCAACACAAAAATCTCACCACACATGGCACATGACTCACTAAGGACGGTCCCATTTCGACTCTCAAATAATGCAAGTATTCACGGAGCAACAAGATATTAAGCATTAAGCGCAAAGTGAACATAAGTCATGTAAACGAGCCATAGGTGTTACAAACATGCTGTCCAATATATGAAGGCTTCATGATCAATTTCAAAACATAGGAAAGGCACTACATATGGCAAAACCTGAATATGCTACTATCAAACAAGTCAAGAGCCCCCTAGGAATCTCATATTTCATCCTCCATTTATTTTCTAACTCTAATCTATTCTAAAAGAAAGAAAAAAAAATTTACTACCCGGTTCAAAATACATCTCATGGAAAAGAACCGATGCACAAAGAAAAACCACAGGGGATTATTACTACCTACACAAATTTTTTTTTACTAATTACGGCTGCTACTCTAAAAAAAAAAATTTTTTTTAAAAATCAACTTAATACTTTCAAGAATCAACTGAGAGTTACTCCATATAGATGAATTTACTGCTATTACATGCCATTAATCCAGTGAATGTTACAGCCCCCAACAGTCAAATTGTTAACAGTTTAGTACATTCATCTATACAAAAAAATATGAATAACCCCCACCCCACACTTAGAACTGTGCGTTGTCCCCAATGCACACAAATAAGGTAAAGTAGGGTGAGAAGAAACTCCCTCAAGTCAAGGTGGAAGGCTCATTCGCAGTCTGTGGAAGAGCATCTGCATCCATGGCATTCATCAGGACCCCTCCGGCCTTGCAACATCATCCTCACGCATAGGGAGAGCTGTCATTATCCTATCATCACCAACTGGAGCTGATACTGTAGCAGGTGGTACAGCGACCTCAGTAGGCCTGGTGTGTGGAGCCTCAGGGACTATAGGAGGAACAGGAGTGGATGGTCTGGCAGAGGACGATGCAATCAGCTGTGAGATGTCTATATCTGCACGTTGAACCAGAGCTCTGAGGAGTAATGATATCTCCCTCATCATCGTGGCCTGCTCAGTTTGGACTCGGCTTAGATCCACATGAGTCTGACTCAACTCATCCCTGGTGGCACTCAATTCGACACGAGTCGCTATCAACTCAGCCCTTTTCTCTTGCATATCTGCTTGCATCTGCTCAAATAACTGTTGAATGGTGAGCTTAGAAGACCTTCCCTTGTTCGACTCTAGAACATGAGTGACATCGTATGGTCCTAGAGCTTTAGCCTCAATGTCGTCATTCTCCTTATCACATAGTACTCTCATCTCTGTCAAGAAAGCCGATAGGGTATTTGCAAAGAACAGCCTCCACTTGTAATTCATCCTGGTGCGCTGCATTTGATCATGCATGATGGCTCCTAAGTTGAGCGGTATCCCCTCTAATAAAGCATACAATACTAGTGCGCGGTGACGAGGGACATCAGTTTTGTGTTGGCATGGCATCAGGCGGTTGCATATGAAATTTAGAGCCACACGTGCTAATGCACTCATGAATTCCTTGGCTATAGAATGGTACTCCATACTCCCATGCTTCCAATCTGCATCCTTCCTGGTAGGGCATAGGACAGACTTAATGTGTGCATAATCTGGTGTTTTGCATATGGAGTCAAACCTATCTGTTAGTGTGTGTGGCACCCCTAAGAAATTATTCAGAGCTTCAGCTGACACATTAATATCTATCCCTCTTACTCTCACAATGTTGCCCCTGGCGTGACGCCAATTGGCGTAAAGCTCTCTAACAATAGTGAGGTTGGCTTTGCCGTGACCCTTCAAGATGGGTCCCCATTGTTGCACCTCGTGAATTGATTTTAGAAACTCTGGGTACTTTTTCTTAAGTGTTCCGATGTTGATTGGCTTTTCTGGAATGTACTTCTTTGAACCCAGTATCTTATTATAGGCTCGGAATGCCTTCTCATTAACAAAGTTCTTCTCCCAAGCAACTCGGTCTATGGGTTCACCCTCATCTTCATCACTCATGTCAACATGTAGAAGGTCATTATCCGAATCGGATTCGGACTCAGATTCTACAGTAATCTTCTCCTTTCCTTTATCAGTCGGATCACTCTTGGGATTAAAGAAAGAACGAGGAAGACGGGCTTTTTATGTTAGGGTGTCGTGTTTGTTTTTATGTTTGAATTTTGTTTTGGCCTAGGATGAGTTAAAATATAGCACTTACTTGTGCGTGCGAGCTTGGACGCGATGCATCCCCTCTGTTTTCTCCAAAAATTGGTTGGACGTGATGCGGACACGATAGGCATACTTCACTGCCTTGAGCAATTGGTTCGTCAATTGTTTTCATGCTGAGGGGGATGTGACGCATCCGCCTCGTTTTCCCATATCTAGACCATTTTTTTTTATACATACAAGATCTAATTCCTACAAAACAATGAACTAACTAACTTGGGTGGCCTCCCAAGAAGCGCCTGATTTAACGTCGCGGCACGACGCAACACGTTCTTCATGCCTCCACTAAATCCATCGAGGTCTTATGACATGCAATGTCACCACCCCAATAGTGTTTTACTGTCTGACCATTTACCAAGAATGTCGCATTGGAACCCGTATCACGCAATTCTACTGCACCATGAGGTTTCACACTAACCACTTCAAACAGACCCGACCATCGAGATTTAAGCTTTCCTGGAAAAAGCTTTAGCCTTGAATTAAACAAGAGAACTTCTTGACCTGGATCAAACTCACGATGTTGGATGTGCTTATCATGCCACCTTTTGGTCTTTTCTTTATACAATTTGGCATTTTCATACGCATGCAATCGAAACTCATCAAGCTCGTTGAGTTGTAGCAATCTCTTCTCACCGGCCAAGTCCATCTCCATATTTAGCTTTTTAATCGCCCAATATGCTTTGTGTTCAAGCTCGACGGGCAGATGGCAGGCCTTCCCATAAACCAACCTGTACGGAGAAGTGCCTATTGGGGTCTTGTACGCAGTGCGATATGCCCATAATGCGTCATCCAGCTTCCCGGCCCAGTCCTTTCTATTCATACTTACTGTCTTTTCCAAAATCTGCTTTACCTCTCTGTTAGAAACTTCTACTTGACCACTCGTTTGGGGATGATAGGCAGTGGAAACCTTATGTTTAACTCCATATTTTGCAAGAATATTATTCAGCAATTTGTTACAAAAGTGAGTTCCCCCGTCGCCTATCAACACTCTTGGAGTCCCAAAACGTGTGAAGATGTGCTTCTTTACAAAGCTTACCACTACCTTTGCGTCATTAGTAGGAAGAGCAATGGCCTCCACCCACTTAGAAACATAGTCGACCGCCACCAAGATGTACCTGTGCCCATTAGAATATGGGAATGGTCCCATGAAATCAATCCCCCAAACATCAAAAAGCTCTACTGCCAGAATATTTTGCAAGGGCATCTCGTGCTTCCTCGTGATAGTTCCGGTTCTTTGGCATCTATCACAATTTTTAACGAAGGCATGTGCATCCTTAAACAATTTTGGCCAATAGAAACCTGATTGTAGCACTTTTTGGGCGGTTCTATCCCCGCCGTGATGACCTCCATATGGCGAAGCATGGCAGTCATGCAGTATAGCATTCATCTCTTCCTCAGGAACACACCTTCTCACCAACTGATCTGCGCACTGCCTATATAAGAATGGCTCATCCCACATGTAGAGCCTTACATCATGTAAGAATCTTCTTCTATTGTCAGGTGTCAATTCTAGTGGCGACACCCCACTTGCAATAAAATTCACATAATCTGCATACCATGGGGCTTCACCTGAGGTGACTGCTTATAATTGCTCATCAGGAAATGTTTCTTTGATTGACCCTCCTTCAGCTACATGGTTCCGACTTTCTAATCTGGACAAATGATCAGCCACTTGATTTTCTGTCCCTTTTCGATCTCGGATCTCTAAGTCAAATTCTTGCAAGAGGAGGACCCAACGAATCAGCCTTGGCTTGGCGTCTTTCTTTTCAAACAAGTATCTGATAGCTGAATGATCTGTGTAGACGATGACTTTGGTTCCCACTAGATAGGATCTGAACTTGTCAAATGCCCACACCACTTCAAGCAACTCCTTTTTAGTAACTGTATAATTCATCTGAGCTGGATTCATAGTTTTGCTCGCATAATAAATGGAGTGAAAGATTTTATCCCTCATTTGCCCCAAAATCGCTCCGATTGCTATGTCACTTGCATCGCACATCAACTCAAATGGTTGTGCCCAATCTGGGCCAATGATAATTGGTGCAGTCACCAATCTTCCCTTCAGCTCCTCAAATGCTTTCAGACATGCATTATCAAACTTGAAGGTGACATCTTTCTCTAGAAGCCTGCACAAAGGAGAAGAAATTTTCGAAAAATCTTTAATGAAACAACGATAAAAACCTGCATGACCCAAGAAACTGCGAATGCCTTTGACGGATGTCGGTGGGGGCAATTTCTCAATCGTCTCCACCTTTGCTTTATCCACCTATAGACCATCTTTTGACACCTTGTGCCCCAAAACTATACCTTCACGTACCATGAAATGGCACTTTTCCCAGTTTAGCACCAAGTTCATCTCTTCACACCTAGCAAGCACTTTATCAAGGTTCATCAAACAACTATCAAAAGAACATCCAAACATAGAAAAATCGTCCATGAATACTTCTACAAATCTTTCAACCATGTCAGTAAAAATAGCCATCATACACCTTTGAAAAGTCGCAGGTGCATTACAAAGACCGAAGGGCATTCTCTTGAACGCATACGTGCCATAAGGACATGTAAATGTAGTTTTCTCTTGGTCCTCTGGGGCTATAGCAATCTGATTATACCCCGAATAACCATCCAGGAAACAGTAGTATTCCTGGCCAGCTAACCTATCAAGCATTTGGTCAATAAAGGAAAGGGGAAAGTGATCTTTCCGGCTGGCATTGTTCAATTTTCTATAATCTATGCAAATTCTCCATCCAGTGACAGTTCTTGTAGGAATTAAGTCATTATTTTCATTAACTACTACAGTCATCCCCCTTTCTTCGGCACACATTGAACGGGGCTTACCCATTTACTATCAGAGATTGGAAATACAATACCTGCATCAAGCCACTTAATCACTTCTTTTCTTACCACTTCTTTCATGATTGGATTTAGTCAGCGTTGATGCTCTACACTTGGCTTGTGTCCGTCCTCCATGAGGATTTTGTGCATGCAGAAAGCTGGACTAATGCCTTTAATGTTAGACATTGTCCACCCAATTGCTTGCTTGTGCTCACGTAGCACCCTTAATAGCTTTTCTTCCTGCAATTTTGACAAGTGAGAAGAAACAATAACAGGTAAAGTGTCAGAACTACCCAAATAAGCATATTGAAGGTGAGGGGGTAGGGGTTTAAGTTCTAATTTTGGAGCTTCTTCAATTGACGGCTTTGGAGGGGGCCACTTGGCCTATTCAGGGGCTCAAACGGGTGTATTCCTTGCATGTAAGCACATGATGCATCTAGGATATGCATCATTTTTTCAACCTCATCATCAATCGTCAAGCTATCAAACAACATGATTGCTTTTTCTAGAGAGTCGTCTAGATATACACTCGTGTCGAGAAGTTGCGCATCCACCTCCATAACAGATATCATAGAGAGCTCCTCATAGTGGCGGGGAAGTTGGATTGCTTTGTAGACATTGAAGACTTCTTCCTCGTTGTCCACCCTCATAATCATTTTCCCTTCTCTCACTTTAATTATTGCATCACCAGTAGCCAAGAGAGGTCATTCCAATATGATTGGAACTTGTTCATCAGCCTCGAAATCTAGAATAATGAAGTCAGCTGGGAAGATAAATTTCCCAATTTGCAGCAGCACATCTTCAATCACTCCTTCGGGGTAGGCTATGGACCTATCAACTAATTGCAACATCACAGTGGTTGGTCTCGGAGCTCCCAGACCCAATTGCTTAAACAAGGATAAAGGCGTCAGATTTATGCTTGCACCCAAATCACAAAGAGCACGACCCACATCAATATTACCGATTCGCACTGGAATGGTAAAGCTGCCAGGATCCTTAAGCTTTTGGGGAAGCTTGTTTTGGACCCTTGATGTGCACTCCTCAGTAAGTGCAACCGTCTCGAACTCGGTCAATTTCCTCTTGTGAGCCACTATATCTTTTATGTACTTAGCATACTTTGGAATTTCACGAAGTACATCTACTAATGGAATATTTAATTGAACCTGACTCAACATAGAGAGAAATTTGTTGAACATGCGATCGTCATTCTTTTTCTGCAATCTCTGGGGGAAAGGTGGTGGTGGCCTTGTAGCCTCATTTCGCTCTGAACTTGCATCATTTTCCTTAGATTCGTGTATTGCCTTAGGTGTCAGCTCCCCTTAGGTATAGATTTTTCCTTTCTCTTCTTTGGCACTTCCTCTAGTTCCCTCCCGTTTCTAAGTGTAACTGCATTAACTTGAGGGTTCTTCTCTGTATCACTGGGAAGGGAGCCTGTAGGTCTATTATTTTGATTTGCTGCTAACTGTCCCATTTGCCTCTCAAGATTTCTGAAATCAGTCCTGAGCTGTTGATTGTCTAGCAACAACTTTTTCAGCAAGTCATTCGTACTCTCTTCTATTTGTTGGGGTGGCTTCTGAGGCTGATTAAAATTTCCTTGAGGCCTATACTGATTCTGATTCTGTTGATTTCTGCCCCATGAGAAGTTAGGATGATTCCTCCAATTTGGATTGTAAGTGTTCCCATATTGTGCATGTTGATTCATAGGGCCTCTGTTTTGTTGCCCGACATAGTATATAGATTCAGGATTCGTGGGGCACATGTCACTTATATGACTGTCACCACATATTTCGCAACAAATAGACATCTGTTGTACATGTTGCATTTGTTGTGTTGTCATTCGGTTCATCTGATTTGCCAGCTTTGCAATATCTGCTCTCATGGCTGAGAAGTCATCAAGCTCAATCAACCCGGCTGACTTCTGTTTAATTGCTCTTCTTGCATCCCCATCTCCTTGCCAATTATGGTCATTGGCAGTGAAGTTATTTAGCAAGAGTTGTATTTCACTATACGGCCTCGCCATGCAACTACCCCCACAAGCTGAGTCAAGATTCATCTTTGATGCTTCATCTAACCCATCAACAAAAGTGTGACCCAATACCTCATCAGTCTGACAATGATGCGGGCAGTCTCTGAGTAGCTTCTTGTATCTTTCCCAAGCTTGACGAAGTGTCTCGCCATCCCGTTGTTGGAACCCAAGAATTTGGCTTCTCAGCGATTTTGTCTTCTTAGTAGGGAAAAACTTGATTAGAAATTTCCTTGCTAAATCATCCCAAGTGTGGATTGAGTTTGCGGGCTCCTTTTGCAACCATTCCTTAGCTTCCCCCAACAGTTAAAAGGGAAATAGTGTCAGCCTGACATAGTCCTTAGAAACGTTCGGATAATTGTAAGTGTTCGTAATTTCCAAGAAGTTCTGAATGTGCCTCTGCGGGTCCTCATGAGATAGACCCACATATTGTCCTGTGGACTGAATCAGTTGTACCATATACTGTTTGAGTTCAAAATGCCCAGTGATATCAGGCTTCACAATAGCCTGAGTCATATTAGCAAGACTGGGCCTTGCGGCTTCAATCACCGGACGCTCTTCATTACCTGTCATCTCTATTGGCTGTGGTTGAACTACGATGTCCAACTCTCTTTCTATTCTCATTCTAGCTTCGAGTTCCCTTCTCACTCTATGTAGTGTTCGTTCGATTTCTGGCCCAAGAGGAATGAGGTTGTTTGCACTTCTACTCCTCCGCATTCGAGAGAAGATCCTGCGTTAACACAAACAAGGCAAACTGAAAATTAAAACTTGAACAAATAACTAATAAAAGCTTAACTTAGTCAAGTAGCTAATTTCTAAGTCCCGGGCAACGGCGCCAAAAACTTGTTGGGACCAAACACACTTACGCAAGTATACGTGGTCGTCAAGTAATAGAGTAGTGAATAGAGTATCATTCCCACGAGGACTTATGATTAACTTTTGACTAATTCAAACTCAAATAGCTTATCAATTCAATCGATTCCTTATAAAATAGATAATTGTCTAATTTACTACCTAAAGACTATCAAGTAATGGAATACCAGAAATTAACACAACACTTAGATAGTTTTAAATAACAATCAATGGGAGATAATATTCCAGGGTCACGGGTTATTTAACAATCATGTTGCATTCTTAGCTTAAAATAACTAAATGATTTATCTGGATTGTTGGTTCACAGGGTTGATATTACTCATAAGAGTCTGTCGAGCCCTTACTAGCCTATTCAAGCTAACTTAATACCTATATGTCTATGGAATTAAACTTAACAAGAACGCATGTACAATTCCTGTATTGCAACCGAGCAAGGCAATTAGGTATATGTCTATCCCAATTGCGAATCCTTTCCCCTATGCCCGGGTTTAAGAACTTGCTCTATTTAATTCTATATGCAATCTAGAGTTCCCACTTTCGAGTTCAACTCTAGATTCGTATATAATATTTCACTGTTAGCTACTCAGCAAAATAATTAAAAAACAGAATTAAATAAACAACCCAATATGATAAAATCAACTTCGTCAAATTAAACTTCAAACATCAACATTCATGTATACCCATGACCCTAGAACAATAGGGTTCTTAGCCACTCATATTCAGGCAATCATCAAAAATTCACGAGAGTGCATAAGAATCAATAAAAGAAAGAGAGAATAGGAACTTCAAGACAAATTCCGTGGTTTCAGAACTTTGTTGTCGCTTTTTTTTCCCTTCCAATATGTTAGATAACCTAAAGGAGGCGTTTTTGGCCTATATATTCCGTACAAAAGTTATGGGCCAAAGCTCTCCTATTCCTAGTCCAAATCGGCTTCAGGGATTGATGCTAAGGTGGATGTGACGCATCTACCTCGTCCACCATTTCAGCTTTGCCTGCGAGGGTGGATGCGACGCATCCACCTCGTCCTCTATTTCTCAGCTTTGCATGCGAGGGTGGATGCGACGCATCCAACCCTAGTTCCTCCATCTCGGCTTTGCCCAGGTGCGGATGCTATGGGCCGACTTCACTGCTAAGGGTGCACGAAATCTGATCATTTTTCTAGATTGGATGCGACGCGTCCAATCTCTCTTCCTTTACCTAGATCACCTTTTCTTCATATTTTTGCACTCCAAACACCCTAATTCACCACACACAACTCAATTAGTCATAAAACCAATAATTAAACCATGTTGGGCATTTTAAAGATCAAATAACATCAAGAAGCAGTTAAAACATGGGTAAAGTAACATCAACACATATCAAAATATGCCAAACATCACTAGCCATTCATGATACTTTACCTCTCAAATTGAACCGATACCAAGCAAGAGAGTTACCTCTTCTTTGGCAAGTTTGTTTCTGACCTCGGCAATATGACATTTTTTCTGCCTTACCAGAGGGATGCTAGGACCTAGGATTAGCTTGTGCACGGACACGTCTGGCTAGATACATGTCATATCCGCATGCGACCATGCAAATAAATCTTTAATAAATTTAAGGAATTCAATAAATCCAGACCTGAGCTCGAGGTACAGTCCTGTCCCCAAGTGGAACTTTCCAAGAACTTTTCGAACAATGCGACTTGTTCAAGTTCCTCTGCTGTAGATTTTGTTGCATCCATATCTTCTAGTAAATGTAAATACCTTGGTACCTGATAGGATTCCGATGACTATTCCCCCTGGATGATTTCACTTGGCTCGGGAGCAAGCGTCGGTTCCTGTAATTGTTATGCCGTAGGCTCCTTCCCTTTGCTACCGGAGACTGAGATTGCAGTCATCTCCCTTGCTACCGGTTGGTCACCTCTTATTTGTTTAATTCCCTCACTAATTGGTAATTTCAGCAAATGATGATATGTTGATAGCACAACCTTCATTTCGTGCAACCACGGCCTCCCCAGGATGATATTGTAACCCATATCACTGTCCACCACCTCGAAAAGGGTCATCCTCATCACCCCCTCGGCATTCGTGGGTAGTAGGTTCTCTCCCCGGGTTGTCACGTTTGCCATATTGAACCCAACGAGGAGTTTTGTGGCCACAATGATACCTCCGGTGAGCTTGGCTTGCTCCAACACTCTCTATTGGATAATATTGGCCAAAACTTCCTGGATCCACCAAAACACGTTTAATTTTGAAATCTAAGATATTTAGAGAGATTACCAGGTGTCGTTATGCGATAGAAACAGTCCATCCGCGTCTTCCTCCGTAAAAGTAATGTCATCCTCGCCGACTTCCCTAAATCTCTTGATGTGGGTTACCGACACTTTTGTCTTTTTAGCGGCTGAAAATGTCACGCCATTAATCTCGTCCCCCCCCCCCCCCAAAAAAAACAAATCATGTTGATCGTCAAACGTGGAGGATCCCCTCCTTCTTTTGAAGTCTTCGCATTATCGTGACTGCGGCCATAATTAATTTTAGCCTCATCACTCAAAACTTCCCTGAGATGGTTGTTCTTCAGCAATGTCTCCACCTCCTCGCGCAGATACCGGCAATCCCAGTTATGTGGTAGCGAATCTATACGCCAACCGAAAACCTCCGCCACATCCTTCAGCCCGTTTATATGGCAAAAACTGACTCCTTAAAGACGGTCGATATGAGTCAGAATAATCTTTCAATTTCTCTTTATTCTTCTCCTGATCCTTGACCGACGCCGGGAAACCGAGCTGATCATCCTCAATCCTTATCTTTGACTCGTATCGGTTGTGAACATCCGCCCAAGTTATTGCCTGAAACTCGAGCAAACTTTCTTTCAACTTCCGAGAAGCGTCAGAACTTCTTGGATTTAGACCTTTGGTGAATGCTTCCGCCGCCCATTCGTCCGGTACAACTGGTAACAACATCCTTTCCTTTTAAAACCTGTTTACAAATTCCCGCAGTAATTTGGATTCTCATTATGCAATCCTGAATATATCGGCCTTTTGGGACTGTACCTTTCTGGCCCCGGCATGGACCTTGATGAAAGAGTCCGTGAGTGTCACGACCCAAACCGATGGGTCGTGACGGGCACCTGGTACCTTACTCAACCGAGTACCAACGTAACATATCTTTCTTAATACATCATCATATACACGTGACATACGGGCCTAATAGGCCAACATGATCATTTATAAACTCTAAACATAGACCGACATGGCCATATAAGTATTCGTATACATGACATCTGTCTACAAGCCTCTAAGAGTACATAAGTATCATAAAGGTCGGGACTGAGCCCCGCCATACCAATCAATACATGTCCTAATTATACTGACCAAATAAGCAACTCCGAAGCAAATAGAGTGCATCAACATCTTCCGCTGAGCTGATAGCCTACTTGGAGGACTCTCGACCTATCTATCGGGACATGCGGGCATGAAACGCAGCATCCCCAGAAAAAAGGGACGTCAGTACGAATAATGTACCGAGTGTGTAAGGCACATAAATAAGTACATAACAGACATGTAAAAAATATAGAGTAAATGACTCAACCTGTAAGTCTGGATAACTCTGTAAATCATGAAATACTTATAGTGTCATGCATATGCGTATGAATGTCATGTAGTGCATAGGTACATATTTCATAACATCATCAGGCCTCTGAGGGCATCCCATCATATCATCTTGGCCATTATGGCCAAAATCATCAACGTATACCAGCTGATTAGGTGGTACTGCGTATATAATGTCGTAACCTTTTTCCATATCCCATATACATATAATTTACATATATACGCATATATAACGCCATCAGGTCATGGGTCAATGTAAATGAATTCAATGCATGAGAAGTACGTCAATAAAATCTTTCGGAGTGTCATAAGACCATGTTGCCTTTGATTAATATCATGAAATAAACTTTATCAACTTACGTATTTTCTGAAACCCATGAACAAATGATAAAACAATATGACACGTGGGGAATCAAGAACATAAGCATCTCTAATATTTCTATGAATAGAGTCATGCATGGAAATTATGCATTTTATGGCTTCATTTGTGTCGTATGGATCATGCCAAAAGAAATAAGGGATAGCCTTAACATACCTGAGTCAATTTTCTTGAGAAAGATTACACCGTACTCTCTTAATATTGCAAAATTTCACAATAGTAACATAAATCCAATGCCTACTAATTGCTCCATCGTGGTAATTTGGTACTGGGGTATGAAAGTATTATGGTTTTCTTCAATTATGGTCTACTGTAAGTTCCTTATGGAAAGAACAATTAGTTTGCATCTCCTGGAATTTTTAAGAGACTAAAATGAAGCCAAATGGTCTCAAATCTTAAAGTGAGCTTGAATGGAATGTGGGCCCACTTCAAGTGGTGACTAACTACTTAAATCTTCAAAATTTGACATCTTGCAAGACCTTTTAAGAGTCATATTATTGTTAAGGGGGTGGCTGCCACGTTTTGGACCCTTAAGCCTTATCCCCCAAAGTCTTAATTTATTATCCACTAATACTTAATTAACTAGTTAATCTTCCACTAATCAATAATTAACCAATTATTCACATAATTAAGAATTATCCCAAATTACTTAAAATATTGCTTATTTTTAGCATACCTTATACATCTCACTATCATGGCCATGTGGTACCTTATATGGTACTAGTCCATAAATATCAGGTATTTTTAGCTAGGGCTATATTTTATCCCAAAATGTCAAATTTCGATGAAATTCATTTTCTTCGATTTTCTTACCCTCTCACCTTTACAAATTTACTTATGCCTTATTTGAAATAGCATAATACTTGTAACCTCAAAATAACCTCATTCCCGAGCTTGCGTCGATTAACTTTACGACGAAACCTTAACGTCCGAAAATGCAGGATGTAACATCTCATTGCCGAGCTTTCATCAATTCACTTGTGGCATATTTTCATGTACGCAAAAATGGGGTGTAACAACATTCCCCCCTTTGGAATATTCATCCTCAAATGTTGACTGATGTACTTATCATTCTCATAACTTATGCCTTTCGAATACTTTAGTACTCCCCTTGCCATCTAGGCAACCGTTCTGTGAATAATTCCAAAGTCTAAGGCATCCCCCCCCCCCCTTTAGTCCTCTTTCTCATACCACGACTTGTGGTCGAAATCTTTCCAATCTCGTAATTATTGCTACCTTCTGTCATATATCCGTTTATCCATCCGTATGACTTTACTGCCATAACTCTTACTTTGATTTATCGTTACTGAGGGTTGCTATCGAACTCCAGGTTACTTTCGTTGCTTATCCCATATATATAAATCTAAGTCATTTAATGCTTTCTCATTACTATTCATCTTAAGAATGGCGGCTTAATCTCATCTCATACTTTGTGACTTTTTCCATTGTTAATTCACCTCAATATTAATTTACAATATACCACTGATAACTTGAAACTCCTTACGTCATACCTTGCCACTAGCGCTTACGTTGCATCGAGGAATATTTGAAGTGATTTTCCTAATCCACTTAGGGGTGATACTGTACTTCAATGACCGTAGTTTATAGCGTCCCAATGTGATTCACTTACATGGGTATTTTAATCTCATACAATCCATGAAATCCTCTTCAAATCATTAGTCACTTGAAGGTCTAAACGTCATCCTTTATCTATCACAATCACACCCTTATTTTACTACCAGGGCAGCATTACATCTCTTCTAAATGCTACTAGTTATAGACTCCTTTTATCTTATTCAGGATATACTGAGCTTTATATAGTTTAGAGAACCCATCAACCCTCTTTCATTTTCGTGGGTTTAATCCCGATGGCTTATCTATTCTCGTCACCTTCTCACTCGCCCTTTATTATCCTTACTCCTGTCTTCCTACAATCTTATCGCTCTACCATACTTTAGCTTGCGACCCATACATATCCATTCATACTACTCGCCGCCTTCCTTTAACTTCCTTGCACCATAGATTTCCTTGTGTTATTCTGGAACATCAAGTGAGACATCACTTCGTCTCTAACTCTTCTTTTACTTTCTTAACTAGACCCCTCGATACCTAGAAACCGTAGGCTATAATATATGCCACTAACGATGCTGCTATCATTCCTGGATATTGAATCCTCGTGCTTCTAACCTTCTATCCAAAGTATGGACTATTCACAACCTTCTGCATTTGAGTATACCGTACGTTGTTCACCTTTACCTTACTTACCTTAAAGTCTTGCATCACATCTTCTATCTCTTTCATGATCTCCTTTCCACATAAGTATAATTCATATCTACAACTTGAAGCTCTAGTATAATACTTGCACCTCTGGTGCATACACAATCCGATGGGAGCTTCACACTGAGTTCTTATGAGGCTGGTACTCTTCTAATTGGATTTATCATAGAGTCGTTGTAGAATATGGCTACTATACTATCTTTCTTGTACCTCTGATATTAAGAGTGATTCTGCAATGTCCCCAATCACGATTTCTGTAATTTTCTGTGTCCAACAATCAAAATCCTAATTTACTTGGTTGATGTAATTCTTTAGTTTCCTCTTCCTTCTAATCAATCTTTATGTAGGCTTAAGCTATCTTCCGATCTGTGGCTCATGGCATTTAGTTATTACTTTTCATGGTCTTCCTACCTCCTTGTTGCGTGTATACTTAGCTTATCTTAGTTCCCATGCATGCCGAAACTTTCGTGCAACTTATATAATCTCGAGTATTACTTTTAATTTTACTTCATGTTCATTGGCCACGATAGGTGCCACCTTCTGATGGAGTGCGTACAATGTCGTTGTGAGACTCTTGTATAAGACAATTCCCTCTTTAGGTTACTGAGCTTAGGTTGGAGCCTTCTTCCTTATTTTCTTAGCAAATCTTTTGTTGTAGTACTTAGGGATACCTTCTGGCTCTAGTAAAGTTGCGAGCTTATTACATAGTATACCCAATGGAATTCTTGATGTTTGTACTTACCTATAAAATCCATTAGCTACTTACCTCCACTCTTATGTGCTTGTACGGTTGCTCCTGAACTGAAGTTTTGACTGTCTGCCCAGTGGCACTCTCTTTTATTCCCGTAACACTAATACGATACCTTTAACTACTCCAACTCCTATTAGAATATTTCTCAAGGGTCACGATGTCATATCTACGAGACTGAATTCCCCTATTGGGGTTTACTATGTTTATCTTGCACGATCTGTTGATTTGTCTGTAACCTCTTGTCTAGCCATAACTAGGCTATTCCTGAATCAACTACTAACTATTCGTTGGCCCATTCTCATATCAATATTCCACGTGATCTTTCTTGGGTTATTTCCTTTGTCTTAACTTTCTTCTCATATTGGCTCCTTATTAATCAATAACATCTCGAGCAGGAACCCTCACTTCCTCTCCTTGACGTTGTGTTTGCATAATGTTATGGAATCGTAGCATATATGTAGGAGGTGAATAAGTGTAATCTTATTCCCTTTTTATTTTTTACCGCATTCTTCCTTTACCATTCCATGATTACTAGAACCACTTAATTCTGACTTCATGCCACATCACTCCATATTTCCCCCCTTTAGGGGAGTGCTAAGATTTCGAGCTACAACGATCTACCTATAGATGTTTTACCTCTTCATCTTTGGCGATGACCCTTACTCGCCTTGCGGTAATCCTTCCGTACCAATGATAACAGAATTCCTTACTCATGAGGGAGACACCTAGTGTAACTGTAACACACAGTCCCTCAAGCTTAACTTTGCTCACATTTCTTGCTTTAGGAAACGTCTTCATGAATGACCATTCTCTGAATTTCTCATGAATCTTCTTCTGTTGTCCATTCTATTATTGCCGGAATGCAATCTAAGATTCTCATGATGTTGACTATTATCAAATCACTCAGTCCCTAATTCATATTTAGTTTATCTCGTTCACCTGCCCATACTGATTTTTTGTTACTCTGGGATCTAACTTTTTCCTTCTGGTAGTCATATTAGAGTCACGAATTTATTTCTCGAAATGAGGATGTGACTATATGGCCTATACTCTTTTGTTGTCTTAAGGCCCATCACCTCTCGTCTCTTCCTTCACTTGACTATAGATTCTGTAATACTCTACCGTTGTCATCCATGTATCATATCTTATTCATAATGCTTCATTAATTCTCTTCTTATTTCCCTGCTAACATCTCTGTCTATCACTTTATTCTGAAAACTTCAACAAGACATTCTCTTGCTTTTAGCTCCCCTTGCTCCATCCACTGGCCCTTCGGGTTGCCTAACATTCTCTTTTTACTAGGACGAGTGTCACACTAAGGTAATATTTATCTCTTCCAGGCTTCCAGTGCCTATCTCTGTAGTACTCATATCTAGCTGTACTATTTTAGAGTGCACCATCTGGGTGTCTCATAAGGAGATCTATTAGCACATTTGCAATATCCTTTGGAAACGTCAACTAATACAAACAATCCATCCACCATTTTGGGTTACTCCAACCCCAGCAGGATTCTGATATCCCGTCCTTTTCTTAAACCATATATATTAGCTCCTATAAGGCGTAACTTAGATCGGTGTGGCCAATTGTACATACCTCTGTTACTGTTGAAGGTAACTCAAAAGGCTTATATTCCTCTTCCTGAGTTGTAAATACTGTTATTCTTCACTAACTGGACGCCTCGTACCCTTCTTCATCTTGCTTCTTTTACTTGTTAAAACTTGTACCTTCTAATTCTTTCATTGCTTTTTACCATAAGAGTGGATAGGCATTCTTGCCTTAAGGATCCTTATCAAGAAGCTTACACATCTTAGTATACACATGATATGTTGAATACCTCATCTTTATCCATCATAAGCATGATGCAAAAATCGAGTTCCTCTGACTCAACTCTTCCATAGCTATATCCCTTACCAATCGTCTTTCTGGATGTAGGCATCGTTGTATTATGAATAAGATAGAGTTTGAAAAATTGAGTTCTTACAACTGGGCTCTACCACACGATCTAGAGTAAGAAGAAAGAGTGACAGCCCTAAATGCCCTATAGGCTCTTATTTATAAGTGTGGTGCACAACTCACCCATAAATAAGACTCTACTAGACACGGCTCGTACACTCCCTAGGAGAGAACTGCTCTGATATCACTTTTGTCATAACCCAAACCGATGGGCCGCGACGGGCACCCGGTACCTTACTCAAATGAGTACCAACGTAACGTATCTTTCTTATTACATCATCATATACACGTGACATACGGGCCTAATAGGCCAACATGATCATTTATAAACTCTAAACATAGACCGACAAGGCCATACAAGTATTTGTATACATGACATCTGTCTACAAGTCTCTAAGAGTACATAAATATCATAAAGGTCGGGACTGAGCCCCGCCATACCAACCAATACATGTCCTAATTATACTGAATAAATAAGCAATTCCGGAGCAAATGGAGCGCTCCAACATATTCCGCTGAGCTGATAGCCTACTTGGAGGACTCTCGATCTGTCTATCGGGACCTGCGGGCATGAAACGCACCATCCCCAGGCAAAAGGGACGTCAGTACAAATAATGTACCGAATATGTAAGGCACATAAATAAGTATATAACAGACTGGAAGAAATATAGAGTAAATGACTCAACCTGTAAGTCTAGATAACTCTGTAAATCATGAAATACTTATAGTGTCATGCATATGCGTATGAATGTCATGTCGTGCATAGGTACATGCTTCATAACATCATCAGGCCTCTGAGGGCATCCCATCATATCATCTTGGCCACTGTGGGCAAAATCATCAACGTATACCAGCTGATCAGGTGGTGGTGCGTATATAACGCCGTAACCTTTTTTCATATCCCATATACATATAATATACATATATATGCGCATATAACGCCATCTGGTCATGGTTCAATGTAAATGAATGCAATGCATGAGAAGTACGCCAATAAAATCTTTCGGAGTGTCATAAGACCAATTTGCTTTTGATTAATATTATGAAATAAACTTTATCAACTTACGTATTTTCTAAGACCCATGAACAGATGATAAAATAATATGACACGTGGGGAATCAAGAACATAAGCATCTCTAATATTTCTATGAATAGAGTCATGTATGAAAATTGTGCATTTTCTCATTTGATTTGTGTCGTATGGATCATACCAAAAGAAATAAGGGATAACCTTAACATACCTGAGTCGATTCTCTTGAGAAATATTACACTGTACTCCCTTAATATTATAAAATTTCACAATAGTAACATAAATCCAACGCCTACTAATTGCTCCATCGTGGTAATTTGGTACTGGGGTATGAAAGTATTATGGTTTTCTTCAATTATGGTCTACTGCAAGTTCCTTATGGAAAGAACAATTAGTTTGCATCTCCTGGAATGTTTAAGAGACTAAATGAAGCCAGATGGTCTCAAATCTTAAAGTGAGCTTGAATGGAATGTGGGCCCACTTCAAGTGGTGACTAACCACTTAAATCTTCAAAATTTGACATCTTGCAAGACCTTTTAAGAGTCATATTATTGTTAAGGGGGTGGCTGCCACATTTTGGACCCTTAAGCCTTATCCCCAAAGTCTTAATTAATTACCCACTAATCTTTAATTAACTAGTTAATCTACCATTAATCAATAATTAACCAATTCTATATATGATTAAGAATTATCCCAAATTACTTAAAATATTGCTCATTTTAGCATACCTTATACACCTCACTATCATGGCCATGTGATACCTTGTATGGTACTAGTCCATAAATATCGAATATTTTTAGCTCGGGCCATATTTTATCCCAAAATGTCAAACTTCGACGAAATTTATTTTTTTAAATTTGCTTACCCTCTCACCTTTACGAATTTACTTATGCCTTGTTTGAAATAGCATAATACTTGTAAGTTCAAAATAACCTCATTCCCGAGCTTGCGTCGATTAACTTTACGATGAAACCTTAACGTCCGAAAATGCGGGATGTAACATCTCATTGCCGAACTTTCACCAATTCACTTATGGCATTCTTTCATGTACGAAAATATGGGATGTAACAACGAGCATCTCAAAGGAGTCTATGGAATGCTCAGGCAAACGCGAATACCACGTCAGGGCTCCCTTCGTAAGAGTCTCCCCGAATTTCTTCAGCAAAAACTGACTCAATTCTCGTGGGGAGCTAAATCGTTTCCCGTCACCTCCATTGTATAGGTGGTGATATGCTCCTGAGGATCTGAAGTCCCATCATACTTCGGCACATCCAGCATTTTAAACCTCTTCGGGATCAATTTTGGTGTCGCGCTTGGTTTGTACGGTAATTGAGTGTACTTCTTTGAGTCCGACCCATTATGCACCACTGGTGCGCCCGGAATTTGACCCATTCAGGCGTTTACTTCCCTCATAAACTGCATGAGTTCTACTTTAAGGGGATCATTCTCGTTGTTGTAACCGGATCTGCTCTCCCCACCCCATCGAAGCTGACCTCACCCCTCGGGGTGTTGTTGTCGACCCTCTACGTTGTTTGATTTGCGGGAGCACCCGGAGGAACTGGACCTCGTCCATTCGCGTTGTTTGAAACACCCGACAACGCCTACTTCAGCTCCGCCATGACCTTATCCTGTCGTGTGAGATAGCCTATAATGGCCTCTTGTTGCTCCTGCAAGATCCTTACTGCTTCGATAATGTGCTCTTCTTCAACATCATCAAGAGTCGCCTCTCGAACATGTCGAGGATACCGTCCTCCGTGGACCGACGTGGCCTCATTCCCCTCGTTGCAGGTATCACTAATTGAATCCTCGTGCTGAGGCTGATTTCCTTGAACCTCAACGTTGTGTGCGAGTTAGTAATAGATGCAAGGATCAACTCAATTACACAACTGTCTAAGCCCCACGGTGGGCGCCAAACTGTTTGCCTGTAAAATGGGACATTTGAATATATACGTGGTTTATAGACAAGTGAATTAATGTGATCCCAAAATAATAATTTAATTAGATAAAAATATAATACTTAGCCTTGAAATGGAGATAAAACAGCAGAAATCGTAATTCATAGAGCAGAGCTTCCGGGGATATAGTAACGATATATATGAGCAAGAAGATAGAATTATATTGAGCTTTGAACAGAGTATAGCATATATTTTTCAGAAAGTTTGTGCCATTCACAATGATAATAGAGCTCACTATTTATAGTTGCACCTAGGGAACAAGGTCCTAGGATCAAGTCCCTCTTTAATGATAATTATGAGGGCCATTGAAGAATGTATAACGGCATGCAGTGAATGTCATATTCTTTATAACGGGTCATGTACTTAATGTTGTAGAATATTCTTCATTAAATGCTACCAGGTGACATGTATTTATTTCATCTTTATGAGTATCATTCTCTTCGATTTATTTCACAAAATCATTGCCTCCGAATCCGATTACCTTCTGTCTTCGGCTTTACGTGTCAGTTTCTCGTGCGATCATTTAATAAAAACATATTTAGATACATAACAACTAGAATCCATATAAAAAGGCAATAGATATTCAGAAGAATACGTACGGACAGACGCATATATGAAAGCCTCCAATTGCCTTTACTTCGCTGCAAACCACAAATAATCTTCTTGGATGGGATAGCCAGGCAAATTAAAACAGGCATAATTAGCAGCCTAGTAATGTTACCATGGTAGGCACTAAAAACGATCAAGGACCGTGGTAGAACGATAAGTATTTATTCATTTTTAATTAAAGATATTTAGTTTAAGTTTTAGATATGGAGTCATCTTTGTGGAAGAGTGATTTATCTCGTATGTGAAAATTTTCGGCAGAAATTCAGATTTAATCCGGTTCTAATACAAATAGCGGACAACGAGTAGGAAACAGAATTTAAGAGAGGCACTAGGAACGCAATAACTAAAGATAGATGAGGTTTTACATTCATAACATATGAAATATTTTGCTTCGATCTCTTAGAATTATACAAAGAAAACCGCTAGGATGATGTGTTTCTGGCTGCCAAATCTTCAACATGTCCCCACAAATCTCACCACCCTTATAATATTCTCTATAAACTTAATACTCATGAGATACTTTGGGTTATTCAACTTGTTTTTCACCTAGTCAATCGATTCAATTTGAAAAATACCCTACATCTAGATCATCATATATTAAAATCTCATAGTATTAGACTAGTTTATTTTTGGTTTTTTCTTATTTTTTTGGATCCGTCCACTTCATGTAATCTTGTTCATGATTTGCTACACATATATAATCTTGTATCAGATGCTGTTACCAATGTTCCTTTCTTATAGCTCAACTTGTTTTGTTTTTTCTCCTATAATAATATTATTAATAAAGCTCTGTAGGGCCGGGAAATGTAGAAAGTAGTGGCGTTGTCCTTTTCCAGGTGAAATAGCAATTCATTTTGAATTTTTATATAAATATGAATTTCCAGGTTTTGAAAGGAAATGCAAAGCACCTGAACGGGTGAGTGTCGTGTTATCTTATCATTTCAGGTTCCATGGGCATCAATCATCCACCAGATTTCCTGAATAATTTAACCAAATTATTGAGGCGGCTAAAGTATTCTAATTATCGATTTAGCAATTGCTAACCTCTTTTATATAATGATTTAAATGATGTCACCTATAAAGAAAATTATTAACGAAAGTTATTGAATATCATTCTTCTGATATCATACTTTTTCTTTCACCTCCACTATTTACTTACACTTTCTGTAAGGAAAATGGTCAAAAACACCAATGTATTATGTGAAATTGAATAATTTTTTCATGTATTAAACTTTTGGTCTAATATTATCCTCGTCGAAAAAAAATCGTTTTGACCCTTGACCATAGCGGAATTTCAATCTGAAAGTAATATATTAAATCATGTCAAAAGAGTCCGAATTCAATGCTCTGGTTTGGGACTGTTTTGATTGAGAATCATTTATGTGTGCCAGGACAATTTCACTTTTAATCCCAAGAGACTTCATTTGTTCCAACGTTTGACACCCCAGATTTGGAACTCATTTTTTAAAAAGCATTTCCAAAATATTTGCCTCGCACCTTTGGCATCAGGATAAATTGTATCTATTTTATAGGGTATTTGCATCTATACCTAGTATTGGGGTTACCATTGAATTTATATCCACTTTACACAAAAAATTACAAGTCTATCCACTTTTCGGATAACTTACATACATGTTTGAAGTAGCAAAAAATTATGTCTTAAGTTTGAACATCAAAATCTTTTGCCTGAAGTATGACTTTATCAAAGGAAAACTTCAGATATTTTTGCCTGAAGTTTGGCCTGACTTGGAAAGGCAATCAAGCAAATTTCAGTTCATAGTGCAAACTTCAGAGTTCAGACTAATTAGCAAAACTCTCGCGTCAATTCTCAACAAGGCCGAACCATTGGAAGCTTATTTAATACAACAAGTCTGAAATTTGAACTTCGGAATTTTTTTCTTGAAGTGTGCCCTTATCAAAGCAAAACTTCAAATATTTTCGCCTGAAGTTTGGCCTGACTTGCAAAGACAATCGGGAAAACTTCAATTCATAGTACAAACTTTAGACAAATTAGTCTGAAATTCTTTAATTTGTAGTGCAAACTTTAGACAAAATCAACTTGTTATATTTGAACTTCAGATAAGTTTTTCTAAAGTCTGGCCTGATAGTTGCAAACTTTAGACTCGTATCTTTAAAGACATTCAATAATTGAGTCCCAGATGCTTCTTCGAGTTTCACGCTCTCGGACAATGTTTAATCACGTTTCCAACAAGGAGTACAGGTCCAAGAATTTCAGTCAAATAATTTTGAATTAACAAACCTGAAACTGCAGGAGCAAAATCTTCGAAAATTAACTCGAGACTCAAATAGTTTTAATGTAGTTTCCTACTTTGTACTTCTAGTTCAAATCTTCAAATCAATGTTGATATACGTTCATTCAACTCCATATTCAAATACCTAGAGTCCGAGATGATTTCAAGATTAGATCTTCAACATCTCAATTAATGATTTGATTTTTCAAATTTCTGTAATGGTGATTTTAACTCAAAACTCATACCTAGTACTAAATAATTGTGTACTTCATATCCAATCAATAATACTTACATAGAGTCTCGTGTATTTGAGAGAGAAAAGAGGAAGAGGAGGAGGAGGAGGAAGAAATGAGCACATAGCTTGCAGGAGGAAGAAGAGGAGGCAATTGGTTTGAAGTTGTCAAAATTAGTATATAGGTTAAATAATTTTTAAAATATGGGTATAAATAATGGGTGCGACCAAATAGGGTGTCTCGTCCAATCTTTACTATTTTATATCAGCCCATCTTTTTTGTAAGTTTGTTTCAAAAAGGATACTTCTTTATATTGAAAAATAATATATCTTTAAATTTCTTATTTTTACCTTTAAATTATCTTTTTTATAGCCATAATGCTTAAAACCGCAAACTCTAAATTTTTTAAATTTTTTTTATATCCAATCAAATAATGTCACATAAATTGAAACATACGGAATATGATGTTAGATCACTATTGAACTCATTTTATCGGGAAATTGATGGTGCCATCTCACCAAAAGGATTGAACATGGAGGATATAGTTTTGAATTTTCAACCTAGTTAACAACTAATATATCATTTTACTTGATATATGTTGTTTATCTCATCCTCTTTAAAATAGAACAATCCAGGCAAATAAAAGATTTGTCCAATATATGCAAAAGAAATAATAATAATTAGAAGGTTTTTGTTAATGTGCACATTTTTGTAGATTCGCCTTCGGAAACCTTGTTACGACTTATCCATTCTCTAAATGATAAAGTTTAATTGACTCTTCGATACTTTCACTCATGCACTAGCTAAATTGTATGTTCCAAGGTTTAAGTCTTTTAATAAGACTAGGCCAAGCAAATGAATATATAATTATTAGTTCCTCCGGCAGTCTGCAGATATTTAGATAACATAACTTACATCCCATAGAGGCTAATGAAAAATAGACATCGTCTTATTTCAAGGATAGATTCTACAAATACAATGACATGTAGACTTTTGACAGTGCGTGAGCGTTCATCCATAACGCGTTTAGCCCGATTCATTAATATATTTTTAACATTCACAAAGAAATGATAGATGTTGTACTACTCTTATCTACTAAGTTAAAATCTTAAGTAGTAAATCACTATAGCTAGAGTGGGATTAATGGAGTGGCGAGCAGAGGTTGGGCTTTTCCCAAGGTAATACCAAATTTTTCCTCCATGTCCAAATCTTTAGGTGCAATTCCACCTTGTAGCTTCCAGTTTAACGTATTTAGCAATGAACCTAGTGCTACTGGAATCATCCTGATAGCTAAAGGCAATCCAGGGCAAATTCTCCGACCAGCACCAAATGGTATGAGCTCAAAATCCTGACCTCGAACATCTATTTCTGACTCCCAGAACCTCTCTGGCTTAAAGACCAAAGGATTTTCCCATAGGCCAGAGTCGCGCCCAATTGCCCACACATTCACTAGAACTTGCGAGTCTTTTGGGACAATATAACCACAAAGCTCAACATCTTCCTCCACTTTGCGCGGAATTAGGAAAGGAAGCGCCGGGTGTATTCGTAAGGTTTCTTTCACGATGCATCGCAAGTAAGGTAGCTGTGCAATATCAGCTTCATCTACTAGTTTACCTCTGCCAATCATTTGTGCAAGTTCTTCTTGGGCTTTCTCCAAAATATGTGGATTCTGGAGTAGTTCTGCCATTGCCCACTCCAATGTATTTGATGTTGTATCAGTACCTGCTGCAAACAAGTCCTGTAAAACTTACTATTGTAAGATCCCATGACATAGATAAAACATCACCACTTACTTCATCTATATATATATATATATATATATATATATATATATATACATAAAATTAGATCTAAATTTTCATCAGTAAATTTGTTTATCGTATACATATAGGAAAAATGTTAGTTACTTTATACAATCGCAATAAGGAAAACATTTATAAGTAAAAAATTTATTTGATTTAAGTTTTTAAGTATTAGGAGTTTTCATAGCCAAAATTTTAGTAGATTTCAAAGTGCTAAATATTAGGAAAATAATTAAATTATAATTTTATCTAATGTGAAATCTATTTTTAAGGGGTAAAAAAGGCGAACGACATTTTGCTAAGCGCCTTCGTGCTTTTAATATAGTACTAGTTTAGTGTACGTGCATTGCACGTGTGCCCAGCGTCAAGTAAATATATGTACAAAAATAATATGTTTGACTATAAATGCTTCATCCTGATTTTATATGTTTTTCTTGTACTACATTTTTAATTGTTTTTATTTCAAGGGGGGAAAAATTTAGAAAACAATCTAGAAAATTAGAGTTTTGGAATAAGAAAAATGAATCTAGTCATCTCAAAATATTTAGGGTTATTCTCACCATTTTATTCCCTTCTTTTAAGTCGTCTACTTATTCTGATCTCATAAAAGTTTGTACAACCAAAACTGGCACGAGAACAATATATAAATAAATATCACATATGAGAATAAAGTTACAGACGAACATAAAAAATACTAAGCGGCATGAAGTTTAAATCAATAATTAAAGCTTAGATCATAAATTAATAGGATTATGTTATCATGCCAATAAAAAATTTATACGAACTATGAAATACATGGCACATTAAAAAAATTTAAAAGACTAAAAGAATTCATTCTTCCTAATTTCGTCCCAAAATCCTATGAATACTATATTCATTAGATAAATAAATATCAAATACAAAAATATAATAGAAGAAAATCGAACGTTTCTGTAAAAACCTATCAGAAAGAGAACTAAATAACTTTCAAAAGCCTATCCAATAATTAATAACTAACCATGGAAGATTACGAACAAACAAAATATTGAAATAGCAATACATGTGTAGAAATAATTGAAAGTTTTAAACCAAAAAAAGGAGAAAAAAGAGGTTTCTGAACGTGCAATCAATAGGTAATTTGACTTTAGATTGTAGTCTTACGGGCAGTCAAATATGTATTTATTGTATTTTTTCCAACTTTTTTGTTAAATAAAATTTACTACATTCGAATGTTAAAAATTAAAATTACACCAACATATTTTCGTAAGGAAATCAATTCAAACCATTAGATCTTGATAAATAGTGGATTGAATTTAAATTCAATTTTTCTTTTTTGGCCATGAATTAGAGCCTTATGTAGCTGCTATATATGTATTTCCGACAATAATATCTTCTTAAAAGATTTACCACTTTTTGAATTGTGACTTAATAGAATTTATTTCAGTTATATAAAATTATAAAATAAATGATAAAGAAATAAAAATATTTTTTTTGAACATAATAAATATTGTTCTCATTTAGCTAGCTCAATAAATAAAGATATCATATACCATAAAAGTTTTTTGGATGCCTTATTTGTGATTTACAAATGACTTATATGAAAATTTGAAAATTAAAATTAAATCTTTTGGTCTTCTAAATATTTAGGATGAAAGTTGACATTATACTTCCTAAAAATTAATAGTGACAATATAAAGTTTAAAGAGTAACTAATGTTGAATAGTATTTTACTACAACTAACTTAATTTAAAAAGATAATATAGTGAGACATTGTCGCCTATAAGACTAATAACCGAATGCAATAAAGAAATAAAACAAATGATAACTCATTTATAATATATTTGGTCTTCTACTATTTCATCTTTATTGCTTCAAATTCATATTATTATCAATTTCACTCTTAAATTTATATCATAAATTGACCTTTTAAATTTCTTTCACCATTAATGCTCTTCCTACAAAAATTAATTTATATACCTTAAAGAGTTGTCGATGTGACAAATAAACTTACTTATATAATGAATTTTAAAAAGAAATATTAACTTGAACTCTTTTGCATTAGTTAATTCAAAAACTTAATTATTTATTATCAAATTCTCAACATTAAAGAATATAAATTAACTTTTATTATCAAATTCTTAATATTAGTTCATCCCAATTTTAAAATTTAACTATAATTAGAACTTTGTTCAATAGAATTTTTGATTTCAAATAGTTAAAAATTATTAGTATGTCAATTTTGATTCGTTTTAGTGCTTCCAAAATCATTGTTCATTAGTATGTCAATTTTGAATCATTGTTGTGCTTCCAGAATTGTTGGGCTTTTTACTTCTAGAAAATATTACGCATATATCTAAAGTTCTGAATAATAAGAAAATCATATAGTTTAATATAGTTTTAAAGTTTTAATATTAATAGACGTCAAATAAGGACATTCATATAAGGTCTTAAAGCGTTAATATTAATAGACGTCAAATAAGGACATTCATATAAGGTAAAAAGTTTAATAATTTAAAGTGCTAAATATTAGGATTTGCTTCCTAGTTTAATAAGGAAAGATAATAAACAAATTTTAGTTGATTTTAAAGTCCTAAAATTTATAAAAGCAACTTAAAATTATAAATTTATTCAATGTGAAATCTTTTTTTAAAGGGTAAAAAAACCGAATGATATTTCGCTAAAAGCCTTTGTGCTTTTAATATAATATATATATATATCACCGCTTACTTCATAAAAATAAAAATAAAAAACAAATCTAGCTGGTAAAACGCTCCATCACATACTGTTGTCAATTGGACATACTGAAACGCTGTCACAGCAAAAATGGGACCAATAAGTGTTCATAATGCGTGGCATTATTGCAGAAGCCCTTAACCAAGCTACTTATTGAACATACAACTAAGGAAAAGCTGCATAGTGTTACACTAAATATTTGTCACGGTTAAGATCATCATAGTTCTTTCTCCCCGAGTCTTCAAAAATGTCAATGTGCGTGTGAGATCGTCAAAAGTTATGTATTTTTTGTGGATATGACACAGATGTGACAACATTATTGAAAGATACAAGTAACATAATAATAGTTAGATAATTTTATTGCTGAGAGTTAGTCCATCACAACTTCACACATTTGCACCCGACTATTAGTGGTGTAGCAAGAATTCCGTCAAGGGTATTCAAACTTTAAGCACATGAATAATTTTTTTGTCAATGAATGGTTACGAAATTGTTAATTGTTTAGATCAAACTAGGCAACAAATAGCGAAACAATAAAAAAAAACTTTTGATAGAACTATACTATTATAAATCAAAATTAAAAATAACAAAAAGACAATATTAGAAATTTTACTTATAAAAGTAAGCATACCAAATGAAAGGGAGAGTCAAGAGGATTTGTAGTTTTTGTTGAATAAATTTTTGTGGAACTTGTCTTTTAAATTATAAAATTTACTTAAGAAATAACTTTTAGTTAAAAAATTACTTTTAAAATTAGTTGTTTATTTCTACACAAATTTTAAGTTCTATGAGTTATTTTATTAGAATTTATTTTAGATCGAAAATGAATCAAATAGCCCACACATGGTGGTTTTAGTTTTGGCAAATAAAATAAGCAAAACTTTGAACCCATGAACAAAATGTCACTTTAAAAATCTTGAATCGCTGGACTGCCTCACTTCACTATATTCACTATATTAAAGGTGTTCAAAATATAACTGTATAAAATAAGCGAAGGGTGCGCACTTGACCACCCTCGGCATAGAGTGTCTACGCCACTGCTGACTATACTTTGCACGGAGAAGAACAATTAAATAGTAAAAGAAATGAACAGATAATTATGGATTGAGGAAAATCAGAGTAGGGAAAAAACTAACCAGACACATTTGCTCGATGAGATTCCTGTCAAGCTCTTCAGGGCTATCGTGGCTAATGTTAAGAAGGGCATCTAAAACATCAACATTTGCATGGTTTCTCAGTTTCCTTTCCTTTAGCCGCTCATCAATCAAACCACTCATAAGGTCAAGAATCTTAGTAAAATGATCGGTCATGCGCCGCCTTATACCTTGTGGATCAATTTTCACAAGAAAGGGAAAATAGTCCACCAAATTGGGTTTACCAGCCTCGACCATAATGCTCCACACCAAGTCCTTAAATTCCTTGGCAGAATCAGAAAATGGGTCACTCAAATCTTTAGAGAAAATGGTGTTTGACAGCAAATTCAAGGAAGTTCTAAAAGCTGCTCTGCCAATATCCACTGTTTCACCATTTTTGGCACTCTTGTGACAATGATCAACTAGCTCCTGGATCTTTTTAGTTCGGAGATGCTGATTAGCATCGAGCTTGTTACCTGAGAATACAAGTGATAAAATCAATCCAGTTTCTAGTCAGTCGCTCAATTTGCAAAAAATCAAATAGATTGAGTTATAACTCGTTTATTGGTTTGATTTAATGTGTTAAACTCGAAATGCCCAACAAACTATTGCATCAAAATGAATAAAAAAGGGTAATCCAAGGGGTCAAAATGCAATCGTCTATTTACCTGAGAAGATGTTAGAGTTCATAATCTTGCGAAGTGTTCTCCAGCGAGAGTTGACAGGTAGAAAAACAACAGAGAAATCAGAGTGATTGCGGGCACGTAGCGCGTCTGCGACAGACCTGTTGGCAAAGGCTAAATCTCGCTTTTGCATGACTTCTCTTGCCAACACTGATGAGGAAATGACCACTGTGTTTATTTGGCCTAATTTGAGATTCATAATTGGACCATGAATTTTTGAGAGTTTAGCTAGTGATATGTGGGGTTTGTCACCAAGCAAGTGAAGATTTCCAATAATAGGCAACGGGAATGGACCTGGTGCAAGTCTCTTCTTGTTTTTGCTTCTCCCAAGTGACATCACTCCATACACCAAAATCCATATGAACAACAATCCTAGCAAAATGGTCACGTTCTCCATTTTTCTTTTCTTCCTGTAATTTGGGGCTGCTTAATCTTGCTCTATAATTGAGTCTAGTGAGGTTTTATAGGCGATGGAGTCATAGGAGTGAGCAAGATTTTCATTTTTTTTAATCTTCATAATTTCTACAAGAAAGGTTAAAAAAAAATGGTGTGAATTAAATTATTTGCACAAGTCAACATGCCACCAAATTTTAATTTACTGCAGCTATGTTTTTCAAGTCTAGCATTCTTTAATAGGCTTGCATAGTTGCATGTGTTTTGTCGTTTAGTCTTTAGCTTGGCAGTATACGAGTGCGACGAGAGATTCAGCTCAATCAATGTATGTCGGCTCAACGCAAATTGCATAAGAAATGTATGGTAGTTACAAAACAATTACTACTCCTCCCCTCTAATCAACCTATTTGACTATGCACAAAATTTAAGAAAAGAGAAAAAAATTTTAAATTTGTAGTATAAAATGAGGCACATATATTTTGTATGGTTATAAATCATTACATAAAGGTAAATTATTTCCAAATAAGGAAAGAGGTCATTCTTTTTTGCACGAACTAAAAAGGAAATAGGTTCACATAAATTAAAACGGAGGGAGTATATAATAATATCTCAGTTGCTTAAAGCAGAGGAGCATTCTACTGTGACATAGTATTAAACTAGATGTGGTTAGCTCGTGCTAAAGCACGTTAAAACTGTTCAGTATCTTATACTTCCTCCGTTTCAATTTATGTGAACCTATTTTATTTTTAGTCTGTGCCAAAAAGAATGACCCCTTTCCTTATTTAGAAACAATTTACCTTTATGCAATGATTTATAGCCACACAAAATATATGTGCCTCATTTTACACCACAAGTTTTAAAGTCTTCTCTCTTTTCTTAAACTCCGTGCCTAGTCAAATGAGTTCATATAAATTGAAACGAAGGGAGTACATAATTAGTAGGTATGAAGATAAATCACATTATGTAAGTAAACTTCTTGCAGTAAAAGAGTTCTGGATCTGCAGATACGAACAATAATTCTCATTTCTTAACCTCTTACTTGATCACAAGGACTTTGTAGAAATCATAAGCTTTCAAGGGAAATATTGTTAGCAAAGTCAAGAATTCCAACATGCTTAATTCTAATTTATGTGTGTCTTAGTAAAAGGTTGTGAATAGCATATGATAACGTTATTACTCCCTGAGTTTCAGACTTTCAGTTTATGTGAACATATTTTATTTTTAATCCGTTAAAAAAAATGACATTCCCGACACCCTAAAAATAAAATTTACGCCGTCATTGTAGCAGTGAACAACCAAACAGTACCGTGAACAGTGACTTCATCACTGTTCATCGCGGACAAAGCTGGAGCTTTAGGCTTCAATGGCCGGCGGCCATCCAGCTTTTCCGGCTGGTCTGCCCTCCCCCAGCGTTGCACAACAACTAACTCCAACCCAGCTCCTCTAGATTACTCTAAGATTTTGAAACCAAATTCTTTAAATCCTCCAGCGATGGTTACTCCTGCAGCTTCAATTCAACCCATTCCATTGCGACGAGCAGTGTATTTGAATGGCTAACCAGTGGTTAAATTCACAAAGGCGGAAGTAGATCGAATGAACGTGATTGAAGGCCTCCAATATGCTATCATTGGTAAGCTTTCATATGGATCTCCGGAGATTCACGAGCTTCGCCGAATAATTCCAACTCAATATGGTATCAAAGGTGAGTATAATATCGGATTCATTAGAGATCGTCATGTGTTAATTAGATTAACTCTATGGCAAGACTTCCTCGATTTCACATCGAAGAGTACGTACTACATCAAAGCCAAAGATGGGTACGAATACCAATTGTGTACTCTTATCTACGATGCAAAATTTAAGGCGGGTGAAGAAACTCCGATGGCGATGGCGTGGATTTCTTTTCCTGGACTGCTTCCTACCTTTTTTGTAAAGGAAACTCTGTTTTCTTTGGCTACAGCTGTGGGAAGGCCTGTGTGTCTTGACGCCGCAACTACAAACAAAACTAGGCCGAGTTGCGCAAGAGTAAAAGTTTTTGTCGATTTATTGGCCGAACTACCTAAAAAGGTGCGATTGGATATTGATGATGAAGCCTCTGGTGGTGTTCGAATAGAATGGATGAGAATTCAGTATGACATGCTACCAAAATATTGTAAGGAGTGTAAACTACAAGGACATGATGAAATTAAATGTTGGCGTTTGCACCCCGAGCCTATTGAGAATCGAAGTACCAAGAAAAGGAATGATCTTGCTGAGTTGAACAACTGGAATACTACTGCTGATGAACAAGGAAAAACCAAAAATCACACTACCCCTTTAATGATTCTTACGAGCGAAAAAGTAGCCGGGAACGTAGGTGAACAGTGGAAGGAAGTTCGGGATAATCGGGGAACCAACAAAAATAACAAAACCCAGGTACATGGGCAAACTAGCAATGCAATCGTGCCAGTGAATGTTGGTATACAGTAGGTGCACAATAACGTTGCACTGGTGGAGGTCGAAGAAGATCAGACAAACAAGGTTCAAACAAGGAATAAATTTGCAGTATTAGAGAAGGAACAAAGTGATATAAATGAGAACAACCAACTGGGGGAAACACCAGTCTTCAGTTCTAAAGATGGTCCTACTCCTTCTGGATTCAGTCCATAATCGACTGGGTTCATAGAAGGTTTGGGACTAGCAAATAGGAGCTAAAATAACTCAATGTGACCACTAACCAATCTTGTCATGCGATTCTATCTCAAACATTTAAAGATTCTGGGCAAATTGAGGATCTTGATGAGGTAAACTCTACAAAGGTCTTATGGAGTGATGCAGTTGAGGTTAAGGATGATCAGCTGGGCAAAACAAAGACAACAGAAGACAGGGTGAAGAAGGACAACAAGCCAAGCTCACCTGGCGATAGGCTGGCGATGCCAGGCCTAAAGCCAGGCTCCCCGGGCGTTAGGCTGGCGACGCCAGGACTAAAGCCAGGCTCCCCGGGCGTTAGGCTGGCGACGCCAGCCCTAAAGCTAGGTTCACCTGACGAGGCAGCTACAGTAAACCCCAACCTTAGTGCCACTGGAGAAATTTTGGCCTATGTAGATAGTGTTGCGTCGTATGTCTAAGAGCTACAACTCAAGGAGTATAAATAGGCTGATGAGCGGGCAATTGTTCCAAGAACATATGGGGAAATATAGGAAGTGCCTATGGAATCTGGCACTGATCAAACTATGCAATTACATATTAATATTCCATTTAAGACTCCTCTACAACATTTATATGATTTAGTTACACACAATATGACACCAATTGATGAAGACTTATTGAGACAAAATTCAATGGAGGATGAAGGAGATGATGAATCAACTGCAGAAAACTTCAAACAAGTGGCTAGGAAAGAGGATTTATCACCCACAACTAGTGCTAAATGAGGTAAAAAAAACTAAGAAGAATCAGAGTAAAGATCCACCACAACCTTCAAGAATAATGCCTAGGAGGGCAGCTTCTCTATCTAAATAATGAAGATCAAAACATTAATATGGAACATAAGGTCTGTGAATACACAACAGGCCTTTCCTAGGGTGATCAACATGAATAGGGAGCATAATTTTTGTATAGTTGCATTGATAGAGCCTTTTCAAAAGAATGGACTCATTGATAGATATAAATGGAGGTTGAATATGGAGACTGCTTATGCAAATATTAATGGGCAAATATGGTTGTTTTTTGATGCAGTGGTGGAATGGGAATTAGTGGAGGATACTGAGCAACAGGTGACTGCGAGAGTGTTTCACCATGACCTGGGGCAGCACATGATAATGACATTTGTTTATGCAAAATGTTCAGCAATGGAGAGGTTGGATTTGTGGGATCACTTGTATTATTTAGCAAGTGATATGGAATTACCATGGTTGGTAGGAGGGGATTTCAATGTGATATTGCATGAAGATAAGAAAATAGGGGGACTTCTAGTACACCCTCCTGAATATAAGGATTTTGCATTTTATGTAAACTCTTGTGGTTTGTTTGAGCAAGGATACAAAGGAAGTCCATTCACATGGTAGAATGGGAGATCCAATACTGAGTGTATATTCAAGAGATTGGATAGGATTTTTATGAATTTGCCATTTCAGAACATGTTGCCAACTATTGAAGTTGAGCATCTAATCAGAACTGGATCAGATCATGCACCATTGCTAATGACATGTGAGGTGCAAACAACCAATTTTGTCAAGCCTTTCAGATTCTTGAACCTTTGGACAAAGCATGCTACATTTAAGGATGTGGTGAGGAAGAATTGGGAAGCTGATTTCATAGGGGATCAGTTTTTGATGTTCAAGCAGAATATCAAGAGGATGAAGGCAGCACTCTCAAAATGGAGTAGGGAAACATTTGGTGATATCTTCAAGCAATTGGCTATTTTGGAGGACATTGTTAAGGTAAAAGGAGATGTTGTTTGAAGAAGAGCCTACAACTGAGAATAGGATTGTGCTTCAAAAGGCTCAATCTGAATTGAAGAAATACTTGAGTATTGAGGAGCAGTATTGGAAGCAAAAAGCTGGGATGACTTGGTTTGCTGAAGGAGATAGGAATACAAGTTTCTTTCACAATCATGTCAATGGCAAAAGAAAGAAATTGCAACTGAAGAGGATCAAAAGTGGCAGTGGGGTATGGATTGAAGACCAGGAGCAATCGGCTACAGCTGCAGTGGACTTCTATCAAAAATAGTTCACAAATGAAGGTGATGCTTCTGAATTTTCCTTGCTCAATAATGTACCTTCAATGGTCACTATGGATCAGAATATGGAACTTAGTAGATTGCCAACAATTGAAGAAGTAAGGACAGCAGTTTTTGAGCTTAGTGGGGAGAGCGCTAGTGGCCCTGATGGACTCACTGGCTTGTTTTATCAAACATGCTGGGATGTTATTGGTGTTGATATACACAACATGGTGCTACACTTCTATGGAGGAGCTGCATTGCCTAAATCCATCACTCACACTAATATAGTATTGCTGCACAAGAAACCTAGAGTTGAGACCTTTTCTGACTTAAGACCTATTAGTTTGAGCAACTTCATTAACAAGGTTTTGTCTAGGGTGTTACATGACAGATTGGAGAGTTTTTTGCCATCACTAATAGCTCCTAATCAATCCGGATTTGTAAAGGGTAGGAATATATTTGAGAACATCTTATTGACTCAAGAAATTGTCACTGACATAAGGTTAAGGGAAAAGCCAGCTAATATGGCGATCAAGCTTGATATGGCTAACGCCTATGATAGGGTTTCATGGAATTACTTATTGCATGTGCTAAGGAAGATGGGATTTTCTGAACACTTTATCAACATGGTGTGGAACTTGATGTCAAATAACTGGTATTCAGTATTGGTTAATGGGCAGACCTCAGGGTTCTTTAAGTCGACAAAGTGTGTGAAACAAGGGGATCCCCTATCTCCAGCATTGTTCGTTTTGTCAGCTGAGGTACTTTCCAGGTCTTTGAATAAGCTCTTTGAAGACAAGTCATTTGTGAGATTTGGAATGCCTAAGTGGTCGGATCCTTTAAACCACTTGGCGTATGCTGATGATACGATAATCTTTGCATCTGCTCATCCTCTGATTATGGCAGTGTTGGAGAACTATGAGAAGATATCAGGTCAGATGATCAACAAAGATAAGAGTTCATACTACATGTATTCAAAGGTTGCTAATGGATTATTTCAGGCAGTTGGAGCTATTACAGGATTTGCAAAAGGTAAATTCCCCTTCACATAACTAGGGTGTCCTATTTTTTACACTAGAAGGAAGAAGGACTATTATGAGGATCTTATCAAGAAGGTGAAGACTAAATTGCATTCATGGAAAGGAAAGTTCATATCATTTGGAGGAAAGGCAATACTCATCTCTAGTGTGTTGCAAAGTATGCCAGTTCACATGTTATCAGTCCTTGATCCACCAAACAACATCCTGGGGCATCTACATAAGACTTTTGCTAGGTTCTTTTGGAGCACAAAGGAAGAAGGGAGAAGCATACACTGGGCTTCATGGCAAAATATTCCCCTTCCTAAAGAGGAAGGGGGGCTAGGTTTTAGGTCCTTAAATTGTGTCTCAAGGGCACTGTTTGCTAAACTATGGTGGAGATTTAGGACCACAAAATCTTTATGGTCTAATTTCATGTGGAATAAGTATTGCAAAAAGGAGCTACCAACAGTGGTGCATTTTAGGGGAGGGTCTCATGTTTTGAGATAAGTAATTTCAATCTAGTGGGATATGCTGATGCTAATTATGCAGGTTTTCTAGTGGATAGAAAGAGCACCTCAGGTATGTCACACTTTCTTGGCTCACGTCTTGTATCTTGGGCCACTAAAAAGTAAAATTCAATGGCCTTATCTACTGCTGAAGCTGAGTATGTTGTTGCTGCTTCATGTTGTGCTCAATTGTTATGGATCAAACAATAATTAATGGACTTTGGAATTGATGTTGGTTGTATCCCCATTTTTTGTGATAATACTAGTGCAATTAGTATGACCAAGAACCTGGTTCATCATAAGAGAACTAAGCACATAGATGTTAAGCATCACTTTTTGAGGGATAAATATGAAAAGGGGTTGATCACTATGGAATTTTGTGCTACTGACAAGCAAATTGCTGACATCTTCACAAAAGCCCTAAGTAGAGATCACTTTGAAAGGAACATGTTAGAATTAGGGATGATTAAGATCACCTAAAAGGACCAGTTCAGAATTCACAACGAAAAAAAATAAATTGGTTAGAAAATCTTGAAATTGTGTATTTAATTAGATTAATTTTTGCTCAGTCTCATACTTTCAATAGCATACTCTTGTGCCATGTGTTAAAATGATTAATTAATCCCTAATGTTATTTACACAAGAGAATTCTCAGTGAAAAACCTGGTTCATTAAGATTACTCGGTATGTTTTCTACACTCTGCATAATTTGAAATAATAATATTTGGATCATGAGATGCCGTTAAATACTCTCCATCTTCCCTCATCTTCCAAGCACAATCCAATTCTCTTCTCTCACATACCCAAGCATAAAAAAATGGCTAACATTCCTGAAAATCCTTCATCCCCACCCAAGGAAATCACACCCACACCATCTATCACACCTTCAACCACACCTCTATCTAAGAAAGGAAGAACTAAGATGCTTGCTCGCAAGACTGTAGCAGGGAGCGCATTATCCAAGAAATTAGATAAACAATTGAAGGATAGCAAGGTCCAGGAACCTCAGAAATCTGAAGACTCGTTTAAATATGCTAATAAGGGGGAAAGAAACGGTTTTTCTGAAATCAAACAGGTAACTTCTGGCCCTAAAGTTACTCCTGAGACAATTTTTGAAGTTGATACAAATTTGGAGAATAGGTTTGTGCTGGTAGGGTCTATAGCAGGTGTTGAAACTACATAGTCTAGAGGAATTGGTGGTAAAAATAAAAAAGAAAAAGAAAAAGAGAGCAAGGGTTTTCGAAGTGCTGTGAGGGGAAAGGGTAAAAGAGTGGCTGATTTTTCACCCACTCCTATTAGTTTAACCAAAAACACGGGTGAAATGGTTGTTTGGGAAAAAACATCTGTTGAAGTAGAGGGGAGTGTAAAGAAAACAGGGGGAAGTGGGTCTGGCGAAGCTGCTGAAAGGTTGGTTCAACTTAGAAAAAATAGAGATTAACCTGGTTCATCTGTAGAGGAAACCCCCGCAGACCTACTGAAGAAAGTGAGGCTAAGGATGTTGAGATTGAGAGGATGAAGAAGAGATTGGCAGAGGTGGAGACTGAGAGAGATGCTCTCAGAACTGAGCTGGCAAGAGAAAAGGAGAAGAATGATGGCATTCTTCAGGATATATTGAAACTCCTCCAAACCAAAAATCAAGCACCTAGTTCTTCCCAGCCTTAAGCCTCCTAGCCTAGTGTAGATCAACTAATGACCCAGTTCGAGATTTGTTTAGTTTCTTTTGCTCATGTTTCCAGTATGTTTATTTCTTCTTATGCTTTGTGGTAGAATCTTATCAATCATCAATGAAATTCATTGTCTTCTGTTCTAACTGTTTGTTTATATTTTTTTGATGGTTAAAATTCTTAGCTTGATCTATGATGATTAATCCATGATTGCATTTGAATTAGACCCAGTGGCCATGAGTAAGTTTTAAAATCTGGTTATCTCACATTTTTATGCAACTTTTCGATGATGTCAAAAGGGGAAAAAAGGTTGCGCTTTACACTTTGAAAAGTGATGTTTATAACCTAATGAACCTCGTCCTTGATGATAAGTGATAAAAAAAAAAAATGTTTCTAACATTGTGTTGATGTTGAGCTAAGTTGAAACATGGCCTAAGCTTATGAAAAGCAGAGAGTTTGTCATCATCAAAAAGGAAAAATTTGTTGGCCTAAGTGAAGGTTAATTTTGAAGATTGACAAAGGAAGCTCAGGCATGAACCAGGTTCATCCCCTGTGTGCATACACACGGGCAGATTTGAGCATGTGGGATGCACGTGGAGAAGATAAGCTTAACTTGATCTAATTAATATCTCCTGATTGAAGGTTGCATAATTGATAAGGAGAAGGACTCCTTAATCAAAGGGAACACTATCCAAGATAAGGGAGGAGATAGAGGTTGAGATCAACTAGAACTCTTCCACCAAGGAAGAGTAGCATTAGAACTCTAGTTATTTTCTACTCTACTAACTCTATAAATCGCAGGATGTTCTCATTCTACAGGTAACGCACAAAAACAGAAGTTAAACGTGAATTGAGAGCAAAATAGCAAGACATTTTGCAAGTAGTCCGTGTGTGATTCAAGTGTGCGAACCTGAAGCTACTTGAACCAGATAGAAGAATCAGTTCCAAGTGTCTGTCTTTTATTCTAGTTCAATTCTAGTAGATGTTTTCATATTGTACCTTTCAGCTTTATCTAGAGGCAATTGTAATAGATACCTAGAGTATTCAAGCTAGAGTTAACTTGAAGTTGTCACAACAGTTAGAGGCAGTGTGCCACAACGGGATTAGAGTTAATCCTAGATTTACAAAAGTATTTTGTAAATGCAGTTTTTGACTCAGTGATTTAGTGAAGAGTTTTGGGAAAATCCTACTGGGAAGTAGGTCGTGGTTTTTTCACCTTTTTGAGCCAAGTGTTTTTCACGTAAAATCCTTGTGTTCTTTAATTTCTGCATTTATTATTCCGCAACGGTAGGATAAGGAACACATAAAAGACTCAGGTCCTTCTATAATCTGTGCACGCGAAAAATTGGACACCATACAAATCACCCCTTCTTGTGTGGTATTGAAGTTAAAACATCACCCTTCTACTTGAGGATATCAAGCATTTAAAGGAAGAATGAGCAACATTAATTGTCGAGTCAATAAGTTTATTGAGGAACAAAGATTCACAAGATATAAAAAGATTACTAAATATCTACATTTGAAACATTAAGTGATTGCAAAAAGGTGCATTCTTTATCTTCCATTATTGCATATCGATGCATCCACTCTGAAGATTAATCATCTTAGTCGCTTATGCTCTCTTGAGCTTCCCTTTCTTTAACTCTTTGATGAATATATTAGAGCCTGTCAATTACATGATATAGCCAAGCAAGATATTTCGTTCAAATAATTAAAATGAGTTCACTGTAAATAGAGAAGTGTAACGTGTTCTACAATAAATTACCACCAAGTAAGTATTTGTAGAAAATTAGAAAGGAAAAATACACTCTTAAGGCCAAAGTAGGAAAAAGCTGCAGCATCTCAAATACAAGGTTAAGGCCAAAGTAGGAAAAATACAGTGTCAAGGCCTTTCCAACAATGCTTGTTTGTAACCTGCAATTGATGAAGTTATAGAACCAAATGATCAATATGCCAATTTGGAAAAAAAAATTCACACACCTTAAATCATACTGGCTAACCACAGATTGTCTTTGTTTTTGGTATAAAGATCTGTTGGCTAAGCACCTTACAGAATATCTTTAAAAAGAAAATGTTCAGTTACGTTATTAAGAAAATTTAAGTCCTAGTGAGGTATTATGCAAACATGAATTCTATCAAAATTTTAACCCGCGATTCAAAAATTAACTTGTATTTATCTTTAAAATACTTTATTAGCATCACAAAATGAAAGATACCCGTTCCTCTTAAAAGAAAAAAAGTCCCAGTACGATTATGTTTTAGCCATAACCATAAGAACACAATAGAGCTTCTGAGAACGTGCACCTTATATTTGACAGATGGTGAGGGTATCATATCCATATGCATCAAAAAAATCAGAGGCAACATAAAGATGGAGAGTTGTTGACATATTCGACATTTTTCTGATCCATTTCTCTGCAACCATTTTGCATAAAATCACATTGTACCTGTAAATGAAATATAATTCACAGCTGGGGTCATATGAAAGAGAAAACTCAAATTCATTTTTGAGAATAACTATAAGAAACCAAATTCTCAGGGTAGGAATAGAGAGCCCAGAGTATGAAGAATACTTTCATTCTTGCAGTCTCAATTGCATTTAGCATGATGATACTCATATTTACTCCGTTAATATGGTAGTCCTTTTCACACCACTGCAGAATGGTACACACTCATCTCAAAATACTTTTGTGATTACAATATACAAATGCGTGAACAAAATTTTAACTTATTATATAAAGGATATATAGTACTGGATCTTGTACTCCACATATCTATATCTATCTATATCTATCTATACTATATTAAAAGCACAAATGCCCTTAACAAAATGTCATTCGCCTTTTTTGTCCCTTAAAACTAGATTTCTTATTGAACAAAATTGTGATTTAATAATTATGTTCCTAATATTTAGGAATTTAAAATCATCTAAAATTTTGATTATTAAATTTTTTCTTATTTGAACTATGTAAAAACTCCTATATTTAGGAATTTAAAATTAATTAAGTTTCACCTTATATAAATATTTTCCTTATTTGAAAACAGCTAAAATTAATTTTAGTTCATTGCATAAACAAGAAACGTACAAATATATATTCACACTGTTTTGGGGAGTCGAAGTTCAAATAATATTGAAACTAACTCCCATCAATATCTATTAGTTTTGGGGAGTCGAAGTTCCCACCATCCCTGCTAAATAAATTAACGTAAATATACTATTACCTCCGTTTTAATTTATTTGAACATATTTCTTTTTTAGTATGTGCCAAAAAGAATGACCTCTTTTTTTATTTGGAAATAATTTACCTTTATGCAATGATTTATAGCCACACAAAATATATGTAATTCATTTTACACCACAAGTTTAAAAGTTTTTTTTCTTTTCTTAAACACCGTGTCTAGTCAAATAGGTTCACATAAATTGAAACAGAGGGAGTATTAAATATTTTATTCAAAAGCACTATCAACTCAATAATTCGGAGATAGTACGCAATGTAATAGAGTGAAAGTGGAGCTATGATTTTCTAAAATATAATCAGAAAAATAAACAAAAAAAAAAAGAGAGGAAAAAACATGCTTAAAGCACGTTCATTTTACACTTAACTCACAATATCACCGAGACTTCGTCATATGCCTTTTTAACTATAATTCTTTTGAGAAGGATAATTCTCATGACACAAAATTTATATGCAATTTATGTCGCAACCATGTAGATTAGTACTGATATATCTATATTTGTATAATGATCTATTTTTTCTTTAAAAGTTATTTTACGTTAAATCGAATTATCATTTAATCTTGTTTAACTATAAATTATTCGATATTATATTTGAACAATTTTAATTTTCTACTCAAATACTAATATTTTCCTCTTCTTCGGGTTTTTTGCATAATATTTGAAAATTATACTCAGCAATTATAACAAAATAATAATAATATAATTAAAAATCTAAAGAGAGAGAGAGAGTTATCTTTAATAATTAAAGACAATGCCAAAATCACAATAAGACATTTTTTTTTTATTGAGCTAGCTAAATAGGGTTAACATTTATCATTTTCAGGAACTTATATTTGTTTTTTATTTGATCACACAAGCATATTGCTTAGTAATACTTATGTAATTTTTAATGATTATTTTTATTAACATAAGTAAACGTGCAAAGTGCCTACCTAAAGCTAGTACTACATAAAAAGCTAAAGCAAAAATTCATTTTTGAGTCATTAGTTCACTGCTGCTTCTGTGACCAATATTTGGTCTTTACCAAATGAAAATAAATTGGTACGTTTAAATTCATGCATATCTGATTTTACTTTAGAACTCTCATATCTCTGCTGCCACCTTATATGTCCTCCGATCCAACCAAAGGTGACGAGTAAGATCATTAGTTGTAACTTCCTCCGGAATCACTAAAAGGAAACACTTATTTTCATCTTCAGAGTGGGAAAAAACAGATGCATAAAAAATCAAGCACATACAAAGAAAAGTAAAGAAACCCATGATAAATTAAGTCAAAAATTAATGTAACGACTCGACCGGTCGTTTTTCTTTTTAGATCCCCATTCCCCTAAATAAGACTCCCCGTATGCGTTTTTACTGTTTTATGACTTGCGGGGATGGTTAGTTCGGGATTTGGAAGGGTTCGGGTTGAAATCGGAACACTTGGTTCCTTAAGGTTGGCTAAAAAGGGCTAAGTTTGACTTGAGTCAACGTTTTGAGTAAACGACCTCGGAACCAAGATTTGATGATTCCAATAGGTTCGTATGATGATTTTGGACTTGGGCATACATTCGGATCGGGTTTTAGATGACCCAGGAGCGTTTCGGCGCTTAATATTGGAAGTTGGCACATTGAAGGTTTTAAAATCCTTTAAGTTTTGTTTGAAGTAAGATTTGGTGTTATCGAGGTCAAATTGGGATTTCGAGCCTGAGAATAGTTCTGTATGGTGATTTAAGACTTGTACGCAAAATTTGAAGTCATTCCGAGTAGTTTAAGTATGATTCGGCGCATTCAGAGTAAGTTGGAAGAACTTAAAATTCAAAAGTTGATTCTATTGGTTTTGGCATATGATTCTTAGTTTTAATGTTGTTATCCGTGTTCCGAGGGTGCGAGCGAGTCCGTTTTATAATTTAAAACTTGTTGGTACGTTTGGGCAGGGTCTCGGGAGCCCCGGATGCCATTCAGACGATGTGCGAAAGGCATTTGGCCTTAGTTGGATAGCTGAAGCACCCAGCTTCTGGTGTAATCTCACTTGCGGAGGGCCAGCCGCAGGTGTGAGCTCGTAGAAGCAAGACAGCAGCCCCAGAAACGGCCCAGCAAAGGCAGCCCAGAAATCGCAAATGCGGATGCGTGGGCGCAGATGCGCGACAGCAGAAGCGGTCAAGGGTCCGCAGAAGCGAGGATGGCCGCAGATGCAGCTCGAGCGCCACAGGAGTGGGCTCGCAGAAGCAAGCCATTCTTCCGCAGATGCAGACTTAGGCCAGCCAAGAGAGGAGCGCATCTGCGATGAACCTTCCGCAAATGCGGGACAGGGACCGTAGATGCGAAAGTCCTGGAGGCAGTGAGGTCCATTTATTTCGGACTTAGGTCATTTTTGGTTAATTTATTTCACTTCTTGGGGCGATTTTGGAGCTTCCTAGAGAGATTTCCATCTAGCTATTAGAGGTAAGTAATTTCTACCCAATGTAAGTTAAATACATAGATTATGGGTAGATTTTAACATAAAAATTTATGAAAATTATGGGTTTAGATGAATAACCCTAAAATGGGATTTACCTAGAAAAATGGTTATGGGATTGAGTGAAAATTAAATATTTGAGTTCGTGAGGTTATGGGTAACAACTTTCTTCGAAAAATCCAGAATCTGGACACGTGGGCCTGGGGGATGAATTTTAAGAATCATCCAATTTGGGTTGGGTAATTACTCTAATAGCTAAATCATTTAGTTTTGAGTGTATATTGATTAGTTTATACAACATTTGACTAGTTTCGGATTGTTCGCCATCAAGTTGAGGCTTTAGGGTGAATTTGAGGTCGGAAAGCGAGCTTTGAGACAAGGTAAGTCTCTTGCCTAACCTTGTAAGAGGGAATTTACTTCAAAGGTGATTTAAGTTGCTATTTGCTTCTAATTGTGGGTGGCTACGTACGCACGAGGTGACGAGAGTCCGTGGATAGCTACTAATTATGCTTGTGTTCGGGTAGTTTTGGACCCGAATCATGAAATACTTGTAATGTTTGTGTCACGATCCAAAGTCCATTAAAGGTCGTGATGGAGCCTAACATCATCGTCAGGCAAGCCAACGGTAATTGATCACTAAATTACTCATTTTAGTATTTTGAAATTATAATTTTCATTAATTAAATAGTATGAAATAGAATTTACAAGGTAAAGGGTAATATTTACACGAACTACAATAATGAACAACCCTAAAACCCGGTGTCACAAGTGCATAAGTATCAACTAGGAAATATAATAAAATACAACATCTATCAGGAATACAAATTAGACAGGAGAATATAAATAACTCTGATGGAGACTCTGCAGGTTGCGGATCGTAACATGATATGCAGCTCACGGTAAAGTGATGTCGCCCAAACTCACACCACAAATATAGGTAGTGAGGCGGTCGAAGTTTAGGGCAAGTTTGATTGGTCGGGGTTGTAATATAACAATCACACGCAATTACTCACTCTATACCTCTGGGTAGTTTGAGTGATTTCGCCCAATTTGACTTTCTCAAGTCCAAATGGGTATTGCACAAAATAAGTGATAAATGCTCAAGTCGGGTCTTACTATCTCTAGTAATTGGGGCTATCAATTTCTTGTTAGCCATGTTTTCATAGACTTAGTCTCTCTTTCTCAAGTAGAGACTAAGTCAATTATACATGAATCAATGTTTGCAACTATTAATTCTTGAATTCAAGCAAGAACTAGGCTAAATATCACTAACCCAATCACAAACAAGTCCTAAATCAAACACCCATTAAGTACCCACACTAGGGTTGGGCCACAACCCTAGCTAGAAATTTAGCTACTCATGAAAAATGAAGTAATACAAGAAGAAATTAAGATAGAATGCATATTAATTGATTAGGGAAAGAAAATCTAATATTTAGAAGCTAATCTAGTACAATATTACTCAAAACAGTGCGCTCCGCATAATTCTGAGTGTGTGCGGCCACATAATTCTGAGTGCGCTCCGCACTCTGAGCTTAACTGGTCAACTGGGACTTCTGCGGTTGCATAAAAGTGGGATGCGACCGCACTTCATCTAATTGCGCGGACCGCACATTTTTTAGTACGGCCGCACACTTGACTGGAGTTGGGACTTGGATCTTTTTCTGCGGACCGCATAATTATGAATGCCGCCGCACCTTTGAATCCCGCGGCCGAACAATAATAGTGCGGTCCGCATAGCTTCAATCAAGGCTCTCTGATTCTGGTCATTTGCGAGCCGCATAATAGTGAGTGCGACTGCACTTGGCATCCTGCGGCCGCGCAATAATGGTGTGGTCCGCATTTCTTCAGCTTGTCCAAAGTTCCAACTATCTGAATCTCTCTTCTGCGGCCGCACCAAAATTATGCGGTCTGCATACTCTGAAGCTAATCTGACAAGGCTTCTTCATTGTTTGCGGCCGCACACAGTAATGTGTGGTCCACACTGTAAGCATTTTTGCCTTGTTTTGGTCCTTGTCCAATTTTGACTCCTTTTGAGTTGATTTTCACTTCTTTGGCTCGTTTCCCAATATTCCTACAAGAAAGCTCATTTCATTAGTTCTCGGGAATACCTTTAAGTATTTTGAGCTAATACGCCAGTAAAAGAGAGCAAATAAGCGGTCAAAATTCCTACTTATCTATTCCCCCAAACTTAAACTTTTGCTTGTCCTCAAGCAATTAAGGCAATTCCCACCTCCACTAGGAAAAGGGATATTTCAGCTGGCTTAAGGTGAATCAATCACACATCAATTGGGACCAACAATTACCCACAATACGTATAAATTATCAACAATGTAATGATTTGACTTTTTGAGTACAATAGTTCTAATGTGACACTAAAGCATCAAGAGTTGACTTTATTCATCAAGGAAGCTCGCTCTTTCATGTAGGTCATTATGGATACCAAACTCTTTCTCCTCCACTCTCCATTAGCATATCTCACTTTAAAATGTAACACTCGATGCAAGGATTGTGAAAAGTTCGCTCATCTCTCTCAAAAGAATATCACAAGTCCGGCTCTAAGTACCATAAGCTTGCCCCTTATGTAAATCACCACTAATGTAAGCTCACTCAACTTGAAATTATGTAAGGATTTTGAAGGATGTAATAAAAGCTTTTGGACTAAGGTAGGAGTTGTTGGAATAGAATGATTTCATCTTTCCTTAAGGACTCCATTTTCTCTTTGTAATGTAAGCTCAGACTTTGTCGACTCTTTGAGTCAATTCCTTTTTCCTCGGGGGAACTAGAGAGACGTAACATCACTCTTTCTTGATCATGACATTCATTTTTCTCTTTTTCTATTTACTCCATGCCTTTCATCATTATTTTCTTTGAATCCCTTCAACTTTCTTCCTTATCCACTTTCTTTTTGGCATTTTTCTTTTTGTTCTTTCTTTCTTTTCTGTGCCTTCCCTTTTCTTACTTTCTTTCTCTTCTTTGTACCTTTTATCACTTTCAAACTCCTCGTCTCTCCCCCAAACTTATGTTTTTGCCAATTGTTTCTCAAGAATGCTAAGGAAAGATTGGGTGCCAAGAGAGGGTCATTACAAAAGGGATAAAGGATTATAACTTGGTTATTGAAATAAGAGGCTTAAGCTCAAATGGGTTGACTAGGGATATCACATTGGTAGTCTATGGAAGATTTCAAACTTCAAATCGGATCAAGGAGAGCCTAAAATCATTTCTCAAGCCAAGATACACTTAGAATTTTGCCTAGAAAAATATTCAGGACAAGTTCTAGACTATTAGCACGGGAACTTGGACTTGCAATTCAATACCTCCCCTTTCACGCTGTTGGATTGCTAAAGAGAACAGAGCTGAGGGCCCGCAACAACCCTAGTTAATATTTAGAATCACAAATGGCTCGACTGAACCACTCGATGACTGTTTAAGTCAACACAAGAATCAAAAAGGTCACAACTAGAGCTATTTTATGCCAACAACTTTATTTTTAACCATAAGGTCGGAGGTAAATGTGTTGGTACCAAGTGAAGCATGCTTGAGACCCTTTTATTCATTACTACTATATTTGCCTAAACATAAAAGAAAACGGACTCAATCCCTTAAGAAGGTTGTCACGCCATCCATCATTGGGAAGAGCCACCCGGTTCACACAAAATTCACCTTTGGAAAGAACTGTGGCATTAAGAAAACCAAAGGCTTATTGATCACTCAAACATAAAAATCAAAAAGAAAATACTAAAGTAAATAAGAAGTTATACTACTAAGAAAGACAAAGTAAAGAAGCTACGAAATAAACTACGGAAAGCAAGATAAATGAATATACAAACCGAAGTAAAATGAATATATACATAAGGGATACTGAATATATACATCAAACGAAGGGGGAGAATATATACATACCAAAGAGAAAATAAAGATAAAGAAAAAAAAAATAGTATAAGAGTTATTACAGGCCACATGTCAATGTCAATCAATCAAAATAGACCACCACCACCACCACCACCACCCCCAAATAAAGAATAAGGAAGGGTAGAGAGTTAGGAGAACTCCCTATGTGGTGTCAACCTACATGGGTTCAATAGAACCTTCTGTCTCCTCTAGCTGTATCTCATCATCACCTGGCTGAGGGATAACAAGGTTGTTGAGCATCTGGATCATCTCCTCAGCGGTGTGGGCAGTCACAACTGGCTCCTCAGACTGGCCGGCTGCCATATGTGATGCCTCTAGTACTGCTGGTGCTACCTATGATGCAGGGTCTGAAGGTGCTCCCTCCATATGTAAGTCCAGTGGTAAATCTCCGGCAGATGCAATTTTGGCAACCACTTTTCTCAACCTGTCCACTGACCTCTTCGATGCCTGAGACTTGTGCATCTTCTTTGTTTGCTTTCCTAAATTCTCAATGACCTCCCCATGCGCCACTAGAGTCTCCATAATGGTCTTCTGGTTTTCCAGAATCTTCTTCAATATTTCCTCCACTGACGGAGGTACTTGTGGTGCTGCTGGGACTGCTGACTATGTTGTAACAATACTGGATATGTCAGACAGCATTGAAGTAGCTGCCTGCATCTAGTTGTTGAGACTCGCCAATGTCTGGGAGACTCGCATCGCAGTTTGTGGATAAGTGAATGAAGTTGACACTGATAATGACGATGGTGGTCTAGACAACGACAGTGGTGGCATGGCTGCTGTCCCGGTGGAAGGACCGGCTGATGTGGAAGGCTTAACAGCTAAATCAGTAACTACTATCGTTGGCTCCTCAGACTGGCCAGCGGAGGTAGTTGCCTTACCTTTGAACTTCGGGTTGTCAACACCCTACAGGTGGTACCATGAGAAAGGCTTCTTGGCCTTTGCTTCTGTATCATATTGCCTCGGCTCCACCTTTTGATCTTTGAAGTATTTTGTGAGGAAGTTGGGGTACGAGTATGATCTCTCATCTTTCTGGACAGCTAATGTGATGTTGGTGAACATGATGGCACCAATATTAATCAGATACCTAGTCATAATTGAAGCCACCAAGATTGCACGGGGAAGTGGGAGGTTGTTCTCATTTAGGCACGGATCAATGCGTCTGCACACAAATGTTTTCCACCCCTTTGCTTCAAAATTTAGGGTGGCCCGAACTATTGGAACCCTTGTTGTAAGCCACAGAAGTGTTAATCCTCAAATAGCCAAAATCTCAGGTAGCCACGGGCGAGCTGCATCACCTATAGCCAACTTTTCCAAGTATTGGGCTTCCTCCACTTCTTCAAATCCCACATAAGAGTTCAAAGCACAAGATTCGAATCAAATTTTCAGATTTCGCACTTTTGTCACCTTGGTACCCTTCTTAATGTGAGCCACATTGGCATAAACCTCTTTAACCAAGTGCTCATTTGCATCTAGGGCGCTTTGGGTGAACCATTTGCATCCCCTTTTTCTCCTAGAACTGTCTGAGGACATTTGGGTTGTGCTCGTCAAAATCCTTCATCAAGAATTGTCGCTTAAGAGTGAGCGATCTCTGGGGCCACCACTCCCTAAATCTGTTGAAGGCAGTCAAGCTAACAAATCTGCCTTCCCACATCTCCCTTCTCCTGACCTCTCTAAACTCCCCACTGTAGCATTACCCCCTCTACTATGTGTGGGACATCATCATCATAATCAACATTGATTGGTACAGCCAGGGCATGTGAGGAAGAGGGCTCAGTATCTGGGATACCTTCTTTCGAACCTTCAGAAGAACTAGCACCGGAAAATGACTCACCTACCAAGTGGAATCTATCCGGGACTTATTGTGATTGGGCTTCCGGCTGTGCTTGCACGGAGTTACCCTCAGAAGCTTCCCAGATAGGAGATACTCACTGGTCTCTGAGGATTCAGGAACTCGGTTAGCGGTTGGTTTCTTGCCTATGGTCCTCTGAATGGCAAGTGGTAGTTTACTCTTGCCTCAGGAGGGTTCTGCCCTCCCTTTTGATGTATCACCTCCACCACGTGATCTAATCATCGTTTGCAATTCATAACAATAAGAATCAATTAGAGTTCAGGTTCATAGGACACAGATATATGCATGACAATTTCAGGCTAGTTGTGGAAAAACAGAAGAGGCAGTGCGGACCGCACAAAAGTAAGTGCAGATGCACAACCAAAAGTGCGGACCGCATAAAAGTGAGTGCGGCCGCACAACCAAAAGCCCGGATCGCATAATTCTGAGTGCTGCCGCACAACCCTAAGTTCAGAATACTAGTCTCTCTGATCATTCATCAGTGCAAACCGCACAATTCTTCTATCCGCCCAACCAAAAGTGCGGACCGCACAAAAGTGAGTGCGGCCGCACAACCAAAATTGCGGACCTTACAAAAGTGAGTGCGGCCGCACAACCCCAGGTTCAGAATACTGGGTTCTCTGATTATTCATCAGTGCGGACTGAATAATTTTGTTGTGGACAGCATAATTTCACTGCGGACCGCATATTTTTGAGTGCGGACGCACCTTTGAATCCCGCGGCCGCACAATAATAGTGAGGTCTGCATAGTTTCAATCAAGGCTCTCTGATTCTGGTCGTTTGCGGGCCGTATAATAGTGAGTGAGACCGCACTTGGCATCTTGCGGCCGCACAATAATGGTGCGGTCCGCATTTCTTCAGCTTGCACAAAATTCCAACTCTTTGAATCTCTTTTCTGCGGTCGCACCAAAATTATGCAGTCTGCGTACTCTGAAGCTAATCTGACAGGGCTTCTTCATTATTTGCGGACGCACACAGTATTGTGTGGTCCGCACTGTAAGCATTTTTGCCTTGTTTTGGTCATTGTTTAATTTTGACTCTTTTTGAGTTGATTTTCACTTCTTTGGCTAGTTTCCCAATATTCCTGCAACAAAGCTTATTTCATTAGTTCTCGGGAATACCTTTAAGTATTTTTGAGCTAATACGCGAGTAAAAGAGAGCAAATAAGCGGTCAGAATCCCTACTTATCATAAAATCCCCGCAATAGCCGCGCCTCATCGCCCAAAAAACCACCAGACATATATGTACCTGCACAAAAAGTGCAACAAGTATAGCATGAGTAAGTAAATCAATGTGTACCCGGTAAGTATCTAGCCTAACCCAGAGAAGTAGTGACGAAGGGTCGACACCAACACTTACTAGTGGTGAAATAAGACAGATACAATAGAAGTAAACAGGTGTGGGTTTGAGTAAATAAACGAAATAACAAGTATAATACATGGCACAATCCTCATCTCAGCAATAACTCAAACTCTCAGCTAGTAAATACATCCTCAATCGGAGTATATATATTTTGGACCTTACCAAATAGGTCGCCACAGTTCAATCAGGAAATGCTCACAGATATGATGGCTTCTTGCCAATTATTACGCACAATTTCATAAGAGTATTTTATAAAAATGTTGAGGCGTACGACCCAATCCATTATAACATTGCCGAACCATAGATACATCTATTTTATTGCTGAGGCGTACGACCCGGTCCACCATAATGTGCGCATTGCCGAGGGTCGAACAACATGAACCATAGATGTATCTATCCTGTCGAGGTGAATTGCTCTATCCCATTAGAATAAGAAGCTTTGACGGGTCCTTGACCCTACTCACGAATAGACATGCGATTTATAAATTTTAAGGAAAACCTTTCGATGAGAATGCATAACGCGGGAGAAATTCGTAAGAGGAGTACAATTCTTTCGCGGCTAATCATGAAGAACGTTGAATCTCTACAATAGCAAAACTATCACTCTACAAAAGTCTAGTCTCAAGTCGCAACATAAAATAAAGGAATTTAATAGGTAAGAGACAACTCAAATAGTATAGTTATAGCATGGCGGGAACCTAAGTCTACCCTAACATAGCATGAATCTAGTTATGTACGCACTCTCGTCACCTTGTGAGTACGTAGCCCTCGCAACAAGTAGCATATAACAAACATATCACCTAGGGGTAGTTTCCCCCTCACAGAGTTAGACATGACACTTACCTCGCTCCGAAGTTCCAAAACTGGCTCCAACGCCTCTCAAACACCTCAAATCGACGACCGTCTCTTCAAAGCTAGCCAGACAAATGAGCAAATCCATAAATATATACTCTATTACCCATACTTAATCAAATAATAACAATCCCCAATTCTGCTCGAAAAGTCGATAAAATCAACCCTCGAGCCCACGTGCCTGGATTCCGAACATTTGCGAAGATAAACTTTACCCATAACACCACGAACTAAAATATATAACTTATTCCAAGTTCCATGTTCAATTTCGTGGCCAAAATCCAAAAATACCAAATTTTAGGGGTTTTTTTACCAAAATCCCACAATTTCTACTAATTTCCATGTTTAAATCCACATACAAACTATGTATTTAACTTGTAATATGGGGGGATCACTTCCTTTGTGTTGCTTGATGAAAATCTCCCCTTGAAGCTCTCCAAAATTCGCCAACCAAGTGAAAATGAAAGAAAATGGGCCAAATCACGTTCTTAAAAGAACACACTGCCCATCGACCTCTCGCACCTGCGGCCATTTGACGCTTCTGTGGTTCCGCAAGTGCGGCTAAAATACCGCTTTTCGGTCACCGTTCAGCCTCCCAGCCTTTGCATCTGTGGACAAGACTTCGCTTCTGCGGAGTCGCATCTGCGACCAAGAATCTGCTTCTGCGGTCCCGCAGGTGTGGCACCATCCTCGTACCTGCGCCTCGAGCCTGCCTTACTCCATGTCGCTTCTGCGACCATTGGGCCGCTTTTGTGGTCACGTAGATGCGGGAAAATCTTCGCACCTGCGGCTACTGCCAGTCCCTTCCCATTTCACTTCTGCAAGCTCGACCTTGCTTTTGCGATGTCACTTCTGCAACCATGACATCGCAGAAGCGATCACACCAGCTGCTGCCCAGCTTTAGCATTTCTTAAGTCCAAAAATCAATCCGTTAACCATCCGGAATCCACCTGAGGCCCTTGCGACCTTAACCAAATATACCAACATGTCCCAAAATGCAATATGAACTTAGTCAAAGCCTTAAACCACGTCAAACAACATCAAAGTCATGAATCGCACCTTGAATCAAACTTATAAATTTTTAAATTTCCAAATTCTATATCTCGTGCCGAAACGTATCAAATGAATCTAGAATGACTTCAAATTTCGCACACGAGTCACAAATGACATATCAAAGCTATTCCAAGGCTCGGAATCCCAAACGGACATCGATAACATTAAAATCCACTTCAAACCAAACTTATGAAATTCTTAAACCTTTAAAATACTAACCTTCCATAATAAGCGCAGAAATGCTCCCGGGTGATCCGATACTTGACCCGAACATACGCCCCAGTTCGAAATTATCATACGAACCTATTGGAACCTTCAAATCCCTATTCTTAGGTCGTTTACTCAAAAGTCAAATATTAGCCAATTCTTCTAACTCAAAGCTTCTGAAATTAGAATTATTTTTCCAAATCAATCCCAAACTTCCCGAAATTATATTCTGACCTCGTGTATAAGTCATAATACCTGAAGTGAAACTACTCAAGGCCTAAAAATGCCGAACGATGTGCTAGAGCTCTAAACGACCAGTCCGGTCGTTAAATTCTCCCCCACTTAAACATATGTTCATCCTCGAACGTGCTAAGAACTGCTCCTAAGTGGTCCAAACTCAATGTGAAACACCTTGTGCCTACCCGTGCCACCACAACCCAATTGGGCACATTAGCTCGAGCCGGACTGAAGGTCCTCCCTTTTATTTAGTCAATAAGCCTTAGAACCATATTCCAACCTTTGAGTTTCTCTACAAGACCTTATTCTAACATATGAATACCGTACCAAAACACAATCGTACACCTTTTGCTGAATTCACCATGCCCCGCATAATTCACATGCCCATAATAACATCCTCTGACGATAATAGCAGAAATTTCACAAATTCGATGCCCGCAATACATCTCAGGACATACATAAATCCTGTTCCCACTCTCACAATACTGCCATGATGAAAGAGGCATGTAGAAACTCATAACCACCTGCCGAATCAATAATTCATGGAGTCTCTCCTCCTGAAAAGAACCGCTACCTCATTCTAAACTGAATAACAATATTCCCCCTTTAATGTACCTTGTATAAATTTGATTGCACAAATTTCTGGTCCAATAATCTCGTCTCATCCAGTACAAGCTGCTCAGGCAATAGGCCACCTCAAACACTAACTCATATCTCGTATAACTCCATCAATGCGCCGACAAGCTACAACTCAAATATGACATAAAAGGAGGAACAAACTCTGGAAAAGAGTTACCCAGCCCGCGTAACGAATAAAACGGTCGAACAGATGTTATGAACCCTTCTCAGAGGATGATAAACAAAATATGCATGAATAGATATAGGGAACCGTATTCAACATAACATTGTTGCAGCGTGCAACCCGATCCAAACATGATACCATTGCGGCGTGCAACCCGATCCAAATAACGTACCCATGGCGGCTTGCCACCTGATCCACTCATAACAATAAATAAGGATATACCTATCAAGCCATATTTCTTCTACCTACGGAATACCTAATATCGGCTACAAGCACGGCAAGTGCAAAAATACAGCACTGGGGAGACAGACAACTCAATACGCCACAAAACCCAAGCACGATTAAGGTGCGATAAATGACCTGCATCTCGAGAGCCATCCTGTTCATATGACACTACAAACTACATGGGACATCAACACATGTGCGTATAATCAAGTCGTCTCAATCCGGAACAACCCCCATAATTCACAACCAAAGGAATAGAGCGCCTTGCATGCATAACGATAATACCAAAATCTCCTTACTTGGTTTTGATCTTTAACAATCAAGTGGCTAGCATGTCACACTCATACAATTTTCCTGTAGGGTACACTCCCACGACCTTTCGCCCAGGTAGCCAAGTTCGCACATCCGTATTACCAACTGTATAAATTCTGTAAAGTAGATCAAGAATCCACAAATCAATACACAATGATCCTTTCATAGAACACCATTCCCAAACGACACTAGGATAATGTCAGCTAACTCTGAACATTAAATTCTTCCCGGCTCATCCGAGCTCGTGAAATTCTTGTCAACACCGAACTGCAACCTTAGTCCTCAACTTTCAAATTCTCATGCCGATCACTGTACCTATCATGCTGCTACGCGAGAATACATGAATCCATCATAACCCCTAAACTACCAGTAGAATAACACTTCATTGGCTAGAAACCTTTCACTTAGCTCATTTTCGAAGAGCCTATACAACACGCAACTGAAGTCCCAAACCGCAAAAAATACAACCTCAAGCCGTGATCTGAACTGTCATGACTCTTTTCCAGAATCCATTTACACAACAAGGTCATTTGAATCAAACACCTCCTAAATCAATCACGTTATGGTGGTTGTCAAGCCTGCAGGTACAACCACAACCACAAGTATGACTTCACACCACGAAGGAACTGATCGTTGCCATAATCATGTCGATCCAACCATTACTAACCGACCCAACTTCTTTTAATTTACCCTTGACCTGACTAAGAAATATAATAGCTTCATTCACAACAGAATGAACTCAATCCGCACTCATCCCGAGTGACCCGAATCGCGAGACCACATCGTCTCAATATCCATGAATCATCCCATACCTCATTACCCGCACAATAGCATCTTCAACTGGTACACCCATTCTGCAAGACCTTACGCGAATCCGCAGCCATCTCTTCCCTTCCTCCAATACTGCACCGCATACCGGATGATAACGTAGAATATTCCAAGTCCCATTCTTAATCCACTGTGAAAACTCAATCCTTAACCACACAACATGCCTTAAATCCTTAGGCACTGCAATTTAATTCTGGAACCCACTAGGACCGTTGTTGAGAGTCACCCACTCTGACCTTATCCCGAATATAACCAAACTTCAACGCTCTGCTAGCACATGAACACCTCCTCAAAGAAGCAACCGGCTGAATTCCTTTCCTTGTACATCATATCTACAAAGCATAAACTCTAGGTCTTTCCAACAACCGCACGTGAATCGATAAGGCGAAATATAGTACATATTTATCAATTTCTCTGCTCAAATTACCCCTGATGTTTTCATTTTTCTTAGCCACCAATAATCCTTAAATGCACCAATAACCAGAAGCTGCACAAGCCGACAACCACGCGATCCAATCGTAGACGGTGGGGCTCCCCCACTTAGCTTTAAGCTACCATCACATAATGTAGAGGCCACAACGATTCCTCCTTCTCATTTACCATGATCTCGTACCGTTAACCCATCAAATTCTCGAAGTATTTTGCTAAGCTTTTCATGAACATTCTGAATCATCGGTCACAATCACATATTCGATCTCTTACTAGGTAGCAAGTAGTATTCTTCACAGAAGCTTATTCAACATCACGCAACCGCTAACCTTCTCACAGGAGATAACCTACATGTGGAATTTCTTACCGATATATTTCAACGACGCTGCACTGGGTACTACTACCACGTAATCAGTAAGTTCTCCTGAGCCCATGCTCTCCCACAAGCTGTATAAGTCTGTTCATTGCCTATTGACATCAACTAAAAGGCGACAACACATCCCAAACTCGAAGTCATGTTAATTCTGAAATGATAATCAAATCTTCACACCCCTCTTTATTTCAAGAAAACTCATTTCTTCCACATTCAATATTTCTCTGAACAGTAACCACCATTCCAGTTATAATATGTGGACCTAGTCACTTTCCACCATGCCTCCCAAATCGCTCTAATCTTCCTCAACGTACGTGACTATCCAACCACAGAATCCATATGCTACTCTGCCACTCCTACTTCGGTCAAACCATCTACTTTAAGAAACTTCTCGACCTTTACTTCTCATGCTTGAACTACTAGTAATTCATCCGCCACGAGACACCTCCTGCCATATCCTTCCTCATACTTTGCCGCCCAAATGTTTCCTCAAATCAAATCCATACATGTAGCACCGGAGCTAATGAATTACCACCAACTCTAAGCCTCTTAGAAGATCATTTTTCTCGAGCCATCAACATTAGAAATACCAATTCAATTCTAAACCGATGCACACCGCTATCTCTGGCAGCCGCTCCTCAGGCACCATTTCACAACACCCTACCCCAAAGGCAAAAATCAAGAAGACCATAACACCAGAGAACTGTAATGCGTTCAAACAAGAACGACGACACTACATCACAATGAAAATTCTACCACGCTCTAAAATATCAAGTATCATTACTTCATCAACCAACCTGGACTTCTATAGTCTGATTGTCTTTCCTCCGCTGAAATCAAATACTGAACCCCTTAATCATGCTTTGAGAAATCCTCTCTTCAAGTCATTCACTGCCTCAACACATAAATGAGTACCCTACCATTACACTAACACGGTGCGATAACAATGCATGAACATCATAGCAATCCGTGCAGAGCCTCATAACTATAGGAAGTACGGATACTAAACTGAAACGACAAAACACCCTTCTGCAAGGCGACGATAATATCATGCCCGAACACGTATGGAAAATATCCTGCACCACGTCTGCAGTACCAATACCACTACTCGACATCCAATTGATAACAAGAATTTCACGTTGCATAAGATTGAGTAGAAAGGAAATAAATGCACAAGCCTCAATGGAATCAAAACGCACGATCAGGAAATCAAGAAGGGAAGTGCTCCTAACAGCCCGGTAGCCTCTCGAAGATAAGTACAGATGTCTTTGTACTGATCCGTGAGACTTTACTAGAATTGCTCATGACTCACGAGACCTAAGTGAACCTAACGCTCTGATACCAAGATGTCATGACTCAAAATTTACTAAAGGTCGTGATAGCACCTAACACCGGCATCAGGTAAACCAACGGTAGTTGATCACTAAATTACTCATTTTCGTATTTTTGAAACCATAACTTTCATTAATGAAATTGTATGAAATAGAATTTAGAGGGTAAAGGGTAATATTTACACGAACTACAATAATGAACAACTCGTAGGAACCCAGAAAACCCGGTGTCACAAGTGCATGAGCATCAACTAGGAAATATTATAAAATACAATATCTGTTGGGAATAAAAATTAGACAGGAGAATATAAATAACTCTGATGAAGACTCTCCAGGCTGCGGATTGTAACATGAAATACAGCTCATGGTAAAATCCCCACAATAGCCGTGCCTCGATGCAAAAAGACCACCAGACATATATGTACCTGCATACAAAGTACAGCAAATGTAGTATGAGTACGTAAATCAACGTGTACCCAGTAAGTATCTTGCCTAACCCCATAGAAGTAGTGACGAGGGGTCGACATCAACACTTACTAGTGGTGCAATAAGACAGATACAGTAGAAGTAAACAGGTGTGGGTTAGAGTAAATAAGCGAAATAACAAGTATAATACGTGGCACAATCCTCCTCTCAGCAATAACTCAAACTCTCAACTAGTAATTACCTCCTCAATTAGAGTATATATATTCTGGGCCTTACCAAATAGGTCGTCACAATTCAATCAGGAAAAGCTCATAGATATGCTGGCTTCTTGCCAATCATTACACACGATTTCATAAGAGTATTTTATAGAAATGTCGAGGCATATGACCCGATCCATCATAACATTGCTGAACCATAGATACATCTATTTTATTGCCGAGACAAACAACACGCTCCCATGAGAGTGTGGTACATAATCCTGACGAGGCGTACGACCCAATCCATCATAATGTGCGCACTACCGAGGGTCGAACAACACGAACTATAATTGTATCTCTCTTGCCGAGGTGAACAGACCGACCCCATTAGAATAAGAAGCTTTGATGGGTCCTTGACCCCACTCACGACTAGACGTATGAATTATAAATTTTAAGGAAAACCATTCTATGAGAACGCATAACGTGGGAGAACGTCCTAAGAGGAGTACAATTACTTCGCGGCTAATCATGAAGCCCATCGAATCTCTACAATAGCACGTCTATCACTCTACACAAGTCTAGTCTCAAGTCACAACGTAAAATAAAGGAATTTAATAGGCAAGAGACAACTCAAATAGTACAGTTATAGCATGGCGGGAACCTAAATCTACCCGAACATAGCATGAATCTAGCTACGTACGCACTCTCATCACCTTGTGAGTACGTAGCCCCCGCAACAAGTAGTATATAACAAATATATCACCTAGGGGTAGTTTCTCCCTCACAGAGTTAGACATGAGACTTACCTCGCTCCGAAGTTCCAAAACTGGCTCCAACGCCTCTCAAACACCTCAAATCGACGACCGTCTCTTCAAAACTAGCCAAACAAATGAGCAAATCCATAAATATATACTCTATTACCCATACTTAATCAATTAATAACAATCCCCAATTCTGCTCGAAAACTCGATAAAATCAACCCTCGGGCCCACGTGCCCGGATCCCAAACATTTTTAAAGATAAACTTTACCCATAACACCTTGAACTAAAATATATAACTTATTCCAAATTCAATGTCCAATTTCATGGCCAAATTCCAAAAGTATCAAATTCTATGTTTTCTACCGAAACCTCATAATTTGTACTGATTTCCATGTTTAAATCCTTATACAAACCATGTATTTAACTTGTAATAGGTGAGAATCACTTACGTTGTGTTGCTTGATAAAAATCTCCCCTTTAAACTCTCCAAAATTGCCACAACCAACTAAAAATGAAAGAAAATAGGCCAAATCCCGTTCTTAAAAGAATACACTACCCAGTGACCTCTCGCACCTGCGACCACTTGACCGCATCAGCGGTTCCGTAGGTGCGGCTTAAATACCGCTTCTGCGGTCACCGTTCAGCCCCCCAGCCTTTACATCTGCGGACAAGAATCCGCTTCTGCGGAGTCACACCTGTGACCAAGTATCCGCTTCTGCGGTCCCACAAGTGCGGGACAAACCTCACACTTGCACCTCAAGCCTACGTCACCACTGGGCTGCTTCTACGGTCACGCAGATGCTGGAAATTCTTTGCTCCTGTGGAACTGCCAATCCCTTTCCATTTCGCTTCTACGAGCTCGACCTCGCTTCTGCGATGTCATTTCTGCGACCAAGACATCACAGAAGCGATCACACCAGTTGCTGCCCAGATTCAGCATTTCTTAATCCAAAAATCAATTTGTTAACCATTCGGAAACCCCTAAAGGCCCTCAGGACCTTAACCAAATATACCAACACATCCCAAAATTCAATACGAACTTAGTCAAAACCTTAAATCATGTCAAAAACATAAAAATCATGAATCACACCTTGAATAAAACTTATAAATTTTCAAATTTACAAATTCTATATCATGTGTCGCAACGTATCAAATCAATCCGTAATGACATAACTAAGCTATTCCAAAGCTCGGGACCTCAAACGGGCATTGATAGCATCAAATTCCACTTCAAACCAAACTTATGATATTTTTAAACCTTTAAAATGCCAATCTTCCATAATAAGCGTCGAAATGCTTCTGGGTGATCCGATACTAGACCCGAACATACGCCCAAGTCCGAAATTATCATACGAACCTATTGGAATCTCAAATCCTGATTCCGAGGTTCATTTACTCAAAAGTCAAATCTTAGTCAATTCTTCCTACTTAAAGCTTCCGAAATTAGAATTTTCTTTCCAAATCAATCCCAAACTTTCAAAAATTAAATTCCAACATCACATACAAGTCACAATACCTGAAGTGAAGGTACTCAAGGCATAAAATCGTCGAACAACATACTAGAGCTCAAAAATACCGGTCGGGTCGTTACAGTTTGCACCCTACTTGCGAATTAAAGTTCCTAAATTATATTGGAACTTGTTAAAGGAATTATAAAAGACCGAATTTCACTTACTTGATTATTGGCAGGTTACATGACCGTTAATGAAAATTGTGTTTCGTTGTATATTAGCCTTGAATTTTCTCTTAAACCAGTTGTTTATAAGTATCTTCTTTTCTTGTGGGCGGGCCGAATGCCTCAGCAGTAGATAGATGCATCTGTGGTTCGTGCTGCTTGACCCTCGACAGTGTACACATTATTCTGGATCGGACCGTACGTAGTCGGCATAATCGTATGTGATAACACTCGAAGTATAATTATATTTTTGACATCTTTTCCTGGCTTGAGAGGCAAAAATTATATAAGATAGAAATTTATTTGGAACTTACCATATGTGAAAGAAATATTTACTTTCTGCTTGCTATTGAGGTATTATATTTAATTACATTACCCATGCTCATTTAGAATTCTGTATTTCCTTACCGTTAGCCCGTAGTAAGTGTTGATGTCGACCCCTCGTCACTACTTCTTCGAGGTTAGACTTGATAATTACTAGGTATATGTTGTTTATATACTCACGCTACACTTTTTCACTAACCATGCAGGATCTGCGGCAGGTACATCTGGCGGTCACACCAGTGTGCATCCCCGATACCCCGAGGCCTAGTGGTGAGCTGCTTTCTGAGTCGTTCTACAACACCTAGAGCCTTTCTTTTGTACTTATTTCCTATCTATGTTATTCCAGACAGTAGTTAGAGTTTTGAATATTCTACTAGTGCTCATACACTTGTGACCCCAGGTCTTGCCACACACTCTAGTAGACTTTATGGTTTTGAAATATTTATATATTTAAGTTTGCACTCAGTTGCTTTCATTTTATTTATTAAATATTCTACTTCTAAAATGTCTTAATAAATGGAATTTAGTTACTTGGAAACCTATTAAAAGGAGTAATCACATAGTTAGTTCACTGTTGGCTGGCCTAGCGGCGATGTTGGGCACCATCACGGCCTGTAGGAGAAATTAGGTCGTGATAACATAGTATCAGAGCACTAGGTTCATGTAAGTCTCACAAGTTATGAGCAGGACTAATAGAGTCTTGCGGATCGGTGCGGTAACTCCCATACCTATCTTCGAGAGGCTATAGGGTATTAGGAAACTACTCTTTTCTTCATCTCCTATCGTGCAATTGATGTTGTGCTAAGTGTCATTCTCTTATTCTCTCACAGATGGTGAGAATGCATGCGGCAGATTTACCCGATCATGGTGGAGCTACTCCTCCTGTTGTTAGAGGCCAAGGGAGGGCTCCAGCTCGTGGTAGAGGACGTGGGCATCCCAGCGTTGTTCCAGTCATGCAACTAGTGGATCCAGAAGTAGATCCTATTATTGAGGAGTAGGGTGAGGTGCATGCAGCAGAGCCAGCCCCGGTGGATTTTATGTCCGCACCGGGATTCCAGGATGTCATGGGTCGTATGCTGCGGTTCATGGATTCTATGACTCAAGCTAGTTTATTTTCAACAGACCCAGCCACATCTCAGGCGGGAGGGGGAGCACAGACCCCTACTGCTCAGGCTCCAGGGCATGCAACTGTCGTATATCAGACCCTGGGCGCACTACCCGTGGGCGGAGCCCAGCTAGTGGTAGCAGCTATACCTGAGCCCAGACCAACTGCGACCGTCAATCCGCAGAAGCTATTAGACTAATAGACTAGGCTACACCCTCTTGTCTTTGGAAGTGAGTGTCATGAAGACCTCCAGGACTTTATTCATCGGTGCAGGGACAGACTGCACAACATAAGGATATTGGAGTCTCATGGGGTAGATTTTACTACTTTCCAGCTGGAGGGAAGGGCCCGTAGGGTCATATCTTCTCGGCAGACCAGCAGGTTCTCCTCCCATGACTTGGGATCAGTTCACACGCCTCTTCTTCGACAAGTATATTCCACCCTCTCAGAGGGAAGAATTGCGATTTCAGTTCGAGCAGCTTTAATAGGATCAGATGTCAGTGACCGACTATGAGGTGAGGTTCTCTAAGTTATCTCGCCATGCACTTATAATACTTCCTACTAATGCGGAGAGATCAGAGATTTTTTACCGGTTTGCACTCTGGTATCCAGGCCACCATGGCTCGAGAGGTGGAGATGTGGAGTTCTTACGGGCTAGTTGTGGAGATAGCTCGAAGAATCGAGGGTGTACATCAGCGGAGCCGAGAGAAGGAGACAAGGGATAAGCGGTTTCGATATTCTGGAGATTTCGGTAGTGCCCCGACTGGGGGTAGGGGTCAGTTCGTGAGGGGTAAGTCTAGCATGCCCACATATCCAGCACCGCCGCCTCCTCGGGGTGCTCCAGTGTGACCTTATTTCAATGCCATGCCAGAGAGTTCCTATTGCCCACCAGCTATTCAGGGATCCTCCAGTGGGTATTCAGGCCATCAGGGTCAGACTTCAGGTCAATAGCCCACCGTAGCGAGAGGTTGTTTCGAGTGCGGGAACGTTAGTCATGTGCGGAGGTTCTGCACCAGGCTTCGAGGCAAGGCAGTGATGCAGGGTCGGCAGCCTATGATTCCAGCACCAGTTGCCCTACCAGTCGTCCGCCTGCCCAGATGCGGAGGGCAGGCGGTTAGGGGTCGTCTTAGAAGTGGAGGCCGGCTAGAAGGTGGTCCAGACAGATTCTATGCCTTCCCAGCCATACCAGATATAGTAGCCTCAGATGCCGTGATCACATGTATTATTTCTATCTACGGTAGGGATGCTTGGGTACTTTTTGATACAGGGTCTACATATTCATATGCTTCATCTCTGTTTGCTTATTTCCTAGGAGTTCCTCCTGAGTCCTTGGGTACTCCTATTTATGTGTCCATGCTAGTGGGCGATTCTGTTGTCGTGGATTGGATCTATCGGTCATGCATCATTACTTTTTGTGGTTATGAGACCCGAGCGGATCTTCTGTTGCTCGATATGACCGACTTTGACATCATCCTGGGAATAGATTGGTTGTCTCCATATGACGCCATCCTTGATTGCCTAGATTGGAGTGGAAGGGTTCATATGTCAGTACATCCAGTCAGGTTATCTTCTTTCTGAAGACTCGACACATAGTCGAGAAGGGTTGTTTGGCTTATCTAGCTTACATCCGGGATACTACTGTAGAGACTCCGGCAATTGATTCAGTGCCCGTGGTCTGGGAGTTCTCCGATGTGTTTCCTTTTGATGTTCCAGGCATGATACCCGATCGTGATATTGATTTCTATATTGATTTGGCTCCAGGTACCCAGCCTATCTCTATTCCACCATACTGCATGGCTCTAGGAGAGTTAGAGGAATTGTTGGAACAACTCGAGGAGTTGCTAGCAAAGGGGTTCATCAGACCGACTCTGTCGCCTTGGGGTGCACCAGTATTATTTGTGAAGAAGAAAGATGGGACTATGCGGATGTGCATTGATTACTGCTAGTTGAACAATGTTACCATTAAGAACAAGTACCCGTTGTCGTGTATTGATGATTTGTTTGATCAGTTACAGGGTGTTAGGGTGTTCTCTAAGATCGACTTGAGATCGAGGTACCATCAGTTGAAGATTCGGGATTACAATGTTCCGAAGACGGCTTTTCGGACTAGATATAACCATTATAAATTTCTAGTGATGTCCTTCGGTTTGACTAAGGCCTCGGCGACATTTATAGATTTGATGAACCGAGTGTTCAGGCCATATTTTGATTCGTTTGTCATTGTCTTCATTGATGATATTTTGATCTACTCGAGTAGCATAGAGGAGCACGAGCAGCATTTAAGAGTGGTGCTTCAGACCTTGCGGGAACAAAAGTTGTATGCTACGTTCTCCAAGTATAAGTTCTGATTATATTCTGTGGCATTCTTCGGACATGTAGTATCAGGGGAGGGTATTAAGGTAGATCCCAAGAATATCGATGCAGTCTAGAGTTGGCCTCTTCCTACCACGGCGACTGAGATCAGGAGCTTCCTAGGGTTAGCAGGTTATTATCGTCGGTTTGTGGAGGGCTTGTTATCTATTGTAGCACCTTTGACTAGATTGACCCAGAAGAGTGCTCCATTCCGATGGTCCGATGATTGTGAGGCAAGCTTTCAGAAGCTCAAGACCGCATTGACTTCAGCACTAGTGTTAGTATTGCCTTCTTGTTCAAGGATGTATATTATGTATTGTGACGCTTCACGTGTTGTTTTGGGTTGTGCATTAATACAGGAGGGGCGAGTTATTTCATATGCTTCACGCCAGCTGAAGCCCCATGAGAAGAATTACCCTATACACGATTTGGAGTTGGCTGTGATTGTTCATGCACTTAAGATTTGCAGGCATTATCTTTATGGGGTGTCCTGTGAGGTTTACACCGATCATCGCAGCTTGCAGCATTTGTTCAAGCAGAGGGATCTCAATTTAAGGCAGCGCAGGTGGCTTGAGTTACTAAAAGATTATGATATTACCATCCTTTATCATCCGGGCAAGGTGAATGTAATTACAGATGCCTTGAGCAGAAATGCGGAGAGCATGGGTAGTTTGGCATTTATTTCAGCGGAGCAGAGCCCATCAATGTTCTGGCATGCACTGTTACCTAGTCTTTACTATTCGAGCAGATCAAGGCTCGCCAATTTGATGATCCGCACTTGCTGATTATCAGAGAGACGGTATTGCAGGGTGGTGCCAAGGAGGTTACCATCAGTAAGGATGGTGTTCTGCGACTCCCAAGTCGCCTATGTGTTCCTAATGTTGATAGCTTGAGGGAGAACATCCTAGAGGAGGCGCACAGTTCTCGGCATTCTATTCATCCAGGTGCTACAAAGATGTATCGCGACCTGAGGTAGAATTATTGGTGGCGATGGATGAAGAATGACATAGTTGAGTATGTAGCGAGGTGCCTTAATTGCCAGCAAGTTAAGTATGAGCATCAGAGGCCAGGTGGCCTACTCCAGCAGATGGCTATACCGGAGTGGAAATGGGAGCGCATTACTATGGACTTCGTAGTTGGGTTGTCGCGGACCTTGCGGAAGTTTGATTTAGTTTGGGTCATTGTCGACAGGTTGACCAAGTCAGCACACTTCATTCCGGTTGTTACCACGTATTCTTCAGAGAGGTTGGCTCAGATTTACATTCAGGAGATTGTCCAGTTGCACGATGTGCCTGTCTCCATTATATCATATAGAGGCCCTCAATTTACTTCGCATTTCTGGAGGGCAGTACAGAGCGAGTTGGGGACCCGGGTAGAGATCAGCACCACTTTTCATCTGCAGATTGGCGAGGAACCGAAGCAGACAATTCAGACCTTGGAAGATATGCTTAGAGTGTGTGTGATTGACTTCAGAGGGTAGTGGTATTGATTCTTGCCTTTTCACGAGTTTGCTTTCAACAATAGTTATCAAAGTAGCACCGAGATGGCTCCATTTGAGGCTTTATATAGTCGGCAATGTCGTTTGCCCATCGGATGGTTTGAGACCGACGAGGCTAAGTTATACGGTACTGATTTAGTGAAGGATGCCTTGAAAAAGGTAAAGTTGATTCAGTAGCGGCTTCGCACAGCACAGTCCAGACAGACGAGTTACGCGGACCAGAAGGTGCGTGATATATCATTTATGGTAGGAGAGAAGGTTCTCTTGAAGGTCTTTCCAGTGAAAGGAATAATTAGGTTCGGGAAGAAAGTCAAGTTGAGCCCAAGGTTTATAGGTCCTTTTGTGGTGATGAGACGAGTTGGGGAGGTTGTTTATGAGCTTGCTTTGCCTCCCAGACTATCGGGAGTTCATCCGATTTTCCACGTGTCTATTCTCCGAAGGTATCATGACGACAGGTCGCATGTGTTAGACTTCAGCACGGTTCAGCTATTTGAGAGTCTGGGTTATGAGGATGATCCAGTTGCCATTGTTGACAGGCAGGTTCGCCAGTTGAGGTCCAAGAAGATTTCTGCGGTAAAAGTTCGGTGCAGGGGCCAACCAATCGACAAGGCGACTTGGGAGGCCAAGGAGGACATGTGGAATAGATATCCATACGTATTTAGCCCTCAAGGTATGATTCTAGACCCGTTCAAGGACGAACGTTTGTTTAAGAGGTGGAGAATATAATAACCCAACCGATCGTTTTTATTTCTAGATCCCTGTTCCCTAAATAATATTCCCCGTATGCGCTTTTACTGTTTTATGACATGTGGGGATGGTTAGTTCGGGATTTGGAAGGGTTCGGGTTGAAATCGGAACACTTGGTTCCTTAAGGTTGGCTAAAAGGGCTAAGTTTGATTTGAGTCAATGTTTTGAGTAAACGGCCTTGAAATCGGGATTTGACGGTTCCAATAGGTTCGTATGATGATTTTGGACTTGGACATATGTTCGGATCGGGTTTCTGATGATTCGGGAGCGTTTCGACGCTTAATATTGAAAGTTGGCACATTGAAGGTTTTAAAGTCCTTTAAGTTTGGTTTGAAGTAGGATTTGGTGTTATTGGGGTCCAATTGGAATTCCGAGCCTGAGAATAGTTCCGTATGGTGATTTAAGACTTGCACGCAAAATTTAGAGTCATTCCGAGTAGTTTAAGTATGATTCAGTGCGTTCAGAGTAAGTAGGACGAACTTGAAGTTGATTCTATTGATTTTGGCGTATGATTCTTAGTTTTAGTGTTATCATCTGTGTTCTGAGGGTGCAAGTGAGTCCGTTTTATGATTTCAAACTTGTTGGTACATTTCGGCGGGGCCTTGGGGGGCCCGGATGCTATTCGGACGATGCGCGGAAGTCATTTGGCCTTAGTTGGATAGCTGAAGCATCCAACTTCTGGTATAATCGCACATGCGGAAGGCCAGGCGCAGGTCCGAGCTCGCGGAAGGCCAGGCGCAGGTCCAAGCTCGCAGAAGCGAGCTAGCAGCCGCAAAAGCAGCCTAGCAAAGGCAGCCGAGAAATCGTAGATGCGGATGCGTGGGCGCAGATGTGCGACCGCAGAAGCGCGGATGGCCGCAGATGCGGCTTGAGCGTCGCATGAGCGGGCTCGAAGAAGCGAGCCATTCTTCCGCAGATGCGGACTTAGGCCAGCCAAGAGAGGACCGCATCTGCGATGAACCTTCCGCAGATGCGGGCCAAGGACTGTAGATGCGAAAGTCCTGGAGGAAGTGAGGTCCATTTATTTCGAACTTAGGTCATTTTTGGTTCATTTATTTCACTTCTTGGTGCGATTTTGGAGATTCATAGAGAGAGATTTTCAGATAGCTATTGGAAGTAAGTAATTTCTACCCAATGTAAGTTAAATACATAGATTATAGATAGATTTCAACATGAAAATTTGTGATTATGGGTTTAGATGAATAACCCTAAGTTTTGATAAAAATGAAATTTACCATTGAAAATGGTTATGGAATTGAGTGAAAATTATATATTTGAGTTTGTGAGGTTATGGGTAACAACTTTCTTTGAAAATTTTTGGAATTCGGGCACGTGGGCCTGAGGGTAAATTTTAAGAATCTTTCAATTTGGATTGGGTAATTACTCTAATAGTTAAATCATTTACTTTTGAGCGTATATTGATTAGTTTATACAATATTTGACTAGTTTCGGATTGTTCGCCATCGAGTTGAGGCTTTAGGGTGAATTTGAGGCCAGAAAGCGAGCTTTGAGATAAGGTAAGTCTCTTGCCTAACCTTGTGAGAGATAATTTACCCCATGGGTGATTTAAGTTACTATTTGCTTCTAATTGTGGGGGCTACGTACGCACGAGGTGACGAGAGTCCGTGCATAGCTACTAATTATGCTTGTGTCTGGGTAGTTTAGGACCCGAATCATGAAATACTTGTAATGTTTGCACCCTACTTGCTAGTTAAAGTACCTAAATTATATTGGAACTTATTAGAGGAATTGTAAAAGACCGAATTTTACTTACTTGAGTTTTGGCGGGTTACTTGACCGTTAATGACAATTGTATTTTGTTGTACATTAGCCTTGAATTAGCTCTTAAACCGGTTGTTTATTAAGTATCCTCTTTTATTGTGGAGCGGTTCGAACACCTCGGCAGTAGATAGATGCATCTATGGTTCGTGTCGCTCGACCTTCGGCAGTATATACATTATTCTGGATCGGGTCGTACTTTCTCGGCATAATCGTGCGTGATAACACTCTAAGTGTAATTATATTTGATATCTTTTCATGTCTTGAGAGGCAAAAATTATATAAGACAAAAATATATTTGAAACTTACCATGTGTGAAAGAAATATTTACTTTTTGTTTGTTATTGAGTTATTATTTTTAATTACATAACCCATTCTTATTTAGAATTATGTATTTCCCTATTGTTAGCCTGTAGTAAGTGTCGATGTCGATCCCTTGTCACTACTTTTTCGAGGTTAGACTTGATACTTACTGGGTACATGTTGTTTATGTACTCACTCTACACTTCTGCACTAACCGTGCAGCATCTGAGGCAGGTGCATCTGGCGGTCCCACCGACGCGAATCCCCGATACCCCGAAGCCTAGTGGTGAGGTGCTTCCTGAGCCGTTTTGCAGTACCTAGAGCCATTCTTTTGTACTAATTTTCTGTCTATGTTATTTCAGACAGTAGTTAGAGTTTTGTATATTTTAATAGTGCTCATACACTTGTGACACCAGATCTTGGCACACACTTTAGTAGACTTTATAGTTTTGAAATATTTATATATTTATGATTGAACTCAGTTGCTTTCGTTTTATTTATTAAATCTTTTATTTTTTAAATTTTTTAATAAATAGAAATTAGTTACTTGAAAACCTATTAAAAGGAGTAATCACATAATTAGTTCACCGTTGATTTACCTAGCGGCGATGTTGGACGCCTGCACGAAGTATAGGAGAAATTGAATAGTGAAAAATAAAGGATACACAAAAAAACAAATGAAATGAAAGAGGGGAAAATTCCCAAAATAAGAATACATAACTATGAATAAATGAAAGAGCTTAAGAGGAACGAAAGGTGATGCTATGGCCTATGAGTGAGACGTGATGTGAAATTTTGGTCAGTCGTTGAAGGCTAGATAGCACTGCCACGGAAGTTCTAAAAATCTGGTCCATGAAAGAGAGAAAAGCAGAAGATAAGTTTTGTTGGGTAAAGTACATTTTAGTAACTGGGACAGAATAGGAAAAGCAGTACACGTGTATAAAAACGCATTACACGTGTTTTTTGGAACACACTATGTAGGAATGATGGTCAAATTACCACTTTAACCCTATAAAAATTTACAATTTCGGGAATGCAACGCTGGTTGCTCCTTGTACCGTCATTCCAAACGGCCGCTTCTAATCTATCTATAGAATAGAAGAAACAAATTAATGTGATGATATAAAGTGTAACAACAAAAATTTAATAAGTGTTAAATTTTAAGATAAAACTCTAACAAATTTGAAGATTCAAAAGTTATTTTAAAAAAAGAGAGAAAAGGAAATAAAGACACAAAAAATTAACTACTCAAACATGGGTGAGGGCTGGTTTAGGTTAGTTAATTTCTTTATTTTTTTAAATCATTTTCGTTTTTCTTTTTAAAAATAAAAAAGGTATTTATTCAGACAATATTATTAAAAATAAAAAAATAAAATATATTTCAAGAGTAATAAAATATATATCTTCTATTATATTACAAACAAAAAAGCAGCAGGCAAAACTATTAAACAAAGTAATATGCTAATAAATATTTTTATTAACAATGCAATTATACCAACCATTGGATAATATAATAAAAATACATAATAAAAAATTTATTCGATGACTATAAAAGTCCCTTTAATTTAATAGAGATTTTATTCATTAAAATACAGACAAGATTATTAAGAACAATAAAATAAAATTTAAAATAAAAAATATTTCAAAAGCAATGAAATATAAATATTCTGTTATATTATAAAAGAAAAGTAGCAGAAAAAAATATTAAACAAAGCAATATGCCAATAAAAATTTCTATTAACGATGCAATAATATTAAATATTTGATAATATAATAAAGAAAAATACATAACAAAATTTTATTTGATGCCTATATAAGTCCTTTTAACTTAATAGAGATTTTATTCATTAATATTCGGATAATATTATTGAGAACAATATAATAAAATTTAAAATAAAAAATATATTTCAAGAGTAATAAAATATATATTTTCTATTATATTATAAAAAGAAAGTAGTAGACAAAAATATTGAAGAAAGTAATATGCCAATAAATTTTTTATTAACAATGCAATAATATTAAATATTGGATGATATAATAAAGAAAAATACATTACAAAAATATTATTCAATGACTATATAAGTCCCTTTAATTTAATAGAGATTTTATTCATTAAAATCCAGATAATATTATTGAAAATAATAGAATAAAATTTAAAATAAAAATTATTTACAAGTAACAATATATATATATATATATATATATATATATATATATATATATATATATATATATATATATATATATATATTAATTATTAAAAATTTCTATTAACAATGTAATAATTTTTAATCTTAGTTAATATAATAAAGAAAAATACATAATAAAAAAGTTATTCAATGCCTATATAAGTCCGTTTAATTTAATAGAGATTTTATTCATTAAAATTCAAATAATATTATTGAGAACAACAGAATAAAATTTAAAATAAAAAAATATTTCAAGATTAATAAAATATACATCTTCTCTTATATTACAAAAAGAAAGTGAGCAAACAACAATATTAAACAAAGTAATATGCTAATAAAAATTTCTATTAATAATGTAATAATACTAAATATTGATAATATAATAAAAAAAATATAGAACGAAAAAGTTATTCGATTACTATATAAATTCTTTTAATTTAATAGAAAATTTATTATTGGGTATATCGTATTAACAAATAAAATGATAATTAAAATTTATTAAAGTAATATGATCTAATATGTTCAAACAAGCTTGATTATAATTTAATTTAATTAATATTTTTTAATATTGATCGCGTATCGCACGGATACGACTACTAGTATATAATATAGTAAAGTAAAACCAATACATATGTGAGACACCTGTTAGTCAAAATTGAGAAGCAACCAAGGGATAATAAAAAATAACCTAGAGCAAATGCCACGTTTAACATCACGAGATATTTACATGAATAATAATCCCATGAATGATGAACCTATATGATATGGCAAATCTTTAGACGTTGAAAAGATGAGAGGCAAACAGGGTATATAGAGAAAGTTCAGCGGTACAGCTGTCTTTTTTGTGCTCATGTACCCAGAAAAGAAACGAAGATGGCCTCCCTTATTAATTGTGCTAGCAACTGTGGGTGATTTGCCAATTTAAGCATTGATTGTTACCATTAATCGACTGAGGATCTTCCCTTTTAAGGATTGATTGATCCAGCAATGAGTTATACATTCCATATGCTCAATGTTAGAAATAGTTTCAGGATTTAAATTTTATGATTTTAATCTTTAAGATTCTTATCACTAAATTCATTGTACTTTTAAATTTATCTACTGCTTGTTGCAATTCAAGTAGATTTTACATATAAATTTATATTTCGCGTCAAAAATTTTGAATTCAGTCGAACCCAGTCCCATAATGGTAGATCTGCCTTTGCTCTAGGTGCAAAGTAATTTACGTTGAAGGTTGAATGGAGAAGTTGGAAGGGTGTTGGAACCAGAGGAGGAGTTAGAACTTTGAGTATATGGGTTATGAAATCTAGGACAGGATAAGTTACTGGGTTCAGATAGAGTATTCACACATATTAAGTAAATTTCTTAACACAAATATAGGGCTCGAGACGAATCTATTGGATTCTGCCAAACTCGTACCTAGACTTGTAGCTCCACTACTGGTTGGAACCATCCAACTTAGCGAAAACATTAGGTTGAATGACCATTTTTTGGATATGCTATGAATTTTTAGCTATTATTTGAAATGTAATGAAAAAATAGCCACTTTTAAATACAAAAGTAAAATTTGAATAAAAATACTCCTACTTAAAACAAGAAAGAACTCCATAAATGATCACTATTGGAGTTTGAATATTCATTAGTTCAAACGAGATGATTTGTTCTTGGAGTTCTAAAATTCTCCGTAGGAGGTAAAACTCCAACATTATATACTGGAGTTTGATACTTTTAAAGGTGAAACTCCGCAATGCTGGATTTAGGAAAACATTAAAGGTGCAATGATTTTGGCATCATCTTTGTCATGTCGATTTCATGGTTCAGAAATACCAAACTCATTACTGTCCTCGACAATTTACCCGGGAGTTCTCGCAAATACTTCAAAAATGTCATCGATAGGCCTTTATTATTTGCTTTATAGGTATATATTGTCGATATTACTATCCAGCTTCTCTCTTTTACTTCTCCTAGATGGTGTTTGACCCAAAATTTAGATCTACGTTTAAATAATTCGATTTTCTAATAAATAGAGTTAATCTTAGCCAATATTTGATATCCAAAAGATAGATTAAACAATTTTATAGCGAGATATAGCGGATAAATGGTGACGATAATGCTATATTCAATGATTCAAAAATAAAAGAGATAACATTAAATAATAGTAAATAGCAATGAATGACATTTATATAGCAACTGTGGGTAATTTGCCAATTTAAGCATTGATTGTTACCATTAATCGATTGAGGATCTTCCCTTTTAAGCATTGATTGATCCAGCAATGAGTTATACATTCCATATGCTCAATGTTAGAAATAGTTTCAGGATTTAAATTTTATGATTTTAATCTTTAAGATTCTTATCACTAAATTCATTGTACTTTTAAATTTATCTACTGCTTGTTGCAATTCAAGTAGATTTTACATATAAATTTATATTTCGCGTCAAAAATTTTGAATTCAGTCGAACCCAGTCCCATAATGGTAGATCTGCCTTTGCTCTAGGTGCAAAGTAATTTACGTTGAAGGTTGAATGGAGAATTTGGAAGGGTGTTGGAACCAGAGGAGGAGTTAGAACTTTGAGTATATGGGTTATGAAATCTAGGACAGGATAAGTTACTGGGTTCAGATAGAGTATTCACACATATTAAGTAAATTTCTTAACACAAATATAGGGCTCGAGACGAATCTATTGGATTCTGCCAAACTCGTACCTAGACTTGTAGCTCCACTACTGGTTGGAACCATCCAACTTAGCGAAAACATTAGGTTGAATGACCATTTTTTGGATATGCTATGAATTTTTAGCTATTATTTGAAATGTAATGAAAAAATAGCCACTTTTAAATACAAAAGTAAAATTTGAATAAAAATACTCCTACTTAAAACAAGAAAGAACTCCATAAATGATCACTATTGGAGTTTGAATATTCATTAGTTCAAACGAGATGATTTGTTCTTGGAGTTCTAAAATTCTCCGTAGGAGGTAAAACTCCAACATTATATACTGGAGTTTGATACTTTTAAAGGTGAAACTCCGCAATGCTGGATTTAGGAAAACATTAAAGGTGCAATGATTTTGGCATCATCTTTGTCATGTCGATTTCATGGTTCAGAAATACCAAACTCATTACTGTCCTCGACAATTTACCCGGGAGTTCTCGCAAATACTTCAAAAATGTCATCGATAGGCCTTTATTATTTGCTTTATAGGTATATATTGTCGATATTACTATCCAGCTTCTCTCTTTTACTTCTCCTAGATGGTGTTTGACCCAAAATTTAGATCTACGTTTAAATAATTCGATTTTCTAATAAATAGAGTTAATCTTAGCCAATATTTGATATCCAAAAGATAGATTAAACAATTTTATAGCGAGATATAGCGGATAAATGGTGACGATAATGCTATATTCAATGATTCAAAAATAAAAGAGATAACATTAAATAATAGTAAATAGCAATGAATGACATTTATATAAATAAATGCATATGAGTCACCCGAAAAGGGTGAGATTCTTTGATATTCTTTCTCACAAAGACAAATGATTGGTAAGCCTTTTAATATTCAGATTCTTCTTGGATCTTGGGAGAAAAGATAGATAAAGATTTGAAGAAAAGGTGAATTTTGTATGTGTATGATAAAGCAAGAATATTCAGAGAATGTCAATGTGTTATTTTTTACAATGAGTGTCCAATCCCTCCTATAGCTACATATATTTCTATTTATAAGGGCACATGAGCCACAAAACCCCTAATAGTATAGATCAGAGAAATATTCACTGGAATATTCTCTTCAAACCCTAATAGTATAGATCAGAGAAATATTCACTGGAATATTCTCTTCAAAGTCTTATTTCCTCGTCCTTGACCTGCGTTGAGTCCTCGACTTGCGTTGCGTCCTGGACCTCGCCTTCATCCTTCGTTGAAGTCAAATTGATGACACGTGGCGGCCTTCGAAGGCCTTCTTAATATTGATTAGGCTCACATATAATTATTACAATTTTTAGCACATACAAATAGTTCCTCCGCTTGTTGAGGTTGTTTTCGTGGGCGAGTTCAATGAGCGGATAACAACGGTCATGGTCGTTATCACAAACAGGCGACATGGCTTGTTGTGGACCATATATTTCAAACTCTTGATTTTCTCGGGTGACTTCCTGGAACCGTTTCATCCATGAAAAGGAGTAACGTCATGACGTCACTTGTCATGATGATGTCTGTTCCCGAAGCGTCACATCGATTTATGTGCAGTTTTTGATTGGCTTTGTCATTTCGATTCTTGTGTCAAGCATGATGAACTGTTTCGGGTCTCGTGCCTTCATCTCTATAAATAGGGATCGTTCCTCTATTATCCAAATTTTACTCTTTGGAATCAACTTTGTTCTACACAAGCTCTTCTGTTATTCTTGAACCTTCTTTGCTTTCTGATCTTCAACTTCTTCTCATATTCTCATCTTCTATATCCAGGCTTCTTATAAATTTCATAGCTATATCTAACCTTTCTTCTAATGTTGATGAGGAGAACCACGTTATTCCCTTGGTTGTTGTATTCCCTGTTCATGGGGTAGATGTTGTCGCCGCCGCTGAGGATGAAGCTCTTCCTTCAATGGAGGAGATTATCCTCTCTAACCCTAATGCTAGATCCGATTTTCAACAGTCGCCGGATGTGATGACCGAAAAATTTCAATTGTCAATGACGTCTAGGCACTTGGCTAAATTCAAAGCCAAGTTTGGTCTTCCCAACCATGTAGAATTAATCCCTGCTGGTGAGGACGAAGTGCACGTTCACCGTCCTGGGTATTGTGCCCTCTATGCCTACCCGTTTACCATTGGCTACTCATTCCCCCTTCTCCTGCTGGTGGAGGATTTTTGTCGTCATTACGGCATTTTCCCCGCTCAGCTCGCCCCCTATATTTATAAGGTCATCAAGATGCTATCAAAGTTCGTCGAACTTGCCGGTGTCGAGGTCACGGTATATCACTTAGTTCATTTTCTCGCGCCTAGTTTCTATAGAGGGACGATGTTGAACCTGCGACATCGTAGAGGCAAATGCTTGGTGGTGAAGATAGACGATAAGGGTAGTCGTCAGTTCTAGCTCGACTACTTCTTTGTCAAGACTGAGGCCGTTGCGGCCAATGTTAATGGTTTCCCCCAGGCCTCGAACCACACACGTAAGTATTCGTGTTTTCTGTTTTTACCCTTTTAAGTACTTTGTTCAACCTGTCGAGTAATTATTCTTCTTCTACAACTACTAGTCTTCGTCCTCCTTTGGCGATGTGTCTCGATGACTGGGTTAAGTAGGTTCTCCCCTGTATCGTGGGGATTCATGACTGGCCGAGCTTCATTCAGAAGTTCAAATCGGCCCTCCCCTCGATAGGTAATCTCCTATTTTTGGTCGTTATCGTATTCATATCGGCTTGTGTCGTTGCACTCAATTCTTACTCTATCTCTTTTTTTAGGTCGAGTAAAGGGGGCAACAAGAAGGAACAGGGCACTCGTGCGCACGTTTAGGAGGAGAAGGACCGCTACGTCATCTGCCTCCGCTCTTATTTCGGCTGTTGCGCCTTCTGCCTCCGCCCCCATCTCCGTTGTTACGCTCACTCCTCCCTCATTTTCATTCATCGATGAAGATGATGAAGTCTCTCCCCATGATGGGGACATGAGGCCCTGCGAAAGGAAGGTTGTGGACGTAGGAGGGGGAGTTCCTTTGATCGTCGATTCAGTAGAAGGTGAATTCACGCTTTGGTAGACGATGACGACGATACACATTGGAGAAAATACTGGGGCGACCTCCAAGGCTCCACAACTGGAAGAGGCTGATGAGGGCGTGTCTTTTCTCCCCGAGGAGGAGATGGTTGTGGGGAGTACGCTTAGTGTAAGCTCTGTACCCGCAGGGCAAGAAGAGGCCTCATCTTCTAAGCCGATTGTGGATGCTTCCCCGGCCAACAAGGACAAAGAAAAGGACATTACCGACGAGGGCAATGAGTCAGGTTCCGACATGCACCTTGGTGATCTGAAGATGATTGATAAGGAGCTTACTCAGATCGAGGTGAGAATGGAGGGGGGCTCAAGGACCATCACGATTCTAATGGATCTTGATTTGCTGCGAAATACCAAGGCAGTGGTTCCCATTCTCGGTCCTCTTTGCTCCGAGGTTTAGTGTGAGACTCTCAAGAAGTTGAACGATAGTACTTTGTCGAAGAACATTGTTGTTCTCTCTCTCAGGGTAAGTGTGGTTGTTTTTCATTCTTTTTTCTTCGTCTTTACTTGTTTCAAAATTATAACCTTTGCCTTCCTTTGATTTGCATATTGTTATTCTGGAGATTGAGAGTGCTCGGAGAAATAAGAGGCGGAAAGACATTTATGTGAAGTTGAAGGGTAAGTACGAGGAGTACTATGGGAAGTACCGGGACCTTCAGAGGTAGCTTCGCAAGGAGGGTGACGTGTCAGCCTTGAGAGAAGAGCTGAAGAAAAAATATAAGGAGCTAATGGCGGCCGTTGAGAGATTCAGCGTTCTCGAGAGAGCATTAAGGAGAAAAAAAAGAGGAGCTTGAGCAGAGTAAGGGTGTGGAGGCATAATGCAGTGACCTTCAGAATCAGTTGGTTCAACTGTGAATCCAGTTAGACGGATGCCAGCTCAAGATCGATGTTCTAAGGGGGGAGGTTGCCGAGAAACAGTGGATGCTCATGGAGGCAGAGTCCTCTCAATCGGAGGCTCGAAAAGAGATAGCGATTTTGGAGTTGGCGAACATGGCTCTCCATTCAGAGCGGGACAATATTCTATCTGCGACCAAAGCTAAGGAGTCCAGGCTCGAGGAGAGAGTTGGGGATTTGGGTAAGGAGAACTTCGAGTTGCATGATCGAGCTGCAGCTCTTGAGGTCGAGAATGCCCAGGTGCTTGTGCAGCCCTCTACGTCCAATGTTTGTGAGTCTTAATATTCCTCGTGAACGGTACGAGGAGTGGATCCATGCTGAAGCTCGGCTGGACGTGATATGCGATTTGAATAAGGCGGGCGCTATATCTGAGACGGCCCTCGACGAGGCTCGAGTTAAAGCTCGTGAGGCTCGGCTCGCTTGTGACTATGATCCTACCACGCCTCAGCCTGATTCCGAGGAGGATGAGGATGAGGGTGTAGACCCGCTTGCGGACAGTTCTTGGTATGACTCTACTTACGGTCAAGGTGAGGATAAAGAGGGCATCAGAGGCCGGGATGGTTATGGACACTAGTTTTTGTTTAACTTCTTGTATATTTTTGTTGGCGTCTTCGAGCGCTCTTGTAAAAACTCTTCATCTGAATATCAAAGTTGACTTTTCTTTACACGCACCTTTTTTATCTCTGCCTTTTGTTTATGTACTTGCATGTTTTGCTTCTGTATTCCTTTTGTTGTTATCCTCTAGGTTGTCGTAGCCTTTGGATCGAATAGTCATGAACCGTATCGACCCTTGTTACTAGTCGAGTATGTCTCTTAGTTGAGATGTGGCCAAGGATCGATAAGTGTTTTTCGATCTGATCAAACACACCTTTAAGTTGAGTCATGGCCGAGGGCCGATAGGTGTTGTTCGAGCTGGTAAAACTTACCTTTAAGTTAAGTCAAGGCTAGGGGCCAATATGTATTGTTCAAGATGGTCGAACGTACCTTTAAGTTAAGTTGAGTCTAGGGGCCGATAGGTATTGTTCGAGCTGATCGATCATACATTTAAGTTAAGTCGAGGCCAGGGGTCGAGAGGTATTGTTCGAGCTAGTCAATCGTACCTTTAAGTTAAGTCGAGGCTAGGGACTGATAGGTGTTGTTCGAGCTGGTCGAATATACCTTTAAGTTAAGTCAAGGCCAGGGGCTAATATGTGTTGTTCGAGCTGGTCAAACGTACCTTTAAGTTAAGTCGAGGCCAGGGGCCAAAATGTGTTGTTCGAGATGGTCGAACGTACTATTTTGGAGAGTATTTTTGACAGACATGCATATTTATTATTTCAACGTTATTGTTTCAATTACATCGTTTTCGCCCTTAGGCAATTTTTGGAGATAATTACAAGTTTCGGGTGTTGGCTGGCATCCCCGTCTGAGTCCTAGTATATCTAGTCCCTTCATTGTTCGTCTTGGAGATTCTTGAGGAGTTAGGAAATGAAAAAATAAGTTTCTCGTGCATTCCAACTTGAAGTGTCCCCCTCGTCGCCTCGTTAAAAAACTCTTTGAGAAAACCCTATTGGGACAAAACTCAAGTGGGGAAAAAAGAGTGCAACTTACTGGGCATTTCTTGTTTTTTAGAAGTTGAAGTACTTAAGATGGCTGATATTCCGATTTGTTTGGTAGGAGCTTCCCTTCCATAGTTTCTAATTATAATGAGCCCTTGTCTGCTTTGCCTATAATTTTATACGGTCCGTCCCAATTGGTTCCCAACTTGCCTTGTTGTGTATACCTGTTTGCTTGAGTTTTGGCTTTGAGTACGTAGTCCCCGATATGGAGCAATCGAACCTTTGACTTTTTGTTGTAGTAGCATTCTGCTTGTTGTTTCTGAGTGACCATCCTTATGTATTCCATGTCTCGTCGCTCTTCGACCTCGTCGAGATCTTATCTCATATTCTCGTCATTACTGGTGCCGATTTCATGGGAGTACCTCAGGCTGCTTTCTCCGACTTCGACTAGAATAGACTAGGGAGTAAGGTGTCTCTCATGTGCTAATCTTCGGGGTAGTTATGTGCGCCCATAATACTTCTAGGAGTATTTCCAGCCACAGTCCATTTGCCTCTTCGAGTTTTTTCTTCATGATGTTTAGTATTGACTTATTGGAGTATTCTTCTTGTCCGTTGCCAGCTAGGTGGTAAGGAGTTGAAAGTATTCTTTTAATATGACATTTTTTGAAGAATTCAGTGGTTCTTCTTCCCGTGAACTGGGGCCCATTGTCACAACTTATTTCTTTAGGAAGGCCGAATCGGCTGATGATATTTTTCCATATCAAAGTGATTACCTCTTGCTCACGATCTTGGGAGAATGCCCCTGCTTCCACCTACTAAGAGAAATAGTCAGTTAAAACTAAAAGAAATCTTACATTACCTCGTCCCGGCGGAAGTAAACCCACGATGTCCATTCCCCGCTTAATAAATGGCCATAGAGAGGTGACCGAATGGAGATGTTCGCCTGCTTAGTGGATTATTGGGGCATACTTCTGACACTGCTCGCACTTCTTCGCGAATTCTGAGGTGTCTTTCTTTATGATTGGCCAATAATACTTAGCCCGTATGAGGCACCTGACGAGTGCTCGATCACTGGAATGAGCACCGAAATGACCTTCGTAGACTTCCTCGAGAACGCGTTGGGTTTAGTTTGGGCCTAAGAATTTTGCTAAGGGGTCGTTGTACGTTCTTTTGTATAAGTCGTTGTGAAGGAGGCGTATATAGCGGCTTGCATTCTTAACATTTTAGCTTCCTTTTTGTTGTTTCATATGGAGGCGTATCTAGCGGCTTGCATTCTTCACGAATTCTGAGGTGTCTTTCTTCATGGTGGGTCAATAATACCCAGCCCGTATGAGGCACCTGACGAGTGCTCGATCACTGGAATGAGCACCCTAATGACGTTCGTAGACTTCCTCGAGAACACGTTGGGTTTAGTTTGGGCCTAAGAATTTTGCTAAGGGGTCGTCGTACGTTCTTTTGTAAAAGTCGTTGTGAATGAGGCATATTTAGCGGCTTGTATTCTTAACATTTTAGCTTCATTTTTGTCGTTTGGGAGGATATTGTCCTGTAAATAAATAATAATACAATTGCGCCAGTCCCAAGTTAAATTTACAGATCTTACCTTGATTTGGTCTAATGTCGACCTGAGGAGGTGAACTACACTCTTATCCCCAGGAGTTATACTTTTTGTGGCGGTGCCAACTTTGTGAGACCAACTACTTTGACGTTCTGATTTCATGGAATTTGGTCGAGTTGGCACTCTTCGAAACAATGGTAACAATCTGCAGATCTCAGTCTGATACTTATGCAACCTCTTCTCTTTGATTTGGAAAGTCCTAATAACCTGGTTGACTACAAGCTGATAATCACAACGAAGTTGTAATCGCTTTGCTCCATACTCGAGTGCTAGTCTTAATCCTGCATTTACGGCCTCATACTCAGCCTCGTTATTAGTCATATCTGGGAATCTTATGGATTGGCGAATTACCTCACCAGTGGGAACCTCGAGTATGAGACCCATCCCGGACTCGTATGCATTGGATGCGCCATCGTTGTGCAGGACCCAAAGGTCCTATGTCTCAAGAGAAGCTTGAGTGGCTTCCTTTTCAGCCTCAAGCATTACTTACGCGCTAAAGTCTGTGATGAAGTCGGCGAGTACTTGCGACTTTATCATTATGCGAGGCTAATAAGTGATATAATGCTCACTTAACTTGATGGCCCATTTGGCCAACCTCCCCTACAACTCGGGTTTGTGTAATATGCTTCTTAAAGGAAAAATGGTGATGACCGAGATAGGGTGACACTGAAAATATGGTCTAAGCTTTCGTGAAGCTACGACCAAGGCCAATGCTAGTTTCTCGAGGTGAGGGTACCTCGTCTTAGCGTCAACACGTGTTTTACTGATATAATAAATTAGAGATTGCGTACCTTTGTCTTCTCGAACCAAGACCATACTTACTCCACTTCTGAGACGGCAAGGTAAACGAGGAGGCACTCCCCGGGCTCGGGCTTTGAGAGAAAGGGTGATGATGACAAGTACACCTTCAGTTCTCACAGTTCTTGTGCACACTCAGGCGTGCACTCGAGGCCATTGTCCTTTTTGAGTATGCTAAAAACCTATGACATCTATCGGATGACCACGAGATAAATATGGATAGGGCGGCAATTCAATAGTTCAGTCTTTCAACTTTCTTCTTAGTGGTCAGTTGTTCTGATGTCCCGTTGATAGCTTTAATTTGATCTGGGTTGACCTAAATCCCTCGTTGTGATACCAAGAAGCCCAAATATTTTCCCGATGCAACGCCAAACACGCATTTCTTGAGATTCAGTTTCATTCCATACTTTCTTAGTATATCGAAAGCTTTTTTTAGGTGGTCGATATGGTCCTCTCTTCTCGGACTTGACTAACATGTTGTCGATATACACCTCCATGATTTTGCCGAGTTGTTCTTCAAACATTCTTATGACCAACCTTTGATAGGTAGCCCCTGTGTTCTTTAACCCAAATAGCGTGACCCTATAATGATACGTTCCCCTGTGGGTGATGAATGTAGTTTTCTCTTGGTCTTCTTCCTCCATGAGTATTTGGTTGTAACCCGAGTAGGCATCCAGAAAACTTACCAGCACGTGTCCTGCCTTTGCGTCGATGAGTTGGTCGATGTGAGGCAGTGGAAATGAATCTTTTGGGCATGCTTTGTTTAGGTCTGAGAAGTCCACGCACATCCTCCATTTCCCATTTTCTTTTTAACCATCATTACATTGGCAATCTATTTAGGGGACAGACTCATTGATGGTGGGGTTGAACTTTCGTTTAGCCTGCCATACCGGGGGGTAGAAGGGGTCGACATTCAGCTTGTGTGTGGTGATTACTTTGGGGATGCCTGGCATATCTGCATGACTAAAGGCAAACAAATCTGCTTTAGTTATTAAGAATTGACTAAATTTACCCGGTTCTCGGAATTTGCAGCCGATGTTGGCCTTTTTGCTGGGGTCGCTATGATCTAGCTGAATGGGGTCGAGGTCTTCTATGGGTGATTTAGCGGCTTTGACCTTCTCGGGGTCCATGATGACTTCCTTGGCTTCGCCCTACGACGACCTCGACCTTGTTGATTGTTATGCTTCTTTTTTCTTTTTTTTCTTTTGTTGAGTTATCGTGTTGTCTATGGTGATTCGGTAGCACTCCTGGGATGTACGTTGTTCCCCTCGTACGCTGAATATTCCCCAAGGTGTTGGGAATTTGATCACTTGGTATAAGCTGGTAGGGACGACTTTCATGGGGAATATCCATAGTCATCCCACGATAGCGTTGTATGCGGTGTCCTGGTCCATGGTATGGAATGTTATCTCTAGAGTTACTCTGCCAGCGAGAACAGGGAGTGTGATTTCTCCCAAAATCCATTCAACTGCATTGTTAAAACCGGTTAGTGTAATGTAACGTGGCACTATCATAACCTCGAGTCTCATCTGTGCGAGGACTCAGGGATGGATGATGCATGCTCCACTTCCGTCATCTACCATAATTCTCTTAACATCAATATCTAAAATTTGTAAAGTAATTACAAGTGCATCATTATGAGGGAAAGTCAAATTGTCGGCATCTGACTCATCAAAAATGATACTTTCTTCGAGTCCATCATATCGTTCGTAGGTGATCGATGTTTTGAGCTTGTGGGTGGCAGTGAATTTGATGTCGTTGATAGAAGTGTTATCGCAGCCACTAATAATCATATTGACGGTACGAGCTGGTGAAGTGGGCTTTGGTGGGCCTGGGCATTCTCGACCCCTTGCTAAGGTATTCTTGCCTTTGTCACTGAGTAGTTCTTTGAGGTGCCCTTGTTGCAGCAAGTTCGCCACCTCTTGTCTCAGGGTGATACAATCTTCTATTTTGTATCCACGTTCTTGGTGAAACTCGTAGAGGGCATCAGATTTCCTTATGTTTGGGTCCGACCACGTCTTTGGTTGCCTTTTGACTTTTTTTAGCTTCTCGAAAGCGTAGACCACTTCTCTAGGCGATACGTAAAAATTGTGAGTAGATAATAAAGGGGGCATACCTCGGTCTTTCCTGTGAGGGCCTGATCTCGGCCTAGATAGGCCATCTTCATAATAGAAAAGGGGGACTGGTGTCCTGACATAGGGTTGGTGTCGTTCCTTGCTTGGCCACGATACTGGGTGGTCTCTTCTTGTATTATCCCTGCGTTCTTTCCTAGGTTCGGATTGTACCAAGGTGAGTCGTCAAGTTGGTCGTCGTCGTCTGCTCTAACATCGGCCTAGTAGGCATTATGGATTTCATCCCAAGTGGTTGGTGGATACTTCATCAACCGACTCAGTAGCCTTTAGGTTGCTCTCGAACCCTTTCTGCTCAACCCATTCTAAGAGGTTGCCACGTCCATCCCTTCGGAAACATTTGTTAAAGTCATCCTCACCCTGTTGAATCGGGCGAGGAAGTCCCATAGTCCCTCTCTTAGGGATTGCTTGATTTCGATGATGTCATTTACTCTTGTTTCAGCTTTCTTGGCCCCGACATGTACCTTCACGAACTTGTCGGCCATTTCTTCGAATGTTTCTATGGAACGAGCTGGTAACTATAAATATCACGTCAATGCCCCTCCAATGAGGGTTTCGCCAAATATTTTCAGCAAGATGGAGGACACCTGCTCTTTGGTGAGGTCGTTGCCTTTCACAACGGTAACGTAGTAAGTCAAACGATCTTCAAGATCGGTCATTTCATCGTAGATTCTGAGATATGGAGGCATCTTGAAGGTCTTTGGTATTGCATGTGGAGTCGTTTCCTCGCTATACGATTGTTCTACGAACCTGCCGGCGTCCCATTTTGGTAGCAATTTGGGGGCACCAAGTATTTTATCCACCCATTCCTGGTACTCTTTTATTTGGTCTCTGAGCGCCTTGTTCTCGTTTTCCATTTCCTCCATTCTTTTCAACATGGAGGTGAGGACGTTGTCACCTGAATTGTTAGTAATATTGTGAGTTTTACCTGAAGTCAGAGGGTCTGTTTGGTTGTCATGTTCGTTCTCGCATTGTGCTAGATGGACTCACGTGGTCTTTGTGGTCGTGAATGGAGCTGGTTTACTGAGCACACTGATTAGAGTATCAGTTAGCCATGCTTTGAGGAGCTTTTTCATAGCGGGTGGCGCCCCCTCTCCCATGGACGTGGAGGCCCCTTGCCCATTTGGTTTTGTTGTGCTGCAGAAAGGTAGACGTGATGTTTCTCGTCTGGGAGAGGTCGTGGGCGTTATCCTCTTATCATAGGAGTCATAGCCTTCTTTGATAGAATTCTTGAGGTTAATGGGGACATTTTCTGCCGCATTGGTCCTGTTTCCTTAGTTACCTTCCATGGAAACTTGTGTTTGCATAGAGAAAAGTAAAACTTGGTGGTTTGTTAGGTTAACAAGTCACATGAGTTGCGTATCTAATGGAAACAATAAAAATGGCGGAGAAAATTTCCACAGACGACGCCAAACTGTTTGATCCAAAATTTAGATCTAGGTTTAAACAATTAGATTTTCTAATAAATAGAGTTAATCTTTGCCAATGTTAATATCCAAAAGATAGATTAACCGATTTTATAGCGAGATATCGCGGATACTATTTGAGTAGCAATAAATGGTGACGATAATGCTATATTAAATGATTCAAAAATAAAGGAGGTAGCATTAAATAACAATAAATAGCAATGAATGGCATTTATATAAATAAATGCATATGAGTCACCCGAAAAGGGTGAGTTCTTTGATATTATTTATGACAAATACACATGATTGGTAAACCTTTGAATATTCAGATTCTTCTTGGATCGTGGGAGAAAATATAGATAAAGATTTAAAAAAAAGTGTATTTTATATGTGTATGATAAAACAAGAATTTTCAGAGAATGTCAATGCGTTATTTTTTACAATGAGTGTCCAATCCCCTCCTACAACTACATATCTTTCTATTTATAAGGGCACATCGGCCACAAAAACTCTAATAGTACGGATCGGAAGAATATTCTCTTCAAAGTCTTATTTCTAAAACTAGACGTTACTGCTCTGCTAAAGGAAGTACTCATCCTCGTCCTCGACCTCCGTTGAGTCCTCGACCTCGCCTTCATCCTTCGTTGAAGTCAAATTGATGATACGTGGCGGCCTTTGAATGCCTTCTTAATATTGATTAGGCTCGGATTATATGACATTTTTAGCCCATACAGATAAAGCCCAACTAACTTGGTGTTCTTCTTATCCTTCTCCATGACTTCTTTAGGTTATATTCTCCTTGGATGCTAAAGTTCCTTTAGTAATTGAATTGTCTACCTTGTAAAAATTAATAGTTCACTGTAGATTACGTATTTGTTAATCCATGAACTAAACATATTTGTCTTGGAGAAAGTTTGAAACTGGTTCGAACTCAAGCATACAGTGCTGGAGTTTTACATGTAAGGAATTTTCAAACTCCAGTATAGTGTGATGGAATTTCACTTGTCTAAGCTTCGAAATCTAGAACCGATTGCTGAAATTATTTTGTATTGTAATTAGGGTATTTTTGTCTAAATAGTTTTTTATGTGAAATGAGTAACTAAATTCTAATAGCCTTTCAAATGATGTTGCACCCTATTTTGCATTAGTCAAAACAAGATTCAACTTGTGGTTTCTCTGTTGTTAATAAAAGAAAGTCGCCACTTAATATTTAAAGGTATACAAGGGCACCTATTTAATTACTAAATCGTATTCTTTATTAGTCTGCTAACCGATGAGATTATGGGTAAGGGTTATTGTTCTTCTAAGGAGAAGGTGTTAGGCACCCCTTAAAATCTACCTGAGGTAGCTCCATAGGACTTAGACTAAATTTGGAATCAATTATTTATACTATGCCTTAACTAGTGTTCTAGAGATATGGCTTAACGTATATTAGGACATGATTCTTACAAAGGGAGGATGTAGTTTAAAAGTGGAATGAATTTATAAAGGAAAATAACGTATACTTGAAAAGAGCTTTTGAAAAGAGATATATGATGTTTGTATTTGAGAAAGTATATGAAAGGAGAACTAGGTTTAAACACTTCTTCCTAAGCAAGGGGCGTATATTTTGTTCTAATGAGATGGGGTAAGCCTAAGATATACCTTGATTTCAAGACTTGAAGAAAAATCATTTTTGTTGAAAATCCTTTGGGACGATAGCACTTCATATTTTCGAAATAAATTGATTTCCTTTTTGGAGATAAGACTCGTGTTTCTGGTCTGATTTTTTCCTTTTTGAAAGTGGGGCTACTGTTTTTCTAAGCTTTGGGCTTCAAAATCTTTAAGACAAGCTTTGGGCTTCAAAATCTTCAAAATATATATTTATTTTATGTCAACGTATAATAAATATTATGTATATAATAAAAAATCTAGATACCATTTGAGGTTATCTAGATAAAAATCATTGCAAATAAAAATTAACGGTGTTTAACATTTCTTAGTAAAATATATATTTTACGTATAATAAATAGATAAATAGTAAATAAATTCTATGTATATTTACTATTTGCTATCTAGATAAATCTGTCATCTTTAATTCTTTTGGTAAACAAGAAAATAAAGGGAACAAATATTTTGTCAGATCTTAGATTTCTGTTAAAAATTAAAATGTGTTTAGTGTTATGACTAAAAGTGTATCACTTTATTAAAATAAATAGACTATTAGTGTTTCAAGTGAAAGAATATGTATGACTTTGAGTCTAAAGTCAAAGATAATGTATGTTTTTGAGTTTTTTCAATGTTATGACTAAAAGTGTATCACTTTATTAAAATAAATATACTATTAATGCTCTATGTAAAAGAATATATATGACTTTGAATCTAAAGCCAAATATCACCTATGGTTTTGGTTTTTCCCGGAATCCGATAGAGCTCTCAGTCAACATGGCTGTTTCATCACGAGCTTCATCATTATCTATTTACCCCTGATTTTCAATATTATTACATTACCTGCCATCACACAATTTAGTAAATAAAAAGAACTGTTGACGCAATTTCAAAGCCTACTTTTTCTCCACAAACGCATAGTACAAAAACGTGGGACCCACAATTTAGTGAACAAAGGAAAATTTGAAGAATTTTCGACAGATGCATAGTATCAAAACGTGGGACCCATTTGAACACATATTTACCCAAGACTTCTCCACATATGCAAAGTACAAATTGTCGGACCACTATTGTCGGACCACTATTCCTTGAAAGTTATATCTGTTTATAAGCACATAATACAAATACTTCAACCAAATCTAAGATTTTCTAAATCAAGTATATGTAGCAGCTCATTTATTTCCAGCACAGAAATTGTTTTATGCAATTAGGACCTAATAGATAACTAATTGCTGAGTTTGAATAGCAAATATGTTAAATCAACAGTTAAGCTTGAATAAATGAAATTGACAAGTTAAAACGTAGCAGAATAAATTCACTAAATAAAAAAAAATGTAGCAGAATAAATTCACTAAATAAAAGAATATAGCAGAATAATTTCATTAAATAAAGAATAATTTTTACATATGCTAGGTTTAAGTTCAACCTATGTCAATAAGTTAATAATTAATATTTATATTCATCTAAAATTTTAAACATTATAAATTCATGAAAGAAAGTAAATATAACATTTTGCAATTTAAGTAGTTTGTAATGCTTTTAAATAGTAGTACAATTATTTGGGCGCCAACTCTTTCAATACGAAGGAATGTACATACCTTTTTTTCTAATAAAAGTAATATTATGTAAATAAAATTTATTGTAAAATTTTACATTAATTTTGCAACTTTAAAATTAGCTTCTAATTTAACTTTTACGATATTATTTCTAACCTATTAACCCTTATATTGTCATGAGTTTATTTATTTTTAAATACTAACATTTAAGGTAATTACTAATTTAGTTATTAATTTAATTTATATTTGTTATTTACCCTAAATTGGACAATATGATTGGTCAATAAAGAATCTCACTGTAGCCGCTTCAGAAGTAGTTTTGTATTTGAACTATTTTACCCTTCTGCTTTGGACTGAGTTACGCCAATTTTTTTCCTTAGCTGTCGTCAGGCTTTTGCTTAGCTTCAAAAGCTAATCTACTATCTAAATGCCAAGTGGCCTGTCATTAATTGGATGAGCTTTCCAATTTTTTAACTGTTCTTTTTTTGTACACTGTCTCTGATTCTCAATTAGCAAAAAGAAAACTTTGGAAAATGTGCCCTTACACCATCATCAGCAAAGGACCTCATTAGATTAACATTCAAAAGATTTAAAACTAAACTCTAGATAAATACCTCACTATATAGGTTTATTCCACTGTTGCTCATGGGATTATAAATTTTTTTTATTTTAGGGATCGTTTGGTCTACGCAAAAATTATATCCAAATTATACTACGAAGATTATAACACAAGAATTAAATAATAACAAGATTATTTAGTGAATATATTTTTTATAATAGATGCTTAGTTTCATTGAAATATCAACGTATAATTTAAATGTGGTTGGTTTTATACTTAGATAAACTTGAAAAACCTTTTAATTAACTCAAATTTTCACCTTCACTTTTTAAGGCTTCCTTGAAACATGTGGCCATTTACGGTAACTATATTACTTTCTTTGGCCATGTGAGTGTCTGAGCTTCATTTATATTTTTCAGTTTAATTAGTAAGCAAATAAGTTCCTGCTATGTTCCAATGCTAGGATTTGTATTATAAAAATATTCAAACGACAAAGGAAATCCACAGTAACTGCTATAGAGTTCTCTACCTATTTTGAATATGGAAAAGCTTGAAATGCTTGTCCTGTTGCTCATTTTCCTTCAGCTTGCAATCGTTTGAGGATGAATCGTAAAATTCAATGAAGAAATGCACATATCCATTGATTTGCTTAAAAATAAAATTTATAAGTCCCAAAATGAAGATATAAGAGATTAGTTAGTTAAATTATTCTTATATTAATGCTAATTATATGTGTCAAAATCATAAATGGTATAGATAGAATTTTCGGAGAACCTATGCACAATTATTTTAAATAAATATATACAAGTTAAGCAAAAATTTACTCATGCTAATTGGTGATGGACTCTCATATAAGAGTTCATTTATAAAAGATCTCAAATGTTTAGCATACTCTAAGCTAGGGGTGTCAATGGTTCGGTTCGGCCGATTATTTTATAAAATTTATACCATACCAATTTTTCGGTTATTCTATTATGTATAACCAAAATTAGACTTTTCAAAACCGTCTCAATCATGTCGGTTTCTCTTCGGTATCGGTACGGTTCAGTTAATTTTCAATTTTTTTTTAAATATCATGTAAAATTCACCAGTAGAAGTAGAATGCAATAACATATGTCCTTTTATAGGACTTAGCAAAACTCTCTAGACATTTTTACTGTTTAAATGATGATGAATTAAAAAAATGAAAGATGGCTAGAGTATAGATCCATCAACTATTCTACAACAACGTAAAAGAAACCAAGCAAAGGCAAAAAAAAAATAAAAATTACAAATCACACGAGTGGAAAGATATAACCAAGCTGAGACTCAAGAATAAAGTCTATATAAGATTAAATATTCAAAAAGATAAATCTAAATTATATGAAAGGAAACATATTCAATACATTGTAGTTTGCTACTTATAATCGCTAGAATACTTTGTGTCTTGCTAATGAAAATACTTGAAATAACTTAGTTTAAGTAGAAGTAGCATAATAGGTTTTAGGAATTAGCATTTTGAGTTTAATTACTTATTGGCTTGTAACAATTTTCATAATTCCAAGGCCCAAAGAAAAATTTAATGCATTATTATTTTTAAACTTACTATATAAATATATTTTCCACATGTAAAATTTATTCGGTACGGTTCGGTATTTTTTCGGTTTATTTTCATAAATAAAAAACCTACCCTAATTATCGGTGCGGTTATAAATTTATATAAAAAGTTATGGTTTCTTTAATAAAAAATTAAAAATCGGTTCGGTGCGGTACAGTTCGGTCGGTTTAGTCGGTTTTTGAATATCCATTGACACCCCTGCTTATAGCCACAATCAAAATTTAAAACTTATGAGTTATGAATTTTAATTTTTTTAATTTATTGGAGTTCTAAAATAATATTTTATACATATCCAATAAATTATCGAAGAGAATATAAAATTTGAACAAAAACTTTTGAGTTTAATCCATAATGAAATTGTAGGTCTGCCGCCAAATATACTGTTATTGGGACCGTGCGCAGCACGGACTATCCATACTAGAATTTCTACTTATTTAGAAGCGGGAGTTGAGGTGCTCTTCGTCGTCCTGCTTCTGCAATTACGACAAACTCCCTTTTTTGTATCAAAATCGGGGGTTATTTTGGTCTTCTGTCATATTTTACAAGCCGATTTTGTGGACGCGAAATCGCTCAATTCTTTTCCTTTCCCTCCGCACTATGTTCCTCTCTCTTGGGTACGCGCGCCTTTTTGTCGTCTCCTTCGTTTCTGACGTGGAAGATAAACTGGTTCTTGCTTTTGGCGTTGTGACCTGTTCTTCTCGCTCTGCACCACCTGCGTTTTTGGTGGTTATCTATAATTAACGTTATGCTTGAAATCTGTTTACTTTGGTGCCCCTTGCTTCTGCATATTTGCTCTTTAACCTCAACGTTATATCGGACAGTTTACCGCACTGGTTAGCTGTGATCACCCAATAAATCTCTCTGTTTTGCTTGGGTTTCCTCCTTGTTTTTGTAGCTTCATTTTGCTGCTATCTTTCTGTTTGGTGGCTGAAAGGTGAGTACTCTTCGTATTTCGTCTCATTCTTTAGATTTGTGTGGCTGCGTTAATGGACCGCAGCAGGCTCGACAACTTTTACCCACTACCTAATGGTTGATATGTGAACTAATTTACTGTTCTATGAATCATCTGCATCCATGTTGTTCCGTTGATTTAGTCAGAGCCTCAGAGGATGCATTGTAATTTGATTATAGAAATTTCTTATATTTGATTTTGGAAATAGAGACCCATTTTGCTGAAACATTCAGAGTAGTTGCGTCCAAGAGAGAATTGGATTTGAATTCGACCTTGTTGAAATTTCATGCGCTTACCCTGGTCTTGCGCAATGGTTACTCCCACTCAGGGGTGTAGCTACCTTTGGTGAAGGGGTTCAATTGAATCCCCTTTGGTGGAAAGTTACATCTTGAAAAAAGGGTAAAAACAAATTTCTTTGTATATACCAACCATTGAGCCTCCTTGACATAGGTTCATATCTTATTTATGACATTCTTACATTTTTTTGAATCCCCTTATCCAAAATTCTGACTCCACCACTAATCGTTGTTGGGCGGATTGTGTGCATCATATGTGCTCATTCTGCTCTTTTGATTCAGTCAGAGAATTCATTGTAACTTCACTATATTCACATTATTTGGTTGACTACTTAAATATAATTCTTTTGTAGTTGATTTAGGCTAGATTTTAATATCTTTGGAGGAATCTCCTGATTATTAAGCTTGTATTTTGCTATTGCTTACGACACAATCCATAGTGGTCGAAAGCTATGAAAAGACAACCTCCTGCAGATGGAGTGCAGGAAAGAACTGTAAAGCAAATTGATGGTTCACAAGTTCTCCAAGTGTAAGAAGGAAGCTCTGTATTTGAGAATAAATATAACATCAACTGTCAGTACTCTAGCCTTCGTCTTTCACCTCCTCTTTTAGATCTAACCGACCTGCTTATGGATTTCGTAAAGAGTTTTTAAAAAGCTCCTCTAGACATTTTTAACATTTACTTCCATCTCTATTTTTCTTATTCCAATTTTAGGCTCCTTTTTAGATCCTTGTAGTCTTAATGATAAACGAAAGTTAAATCAGTCATCAATAAAAGTTAACATGATTATAAGATAAAGTACCATATGAATCGCAGGAATAGAAAGAACAACAGGAAAAAAAACCTTTTATATTCCTTACATTGCTATAGGAAGGAAGTTGTACCCCTTCCACCAGAAATTCTTTTAAATTATAGCTATATATATCGCACTAGACAAAGATCAATTTCCTTCGACCTCACAAAAAAATAAAAAAAATAAATACAGACCACATATATACAGATATTGATATGGCTCTTCTGTCTAGCTGTACATGAGTTTGGATAGAGTTTTGCATCTTATTAGCAGAAGTTATGACGCGTGGTATGAAATTTAGATTAGACGAAAGTCTGATACAATAAGGAATCAGAATTGAGTTCGTGCTCTGGAAAGTCCAGAATATATGATAACGACTATGCTTACAAGGAGATTCAAATTGAATAACTTAAGCTCTTACTTAGGAAAAGTTTAAATGTTATACAAAGGGAGTTGATAGATATGTGTGAATTCATTCTTTACGAGGAAACTTAAGCTCTTACTCAAGCTATAGCGAGAATATAATCAGCCGGACAGGGAAACTGCTAATTTATCTGATTCACAAATGAAATAATAGCAACTAAATGTCAGAGTGTTTACAATCAGATTGAGGACTTACTAATTGTTCCATAAGGAGTCAGTGACTTGTAATTAAAGCTGAATGACATAGTGAGGTTATCAAAGTTTAGATGTTGGACAACTAAGTTCCATTATGTATAATTCATTCGGTAATTGAAGTTTGTTATAGTAATCTTCACTCTCCAATATTCCTTGTAATCGAGTTTCACATGCCAATGAATGCGCACATATGATTTGTGCACTGTACCTAAATAGCGCAATTCTATTTTGAGAATAGAGATTCTACTAAGCTGGTTGCCACCAAAAAAGAGGGGTATGCCTTAAATCGAACCATATGGCTAAGTTTCTCATAATGTTACTCAAGATAGAAGAGTCGAGTGAACCAAAATGTACATCTCTTTATATTAACTGTTGCACTTTCATTTGAAATGAGCAATGATTCTTGGTCACTTATGTTTCGGCTAATGTGCCAGAATGATATTTTAAGTGGTTAGTATCTATACTTTATAAAATCATAGAGGAAATATGATGATAGTAACTACATTCTTTTTACTCCATGCATTTCATTCTTGATGGATGCATTTATTTTGGGTCCATTACGATGGTCGTCCGCTACTAATATCCAGATAGTTTGTTGTTTTCTTAACTTGTAAAATACATTTTGAAATAACAGGAGTATAAAAAGGGACAACGAGCTGCAGTGAGAGAGGAATCTTCGTAGTCCTGCTTTCGGAAAACATAAGAATGTATCCCCTCTCTACGTCTTATTATTCACCATTTTTCTTCCATGCCTTTATTTGAAAAGATGTGCAACTGTTTCCATATTTCTTTTTAAGAATGATAGTAGCATCTCAAATTCAATTACTCTTACTTGATTTTTGTTCATGTTACTTTGGATGAGTAGGAGGTTTCGGGAGCTATCTATTTGGCATGAATGAAGTTGTTGTCAAGCCATGAGTGCATAGTGACATTGAGTCGGTTTTTGAGGTTAGGATTGTTGTGAGCATGTTGTCTTTGTTCGAATATTTTTAAAGAATGGCATAAGTAAAGGGAAGGGTATGTGATGCATAGCCTAGAGCCTAATTGTTGCAAATAACCACGGTCATAGGTGCAGTGTGCTTTGAATGATAAGAGCTTAATTTTGTTTCGTCTACTATAGGATGGTTTGTTCGAGGACGAACAAAGGTTTAAGTGTGGGGTAGTGATGTTTGGCATATTTCGATATGTGTTGATGTTACTTTACCCATGTTTTAACCACTTCTTGATGTTATTTGATCTTTAAAATTCCCAACATGGTTTAATTATTGGTTTTATGACTAATTAAGTTATGTGTGACGATTTAAGGTGTTTGGAGTGCAAAATATGAAGAAAAGGTGGTCTAGCCAGAGGAAGAAGGGTTGGATGCGTCGCATCCAACCTAGAAAAACTACATCTTTCGTGCACCCTTAGCAGTGAAGTCAGCCCATAGCGTCCGCCATAGCATCCGAGACTGGGAAGTAGAACAGAAGGGTGGATGCGTCGCGTCCACCCTCACATGCAAAGTTAAGAAATGGAGGAACAAAGGGTGGATGCGAAGCATCCACCCTAGCATGCGAAGCTGAGAAGTGGAGGACGAGGTGGATGCGACGCATCCACCCTAGCATCAATCCCTGAAGCTGATTTGGATTAGAAATAGGAGAACTTTGGCCCACGACTTTGGTACGCAATATATAAGCCAAAAACGCCTCTTTTAGGTCATCTAACATATTGGGAAGGGGGAAAAAGCCACGACAAAGCTGTGGAGGCCGGAATTCATCAAGTTCCATCTTTCTCCCACCAAACTTAGTAATTTTTATGTTTCTTTATATGATTTGTTGTTTGGCTACCATGTCTATATGGAGCTAAACTTCACGTTCTAGGGTTGTGGTTCTTTCATGACTATTGTTATTCGGATATTGATTTTGACTTCTTGATTTATCATATTAGTTTATTTATTCAATCTTGCGCTTAATTATTTAATTGCTTGATCACCAATTGAATACTATCTACGAATCTAGAATTGAACTCGAAAGTGAGAATTCTATATTGCATATAGGATTGAGTAGGGCAAGTTCTTGAACTCGGGCATCGGGGAACGGATTCGTAGTTAGGATAGACATATACCTAATTACCTTGCTTGGTTGATTTACAGGAATTATAAATGCGTTCTTGTTGATTCTAACTCCATAGACATATAGGCGTTAGGTTAGCTTGAATAGGCGAGTAAGAACTCGACAGATTCTTATGAGCATTAACCCTGTCAACCAATAAGCTAGATAAATTAGTCGGTCAATTCAATTGAAGAATACAATAGGATTGTTAGATAGCCCATAACCCTAGATCGTTTTCATTACATTGATATCATTAAAATTTGCTCTTTCTCTGTTCAAAGTTTATTATTTATATTTTTCTTATTTAATTAGTTTAGAATAAAATATTTTTAGATTTAATTCTTGTTTAGATAATTGGGATAGTCTAATTTAGTTAATAGTTAATCATAAGTCCTCGTGGGTTCGACATCCGACTTTTAGTCACTTTATTACTTGACGACCGCGTATACTTGCGTGAGTGTGTTTGGTCGCAACAAGTTTTTGGCGCCGTTGCCGGGGACTTAGAAATTTGCTATTTTTCTAGATTAGACATTTTTTTTATCTATTCATGTTTTTTTTATTATTTTATTTTAGTTAGTATTTTTTATTTATTTTAGCATGGCATCTTGGAATAAAAATTGTTCGAATGATGGTTATTCTTATTTTGATGATCCTTGTCCATATTGTGGAGGACCCCACTGGTGGAAAAATTGTCAGAATGTTCCCAGGAGCGAGTTGTGCGCACAATCTCAATCCTTTGAGTGGAATATTTGTAATATGTGTGGTGGTCAAGATGGCCATTGGGATGGTTGTCCTAATTTTGTTCATCCTTCTCTGAGCCCTTATTATGATCTTTCTAATGATATTTCTGAGTTTGATAGGGGCAATGAAGTGCAGGATATGGAGCCTGATGCATATATTAGGGATATTCTGAGGCAAGTAGCAGAGCAACAGGATGAACTCAAAAAAGATATGAAAAGAATGAGGGCAGCAATCACAAGAATGAAGGCCAATATGGAAGAATTGAATGAAGAGAGCGAGTACCAGCAAGAGAAAATTTTTGAAAAAGAGGAGATTTTGAGCCAAACTTGGCTGGCAGAACAGGCTGAAAAGTTAGAAATATATGAAGCTCAACATGAGGAACTTACTGATGGGATGAGACACTTTATAGAGGGAAGATCTAAACTGGGACAAGGGATCTATAAATTTGTCACTACTATTCACGACTTGCAAGATAAATTAAATGCAAAGGTTGTTGCGTCTATCGCCCAACAAAATAGTAATGAGTTGTCAGAAGCTGAAAAGGAGCTTATACGCCAAATTGAGGAGCTAAAAGTGGAGAGCCAATCATTCGAGCATATTTCTGTTGATGATGCCCATGTTGAGAAAAGTACACTAGAGCCATGCGAGGTAGCAGATAATGTTATATTTGAAGACTCTAATGTGTGCACATATGAGGATATAAATAGTAATACAATTCTAAAGTTGGGGCGTGTTGGTCCTCATTCTAAACATTTTTCGACATTGTATTTGGATGATGACATGGAAATCGAGTCATCTAAGCCTTTGGAGGAGTCAATGGAAGAGGAACATGATGCCTATATTTTTGAATTTGTCATGCCAAAAAGCAAAAAATACATTCCTCATCTAAAGGCCGAGAAGTGTAGAGTGAAAAATTTATTACTTGGCCTGGTTATCTTTGTAGCCCCACCACTGGAGCATAGCCGCAAACTGGATGCCATGTTAGGGGCTCAATTCATAAGTTCGAGGTGGAGGCAAAAAGTGGTTCACGTCGTGCCGCTACGTTAAATCAGGCGCTTGTTGGGAGGCAACCCAGCGTTACTGCTTTCTTTTATTTTTGTTTACTTTTTATTTTATTTTATTTTTATTATTTTGTAGTATTTATTTTTGTTTTGTAGGATTATGAGCATAGGAAGCAAAGCCATTAGAAGAGTGCAAAAGCGAGCTAGATGGTGAGGACTAAGTGTGGGGTGCCCACACAAAGGACGATGCCTGGGGGAAGTCTGAGTACCTCGTGAGCCGCTATTGCTTCGGCCTTTGGCCTACCAGGGAGTCTCGTTTACCCTCTTATTATTTATAATGTGCATTGAGGACATTGCAAAATTTTAAGTGTGGGGTGAGGAGATCGTTTGGATGAGTTTCTGTGCTATTTTAGCTTAGTTGTAGTACTCATTCTTAAGTGTAGTAGCTTTTGTGAAAAAAAAAAAAAAAAAAAAAGAAATTAAAAAAAAAAAAACGAAAAAGTAGAAAAATTGGACTTTTCCCGACGATTGATCTCCTAGACAGTTTTCTTGAGGGATTAAAGTCTAAACAAAAATTCAAAATATGTCTTTTAGCTTTCTTTAGGTAGTAATAATCCCCTGTGGTTTTTCTTTGTGCCTCGGTTCTTTTCCATGGGATGTAGTTTGAACCGGGTAGTTTTTTTCTTTCCGAGTAGATTAGGAATTTAGGGAATAAAAGGAGCAAGAATGATGAACCTAGGCGCCCTTGACTTGTTTGATAGTAACATATTTATACTTTCGCATGTGTAGTATCTTCTGTATGATTTGAATTTATTGATGATGCCTTGTTAAATTGGATAGCATGTTTTGTGGCGCCTATGTCTCGTTTACATGACTTATGTTCACCTTGTGTTTAATACTTAATATCTCGTGGCTCCGTGAATACTTGCATTGCTTGAGAGTCGGAATGTGATCGTCCTTAGTGAGTCATGTGCCATGTGTGGTGAGGTTTTTTGTGTTGTCCATGTATTGTACTTGTGTCTAGAACTTGCCCGGTATGTGAGTTGAAGCGAAATTTTAGGTGATGCTCGGTTTGAAAAATGATTTTAGGATTTCTTTGATCTTTTTGAGCTTATTGCTTATCACAAATAAAATCTATCCCTAGTTAACCCTTTTGAGCTTGTAGACCTTTTATTTGGTACCCACATTACAAGCCTATACCCTTTTTATTCTTAATTGATATTGTTTTGATCCTTTTACCTCTTAAAGCACTTTAATTGTTAGATGAGCGCTAAAAGAAGTAAGAAGGGACTAAGTGTGGGGTGACTTTTGAGTGGAACCAATGAAAGAAAGAAGGGTACACTTATTTTGTAAAATAATACACCACTAGCGGAAATTGAAAGAAAAAAAAAAAAGAGAAAAATCTGGAATAAAAAGAAAGAAAAATATAAATGAATAAATTGTTATCTTGTTCTTGCTAGTAGGTATGAACTAAAGTAGTGCTTAAAGAAAAAGGGACTGTTTTGGGGGTGATATTGTTTGTGAAATTGAAGTGGGGTTGAAGAAAAAAAATGCTTAAAGTAATTTTGTGATGTATTAAAGTGCTTAGGAGGGTGAGTCACTATTCCTTAAATATATCCTACCCGTCCCTTAGCCCACATTACAACCATGAAAAAGTCCTAATTGATTTTAGATCGAGCGAGCTTACATTAGTAGAGATTTACATTAAGGGCAAGCCTATGGTACTAATTTCATGCATGTGACTTCTTTGTGAGAGTGAGCGATTTTCTTTGATATATGTGAGTCATTAAAATATATTTGATCATGAGATTCGAATGTGTGGATTGAACTCGCTCTCTTGTTCTTGTTGTGAGGGCACATGGTTTCACGAGGGATAGGTAACGTTATTAGACTTCTCTATGATGTTGGGTGTTCAAGCCATGAGTGCATAGTGACATTGAGTCGGTTTTTGAGGTTAGGATTGTTGTGAGCATGTTGTCTTTGTTCGAATATTTTTAAAGAATGGCATAAGTAAAGGGAAGGGTATGTGATGCATAGCCTAGAGCCTAATTGTTGCAAATAACCACGGTCATAGGTGCAGTGTGCTTTGAATGATAAGAGCTTAATTTTGTTTCGTCTACTATAGGATGGTTTGTTCGAGGACGAACAAAGGTTTAAGTGTGGGGTAGTGATGTTTGGCATATTTCGATATGTGTTGATGTTACTTTACCCATGTTTTAACCACTTCTTGATGTTATTTGATCTTTAAAATTCCCAACATGGTTTAATTATTGGTTTTATGACTAATTAAGTTATGTGTGACGATTTAAGGTGTTTGGAGTGCAAAATATGAAGAAAAGGTGGTCTAGCCAGAGGAAGAAGGGTTGGATGCGTCGCATCCAACCTAGAAAAACTACATCTTTCGTGCACCCTTAGCAGTGAAGTCGGCCCATAGCGTCCGCCATAGCATCCGAGACTGGGAAGTAGAAGAGAAGGGTGGATGCGCCTTAGCATCCGCACCTGGGCAAAGCTGAGAAGTGGAGGACGAGGTGGATGCGAAGCATCCACCCTAGCATGCGAAGCTGAGAAGTGGAGGACGAGGTGGATGCGACGCATCCACCCTAGCATCAATCCCTGAAGCTGATTTGGATTAGAAATAGGAGAACTTTGGCCCACGACTTTGGTACGCAATATATAAGCCAAAAACGCCTCTTTTAGGTCATCTAACATATTGGGAAGGGGGAAAAAGCCACGACAAAGCTGTGGAGGCCGGAATTCATCAAGTTCCATCTTTCTCCCACCAAACTTAGTAATTTTTATGTTTCTTTATATGATTTGTTGTTTGGCTACCATGTCTATATGGAGCTAAACTTCACGTTCTAGGGTTGTGGTTCTTTCATGACTATTGTTATTCGGATATTGATTTTGACTTCTTGATTTATCATATTAGTTTATTTATTCAATCTTGCGCTTAATTATTTAATTGCTTGATCACCAATTGAATACTATCTACGAATCTAGAATTGAACTCGAAAGTGGGAATTCTATATTGCATATAGGATTGAGTAGGGCAAGTTCTTGAACTCGGGCATCGGGGAACGGATTCGTAGTTAGGATAGACATATACCTAATTGCCTTGCTTGGTTGATTTACAGGAATTATAAATGCGTTCTTGTTGATTCTAACTCCATAGACATATAGGCGTTAGGTTAGCTTGAATAGGCGAGTAAGAACTCGACAGATTCTTATGAGCATTAACCCTGTCAACCAATAAGCTAGATAAATTAGTCGGTCAATTCAATTGAAGAATACAATAGGATTGTTAGATAGCCCATAACCCTAGATCGTTTTCATTACATTGATATCATTAAAATTTGCTCTTTCTCTGTTCAAAGTTTATTATTTATATTTTTCTTATTTAATTAGTTTAGAATAAAATATTTTTAGATTTAATTCTTGTTTAGATAATTGGGATAGTCTAATTTAGTTAATAGTTAATCATAAGTCCTCGTGGGTTCGACATCCGACTTTTAGTCACTTTATTACTTGACGACCGCGTATACTTGCGTGAGTGTGTTTGGTCGCAACAAGTTTTTGGCGCCGTTGCCGGGGACTTAGAAATTAGCTACGTGACTAAGTTAAGCTTTTATTAGATATTTGTTTTCAAGTTTTAATTTTCAGTTTGCCTGGTTTGTGTCAACGCAGGGTTTACTCTCGAATGCAGAGGAGTAGAAGTGCAAACAACCTCATTCCTCTTGATCCAGAAATCGAACGAACATTACATAGAGTGAGAAGGGAACACGAAGCTAGAACGAGAATAGAAAGAGATTTGGACATCGCAATCCAACCACAGCCAATAGATATGGCAGGCAATGAAGAGCGTCCGGTAATCGAAGCCGCAAGGCCCAATCTTGCGAATATGACTCAGGCTATTGTGAAGTGCTCTTAGACCAGGTAATACAAACATAGTTATGTCACTTACTGGATCAAAGTAGATTTGCTAGATGCAAGAAAGTGGCAGCAAAGGTTAGACAATTTTGTGCTTCCAATGATCAAAGTTTTTGAAGATTTGTTGCGACTAAGTCATTTTCTCGATATTCAAGTCATTTTCTCAATATTCTATTGATGACTTATGCCTCACTTGAAATATAAAATATACATTACTACAGCTAAATTCCGAAACAATGTCCTTCTTGCTCAAAAAACTCTGTTAAACTTATTGATGCTTTAGTTCCCTGTACTTAAAAGTATGACCCATGAGGTTGGGAGCTCCACATGTTATTTAGTAAACCAGAAGTATCTATCTTCTCTTACCGTCAATCAATGCTTCATTCCGTCGATTGGTATGTAGAATACAACAATGAAGGTAAACTCCATTCTGTAAATCTATAAGAAGAAAGGTTGCCCGGGTTAGAGAGAACCTTTCCGACAATATAGATTCCATATCCAAAATGCTTGGGAGGAACCTTCAATATCTAATCCCACGTGGAACCTGTCCTAAGAATCCATATAGTTAATATAAGACCTTTATATTTATTAAACACCGACTGCATAGATTATTTAAAACTGTTTCTATCTCCAAAGAAAATTGAATATCTGACTGACAGGGCTATCCAAAGCAATGTTGCTAATTTGAAGAAATTAAAGAATGGGATGAGAAATAGATAGATCCCTATCTCTTAAGATGGGGCAATATACATAGTTTAGCCATGACTATATTAAAAATACCAACCACACATAGTAGCTAATTGAATCCATATTGCCAGTTCAGTATCCCTTGTTGCTATTGCATATTTAATCTAAACAAAAGTAGCATTGCATAGAAAAATATTGTGAGGCTGACTGCACTGCAATTATAAAATTGACACAGCATTTGTTGGGGCATGCGTTGTGTGTAACTAGATGGTTTTACCGAACTGGCTCGGTTAATTGTATATTTACATCATTTCTTTGTTCTTTCTGGTGACATTATTAGAATTATGTCGGCGTTTTTGCACAGTGCCACTTATTCTCTATTCCTTTTCTTGGAGTAAGCAGCCTACAATCTTGACGTAATGGGAGGACTTCGCTCAGATTGTCGGAAGCACCCTAGCTGCACAGGCTGCTGAATATCCAGTAATTGTAGCAAAACGAGTTGCACGAACCAACTATGCCGGTATGGAAAGAATAGAGCTTTCTTTGTACCCGTAGAGAACTGCTATGAATTCTTTACTAACAAAATTTAAACAATATGGGATTATTATTGTCGGCAAGGTACAACTTGGTCATACTGATAAATTCACCATATTCCTAAGTTGGAGAACCTATGAACTGGTATGAAATAAATATTAATGTAATCGAGTTTTATATTTCATTAGTTAGTTCATGTGAATGAAACATATGCGGAAAGACATACAATTAGCAAGCTATACGTTCAAACTCGCATTTTCAGTTAAATAACAATTTGACCATATGTATCCTGAACTCCATACAACGATCTTACCTCATTCTAAATATCAAGAAAATGTTACTGTTGAAAAGATATTTGAAACATGAAATCTAAAACATTTCAGCTTGGTTTTGCTTTGTATATTTAGATGTGCAAATGAAATAGAGTTTATCAAAATAATTCAATCTGTTAAAAAATTGGAAATATTCTGAAAAAACAAACTTAATGTCGCAGACGATATTGCTACCCAAATGGGTAAGTTTAATAAGACACTAATTTTACATCACGGACCAAACTTCATGTACATTTTAAGCTTCTCACAAGATCTCTCCAATGAGCCAATCGAGACGATACCTCAAATAACAAAGCTTCAGAATGATTACCTGAAACTCATACATTTTAATTTCACAGATTAACCATACGACATACTAGAAGTTATCAGGTTCGGGCCCGGGCTCAGAACGGGCCAATCCTCACTAGTACTATTTAGAAGCGGGAGTGAAGCTCCTCTTCGGCGTCCTGCTCTCGGGTGTAATTACATTTATACCCTTAGGTTTTCTTATTACCCACATTTTCTTAGGCCCATTTATGTAAAATTATTTTGCTCTTGGGCGGTGGCCTACCAGCCCTCCATCATTTGCTCTCTGTTTCTCTCTGTTGCTGGTCAACATTTTTGTCCGCCGAAGCACCGAGTGTCTCGTGTTGCTCATGAGTCATGACCTCATCCGCTCTTTCTTAGTTCTCCTCTTCCCTTCTGCTCTGTCTTCGCAAAACAGCCCTAAGAGGCGGAGGAATAAGCAAAGTGCTTGTTTCATCGTCCTCTTGTTTTTCATCTGATTCCGATGTCTTTCTGCAAATAGCAAATACGACCTTGAAGCTCTTCATATTAATATAACATTTAGATGAATTTTAGGGTTTCGAATATCGAATTTTAATTGTTTTTGTTTGTCGTCTCCGAATATTGATTAGTTGTTAAAGGTACCGTTGATTGGAGACTCAGAGATACTGAAGAGTAGTTTATTGCTTAGTTCGCTTCGGATGGGTTTTATGGAAATCATTGAATGCATATGAACAAGCACCGTACTTCAAATGGGTACTTGTGATGAGTCTGTTTGTATATGCCCAAGTAAGTGTAATGTATGGATGTGCACTCTATGTAATGTATTTTATGTACTTACTGTATTGTTATTTTGGTGGTGATGGTGACTTTTCGGATGATTGTGATGTTATGTTTTTTTTATGCTCAGACGTTGATTGGTGAACGGCAACACAATTGGTATTAAATTAATTAAAAGGATGAAAGAATGGTATTGACACTTATAAAGTGTTTGATAAAATGTTCTTTCGGAAAATCTGGTATGTTCTTTTAGAGATGGCTATGATAGCATCACATTGATACTCCTCTGTCCTTAGCACTACCATGAGCGTAAACTTGAAATTTAGAAATTAGATTGTTCATTTTTTGCATGAATTTATCCATTTATTGCAAGAAAAAATTTTGAAACTGATTTTTTTTGGGAGTAAATAATAGGTGGAATATTATTACTTTAATGTAAATTATTAAAAGTAGCAATAAATAATAATTATTTTTTCCTGGCAATACGATGAGATTGAATAGGAATACGACGACTCAATACAGAGGTACTAAGGCATTGACCCGCAATGGCATGACTGAAGAAGCTATAAGGATTTTTAATTGACCCTTAACCAGATTACAATAACATTGTGTTATTAGTAAAACGGGAAGGGTCTTATGTCCATTTTCGTTAGAAGTTGTGGGCCTACAAATTATATGCCTTTGATATTGCGTTAAATTAATCAATTTTAGATCGCTGAATCGGTTATGATTCTGCATCTTCTGTTTTTCTAGCATCATAAGAAAGTGGTTGGTTTCATTCTTATACCGAGTTTTTTCCATATTTTTGCGGCTTAGTGGGACTTAAAAAAATCTGAATTACACCAAGAGGGTCATAGGCTAATTTAACTTGAAGTACTATAAGACCGTATCCTGTTAAGAGGTGAGAAATTTTACACACTATTTTTGATAATCTTTAAAATTATTGTTTCTTAATTTCATAAAAGGTGCTTGACATAAATTATGATTGTATTGGCTGTTTTAGTCTCCAGGTGTGTGCCTGAAAGTTTCTTTATTTAGAAGTGCTAAAGCTGGTCTGAATTATATTAACATCATATAATTGTTGTACATATTAAACGTTGCAATTGTGGATGTGTCAGATAGCTTGATGGTGCTAACAGTATTTCACTAAGAGCAGTTGCTTGTATCCTGTCTTGGGAGTTTTTAATCAGCGTGAGAAATGAATAAGGAGAATGTCAGGTAACCAAAGCGGCTGCCAGGTAATTTTTCTCAATTGTTGCTTTTTTTTTTTTTTTGTTTTGTTTTTAGGTCTAATTTTTATGTGATTCTTGTATCTTGTATAGGTTTTCCTGATAGGTTTCATTGGGCAGTGGAATTTTAAATTGATTCTGACCTTGGATAGCTATTGATTCAGAATTTAAAATTATCAAAATTTATTTTTATTAGAATATTGAATCTTGAGACCGTGTTCTTTATTGCTATTGGATTTGCCTTCCCTGTATGCTAAGAATATGGATGATGAATGAAGTAAAATATCTTATGGAAAAAATATGATCTGGGGAGAGATTGGGAGGAAACTTTCAATTTCAGAGTAGGACGATAAAAATGGTATACTTGGAATTCCCTATTATTTGCTCTCAAAGGTTGCCGTTTAACTGGCTTCTATAGGCGAGTAGAAGCTTTTGAAGCAACTGGAGTGACACTCCTCTTTGATTAGTTATTCTGTGAAAACAGCTTTCCAGTTTTGAGTAAACTTTGGCAATCTGAAATGCTGAAATTATCATATGCATATATATGAATAGACTTATTCTAGGGATGAGAGTCTGGTTCGCTTCTCTTATTTGGAGCTCTCAATTGAGCTGATGGTGACTCCCAACTTTTTCTTGGAGGTTCAAGCGGATGACTAAATTGCATTTCATTCCGAAATGAACTACATGATTCTTGCGAACTACATCAGATTCTTTAGATAAATGATTACTAGCTTTTAGAGTGGATTTTTCCTTGGCTTTATTTATTGTCGCTATTGTTGTCTTAGTCAACAAGATGGGGAACTTGTTAATAGCCACTATTTTCCTCTTACTGATCATTTTGCATCTGCATGGCCTCGGGCCCCAATTTTCTTGTCAAGACTTACCGATAGTCTAAGTTTAGCCAACTCCATTCTTTTTCATTTGTTTCAAGTTTTCCTTTATTCTGGTCTTTTAATAGAAGCACCCCTACAAATTATTACAGACAATCTTCCCAGTGAATGACCGTACCCCAAATTGACACAGGAGAATAAATAGAATGTAGTAGGACGCTTGAGAAAATCACTTTCATACTGCAACGTCAAACCCCTAGCATACCTGGTGAGCCACCATTAATAATTGACTTAGAAAGGTGAATGTCTTGGCTAGAAAAGGCGCAGTGGATAAATATTTAGTGAACGAAATATTCTTTTTGAAGATAAAGATAGAGGGACTTGAACCCTGCAATTTGGATATAAGCTTGTGTTGGCAGGCAAGCCGCATGCTTCTTTACCTAGATGATTGTGTTTGTAATAGTCTTCTATGTATCCTTCCAAATATAATCTGATGTTCTCAAAGGGACGTATTTGTAATAGTGTTGACCAACAATAAAATAATATTTTTTCAGGATCATAAATTCCTTTTAGGATCATATGAGGGACGTGTTTGCATCATATGTTGCAGAGTTTATTGTGGTGCTTTAAATTCTTTTTATTTCTTGTGCATTTCGTCTGTTTAAATAAATCTGCTGACACTTCCTCAATGCATTGCTTTCTCTCAACAAATATTAATTTTTTTGCTTTTGTTGTTGTGTCACTGATCTACTCTGAGTAATTCCTGCAGAAATTAAAATCGTTTTGAGAACTCTACAAGTATAAATTTTTTTTTCAAATGACCACGCAGATTCTCCTCAAATGTCAAAGAAAGATTGATGTACAGGGATTATTTAGAGATATTCCTGATCTTAATTCAAGGAGGAGACATTTGAGTAAGAGGCTGAATATTTTAAGAGACCAATTGATCAAGTGATCACAAGGAGAAGAATTGTTAAATTTCATTGCCATCAAACGACATAAGCTATAATAGCTCCTTTATCTAACCCTTCTTGCAAGGATCTGATTGGTTCCACCTATTGATACCATACCACTTCGTAAGCGCAACATCAGAAGTAGAAAAGCGGACAAGCTTAGACTTACCAATTATTCTCTCAAGAATCTGGTATCTTCTTGGTGAAGTAAGAAAACGAAAAAGAGATCCAATATATTCTATTATTGTTAGGTTCGCCGGTCTCTTTTTTCCTTCCTTGTGCAATTTTTATTTTTTTGCTTTTGCTTTCTGCTTTCTTATTTTTGGGTCGCGTTGATTGATCTCTTTGGAGATTCAAAATCAAGTTGGTCCATGGATTGGTAGAATCTTTTCATAGGCGTGTGACTTTGGAGAATATTGAAACAAGGATAATTTGCCGAGCATTTGTCTTTCATTTTTCCAACGCAGAGCTTGATGTTTAGGGACATGCTCGAGTGCCGGCTTTGCTTTTGGAGGAATCAAAAAAGCGTTTGAGCCTTCCAACCTGAATTTCTGTCTCTAACCTTTAGTTATTTATGTTGAGGAAACCTCTTGATTATTAGCCAAGCAAGGAGTTAGAATGAACCCGATGACCAAAATTTCATTTTTTATCCGAGAAGCTCTATCATCCAAAATATAACTGCCAGAAATGCTTTTTTGAGAAAACACTACCCGAAATATTTTAATATACGCATTCATCTCAATTTAAAAACTTTCCTCCAACCAGTGCACATTGATCGAAAACATTGTTCTCTTATTCTAGATTTGTTGGCTGGCTCTACAGTGACATTGATTTGACGCTACTTTGACCTCATGGAAATGAACATTCTTTACATATATATTTGTTCCTGTTTTGGCCCTCCCTCCTTGTGGCATGGGAGACAGATTCATCACGGTGGAAGCTTTTCCAGGTTTGATGGTAAACAATACCTAGCATATTGAAACTTGTGAATCACTACTCTAGCAAGTTGAATTCAGTATAGATGTTTAGTCATTTGACATTAAGGACTATCTTGTTGAACAAATTATTTTATGTTACTTTTTGGTAGTTAACTTTCCTAATGCGTGATTATGTCTTAAGTAAATAGAGTTCAATTAGTTTAATTTGGTTGAACAAGTTGTGTTTCACTGTTTTGTGAGTAGTTTTTTGCATCAATATAAAAGGGGTAGGACGAAAGCATACCTCGCCGAAGGAAGGATTATACTAAACGTAATATCCAGGTCAAAAGTATTACTTGACTCTCGCATGCCCTGCTCGAAAAAAATTCCGTTCTTCCTCTTCTTCCCTGAGGTCTGTTTTAAATTTAAAAATGTCAATATTTACTCTATGAAGGTCAATGTCTTGTTAAAAGTTGGGAGTGTAGTTTGTTTGAGTTGCAAAGTTTAAATCTTCTGTGGTTCTCTTATGCAGGAATTTGTTGTATTTGTTAGACCTGGTTTTTTCGGGAAAGATGTACAATATATCACTTGTTAGCATCTCTTACATGTGTATACCTGGTTCGTTACACTTTGCTGCATACCTCGAGGATGTATATTAATTTTATTTCCGAATGCGAAGAAACTATCTTGTGTATATACAGTTTTTATAGATTGTTATAGATTAACTTCTACTATTCTATTAAGGTTCTTTAGAATATATGGTGTGTGTAATGTCATATATAAGGGGGATCTCAATAGTCTTGCCCATGAACCATGTTTTTTTTTGTTTGCATGAAACCAAGAGCACTAGCGGAGCACAATGCTGGTTAGTGTAGGAAATTCATTAAAAAGGAAAAGTAAAAAAAAAGGCCTGTGTAACATATTGTATATAAAATGAAGGACAAGGAAAATCAAATGGAACCTTTGGGTCTATTGTCATGTATTACCCTATAAGGTTCAGGCCGCAAAGATGGATCTATTTGATTGAAAGGAAGTGTACATTTATAAAGTGCTTCTGATGATGTTACTTTTTTGTAGCTTGTACATTTATATTTCGCTACTCAATAAAGTATATTGGTCATGTAACTAATGTAAATAGTTGTTGAAAGATTCAACAATAATCTTATCTCCTTTGTGGCTTGAATTTGCTTTCTTCCTTCTACAATCTGAGAGATTAAAAAACATCAAGTTTTATCCATAGTTTGTTTGAAGAGCTCAATGGAAGAGAGGAATAAAGAAAGTAGAAGCCTAGGATCAACAGAAAGCTATTCTCAGGGAAGGACTCATACATGCCAACTAATTTGAGTGCTTGTGATGATCCAAAAAGTCATCTTATGTTTTAGAATTCGAATCTGAGCTTTTAAGTCTTAAAAATTTTATTTTTATCCTCCTTGATTTGTGTGCGCAGTCCGGGCAGGTTTCTGAAAAGCTTTTATTTTGAAAACTAATGAAAATAAGAATTTTTGCCTTAAAAGTTGATTTTAGTTGACTTCGGTCAACATTTTTGGTAAACGGGCCTGGATCCGTGGTTTGACGGTCCCGGTAGGTCCGTATCAAATTATGGGACCTGAGCGTATGCCCGGAATCGAATTTGGAGGTTCCTAGCTTGAGTTATGAATTTTTGATGAAATTAAAAGTTTGAAAATTATTTGTTTCTAAGAATTGATTGATATTTGGCATTGTTAGTATCGGGTCCGTATTTTGATTCTGGAGTCCGATAGAGGTTCATTACGATATTTAAGACATGTCTGTGAAATTTGGTGAGAAATGGAGTTGATTTGATGTGATTCGGACGTCCAGTTGAGAAATTAGAAGTTTTAAAGTGTTCTTGAGAATTTCATTTGAATTGGTGCTAAATTTAGAGTTCTAGGTGTTATTTTGGCGATTTAATCGCGCGAGCAAATTCGTAAGATTTTTTGGACTTGTGTACATGTTTGGTTTGGAGCTCCGAGGGCTCGGGTGAGTTTCGGATAGGCCACAGGATGTTTTCGACTTGGGAAAAATCTGGTTTTCTGCAGATTCTGCTGTCTCTCATATCCTTCTTCGCGTTCGCGAAGGTCCTCTCGCGAACGCGAAGAGTAATCTGATGAGGCTGAGACTTCATCTTCGCGAACGCGAAGGCCTGGTCGCGGAATTACCCTTCGCGAACGCGACCGGCTAAACGCGAACGTGAAGCATGTGGGGACCTGGGGGGAGGGGGGGCTTTGGTCGTTCCTTCATCGCGAACGCGAGCAACGTCTCGCGGACGCGAAGGCCAGGGGGAGTAACGTCTCGCGAACGCGAAGGCTTGGCAGTCTGAACTCTTCGCGAACGCGACAGTGGCCTCACGAACGCGGTGCACACTATCGCCCAGCACTTAACAGAACCCAAAACGGGATTTTTGCCAAACATCTCATTTTTCTCAAAAACCAAACGGTGAGGGGCGATTTTTCAAGAGTCTTCCTTCCCCAAATTGTTGGTAAGTGATTCTAAAATCATTTTCTTTCAATTACCCATTGCATTTCTTGAATTTTAAACCTAAAATCTAGAGTTTTCATGGTAGAATTAGGGGTTAGGGTAGAAAATAGGGATTTCGGAAATTTGGGAATTTAGACCTCAATTTGAGGTCGGATTCCAAAACTAATTACATATTCGGGCTCGGGGTGAATGGGTAAAAGAATTTTGGTCCGAACTTCGGGTTTTGACCAAGCGGGTACGGGGTCGATTTTTTGACTTTTTGGAGGAAAATTTGAGAAATTTAATTTATGCAATATAATTGATTACTTTAGCAATATTTGATATTACTGAGTCATTTTTGAATAGATACGAGTGGTTTGGAGGTGAATTCCAAAGTAAAGGTTGTGATTGAGAATTAAATGGCCTTCGGAGCGAGGTAAGTGTTGTGTATAACCCTGACTTGAGGGAATTAGGAACCTTAGATTATTTGCTAAGTGAAATTCATGTGAGCGGTGTATATGTGAGGTGACGAGTACCTATGTGTCGCCAATTTACCTGTTTTTCCATGTTTCTCTGCTTTTCTGATATTGTCTCATTCCTATGCCAAATTGCTACGTGTTATACTAGTGTTGTCCAAATTATCATTCTTATTATGTTTACGAATTTTCTGGTGATAACTGAGTTTTTATTTCAAAGTTGAGATTGATATTATGGAACCAAATGGAAGTAAGGTTTGTACATGTTATTCTATCTCCCTGTTGTTATTTATGCATTGCATTATGATAAGGGAGAGTGTTAATGCACGAAGGGTGATGGCAATGCCGTGCCATATTGTTAGTGTTAATGCACGAAGGGTGATGCCGTGTCATATTATGAGTGTTAATGCACGAAGGGTGATGCCGTGCCATGATATGAGAGTAAAATCATGAAGGGTGATGCCGTGTCGTTTCTATAAATTTTATGGTGAGATTGAGAGTAAAAGCACGAAGGGTGATGCCGTGCATTTTTCCTTACTATATTCACTATTCATGTTGATTCATGGTATATTGACTGCTTCAGTGATCATTCTGTTGTAGTTCTTTATCTTGTATTCCCCTCAGTATGTTTCCCCTCCCGACATTTCCTGTTTAGTCCTTCATTCCTGTTATTTGCGTATACACTGTTAAATTGTACATGTTGATTCGTAGGTGCCTTGCCTTAGCCTCGTCACTACTTCGTCGAGGTTAGGCTCGACACTTACCAGTACACGGGGTCGGTTGTACTGATGTTGCACTCTACACTTTCTGTGCAGATTTTGATACCGGCTTAGGTTGATCGAGATTTGCTATTGGTCCGTTGTTCGGAGACTCAAGGTAGATCTGTCGGCGTTCACAGACCTTGAAGTCCCCATCAGAGCTCCAGTGAAAACGGGACTTAAATCTGTGTTTTAATTGTGATGAGAAGTACCACAAAGGTCACCGCTGCTCAAAAACATCCCAGCTTCTTCTTCTTCTCACTAGTGAAGAATCACCAGACGAGCAACATTCTCCTTCCTCCGATAATACACTTGACCTATCTTCATCTCCGCCTACCTCCGATAACCCGTTATTGCCTTCTATCAGTTATCTTGCTTTATCAGGTGGTCCTATTCCTACTGCAATCTGCCTTACAGCTCAGGTTAAGGGTCTTTCCGTAAAAGTTTTTCTGGATGGCGGCATCACACATAATTTCATCCACCCTAGAGCTGCCCAATTTCTTAAAGTTCCAGTGAGAGCTCCTCCAATTTTCAGGTAATGATCGGCAATGGCAGTTTGTTGAAATACCACGGTGTTGTGCGTCAGCTACCTCTTACCATCCAAGGGTTCACCTTCAGTACTGATTTCTATGTTATTGACTTTCATGGGGCCGATTTAGTGTTAGGTGTTGTATGGTTGGCGACTCTTGGTCCCACTGTCACTGATTATGCAAAACGATTATTTAAATTTGATTCTAATGGTGAGACGATCCGTTGGATTGGGGATCCTATTCAATCTGTTGAGGAGGTCTAATTTACCTCGCTTAGGCGTTTAACCGAAACTCATTCCGTTTTGGGATTCTTCCGTTTGGAGTTGCTTTCGATGGCTGAGTCATCTTCTCCGGCTTTGTCGTCTGATCTCACTGAGCTTTTGGATTCTTATTCTGACCTTTTTGCTATGGCTACAGTCTTGCCACCCCCTAGGCCTCAAGATCATCGTATTCCTCTTATTCCAGGTTCTGCTCCAGTAAAGGTTCGTCCTTATCGCTATCCCCATTTTCAAAAGACCGAAATTGAATGACTAGTCTATGAGATGCTTCAAGCTGGGATAATTCGTCCAAGCTCTAGTTTATGTTCATCCCCAGTTCTTTTGGTGAGGAAAAAGGATGGTACATGGCGTTTATGTGTGGATTATCGCGCCTTGAATTCAATCACTGTCAAAGATATGTTCCCAATTCCCACCATTGACGAGCTTTTTGATGAACTCCATGGAGCTTGCTTTTTCTCTAAACTTGATTTATTGGCTGGATATCATCAGATAAGGTTGCATCCTTCTGATGACTGATATTGCCAAGACTGCTTTTCGCACACATGAGGGCCACTATGAGTTTATTGTCATGCCTTTTGGACTGTCAAATGCGCCATCCACCTTCCAGGCAACTATGAATTCTGTTTTTAAACCATTCCTTCGCCGTTTTGTCCTAGTTTTCTTCGATGACATTTTGGTCTATAGCCCGTCTTGGTCGGATCATCTTTCTCATTTACGAATGGTCCTTGATCTCCTTCGCCAAAATCCCCTTGTTGTGAAGCGCTCCAAGTGCAAGTTTGGGCAGAATTCCATAGACTATCTGGGACATGTAATCTCGGCAGCGTGATTACAAGTTGACCCGGCAAAAATTCATGCCATTACCGCGTGGCCACCCCCAGCCTCTGTTAAAGATGTTAGGGGATGTTTGGGTCTTACCGGATATTATCGTCGATTTGTTAAGCATTACGCTCAATTGGCATCTCCTATGACTGATCTTCTTAGAAAAGATGCTTTTTCCTGGACAGATCGAGAAACCAGAGCTTTCACTATGTTAAAAGATGCCTTGAGCTCTGTTCCTGTTCTCGCACTGCCCGATTTCAACAAAATATTTACAGTTGAGACTGATGCTTCTGGCACTAGCATGAAGAGGGCCCACCCAGATCAAGGACAGGGACTCACCGGAACGAAAGAGGTATGCCCTTCTATTATCCGCTCACAATTTTTGTGTGTCACCTACAGAAATAGTCCAAGCCCTGGAGAAGCTCGGACCAAAGGTGAAGTGGCCACAAAAGATGAGGTCGGACCCGAGTACTAAAAATCGGACGCTATTTGCGAGTTCCACCAAGAGAGAGGGCACAAAATCAAGGATTGCATCGCCCTAAGATAGGAGGTAAACATGCTACGACAAGGACACCTCAAAGAGTTGTTGAGAGACTGAGGAAGGACCAACTTTGCCAGAGGTCGTGAACAACATCAAGGACCGCCGAAACCGCCCTTGCCGACCCGCACCATCCACATGATCATCGGCGGCAGTGATGATGCTTCCATCAACAATGTGAAGTTCACCACAACCCACAAACTCAAACGGTCAATCACCTACAAACATTATGTTGAACTCGAAGAAAGTATCATCTTTGATAATTCAGATACCAACGGTTTGGTTTTCCCTCACTATGATGCCCTTGTTATCACTTTATGAATTTTAGATATCGATGTGAGACGCATTATGGTAGACGATGGGAGCGGCGCGTGAATTATCCACCCTCAAGTGCTTGCACAAATGAAATTCGAAGATAGGATAGTGCCGCGTTGCATCACACTAAAGGGTTTTAACAACACAGTTGAGTGAACATCCGGCGAAATCACACTCCCTGTCCTGGCCGGTGGCGTCACTCTGGAAACCACATTCTATATCTTGGACCAAGACACAATGCTCAATGCCATAATAGGGCGACCATGGATACACACCATGAGAGCCATCCCTTCCAGCTTGTACCAGGACGTCAAATTCCCAACTCCATGGGGGATATTCAGTTTACGAGGGGAACAACGCACATCCCGGAAATGCTACCGCATCGCCCTAGATTGTATAATCACTCAACAAATGAAGGAAAAAGAAAAAGAGGCATAGAAATCAACAGGGTCGAGGTCGATATGTGATGATAGCGAGGACGTCATCAGAGACCCCTATACGGTCGAAGTCGCGGGATCGAACATAGAATACCTCGACCCCGTCCAATTAGACAGCAACGACCACAACAGGAAAACTTATATCGGCTGCAAACTTCAGGAACCATGTAAATTTCGTCAATTCTTAACTGCTAATGTGGACTTGTTTACTTTTAGCCATGCAGATATGCTAGGAATACCAAAGGAAATCGCCACGCCCAAGATGAACATAGATCCATTCTACCCCCAGGCGAGGCAGGTTAGGAGTAATTTCAACTCCGCAATTAATGATGCGGTACGCGAAGAGGTGGAAAACCTATTGGAAAATGGCTCCGTCAGGGAGTCGAAATACCCCCAATGGTTGGTCAACGTGGTCATGGTGAAAAGAAGAATGGGAAATGGCAGATGTGCGTAGATTTCACAGATTTGAACAAAGCATGCCCCAAGGATTTATGTTACCCCATATCGACCAACTCATCGACGCAACGACCAGACATGAACTATGAGCTTCTTGGATGCCTACTCGGATTATAACCAAATCCTCATGGAAGAAGAAGATCAGGATAAAACCACTTTCATCACCCATCAGGGGACATACTGCTACAGGGTAATGCCCTTTGGGCTGAAAATCGCAGGGGCGACTTACCAAAGGTTAGTGATGAGGATGTTCAAAGACCAACTCGGCAAAATGATGGAAGTTTACATAGACGACATGCTGGTCAAGTTCGAAAAGAAAGAAGATCACATCAACCACTTGAGAGAAACCTTCGACATACTCAGGCGATACAGAATGAAATTGAACCCCAAAAAGTGTGCGTTCGGCATGGCCTCAGGAAAGTGTTTAGGCTTCCTGGTATCACAACGAGGTATCGAGGTCAACCCTGATCAAATAAAAGCCATTGAAGGGATACCAGAGCACTTGACCACCAAAAAACTAGTTTAGAGGTTGATCGGCCGTATCGCCACCCTTTCAAGGTTCATTTCGTGATTGTCAGATAGGTGCCACAAATTTTTCGGCGTACTCAAGAAGGATAACGACCTCCAATGGACTTCTAAGTGAGTCCAAGTCTTGAAGGAGTTAAAAGCGTATTTGTCATCGCCACCATTGCTCTCAAAACCAGAATTATGGGAACGCTTCCTCGTCTACCTTGCTGTATCTGAAGTAGTTGTGAGCGCCGTCCAGGTCCAAAAAAATAAAGGTACGCAATCTCCCATGTATTACATTACCAAAACACTAATCGACGCCGAGACGAGATACCCTCACCTTGAAAAACTAGCCCTGGCCTTAGTCGTAGCTTCACGAAAGCTTAGACCATATTTCAGGTGCCATCCCATCTCGGTCGTTATGAATTTTCCCCTAAGAAGTATTTGACATAAACCCGAGCTATCGGGCAGGTTGGCCAAATAGGCCATCGAACTAAGCGAGCACGATATCACATATCAACCACGAACAATGATAAAGTCACAAGTTCTTGCTGACTTCATTGCCGACTTTAGCGCATAAATAATGCCCGAAGTTGAAAGAGAGGCCGACCACGCTTCTCCCCAAATACAGGACCTATGGGTCCTGTACATTGACGGTGCGTGCAACGCGTCCGGGTCTGAGCTGGGACTCGTACTCGAAGTTCCGACCGGTGAAGTGATTCTCCAGTCCATAAGGTGCCCGCATATGACTAACAACAAGGCCGAGTATGAGGCCGTAATTGCAGGGTTAAGGCTAGCACTCAAATACAGGGCAAAACGGTTAAGACTAAGCTGCGATTCTCAACTCGTTGTCAACCAAGTCGCAGGGACTTTCCAAATCAAGGAACAAAGGTTGCAAAAATACCAGATCGAAATATGCAAGCTGCTGCCCGAGTTCGACGAATGTCAACTTGACCAGATCCCTCGAGCACAGAACACCGAGGCAGACGCCTCGCCAGATTAGTCGTATCTAGAAAAAATATTACAACCAGAGACAGAAGTATAGTCCACATTCTAAATTCATCGATAGACCAAATCGAGGTAAGAACCATAAACCTTACTTGGGACTGGCACAACCGTATTGTTACATACTTGCAGGACGGCATACTCCCAGGTGATAACAAAGAGGCGAAAAAATTGCAAATGCAAGCAACCAGGTACAGCATCATCCATAACGACCTATACAAGAGAACGTACGGCGGTCCTCTAGTGAAATGCTTGGGCCCAAATCATACACGGTGCGTCCTCGAAGAGGTCCACGAAGGACATTGTGGAGTTCATTCCGACAATCGCGCTTTGGTCAGATGCCTTGTACGGACAGGGTATTACTGGCTCACCATGAACAAAAAGGCTGCGAACTTCATGAAAAATGCGAACAATGCCAAAAGTATGCCGCAATGATTCACCAAGAAGGAGAACACCTCCGCTCAGTCACTTCCCCTTAGCCATTCAACAAATAGGGAATGGACATCGTGGGCCCCCTCCCGGTGGGGTGAGGTAATATACAATTTCTTTTAGTTTTAACTGACTATTTCTCTAAATGGGTAGAAGCAGAAGCATTTGCCCAAATACATGAACATGAAGTGATCGCCTTCATATGGAAAAACATCGTATGCCGGTTCGGCCTCCCCAAAGAGATCTGTTGCGATCACGGACCCCAATTTACAGGAAAGAAGGTCACTGAATTTTTTGAGAAGTGGCATATCAAAAGAATATTCTCAATGCCATACCAACCCTGGCAACGGACAAGCAGAGTCCTCCAACAAGTCGATATTGAACATCATGAAGAAAACACTTGAAGACGCCAAAGGGCTATGGCCGAAAATGTTACCAGAAGTACTTTGGGCCTACCGTACAATGCCGGAGACAATCACATGAGAGATACCTTATTCTTTAGTCTATGGGACTAATGCAGTAATACCGGTCAAAGTCGGGGAGCCCAGCCTAAGATACTCCCACGAGAGCGGACCAAGGAATGTCGAACATAGAAGACAGGAGCTCGACGAAGTCGAAGAACGATGAGACATGACCTACATAAGGATGATCACCCAAAAACAACAAGCAGAACACTATTATAACAAGAAGGAAAAGGTCAGGCCGCTCAAAGTCGGGGACTGCGTGCTTAAAGCCAAAACACAAGCAAGCAAGGACCCACGGGAAGGCAAACTGAGAACAAATTGGAACGGCCCATACAAAATCACGGCAACAGCGAACAAAGGATCATTCCAACTAGAAACAATGAAAGGAAAGCTACTACCAAACAAGTGGAATATTACCCACCTCAAGTACTTCAACTTTTAGGAGGTAAGGCATCCCCCAGTCGTACTCTTTTTTCCCTCACTTGAGTTTTGTCCCAATTGGGTTTTCTGAAGGAGGTTTTTAACGAGGCGACGAAGGGGACACTTCAAGTCGAAGTACGCAAAATTGGAGGCCCAGAACGGCTAGTTCATTGCCCGACCTCTCAAGCCTTCTCCAGGGCAACCAATGAAGGGACTAGATAGACTAGGACTGGAACGTCAACCAACACCCAAATATTTGTAAATTTCTCCAAGTGTATGAACAAAACAACAATGCACGAAGTTTATTTCTATTTTCTCCAAATGTATAACCAAGGCAACAATGCTTAAAGTTTACGATGCCGACAAACTCCGCATCTAGAAGCATATCTTTCTAAACATATGTTGTGTTCGACCTCGTTCGAACCAACACCTACTGGCCCTCGGCCATAGTCAAACATAAGTCATCTTCAGCCTTGTTCGAACTAACGCCTAATGACCCTCGGCCATAGTCAAACATAGGTCATGTTCGGCCTTGTTCGAACTAACACCTACTGGCCCTCGGCCATAGTCAAACATATGATATGTTCGACCTTCGAACCAACATCTACCGACCTTCGGCCATAGTTAAACATAGGATTTGCTCGACCTTATTCGAACTAAGTGATTACGGCTAAGAAAATCAAGCCAACCAAGTGACAAAATCAAAAAACATACAAGTACGAACCGCATGAAGAGAATAAGGTATAAATAACAAAGTTGACATTTCATACTTAGAATATTTTTACAAAGGCTCGTAAAGACGCCTACAAAATATGCACAAGTTCACAGAAAAAATAAGAAGTAAAAAGAAAAATTACCAATCGCCATCAGGCCCATCAGTACCATCGGCTTGACCATCTGGTCCATCTCCATCTGCTCCCTCACCATCACCACCTCCCTCAGGGTACGCGTCTTCGTACCAGGCGTCCTCTTCAATCTGATCCACACCCACGTCCCTCTCATCGTCATTGGCCTCTGGCGTAGCAGGATCATACACGCAAGTGATTCAAGCTTCACAGGCCTTGACACGAGCATCTTCAAGGGCGGTCCCAGGAACAGATCCCACCACAAGCAAATCTTGGAACACATCCAACTGAGTCTCAGCGTGAATCCATTCTTCATATAGGCCCCGGGGAACGTTTGGGAAATCTGAAGTGTGAGAAGATGACGGATGCGCAAGCATTTGAGCCTTGTCAGCTTCTAAGGCGACCACCTGGTCCTGAAGGAGGGAGTTGTCTTTCTCCAACTCCCCAATCCTCTCATCGAGTCGCTCCTCTTTAAGTCTTGCCGTCTCTAAATCATTCTCTCGCTCAGAATGGAGAATCCGGATCACCACCTCGAGGGACTCCGCTTTCCTCAAAGCCGGTGAACGAGCAGACTCTGCCCTTTCCAACTCGTTTTGCTTCTCAGTAATCTCGCCGTGAAGAACCTCCATCTGCAGGAGACACTCCTCCAACTGCCTGCGCAACTCGACCACCTATGCCTAGAGATTGCCACATTTAGCCTCCACGACCCTGCTAACCTCGAGCTCTTCCTCTTTATTTCTTTGCGTCCCCTCAAGGATGCTGCACTTTTCGATGACCCTCACCAGCTCGTCATCCTTCTCCTTCAGTTCATCTCGAAGGGCCTTCAAATTTCCACTCTCACCAAACCGCCTACAACTTTTCCGGTGCTTTCCACGGTACTCGCGGTATTTTTGCTGCAACTTCATAAAAATAGCCTTACGCTTCTCCTCTCTTCGGGCGCTTTCAATTTCCAAGATCACGGTCTGAATAAAGAAAGAAAAAGAAAACAGACAGAGTAAGAACGAAGCCTAAATGTTGAACATAACGAACATAAATAAGAAGCGTCGAAAAACTTACCCTGAGAGCGAGGCCGGCTATGCTCCTCGATAAGGTAGAATCCTTCAGCTCTTGGAGAGTTCGACCCTCCATGTCGGAGCAAAGGGGATCGAGGGTAGGAACGTTTCTGTGTCTTTTAACAAATCCCGATCCATGGGTATCGCAATAGTCCGCGTGGACCCCTCCAGTCGCACCTCCAGCTGGGTAAATCCCTCATATATCATCCCCATCTCGTCACCATCGATATCAGAACCCATCTCGTATCCATCCTCGGCAACGCCTTTGCCTCTCCCATCGGCTGGCGAAGAAGCATCGTTAGCCGACTGCAAAGTACGACCCCTCCTACCACAACGGCCGACCCTTCGGATCCTACAGCCGCAAAGAGAAGAGGTACGCCCTCAACGGCCTCTGCCGATATTGGAACATCAGAAGCCGGCTCGACGTCATCCTCAATTATTATGGTCGCCATCTTACATATGACAAAATCATCCATTATTGAATCTACTGACCGGGAGACCCCATCACCAACATTCACCGATCTTCTCTTACGAGGAACCAAATTCCCACCACTTGGCGACTCCTCCTCCTCATCATCCACAAGACGTTGCAAGGGGGAAGTCGAAAGCTCCGCTGTCAAAATATCCGCATGCGGAGAAGAAACTGATGCTGAGGTAGCAGTAGATGAGGCCGACAGTCGAGCAGACCTGGCCGCGGTTGAGGAAGGAACAGAAGTAGATAATCGAGCAGGCCTAGCTGCAGTCACAGTGGGAGTAGACGCCGAAGAGGAGGCAACCTTCCTCTTACGAAATGCAGGAGGAGGAGCCCTCGGCCTCCTCGAAGATCCTCGAGTTGGAAAAGAAAAATCAAAGTAAGGTTATTACCACCACCAAGAGAAAACTATAATAAGTAGGCGACCATGAGGCCAAAATAACAAAAATATATGTAGATAAACTCACTGGCCAAGGAAGGAGCATGGCCGAACTTCTTAAAAAAGCCCATCCACTCATGAATTCCCATGATGTGAGGCAGAACCCGGCCAACCCAATCAGAAATGTCCCTGACTAGAGGAGGGGGCGTAGTCTTGGCTACACGAAGAGGGGACAAAAGTTCAGAGCCTACAACTAAAATAGACAGATCAAATGTTTAAAAAAAAAAAGAAGAATAGACGCTTACGAGTCTAATTCCAAGTCTCGGGGAAGCCATCCGCATTGGCCACCACATCTTCGGTTCTGACAAAGAAAACATTGTTCCAGAATGGACGATTTGCCTTGTCATCCATCTTCACCACCTTGAATTTGCATCCTCGATGGCGAAGGTTCAACATTGTCCCCCTATAGAAACTAGGGGAGAAGAGATGCATCAGATGTCGGAGTGTGATCTCGACCCCGGCCAACTCTGCATATTTAGTAAGCATTTTGATGAGCTTGTAGATATATGGGGCAAGTTGAGCTGGGCACACGCCATAGTAGTGATAGAATTCCTCTGCCAATGGGAGAAGAGGAAGAACATAGCCAACCTTGAAGGGATATGCATAGAACACGCAATACCCGGGGCGGTGGATTTGTACCATATCGCGCCCTGCTGGGACCAAATCGATGGGGGCAAGAATGTTGAATTTTGCCCTAAGCTCTGCTAGATCGACCTCTTTCATCGCCGACTCAGAGACCTCGGGCTCGTCTTCAGGCGCCTTTGAGAAGTAAGACCTAACTTTCTCGCCACGAGGAATTATTTCCTCCACCATAGGAATGTTCTCATCTTCGATGACGACAGAGACGCCATCAGCGTGAGGAGGCATAAGCACCGCTAAAGGGACAGGGTCAATTCCCACACCAGAACCAGAGGATACATTAGCCATAATTTTGATGAGAGAAAGGATATTCAGGCAAAGAAGGATTAGAAGCAACGGGAATCACTAAAACTAGGAAAGAAGACACACAACAATGGAGTAAGAAGAAGAAGGCACAAGGTTTTGATGAGAAAAACACGTAAAGAACAAATGAATATCATCACATCTCTATTTATAAGAATTCTAGCATCAAAACCAAGAGATTATGCCATCATTACCCAAGGTTGAAATCGAAATGGCGGCCCCAACTGACAGTCGCACGGGAAACGACGTAAAGCATCGGGAAAATGTTCCATAATGACGCATGATGTCATGATGTCATTCTAGTGCAGAAACGACGTAACCCCAAAAGTACACGTTGCCAGCTCATCTCAAACTTAACTGCTCGACCCACTCGTCTACTCTACTCAACTATAACTAACAAAATCTGCTCATTGAGGTCGTATGAGGACAACCTCAATAAACGGAGGGACTAACTGTATAGGTCAAAATCTACCACCGAACATTTAGGGCGAGGTAGAATCGAGGGAAAAGTCAATCGAGGTCGATCAGGAAATGGCGAAGCTCATGGTCGGGATGTCAACAATGACCGAGTTCGAGCACCGTGGAAAGGATTGTAACTGCTAGTTTTGAGAATAGTATAATAAAGGGAATATTCTAAAGAATATTCTGGGCATATGTACTATGTACTATTAGGGTTTTTTAGGGAGATATCCCATATAAAAAGGAAAAGAGATAATGAAAGGGGGCATGTGATATTCACAGGATAAGAACAGACTTCAGATAAAGATTTTATCCCTTGTAAAAGATACAAAGATTACATTTTCATCAAGATTCTTATTCATACTATTCCACACTTTTTCATTAGATCCGAGAATAGTTCGAATATTCTAGGATTTATCTGTCACTCATCATTGTCGGGAAGAATAATCATCTAGTTCAATCATTATTGGGTGAACCACTTCTCCTATTTATTTAAATATTATTTATTATTATTTATTGCTAGTTACTCCTCCATTATTGCTCATAACTTTTGGAATATTTAATGCACGTTATTGTTAGTCTCCCACCAGATTTGTTCCACATTATCCACATGTTCAGAATTCTCATTTAGAGATATTATTATTAACTAGGTTTAGCCCATCATTACATAAATACAATTGTTTTAAGCGAAAGTTATACTTTTTGGTCAAATAGTAATGCAGAAAATTGATAAATAAAATACAAAAACTCTTATAGAATCATTTTCTTCTATTTAAATTGTAGTTAATCAAAGAAGCGCATTCCATGCCTTCCAATTTGACATGTTCTCGGATTGACATTGTTCGAGATGGAATAACTTGAAGTTGTTCTGGGAACCAGGGTTAAGTAGAAGCAGTTAGGAGTTAAACTAGAGTTAGTTTTGTAACTAGTTATTGGAAGGGTAGTTAATTAGTTAGTGGTAGTTTGGACAACTGTCAATGAGTTGTCAGTTAGATGTAGGAGTTTGTTACTTGTATAAAGAGAGGATCAAATCAATGAGAATCTAAGCTCATTCATTTTCATTTTCTACTATGTTCTCGATGCTTCACAAATGTTCTTCTTCTTCTCTACACCTCCATTAACGTAGAGTAGAAAGCTTGAGTTGAGTATGAGCTGAGTGTGCAGAATTTCACATGGTATCATAGCACTACGACTGTTAGTGTAGTTGTATCTACGATATAATTCTTCAAATCTCATTTTCTTCGAAGCAATCACAAATTGAAACATGGTGATTGATGATACCAAGCCGGAAATATTGAGTCACAATCATCCATTGTTCCTGCACTCCACTGACACTTCAGGTACAATACTAATTTCTCTTCAATTGACTGGGCCAGAAAATTACTCTATTTGGAGTCGAGCTATGAGAATCTCAATCCTAGGAAGGAACAAACTAGGATTCATAGACGACACCTATAAAAGAGAGGATTTTGGGCCAAATTTAGTTAATCTTTAGGAGAGATGTAATGCTATTATTCTGTCATGGATCATGAATTGTATGTCGAAGGAACTGTACAGTGGAATAGTATACTCAACAAATGCCTTCTCAGTTTGGGGAGATTTAAAGGAACGATTTGACATAATCGATTGCTCTCGGATTTTTCAAATACATAAGGAGATTGCTACTATAACTCAGGGAACCAGTTCCATTTCTGCTTATTTTTTAAAGTTGTATCTGTTGTGGGCTAAGTTTGACAGTCTAGCTCCAATTCTTGGCTGTGATTGTGCCAAATCACGTGAATTTGTAGTGTTCATGGAGAGGCTGAAGTTGTTAGAGTTTCTAATGGGACTCAATGAGTCTTATGAACAATCAAGGAGCCAACTTCTAATGATAGTGCCGGTGCCTACAATCAACTAAGCCTACTCGATGTTGATGAAAAGGGAAAGACAGAGGAGCATGGAAAATGCTGATACTGGAGAGGTGACAACACTCATAACAACAAGATCCAATAATCCTACTCAGAAAGGGAAAATGAACTACAACTTGTACTGTGATTATTGCAATTTCAAAGCGCACACTCGAGAGGGATTCTACAAGCTGATAGGATATCCTGCTGACTTTAAGTAGAGAAAGAAGCCTTGTGTTGGAGTTGCTCACAATGTTGTAGTGGAGGATCAAAAAAGGCATGATGCATTGCAAATACTAGTGGAGGAGCAGACAAACTCAGCACCACATATGGGATCCAAGGATCATACTTCACACCAGAACAATATAATCAGATACTAACGTTGCTCAGCAATGATGATACAGGTGAAGGTTCAAATTCAGTTGGCATGGACAACATGGCAAGTACTATTAATGTTTTTCTAGCAGATGCACACATAAAATATTGGATTGTTGATTCTGGAGCCACAAATTATATTGTAGCTTACTTAAATATGTTGAGTACAAAAAGGAAAAATGATAAGAATGAAAGAAAAAAGGTATATCTGCCAAATGGTGAGACTACAGTTGTGACACATCTTGGATTCTCTAGATTGGCTAATAACATTGAATTAGATGATGTTCTATATATACCAGAGTTTAGGTATAATCTTCTGCTAGTCTCTAAAATTACCAAAGAGCTACAGTGCTCAGTATTTTTATTTCCATATTTCTGTATATTCTAGGACCTCTACAGTAGAATGGTGAGGTAATTGGTAGAGAAAGTGAAGGACTTTATCTGTTTCTTCAAAAATCTACCAAAAGTAACAACACTATAGCAAGAGGATTGACTAGAATAAAGGAGAAGTTGAACATTGGACTGTGGCACAAAAGGCTTGGACATGCATCAGCAGTAGCTATAAAGCAGATCTTAGGTTTAGGACAAGAAGAATGTAAAGTAGAAATAGATAGTTGTACAATATGCCATTTAGCAAGGCATACTAGACTACCATTTCACAACAGTACAAGTAGGTCTTCTGATGTTTTTGAGTTGTTACATGTTGATGTGTGGAGACCTTAAAATGTACCTACAGTTGATGGAAATAAAATATTTCTGACTATTGTGGATGATTGTTCAAGATACTTGGTTGTTTCTGCTTAAACTTAAAAGTGATGTAATTGTGATGCTCAAACTTTTCTTCTCATTGGTTAAAACTCAATTTGGGAAAACAGACAAGATGTTAAGATCTGATAATGGCGGAGAGTTCATCAACACCAAATGTTTTCATTTGTTTAAATCTTTAGGAATAATATATCAGAGAACATGTGTTTATACTCCTCAGTGGAATGGGATTGCTGAGAGAAAACATAGACATATTCTGGAAATTGCAAGAGCATTCAGGTTTCAAGGAGGTATTCCTCTGAAGTTTTGGGGACATTGTGTTCTAACTGTAGTATATTTGATTAACAGAATGCCATCAATTGTTTTATAAGGGAAGTCACCTTATGAGGTTTTTTATAAAATGAACCAAAGCTAGATCATCTAAGAGTAATATGATGCATGTGCTTTGCGAAGAAGGTCTATAACCATGACAAGTTTGCATCTAGAGCAACTACAACAGTTATGATGGGATACTCAACAGTCAGCAAAGGTTACATACTATATGACATCACTAATTGTGTGTTCTTTGTCAATAGGTATGTTCATTTCAAGGAACATAGTTTTCCTTTCAAGCACAAGCCAGTTGCACAACCATCATTGTTCTCAGAAGTTAAAACAAACAGTGATCCAAACTTAGAGTACACAACAAATGAGCTGACATAAGTTCAAGAGTAGGACTTAACATTTCAAGAGGAGGAGTTACCAATTAAAGAGGAGGAATCCAATGATAACCATGAGTAGATTCATGAAGATGTTGCTAAACAGTAACATGAAAGTCACTCTCACGATGAACTGATGCATCAGAATGAAGATCAAACTGCAGCTTCTGAAGATCAGCAAGAACTACAAGACTTATCCCATAACTAAGCTTCTGAAGCTTCTACAGATCGACAAAACTTCGAAAAGTATACCAGAACAAAGAAACCTCCAGGATGGCATTAAGACTACATCACTATACCTACTAACCTCTCCAACCATTCCATATCCTATAGATCACTCAGTCAATTACTCTTCTCTGTACCCATCATATAAGAACTACATAGCAACTTTCACTTCAATTGTGGAACCAAAAACATTTCATGAGGCTTCCAAAGATCCAAGGTGGGTGGAGGCAATGAGAGTTGAAATTTAAGCCTTCGAAGATAACCACATATGGGAGTTGGTTTCTTTACCTAATAGGAAGATCCCTATTGGCTGCAAGTGGATATTTAAAGTCAAATACAAAGCTAATGGTGAGGTTGAAAGGTTCAAGCCTCGGTTGGTAACTAAAGGCTATAATAAACAAGAGGGGCTTGATTACAATGAGACATTCTCCCCAATTGTAAAGATATTCACTGTGAGATCAATCTTGTCACTAGCTGCAATAGAAGGGTGGCACACCCATCAAATGGATGTGTACAATGATTTTCTACAGGGTGACTTACCTGATGAAGTCTACATGCAACTGCCTGAGGGTTTTACAATCCAGGGGAGACTCCAGTAGTATGAAAGCTTGTTCAATCCTTATACGGCCTGAAGAAAGCAAGTAGACAATGGAATGTTAAACTCACAGAAGCACTTACAGCTCAGGGATTCATGTAGGGCACTCTTGAACATTCTCTTTTTACACAAAAGATAGGGACCAATATCATTGTCATTTTTCCTTACATGGATGGTATGTTAATCACTAGGAATAATCTCCAGTTGATAGAAGGAACAAAGAAGAAATTGCAGCAAGCTTTCAAGATGAAAGACCTTGGAGACTTGGAGGTACTTTTTGGGGATGGAGTTCAGCAGGTCAAAGAGAGGCATTTTGATGAATCAAAGGAAATATTCACTGGAACTCATTGAAGAACTGGGACTAAGTGCCTCTAAACCAGCTTTCACCCCATTAGAATATAACCAGAAGTATACTCTCAAAGATGTCACGACACGGAATTCTCACCCTCAGGACCGTGATGGCGCCTAATATTTCACTTGCTAGGCAAGCCAACGTTTGACATAGTTATTAAACATTTTTAACAATTCACAAATGAAAACGATTAAGCTGAATAAATTAAAATAAAGTGGATAAAACTAATAAACGGCGGTATCCAAATACAAATCCCATAACTGGTGTCACGAATACATGAGCGTCTAGAGCACTACAAATAATAGTCTGAATGAAAGCATAACTGTCTGAATCGAAATAAACAACTAAGGTAATGTAGAAGGGGACTTCAGGGCTGCGAACATTGTGCAATTGTACCTCAAGTCTCCGTCAAGCACTGGATCCGAGCAATCTGCTAGACGCCGCTAGGACCCACTCCGAAATCTGCACAAGAAGTGTAGAGTGTAGTATGAGTACTATGTAAGTGTCGAGCCTAACCTCGACGAAGTAGTGACGAGGCTAAGGTGGGTCACTCACAATAACATGTATGCAGTATAATAATAATAATAATAATAATAACAAGGAAGGAGAAACATGAAATAAAAGTAAGGCAGTTAATTGATGAAAATGAGCTCTGTCCTCGCAATCAGAGAGCCCAGAATAACTGAACTCATAAATTCATATTACAAAGCTGGAAACCAAAACAGTAACAACAACGAATACAATATACACAACACATTGCGGCGCGCAATTCGATCCCACTGAAAACATGTAATCATCCCTTATTCCACCATTACATCACTTATAAATATCAAGAATCACATATAAAAATTCGTTGCAGCACACAACTTGATCCCACCATATCATTAGAATCAATATCATAATCCTCCCTTATTTCACCATGTCATAATTTATCAATAACAAGTATTACATACATAACCATTGCGACGCACAACCCGATCTCACCATATCATTATAATCAATATCAAAATCCTCCCTTATTCCACCATATCACAACTGTTGTGACGTGCAACCTGATCTATAAAGCAATAAAGGAACCACGTACTAATCAAATGATTGCTACAAATAATACAAAAGAAACAAGACAAGTCAAGTACGCGACAATTAAGGTGTGCAAGTAAGACAATTAACCACGAAGTCATGGAAGGGACGAACAATTCAATACAAGGATAACAAATGACAAGTAGCAAATTACGGCATAGAAAGCAATTAAAGCATGTAACAGTTAAGGCATAGAATAAGAGAATTCATGAAATACGAGAAAGCATGGAAACAATTATTTTAACTGCGTATATACACTCGTTACCTCGCATATACGTCATTACACATGCAATTCACATAACATATAGCTCAAGGGTTCCTAATTCCCTAAAATCAAGGTTAGACCCAACACTTACCTCGCTCCGCAACCAAATCAAAGCTCAACCGAGGCCTTTCCTCTAAACTTCGCCGCCAAACCGAATCTAACCAAAATCGACTTAATAGGTGTGGATATTTGCTCTATATCTCCTGCTCAATCTCCCAAGTAGCTTCTCTGACTGGCTAGCCTCTCCAATGTACCTTCACTGATGCTATGCTCTTTGACCTCAGCTTTCAAACCTGCCAGTCTAAATAGCCACCGGCTCCACATCATAAGTCAAATTTCCGTCCAGTTGTACTGTACTGAAATCCAAAATATGAGATGGATCCCCGACATACTTTCGGAGCATGGACACATAGAACACTGGATGAACATCTGATAGACTAGGTGGCAAGGCAAGTTCATAAGCTATCTCTCCAATCTTCTTAAGTATCTCAAAAGGCCCAATATATCGAGGGCTCAACTTGCCTTTCTTTCCGAACCTCAACACACCCTTCATGGGTGAAATCTTGAGCAGAACTTTTTCCCAAGTCATGTAAGCAACATCATGAACCTTCCGGTCAGCATAACTCTTCTGTCTAGACTGCGCCGTGCGAAGCCGCTCCTGAATCAATTTAACCTTCTCCAAAGCATCCTGAACCAAATCAGTACCTAATACTCTAGTCTCACCCGGCTCAAACCAACCCATCGGAGACCGGCACCGTCTCCCATATAAAGCCTCATACGGAGCCATCTAAATACTCGACTTGTAGCTATTATTGTAAGCAAACTCCGCGAGTGGCAGAAATTTATCCCAAGAACCTCCAAAATCAATGAAACAAGCGCGTAGCATATCCTCCAATATCTGAATAGTGCGCTTGGACTGTCCGTCCGTCTGAGGGTGAAATGTTGTACTCAACTGAACCCGTGTGCCCAATTCTCGCTGCACTGCTCTCCAAAACGGTGATGTAAACTGCGTTCCCCGATCTGATATGATAGACACTAGCACACCGTGTAGGCGAACAATCTCGCGGATATAAATCTCATCCAACCACTCCGAAGACTAATTAGTATCAATTGGAATAAAATGCGCATATTTGGCCACACAATCCACAATCACCCAAACAATATCAAACTTCCTCAAAGTCCATGAGAGCCCAACTACGAAGTCCATGGTAATACGCACCCATTTCCACTCCGGAATTTCAAGTCTCTGAAGTAATCCCCCCAGTCTTTGATGCTCGAACTTTACCTGTTGACAATTTAAACACCGAGCTACAAACCTAACTATATTTTTCTTCATTCACCCCCACCAATAGTGCTGCCTCAAATCCTGATACATCTTCGCGGCACCTGGATGAATGGAGTACCGCAAACTGTGAGCTTCCTGGAGAATCAACTTACGCAAACCATCTACATTAGGCACACATAGCCTGCCATGCATCCGTAATACACTATCATCTCCAATAGTGACTTCTTTAGCATCACCGTGCCGAACTGTGTCCTTAAGGACAAGCAGATGGGGATCATCATACTGGCGCTCTCTGATGCGATCATATAAAGAAGACCGAGAAACCACACAAGCCAAAACTCGATTCGGCTCAGAAACATCCAATCTAACAAACTGGTTGGCCAAGGCCTGAACATCCAAGGCTAAAGGCCTCTCTGCTACTGGTAAGTATGCTAAGCTGCCCAAACTCTCCGCCTTACGACTCAAGGCATCGGCCACCACATTGGCCTTTCCGGGATGATAGAGAATGGTGATGTCATAATCCTTAAGCAACTCCAACCATCTCCGCTGCCGCAAATTAATATCTTTTTGTTTAAACAGATGTTGTAGACTCCGGTGAAAGGTATAAACCTCACAATGGATACCGTACAAGTAATGCCGCCAAATTTTCAAAGCATGAACAATAGCTGCTAACTCAAGGTCGTGGACCGGATAATTCTTCTCATGTACCTTTAATTGTCTGGACGCATAGGCAATCACCCTACCGTCTTACATAAGCATTGCGCCGAGACCAATATGCGACGCGTCACAATACACAGTATAAGATCCTGAACCTGTAGGCAACACCAATACTGGAGCTGTAGTCAAAGCTGTCTTGAGCTTCTGAAAGCTCTCTTCACATTCATCCGACATCCTGAACGAAGCACCTTTCTGGATCAATTTAGTCATAGGCAATGCAACATACGAGAATCCCTCCACGAAGCGATGATAATAACCGGCCAAGACGAAAAAACTCTGAATCTCAGTAGCTGAAGATGGTTTGTGCCAACTCTGAACTGCCTCTATTTTCTTCGGATCCACCTTAATCCCTTCACTTGACACTATGTGTCCCAAGAATGCCACCGAACTCAGCCAGAACTCACACTTAGAGAATTTGGCATATAGTTTCTCCTCTCTCAGCCTCTACAATACAATAGCCAAGTGTTGTGGATGCTCCTTCTGGCTACGTGAGTACACTATGATATCATCAATAAATACCACTACAAATGAGTCAAGATACAGCTGGAATATGCTATTAATCAGGTGCATAAATGTTGTTGGGGCATTGGCTGGCCCAAATAACATCACAAAAAAAAAAAAAAAAAAACGAGAAAAGAAATATAAAAAGAAAAAATCCAAGTCGAGTCTTATGTCGTTGATAGGATTCTCAATCAACAAGGTAAAAATGTAATATGTGTTTATGTAGCTATTGGGCAAAAATCGTTATAGTGAGAAGAAACAGTGTTCAGGTCATTATGTATTATACTGTATTTTTACCTCTTAGTTCCCATTCAACATGACAAAGACAGAAGACGGGCAATTTTGCAGGGGTACATATTTTCCTAAACATTTTGATACGAGGAAGTTTGCATGATAAAACTGTGAATGGTCTTTTTTGGGCAATGATTCTGATTCCCATTATCTCATTAAAGAATAGGACATAGCATTTCCAATAAAAGTAAGGAAGCAGTACACTGTACACACACCACATTCCCAAATAGCCTATATAGACTTATGAGAGTAAGTGATGAATGAATTGATTATTCATTCAAACTTTCTCATGCTCCCAATCTGAGATTTTGATGCTCTATATCCTGTCTAACCTTTTCTGGCAAAACCCACATTTTCCCACAGCTTTATCTATGCTTCACTCTTTTACCCACAACCATCTGTCAAACTTGAATAAGGAATTTCTGATCCTTTACTCCATGCTTATTTTCTGTTTTTTTCTATTATTGTAAAAGAAAAGTAAACAAAGATGTTTTCTCTAACCTTTTAAATATGGTAGAAATGACATCGGATAACCACTCCAAAGGACTTCTATTTAGGAATTAGCCAGATTTTAATTTTTCAGTTCATTTTTTTAGGACAAAAATATCTTGAATTATTTTAAACTTAAAATTTTTAGTTTAAAATATCATGAAAAAATATGTACTGGCTAATATTTAAATAATGTCCCTGAGAATGGCTATATATACACTTGCCCTTAAATATTTGCATCAGAAGCCTCACAACCCAGTGCCACGTGAAACCTAAACCTGTGAAGCAAAGGCTTTAGGCCCTAAGTTCTATTGTTAATTTTTCTTCAAAAATAATTTAATTTTAAGGTAAAAAGTAGATCTTTACAAAAAATAAAAGAGAATTACTTGATTGGCCATGTGAGTGATTTTTTATAAGGATCAACCTTAATTAGCCATGTGATTGAAAGAAATTGAGGTTGATCAATATTTAAAATCACAGTTCGATGGGGGTTACAAAAAGGCCAAACTGTGGAAGGAATATATATATATATATATATATATATATATATATATATATACACACATCATGTGGCCACTCTGGTGACCTTGTAGTTAGCAGTTGATCATTTCTTCAACTTTAGACTCATGGTCTGAATGCCAGTTCTGAATTTGAAACTTCAAACCTGGTAGCCACTTCCCTACGGACTTCAGACCACTCGTATAAATCAGCCTGAATATGTCTATCGGTAATCTTCAAGAAAACGGAATCAATCTGGAACGCCAGTTGAATCAAATTCTGTAGGTTTCCATTTACTAAGATAACTGAATACTCTCATTAGCTTCTTGCACTGCTAAACCATTTTGAACCAGGATCCAGACTACAAAAATATCTATGCCTCAATCTCAAGCTAGTCAAAACCAACTATTAAATCTTCACTATCCATATCGTTCCATTTAGACATGTCTCAATAATAACTTAGGTTCTCCAACACTGAAAACTATCTACATTTTCTATTAAACATAACTCCTAGTTAAGCATACCAACATGACTAAGTTTTAATCGCAACTAATTAGTATCGTCCATCAAAAAATGTATTAGAGATGACTAAAGAAAAAACCAACCAAAACCTTTAAACATTGTTGGACAATCATTCAAATCTTCTCCCCAAGATGTCCGCATATATCCTCAAAACAGAGGCACAAAAAAGTACATGAGGAAGGACATGAGTATTCACATTTTTCATCAGAAGTACAGTGCCTCAGTTAATCAGTTTGAGCAAAGCGACCTTTTAAGTTGTCATAGGAGAAGACCCGTGAATCAACTTAAAATAATGTTAGCTTCCCCTATAGTCGTTCACAGTAGTGTCCAAAAACATATACAACAGAGAAGACAACAAAGATGTTAGTATCTAGTATCTAGCTTCAAACATAAAGCAAAATTCTGAAGCCCTTGAGCTTTTTGCAAAATGAAGCCAACCATATCACCGTTCCGCCTTAATAAAATGTGCAGTAAGTAGTTTCGATACTCCAAATCCCGTGAAGGTATCAACATCAAATAGTTCTTTCAACTTCTCATCACATATTATTTTCCTCTTGTCAGACGGATCCTTCAAGATAAACAAAGAAAACTTTAGCGAATGCCAAACTTCCATTAAGTTTATGCTTAGCAATCAGACCATAACATAAATCATAGAATTGAATCTGGAGACGCAACTTCTGACCCCCAACCAAACATGTTTGGAGGCTTCTCAAGAAAACTCAGAAGGAAATGTTAAATGCTTAATAAACCTGGCAATCAATCAGACGATCTCATAGAATTGAATCTGGAAATGCAACTGATGTCCCTCAACCAAATATGTTTGGAATCTTTCTCAAGAGAACTCAAAAGGAAATGTTAAATGCTTAAGTTGTCAGGTGCTAACGAACTGTCAGTGTTCCTTCCTCGTATATAAGAAATTTGCATCCCGTTACATGTTCATCTAAAGTTCCTTCTAGATGCAATGTTAAGTTCCCTGGATGAGAAGAGATGCAATCCTCCACTTACTGGATTGACTCTCTTGCTTCTCATGATATACTGACCCAAAGAAAATAAAAATTGTTTGATTAAGTCAGCTGGCAGGATAAAATACTTCCACTGTCTAAATGAAGGAGCTTAACACATGAAGAGAGTACCCTCATCTACTCTTCTGATAACTAAAGTTGGTGATAGAACCAAAAGAAAATGTAAGCCAAACATAAAGAATGTACCTAGGCAATTATTTATACATTTTAGATCAATGCTCAAGCAACATTCTTAAATTAATTAATTTACGACATTTTTAAGCAAAAACAGACCACTGTTAATATGATAAGAAAAAGTAATGTGAGAGAGGGCATGAGAGCATGCATGACTTTGTCGTTTCTGATTTTTGTAAATTTTGCACACTAGACTATTTTACCGGATGACGGCTACCTCCCACCAACACAGAACCTTAGGCAGATCAAAAGAAATCACTACTTCTCTACATGCCAAAATGGCAATACAATTAAATAACACAAATTTTTTGATAGACTGATAGGAGGAGATAACAAAAGTGGAATTGAAAGAGGAGTAACGGAGAATTCCCTTGTTGGTCAGGAAGCACGACGGGAAAGTAACCAAACTCGTGCAGAAATGAAGAAGCATATTCGCTACTCTTGGCATTGTTGAACCCAACATAGTAAATATGTTGGAGGCACCCAAGAGGGTTGCCTAGTGATCAATTAAACCTTGGAGATCAGGGTTCAAATCACAGCGAAGACACATAACACTGGGTGATTTCTTCCTATTTGCATAAGCCTTGGTGGACAGAGTTACCTAACTCTATCGATAGGAGGTACCAGGTACTCGGGGGGAATAGCGGACGTGCACGCAAGCCGACTCTGACACCGCGTTACTAATATAATAAAAAATATATATGTTGGAGATACGTAGGGAGCAAACTCTGAAAACAAACATTACCTGATTGAGTGACAATTCTTTGATGTCCTTCAAAAGATTCCAATTTTTTGTTAAAGTCCAACATTGGTTGACAGCATGGGTTGTAATTTTGTTATATGCTCTTGGATAATCCTCCCTTCATAAGCTAGCTTTTGGGTTGAGCTGACCAAATGTCCATTTCATAATTTAGTATCAATCCAAATCCATCCCTGCTTCTTTTTTCATCTTTCCTTGGGCCTAGGGCCTATAGGAAACAGCCTCTCTAGGGTGGTAGGGGTTAAGATCTACGTACGCACTACCCTCCCCCAGATTCCACTTGTGGGATTACACTGGATTTTTTGTTGATGAATCCAGACCCAACCTGATGTTGGGTTATCCGTGTTCCAAATCTTCAGTCCTGCACCTAGGGAGGAGAGTTGAAGGTATGAATTGTAGTCTTTTATATGGTTTTGGACAATTCATTTTCTTAACAATTTGACAGAAAATTAAATTCTTGAGAATGGTTCTCTTCCAGAACTACTTGGAACTGACTTATAGCTTTCTAAAATCGGATCTTTCTGCTGGGGGATTCATGTTTAAACTCGTTGAAGCTACATGTAGAAGATTTCTTTGGATAGCTACTTGGAATAAAGCAGCAGTTAGCAAACTGTTGCGGAACTTATGTGTCAAAAAAGATAAACTATGGGTGAAATGGATTCATGTTTATTATGGGATAAGGGGGGATTTCATGGAAGCAACACCAAAACAGGCTTCATGGGTTGTGCAGAAGATTCTGAATGCTAAGAAATACTTCAATGAGGCTGGTTATCATATACTCGATATCACGAGGATGCAGAGGTTCTCTATAAAACAGGTTTATCAAAAACTAATGGGAGAATTCCCTAAGATTACTTGGAGGAAGCTGGTATGCAATAATCAGGGCATGGCCAAATGGGTTTTTATTCTTAGACTGGCTATATTGGGAAAGTTATATACAAAGGATAGATTAGTGAAGTAGGGGATGAATATTAATCCACTCTGTCCTTTGTGCGAGGCTGAAGAAGAAAGTGTATCACGCTTATTTTTTTATTGTAAAGTCTCAAAGCAGGTCTGGAAGAAGTTGCTAGGGTGGCAAGGCATTAGTAGAGATCCTATGACTTGGGAAGCCGAAGTATTTTGGGCAGAGGGACATGCTAGGGGAAAATCTTCTAATGCAGAAGTTTATAGGATGACACTAACAGCTGTGGTGTATTATATATGGCGAGAGAGGAATCAACGGCTGTTCCAAGCAACAAAACAGAGCACCACATCTATTGTCAAGCAGATTGTTCAAAAGTGCACTGTCGAGGGGCTATGAAGAAGAAGCTTAGTGCATGGCTGGAGGAACTCAACTTCTATCCTGTATAAATAGGTACACATCTGAATAGCTTATAGATTGTTTTGTTTCTGAAGTCTGCGAGATTGCTGCTGGGGCTTGTTGTCCAGCAGTAGTCACTTTTTCTGTACATACAATACAAATTTGGTAATAGAGTTTTATTTTACCCGGAAAAAAAAATCAGATCTTGCGAGGTAATGACGGTAGACGCCTATACTGGCTTCATGCGCTTAGAACCTGTCACTAAGTATTGCAAGAAAGCTATTTTGTTTAGCAAATGAAAGTATTAAAGAACTTTACCTGCCTAAATCAAGCAACATTTAAGAATATATCTGTTACCAGCAACAGTGAATACGACTAAGGGCAGAAAAAGTTGAGCACCTACCGCAAGCCATATAGAGAAAGACCTAGCTAAAGTCGCAATATTAAACACACACTATATTGACCTTAAAGCTAGTTTTAAAATTCAGGAATAAAAAGAAAAAGAATATGTTAAGGTTAATTCAGCCGGAGAGAAATTAGAACAGATACCACAAATTAATGTCTACCTGCAAGTTATTTTGCTTAATGTAATCCCAAATTCTTTTAACCACATTGCCTCGTGGCAGTTCACTCTCTCCTGTACCGAGGAACTTTATTAAGGCATCAGAAAGCTGGAGTGGAGCAAGAATTCCAGAGTTGTGCCGCTTTTCCTTTCTCTTTGGCTCATCTGAATCTATTATCAAATATACGAGGGATCAAATATATTATTAACAAATTGTGCATGGCGTATGGACAAAAATAGAATTATGTATGAATCAAAATTTATTAGCAACAAAAACAATGTAGAACAGACAACAACCCTTTAATATTTTTAACGGAAAAGGGCCAAAAATATCCTTGAACTATTTGAAATAGCTCAAAAATACCCTCCGTTTGTTATTGGTACCAAAAATATCCCTGCCGTCTATGTTTTGGACCACAAATGCCCTTAAACTGTTAGTCTTGCCATTGAAGCTGACATGGCAGTCCAATTGGGTTAGATTTGCTTACATGGCCATACACCTAAGCAATCCAGCATGGCAAAATTATTTTTTCGGAAAAATTATTTTTCCGAAAATTTTTATTAAAATACAAAATCAACACTTATTCCGAAAAAAGTAAAAAAAAAATCGAAAAAATTATTTATTTCTTAAAATAATATATATAATATACAAAATAAATTATTTTGGAACGTGCTTTATTATATTGTTCCGGAAATTTTTTCATTTTTTCGAAATAAGTGTTTGACCATGAAAATTTTAAATTTCACTTGAAGTTGAATTTCGGAATTTTTGAAAACTTGAAAACTCCAAAAATTATAAGAACTTCGGATGAACCAATTGAGACTTACAGTAGAGGTGTACCTTTTATGAAGCTATATCAGATAAGCATTTAAAAATTTAGATCAAACTAATTATAAATTCACAAAAGAGAACAATGGAGTTTTTTAATCAAATCATAACCCCAATCAAGAATAATTTTTCAAATTTTTTTACTTTTTTCGAAATAAGTGTTGATTTTGTATTTTAATAAAAAAAATCCGAAATAAATAATTTTTCCGAAATTTTTTTACTATTTTCGGAATAAGTGTTGATTTGTATTTTAATAAAAATTTCCGAAAAAATAATTTTGCCATGCTGGATTGCTTGGGTGGATAGCCATGTAAGCAAATCTAACCCAGTTGGACTGCCATGTCAGCTTCAATGGCAAGACTAACGGTTTAAAGGGCATTTGTGGTCCAAAACATAGACGGCAGGGATATTTTTGGTACCAAAAATAAACGGAGGGTATTTTGGAGTTATTTCAAATAGTTTAAGGACATTTTTGGCCCTTTTCCGTATTTTTAAATATAAATCATGAATTGTAATAAAGTAGCATGGATAAATACTACCACGGCCGTCTAAGAGATTACAGCAAGTTTTTTGGCATAAGGACAGTAAGCATAAACAACTTTCGCAGCTGGGAAATTTTGTCTGAATAGTAGCTGAAGCTAAGTTATTACCTTCATCCTCCTCTTGCTTCCGCCGCTTTTTCTTTGCTGTAGAACTTTTTTCCTTCGCAGTAGAATTTACCGAACCAGAAGTTGTTATTGTGGAAACTGATTCATAGTCACATAGAGATGACAAGTGGAAAATTAGAAATGCAAGACTTTAAACATGCCAAGAATTAATCATTCAACAGGATTTTAGTTGTTAAACCCAAAGGCCAAAACTAACAAGCTGCAACATCAGCTAATATTACATACATAAGATTAATGTTTACTCAAATAGTATTATTGATGTACATGCAGACCACAAGTTGGAATTAAGACAAAACATCCTACAAGAGGAAACATTCTATCATTCTTCATCCCAGCTAATATTGCGTTCATAAGATTACTGTTTCCTCATATATTATTATTGACTACAAGCTAGCCTTGGGCTGCAACACAGGGAAAGGGAAAAGGTTCATAATTGCACAGAATGATAAATGAAGAGAACAAGGTTATGGAGAAATAAGGTGGCCACAATATGACATGAAACTAGTACAGAATGTACTTTTTCAGGAACTTGTAGAAACCCACCTTACTTCCAATAGTTAAGGATCAGAATACAGTCTTGAAAGTGTCTGATTTCTACATGGTCATAAAGCACGATACACTATTACATGGCAGAACGTTAATAAGTCAACAGCATACAAACACAAATCTAGAATTGCAGCCTCTCCAGAAACTAAGCAATTAATCTGAGAACAGTTGCAGCAAGACTTTATAAGAACTGAAGATAAGTTAGTTACAGCATTATTTAGCAAGAAGCAACACAAAACCGATTTATGTACAATATTTGCCAAATGGGAAGAATTAAGTGTCATAGAAAAGTTTACCACAGAGTATTCAGCAAACCAAGGGAAAAAAAGAAAAAACAAAGGAAAAAAGAAAGAATGAAGAGAAGTGCCTCCATACCACCATCAGAATCCAAGGGCCAGATATGTTTTGCCAGGGCCTTGTTCATTTGAAACATGTCTATTTTATCCACACCAAAAAGCTCCCGTAATGTGTCATCACAGTTTATATTCCGCCTATTTGATGGCTCTTGCAAATCATTTTCACGAATATAGTTCCACATCCTCTTCACCACCTACATAGAACATTTGTGAGGATTTAGTTCATGCACAATAATATCAATGTCAATGGAGGCTTTAAAAGAAGACAGAAGCATGCAAATTTGTGATACCTCAGTCCTTGCAAGTTCTGCTTCCCCGGTAAATTTCTGAAGTTGTGGAGAAAGGCTACATACTTTGGTAAATCCACCAGCTTTCCTTTTGACATTTTCATTTTTCTTCTCAGACCTAATAGGATTTAGTGTACCATTAGTTCAACCAGTATTGTCTAGACTAAAATAAAGAGATCCCAATAAGTTAAGCAATTAACTTTTTTCAAACACAATCATTCAGATACTCATATTTTCTCTCCGGGTCATCATGAGATTCATAGCTGATGAAATTTAATGGTAATTATTGTTTGCTGCAAACATTAAAAGTTCGCAAGTTCGGGGTGTTTGATACGTGAGAATTGTCAGATATCGGTAATGTTGTACTGAAGAACAAGGACATGATCTGTGCATAACGAAAAGAGCGATGAACCCACCTCAACCTTTTGTTATTAGCAATTTTCTCTATTGATAAGAAACTTTCTTTCATTAGTTTAAATATCATCTAAACTTAATACGACCGTATAATGCAGATCCGAACATGAGAGAAGAAATCACACAACCACCAAAGTAAACTATCACATGCACACACATGATCAATACCCTGCTATATAGCAGTGACTTCTCCCGGAGAGGAAAGAGCATTCTCTCAGCAAAACTAACTGAAGTTCCACCAAGATAAACTATCAAGTCATGAAAAGGAAATATAAAGCCATAGGTCATAAAAGGGAGGTTCCGACCATACAATCTACCTAAGCTTTCTGATTGTGACTATTTGGAAGGAAGAAGCAAGATTTTGGTCACTATTATATTCGGTGTCTACTTTAGATCTTCCTAACTGTTTCGTAAGATGTCAAACTTTAGAATTTATTTAAGACTGCTATTCGTCTTCTTTTGCACTTTGCCTGAGGGGTCAATTGGGTGGATCATAGATGAAAGGAAATAGAATGGAAACAATGAGCATGATAGTAATTCTTATGTATTCCTTTCCTCCCTATTCCCTTCTTTTTCCTTAAATTTTTGGTTTGCATCTACTTTCTCTCTTAATATGAGGAATTGATCTTATTTTCTCTTCGCCTATTACAAACCAAGTAAATTTCTCTAGTTCATTCATTTTATACATTCTTCAATTAACACATGCATGGATTGGCTATAGTTTGCACAACTTCTTCGGGAGATGCTTATGCTGGTTTCTGGCAGTATATCTGTAGCAGTCATGAGAAAGAATGATAGCAAAAGCAGCTAATGCCTCTGCAAACAAGAGGAGGAACAAGCAATAATCTTTCAGGCCAATGAATCCTGAAATACTATGTTTACTTTTAAATTTTTTTTTTAAATAACATTAATATCCTGGCCCAACACCAATTAGTATTATTTTACACTCTGGAAAAGTGCCCTTCACTTTGACAATCCCAATAGCAAATGGGGGTCATAGTTCAGACATCCAATTAAACAATGAACACAATGAATGAGTTGAAAGGCAATGCCGATATATCAATAATAGCGGTGAAATGTTTAAACCACCTCAAGCAAATCATAACACAATCTAACTACTGTAACATATTTGGTTAATAGAACAGGAAGTGACAGAAACATAAGGATGACAAATTGAGCAAAGACTACAACCTTGACAACAACAAGAACTATTTGTAACCAAAGGAGACAGCAGCAGATAATCACAAGATATCGACTTTCTAAACCCCTCCCCCCCAACTGGCCACCTCCCTACCAACCCTGGAATCTTTTCATCCTTTCAAGAACTCATTGCAATTTGTGGTCCATGAGCCTATTGACACCATCAGGCAGAAAATATACTAAAAGAACCATAGTAATGGTTCAACAGCCCAACATAAGACAAAATACGGGCACCAGTAAACTGAAAATCATCCAAAGAAAACATAGACGAATACAAAAATCAATCAATAGATCAACTAAGCCTCAATCCCAGACCAATAGGTCAAGTATATAAATTCTCTGTATCCGTTCAGCTCTACGTGGCCAACTTCACATTTAATGTTTAGAGGACAAGAATAATTTTAAGAATTCATGTATTATAACTATCTTTTCACATGATGGCAACTTGCTGCAATCTTTCTCCTTTACCTATTTTTTTTTTCTTGAAAAAAAAAAAAAAAAAAACCAGTGTAATGCCACACAGTGGGGTCTGGGGAGGGTAGAGTGCACGCACACATTACCCCTACCTTGGGAAGGTAGAGAGGCTATTTCCGATAAGAGTAAAATGCAATCTTTCTCCTTTATCTGTGCATGTAACCAGCTATACAAGACTCACATAGGCAGAGCTGATGTGAACAACCAAAACAACCAAAAAAGGAAGCCCGGGGTACTATCTTTTTTTTCTTTTTCAGAAACGTAATATATCTTTTATTAAAAACAGCACTGTTGAAGTGCTATTTCTAGATATGTATCCAAATTTCAGTGGAAGAAAACACTAGATTATTTCTTCACATCTGTCTAAACCTTAGTGGAAGCGGTACTTCTGTTGGTGGGAAGTAGCAAGTGGCAGGTACTTCTGCTGGTGGGAGGTAGCAAGTACACTGTAAATTAGTGAGGTACGCTCAATTGGTCTGGACACCACCGTTTTTTAAAAAAGAATATAGAAATATATATCATTAGCAAAAACATCCCTTAATTATTTAGGCAGTGTACACGTCTAACAGCTATTCTAAGCTATTACCTAGTAGTATATCTTTTTTTCACAGAAGAAATGCAAAAGGAAATGAAATATCTCATGCATGATTGTAACAATGTCGTCTTATAATAGAAGCAACGGAATGTATCATTTAACATTTGAACAAGGCATAAAAAAAATCACCTGAACATCAAATGAACATATATCAAAATTTCACATACTTTTTCTTAGAACTTCTTCGTTTTATTTTAGTAACAGCTTCAGATTCCTCTTCCTCTTCTTCTTCTTCTTCTTCCACCTCCTCATTCACCGCATCTTCTTCTTCGTCACTCACTTCCGCCGACGGTCCTTCATCAACTTCTTCATGCATTTCTCCTTCATTTTTCTGCTGGTCAAGTTGAAACTGGCTTTCAAGGTAAAGATCAACTTGTTCTCGGATGAAGGCTTTTTTATCGGATAAATCGATACCGAAGTCCTCTTCGAGCTTTCGTCGGACGGCGGTGGTGGTGGTGGTGGTGAGGTCGGAAGTGCTTAGGAACTCACGCAGCCGGCCGACGAGCTCCGAGTCCGATACCATTTCCTCTGGTTTGGGTAAAGTTAGGTTTGAATGTTTAGAAAGAGAGGAGAGAGGAAGATGGATGACTCGGTGATATGAAATGGCAATTTTGGGGCTGAGGTGGAGTAAAGCGAAAATTTGCCGTGGATTTGGTGGGGTAATGTCTAACACGTGGGTCTCGGGTAGCAACAACGAGGGCATTTCGGTCCAGTGTAAATTTGTCTTATTTTAGCAAGTTACACGTTTTCTTTTCTAATGGATTTTACCAAGTACAAATGGATTAGGCTTATGAGATCAGTGGGTATAGCCTGATGGTAAAAATTTATTTATACCTAATTAATAGCAGCATAATATATGTTTATATTATTGAATTTTTATTTAATTATAATTAATATAATTTATTTAATGATGATAACTTGGTATAGCTCGAATATAAACATTAGCATGATTAAGCTTATACCGTCATTTCATCTTGTTTACAAAAAATATAGAGAGAAAGTTAGAATAAGTTTGAAAATATATTTTAGTATTAAGCTCACAATTACTAACACAGTATAACAATAGAAATAACAAACTTATTTTTAATGATCTAAATTTTATGTCAAACTAGATATTAGATATTTTTTTCTATTATCGTGATCATATACTTGTGGTAATCATTTTCGCTGCTACGGAGGTATTCTCAATTGACAAATTCACCCTCGCCTTTCTTTAGTGTGGGGCCAACGGGCTCGATATTTCACGTGTTCTTAAAGCGACCCAGTGTTGCTTTTTAAAGGCCAAATAGAAAATTATTAATCGTGTTTGCTAGCAAAAAGTATATTAAATATATATATTATTTGTATATAATATATATGTATAAAATATATTTTTAATAAAAGAGTAGTTCTGTGTACAAAGTATTATCATTCATATAAGCTTGGAATTTGATATAGATAGTTTAACCAAATACAAGAATTAGTTATTATTTTCACGGCTCGAATCCGTAACCTATAGGTCACGTGAAGATAATTTTATCATTGTTCCAAGACTCCCCTTCAAAAAATATATATTTTATCGACTATTATTTTTTGAAGCAATTAAAAATATATAATTCTCTTTTGTAAAATTTTCATGTGCCCCTCAATTTTGCACGATCAATTGAATTTGTACCCACTTTTCAAAAAAATTTAACTGATACCCAATTTTTGGATAGTTTTAGATACATACACTTTTCTCTTTTTCTTTATGTTATTTTCTTCTTCTTTGTGCTTAGAGTTTCTTCTTCTGCTTCTTAGTTGCAAAATGAGTTTGTTAAATTTGTTGTTATTTTGACAATTTGATGATTAAGATTTGTTCTTTATAATATTGAAAGTTATGTTTCAAATTTGAGCTAATTTGGAGTAGATTTGGGTATTGAATCATGTATTTAATTCGAATAACAAATTTATGTTTCAGTACTTAAGATTCGAAATCTGAAGTTGCATTCAATAGATTGAACTACTTAAGATTAGAATTTCTAAAGTTACATTTGAAAGATAGAAGAACTTCAAAATTGATTTCTGAATTTCCATTGAAAAGATTGAACTACTTCATGTTCAAATTTCTAAAGTTGCATTTGAAATATAGAAAAACTTCAGATTTGATTTCTGAAGTTGCATTGAAGAGGTTGAACTACTTCATACTCGAGCAGGTACACTTTGTAAGATTTTGTGTAATGTAGGTATAACTTTGATGTTAGGCTAAAAATTCATGTTTTCGCATGTAATTTGCCTTACATTATATCTCAATCTTGTTAATTTTGGTATAAATATTTGTGACTCGTGCTTAATAATGGTGTTTATATGTGTAGGAGTCAATTTGAAGTGATTTAGCAAGCTTGCATGCAAAGTGAAGTAAAAGCAGAAGAATTTGGAGGGAATATGATTTTGGTGCCCAGGTTGGTGCCAGGCACCAACCAAAACGCCAAAGGCAGAATAGTGGAAAATTAGGCGTCCTGATTGGCGTCAGGCGCCAAGCGAGACGGCTAAGGGCGGATTTCGTCCTAATTTGGCCAAGACTTAGTAGTTCCAACCCTACACGCCCCCAACATATATAAAAGGGGTTCTAAACCTATTTCTTAGAGGGGAGACATTATTGGATAAGCAAGAAGGCTACGAGAACACTTGGAAGCAACGAATCACAAGAGTTTTCTCTTCCGTTCTTCCTCAATCTGTATTTTAATGCTTTCAATTATTGTCATGATTGTTAATATAATTATGAGTAGCTAAACTTTCTCATCTAGGGTTTGATGGAACCTTTTGAAGGGTGATTTTTTTGTTGCGTTTTATATAATTGAGCCATTGGATTTCTCTACTTGTTTAACTACGTGTTTATTATTATTGACTGAATGGCCATCAGTTGACTGTGCCTATTTAGTATGTATTGCTTGGAAAATGGTACGTATTTAGGTAGTTGTTGAACAACATCACTCCTAACGTATGTGAGGAATCAATACGGAGGGTTTAAAGGTGGGATTAGGAATAACGAAACCTTGATGCGATCTTAGTGAGCAGTGAATTAGCGTCAGTTAGCGTAATTCGGAAGAATATGTCTAGTAAATTGTAGTAGTTTCTCGGAAGAGAATTACAACACCCGAAGTACTCACGATCGGTAGAGAATACTTAGGCGAAATTAAAGAAAACGTAGCGGGAAGGATTCTGACAATTGGGAAAATCATAACTCCAGACCTCCTTAGTCTTGACTCAAATTTCATCCTTGTTAGTGATAATTTTATTGCTTTATAATAGTTGTTAGTTAATTAGTTAGAAATAAATATTATAATCTTTATAATTAAGAAATTATTTGGACTTGTGTTTCTTAGCAATATTAAACAACAATAGTTAAGTCTCAGTTCTCTGTGGGATTCGACTCCAGACTTGTAAATCAGATTATATTTGCAACGACCGCTTAGTCCTTTTTATAAGGCATAGTTGGGTGTGATCAAATTTTAGTGTTGTTGCCGGAGAGCTAATGGTGTAGTTGTAGTTGTACATATTGGTAGGTTTCAAGTTTGAACTTTTTTTTTTAGTATTTAATTGTTGTTTATGGTTTGCATTGGGGACAATGCACAATTTTAAGTGTGAGGTGAAGAGATTGTTTGGGTGATTTTCTATGATATTTTAGTTGTGTTAGTTTGACTAAAAAAAATAAAAAATAATTGGACTTTTCCTGATGATGGATCTCTTGGACAACTTTCTTGAGGGATTAAGGTTCAATAAAAAATTTCAAAAATATTTTGTTTTTATTATTTTTTAATTTTTAGTTAGTCGTAAGTAGATAATAATCCCCCTTGATTATTTTTTTGGTATCGATTCTTTTTCAGGGGATGTAACTTGAACCGGATAATTTTTATTTTTAGGAAACCGAGGTAAGAAAACTTGAGTGTTCTATATGCCTTTTGACCTGTTGATGCTAGCATTGTTAGGCCATAGCATGCAAATTATCTTCCTAACATGTTTTAATGAAAGATATGCCGTTAAAGATTGAATCGACTGTATGTGACGCCTTCTCTCAGTTACTTGACTCATTGTTCATGTAGTGCTTTATTGTTTAATACTTCTTGACTTTGTGTAACTTTTCTAAACTTGAGAGTTGGAATGGAACCGTCTGACTGGGGTCATGTGCAATGTGTGATGTGAGGTTTTGATTACATTATGTGTTATCCTGTGTTTGTCTAGAACTTGCCCTGTGTGTTAGTCGAAGCGAAATAAGTAAGCTTTGTGAGTCTAAGAGATGATGTAGGTGTTTCTTTGATTGTCTATTGAACAATAGCCACCATATATAAAATGATCTATAGATAGCCCATTTGAGCCTATAAGCCTTTTATTTGGCACCCACATTACAAGTCGATTCCCATTTTATTCTTAATTAAATCTTTTCGAATCTTTACCTCCGAAAGCACTTTCGCTAGAAGAATAAGGTGAGAGTTGGGGTAGCTTTTGAGTGGAACCATAGAAAGACCAAAGGTGCATGTATGTTTTGGAAGATCATTAGCTGGGCAACCTAAATTTATAGAGAGTGTTGAAGAAAATATACCTCATATTCATCGTGATTCGGGCTAGTGAATGCATAGTTGTGCTTAAAGAAGAAGCGCCAAGTTGTATATGGTTTCGTGGCATTGATTGAATTGGTCATGAAAATGTATATTATAGTGTATTAAAGTGCTTAGGAGGGCTAGTCACTATACCCAAAATATATCCTACCCGTCCCTTAACCTACATTACAACCCTTAAAGACCTAATTGATCATAGACTTTGCGAGCTTAGATTAGTGGAATTATACACTACGGGCAAGCTTATTGTCACACCTCCTTTTTTCCGAAAGGATAGGGGATAGGGGAGTTTTTCCAATTAAAGTGAAAATATTCGAAATGAAATTATTTATTTGATCAGAGTCGCCACTTGGAATAAGTTATGGTGTCCCAAGTCACCGGTTTGTTTTAAATCCCAAATCGAGGAAATTTGACTCTATTTATGGTCTGCGAACACAGAAGACCGGGTAAGGAATTCTGTTAACCCGGGAGAAGGTGTGAGGCACCCCCGAGTTTCGTGGTTTTAGCACGGTCGCTCAACTATTAATAATTGGCCTAATTATCTGATTTAATACATGTTTTAAAACCTAGTGTGCATTTTTATCTTCTAAAACGCTTTTAATTATTTATGGAATTATTTCTGGAACAAGTCACGATGTCGTACACTTGTCGTTTTGGCACAGGTCGCAAACCGCGCCACATGAAATGCACCCGCGATTGACGACATGCTTATTTTTATTATCATTTGAAGTTACGGTCAAGTCGCGTAAAACGCGCACTTGAGTTGGGATTCATGTATCGTGACCATGCCACGGGAACCGTACCCATGGTCACGATGATTTATTAATCGCGCCTAAAGTAAACTGGCGTATTTAAATTTTTTCCCTAAGATCTAAACTTTGAGATTATTGCAGAGGCACATATTATGGAAATAGAGTTGTTTGGAAGTCAAGAAATATTTTATTTACTTAGAGTATTGACAAGTTATTTACACTTAGAAAACTTTATAACTTACTACTCAATCTTTGAAATTACAAGGCATTTATCTATTATGAAAGAAGTGGGCTAGCTTTATCCTAAAAAAAGACATGGTCTAGCAAGGTTCATTTGACCCAATTCTATTAAAAGTATCATGATAAAAATCAATCCAAAACCAGGATAATGGACTGTGCACTTAAAATCTAGTGAATTGAATCCAGCCCCAAAGTTGCCCGTTAAACTCTAAGAAAATCTTTGAAAGTAATCATCTGACCTTAGTTTCTTCATATCATTATTTTATAGCTCCTAAGATAAATCTAACAAGAAAACCAAAACGACAAAAATACTAATAAAATAAATAATAGTAATGACGTAAGCCCACTTAACTAATTACATCTGGTCACCATGAGAGATACTGTTCTCAAAACAATAATTAAGAAAAAAATAGTTTTTCTAACATGGATAAACATATCAATTAGGACAACACATTATAAATCAAAATAAAACAACTAAAATATTGACATAAGAAGCATCGTGGAAATCAATAGACGAGTTGTTAAAGAAGAATAAGACGGACCTTTTTGGAATAAACTTTTCACTTTATTGACATAAAAATCTCCAAGTTTGAATTACCGAAGGATGGTGCCGGCTACAACTTGAAGGCAGATAGGTCGTCGGACGGAGTTCAAACAGCCTCGACGGATCTGGATCGCGAATGAACGAGAACCTCACTGGAAAAGATCTCGAATAGGAGCTTTCTCGACGATAAAACTCGACGGAAGACCTTATTGTTTTGAGAACCTCTGGACGTGTTTGTGCGAGAGGTTCTGGGATGGGCTTGGGCGATGATTTGGTGATTGTTTTCGGATGGTTTAGCAGTTGGTCGTCGGGCTGAAACAATGGAGTTTTAATGAAGAAAAGGGGCTGCTTTCATGGCTGTTTGGACGGCTATTTTGCTGGAAAAATGAAGCTTTGTTTTGCTGGTTTTTATGGAGTTTCAAGGCTTATTCATGGTGGTTTTAGGCTGTTTTTGTAGCTGGGTTTGGGTAAAGAGAGATGAGCTTTACATGGCTATAAAAATGGTATTCAATGAAGGAAAGGACGTGAAGAAGATGGGGTCGAATCCAGCTTTGTTGGGGGAAAGCTTTCTCTTTCTCTCCTTCTTCGTTTCTTTCTCTTTTTTGTTGTTTTTGTTCCCTTTGGTTTTCAGATCTCCCTCCTCTGTTTTTGCGTCTCTATTTTTTTTTCTCTTGCCGCTGAAGTGGGGGAATTAGCTTAGGGTTTTTGGGTGTTAATTTGGTTTTTATATGGTAGTGGAGAGTGAGTATTGGCCTTTAGATAAAAGTAGATCAATGGCTATGATTAAGGGAGGGGTTTGATGGGTGAGAAAAGGGTTTGGGCTAAAAGGGATTGGGAAGAATAGGTCTTTGTCTTGCTGGGCCACCAAAATACGAAAATGAACTCCCAATTGGCCCAAATTCAATTCTTACTCATTGAGCAAAAAAAATAAATAAAAATACTAATACTATCAAAATATACTAATTAATACAAAATTATTTTTTGGTATTTTCAAATAATAATAAAAATAATATCTTTCTAAAAATACCTAATACCTAAATTAAATATAGAAAATGAAACTATTTTTGTATTTTTTCAATTTTTGTGCTTTAAAAAATAGAATTAAAATTAATAATAAAGTGAAATCCTATAGAAATAAACTCAAATAAATATTCTAAAAAATACTAGGACTATTAAAGGTAATTTTAATATGTGGGTCAAAAATTACGTGCTTACAGCTGCCCCTCTTTGCTTGGAAACACAAAGTGTTTTTGAGCAAAGAAACAAGTAAGCGACGTAATTGATTTCTGACCCGACACTTATTCAAAAAGATTGTGACCGAGCCCTGGTATCTGAGCTGCCTACATATCCTTGGCTATAAAGGAATCAGGCCACGTGTAGTTCAGAAGTGATGGAGTGTGTGGAGAGGATCAGAGAGTCGAGTGAGATACCGTTCCGTCAAGGTTCCAGTCCGCGATCCTGTTATTACATCAAAATCAAAAATGAAAAAGACTAACTAAGCCTGTCAGCTATGAGTTACAAGATTCCTATCTATAAGTCTTCTGAAGCTTGATCTTGAGTCTTGAATGGTTCTTCATGCAAACTTTTGATTTGAACCTTGATGCTTGCTAGCTGCAGGTGCAGATTCATCTCTTTAGCTTCTTCGGATCAAGACGGGGCATGCAAAGCTTGCGACTTCAGTCATGTCTTGAGCAACCCATATCTTTTCATCTACTTCTACATTTTGAATTCACTTTTTTTTCTTTTATTCTGGATTGAGACTTCTTCCTTTGGTCATCTCGGACTGCCAGCTCGCATTCTTAAGGCGACCTTATGTACTTCTAACTTGAATTGAAATTTGAAATGACTTCCCTCGTTCTTCAGGTGGGCGCCTGCAACTGACTTGAAATTTGAAACGAATTCCCTCGTTTTCCAGGTGGGCGCCTGATGACTTAAAACTGAAATGAATTCCCTCGTTCTCCAGGTGGGCGCCTGATAACTTAAAACTTGAAATAAATTCTCTCGTTCTCCAGGTGGGCGCCTGATTTTGACTTAAAGCTAAAATGAATTTCCTCGTTCTCCAGGTGGGCACCTGATGACTTAAAACTTGAAATAAATTTCTTCGTTCTCCAGGTGGGCGCCTGATTTTGACTTAAAGCTAAAATGAATTCCCTCGTTCTCCAAGTGGGCGCCTGATGACTTAAAGCTAAAATGAATTCCCTCATTCTCCAGGTGGGTGCCTGATGACTTAAAACTGAAATGAATTCCCTCGTTCTCCAGGTGGGCGCCTGATTTTGACTTAAAGCTAAAATAAATTCCCTCGTTTTCCAGGTGGGCGCCTGATGACTTAAAACTTGAAATAAATTTTCTCGTTCTCCAGGTGGGTGCCTGATGACTTAAAACTTGAAATAAATTCCCTCGTTCTTCAGGTGGGCGCCTATTTTGATTTAAAACTTGAAATAAATTCCCTCGTTCTCCAGGTGGGCGCCTGATTTTGACTTAAAGCTAAAATAAATTCCCTCGTTCTCCAGGTGGGCGCCTGATGACTTATAACTGAAATGAATTCTCTCGTTCTCCAGGTGGGCGCCTGATTTTGACTTAAAACCGAAATAAATTCCCTCGTTCTCCAGGTGGGCGCCTGATTTTGACTTAAAGCTGAAATGAATTCCCTCGTTCTCCAAGTGGGCGCCTCATGACTTAAAACTGAAATGAATTCCCTCGTTCTCCAGGTGGGCGCCTGATTTTGACTTAAAACTGAAATAAATTCCCTCATTCTCCAGGTGGGCGCCTGATTTTGACTTAAAGCTGAAATGAATTCCCTCATTCTCTAGGTGGGCGCCTGCTATCACAACAACACAGACAAAACAGAGAAAATTTTCTGCCCCGGTTTGTACCAGGAACATTCATTGATTGTTAGTTGCATCCCATTATCCAGGAGGGTCCTGAAAACTTAAAACTAGATCCCATTATCCAGGAGGGTCCTGAAAACTTAAGACTGAACTTATCTGGAACATGCTTTCCTCATGGGGATTTCCTGGCAAAGCAAAAAAGATTTCTTGCCCCTGCTTAAAACAAAGAAAATTTTGTCAGTTTGAAAATGTGGCGGTTAGTTTGTGGCATCCTTGCTGAAAGTGTCTGCTTCTGCCACTATTCCGCTTCATTCTGATTAGATGCTTCGGGCTACAAAGAATTGTTTGACCTTTCAATAGGACCTCGACCACAAAACCTCTGAATGACTTAAATCCCTTACACTCAACTCGTCGTATGGCACTTTCATTCTGACAACTGTTGAACCTTTGCATTTCCTACAAATTCACGAATCACTTGACCACCCGAACTTCAGTTACCACCGCATTGCTCATTCTAAATCTTGTCCCTTGTGATGTGCCTGACCGAATTTCGCTTGGTGCAAATAAAAAGCTGGTAATGAGCTTTGAAGTCCTTTCTTGCTTTCTTAACAAAAGACTAATTTGACAGAGACTTAGAAAAATAGACCCAAAAGAAACGAAGCGAAGTGACTTCGAGAATTAGGAATAAAAAAGAAAAAACAGAGATGACTATTTGAAGAAAAATGGAAAAGAGACTTATCTGAATGAAGCAACTGGCTCCAATGATCATGACATGCATTTCGGACTGATCAGCCTAATACATCCAACTAATCACATTTCAGTTCATGCCATGTCTTCATAATTCAAAATCGGGTTTTCCATAATTCAATTTCTCTGTAAAGTCATGAACCTCATTCGGCTTGTAATTCCCAGAGGGGTTTTCACCAGCAAACCTCTCTCAACTCATTTTCGCCTTACAGTGCCCGTAAGGGTTTTCACCAATAAGACTCTCTCATTTGAATTTTCTCTCGACTTACCATCGCCCTATGGTGCCCTGAGGGTTTTCACCAATAAGACTCTCTCATTTGAATTTTCTCTTGACTCACCATCACCATATGGTGCCCGTGAGGCTTTTCACCAATAAGACTCTCTCATTTATTCACTTTTCCTTGTGCCCATGAACAAAGGTGCTACCCATGATGTAAATAATACCTCTATCTCACTTGACTTGGCATCCTCAAAGTTGATCAGAAGGTCTTTCTTTGGACTGTAGTGTAGGTTTTGGACAGGGTTAGAAAAAAAGGGTGGCATGCAGGCTCAAAATAATTTAAGATGAAGGGGTTCAAAATTACAACTTTTGGAATCACATCCTTTTACAAAACTAAAACTTCTGCCCCAGTTTCTTTGAATCTGGGGAATTTTAAATTTTTATTTTGATTGGACCGAACCGTGTAAGTCTGCCTACGTATCCTTAAAAGGAATCAGGTCGAACGTAGTTCAAACATAAGAGTTTTATTTTTGTTACCTTGCTTTTCTTTTCTCTTTTCTTTCTTTGCTTTTCTCTTTTCCTTCTCTTTTTCCTTTTTTTTCTTTTTTTTTATTTTCTTTTATATTTCTAACTCTTCTTCTGATTCCAAAGAGGGGTATAAAAGAAAATAAATAAGGCTAAAAAAGGGATAACAAATGATAAAAGTGTTTGGGATAGCATAATAAAATACCTTCGTCATTCCAACTTTGAACATGCCTAGTACAAAATACGATTGAAGATAAGCAAAGAAATCATACATAATATCTCTTGACTGCATCAGAATTGATAGCCATATCCACACATTTACCTTCTATGTCTGTTAAATACAAAGCACCATTGGGCAACACCTTTGTCACAATGAACGGCCCCTTCCAGTTTGGGGCGAACTTGCCTTTAGCTTCAGCCTGATGTGGAAGGATGTGTTTCAATACCAGCTGACCCACTTCAAATTTTCGGGGACGCACCTTCTTGTTGTATGCTCTTGCCATTATTTTCTGATACAATTGACCATGACATACTGCTGCCAATCTTTTTTCATCAATCAAACTCAATTGCTCTAGCCGAGTTTTGACCCACTCATCATCATCAATTTCAGCTTCAACAACGATCCGCAGGGATGGAATCTCAACTTCCACAGGTATAACTGCCTCGGTTCCATATACCAGCAAATAGGGAGTTACACCTATTGAAGTGCGAACAGTAGTGCGATAACCCAGTAAAGCAAAAGGTAACTTTTCATGCCATTGCCTAGAACCTTGCACCATCTTACGAAGTATCTTCTTTATGTTCTTGTTAGCAGCCTCAACAGCTCCATTTGCCTTAGGACGATACGGAGTGGAGTTTCGATGCATAATCTTGAACTGTTGGCATACCTCTTTCATCAAATGACTGTTGAGGTTAGCAGCATTATCTGTGATGATTACCTTGGGAATTCCGAACCGGCAAATGACGTTTGAATGAACAAAATCTACCACCGCCTTCTTGGTCACGGACTTGAAAGTTACAGCTTCGACCCACTTGGTAAAGTAATCAATGGCCACCAGAATAAACCTATGCCCGTTTGAAGCTGCCGGCTTAATTGGTCCAGTGACATCCATGCCCCAAACAACGAAGGGCCAAGGTGCAGACATTGTGTGCAACTCAGATGATGGGGAATGAATCAAATCACCGTGCACCTGGCATTGATGACATTTACGAATGAAGCTGATGCAATCTCGTTCCATGGTGAGCCAATAATAACCTGCTCGAAGAATCTTCTTCGCCAAGACATACCCACTCATATGTGGCCCGTAAAACCCGGAATGCACTTCGGCCATGATAGTCGAGGCTTGTTCAGCATCTATACACCTTAGTAATCCTAGATCTGGAGTTCTCTTGTACAATATTCCGCCAGTTAAGAAAAATCCACTAGCCAGACGTCAAATGGTTCTCTTTTGATCGCCTGTGGCATGTACCAGATATACCTCCGATTTGATGTATTCCTTGACATCATGGAACCAAGGCTCACCATCAAGTTCCTCCTCAACCACATTGCAATAGGCATGCTGATCACGGATTTGGATATGCAGATGGTCGACATAAGTCTTATCCGGATGGTGTAACATTGATGCCAGAGTAGCCAAGGCGTCGGCAATCTCATTATGAATCCTAGGAATATGCCTGAATTCTACCGACCTGAATCGTTGACAAAGATCATGCAGACATTGTCGATACGGTATGAGCTTCAAATCACGAGTCTCCCATTCTCCTTGAATCTGGTGAACCAACAAATCTGAATCTCCCAAAACTAATATTTCTTGAACTCCCATGTCTATAGCTAGCCTCAAACCCAGAATGCATGCCTCGTATTCAGCCATGTTGTTAGTGCAATAAAATCAAAGTTGAGCTATTACGGGGTAGTGATGCCTTGTTTCAGAGATGAGTACAGCCCCTATTCCGACACCTTTCATGTTAGTAGCTCCATCAAAGAAGAGTTTCCAACCTGTCTTTTCATCATGATCAGCCTCGTCAACATACATCACTTCTTCATCAGGAAAATAAGTCTTCAGTGGCTCATATTCTTCATCCACCAGATTCTCGGCCAAGAGATCGGCGAGGGCTTGGGCTTTCATCGCGGTCCGAGTCACATAGATGATGTCAAACTCTGTGAGTAAAATTTTCCACTTTGCCAATCTTCCTGTGGGCATAGGCTTCTGAAAGATATAATTTAGAGGACTCATGCGAGAAATGAGGTAAGTAGTGTAGGATGACAGATAATGCTTTAACTTTTGTGCCACCCAAGTCAGGGCGCAACATGTCCTTTCAAGAAGAGTATACTTAACCTCATAAGGAGTAAACTTCTTGCTGAGATAATAAATGGCTTGCTCTTTCTTGCTCGTGATGTCGTGTTGACCCAACACACAACCAAAAGAATTATCCACGACCGTCAAATAGAGGATTAAAGGTCTCCCAGGTTCTGGCGGGACCAGCACAGGTGGGTTTGACAGGTAACTCTTGATCTTATCAAATGCTTCCTGACACTCATTAGTCCACTTAACCACAACATTCTTCTTCAGCAACTTAAAGATGGGCTCACAAGTTGTCGTGAGTTGAGCAATAAACCTGCTGATGTAGTTTAACCTTCCGAGAAGGCTCATCACCTCGGTTTTGTTCTTTGGCGGTGGTAGTTCTTCGATGGCTTTGATATTTGATGGGTCCAACTCAATACCGCGTCGACTGACTATGAATCCCAACAGTTTCCCGGACGGGACACCAAATGCACATTTTGCCGGATTAAGCTTGAGGTTGTACCTGCGGAGCCTTTGGAAAAACTTTCTCAAGTCTCCAACATGGTCGGACTGCTTCTTTGACTTTATGATCACATCATCTACATAAACCTCAATTTCCTTGTGTATCATGTCATGAAATATGGTAGTCATGCCCTCATGTAAGTTGCCCCAGCATTCTTCAAACCAAATGGCATTACCCGATAGCAGTATATTCCCCATGATGTGATGAATGCTGTCTTTTCTGCATCTTCCTCATCCATTAGGATCTGGTGATATCCTGCGTAGCAATCCACAAAAGACCCAATCTCGTGCTTGGCACAATTGTCGATCAGAATATGGATGTTCGGCAATGGAAAGTTATCTTTTGGACTTGCCTTATTGAGATCACGATAATCAACACAGACCCTGGTCTTACCATCCTTCTTTGGTACTGGCACGACATTAGCTAACCAAGTGGGATATCGAGTGACCCGAATGACCTTTGCGTCAAGCTGCTTTGTGATTTCTTCTTTGATCTTCACACTCATGTCAGTCTTAAACTTCCTTAACTTTTGCTTGACTGGAGGGAATGCCGGATCAGTTGGCAATTTATGAACTACCAAATCAGTGCTCAAACCCGGCATGTCGTCATACGACCATGCAAAAACATCTTTATATTCAAACAGTGCTTTGATTATTTCTTCCTTGATTTGTGGTTCCAGATGCACACTTATCTTGGTTTCCCTGAGATTATCTTGATCTCCTAAATTGATTGCTTCAGTTTCATTCAAATTAGGCTTGGATTTTTCTTCAAAGTGATTTAGTTCTCTACTGATTTCCTGAAATGCTGCTTCTTCATCATATTCTGTTTCATCATCACACTCTACTTCTTGGATTGTTGTTTCAGAATTAGATTAGCTTTTAAGATTTGGCTAAAAACTCCTCATGCATGTCATGTCATTGAAACCAACATAAAAAGAACTGTACAGAAAAAAATAAAAAACAAAAATGAAACGCTATCAGGAATAATGGAAAACGGGAAATTGTATTTCATTGAAAATAAAAGGATAGAAGGGTTTGTACATCAAAACAAGCAAAAAATAAAAAATCTGGATTACAACCCTGGAATAATCCAGATAACAGAAAGCAAACTACCAAAACTCCTTCCGGGTGGGGAGAGGAGTAGCTTTCCAATTGCTAAGCTTCACATTTGGCCCAACGAGCTGCACATCGACATTACTGGAACCTTCCCCGATTTCTACCATATTAACCTCATCAAACAGACTCTGGAACCTCTTGATCAACTCTTCATCAAAGTCGACCACAGGTTTTGGGACCGCTGATATTGGGCGTTTTGCGACCCCTGGCTTGATAAAAAACTTGGAGATATGTGGAACAGGCTTAGGAAGTGACCATGCCTTTCTTTTCAAATTTTTACCCTTTTTCATGCCCTTCTCTGTGAGTGTGAATCCCAAACCAAATGTACCGAAACTTTCACGTGGACACACCGGATGTGCAATACCCTGCATAGATGAACCCAGGCCTTTGACCGGCACAAAACCATTCTTCAATATTTCATTTGCTACCATGACGGACGCGGAGGGTAGCTTTGGACCTGGAATGCATTCTCCTTCAGGAATCTTCTCGACAAACACTGTTTCGAACGTTTGGTAAACCCAAGGCCCTTTATCATCTTCAACTTCAATAAATGGAACAATTGTGTCATTGTAAGCAGATAAGTTCTCATCACCGTGCACAACTATTTCCTGCCTGTCCCATTCAAACTTCACCATTTGATGCAGAGAAGATAGGATTGCCTTGGCAACATGTATCCAGGGCCTGCCCAACAACAAGTTATAGGAGACAACCACATCTAGCACTAGGAACTCCATAATGAACTCAACTGGCCCTATTGACAATTCGAGCATTATATCACCAACAGAATCTTTCCCTCCTCCATCAAAGCCCCGAACACATACATTATTCATGTGGATCCTTTCAGTGCCGATCTTCAACTTTTGCAAAGTGGACAGAGGGCAGATATTTGTACTAGAACCGTTATCAACCAGTACCCTTGAGACAGCAGAATCCTCACATTTCACTGTGAGATAAAGAGCTCGGTTGTTCTCTGTACCCTCCATAGGAAGTTCATCATCTGAGAAAGTGATCCTGTTTGCTTCGAAAATCTTGTTAGCAATCTTTTCCAAGTGGTTTACCGTGATCTTATCAGGAATATGGGCCTCATTCAAAATCTTCATCAGGGCTTTGCGGTGTTCATCTGAATGTATCAACAAAGACAAAAGAGAGATCTGAGCTGGTGTTTTCCTTAACTGCTCTACAATGGAATAGTCTTGCATTTTCATCTTTTTCAGGAACTCTTCAGCCTCTTCTTCGGTGACCGGCTTCTTTACTGAGATGTGGCCATCCTTGAATGGCTTGGCTTTCCTCACTTCTTCTGGGGTAAAACATCTCCCAGAACGAGTCAGTCCTCCGGTTTCATTGACTTCTTCCTCTACTTCTTTCCCTTTATATGTTACTATCACCTGTTTGTAATTCCACGGGACGACCATTGTGTCAACCATTGGTAACTGGGTCACTGGCTTAATAATAACGGGGGTAATACGAGCTCTTTCCACGATTATGACAGGCTTGCCCGGGACCCCTGGTACAATCACTTTTTGCTTTTCCTGGTTCGCTTCAACATCAATCAGAGGCCCTTTCATAACCAATACAGATGGCTTCACGTCGAGCAAGCTTAGCTTCTCCGACACCCCTTCAACTGTCAAGGGCATTGCTTTTGCAAAATCAGGAGCTTTAAATGGATTACTTTCGCTAGCCCAGATCATCATGACAGACTTGGAAGAATTCTTGGGCTCCCCATCCTTATGAACTATTTCAATCATATGTGTCTCTGCATGAGCCGGCAAAGTATTTTGGTTGATGTTTGGCGCCTCCGGGCTCTGGACCATAATTTGATTTGTATCAATAAGCTCTTGGATCGCCCTCTTCAAATGCCAACACTTCTCTGTGTCGTGCCCTGGGGCATCATAACAATATGCGCATCTGAGGGAATAATCAAGGTTCCTTGGATGTGGATTTGGTGTCTTTAGCTCAATCGGCCTCAAAACGTCCAACTGCCTCAACCTTTGAAACAAACTGGTATACGACTCTCCAAGAGGGGTGAAGGTTTCTTTCTGCTACTGCCTCTCTTTTCTATAATCCGGCCTCGATCGAAATCTTGGACCAGTAGGGTTTCGGTATGGGTGTAGGGGTGGATAAGGATTTTGTGGAATTGGAGCACGCCATTACGGGTAAGGAGGGGGTTGCGCATATGACTGTGCATGGTGAACATGGTATTGGGGTGGTCTGACTGGATATTGAGGGTCTTGTAGTGGGAAATAATGTTGGGATGGATTAAATGGAGCTTGGGTGTAGGCTTGAGGTTGGGGTCGAGGTTGGGTGTACTGGTGAGGCGAACCCCTTGGGCCACGCCCTGATCCAGAGACAAACATAGCGACATCATCTTTCTTCTTTTTTCCTAACAGGCTTCCGGTGCCACTTTGAATTGCTTGTGTGGTTGCTTTTATGGCAGAGTAGCTCATGATATTTCTTGACTTGAGTCCCTCTTCCACCATTCCTCCCATCTTTACCACATCGTTGAAGGACTTACCTATGGCTGAGATCAAATGGCCAAAATAAGTAGGTTCTCAGGCTTGAAGAAAGTACTCGACTATCTCATCTTCTTCCATTGGAGGATTGACCCGTGCAACTTGTTCTCTCCATCTAAAACCATATTCCCTAAAGCTCTCACTGGGCTTCTTCTCTACCTTGGTCAAAGATAGGCGATCCAGGATAATGTCTATTTTGTACTGAAAGTGCCGAGCAAAGGCCTGAGCCAAGTCGTCCCATGTGTACCACCTGCTAGCGTCTTGGCGGGTGTACCATTCTAAAGCCGCCCCACTCAAACTCTGACTGAAATATGCCATTAATAATTCATCTTTCCCACTGGATCCTCTCATCTTGCTGCAAAAGCCTCTCAAATGGGCCACGGGATCTCCATGTCCATTGTACAGGTCAAACTTGGGCATCTTGAACCCAGCGGGCAGTTGGACATCAGGGAATAAGCATAAATCCTTGTAAGGCACACTTACTTGGCTTCCTATCCCTTGCATGTTCTTCAAAGATTGCTCTAGACTCTTCACTTTCCTGAATATCTCATCCTGCTCCACGTTCCGGGATGGTTTCTCAGTTTCAACAGGAGGTTCAAAGTGAGGGGTGTAGGAATAAGGATCTGTGACTTTAAAAGTTGGTTCCGGAGCATAATATTGGGTATCTGGAGCTTGGAACGCGGGTTCACTAGAAGATCGGTGGAGGGTAGCTCGCGGAGGGGCTACGAAAACAGGAGCAGATATCGGAGCCGGGTATGCGGTTGTTTTGGCTGGTGGAGCATGGAAAGTTTGGGACGAGGTGACAGGGTAGTGGTGGAAAGGGGTAAAATCTGGTGCATGCTGAGGGGAAAGATCAACGGTAGTGGGATTCTGGGCTTGTGCCAGTGGTGGGATGAAAGCGGGATTTTCTGTGTAGTTAGCGGGAAATATAGGTGGAGGATGCCCCCTGATCCAGGCTTGATACATTTCAGCCATTTGATGCTTCAAACTGTGGACCTCCTCTTTCAATTCAGACTCTGATTCTACAATCTCCCTCGGCGGGTCAACAACACCCGTGTCCGACTCTTTGCTAGTCATGACTGCCTTGCGCTTTGATCTGGTATTATAGGGGTGACTTGCCAGGATGCCAACAAACTAACCACCTGAACAGAACCTGTCTTATTATGCACACACAATAACTTGGTCAGTTTTGAAGCATTTAACAGATAGGGAATCACATATTGGGGATGCAATGCACCTGAGCAGTTAAACGTTTCCAAATGCTTTGCGACGGCTTATGTGCTTCATCCCGGCTCTTTTCCCAAATTTTGAATCCTGATTTTTTCCTCTCTCCTTTTGCTGTGTTTTGCTCTTTTAATTCTCATTCCTTTTTTTCTTTTGTTTGGCCCCTCTTTTCTTTCTTCCCTCCTTTTATTTTCCTCTTTTTTTTGTCTCTAATTTCTTTTAAGACTGATCGAATCCTTTGGGGATTGCCTACGTATCATGACGCCGCATGAATCAGATCATTACGTAGTTCAGGGAAATAAATGCAAAATGAATTTTTTTTCAATATTTCATTAATAAAAGACATCTTTTTGGATTTTCTATTACAAGGACTTAAAAGTAGTGATGACTAAAAAAGAAAAATCTACAGACTTAAAATAAAGTAATAAGCAGCCTTGACAAGGACGAACAAAACTCGAAGAAAGTAAAATACAAACTCAAAAACTAACTTAAAAAAAAATCAAAAATACATAAGAGCCTCCACTGGTACTCCGGGGGCTTGCGAGACATCAGCTGGTCTCCGCACGGGCCTACGGGCAATATCTTTTTGAAGGTGATCTAGGTCAACCATCACCTGTCGAACGAATGTCATTACAGAAGCAAAAAATATAGACTTGGTCATGTCTTCACATTTATGGCATTTCATTACAACATAATCAGCTATCTTTTTAATCCTCATTCTGATGACACCCTTTTCTTGAAGCAAACGTCCAATCTGCTGGGCCCGAGCTTCTAACACTTGTGTATCTGTGTTGATTTGGTCTTGTAACTGTTGCAGGCTTTCTTGTAGTTGGTAAATCAATGCATAGCAATGCTCTCTTTCTGTCTTGAAATCCTTTATTTGCTTGACCATTTCATTTTCTAGGGCAACCAGCTTTTTCTGTAAAATTGCTACTTCTTTGTCATATTTCTGCTTCAACTGGTGGGCTAATCTAGCATGTTCTTCTGCACTTTTGGCCAACTTTGCTTGAGTATTTAACAAGTCCTTTTCGGCCTTTGTCAAGTCAAAACCATAATCATGCACTTTCCGCCTTAGGTTGGTTATAATTTTCTCATCTCTCTCACTTCTTACCGGTGTCTCGGCGACTATTTTCATTCTCTGAATTTGGGCTCGAAGGGCTTCATTTTCCCTAGCCAACCTCTTCGTTTCCCCTTCATCTTCAGCTGCCTGCAAACTACTATCAAATTTGATTTTTTCAATTTGTTATTCTAGTTTGTTTATAGTAGTCCGGTATTCCTTTTCTTTAGCTAACCAAACCCATTGCTCTCGTGCTCCATCGGTGAATTCCTGTTCTGGCTCTTGATCGACCCGACTTCTTTTACCATACCATATGGCGTAGTTGGATCCTACTTCACCCGTGGACAAATCTCGTACTTGAGTCTGTGGTTCCAAGAACCTACATTGGTGCCAAATCTGACGAACCCTTTCTTCTGGAAATGTGGCTTTTGGGCATAGTTCAATAACCTGTGGACTCAAATCTTCGTCATAGGGGACTATTTGGTATTTGCCCAATTGGCGTAGGACCCGATGCGGGGCATATGGCTGAATACTCCGAAGACCCATTAATAAAAGAAAGCACACTCCGGCGGACATGTAAATAACTTCATCAACCGGGAGCTAACCGAAAGTCCACTCAATTCGATTTGCGTTTAAAGAATCAATACGCGAACCATGCCTCAGTACCTTCTGGCAACTCATGACCGTTTACTTGGTTTTCATATTCTTCGATGCAATTGAGTCCGGTCAGACCGTAGTTCATGTAACCTGGGTGATGACAAGGATGTTCTACCAACCACATTTGTAAAAACAAGTTGCAACCCTCAAAAAACTTTGTCCCGGCTCGACAAGCAGTTAAAGCTCGGTAAGTTTCTGCGAGAATCATCGGTATGATAGTGCCATTGGCCTTTTTGACCATAAAGTCGGCCACTCCTGCGAGCCCCAATTCTATATGTCTGTCACTCCTTGGGCATATCAGAGTGCCTAAAAATGCCACCACAAAGGCCAAACCCCTGCGTGCTTCCCATTTGTCTTTATTTCCCTGATGATTCAAACCAGTGTCCGGAGCCTCAAATCCGTGGGGGTCCCCATACCGGCTGTATAAGAAACGGAATGTGCAGAATCCTCCGGCTAAATTTTCATCTTTAACCTGCCGGCTAATATTGAGGAGGTCCAAAAACTTATGAGGGGTTACAGTTCTTGGTGCTACTGAATATTGATACCTTAACTTCTCTTCGAAACCAGCATAACCTGCTATCTCCTCTAGTGTAGGGGTCAACTCGAAATCAGAGAAGTGGAAAACATTGTGTGTCGGGTCCCAAAACGGTATCAAAGCTTCGATTATATCAATCCTTGGTTTAATTTCCAAAAGACCAGTTAGCCCACCTAAAGCCTTTGCCACAGAACGCTTGCTGACCTCCCCCAGGTCGTTCCACCACATATGGAGTCCTAGTGGAATCTCGTCTACGACTCGAAAAGGTATATTTTCAATAGTGCTCATCCTGCTCATTTTTATTTATGGCGACTGGTTAAAAACAAGTAATTTTTGATTTTATTTTTGATTTTTGATCCCAAAAGAAAGATTATTTGTGCAAAATAAAACTCAAACAACTCAAGGCCACCTTTGCAAATACGACCCTTCAGCCCTTCAGAAATGAAGATTTTAAAGCTGTGCTTGCTAAGTGGCCAAAATTAGGAAAAGAGCCATAGGTGGCTATTCTGGTAAAACAAACTTCCTGCATCCCATCGGGACATTTCTGGCTATTTGGACAGAAAGTGACTTCCCCTAAATTTATTTATGACAAAATGACGCATTTTCATATTTTCTGGTTATTTTTGCAAAAATGGGGCCGGACCCGATGAGGGTTGCCTACGTATCTCACATCCGGTGAGAATCAAACCCGCGTAGTTCGGTCAATTTTGATGCACAGAAAAAAATATGATTTGTTTTGAAATGATTCTCTTTTTTTTTTGAAATTTTGGCAGAGTAACGGGATTTTTGAATATTGGGATTATCAAAACCGGGCATTTTTCTATCCTGCCTCACTCTTTGTTTTTCTTTTTCTTTTTTTTCTTAATTTTCTTTCCTTACTCTAGAAGCTGGTCAACATACAAGCCAAGCAGGATGGTCTTTTGATTTTTGGGTGCACCTATCCTAGACGGACCCAACCCCTGTGTTGAGTCCCCTAAGTCAAATGCACGTGATGCAAGAAAACGTGCCTACTAGGGATCCGGCATGAGGCTGTGTTATTCTAAGTTTTAAATTCTGGGTGTATTGTTCTAGACCTGGCTTACCCGAGCGGACAACTCGAGCCGCGGGGGAGGGGGGGCAGCGTACCGGGAATACAGAAGCTTCACCGGCTTTGGAACTTGTCCGAACCTCGTTCTAAAATTAGGATATGACTCTAACAGAAAAGAAGCCACATGAAGCGCACGCTTCCCAGAAGATTTAGATGACCTAGAGAGAAGGAGGGTTTCATAGCAATTTACATACAGTTCAAATAATATCAAAGCGGTAAAAAGCGGTATTTAGCACATTAGGCTCAAACACGTAAAAATCAGATAATAGACAAAAACCAAGTATAACAGTTATTCTAAGCTCGAATTCTGAACCCTGAACCAGAGATTCTGGGTTCGATCCCCAGCAGAGTCGCCAGAGCTGTCACACCTCATTTTTTCCGAAAGGATAGGGGTGTTTTTTCAATTAAAGTGACAATATTCGAAATGGAATTATTTATTTTATCAGAGTCGCCACTTGGAATAAGTTATGGTGTCCCAAGTCACCGGTTAATTTTAAATTCTAAATCGATGAAATTTGACTCTATTTATGGTCTGCGAACACAGAAGACCGGGTAAGGAATTCTGTTAATCCGGGAGAAGGTGTGAGGCACTTCCGAGTTTCGTGATTTTAGCACGGTCGCTCAACTATTAATAATTGGCCTAATTATCTGATTTAATACATGTTTTAAAACCTAGTGTGCATTTTTATCTTCTAAAACGCTTTTAATTATTTATGGAATTATTTCTGGAATAAGTCACGATGTCGTACACTTATCGTTTTAGCACACATCGCAAACCGCGCCACATGAAAAGCACCCGTGATTGACGACATGCTTATTTTTATTATCATTTGAAGTTACGGTCAAGTCGCTTGAAACGCGCACTTGAGTTGGGATTCATGTATCGTGACCATGCCACGGGAACCGTACCCATAGTCACGATGATTTATTAATCGCGCCTAAAGCAAACTGGCATATTTAAATTATTTCCCTAAGATCTAAACTTTGAGATTATTGCAGAGGCACATATTATGGAAATGGAGTTGTTTGGAAGTCAAGAAATATTTTATTTACTTAGAGTATTGACAAGTTATTTACACTTAGAAAACTTTATAACTTACTACTCAATCTTTGAAATTACAAGGCATTTATCTATTATGGAAGAAGTGGGCTAGCTTTATCCTAAAAAAAGACATGGTCTAGCAAGGTTCATTTGACCCAATTCTATTAAAAGTATCATGATAAAAATCAATCCAAAAGCAGGATAATGGGATGTGCACTTAAAATCTAGTGAATTGAATCCAGCCCCAAAGTTGCCCGTTAAACTCTAAGAAAATCTTTGAAAGTAATCATCTGACCTTAGTTCCTTCATATCATTATTTTATAGCTCCTAAGATAAATCTAACGAGAAAATCAAAACGACAAAAATACTAATGAAACAAATAATAGTAATGACGTAAGCCCACTTAACTAATTACATCTGGCCACCATGAGAGATACTGTTCTCAAAATAATAATTAAGAAAAAAATAGTTTTTCTAACATGGATAAACATATCAATTAGGACAACACATTATAAATCAAAATAAAACAACTAAAATATTGACATAAGAAGCATCGTGGAAATCAGTAGACGAGTTGTTAAAGAAGAACAAGACGGACCTTTTTGGAATAAACTTTTCACTTTATTGACATAAAAATCTCCAAGTTTGAATTACCGAAGGATGGTGCCGGCTACAACTTGAAGGCAGATAGGTCGTCGGATGGAGTTCAAACAGCCTCGACGGATCTGGATCGCGGATGAACGAGAACCTCACTGGAAAAGATCTCGAATAGGAGCTTTCTCGACGATAAAACTCGATGGAAGACCTTATTGTTTTGAGAACCTCTGGACGTGTTTGTGCGAGAGGTTTTGGGATGGGCTTGGGCGATGATTTGGTGACTGTTTTCGGATGGTTTAGCAGTTGGTCGTCGGGCTGAAACAGTGGAGTTTTAATGAAGAAAAGGGGCTGCTTTCATGGCTGTTTGGACGGCTATTTTACTGGAAAAATGAAGCTCTTTTTTGCTGGTTTTTATGGAGTTTCAAGGCTCATTCATGGTGGTTTTAAGTTGTTTTTGTAGCTGGGTTTGGGTAAAGAGAGAGGAGCTTTACATGGCTATAAAAATGGTGTTCAATGAAGGAAAGGACGTGAAGAAGATTGGGTCGAATCCAGCTTTGTTGGGTGAAAGCTTTCTCTTTCTCTCCTTTTTCGTTTCTTTCTCTTTTTTTGTTGTTTTTGTTCCCTTCGTTTTTCAGATCTCCCTACTCTGTTTTTGCGTCTCTGTTTTTTTTTTCTCTTGCCGCTGAAGTGGGGGAATTAGCTTAGGGTTTTTGGGTGTTAATTTGGTTTTTATATGGTAGTGGGGAGTGAGTATTGGCCTTTGGATGAAAGTAGATCAATGGCTATGATTAAGGGAGGGGTTTGATGGGTGAGAAAAGGGTTTGGGCTAAAAGGGATTGGGAAGAATAGGCCTTTGTCTTGCTGGGCCACCAAAATACGAAAATGAACTCCCAATTGGCCCAAATTCAATTCTTACTCATTGAGAAAAAAAATAAAAATAAAAATACTAATACTATCAAAATATACTAATTAATACAAAATTATTTTTTTGTATTTTCAAATAATAATAAAAATAATATCTTTCTAAAAATACCTAATACCTAAATTAAATAGAGAAAATGAAACTATTTTTGTATTTTTTCAATTTTTGTGCTTTAAAAAATAGAATTAAAATTAATTATAAAATGAAATCCTATAGAAATAAACTCAAATAAATATTCCAAAAAATACTAGGACTATTAAAGGTAATTCTAATGTGTGGGTCAAAAATTACGTGCTTACACTTATTGTACAACCATTGAGTGCACATGAATTTCTTTGTGAGAGTGAGTGGTTCTTTGTTCATTTATGTGATGTCCTTAAATTATATTCGAATGTATATTTGAATGTATGGATGAAATACCCTCTTATTCTTTGGTGAGGCACATGAGTCCATGACGGAAAGGTGACGTTATTAAACATCTCTTGTTGGGTGAGTGCACGTGTTGAGAGTACTTATTGGCGACGAATCGATCTTTGAGGCTGGGTAGTTATGGGCAGGTTATTTGAGTGTTTTTAATTGGTCATTAATATTCCGGCATGTAAAAGTTGGGAAAGGTATGAATGCGTATGCAAGGGCTTAATTGTAGATATCAACCATGGTCATAAGTGTAGTGTGTTGAATTGCCAAAGGGTCCTCCATTGTATGATGTCTTGCATGCAGTGTTTGGTTAGCAAGGTTTTAGGTTTCTCAATGATGAGCAAGAGCTTAAGTATGGGTTATGATGTTAGGCTAAAAATTCATGTTTTCGCATGTAATTTACCTTGTATTATACCTCAATCTTGTTAATTTTAGTATAAATATTTGTGACTCAAGCTTAATAATGGTGTTTATATGTGTAGGAGTCAATTTGAAGTGATTTTGCAAGCTTGCATGCAAAGTGAAGTAAAAACAAAAGATTTGGAGGGAATATGATTTTGGTGCCCAGGTTGGTGCCAGGCACCAACCAAAACGCCAAAGGCAAAATAGTGGAAAATTAGGTATCTTGAATGGCGCTAGGCGCCAAGCGAGACGGCTAAGGGCGAATTTCATCCTAATTTGATTAGGACTTGGTAGTTCCAACACTACACACCCCAACTTGTATAAAAGGGGTTCTAAACCTATTTCTTAGAGGGGAGACATTATTGGAGAGGCAAGAAGGCTACGAGAACACCGGAAAGCACGAATCACAAGAGTTTTCTCTTTCGTTTTTTCTTAATCTGTATTTTAATGCTTTCAATTATTATCATGATTGTTAATATAGTTATGAGTAGCTAAACTTTCTCATCTAGGGTTTGATGGAACCTTTTGAAGGATGATTTTTCTGTTGCGTTTTATATAATTGAGCCGTTGGATTTCTCTACTTATTTAACGATGTGTTTATTGTTGTTGATTGAATGGCCATCAATTGACTGTGCCTATTTAGTATGTATTTCTTGGGAAAAGGGTACATATTTAGGTAGTTGTTGAATAACATCACTCCTAACGTATGTGAGGAATCAATACAGAGGGTTTAAAGGTGGGATTAGGAATAACGAAACCTTAGTGCGATCTTAGTGAGCGATGAATTAGTGGAAGCTAGCGTAGTTCGGAAGAATATGTCTAGTAAATTGTTGTAGTTGCCCGAAAGAGAATTACAACACACGAAGTACTCACGATCGGTAGAGAATACGTAGGCGAAATTATAGAAAACATAGCGGGAAGAATTTTGACAATTGAAAAAATCATAACTCCAGACCTCATTAGTCTTGTCTCAAATTTCATCCTTGTTAGTGATAATTTTATTACTTTATAATAATTGTTAGTTAATTAGTTAGAAATAAATATTATAATTTTTATAATTAGAAAATTATTTAGACTTGTGTTTCTTAGCTATATTGATCAGCTGTAGTTAAGCCTTAATTCTCTGTGGGATTCGACTCTGGACTTGTAAATCGGATTATATTTGCAATGACCGCTTAGTCCTTTTTATAAGGCATAGTTCGCCGTGATCAAACTTCAATGGTGAAAATTTTACATGGTATAACTATCTTTGGTGTTACAATCACGTCGTAGAACCACCACCGTCCTAACCCGCCGGAACACTCCTGTCTGACTCCTTTTAATTTTTTTTCTCTTCTTTCTACTCTCTCTTATTTCACTTGCTGTGAGAATTCCTCAATTTATCACCTACGAATTGGGTTTCTTCCTCGTTGTCGATGAAGCTTGGCAACACGTTCTTGAACAATTCCAAGATAGTGAAATTCAATGTACTCTTCAGTCAAATCTCGTTAAAAAGGGTTTTCACTTTTGACAAATTGCAACCCTTTGTTGTTCAATTCGCAACTTTTTTCTCAAATTACTGGATTTTCAAATGAGAAATATAATGTATATAGTGTATTATTTGATCTTGCCGAATTTTTGTTTGTTTTCATTTTGAGTATAAATACAGCGTATACAATAATTTGCTTGGCCGAATAATGTCATCTCCGACGAACTTTCTTCTCTTCTCTGCCTATATACATTGAGAATGTAGTTGTATTTGGATGTATTTTACTTTATTTATCAATGTTGTTGCCTTTTGATACAGTGTATGATTGAGCAATTTGATAATTATTTTCTAGTTTTCACACATTGAATGCATTTTTCTAGCATGTATCCAATCTCTTATAGGTTGTATTGACTGTATTCAAAATACATTGACACAACTTGACAATAGATTGATACGACGAAATTTGAGTTTGGTTGTATGCGTTTGATACAACAAAAATGATACATTAGCTACGAATGATAATTAGGCAAACTGTAGCTACGTGGAGTAATTAGCTATCAAATTATAGTCATTTTTGAAAGTTCCAATATAAAAATGCCACGTCATCTTTTAGTACCAATTACTAAATCTATAAGGGACTGGCGATTTCAGAAACTTGAACCTGCATAAAGCATAATTGGACGGGGCTTAATTGGATCAACATTGAGCCCCGATCCTCAAAGTCCGGGGCTGCAAGGTTTCATGCTACAATATTGATTTTTTTGAAATATTTATTAAACTTATTTTTTCACTTTAAAAATATTTAATTTTCACTTACTTATCTTCTTTCATTACTATGAAACCATTAAACTTATGGATAGTTATTCAGAAAATAAATTTGACCAAAACACTCATCATATTTGACAAAAAAGCCAAGTAGGCATAGCAGATCAACTAAAATGCCAAGGAGAGAAAAATCACACCTCTCTCCACTCTCTAACTAAATACCATTGACATAGAAATATCCCCACCCCTGGCAGAGGATCCATCCTCCAAAATCCCACCGGACCCCCTTACGGAAGCCTCTCAATTTGAGATGGAAGAGGACACCCCTGAAAAAACTCTTTCAAAGAGATCCTACTGGAAAGGAACCTGATATCCACAACTTCATATGAACTAACTCACTCCCCTCCCCTGTTCGAATTATTTGCGGGGAATATCCATATCCCTTTGTCAATGGAGGACAAGAATAGGTTATACCTGCCCTGGAGATACTCACAAATAGTGAAACTATTTGGGAGGAAAATTACTCACTAATAGCTTGCACATCTTTGGAATCTCATTGAACCCCTAACGTTAATCGATATGGGTGGGGACATCTTCATCGTCAAATTCAACCTAGAAGAAATCATGAACAAAGTCCTGGAAGAGGGACACTGGTTTGTGACATGCCACTTCCTATCTATACGGAAATGGGAAGCAAACTTTGTTCGATTGGAATCCAAGTTTGCTATTACAACAATTTGGATCAGACTCCCACAGCTCCCAACGGAGTTATATGATAGGGTGATCCTCAATCAAGTGGGCAATAGGGTTGGCAAATTACTGAAAATAGATATATATACCTTCTCCACCCTTAGGGGGAGGTATGCTAGGATATGTGTCCATGTTCCATTAGACATTTTCGTCACCACCGATGTCACCATCGGCACCCACAATCAACCTATCTTATATGAGGGGGAAGGGATTCTATTTAAGGGATGTGGGAGAATTGGCCATACGCTACGCTACTGCCCATTCACCCCCAAAGCCAATGAAACCAACAGTCCAACTAACACAAATCATACAACCACAAATGTTGGTACAGTTCCTGGCGAAGAATCTCTGTGGCAAACAGTCCTATTCAAGCGGAACAAAAAAGGAATCCATAAAGGAAATCGCTACAAAGGCCAGCAGGAGCAACATCGGAGCAGCCCACGACCCAGGTTAAGTGGTACAATGAAGCCACAGGTACGTTCCTCGACCTAGCTGCCACCACCATTGGCGGCAACAATCCTAAAGCCCACGAACATCTTAACCTAGGTGAACACTTAGTATTTATGGGGTGGGATACGGAGAACCAACAAAACTTGAGGTTTTTAAGGCCCAACTCCGATAAATGCACATCTTCACAAGTGGGCCAAGTCAAAACAAGAGAAGCCACACAAGCAAAGCTGACTGGGCTGAAACAACATCTGCCTAAGTCAGGCACAATCCCAAAAGATGCCACTTTAGGGAATATATCCATTCCCAAAAATCCAAATACAATCTACAAAAATGGGATTGTAGATTCCACCACCCTTTTTTACTCTGCTCCCTCCAAATCAGATACCCTTACACAAATAGAGAGTATCTTCTTTTTTGGAAAGGGATCTCTTGTCAGCACAATCCCATCCTAAATTGGCCCACACGTTCACGAAAGGCCACTTTAACACGCTTTCACTTGCGCAACACACAACCTGCCCCCATATCTTCTTCTATCTTGCCTCTTCCAATGAAGGTAATCAAGTGTCTGTTACAAACCTAATAACCAATACTATCAATGAGGTGACACCCCATGTTAATCCCTCAAGATTAATTGCAGAAGGTAAATCGTCCCACACGAAACCCAAAGAAGAGATGAATTATAATGTTCTCCCTTTACCCCAAGCCACACCAACAGTCCCATTCACTCTAATCTTTCCGATAGAAAACAACAATCCCCCTTCCCAAACACAAGCCATAACTCTGTTAACCATCTCCATCACCCCCAATGCCTCTAGAGCTCATGCCGGAGTCATGGTTGGAAATGTCACTCCAAGGACATACTCAGAACCTACAAATGATGGTAGGGTTTATCCCCGATGGAAATAACCATCCAAAATCCCAGGTACCCAGCTCAACTGGCCACACATCTCCTCCACCAGGGTCTAGTAAACTTTGGACACCAGTTATGGATGTCCACCTTATTCCAAGACTAGTACATGAGACACCAACAACCCTCATCTACGGAGGAACACAACACACTTATGGGCTAGTTTTGCTAGACCATGCCCTTCTTCCCTCTCATGAACCTGGAGACTCCAGTCCCATCTCTAACCTTCCAATTACGGCCGCCAATAGTCCAAGTTCCCCAGTCACCACCATAACCACTCCCACCCATCAATCTACTGAGAATGGGCACCACCATGGCATTGGACTATCTCAGGGAGTCCAATGCGGACCTTGAGAACATGCTAGAAAAACTAGGGATGCTAAAGATAAAGGCCTTCCTCATGCAGGAACTCCTGGAGATAGAGTTCAAAGAGGAGTCAGGAGAAATGCGTCTTGCTTTGTGCCCCAAAAAGCTCATAAGTTGCAAACTCGATCTCCGTGTGCACTCATTTCCAAACTCAAAAAACTCAGCAGTGACTCTGGTTCCTCTAGTGGATATGGTGAAACAAACCCCAGTGAGCAAGGGAAAGGGAATCAAAAGGAAGGCTCCAACCCAAAACCCCCTCTTAATAAATTTCATAATATGGAATGCTAGGGGGGCAATAGTGCAGAGTGTCGTAGGCACTGTTCATCTATGGTGAAGCTCCATAACCCTGTCATGCTCGTCTTGCTGGAGACTAGAATGGCAGACCACAAATACCTCACTGCTGAGCTTAAGTTTGATGCTCAATTCCAATCCCCTATTGTTGGACAGTCTGGTGGGATTGTGCTCATGTGGAAGGATGATCTGGTTAAGTTATAGGAAGTAGCTACTACACCATAGGGAGTGTATGTCATGGTCAAGGTACTCCCCTCCTCCACTTAATGGCTTTTTTCTGCTATATATGCTAGTAGTTGTGTTAATAATAGAAATAAGCTCTGGAACACTAGAGGATCTGGCTTATGTCTATGGGGGTAGTTGGCTTTTTTTTTGGGGGGTGAGGGTGGGGGTAGGGTTTCAATGAGCTACTAAAAGCCAGGGATAAGTTTGGGGGTAATAGCTTGAACACTAATAGAATCAACAGACTCTGGGAATGCTTGAACAATTACAAATTAGTTGATCCCGTTCAAAATATACTTGGTCTAAAAAAAGATACTCCAATAAGCAAGACCTAATCCTAGAAAGACTTGATAGGTGTTTTGCAACTGATGATTGGATAGAGGAGTTTCATGAATTAACTATTACTCATCTTCCTAGGACCCACTCAGATCATTGTCCTCTTTTTAAAGTCTAATCCAGCAAAGTCAGAGCAGGGCCAACAAGCCTTTTAAGCTTGAATCTATGTGGGGCAACCACCCTGACTTCCTCCCTCTTGTGGAGGATAGTTTTGCTGCTAATATTGATATCTTGAAAGCTACCCCTCTTTTTACTAATAGGGTGGCCGATTGGAATAAGCATGTCTTTGGTAATATTTTCCATAGGAAAAGATAGATCCTTACTAGACTTTTTGGCATTCAGAAGTCCAATGCCTATCCCTTTAGTACCTTCCTTCAGGAGCTTGAAGCCAAGCTCCAGCAAGATTTCTCTATCATTCTTAGGAGTGAAGAAGTTTTCTGGAAGCTTAAATCCAGAATTAATTGGTTAAGTGAGGGAGATGCTAACACTAAATTCTTTCATATATCCACACTTAACATCAAAAGGATGAACATGATCTTGTATTTAAAAGATGAGGTGGGGAACAATATTCAGGATCCCAAGGACATTAAAGACACAATCCTTAACTACTTCACCAAGATCTATACCACTGAACACCATAGCTCAATGTTGAACAAGATCCACATTACTGATAGTGCTAATGTCCTAACTACCAGGGAGTAGAGCACCATTAACTCCACCCTTAGGCTCTCTGAGATCAACTGTACCTTGTTCTCTTTCAAGGCCATGAAGGCACCTAGGTGTAACGACCCAACTTGTCATTTTAAGAATTAACGCCCCGTACAATGACTTAAGATCCTCATAAACTTCATAATATTTATTATGACTTTCGTGTGCCATCGAGTTTGATATTCGGAAGATTCAGAATTAAATTGAAAGAACAATTCTTATTCTAGAAGCTAAAATGCAAAGAATTGATCGGAGTTTGACTTTTGAGAAAACGACTCCGCAATAGAATTTTGATAATTCCAATAGCTTCATATGGTAATTTTGAACTTGGGCGTATGCTCATATTTAGATTTGAAAGTCCGTAGGACAATTCGACGCATTTTGGCGAAAGTTGGAAAATAGAATATTTTTGGAAAGTTTGACCGAGAGTTGACTTTATTGATATCGGGGTCGAAATTCGATTCTAGAAATTGGAACAACTCCATTATATCATTTAAGACTCGCGTGCAAAATTTGAAGTAATTCCGGATTGATTTGATACGTTTCGGCGCAAATTATAGAATTTGAAAAATTCATCAACTCATAATTCGATTCGAGGTGCGATTCATAGTTTTGATGTTATTTGATGTGATTCGAGGCCTCGAACAGGTCCGTGTTATGTTACGGGGCTTACTGGTATATTTGGACAAGGTCCCGAGTGGCTCGGATGAGTATCGGATGAGGTTCAAATCTTTTGGCGTCTTGTTGAAGCTGCTGAACTTTTTGTTGGCAGAAGCTATTTTTGGCAGCAACTAGTGCAATCGCGTTGGAATTTTGGAAGCTTATATCTCGAAATCTATAAGGAATCTGAAAATTTTCAAAACTTGAAAGTTGTAGCGCTTTGATTCTAGTTTCCAAAATGATAAACCATTCATCAATTGGACATTTGTATAGAAAGTGATGATCGGTTGACTGAAAGCTGATACTGCAGATTTTGGCTACAGCAGTGAGCATCGCCAGATTTCTAATGCACAGAGCTAACTTTAGAAGCTTATATCTCAAAATCTATAAGAAATCTAGAAATTATCAAAACATGAAAGTTGTAGCCCTTGGTGTCTAGTTTCCAGAAAGTTAAACCATTCATCATTTTGACATTTGTATAGAAAGTTATGATCGATTAACCGAAAGATGATAATGCTGGTAATGCAAATAATTAATTAAATAAGTTTAAATTGAGGCGTTAATATAATTATCAAGAATTTGGATTAATGAAGGTGTTGCCCTATACTAAGTTAATTTTCCATCTCTGTTGTTGTTGTTGTTATTGTTGTTATTGTTGTTGTTGTTGTTGTTGTTGTTGTTGTTATTTTTTTTGAGATTTTGTGTACATTGTGTGGAGCCTTGGGCTAATTTAAGTGAATTTGTTGTGTCTTTAGAATTGGTTGTGGCCTACGGGCAAATTGTGATATGAATTATTGTATCGTGTTATCGTGATAATATTTCGTGTAAATTGTTGTGTGATTTTAGTTATTATTATGTGGACATGAGGGTGGCATTCCATTATTGACATTATGTGAGTATAAGGGTGGCATTTCACTATGGTTATGTGTGTTGGGATATTGTCTGGGCGAAGTGATAAGAGTGGCTATTAATAGGAGCGACAAAGGTGGATATATGAGCGATAAGGGTGGCTATTGATATTGTCATGGCGGAGGGAAAAGGGTGGCTATTATTATAGAGTGATACGGGTGGCTATAGGAGAGATAAGGGTGGCTATTGTCAGGGGTGATACATGATGATGTGAGATTACTTTATTGGTGATTTTTATATGATGTTGTGCTTTTTCCTGGTGTTTATTTTTATCTCTTGTTAAACTTGTCTTGTTGTTGGTAACTTGATAATAGTCTGATTCATGTTGAAATTGTGAGTCTGTGGCTATTGCCGGGCGAATTATGTTATTGGCACGTGAACTGTCCGTACAGATGTGATATAAAATGTGGGCACGAGGTGTTAGGAAAATATAATAATTATGTTATTGGAACGTGAACTGTCAGTGTAGATGTGATATAAAATATGGACACGAGGTGTCGGGGAAATATAATAATTTTTATTATTGGCACGTGAGTTGTCCATGTGGTGTTGACAGAAGTATGGACATGAGGTGCAGTGAAAATATGAAAGTGGGGTCAGACCCATATTTTATGATTTTGAAACGAGGTGTCACAGAGTGACTTTTATTTGAAGGAAGTATATTCAAAAGATATTTATTTAAAAGAAGTATATTCGAAAGATATTTATTTGAAAGAGTTTTATATTCAAAAGATATTTATTTGAAAGGAGTATATTTGCAAGATTTGTATTTGAAAGAGTTTTATATTCAAAGGATATTTATTCGAAAGAAATATATTCGGAAGGTATTTATTCGAAAGAATTATATGTGAAGTATTTATATTTGAAGGACTTGTTTAATTGGTTGTACTTGTGTTTCTTATTCGTTTGAGTAATAATTATGATGTTCTTGCTGCCTTGATATTTACATCACTAGTTGATTGTTGTTGCCATCACTGCCATTTATTTTCTATTATTTTTGTATACTATATTGCCCAGGTTATTAAACTAGTGAGTGTCTTGACTGTACCTCGTCACTATTCCACTGAGGTTAGTCTTGATACTTACTAGGTACCGACTGTGGTGTACTCATATTACACTTCTACTCATTTTTGTGCAGAGCCAAGTATTGGAGATATCGGGCAGAGTTAGTGTGTTGATCGCAAGGATTCAAGGTAGAGTTGTTTGGTCGTCGCTGTCCCTTGGAGTCTTTCTATTTTATTGTACTGTCAACTCTTATTCGAACAGTATTGTATATTTGATCCTTGAGATCATTACATGTATTCAGTTAGAGTTCGTGACTTTGTATTACCAGTCTTAGGAGGTTGTTATAATTATTTTCGTTGTGGGTTTCAATTATCTTTTTGTTTTAAAATAAATGGCTTGAAATGAAATTGAAATCGGCTTACCTAGTCTTAGAGACTAAGTGCCATCACGACACCTGAGATGGGATTTGGGGAGGTGACAAGTTGGTATCATAGCTCTAGGTTCATAGGTTCTACGAGTCACGAACAAGTTTAGTAGAGTCTTGCGGATCGGTACAGAGACGTCTGTACTTATCTTCGAGAGGCTATAGAACTGTTAGGAAGTTTCCTCTTCTTTCATTCCCGTCGTGCGAAATTTGTTGAATTTGGAATTTGAGCCTTTGTATCTCTATTCACTCACAGATGATGAGGGCATATGCTATTGGATCAGCGGAGCAGACACTCACGCATACTTCTAGGGCCGCAAGAGACCGAGGCCGAGGTAGAGACCGAAGAAGGGCATGTGTTACAACTAGAACATCAGTTAGATGGGCAGTTGAGGAGCCGCCAGTTGCTCCAGTTGGGGGACAAGCACCAGAGACACCTGTTGTAATCCCCGGACTTCAGGTGACTTTAGCACAGTTCCTAAACATGTTTGGTACATTGACTCAGGCGGGATTAATCTCCGTTTAACCAAATATTTCACAGATTGGGGGAGGAGTTCAGACTCCGACTGCGCGTACTCCAGAGCAGCAGGTTCACATTGGTCAGGTTCCAAGTATAGTACCGGTACAACCTGTTATTCCGGTTCAGCCTGAGGTCAGGCTAGAGGCATTAGAAGAAGAACAAAAGAGACTTGAGAGATTTATGAGGTATAGTCCACCTACCTTTAGTGGCACAACTACCGAGGATGCCCTGGGATTTCTAGAAGGTGCCACCGTATTCTCCACACCATGGGTATTGTGGAAGTGAGCGGAGTTGCCTTTGCTACATTTCAGTTGTCAGGAGCAGCGTATAGATGGTGGCAAGCTTATGAAGAGGGCAGACCAGCCGATGCAACACCACCAACTTGGGCTCAATTTTTGAAAATACTTTTGAAAGAGTTTGTTCCCTAGACTCTCCGGGATGCATGGCACACAGAGTTTGATCGGTTGCATCAGGGCACCATGACGTTGTCAGAATATGCTATCAGGTTCAGTGAGTTAGCCCGACACGCACGAATCTTGGTTCCTACAGTTAGAGAACGAGTTCGCAGATTCATTGAATGACACGATTATGATTTTAAAATAAGCATGGCTCAAGAATTACAGACTGACATTCCATTCTGGCAAGTAGTAGAGATTGCCAGGATGGTAGAACGTGTTCAAAGTGAGGAAAATGAGTCTAAAGAGACCAAAAGGTCTCGGAGCTCTGGAGGATTCAATAGATTCTACTCTGTAGCTATGACCCATCATGGGGGAGGCTCGAGCAGTCGCTCAGCCTAATCCGCAATTCAGAGTACTCGTAGTGCTCTAGTTAATACTTTTAGTGCAGCACCAACATGAGGTTCTTACAGTGGTTATTTCAGTTATCCGGCACAGACTCAGTATGAGCAACCGCGACCTCAGAGGGGTTGTTATGAGTGTGGTGATACCAGGCACATCATGAGAGATTGTCCTAGACTTGAGAGAGGCGAGTTTCATCAAAACACTTAGGCTACATGATTTATTCCAGTTAATACCCCACGTGCACAACCCGTTAGGGTGGAGGACAGGCGGGTAGAGGGCACCCAAGAGGGGGACGCCTGACCTGTTGATATAATTGATGTGAATTGACTGAGGCCGATACACCAGATGGTGTCGTTACAGGTATGAATTAATTTATAATAAAAGTAGCACTATTCTTATTTTGATTCGATTATCGAGGTGGGAACTCCTTTCATGCTCCTTATATGGTGAATTTGTGAATTTGTACTCTACTTCCATGTTTATCCCTGTTGGGAGACTTGATGGTGTTAGTCATGACTATCATTTGTTTTGTACATTATTATGGGCTATGAGTCCAAAAGGTGACTTATTATTACTCACTACAGTGGGTTTTGATGTGATTTTGGGATAATTGATTATAATTTTATGAATTATAAGCCCTGCCGGTATGGGGGTTCATTACGTGTTATGAAAATTATTTACAGAATTTATTTAAAAGAGGAAATGAAGGAAAAAGAAAATTTTCAGTCGGCACAATGTGCAAAATACTTGTGATTCAGATTTGAGGACGAGATCCTTACATTTTTATATGATGTGAAATATTTAAACCGGGTTACAAGTCGCGATAGAAGTTATATAAGGACGAGGTCATTGTGGTGAAAAGTTTATGAGTTTTAAATTTTCCTTTTTGTGAAATAAAAAATGTACTATAGTGTTGATATGGAGTCATGCCTGTTAGGCTTATTTAGTAATTTTTGCATGTATTTTCAGTGCATATTTAGCCATATTCATGCTGTAAATATTGAATTTTAGCCTACAAGGTGGGTGCTCAGGTGGTGTTAAATGCGACTTGTTACTTCGGATAAATAATTATGAGGTCTTCATGCCTCGCGTGTTGCTGTTAGTGTTGCAAAAATTTGAAACGAGATTTTGGTTAATATGAGATTAATTGAGGATGCTGGAATTAATTATGAACAACTATTATGATCATAAATAATCTCAACTGAGATGGTGTGGTCGGACCATGTTGTAATTTCGATGACGTAGAATCACCATGAATATGTGTGTAAGAATACACTCAGTAATTTAATGTCCTCAGAATAATTCTTGGCACGTTCGAGGACGAACATATGTTTTAAGAGGGGGAGAATGTAACGACCCGATTTGTAGTTTTAAGAATTAATGCCTCGTTAAGCGACTTAAGATCCCAAGGTAATATGTATTATGATATGCGTGTGCCGTCGAGTTTGGTTTTTGGAAGATTCAGAATTAAATTGAAAGAACAATTCTTATTTTAGAAGCTAAAATGAAAAGAGTTGACCGTAGTTTGAATTTTGAGCAAACGACTCCGGAATAGAATTTTGATGATTCCAATAGCTTCGTATGGCAATTTCAGACTTGGGCGTATGCTCGGATTTGTATTTGGAAGTCCGTAGGACAATTCAACGCATTTTGGCGAAAGTTGAAAAATAGAATATTTTTGGAAAATTTGACTAGGAGTTGACTTAATTAATATCGGGGTTGAAATTTAATTCTAGAAATTGGAACAACTCCATTATTTTAGTCAAGACTTACGTGCAAAATTTAAAGTCATTCCGGATTGATTTGATACATTTTGGCGCAAATTATAGAATTTGAAAAATGCATAAACTCATAATTCGATTCGAGGTGCGATTCATAGTTTTGATATTGTTTGATGTGATTCGAGGCCTCGAGCAGGTCCGTGCTATGTTATGGGACTTATTGGTATATTTGGACAAGGTCCCGAGTGGCTCAGATGAATTTCGGATGGGGTTCAGATCTTTTGGCGTCTTGTTGAAGCTGTTGGAATTTCTGTTGGCAGAAGCTGTTTTTGGCTGTAACTGGTGCAATCGCGTTGGGACTTTGGAAGCTTATATCTTGAAATCTATAAGGAATCTAGAAATTTACAAAACACGAAAGTTGTAGCCCTTTGATTCTAGTTTCCAAATAGACAACAACTCATCATTTGGACATTTGTATAGAAAGTTATGATCGATTGTCTGAAGGCTAGTAATGCAGATTTTGGCTACAGCAGTGAGCATCGCTAGATTTCTGATGCGCAGAGCTGACTTTGGAAGCTTATGTTTCGAAATCTGTAAGGAATCTAGAAAAGTATCAAAACATGAAAGTTGTAGCCCTTGGTGTCTAGTTTCCAGAAAGTTAAACCATTCATCATTTGGACATTTATACAGAAAGTTATGATCGATTTATCGAAGGCTGGTAATGCTATTATTTCTGGGATTGAGGCAAAAATCGCACGTGTCAAATGCAATTTATAAGTCTCAAATGACAAATGCAACTTGCCTGGACAGATTCTAAAAATGAGGGTTTCAGCCATTTTAACGTATTTGGAGCCATGGAGCTCGGGTTGAAGAGATTTGTTAGGCGATTTTTCATCATATGGATTGGGTTAAGTGTTCTATATCCGAAAATGATTATACTTCATGATTCTCTGGTTATATTCTTCATTTATGTTGGATTTAAATGGAAGAAATTAAGATTTTTACAAAACTTTTCAAGAACGAAAATTTAAGATTTAGAGGTCGAGTTGTTATCGAAATTTGGTAAAATTGGTATGTTTGAACTCGTGTCGGAATGAGTGTTTATATTTCATAAAAATTATGTCGGGTTCCGAGAGGCGAGTCCCGCGTTGACTTTGTTTGACTTTTTAATGTGAAATTGTAAGTCGACATTTTATTATCCGGAATTATTTTCGATAAATTTTAATGAGGTTATACAATTAATTTGGATAGATTCGAGTTGTTCGAAGGTCAATTCAAACAAGAAAGCTATTTTGGAATATCAGCCTAACTTCAAAAAGGTAACTATCTTGCCTAACCTTGAGTTGGAGAATTACCCCTTAGGCATCGAGTCTTATGTGCGATTTGTGAAGTGTGAAAAGCTATGTACGCGAGGTGACGAGTATGTACTCGGCCTTATATGTGCAAAATTTTATTGGATTAAAGTCTTAGGCATTTTTGTGTAGAAAATTGGATAATTGTTGTCATTTATTAATGTAACGACCCGACTGATCGTTTTGAGATTTAGCGCGTAGTTCAGCAGTTTGAGGACATGAATAGCTTCACTTCGGGTATTATGACTTGTACGTGTAGTCGCAATTGAAGTTTGGGAAGTTCGGAGTTGATTTTGAGAGAAAAATTCTAATTTCAGAAGCTTTAAGTTGGAGGAGTTTGCTAATGGTTGATTTTTGAGTAAACGACCTTGGAATTGAGATTTGAAGGTTACAACAAATTCGTATAATGATTTTGGACTTGGGCGTATATCCACATCAGGTTTTGGATGACCCGGGAGCATTTCAACGCCTATTATGAAAAGTTGGCATTTGGAATAATTTCATAAATTTGGGTTGAAGTGTATTTCAATGTTATCGATGTACATTTGGGATTCCGAGTCTGGTAATAGCTTTGTATGATGATTTTGGCCTTAGGAGCGCATCCAGAAGTAGATTAAGAGGTCCGTAGGTCATTTTGGGGTCATTTGGCGAAAGTTGGGAATTTAAAAGGTTTTGGGAAAGCTTAACCAGGAGTGGATTCTGATTCGTAATGTCAATTATGACTTGTGTGCAAAATCTGAGATCAGTCGGACGTGATTTTATAGGTTTCGGCATCGATTGTAGAAGTTTGAAGTTTCAAAGTTCATCAAGTTTGAATTGGAGTTTGATTCGTAGTTTTGATGTTGTTTGGCATGATTTGAGGCCTCCACTAAGTTCCTAATGTGTTTTGGGACGTGTTGGTAAATTTTGGTTGAGGTCCCGAGGGTCTCGGATGGATTCCGGATGGTTAACGGATCAAGTTTGGACTTGGAAGGAAAGCTGAAGCATCTGTCTTCTGGTGTAACCGCACCTGCGAGGTTTTGGCCGCAGGTGCAGAGCCGCAGAAGCGGCCAAGAGGGGGCACAGATGCGGATTTTCGTTGGGCAGAGCTGAGACCGCACATGCAGTCATATCGCCGCAGAAGCGGGACTGCACCTGCGGAGTGGTCATCGCAGAAGCATTGGCGCAGATGCGCATGAGGGCTGCAGAAGTGGCCAGCGACCTTGGCATGGTGTCTTGCAGGTGCGAGACTTGGGGCCACATAAGCGACCTTCTCACCGCAGAAGCGGAAGTCGTGGCTGGGCAGTGTGGTCTTTAAATCGTAATTTTGGCTCAATTTCACTTCATTTTGTCCATGAGAGCCGATTTTGGAGCAGGTTTGGAGTGCCATTTTCATCCTCTATTATGGTGTAAGTGACTTCTTCTCATTTTGAGTTAAATACTTGGATTATATGATTAGATTTTAACATGCAAACTAGTGGAAATTTGGGAATTTTGGAAGAAACCTAGAAATTTATATTTTTGGATTTTGACCGCAAAATCGGGCATGGAATTGGGATAAATCGTATATTTGAGTTTATAGTATTATGGGTAATGATTATCTCCGAATATTTTCAGAATTTGGGCATGTGGGCCCGAGGGTGATTTTATTGATTTTTCGAGCGGAGTTGGACATTGTTGTAAATTGAATTATAATGAGTATTTGAGTATATATTTATGGATTTGCACATTTATTGACTAGTTTTGGAGCGATGTATTGGTTTGAGTTGTTGGAAATGCTTTGGAGCCGGTTATGGAACTTCGGAGCGAGGTAAGTCTCTTTTCTAACCTCGTAAGAGGGAATTAACCCCATAGGTGAATTGATTTAATATGTGCTCCTATTTGTGGGGGCTACGTATGCATGAGGTGACGAGAGTCCATGCGTAGTTACTATTATACTTATATTCGGGTAGTCTAGGACCCAAATCATGTTATACGTGTGATGTTTGCACCCTACTTGTTAATTTAATTGCTTAAATCATATTGAAACTTGATAAAGGAATTATAAAAGGTTAAACTTCATTTTCTTGACCGTTAATGAGATTTGGTATTCCCTTGGATAATTTCCTCTTAATAAATCTTGAATTGGTTGTTGTAAATGTATTTTCTCTTTTGTGGAGCGGGCCGAACGCCTCGGTAGTAGATAGATGCATCTATGGTTCGCGTCGTTCGACCCTCGGTAGTGCACAATTTAAATATTTATGTTGGATCCGGCCGTATGACCTCGGCATGATTTGCGCATGATAAATCTTTGGAACTAATAATAACTGATATTGCTTCATTGGCTTGAGATATAAATTGTTAAATGATGAAAAATAAATCTGGAAAACTTCCTATTATTAAAGGAATTGTTTACTTACCTCTTGTTATTGGGTTTTCAGCTGTTTTATACAATCCATGCTTAATTATAATATCGGTATCTTATTGTTAGCCCATAGTAAGTATCAGAGTCGACCCCTCGTCACTACTTCTTCGAGGTTAGGCTGGATACTTACTGGGTACGCGTTAATTTACGTACTCATACTACACTTGCTGCACATTTTTGTGCAGGTATATATATGTCTAGTGGCCTTGTGAGCGCATATGCGCGGTTATTGTGGGGACTTAGGTGAGATGCATCCCATGTTACGATCCGCAGCCAGCAGAGTCTCCTTCAGAGTTACTTGTATATCTTTCCTGTCTAATTTGTATTCCGGACAGATGTTGTATTTTATTTTACTTCCTAGTTGATGCTCATGCACTTGTGACACCAGGGTTTGGGAGTGGTTATGGGTAGTTCAGTATTTTAGTTGCGAAAATATTATCATTTACTCTGTAAGTCCTATCTTTTACTATTTAATTGAAGAAAATTAGGATTTAAAAATACTAAAATGAGTAATTAAGTTAATTAATTATTGTTGGCTTTCCTGACAATGGCGTTAGGCGCCATCACGGCCTCTAATGGATTTTGGGTCGTGACAACATGGTATCAGAGCACTAGGTTCACTTAGGTCTCGCGAGTCTAGTAGAGTCTTGTGGATCGGTATGGAGACGTCTGTACTTATCTTCGAGAGGCTACATGACTGTTAGGAGAACTTCCCTTCTTGATTCCTCATCATGCGATTTGATCCCTTTGAGGCTTATGCCTTCATTCCTTTCCTATTCAATATTATGCGACGTGAAGCGCTTGTTAAAAATTGGGAATCGAGGAATTTTAATGGTACTACATATATGGTGCAGGATGTTTCTCCCTGCGTATTTGATTGGGCTATTGTCGTCACCTTGCGGAAGGTCGTTCTGTCGTTTCAGCTCAGTATCAGTATTACCTAAGGTTTTGAGATTTGGCATTGATTGTTATGACGATTCGTGCGTTGCTATCTTTTAATGTTTGTGTAATGGTAGGATGCTTGTCTACATATCGAGGCAGTGAATGATTTGAAAGGAGACTTTTCTTAATGCATGATTCAGAGGTTCAGTGTTTTATTTCCAACGGAGGAAAGACAATCGGACTAAGAATGTTTAGGTTTGGGTTGATGGAGTAACAAGAATTGATATTTTCGAGCGTGGTGGAATCTTCATCTGTGATGTGGTGTCGTCGTCCTTGATTGAATGTGTTAAGTTCGTCAGTGTTATGTCCTTCTTCAAATCGCCTTTAGGGAAGAGTGTTGTGAATGGTGTCGGGGAAGCGGTTGTCAGAGGCTGCAGTGTGCCGTGGTTCAGGATCGAATTAGTGATCCTAATGTTGATGGCACAAGGAAGATGATCTTCAGGGAGGTTTAAAGTTGGCGGCGATCTGTTGATTCAGGTACTACAGAGATGAATTTTGATTAAGGCAACAACTGGGCAGCGAAGGATGAGGAAGGACATGTGAAAGGTGTTTTGTGGTGGTTAAAATTCTAGAAGGCCAAGTGTAAGCAAAACAGAAGTCGAGTAGTTGCTTAAAGGAGAGGATTTGACCAAAGTGAGAGAGTAGCAGAGTGTCATATAGGTTCTGTGGTAGGATAGCTACACGCGTTGAGGAAAGTTTTGAGTGATTTGGGATTCATGATGGACAATGACTAGGTCTACGGGCTTAATTTGGAATATTAACTACTATACGGAGGAAGGTTGGATACGACGGAAAGAAGTTGCATGATATGGAGAAGGATACAATATGACTTTGGATTGGAATATATTGTCGCACCTTTAGTTAATGTCCATGAGGAGTGAACAGACTTGTACAGCTAGTGAATAAGCATGAGCTCAGGATGGTTTATTGGTTTTGTGGTAATTGTACTCGGTGCAGCGCTGTTGGAAGATGTCGGCATAGAATTTCCACAGGTGAGTTATCTCTGATGAGCAGGTTAGCGGTTGCATGAAGTTGGCGAAGCTTCTACGAAGAATTATACCGTCTATCCGGTAAGGGATCGAATATATGAATGTGGCTAGTGATTCAGAGTGCTTATGAAATGGTTAACAAAAAGGTTGCTAGAAATTTGGCGGATTGGTTGTGCAAGATCATGTCAATAGGGAATAAGGAGTACTGGTGGGCTCCAGGGTTATGCAATGGTAGCTTCAAGCTAAGTGGGAGAGCCCACCGTCAACGATTTAATTGCGTGGTTGTCTACTTATGAGGTTTCTGGTTATCGGTGTATTGGTGGGTTATTATGACTAAGGAAAGAAATAATTGGTGGTCATTTAAGCAAAGAATTTGGGGAATGTATGCTATAGTTGGTCTTATCGATTCATGTTCAGGCTTTGGGAGGACTCAGAGTTTATGCTTCATGTAGATGTGATGTACAAGGAAACTGAGTCAGTCGGGTGCTTCTTTGAGAAGGTGTTCATGTGGTAGCAGGGCCTTAGAGTTTGATCATATTTGGGAACAAGTCAGAGTGGGTGACTCTCAACAACGGTCCTAGTGGATTAAAAAAAATATATTAAAGTGCGGTGCCTAAGGATTTCGAGTCCGTAATATGGTTAAGTATCGAGCATTGTAGCGGTTTACGAAAGAGGGGATTGGAGTGTTCTATATTATCTTCGGTCTGCGGTGTAGCATTGAAGGAATGAGATAAAGTAACTTCGGACTTATAGAGAAATTATCAGAATGGGTGTACCAGTTGAAAATGCGAATGTGCACGCAAGGAGGGTATGAGATGGTTCGTAGGTTTTGAGACAATGTGGTCTTGTGAAATGGGGTCACTAAGGACGAGTGCGGATTTGGCGGAGTCAGTTGGCAAAGGTTGAATTGGCATAATGGTGGCAATAATCAGTTCCTTCAGCGTGTTAAGTTATACATGTGCCTTGTGGTGGTACGTGCGAGGCATGAAGGCCACCGTAATTGATTTTTTTTAATTATTTGGAGGCATTCGAGTATTATGGCATGTTATGCGTAGGTGGATCCCGGAAGAGTTATGGTGGTTTATACCACTACTAGAGGATTATATTTTATGCGGTTATCGGAATTCAGTCGCGTGTTGCTATGGTTCTCCTGAAATGAGTTAAGTGAAAGGTTTCTATATGATGAAGTATTTATTCTATTAGTGGTTCAGGTGTTATGATAAAATTCTTGTACTCTTGCGTATTGGCATGATTAGATGCAGTGAGTAGTATGAGAATTAGAAGTTGAGGATCAATGTTGTGGTTCGGTGTTGACAAGAATGTCATAAGCTCGAATAAGCAGAAAAGGATTTAGATGTTTAGAGTAAGCTGGTATTGTCTTCAGCGTCACCGGAGATCGGTGTCATGTGTAAGAGACTTTGTAAACTGATTTGCGGATCCTTGATTCACTTTACAGCATTAGTATGGCCGATGGTATGGATGTGCATACTTGTTACCTGGTGCGGAAGGTCGTGGAAGCATATTCCACATGATGATTGTATAAGTGTGACATGTAGTCATTTAACTGATCAAAGATTGAAACCAAGTATGGAGATTGTGGTACTATCGCTAATATGGGAATTTGTGCCCGAAGAGCGCTCGGTTTATTTGGTTGTGAACTGTGGAAGTTTGTTCCATATTTGACGGTTAATCTTGTGTGTCATAGGTAAAATGGGTATTGTGGATCCTCTATATCAGGCCGGATGTGTTCATTTCAGTATAACGTTGTTTACGAAGTAGTCTTCGGGCCTTGGATGCTATTTTTGTCGTAAGCTATTCCATATAATACTTTATTGTGCTATGTTGGTTGTGAGACGACTTGATTTTTTGCACATATGTTGTGGTCCCGTGTACCTTGCGATGTTATATGAGCAGGATGGCTCTCGAGATGCAGGTCATTTATATGTAGCGTATGGCGCTATCTATCTCCCCAAGGATGGTATTATGCATTTGGCGTGCTTGTGGTCGACATTCGGGTATTTCATAGTTATGAGCATTTTGCTCGGTAAGTAATTCCTTATAGATTTTTATGTGAGGATCGGGTGGCAAGCCTCTACGGGTATATTGTTTGGATTGGGTGGCACACCTCCACGGGTACCATGGTTAGATCGGGTTGCACGTCGCAACGGTATCATGCGTGGATCGGGTTGCACACAGCAACAGTGTGATGTTGAGTATAGTTCCCCATATCTATTCTTGTGTGTTTTGTTTCTTATTTCTGAGGAAGGTTCGTAACATCCTTCTGGTTGTTAATTTATTTACGTGGGTTGAGTAGTTCTTTTCAGAGTTCGTTTCCTTATGTATCACATTCGAGTTGGTAGCTTGTGGGCAAATTCTGGCATCATATGAGATTTTGGCAGTATCTGAGGTGGCTTATTGCCTGAGCAGCTTATACTGGGTGAGACGAGATTATTGGACCTGGGATCAGTGCGATCAGATTTATATGAAGCATATTAAAAAGCAAATATCATTATTGGGTTCATAATGAGGTAATGGTTCTTGTCAAGAGGAGAAACTCAATGATTTGTTGACTCGGCAGTTGGTTATAAATTTCTGCACATCTTTTCTGTCTTAGCAGCATTGCAAGAATTAGAGCAAGACTTATATGTCTCATGAGGTGTGTTGTGGGTAACTAATTCATAGAATTATGACTATTGTTATCGGAGGATGTTATTATGGTCATGTGAATTTCGTGGTACATGGTGTGAATTCAGCAAAGGTATGCAATCATGTATTGATGCATCGCGTAGTGATTGATATAGTGTTCGTATGTTGGAAACATGCCTGGTGGAGAATTATGGATGTTGGAATTTGGCTCTAAGGCTTATTTGACTAAATAAAAAAGGGAGGATCTTCAGACTGGCCCAAGCTAATGTGCTCAACTGGGTTGTGGTAGCATGGGTAGGTGCACGAGGTGTTAAACAGTGATTTCAGACAACTCTAGAGCAGTTCTTAGTATGTTCGAGGCGAACGTATGTTTAAGTGCGAGAGAATGAAATGACTCGATCGGTCATTTTGAGATCTAGAGCATCGTTCGGCGGTTTGAGGCCCTGAGTAGATTCACTTCGGGTATTATGACTTATACGTGTGGTCGGAATTGAAATTCGGGAAGTTCGGAGTTGATTTGGAGAGAAAAATTCTAATTTCAGAAGCTTTAAGTTGGAGGAGTTAGTTAAGGGTTATTTTTGAGTAAACGACCTCAGAATCGAGATTTGAAGGTCCCAACAGGCTCGTATGATGAGTTTGGACTTGGGCGTATGTCCAAATCAGATTTTGAATGACCCGGGAGCATTTCAGCGCCTATTGTGGAAAGTTGGCATTTGGAAGAATTTCATAAATTTGGGTTGAAGTGCATTTCAATGTTTTCGATGTCTATTTGGGATTCCGAGTTTGGGAATAGCTCTGTATGATGATTCTGGCCTTAGGAGCGCGTCCAGAAGTGGATTTGGAGGTCCGTAAGTCATTTGGCAAAAGTTGGGAGTTTAAAGGGTTTTGGGAAAGCTTGACCGGGAGTGGACTTTTTGATATCGGGGTCGGACTCCGATTTCGGAAGTTGGAGCAGGTCTGTAATGTCAATTATGACTTGTGTGCAAAATCTGAGGTCAATCGGACGTGATTTGATAAGTTTTGGCATCGATTGTAGAAGTTTGAAGTTTTAAAGTTCATTAAGTTTAAATTGAAGGGTGATTCGTAGTTTCGGTGTTGTTTGGAGTGATTTGAGGCCTCGACTAAGTTCGTAATGTGTTTGGGAGGTGTTGGTATATTTGGTTGAGGTCCTGAGGGCCTCAGGTGGATTCCGGATGGCTAACAGATCGAGTTTGGACTTGGAAGGAAAGCTGAAGCATCTGTCTTCTGATGTAACCGCACCTGCGAGGTTTTGGCCAGTGTTTTAAAAGACGTGGGCGTAAGGCGAGGCGTTTTACATATGCCTCAGCGGGGCGTAAGCCCCATAGGTATTTAATTTTTAATATTTTATAAAATAATATAATGACAGTAAATATTTATAAACAGGTAAAATTGCATAAAAATTAAAGAAAACTATATATATGTGTGCTCAATCCCCACAAAAAATTAATCAAAACAATCTATTATACGTTACTTACAAGCACAAGTAATTTGAGTCAAAAAATATAAAGTTTTCTATATGGAGGAACAAAAAGGATGATTAACCTGCAATTTGAACTTTGAATTTGCTGCTATGAAGAATAATGTAGTTCTCTTTGTATTTGTAAAAAAAAAAAAAATATTCGTTGCTTTTGGGAGATATTAGCAGAATAGCGGACACGATAAAAAATTGAGAAAACCATGAATAAGGGCTTAAATCAATAAAAAGGTCTTTACTTTTAAATGTAATACTTTTGAATCCTTTTTAAACCTTTTGAGTAATTACCAAATTGACTTTTGAGAATTTGGGTATTATATGAAGGACTAATTCAACAAATTTTGTTTTAATTTAAAAAAGTCTTTGGGGCTTACTCCTTACTAAAACAACGCGCCTCGAACGCCCAGGCGTACGCCCCAAATTTCTAGGCGCACACCTCTTGAGACTTTCGCCCCACACCATCACCCCGGGACATTTTTGCTACGCCTTGCCCTGGGGCTCGCCCCAGAAACACCTTTTAAAACAGAGGTTTTGGCCGCAGGTGCGGAGCCGCAGAAGCGGCCAAGAGGAGGCGCATATGCGGATTTTTGTTGGGCAGAGCTAAGACCGGAGATGCGGTCATATCGCCGCAGAAGCGGGGCCACACCTGCGGAGTGGTCGCCACAGAAGCGTTGGCGCAGATGCGCATGAGGGCCGCAGAAGTGGCCAGCGACCTTGGCGTGGTGTCTCGCAGGTGCGAGACTTGGAGCCATAGAAGCGACCTTCTCACCGCAGAAGCGAAAGTCGTGGTTGGGCAGTGTGGTCTTTAAATAGTAATTTTGGCTAAATTTCACTTCATTTTTGTCCATGGGAGCCGATTTTAGAGCAGGTTTGGAGTGCCATCTTCATCCTCTATTATGGGATAAGTGACTTTTTCTCATTTTGAGTTAAATACTTGGATTATATAATAGATTTTAACATGAAAACTAGTAGAAATTTGGGGATTTTTGAAGAAACCTAGAAATTTATATTTTTGGATTTTGACTGCGAAATCGGGCATGGAATTGGGAATAAATAGTATATTTGAGTTTGTAGTGTTATGGGTAATGATTATCTCCAAACAATTTCGGAATCCGGGCATGTGGGCCCGAGGGTGATTTTTATCGACTTTTCGAACAAAGTTGGAAATTGTTGTAAATTGAATTATAATGAGTATTAGAGTATATATTTATGGATTTGTACATTTATTGACTAGCTTTGGAGCGATGGGCATCGGTTTGAATTGTTGGAAAGGCTTTGGAGCCTGTTATGGAACTTCGGAGCGAGGTAATTCTCTTTTCTAACCTTGTAAGAGGGAATTAACCCCATAGGCGAATTGATTTAATATGTGCTCCTGTTTGTGGGGGCTACATACACACGAGGTGATGAGAGTCCGTGCGTAGCTACTATTATGCTTATGTTCGGGTAGTCTAGGATACAAATCATGTTATACTTGTGATGTTTGTGCCCTACTTGTTAATTTAATTGCATAATCATATTGAAACTTGATAAAGGAATTGTAAAAGGTTAAACTTCATTTTCTTGACCGTTAATGAGAATCGGTATTCCTTTGGATAATTGCCCCTTAATAAATCTTGAAATGATTGTTGTAAATGTATTTTCTCTTTTGTAGAGCGGGCCGAACGCCTCGGTAGCAGATAGATGCATCTATGGTTCGCGTCGTTCGACCCTCGGCATTGCATTTATACTACACTCTTGCACATTTTGTGCGGGGCCAGGTATTGGAGATATCGGACTCGGGCAGCGTTAGTGTGTTGATCACAAGGATTCAAGATAGAGCTGCTTGGTCATCGCAGTCCCTTGGAATCTTTCTATTTTATTGTATTGTCAATTTTTATTCGAACAGTATTGTATATTAGATCCTTGAGATCATTACATGTATTCAGTTAGAGTTCGTGACTCTGTATTACCAGTCTTGGGAGGTTGTTATAATTATTTTCGTTGTGGGTTTCGATTATCTTTTTTTTGAAAAAATAATGGCTTGAAATAAAATTGAAATCGGCCTACCTAGTCTTTGAGACTAAGTGTCATCACGACACCTGAGGTGGGATTTTGGGTCGTGACACTGGGCCTGATGGCCTCCACCCTTTCTTCTATCAGAAGTACTGGCACATAGTTTCTGGCAAGGTAATCTAATTCTTCCACACTGTATTTTCCACTTGCATTATCCCTCATGAAATAAACAAAACCAATCTATGCCTCATCCCAAATTTCCCTAATGCCACAATACAGAAAACCTTCAGGCAAATAGGTTTGTACAACACCCTGTATAAGCTGATCACTAAGATCATTGTCAATAGAATCAAACCCTTGCTTCAGAAAATCATTGGCCCTACTCAAGCCAATTTTTTAGCCAATAGAAGAGTTGTTGATAATGCCATTATGGTCCAAGAGTACATTACCCACTTCTAAAACATGAAAGGTAAGAATGTCAATAAGATCCTAAAAGTGGACTTAGAGAAGGATTTTGATAGGTTAGAATGGTCTTTCATCAGAGAATCCCTTCTCTTCTTCAATTTCCCCACTAAACTAACCAACTTAATCATGTCCTGTCTCATTACAAGCTCCATCTCCATCCTTGTCAATGGTACCCAGAATGATTACTTCAAGCCCAATAGAGGCATTAGGTAGGGGGATCCTATGTCACCCTATTTGTTCATCATATGCATGAAAAGGCTTTCTAGAGATATTGACAATGTTGTAACTGATAAGGATTGGTTCACTATCAGCATCATCAATAGGTAAGGGACTAGAATCTCCCACATGTTCTTTGCTAATGACCTCACTATGTTTGCTAGATCCAATAGGAAAAACTATGAGACAATCTTAGCCATCTTGGGTAATTTCAATGTTGCATCTGGGCAGAAGGTCAACCTCCAAAAATCTAAAGTGATCTTTTCTTCAAATTGCCAAGAAGAGTGTGCCACAACATGCAGTGCCATTTTAGGAATCAAAGGTGCTAAAGACTTTGGGAAATACCACGGTTTCCCCATCTTCAACAGAAGGCCTAGGAATAGTGACTTCCAATTCATCATAGATAACTTCAACAGTAGAATGATAGGGTATAAAACCAAGTTCCTGAACATGGCTGGTCGAACCACTCTGGCCAAATCTTGCCTTAGTAGCATTCCAAACCATGCAATGCAATACATCCATTTACCCTCCCAAATTACCAACCAAATTGACAAAATCCAAAGTAGTTTTATTTGGGGTAAAACTCCTACAAAAAGGAAGCTACACATGGTCAAGTGGACCTATGCCACCAAACCAAAAACAAGGGAGGGATGGGCTTCCAACATGCCCATCTAAAGAACAAAATATGCCACATCAGTCTTACTTGGAGACTCTACGATAATACTACCTCCATCTGGGCTAGGGTGATCATAGGAAAATACTGTAGTGGACGAGAGAACAGGGTTAAGACTAAGACTAAAACCTGGAAAAATGTTCAGGGGGCTAGAAGATATGCATAAATTGCACTAGATGGGTGGTTCATAAAGGGATAGGGTTAGATTCCTTACTAACACATGGCTTCCCAAGATGCAGCCATTGGATAAGATCCTTAATGGTCCATGGCACCACAGTGACATGAACACCAGGATAAATAAAGTGTACTCCAATGGAGTTTGGGATTTCAGCTCCATTCCCTATCCAATCCCCCATGACATCAACATGACAATCCAAAATACTTTCATTCCCACCTCCACCTCTGTTGAGGATAAGCTAATCTGGAACCTTAACCCCAATGGTCTGTTTAGTACCAAATCAGTCTACTCATTTCTTGATGCACTAATGCACAATAACAATTCTAATAAAGACCACTTCAACTGGATTTGGAAGCTAAAGACCCCTAATAAGATTAAGTTCTTTATATGGCTCATGCAGCAAAACATGCTGCCTACAGGGAATCACTTACACCACATTGGCTTGAGAATTAATCCTTACTGCTACTTCTATGATTATGCCATAGAAGACATAAACCACATCTTCTTTGAATGTGCTAATGTCAAAGGGTTCTGACAATAATTGTTGCACCAGTGCAACCATAAGCCTAACCTTAGTGTCAATCCTTTTTCTATGCCAAACTGGGAAGACACATGGCATAGGCTTCAAAATATGGAATATAATGCTTGCATCAAATGGAAACAACTATTGTCCTTCTGCCTCTGGGCCATCTGGCTCACTAGGAACTCTAATGTCTTTGAAAAGAAAAGAAATCACATTAATATACACCAAATAATAGCAAAGGTTGTTGAATACCACCATGTAGCAGCCACATCCAGGCCTGTTATAACAACAAACACCTTATACCTAAAGTGAAAACCACCAAATAAGGAATTTTATAAGTTGAACCCTAATGGAGATGCCTCTCTTAACACAGAGAAATAGGGTATTTGGGGGGAGGGGGGTATTCAGAAACAATAGAGGTGACTGGGTTTAAGGCTTCATGTGAGGGCTCCCAAACACTAGTAGTCTCAAGGAAGAGCTCCAAGCCCTTTGGTAGGGGCTAAAATAGCTCTACATCAAGGTTTGTCACCTATTGTGATTGACACTAACTTTGAAGTGGTGTTGGAAATGTTAAAGCATGGTAACTTAACTCACAACCCTATAATTTTTTAATGCAGGTATCTGATGGAGCAGCTGGGGAACCCAGTCATAGGCCATAGCTACAGGGAGCAGAATCAAGTGGCGGACCTACTCGCAAAGGAAGGAGCTAGGAAGGAAGTTTTTGACAAGACCCAATTTTTGGCAGTTCCTCCGGTGTTTGCAGATGATGCAGTGTGGACAGACATCTTAGAAATATTTTTTGAAAGGAAATTAATGTTTCTAATAGTGATATATATATATATATCCAATTAACCAAAAAAAACTAAAATGCCAAGGAGATGTTTTACGTCAGTAGCATAGTCAAACTGAAGATATTTTATATATATATATCCAATTAACCAAAAAAAACTAAAATGCCAAGGAGATGTTTTACGTCAGTAGCATAGTCAAACTGAAGATATTGTCTCTAATGTAGTTGGCCTGATAAAAGTTCATATTCATGCCATTTCCAACCCTTGCCTTCATTTTCTCCTCCAAAATGGAGTAAATTCCAACATGGAGTAAAATTACTCCAACCATTACTTCATTTTTTACTCAAAAAAAATATATTTCATTTTATATTCTTCTCTCTTTTTAATATTATATTATTATCTTTTATTTTAAATTTTAATTTTCTTATTTCTATTAAAGAAATTCTATCTTTTTTTCTTTTTTACATATTCATCACATATAATTTATATTCCTTTCTTATATAATCATTTAATATAAAATTATTTTATACCATAATTTTTTAAATAATATAATTTATAAGCAAATATTATAGGTTATATATATTAATGGATAATTCAAATAAGAGTGAAATCATTGTGATACAAGATAATTAAAGACATATTATATTATGGTCAAATTCAGAATAAATACTACATAAATATTCAACTTTCACCTCTAGTATGCTCCAATAAATGATCTATTAATGCATTATGAAGTGCAAAATGAGCATCTTTGTCCTTAATTATTTTGTGTCGAGCTAAAAATTATTCAAATTGGTGATTTTTATCTACTACCATTTCTACCGTTGGAGGCGGACATTCCCAATCATCTTGAATTGGTGCATTACTGTATATTCAATTTTATGCTATTATTATGCTATTTGACATAGTTTCAATTTTTATGTATTTTAATTTAATGTATTTCCAGTTTTAATGTATTTTTATTTAATTTATTTTCAATTTTCACTTCAAATTTAGAAACATCTAATATTTTATATTCGCACCTTTCAATTTTAGCAATATATAATATTTTATATTTACACCATTCATTTTTTGAGATGATTATATATTTTTTGTACAATTATAACCTATAATAAAATTAACTTACAATTTTACATAAAAATAATAAATGCACAAAAATTAATTTATTAAAATTATACGCCAAAGTTAAGATGTAAAATTAATATTATAAAGATATTACATAAATATAATTAGGTATATATAAAGAGATAAATTGCAAGAGTTAAATAATAAAAATAATAAGAAATTAATATGAGATATTAATGGAGGATATGAATAGTATCACTAATCATCCCACATTTTGCAGCCAAAGATTGGGGAGCATTGGAGCCAAATTTTTCCAAAACATGTCTGCATTATGGCAAAATGCAGCAGCGTTGGAGATAGCCGCATAGAATATTTTTGTTTGTAATTAGAAAATTAATTTACCTTAAATTATGTTAATTTATCAGGATTAAGTGACATATAAAGTAAGACAAAAGAATATTTCATCATTAAAGGATGGACGTCTACTCTTGATAGTTAGATTTGCTATGTACCCAAAATTAAGTGTATCCTGAAATTTACTTTATTAGACGAAGCCACAACCTGCTGCCTCAACATGAGAGTAGGAAGTTGAGTCAAGAACCAAAGTGTGGTTCTTTTGGATTCAAATGATAAAAATAGGTGGAAAAAAATTGACTATCATTTTATATATAGCGCGGTTATTCACCGCGCTATACCTTAATGGCATGTTTGTCCATTAAGGTATAACACAGTGAATAACTTCTCTATATATGAACTCAAAATTGGCGGGAGGTATATGGCATATATAAGAGGCGCTATATTATAGCACCTCTTATATATACACTATGCCTACTTAAAAAAGCGGGCCATCTCCTTCCCCGACCAGAAACCAGCAGAAAGCCAAACCCCCAAACCAACGGTCCCCCCCCCCCCCCCCTCATTTTTAAGCAATAAAAAACTCCATTGGAGTCCACCTGTCCCACAAAAAAATATATCTTCTCCGTATTGTAACAAGCTAACACCGGATCCAAAGCATTATTGTGTATCTATTGCTCGTTTCGGCCACAAATCATCAAATCTTCATATTTTAAAAAACTTTAAATCGAGGTATTCTGACTTACCTTTTGGTAAAACTCATGTATATAAAATGCTTATTAGATATTTTTTACCATAGTCTATGTTTTTTTGTGATCCTTTTGTAATTTAATTAATTTGTTATTTTTTATCCGGATTAGATTATTTATGTGCTAAAAAATTAGTAAAAAGAAAAAATTATTATTTTATGAATAATTAATGTTATATGTGATTTTATTGTTGTACGTATATTAGTATGTGACTTTATTATTGTTTAGTGCCCTTTGATGTTATGTTGTGCCCATAATTGTAATGTAGTGCCCTTTAGCGTAGTAAAACTGATAATAAATTTTAGCTTATGGTAGTTGACTTTGTTTATGGCCATTTAGAATAGTATTACTTTAGTAGAAAAATATTGGAAACTAACATATGAAATATTAATATTAAAAATTTATCTACCTAAGTATTTGTTATATGAATAATTACCAAATTATCTTTGTAGTTATTGAAATTAATCATTTAATTATCTGTTAACCCCAAAAATATCTAAAAAAAGATGATAGTTCAAACACAAACCCTTTCGAATTTTAGTCAACAAATATAAGAAAATAACATAAAAAATAAAAATATAGAAAATTTGTCAAACTAAGTATTTTTATATGTATTAATTGTATCATGTATAGTTATGAAAATTAATTATTTAATTCCATTATACCCAAAAATAGTTGAGTAAGAAATAGACATATAAAATAATAAACTAACATTTTAAATAATAAACTAACATATAAGATAATAAACTAACATATAAAATAACGTAATAAACTAACATATAAAATAATAATATAGAAAATGTATCAACCTAAGTAATAATATAGAAAAAATATCGATTAAATATTAAAATAAAAGATATTGCAATATATTTAAAGATGTTAACCAATTAAATAGAAAAATACTTTAATTAATATTGTTCAATTTATAGACATCGTCATGGAGGTTCCTCTTGTGCATCCCGGACCTCCATCTCGAGAGCTACTGATGCTACATGGCAACCATAGGTTTGCACACATCTAGGATGGGCATTGTTTGTCCCAGACATTCCGCCCCAGACGTATAGACGATATGTGAGAGTTCTTTAGGGACCACCCACTGCATCCCCGTATAGTTAGATGCCTTCAGGATACATATTTCTACAGGATCATAGAGATTGACCGGTTGCAGTTCGACTAGGCGTTGATTACGGCTATGATAGAGCGGTGGTGACCAAGACACGCACGTTTCATATACCCATCGACGATGCTTCCATCATGCTTGAGGATGTGGAAGTTCTTTTCGGGCTGCCAGTTGATGGTATACTTATAGCTTACCTGCATGCTCTTAGAGACTATAGAGAAGTGGATTACCTTCATATGTTGCAGCGGCTCATCGGTTTCCAGCCAGCGGAGCCGACTGCAATGAGCAGGGCCAGTCGATTGCAGCTGATGCCCATTCGGCAGCATCTGGCGGTGATGGAAGCGGAGATTACGGATGATTCACCGCCAGAGGATATCGACCGACACACTAGACTGTTGTTGCTGCTGATGTTTGGTGGTATATTATTCCCGGACACTTCGGGAAACCTACTTAGCTTTGAGATTTCTACATCATCTGGAGCGGCTAGATGATTTATCTGGTTACAGCTGGGGTACATATGTTTTAGGTTACCTGTATAGGCAGATGTGTCAGGCATGCATGGGCCCCCAGAGAGACGTTGCCAGATTTTTACCGCTGCTGCAAGTTAAAACATAGTCTATTCTTTTCATGATTAAAACATACATAGTAAAACAATACCTTAAATTTTACTTCCACAACCTATATTAGGTTTGGGCCCGGGAGCACTTCCTGCAGTTCCAACCACCTCTACCACCGATCGCTCCGGATTCACCACCTCTACTGTTTCTCCCTTTAGCTTAGAGGTAGGTTGATAGGTGAGGCTAAGGGTGGCAAGTGGTCCGGTCCCGGGCCTAAACGGGCTAAGTGGTCCGGTCCAAACGGTCCTCGTCCCGGTCCCGGGCCGGTCCCAAATTAAACGAGCTAAACGATCTTTTTGCAGGGACCGGCCCGGGACCGGGACCATTTAGTCCCGGGCTAAACGGTCCCGGTCCGCGGGCTAAATGGGCTAAGTGGGCCTAACGAATTTTAAAAAAAAATTAAATAGAAATTAGAGACAAAAGGATGTTAAAAATAATATCTAAGTCTAAAGACAAAAATATTGTAAAGAGATATGCCTTGTAATTTTATTATAGCATTAAAAAATAAGGCAATATCTTTCTTAGTCTTCATCCCCCTATAGAATGAGCACAACAAGGTGCTAATACCACCATTGAGAAGAAAAAGAAACTAATCAAGATGTGCCAAAATATAAGTTACATAATACATACTAATTTTTGTTCATACAAGTTACATGGTATCTCTTACAAACTTCATAAATCTATCAAGGTCCGGAGGAATTTCCGTTGGTGGTGGCGGAAAAGTAGCTTGGTCATCGCCACTTCCGGGCGAAGCAACATCCTCCGCAAGTTCAGCTAGCATTTTTTCGTAAGCTTCATCTTCATTTGGTTGTGATTCAGCAAGTCCAAAATTTCTTCTTTCCGACCGGATCCAATCTCTGAAAAATACTAATTTTTCCAAGCTCTCCCTAATAGATGCTCTATAATCATCGAGTTGAAATCTTGCTTGACTAAAAGAGCTCTCTGATGCCACTATTGAAACTTGAATAGTTAAAATATCTCGGGCCATCCTTGAAAGAACCGGAAAGTATTTTTCTTTGTCCTTCCACCATTCCAAAAGATTAAAGGAGCCGTCGGGATTCACTTTCTCAATTCCCTGCGACAAATAAACTTCAAGCTCATTTAGTTGTGAAAAATCACTACTACTAGAACCTCGAGAACCCCTAAACCCCGCCCAAGCACTAAGAGCTCTTACTCCCGCAGTTCTTTTAGATGATTGAGAATCAGAAGAAGAAGGAGTTGGAACATTTGGTCTAGCATGATTTAATGCAACTTGATTAGTATTAAAAATAGTTTGATCATTTATTCTAATTGAGGCTATTGCTTCCGAAAGTTGAGACCCGATCTTTGCCAATTCTTTTCGATCTTTTTTTGGATCATAATATAAAATACCACCGGTAACAGTGTTAATTCTCGGTTGAAATTGATTTGAACTGGTACTAGGGTCAACCTGACTAGGAGTAGGTAGACTTTTCCCCTCGGCCAAAGCTTTCAGACGAAGATATCTCACTCTATCTTGGGGGTGTTTCATTATGTGTCTAGCCGAATTCCCCCCCCCCCCCCCAAACTATTTAAAAACTAACTTCGTGCCACAAGTTTTACATCTAGCCTTTTTTCTGGAATTAGCTTAGTAAAAAATGGCCAAACGGGAGATGTTTCCGTCCGTTTGCTAGGTTGTCTAGAAAAAGTAGGGGTAGTAACAGGAGTATCAGATGAGGCATCATTTGGATTAGCAGGGTTATCACTAGTTGGGTTAACATCAGGAGCAGGACTAGTTGGTGTATCATCATCAGGTTGAGTTTCATCAAAATCTATTTCCTCGTCATCATTTTCATCAATAGTTGGATTAGAATAAAGAGTATTCATTAATTCATGGTCTAATTGTTCACCATCTCTAATATTATGGCAAAATTGACTTTCAATAAATTGTAATAAACTATTATGGCTATCAAGAATAGTAGGTGTATGACGGATATGGAGTTTGATTCGGGGATCCCGGGGCAGTGGAGGAGGAACAGATTGAGCACTAGATTCGTCACTCTTGGAGTTTCCCTTATTTTTACCAAAAAGTTTTTTTAAGGAAGCCATCTTAATTAATAAAGTAATAGAAAATAAATAAAACAAACAAAATTATAATATTAAAACTTAAGAGTTGGAACGAGTTTATCGAATTGACGAACAACTTGTTAAAAATTGATTATCGTTGAAGACTTAAATTCACCAACTTCACAATTGTTTCACAAATTGTAACAATAAAGTAAGCAATAATAGCAATTATAGAAGAAAATTAGAGAGAGATTGTGATAGATTGATAATTTTGGAAGAAAAAATGAAAGAATGAGGGGGTATTTATAGCCGTTGGGCTGTCAAAAATAGCCGTTGGCCGGTCCCGGGCCGATCCCGATCCCTGGCGGGCTAAATGGTCCCGAGCCTAAATCATAGGACCGACCCACGAGACCGGCCCAGGCCCACTAAAATCGGGCCAAACGGTCCTGGCCCATTTGGCCTATTTGGCCCGCGGTCCCGGGCTTGGACCGGCCCACTTGCCACCCTTAGGTGAAGCTACGAACGCGAGGTCGAGGCTCGACATCATCTCCCTTATTACAGAGATTTGTTAGATTTACTTGAAGGCGCGCAGGTACATATATACTTAAGTTTACTTTGCCTGGCTTGATATGTCTTGCGTTTACTCACGATTCTTGTGTTTAACAAATAGTTCGTATGGAGGCCATACAACGACGTGCTCATAGCTGGTTTGCCCGATTATTGCTCCCCCAGCCGAGCTATGTGGAGCTCTTCCGTCCCACTGATATGTCTCGATATAGTCGAGCATCATGCCAGCGAGCAAAATTATTTATGTTTTACATAATTTGGGCATATGTTTTTATTTTTCGGGTTATTTATTAGTTTAACACTAGAACAAAAAAAAAAGACATCTTAAAATTAATTTAAATTCGTTAACAATTAAAGATAATACATGACATGTACAACATAAAAATAAACTACTATACTAAACGCATCCATGTGTTTGTTTAGTTACTATTGCCTATTATTCTATGCTTCAACCACTTAAGTTTCTCTTCCAACCGATTATTTTCTTCTTCTGCCTCTTTTAAATTCTCCTTCACTACCGCAAGTTGTTCTTGCACTTTCAAGATTCGGAGTTCGTACTCACCAGTCATATTCCAAATATTTAGCAAACATGATTTGTAGTATTCCTGGTTAATGGGTTCATCAAACCATTCTTCAAAACCACATTGATTTCGTCCTACCAATGGGGATGATAACAAAAGACTATTAATTAACATGTTATATAAAAATTATTAACAAAAATTCTTCCAATAATAATAACTTACAACTTGTTAACACATCCAACGTTTGCGTCCCAGATTGCAATTTGATCAACATGGCTTCAAAATCGCACGTCTGCCACATTAACACCTTGGTACGTCATTGCATCCAGACATATCATAATTTTCGAAAATAAAAAATTAATGAAAAGTTTTTATATTTGTTTCGTTACAACGCAAATAATAACTAAAATGCGCACGATTGTTATAGGCAAATAAGAATGATTTTGGGTTACATAACACATATTGGTGAGGCGCTATGTATCGTGTGATAATGATTCTTTAGGGTACGAAGTAGGTCCAGCTTTTTCAGGTTGACATGACAATACATATAACACATACTAGTCATGCGCTATGTTTCACGTGATAATGATTCTTTAGGGTACAAGTGTGTAACAACCCGACCAGTTATTTTGAGCTCTAGCTCATCATTCAACGGTTTGAGGTCTTGCGTAGCTTCACTTTAGGTATTATGACTTGTACGTGTGGTCGAAATTTAATTTCGGGAAGTTCAGAATTGATTTGGAAAGAAAATTCTAATTTCGAAAGCTTTAGGTTTGAAGAATTTGCTAAGATTTAACTTTTGAGTAAACGACCTCAGAATTGAGATTTGAAGGTTCCAATAGGTTCATATGATGATTTTGGTCTTAGGAGCATGTCCAGATGTTGATTTGGAGGTCCATAGGCTATTTCGGCGTCAATTGGCAGAAGTTGGAAATTGGATGATTTTTGGGAAGTTTGATCGGGGGTAGACTTTTTGATATCGGGTTCAGATTCCGATTCCGAAAGTTAGAGTAGGTCCGTAATGTCAATTAGGACCTGTGTTCGAAATTTGAGGTCAATCAGACTTAATTTGATAAATTTCGGTGTGAGATGTAGAAGTATGAAGTTTTACAATTCATTAGGCTTGAATCGATGCGCGATTCGTGTTTTTAGATTTGTTTAATGTGATTTAAAGGATTGACTAAGTTGGTATGATATTTTAGGACTGATTAGTATATTTGGCCAAGGACCCCGGGGCCTCGAGTGGTTTCCGTATGGTTAACAGATCAATTTGGACTTGCGTAAATGGTTGAAGAGCACCAGCTCTGGTATAATCGCACATGCGCAAGTTTTACCGCAGGTGCGAGCTCGCAAAAGCGAGCATTTGGGCACAAAAGTGGTCCTGGAGAAGATGGCCTATGGTCGCAGGTGCGATGCGAAGACCGCAAAAGTTGAGTCGCTTCTGCGGAGGAAGGATCACAGAAGTAGAAGCGCCTCGGAGGTTTGTTGATCGCAGAAGCGGACATGTTCCGCAGGAGAGAGTGCGCAGAAGCAATCCTTGGCCACAAAAGAGGAAGCACAGAAGCGCATTTGGGTCCGCAGATGCGGACATGCCTGCACTAAGTTAGAACCGCACCTGCGACGGATATTCTGCAGCTGTGGCTGGTGTTCCGCAGGCGCGGAAAGTCGGCTGGGCAGATTGTTTTTAAATCGGGGGTTTTCTCATTTCCCTCATATTCTCACTTTGTTGGGACGATTTTGGATAGCTTCAAGGAGAGATTTTCATCAAGCAACACAAAGTAAGTGATTCTCACCTATTACAAGTTAAATACATGGTTTGTATAAGGATTTAAACATGGAAATTAGTAAAAATTATGCGATTTTGATAGAAAACCTAGATTTTCGTATTTTTGGAATTTGACCATGAAATTGGACATGGAATTTGGAATAAGTTATGTATTTTAGTTTGTAATGTTATATGTAAAGTTTATATTCGAAAAGTTTTGGAATCCGGGCGCATGGGGTTGATGGTTGGTTTTATCGACTTTTCGAGCGGAGTTGGGGATTGTTATTGATTGATTAACTATGGGTAATAAAGTATATATTTATGGATTTGCACATTTGTTTGTCTAGTTTTGAAGAGACGGACATCGATTTGAGGTGTTTGAGAGGCGTTGGAGCCGGTTTTGGAACTATGGAGCGAGATAAGTCTCTTGTCTAACTCTATGAGGGAGAAACTACCCCTAGGTGATGTATTTGTTATGTGTTAATTGTTGCGGGGGCTACATATGCAACAGGTGATGAGAGTCCGTGCGTACCTAGATTCATGTTCTGTCCAGGTAGACTTAGGTTCCCGCCATGTTATAACTGTACTATTTGAGTTGTCTCTTGCCTTTTAAATTCCTTCATATTACGTTGCGACTTGAGACTAGACTTGTGTAGAGTGATATACTTGATATTGTAGAGAATCGACGTGAATCATGATTAGTCGCAAAATAATTGCACTATTGTTACGAATTTCTCCCGCGTTATGTGTTCTCATCGGAAGATTTCCCTTAAAAAAATTTATAACTCACATGTCTATTCGTAAGTGGAATAAAGGACCTGTTAAATCTTCTTATTCTAATGGGATCGGGCCATTCACCTCGGCAGGATAGATACATCTATGGTTCGTGATGTTCGACCCTCGGCAGTGCGCACACTATGATGGATCGGGTCGTACGCCTCAGCATGATTATGTACCACACTCTCATGTGAGCGGGTCGTTCGCCTCGGTAATAAAATAGATGCATCTATGGTTTGGCAATGTTATGATGGATCGGGTTGTACGCCTCGGCATTTCTATAAAATAATCTTATAAAATCGTGCGTAATAATTGGCAAGAGGCCAGTATATTTGTGAGCTTTTCCTGATTGAACTGTGACGACCTATCTGGTAAGGTCCATATATATACTCCGATCGAGGAGGTAACTACTAGTCGAGAGTTCGAGTTATTGCTGAGAGGAGGATTGTACCACGTATTTATACTTGTTATTTCGATTATTTTCTCTGATTCACATCTGTTTACTTCTATTGTATCTGTCTTATTGGACCACTAGTAAGTGTTGATGTTGACCCCTCGTCACTACTTCTCTAGGGTTAGGCTATATACTTACTGGGTACGCGTTGATATACGTACTCATGCTACACTTGTTGCACTTTTTGTGCAAGTACATATATGTCTGGTGGTCTTTTGGGCGCAGAGGCGCGCCTATTGCGGGGACTTTACCGTGAGCTGCATTTCATGTTACGATCCGCAGCCTGTGGAGTTTCCATCAGAGTTATTTATATTCTCATGTCCAATTGTATTCCAGATAGATGTTATATTTTATTATATTTCCTAGTTGATGTTCATGCACTTGTGACACCGGATTTTGGGGATTCCTACGGGTTGCTCATTATTTGTGGTTCACGTAAATATTATTATCCACCCTGTAAATTCTATTATATACTATTTAATTAATGAAAATTATGATTTAAAAATACTAAAAGGAGCAATTAAGTGATCAATTACCATTGGCTTGCTTGACAGCGGTGTTAGGCACCATAACGACCTTTAGTGGATTTTGGATCATGATAGCTTGGTATTAGAGCGTTAGGTTCACTTAGGTCTCACGAGTCATGAGCAAGTCTAGTAGCGTCTTGCGGATCGGTATGGAGACATATGTACTTATCTTCGAGAGGTTATAGGGTTGTTAGGAGCACTTCCTTTCTTGAATTCCTCATTGTGCGATTTGATTCCATTGAGGCTTGTGCCTTTATTTCCTTCCTACTCAATCTTATGCGACGCGAAGTGCTTGTTATTAATTGGGCGTCAAGGAGTTGTAGTGGTACTACAGACGTGGTGCATGATATTTTTCCCTACGTGTTCGGGCAGGCTATTATCATCGCCTTGCGGAAGGATGTTCTTTTGTTTCAGCTCTGTATATGTATTTTCTATGGTTTCAAAACTATGCACGTATTGCTATGATATCTATGCGTTGTTATCGCACAATGTTGGTGTAATGGAAATGTGCTTGGTTATGTGTTGAGGTAGTGAATGACTCGGAAGGAGGATTTCTCAGTGCATGATTTAGAGGTTCAGCATTTTATTCCAGCAAAGGAAAGGCAATCAGGCTATGGATGTTCAGGTTTTGGTCGATGGAGTAACGAAACTTGGTATTTTAGAGCGTGGTGGAATTTTCATTATGATGCGGTGTCGTCGTCCTTGTCTGAATGCATTACGGTTCGCCGGTGTTATGGTCTTCTTTGATTTTTCCTTCGGGGACAGTGTATTGTGAAATGGTTCTTAAGGGGCGGTTGTCAAAGATAGCGGTGTGCAGCAGTTCAGAATCGAATTGGTATTTTTAATTTTGATGGCTCGAGAGAGATAATCTTCAAAGAGGCTTAGAGTCGGTAACAATTTTTTAGTTCAGGTGCTACAGAGATGTATTTTGATTTGATACAACATTTGGGTCGCAAAGTATGAGGGAAGACATAGCGGGAAGTGTTTCGCGGTGGTTGATGTACTAGCAGGTCAAGTATGAGAAGCAGAGGTTGAGAAGTTACTTAAAGGAGATGGTTTAACCGAAGTAAGAGTAGTAGATTAGCATATGGATTTTGTGGTAGGATAGCCGCGTGCCTTGAGAAAGTGTAGAACAGATTGGGAATCATGATGGAAGGTGATTCGGCCTACGGATTTTATTTGGAATGATGGTCGTTGTATGAAGAAAGATTAAATATGGCAGAAAGGAGTTTTCTTGAAATGAAGAGGGATGTGAAGATTTGATTATCATTCAGATGCAATATGTCTCGAGTTCGGAAGGGATTGTTGAACTTCAATTGATATCAATAGGGAAGGAGTAGACTTATACAGTTGGTGAGCGAGCATGAGCTGGGGAGCATTTACTGATTACGTGGTAGTTGTACCCAGTGTAGCATCGTTGGAAGATGTCGGTAAGGAATTTCACATGTGGGTTATCTCCTATGAGCAGGTTAGTGATTGCGTGATGTTGATGAAGCTTCTACAAAGAATACTACTTGTTACCTAATAAGGGGGTCAAATATATGATTTTGACTGATGATTCAGAATGTTCATGAAAAGCCTAACAAAAGACTTCGAGAAGTTTGGCGGGTTAACAATGCGAGATCATGGTAATTGAGAAGGGGAAATCGTTGTGGGCTCTACATTATGTGATGGTAGCTTAGAGCAAAGTGGGGGAGCCCCACCGTTTACAATTGGATCGCGTGGTTATCTGCTTGTGCGGTTTCCACTTATTTGTGCGTTGACGGATTATTTATGACTAAGAAGAGGGAACATTAGGGGTAATTCAGCAAAGAACTTGATGGATGTGTTCTATATTCGGCTTTATAGAAGCATGTTCAGGTTTTTGGGAAGACTCGGAGATTATGCTTTTGTGGATGTGATGTACAAGGAAAAGCGTTCAACTGGTTGCTTATTCGAGAGCATGTGCTAGTAGAGCATTGGAGTTGGTTATATTCGGGACCAGGTCAGAGCGGGTGACTCTCGACAATGGTCCTAGTGGGTTCAAGAATTAAAGTGCTTTATTAGAGGAAAGGAAGAAATAGCTTCGGACTCGCGAAAGGTCTTGCAGAATGGGTACACCAGTTAGAGATGCTATTGTGTGCGTAAAGAGGTATGATATGATTCATGGGTATTGAGACGATGTGGTCTCGCGATTCGGGTCACTCGGGATGAGTGCGAATTGAGTTCGTTATGTTGTGAATGGAGCTGTTATATTTTTAAGTCAGGTCAAGGGTAAATTGAAAGAAGTTGGTTCAGTTAGTAATGGTTGAGTCGTCATGATTGTGGCAATGATCAGTTCTCTCGGCATGTGAAGTCATACATGTGGTTTGTGGTTGTACGTGCGGGCTTTACAACTACCATAACTTGATTGATTTAGGAGGTATTTGGTTCAAATGGCCTTGTTATGTAAATGGATTCCAGAAGAGTCATGGCGGTTTAGGTCACGAATTAAGCTTTGTATTTTCTGCGATTTAGGAATTTGATTGCGTGTTGCATTGGTTCTTCGGAAATTAGCTAAGTGAAAGGTTTCTAGCCAATGAAGTGTTATTCTACTAGTAGTTCAGGGGTTATGTTGAATTCGTGTATTCTCGCGTAGCATCATGATAGGTGCAAAGAGCGGCATGGTAATTTGAAAGTTGAGGACCAAGGTTGCAGTTCAGTATTGACAAGAATGTCACGAGCTCGGATGAGCCGGGAAGAATTAGATGTTCAGAGTAAGCTGACATTATCCTAGTGTCTTTTGGGAATGGTGTTCTGTGGAAAGAGCATTCTGTATTGATTCACGAATTCTTGATCTGCTTTACAACATTAGTACGGTTGGTGGTATGGATGTACGGACTTGGCTACCTGGGCGGAAGGTCGTGGGAGCGTACCCCACGGGGAAATTGTATGAGTATGACATGCTAGTCACTTGATTGTTAAAGATTGAAACCAAGTACGAAGATTTTTGGTACTATCGTTAATGTGAGAGTTTAAGCCTATAAGGCGCTCTATTCCTATGATTGTGAACTCTCGAGGTTGTGCCCAATTAAGACGGCTTGATTATTCACACATGTATTGAGGTCCCGTGTAGCTTGTGGTATCATATGAGCAGGATGGCTCTCGAGATGCAGGTCATTTATCGTATCTTAGTTGTGCTTGGGTTTCGTAGCGTATTGCGCTATCCGTCTCCCCAGGATTGGTATTATGCACTTGGTGTGCTTGTGGTTGATATTTAGGCATTTCGTAAGTATGGGCGTTACGACTTGATGTGTGTTTCTTTCTTAATTGTTGTGGGAGGATCGAGTGGCACGCCGCCGCAGGTATATTGTTTGGATCAAGTGGCACGCAGCCACGGGCATATTATGTGGATTGGGTTGCACGCCGCAACATTATCATGTCTGGATCGGGTTGCACGCCGCAACAATGTCATGTTGGATCGGGTTGCACACCATAACAGCGAGATGTGGAGCATAGTTTCTAACACTCATTTTGTGTGTCTTGTTTTCATCCCTGAGGTAAGTTCATAGCATTTATCCGACCGTTTTATTCGTTACGCGGGCTGGGTAGTCCTTTTCAGAGCTCGTTTTTTCTTATGTATCACATTCGAGTTTGTAGCTTGTTGGCGCATTATGGGCGTCATATGAGATTTTTTGACAGTGTCTGAGGTGGTTTATTATCCGAGCAAGTTGTATTGGGTGAGACTAGATTATTGGACTTGAAATATGTGCAATCAGATTTGTATGAGGTACATTAAAGGGAAAATATCGTTATTCAGTTCAGAATGAGGTAATGATTCTTGTCAGGAGGAGAGACTCCATGATATATTAATTCTCCGGGTGGCTATGAGTTTCTACACGTCTCTTTCGTCGTGTCAGTATTGCGAAAGTTGGAACATGATTTATATATGTCATGAGATGTATTATGGGCATTTTTGTAAAATTATAGCTATTGTGGTCGGAGGATGTTATTATGGGTATGTGAATTATGCGGGGCATGGTGTGAATTCATAAAAAGGTATACGATGATGTTTAGGTACTGTGTGTAGTGATTGGTATGGTGTTCGTATGTGAGAATTAGGTCTTGTAGAGAAATTTGGAGGTTGGAATTTGGTTCTAAGGCTTACTGACTAAATACAAGGGAGGAGCTTCAGTCCGGCTTGAGCTAATGTGTTCAACTGGAATGTGGTGGCACGGGTAGGTACACGAGGTGTTAAAAAGTGATTTTGGACAACTCCAGAACTATTCTTGGCACGTTCGAGGACGAACGTATGTTTAAGTGGGGGAGAATGTAACGACCCGACCGATCATTTTGAGCTCTAGTGTATCGTTTGGCGGTTTGAGGCCTTGAGTAGCTTCACTTCAGGTATTATGACTTGTACGTGTGGTCGGAAATTAATTTCGGAAGTTCGAGATTGATTTGGAAAGAAAATTCTAATTTCAGAAGTTTTAGGTTGGAAGAATTGGCTAAGATTTGACTTTTGAGGAAACGACCTCAGAACCAGGATTTGAAGGTTCCAACAAGTTTTTATGATGATTTTGGTCTTAGGAGCGTGTCCGGATGTTGATTTGGAGGTCCGTAGGCTATTTCGGCGTCAATTGGCGGAAGTTGGAAATTGGATGATTTTTGGGAAGTTTGACGGGGAGGGTGGAATTTTTTATATCGGGGTCGGATTCCGATTCCGATTCTGAAAGTTAAAGTTGGTTCGTAATGTCAATTAGGACTTGTGTGCAAAATTTGAGATCAATCGGACTTGATTTGATAGGTTTCGGTGTCGGATGTAGAAGTATGAAGTTTTAAAGTTTATTAGGCTTGAATCGATGCGGGATTCGTATTTTTAGCGTTGTTTGATGTGATTTAAAGGCTCGACTAAGTTTATATGATGTTTTAGAACTGGTTGGTATATTTGGTCGAGGACCCAGGGGCCTCGAGTGATTTCCGGATGGTTAACAGATCAATTTTGACTTGTGTGAATGGCTGAAGTGCACCAGCTCTGGTGTAATCGCACCTGCACAAATTTTACCGCAAGTGCGAGCTCGCATAAGCGAGCATTTGTGCGCAGAAGCGGTCCTGGAGAAGGTGGCTTATGGTCGCATGTGCGATGCGAAGACTGTAGAAGCGGAGTCGCTTCTGCGGAGGAAGGAGCGCAGAAGCGGAAAGGCCTGGAGGCTTGTTGATCGCAGAAGCAGACATGGTCCGCAAGAACGCGTGCGTAGAAGCGCTCCTTGGCCGCATATGCGCATTTGGGTCCACAAATGCGGACGTGGCTGGACTAAGTTAGAACTGCACATGCGACGAAAATTCCGCAGGTGTGGAAAGTCGGCTGTGCAAATTGTTTTTAAATCGGGGTTTTGCTCATTTCCCTCATATTCTTACTTGGTTGGGGCGATTTTGGAGAGCTTCAAGGGGAGATTTTCATCAAGCAACACAAGACAAGTGATTCCCACCTATTACAAGTTAAATACATAGTTTGTATAAGGATTTAAACTTGGAAATTAGTAGAAATTGTGGGGGGGGTTTGGTAGAAAACCTAGAATTTGGTATTTTTGAAATTTGACCACGAAATCGGATAAGGAATTTGGAATAAGTTATATATTTTAGTTCTTGGTGTTATGGGTAAAGTTTATCTTCAAAAATTTGAAATCCAGGCGTGGGCCCGAGGGTTGATTAAATTGACTTTTCGAGCGGAGTTGGGGATTGTTATTAATTGATTAACTATGGGTAATAGAGTATATATTTATGGATTTGCATATTTGTTTGGCTAGTTTTGAAGAGACGAGCATCGATTTAAGGTGTTTGAGAGGCGTTGGAGCTGGTTTTGGAACTTCGGAGTGAGGTAAGTCTCCTGTCTAACTCTGTGAGGGGGAAACTACCCCTAGGTAATGTATTTGTTATGTGTTACTTATTGTGAGGGCTACGTATGCACCAGGTAACGAGAGTCCATGCGTAGCTAGATTCATGTTATGTTCGGGTAGACTTAGGTTCTCGCCATGTTATAATTGTACTATTTGAGTTGTCTCTTGCCTAATAAATTCCTTCATATTACATTGCGACTTGAGACTAGACTTGTGTAGAGTGATATACTTGCTATTGTAGAGATTCGACGGGCTTTATGATTAGCCGCAAAATGATTGTATTCCTCTTACGAATTTCTCCTGCATTATGCGTTCTCATCGGAAGGTTTCCCTTAAAAAAATTTATAACTCACATGTCTATTCGTGAGTGGAGTCAAGGACCCGTCAAAGCTTCTTATTCTAATAGGATCAGTTTGTTCGCCTCAGCAGGATAGATACATCTATAGTTCGTGTCGTTCGACCCTCGACAGTGCGCACACTATGATGGATCGGGCCGTACACCTTTGGTAGGATTATGTACTACACTCTCATGAGAGCGGGCCGTTCGCCTCAGCAATTAAATAGATGTGTCTATGGTTCGACAATGTTATGATGGATCAGGTCGTACGCCTCTGCATTTCTATAAAATACTCTTATGAAATCGTGCGTAATAATTGCTAAGAGGCCAACATATCTATGAGCTTTTCCTGATTGAACTGTGAACGACCTATCTGGTAAGGTCCGTTATATATATACTCCGATCGAGGAGGTAACTACTAGCTGAGAGTTTGAGTTATTGCTGAGAGGAGGATTGTACCACGTATTTATACTTATTATTTCGTTTATTTTCTCTGATTCACATCTGTTTACTTCTACTATATCTGTCTTATTGGACCACTAGTAAGTATTGATGTCGACCCCTCGCCACTACTTCTCTGGGGTTAGGCTAGATACTTACTGGGTACGCATTGATTTACGTACTCATGCTACACTAGATGCACGTTTTGTGCAGGTACATAGATGTGTGGTGGTCTTTTGGGCGCAGAGGCACGACTATTGCGGGGACTTTATCGTGAGCTGCATTTCATGTTATGATCCGCAGCCTGCAGAGTCTCCATCAGAGTTATTTATATTCTCCTATCCAATTGTATTCCAGACAGATGTTATACTTTATTATATTTTCTAGTTTATGCTCATGCACTTATGACACCGGGTTTTGGGGGTTCCTACGGGTTGTTCATTATTTGTGGTTCGCGTAAATATTATTATCCACCCTATAAATTCTATTTCATACTATTTAATTAATGAAAATTATGATTTCAAGATGCTAAAATGAGCAATTAAGTGACCAATTACCGTTGACTTGCCTGACGACGGTGTTATGCGCTATCACGACTTTTAGTGGATTTTTGGTCGTGACAGAGTAGGTCCAGCTTTTTCAGGTCGACATGACAATACACATAACGCATATTGGTGAGGCGCTATGTTTCACGTGATAATGACTCTTTAGGGTACGAGTGGGTCCAACTTTTTCAGGTCGCCAACTTTTTTTGGTCGACATGACAGTACACTTAATGCATATTGGTGATGTGCTACGTTTAATATACAAGTTCGTGCAGTTTAGCTCTTCTTAAGTTGAACCAAGAGATCAATATTCAAAGACCATTTGAAGAACCATTACAACATCTATTTCATAAATGGCACTAACTTTTAATAAGTGGTTTAAGAAGAGGCAAAAAAGTGAAGGTGGTTCAAAAGATCCACATAGAACACGTCATTACACAATCGATCTCTACCTTGAAAAACATATGCTCGATTGCTATACTGATTTGGTTGATGACAAGTGGTATGATGTTCTACACCTCTTGAAAAATAAGCCTATCAATATACACATTGATCTCAAAGTTGCAGGGCACATTATTGAGGGAGATTCTAGAGATGGAAAATATACTAGCCGTTCATCATGCAATGGATGATCTTAAATGCCTGGAAGGAATAGAGGATCAGTATTGGGATTTATTCGAACAAGAAAAATTGCATAGAGACAATGATTATCCTGTTTTCCCAATAGTTATCGAGTGGGAGGGACTACCTAAATTTCTACCACAGACGTTACGTAGGAGTCCCATATTATTGTAGAAATCAAGAAAGTGGTCTTATTGATGATAGCGATGAAATACGAGAAATGTGTGTCAACTGGGACATAGATTATGATGCTCTCGGTATTGGTGCGTACAAGATATTGAAGAAGAAGAAGAAGACAACGACAATGAAATAGTGCCAGATAGTAACGATAATAGCGAATGAAAATTGTTATTTATTTCTTGGGGTGTATGTTAAATTATTGTATTGAATCTTTAATGCTAAATATCAATTAGCTTTAACCTCATTGGAAACATAATTTTATTTCATAAATTTTGCAAACTGAACATTTACACACATTTAGTACAACAAAAATACTGCAATAAAACACTATGTTTATTCTTGATAATTTGGCACATTGGATGAACTGCCACCTGGAGCTGAATTACCACTGCTTCCAAAACTAGCTAAAGGACATTTATGGCGGTCTTGTCCTGTTTAGGAAATATACCATATTTACGCGCATAAATAGTATCACCAACATCCATTTGGTTCCGTATCCGCATTCATTTTTGCACTTGTCGTTGATGCACAAAATCCTTGTTACACATAATTTTAAATGGTTCCGGCGACCAATAATGCCTAACACCCACTAGCTGCAATTGTCCAATATAGGTGTTTAAGTATGCAGCAACACTATATTCTTTATCAACGTACCTCGTTGCCACGAATTATGTATGTTGGAAGCACTTCATCGCATGCGAGCATTGCAAGTGATAGATTGACAATTTTCCAGAGGCGCATAATCTTTTGGCTTCATTGACGGTGTGTGTATTATTCCCGCGATTGTGATGCAAACTAGTTTGAACTTCAAAAATATTTCGCTCGCTGCAATACTGCAAAAATGAATGCCATTGTGCTCGCTTCCTATATTTCTCAAATCGTCTCATTGGTTGTGGCATAAATTCAACACCCATTTACATCAATGATGATGCACGTCTAGATCTTTCAACAAACCTCTCTGCCATCTGCTTGAATGACATCCGCACTATGGAAGTGACATGCAATCAACGTGCAAATTTTGATAACCCGTTGAAAGACTCTGACACATTTGTAGTCAGAACTCAGAAGTCCCCATCTTCTACCACCATCCTTATACAAAGTCCACTTATCAAGCTCTTATCGCATCAACCAATGATAGGCTTCTGGGTCTTCTTACCTAATTAATTCTATTCGCTTCCTGAATTTACACTCTTGGTGATCTGTTGCAGCCATCCACATTAAATCATATAAGTCCTTATTCGGATAAGCACTCTGGAAGTTGGCCTTCAAGTGCCTAATACAGTAACGGTGGTAGGCATACCGTTCCTGCCATGCACGTAAATTCTGTACAAAACTTAAAATACCACCATGCCAATCAGATATTAGACAAATACTTGAACGTTGTCTGACAACGTGCTCCTTCAAGTGTTTCAAATACAATGTCCATGTCTCTTGGCTTTCATTGGCATAAATAGCAAATGCTAGTGGAAATATACTTCAATTAGCATCTACTACAACAAAGATCAACAACTTAATATCATACTTTTCATGGACATGAGAGTCGTCTATGGGTATTACCGGCCGACAATGCGCAAAATCATTAATGGATGGTTTAAATTCTCAGAACACATATCTGAATATGTATTCTGGTATACCCGGACTCCGCTCAAGTTTTTATTCAATAACAGTCCTGGGGTCAAAGTGTTGCAATGCATCCATGTACCTGGGTAGAGCGGCAAAGGAGTTATCCCAGTTACCATAAATAATTTCAAACGCACATTTACGCCCGAGAAATGCCTTTCTTTTGGTAATGGTACATCCATATACCTGGTGGACAGATGTTATACACTCTTTGATCTTGTACCTTATGGACGCTTCAATGTGTGGAATCAAGATAATAGAAATCAAGTCAACATTCAAGTTAAAATGATTCCTACTGAATGTATCCATTTCACAAGTGTGGGTGCCAATGTATTTCTTCACAATCCACATATGTATTTTCAACTTTCTCGCACGCAGCTTCCAATTACAACCTTGAAACCATCTACGACAAATAACCTTGTATACTTCAGGAGATGATTCATGAACCACGATCTCACGACACTCTTTTATGTTGTACATTCGCACCGCGCTGCTTAGGCGCACATTATCAGCAAAAAGCATGCCCTTTGATAACACCGTTGCTCTAGATTCATCCCACATTATTGTTCGAATTTCATCAAAATTCCTTGTAAAGGCATCCACATCCGGTATACTTGGCAACTGATCAAGGTAGGGAATCTCCCTTGAATGAAACGATACATGGGACTCGTACACTCTTGGTCTAACGGGAGATGGAGCATGCTCCCTCGTCAAATCAGGTTCATCATTCTCGTCCTCATCATCATCACTCTCATCAGGGAAGGGTGTGTCATCTCCAGATTTATCAGCATTGTTGTCATAATCACTATCATCTTCCTGACTCTGTACATCTACCAGATCCCGATTAAATATGTCGTCTTCGGGCAATTGAATAAGGACAGGATCTTCAAGTTTCTCGTTTTTACTGCACAACCAATAAAATAATGAGTTTCTCAAATTCATTCAAACATTACATATAAACTTTATCACTTAACTTACAAATCATAATATGTTGATATCCCATGATGCACAGTATCTTATTGATGATGACTCTCGGATGGACCGACATGATCCAACACACCAAAACTAGGCATATTTTAACTGTCTGTTAGTTTATAACTTGTAAAATTCATATTTGACCGGTACCCCATGTGGAATATATGAGTGTTAATACAAATATAATACATAAAAATAAATATCGTAACACAAAGGGAAAATAAAGTTTACCACTCAGCTTGTGGATTATGTAAACTTGGGGAGAAATTATGTCCTTATTCCTCATTCGCCCGTGGAGATAAATTTAGATCTGGCCACACTCTTTCATCCGAAACTTGTTCAGATAAAACTGCTCCAAAAAAATCACCCGATGATTGAGGGATATCCCTATTTTGGGAACCCCAATATTGCAAACGTCTTCAGCCTTGACGTACATTTCCAATATTTTTATCACAAGAAGTTCCTGGTGTTCATCCGTAGTCCTCAAAAAAATTGTCAGAGTTTCATCGTCTTTGATGTTAAACTCAGCATAACAAGCAACCCCCTGCGGAGTAACAGGATACAGATATCTTTCGGAAACTTTAATATTAACCGAACGTTTGCTCACACTCATTTTTTTACATAACAAAAATGCCAATCTATCGTACTCCATTGTAAGTGGCAACTTAACATGACACTGTGGAGAACAACTATAACGTACTAAGTTATTCTCCACTACAACCTCATCCCCCAATATAATGGAACCCAAATTTTTCGTTCTATGGACATTATAACAAAATGTAAAATAACTTAACGAATAAATATTTCGGAAGATCTGAAGGATCTTGAATGGATTTTTACTAAATTCTGAAACTCCATAAATAAGAAAAAAATCAGTCCGGAATACAATTATTTGATGTATAGCGCATGCATTATACGTGCTACATATATATAGCGCCTATTATGCATGTGCTATACCCATATGAATTATTGATAGGTCAGTAAAGTATAGATGCATCAACAAAGTTCAAATATAATACGGTTATTCACCGCGTTGTACTTTAACGAACAAAAGTATCGTTAAGTTATAGTGCGGTGAATAACCACGCTATACATAAAATGGTAGTCCCTTTTTTTCTCACCTATTTTTTGTCGTTTGATTCCATACTCGTAGGAAGTTTCCAATTAATTTCTTGATGTGACATTGCAGAAAAGAGAATAAGCTTTTTTGAGTGAGAAGTATCTTGGAAATTACAGAAAGACTTTGGGAATGATAACGAAGAATACCATTGTGTTAAGTTTCCTTTAAGAGTATTGCTCACAGTCACACTCAGTGGTCAGTGGTGGAGCTAAAAGAGTTCAATCGAAACCTTCTTTTGGAAAATGATAAGCTAGCAAATCCTTTTTTATATATATACATATGAACTATTGAAACCCTTCGTAGGAAGAATGTAGCAATTTTGCATGTTTTAATTCCCAAGTCAGGTGTAGATATGGCGGGGAGTCTGGTAGGAGGTGCTGCTTTGGGATCCTCAAGTCCGTTATAGATGTTGGCGTAAGAGTTGCCACTTTCCGATCCAAGATGAACCACTTGAAAATGACTCTTGAATATATCAAGCCTGTATTTGAGGACATAGAGAATCTGAACAGGAAGTTGGAAGGCCGAGATCAAGAAATAGAACTGCTCAAGAAGCAGTTGCAGGACGGGGAGAAGCTCGTGCTCAAGTGCTCCAAAGCTAAATCTTACGACATGGTGAAAAAATGGCACTACTCTAGGAAACTGACCAAGTTGGAAAACTCACTCCTGCAGTTTTTTCAAATGCACGGGCTTCTTTGTGGGTGGAGAGACAGTAAACGTAGTCTTGGGATGACTGTTGAAAATAGTCAAAAATTGGATAAAATCTGCTCTTTCTTTGAAGAATCATCGCTGAATGCAGGGAGTTCAAGAGGATTTTCAGGATGGTCTGATGTACCTGAATTTATAGTTCCGGACTTTTTCGTTGGATTACAAGTGCCCCTTCAAGAACTAAAGTTAATGCTGCTAAAGAGGATATTGATCCTGTGCTAGTCATTTCTGCTTCTGCTGGCTGTGGGAAGACTACTTTAGCATCTAAGCTTTGTCAAGATGAAGATATCAAAGGTAAGGATGACATGTCACTTACTCATATATGGAGTTCAATTTATGTGTCTTGGTTTTCTTGTTAATTTGTTTCAAAAAGAATATATTTAGTAGTAAGTTTTTAATTCCAAACATTTATAAACTCGGACATGGAATGATTAGAACCACAAGATTCAAAGGCTATTTTTAGTATGTAACACACACCTTTAGTTTAAACTTTAAACCACTAGACTCAATCTGTTTACATTCTTAAAATTCGTGCTCTAAAATGAAACGGTGTGAGTATTTGGATTAGAGCATTGACTTTGTGACTTGTTTCTTTTAACTTATCCTGCTCATGTTTGTCAGTAGTATTTTGCATTGTCATTTCCACCATTCAGCCTTAAGAAATGGCACCCCTAATATGGGACCTGATCTTGTGGATAAGGTAACAGATATAATATCATAAGATTAGATTATTTTGTAGCCATCCTGATCACATGAAAATGCATGTCTGAAGCATAAACAGTGAAATTTTGTGTGTGTTGTAAAAGAACTTAGGATTGAGGCATAGTTGATTGATTTTATGGAAGAATGAATGACTCTTGTTCTTAGTAGGTTAACCAAATTCTTGAACAATATGTAATGTAGAAACATGTAAAAATTCTCTGTTCTGAGGGGTAGCATTAGTGCTGTTTTTTTTTATAGTTTTAACTGATGGCAAGCAATGGCAGGTCATTAGAAGTTGTAGTGGTTTTCCGCTGGCGCTTAAAGTTGTTGGCGGATCACTGTATGGCCAGCCTGACGCGATATGGATAAAAAGAGTAAGGATGCAGCCTAAAAGGAATATACTATTTGCTACTGAGAATGATCTATTTTGTTCCTTAGAAGTGAGCATATAGAAGAAGAGCAACAATTAGGGACAAGCATGTTCTGTCGCTAATTATTTCTTTACCTATTTCCGGCCATTATATCGTCCTTCTCCACTTCCTCGATTCTGTTGGCAAGAATTAGTTAATTTGATGAGGAAAGAGCAATGGCACATCATTCAGCAGAAAATTCCATTTGCTAACTTCTTTGTGTATCTAGTTTCGGCACTTACCAAATTACAGATATCTACTATTACTCTTAGTTGAATAGGTTCTTGATCTAATAGTATAATTATCAAATTCATTATGTTTTACAGAAAAGATGCACCTGCCTGTCTTGGATTGTATAATGTGCACTACATCACACAGCATGATCTGCTGAGAGAGTTGGCCATCCACCGGTGTGATGAGAAGCCAGTTGAAGAGAGAAGGAGACTATATGTCAACATTAAGGGGAATGACTTTCCCAAGTGGTGGTTTGACCAGAGACTGCAACCAGTACAGGCTCGGCTTTTGTCTATATTCACAGGTTTCCTCTCCCTTTCTATTCCCTAATAATGCTATGTTACTTTCAAGGATAGGAGAAGGTGGGAGTAGAGAGAAACTGCTTTTACTTCCATTTTTGGGAATATTGATTTTTTACTTCAAATTGTTTGGTATAGTTGGAAGGAAGAAAAAGAGATCGTTCTTTTTACTTCCTTCCCAAGTCAATATTTACTCATTCTCCCAACCTTCACTTTTTCTAACCAAAGGTAGCACTAACTCACTTCATTATTCTATCTATTATGACTCCGTAAATGTCACTTGCAGAGGAGACCTTCTCCATTGACTGGTACGACATGCAATTTCCGTATGCTGAAGTGCTAGTTTTGAACTTTCAAACAACGGTCTGCACCTACAAATTACCCCAATTTATGGAGAAAATGAGCCAATTGAAAGCTCTGATTGTGACAAACAATGGCTTCTCCCTAGCTGAATTAAGTAACTTTTCAGTGCTTTGCTCTTCGCCCAATCTGAACAGAATCAATTTGGAGCGCATCTCTATTGCATCCATATTTACAGGCAACCTTCAGCTCACAAATTTGCGGAAAATATCCTTGATCATGTGTGAGGTTGGGAAGGCATTTTCAAATTCAGTTGTTAAGATGTCTTCAATGTGGCCAAATCTTGTAGAGATGAGTTTGGAGTACTGCAATGACTTAGTAATACTACCTGCTGATATATGTGATCTTGTTCATTTAAAGAAGCTCAGCATTTGTTATTGTCAAGAACTAATTGCACTTCCTGAAGAAGTTGGAAAGTTGGAAAATTTGGAAATACTAAGGGTTCAATCTTGTACAAAATTAACCGAGCTACCAGAGTCCATTGTGAAACTTCAGAGGTTGTGTTTTCTTGATGTATATGATTGTGTAGATATGGATTCCATGCCAATGGAAATAGGTCAATTGTCTGTTAGTCCCGCCAATATTGCTGTATTTATAAATAATAATTCTGGAAAATATAAGTTATCGTAATGAAACAGTAATTAATTCGAGCCCACTGAATTCACAGTATTTTTTTAAGGAATTTAATCCCCTTCTAGTACCCAAGGTTATGGATTATTTCCTCCCAGGATAGAACGAATCACATACTGGTGTAGCGGTACTTCAAACCCCAGTGTTTCAATGAACACAAAGTTCGGTAGCAACTCACAAAGGAGTAGAAACTCAGAAAATCGTATGAAAATGCTGAGAGGAAGAAGTGCAATGTATAGTCAAAGTTGAGCGTTTTCAGTTTGGTGTGGTGTGTCTTTCTTCAACAGCTGCTGCACATATTTATAGCAGTCAGCTTTGAAGATGAACGACCCTCCACCCTCCATGGTGGAGCATGCACTAGCTTGTTTGTGGAGCAAGCACTTGGCCATGGTGGGAAGAGCATTAGGCGGCTGCTATTGCAGCTGGTGGTCAATACACGGATTGGAACATATCCGTTACAAATGCGGATAATCTTACGTTAATATTTACTATTAACAAATAAATTTGGTCCAAAAAATTAATCAATCAATCGATCATTTGACCAAATCCGAAGCCGAAGCCGAATCCAAAACAATGGCGCGATACTTGCTTTCTTCTTAATTCTTTAAGAGTTACAAGAAGAGCAATTATATATATACCCACCAAAAATCTTTTCCTCTTCCAATATGGGACAATGTCTCATTGTCAAGAGAGGGAAACTTAAAATTTTACTCAAAAAATTTATTTTTCCTCCATTTCTCATTCACCCTCATTTTAAGACTATTTCATCTTAAATAACAAAAAACCTCAACATTGTCTTCTTTACAGAATCTGCATGGGAAGTCGGCTGGGGTTCGATGAGCTTCCCCGTTCTGTGATAAATCTAGTGAAGTTGGAGCATGTCATATGTGATGAAGAAACTGCCTTGTTATGGGAACAGTACAAGGGATGCCTGAGAAATCTGAGAATCAATGTGCTAAAGGAGGATATCAACTTGAATTTAATTTGCTGCATAAATCATCATTTAATCTGATGTAACATTGTTTAAACGGCTCACTTTTGCTTGCTTTTGTTCTACTGGATAGTTGTGTATCTGAACATGCAGTTTGATTGGAATTATAATATATTTTCGTTTTCTGGAGAGGATGTATAGTGGATGGACCTTAGCATGTAATTGTTTTTTCGGCTTTTATTTCGACAAAATACAAAATAATAATAATAATAATAATTTTTTATTTATTTTTTGCTTTTCTTCTTCCTCCTTTTCCTTCGTCCTTCAGCAATTAAATTTTCTCTTCTTAGTACCCACTGGACCCCATGCTTTCCAAATCAATTACATACTCACCTACCAACGAACATATCACATGGATGTCCTTCATAATTAGCAGAATATCTCTGCTGGTAGTTTTATCGAGTCTAGAACCCATTTGTGGTTGTTTTCGAAGAGTGTGATTGAAATGTGTGTTTAAAAAAAATAGTGATATTTTTATATATAGTATTTTTTTTTAAAGAGCGCTATATTTTAATGGAATTTTGGCCGTTAAAGTATAACGTTCTTTAAAAGAGCGATATATATATATATATAACGTCACTGTAAATCGCGCTATACAAGACTGATAAGACAGCTATGCATAGCGCGGTTTATATATGTATAGCGCAATTATATACCGCGTTATACATAGATAAATAAACGGTTCCCCTCCTTCTTCCCCACATTCGAACCAGACCCCCCCCCCCAACCCCAATTCAAAATTCTTGATCGACCTCCCCCCCCCCCCCCACAAAAAAATTCCTTTTAAAAAAATTATAGTGGACCCCATCCGTCACACAAAAAGATAAGATTGTAGGTCCCACATCCTAGCCAAGCCTTCTATTGTTGTGGTTTCCTCGTTTCGGGCTCAAATTTTCAATTCATCGACTTTTCGAAAAACATAAATCAAGATATTCCGATTTAGTTTATGTCGAAACTCGTATAATAATGCATATTAGTTATTTTGAATGTGTTTCTATGTTGTTTTGTATTTTTTTTTACGATTAAATTAGTATGTTATTTTTATCCGGACTAAGATATTAGTGTTTTGTGTTTGTTTTGTGATTAAAATGTATTTGTTGTTTTTACCTAGTTTAGATTACTTATTTGCTTAAAGACTAGTGCCCTTTTAGCGTAGTAAAATATAGAGCCTTTTAGCGTAGAATCCTTGTAGTTTAAGTATCTTTTATAGTGATAGATCAAACACAAACTCTGTCCATATGATAAAAAATAATTATTTAATTTACAAAATAAATATACAAAATTATAAAAAATATTAAAATTGACACACATAAGAATTCAGGATAGCTTGATGCTACTGGGCCTCAAATATCGAGACTGGAACTCATAGGTATATACTCTGTCCAATTAAATATGATAAAAATTAATTATTTAATTTACAAAACAAACATACAAAATTACTAAAATAATAAAATTGACACATACAAGAACTCAAGATAGCTTGGTCCTACTGGGCATCAAATATCGAGCCTGGAACCCATAAATATATACTCTGTCCAATTAAATATTGTATAATTATAAAAAATAATTATTTAATTTACAGATTAAACATACAATTAATGTTATTTAATTTACAGTAGACGATATGAACGTGCCGCCTATGCATCCCGGACCTGTCTCTGATGAGCTATTAGTGTTACAAGGCGATCATAGTTTCGCCTACATATGGGAGGGAGAGTTACTGGCCCAGACTCTCATCGCTAGGAGAGTGGACGATATGTGGGATTTTATGAAAGACAGAGATCTCCACCCCCGTGTAGTCCAACGCCTGCGGGATACGGGCTTCTACAGGATTTTGGAGATCGGGCGACTGCAACTCGACTGGTCTTTGATCACGGCTCTAATAGAGCGGTGGTGACCAGAGATGCACACTTTCCACCTGCCCCATTGGCGAGGCCACCATCACACTGCAAGACCTAGAGGTTTTATATGGGATGCCTGTTAATGGACTGCCCGTTGTACTGCCTCAGGCCATGAGAGAGATGACGCGTGAGCAGTATTTGGACATTCTACAACAGCTCACTGGTTTCAGGCCACAGGATGAGGCTGTACACTCAGGGGCCAGTCGCATGAGTTTGATAGCTATTCGATAGCATTTGGAGATATTGTACCCCGACATCACCGGGGAGACAAATGATCTGCATATTCACTGGTATACGAGGTTGCTGCTGCTCCTTCTGTTTGGGAGGTCTTGTTTCCGAACACTTCGGGGAACCTAGTCAGCTTGCATTTTCTTCATCATCTTTAACTGCTAGATGATTTACCCCAGTACAATCGGGGTGCTGCTGTTCTCGCCTACTTATACATGCATCTGTGTCGGGCGAGCATGGGCACCCAGCATGACGTATGTGGATTTTTGCTGCTTCTACGAGTGACAACATATTCGAATACTCTGCTCATTCCTTCCAATTCTATCTAGTCAAAAAATTTCTTAAACTTTACGTCAACTTTGTATGTTATGTTTGGGCCTGGGAGCGATTCCTGCAGTTGCAGCCGCCTCTACCACCATTACCTACGGATGTACCACCTCCGTTTCTCCCTCTAGCTAGGAGGTTGGTTCTCCGGCGTGGATATGTATGAGATTACGAGGCTCAGCATAATCTCTCCCTTTGCAAGGATGTGTTGGATATGCTGGAGGGCGCACGGGTAAATGTGTACCTAAACTTACTTGGTATAGCTTCACATGTGTTGCGCATACTCACGTTTTCTGTTGTTATTTGATTGTTCATCTGGACGCCATACAGTGACCTGCCCGATTATTGCTCGGCCGGCCGACTGATTTGGAGCACTTTCGTCCCGCTGATGTGTCTCGATATTGTGTAGCATCATGCCACGGAGCGGGTACTTCGCCAGTTTGGGGGTCCGCAGTATATATCGAGGGGGCTTACATGGGACGCCACACATTATCAGTAGGATGATTGTTCCAGAGCGGACGACGCATATGTAGCATGGCTAGAGGCGCAGTTCCGTACTTGGGACCGGCAAGCTGACCTGATTCCCCCCCCCCCCCCCCACAGATCCAGACGGAGACTATTCAGCTCCATATGCCCTGGTATCGCCGTATTACCCGACTTTTTCTCGGGAGTCCTATTCATTAAGCTGGCGGTCGGTACGTTCCATACGCCGGGCGGCACGAGGCCCTGGTATGTTTTCTGTTATTATTAATTATATAACTGTAACTTAGTGTTCTGTAGTTTATATTTTATACGTTGTGCAGGCTATTGGCCTACATATAGTCTACCAGATGGGACTGTAGATGCAACAGCATGCCGGCGAGGGAGCGACCGCTTTGCACGATTACGGTCAACAAGTTGCAGAGATGGCTGCCTGGACATTGCAACGAGCTCGAGAGGATTAGCGTTGGGGACACGACCCTGCTTATGTGACGTCAGAACAGTACCAGCGAGGTAGGGGTGCCCCTCGAGGTAGGGGTCCCCTACGAGGCAGAGCTGCCCCTCGAGGTGGGGGTGCCCCACGAGGCAGGGCTGCAGCACGGGGTCATGGTGGGATGAGCTGACTTATTCTTCTGTAGGTTTCTACTGGACCGACGACCCCTTCTACCGATCCTGCCAGCACCACTGATGATCATGCTGCAGCGCATCCTGCTATAAAGAGGCGCCGTGATGAGGATGATCCCGATAGCGTAGCCGGACGGGATGGGATGCGCCTCAGGCTAACGGCTGCATTGAAGCACACAGGCTGTGGGACACATTGATTTTTTTATATATTTTATGTAAATATTATTTTATGTAAATAATAACAATAATTTTTTATGTTTACATAATATGCGCATTATATTTTTATTTTCCCCGTTCCTTATTTATTTTAATACTACAACACAAACACAAAACATAACAACTTAACATAATTTAAATTTAGTACAACTAATGAAAATACATGACACGGGAACATAAAGATAAAGTAGTACACTCAACACATACATATCATTGTTTAGTCACTGCCGCCCATTATTCTCTGCTCCAACCACTTAAATTTCTCTTCCATCTTATTTTTTTCTAATTCTGCCTCTTTTAGTTTCTCTTTCAACTCCGCAATTTCTCGTTTATATTCTTTTTCATATTCACACTGTTTTAAGGTTAAATCATGAAGATACTGCAAAGATCGTTTGTAGCATTCATGCTTACATGGTTCATCAATCCATACCTCAAAATTGCAAAATAGTTCATCGGGAACCATATAAAACTTGTTCACACACATCCAGTAGTGGCGTCCAACTTCACCATCATCCCATCAGTCATTCATCAAACATTTTTTGCCGCACTGGCACCTTGGTACATAAAGGTGTTCAGACATTTGTTAAAGCGTAAAAAAAAACCTTGCTTTTATGGAAAGTTTTGCTATTGGTTATTGTTAAGCGTAGAAAATAACTAGAATGCGCCCGTTATTTATAGGCAAGGCAACACACGTAATGTAGTATTTAACCGCACTATATATATTCACATAATGTAGTATTTAACCGTATTATGCTTTGCGTGTTAAAGATGATTACATATACAAAATAACTTTTTCTCAGACGTGCAGCTTTTCAGTTCGACAAGACAATACACATAACGTAGTATTTAACCGCGCTATATATATTCACATAACGTAGTATTTAACCGCGCTATGTGTATTCACATATTTATCAAAAATCTACCTTTAACTCAACTATTTTTGAACTATATTTATCAAATATATTCACATATTTTTTCGTTTTTTAATCCAATACTATTTTTGATTACATGAACGGGAGGGAGAAATGCATTAATTTACTCAATTGGAAAATGTTAAATATCAATAACATTTAACAACAATAGAAACATAATTTTATTTGATACATCTTGCAACATAAACAAAACAGGTACTTATTACAATATAAACTCATTGATAGTTAGCCATATTAGAAGAACACCCACCACGAGCTTGATTACCACCGCCACCCAAACCAGCCGAAGGACATTTTCGACAGTCGTGTCCTGTTTATGAGCATATACCACATTTGCGCGCATAAACGGTATCACTAACATCCATTTGGTTCCGTATACGCGTTCTCTTCTGCACCTGTATTCGACGCAAATAGTCATTGTTACACATCATTTTAAATGGTTCCGGCGGCCAATAATGCTCAGTACCCACTGGCTGCAACTACCCACTATAGGTGTTTAAGTAAGCAGCAAAACTATATTATTTATCAACGTAGTTGGTTAGCCCTAAACCTGTATGTTGAAAGCACCTAATGGCATGTGAGCACGGCATGTGGTAGATGGACCATTTCCCACAAGAGCATAACCTTCTAGATTCATTTATGGTATGTACATTATTCCCCTAGTTTTGATGGATAGCGATGCGAACTTCAAAAATATTTCTGTCGTGATCATACTACAAAAATAAATGCCAATGTGCTCGCCGCCTGCATTTCTCAAATCTCTTCATCGGCAGTGGCATAAATTCAACACCCCTTCCCATCAATGACGTTGCAGCTGCAGCCCTTTTAACAAACCTCTCCGCCATCTGCTTGAACGACATCCGCACCATGGCAGTGACATGCAATACTCTTGCCGACTTCAATAACCCGTTGAAAGACTCTGACACATTTGTAGTCAGAATTCCCCATCTTCTTCCACCATCTGCATGCAAAGTCCACTTGTGAAGCTCATGTCGCATCAACCAATGATAGGCTCTCTTATCTTCCTGCCTGATAGATTCCATGTGCCTCCGAAATTTATGTTTTTGGTGGTCTGTTGCTGCCATCCACATCAAATCATGCAGATCCTTGTTGGGATGTGCCTTCTGGAAATTAGCCTTAAAGTGCCTCACGCAGTAACAGTGGTAGGCATAAGGTTCTTGCCATGCAGGCAAGTTCTCTACAGAACTTAAGATACCACCATGCCGATCAGATATTAGACAAATGCCGAAACGTTGTTTGACAACGTGCTCTTTCAAATGGTTCAAAAATAGCTTCCACGTCTCTTGGCTTTCATTGGCACAAATAGCAAAAGCTAGAGGAAATATTTGTCCATTAGCATCTACTGCAACGACTATCAACAGCTTGATATCATACTTTCCATATACATGAGTGCCATCTATGGATATTACCAGCCGGCAATGCGAAAAACCATCAATTGTTGGTTTAAATGCCCAAAACACGTAATTGAATATATATTCTGGTTTTTCCGGACTCCGCTCAAGCTTCCATTCAACAACCGTCCCTGGGTTAAAGTGTTGCAGTGCGGCCATGTACTTGGGTAGAGCTGCAAATGACTTATCCCAGTTACCATAAACAATTTCAAACGCACGTTTGCGCCCGAGAAATGCCTTTCTTTTGGTAATGGTATGGCCATATTTCTGGTGGACTGATGTAATGCACTCTTTGATTTTATACCTTATGGATGCTTCAAGGTGTGGAATAAGGACAAGAGAAATCAAGTCAATATCCAAGTTATAGTGATTCCCATTGAATGTGTCCATTTCACATCTGTGGGTGGGAATGTATTTACCCACTTGCCACAAACCTGTTTTCTTCTTGCTCGCACGCAGCATCCAATGACAACCCGTAAACCATCTACGGCAAATAACCTTGTATACCTCCGGAGTTGACTCCCATACCGTCATCTCACGACACTCTTTTACGTTGTGCATTTTTGCCGCCCTGCTTAGGCGCGCTTTATCGGGAAAAAGCATGCCCTTTGCCAACACTGTTGGTCTAGAATCATCCTACATTGCTGTCCTAATTTTATCAAAATCCCTTGTGAGAGCATCCACATCCGGCATACTTGGCAAGTTATCAAGGTAGGGAATCTTCCTTGAATGAAACAACACTTGGGACTCGTACACTCTTGGTCTAACGGGGGGTGAAGCATACTCCCTCGTCAAATCAGGTCCTTCATTCTCTTCCTCCTCGTCACCATCCTCATGAGGGAAGGGTGTGTCGTCTCCGGAATCATCGGCATTGTTGTCATAATCACTGTTCTCTTCCTCACTCTGTGCATCTGCCAGATCCTGATTTAATAGGTCGTCTTCGGGAAATTGAGTGAGGACAAGTGGTTCAACTTGATCGTTTTCACTGCACAAACAACAAAATAATAAGCTACTGAAATTAATAAATACTTTTCATATAGTTGTATCACTTCACTTACAAGTCGTAACGTGTTGACATTCCTTGATGGACATTATCCTGTTGGTGATGACTCCCGGATGGACCACCATGATCCAACACACCAGAACTACGCATATTCCAACTGGGCGTGGGTTCATAACTTGCAAAAGTCATATATGGTCGGTACCCCCTGTGAAATATATGAGTGTTAATATAAATTCAATACAACAAAAATATACATCGTAACACTAAGGAAAATTGAAGTTTACCACTCGTCTTATAGATTATATAAAGCATGAGAGAAATTATTTTCTCGCTCCTCATTCGCCCGTGGTGATAAGTTTAAATCAGGGCAAACTCTTTCATCCGGAACCTGTCCGGCAAAAGCTGCTCCAGAATAACCACCTGATGACTGAGGGTTATCCCTACTATACACAACCTCATTATTGCGAACGTCTTCGACCTAGACGTACATTTCCAACATTTTTATCACAAGAAATTTCCGGTATTCATCCGGAGTCCTCAAAAAATTCCTCAAAGTTTTATCATCGTCGATGTTAAACTCAGTGTAACAAGCAACCCCTTGCGGAGTGACGTAATACATATATCTTCCGGTTACTTTAAGGTTCACCGAACGTTTCCTCACACTCATTTTATTACATAACAACGATACCAATCTATCGTACTCCATTGTAAGTGGCAACTTAACATGACACTGTGGAGATAAACTATAGCTCACAGAGTTATTCGCCACCACAACCTCACCCTCCCAATATAATGAAACCTTTCCACAATATAATGAAACCCTTACTTTTCGCTCTTCAGACATTATAAAAAAATGCTTGAGAATTTAATAAGAAGAAAAATTTGAATGAGAGTTAGGAATATTTTTGAATGGATTCTTGTAAAATCCTAACGCCTTTAAATAAGGCAATGCCTAGCTTGGTGGGCTGAAATTTTTTAGGTATAACGCTCTTTTAAAAAGCGCTATACCCATTTGAATTATTGTTATGTCAGTTAAACACAAGAGACTTATTGGTGGGCCCACAAAACAGGTATAGTGCGGTTATATATCGCGCTATGCATATAGCGCGGTTTACAGTGACGTTATATATATATATAACGCTCTTTTAAAGAGTGCTATACTTTAATGGCCAAAACTCCGTTAAAGTATAACGCTCTTTAAAAGAACGCTATATATAAAAATATCACTCTTTTTTTAAACACATATTTCCGTCACACTTGTCCAAAAGAACCACAAATGGGTTCTGGACTCTAGTTTTATCTCCTTTTGCTTTTTAATCATTCATATTTATCTTATTCCCAGTAAATTATTAATTTTCTAAACATTATTTAAGTTCTGAATCTTTCGCGTCCCACTTTGTAACTGCAAATGATCACTTGCCTGATGTAAAGGAATTGACTAAAAATCAAGTCATAAAGAAAGAGAGAGCGAGAGAGAACACCCGATTAGTTTTTTTAAACGATATTTTATGCTAAGTGAAAATTCATTGTTAGGAAGAAAGAGAGGAGATATATTGCATATATTGATATCTGCTGCAACTCTAATCTTTGCTACAAAAAAAGAAAAAACACTCTAATCGTTTCCACTTTATGCCGCTGGATTTAGAGTACTAGTATCAGATTACTTATTTTTCGATATGGAGTCGAATATAGAATTTTTAATTTTTTTGAAAATAAATTTATATATTTAAAAAATTACATAAAAATACTATACTTACCATTCATCTCAATATATGTGTCATCGTTCGACTTGCCACGTAATTTAAGTATAGAAAGGTGACACAATGCCATACAAGTTGAGACGGAGACAGTAATAATTAAAGTATTTAAAAATGATTGTCAAAGAAAATTCTCTAAGACTCTTCAAACGGTAATAGTGACACATTTGGATGGTTGTTAACACGTTGTATCGTATCGTTACTTTATATATATGGTGTTTGTTTTGATTGTTACTTAAATTTTATTGTATCGTATTGTTAAATTTGTCGTTACGTAACGACGAAATATGTCACGTTATGTAACGACCGATTTGGTGTGGTCGCGTCGTTACCTTATCTTTTTCTCTCAATCTCACCATTCATTATTATAAAACAATTTTATTTTATCATTTACCCTACCTTTTATATAATAATTTTATACCGTATCATAATTTTTCTTTATAATATTATAAGTTTATTTTTTATATTGGTTGTACGTGATATCATGAAACGATGACAAACGACACAATCTATCCAAATATTATATTTATCGAACGATATAATATAATACAATCCAGAACTATCCTATATATTATAAAACGATAAGTAAAAACCAAGCAAGCAAGCAAGCAAGCAGAGAAGTATTGGAACTTGTTTATCCATTCTCCTGTATCCTTTTTCTCTTTACTTTTGGTGGGGAATCAATCTCAATAGAAAATAGTCATGTCCCATAAATACGTGAAAACGCGTGAATGCGCCGAATATGAGAGTTGGCATTTAATTAGCTAGGCCCCATTCGCTGAGCCTTCTTTACCTACCCATCCATTATTTATGTGCTACTTAGTAATCAAACTGCTCCATTTTTAAAAACAGTGAAACAACCTATCAAGAACCCAGAAAGGGATAGCTTCATATTTACATTCTTTAATTCTTTCCATTTTAGTAGAAATACTTAGCTAACCACTAAATTTGGTATGTTCATATTTCTTCCCACTTCTTCTTTTGTCTCCTTTCTTGTTATTATGTTTAAAGCTGCTACATTTTTTGTTCTGACTTCTTTGTTTGAGCTGAACATGTTCAAGAATTGCTTACATTTTGTACTTGAAGATTTGTTAAATAATATATGTGAACTGGGAGTTTGCAGGTATATTATAAGGGGGTTTGAGTGTCAATTCTTTCATCACTGCTCCAATGGGGAAATTGGTTTTGCTTCATCTGCTTTGTGGAATCTTGGTTTTTTGGAGTGTCTCTGTGGTAAATGCAGAGGATGATTATAAATACTTCACATGGACTGCCACTTATGGAATGGCTTCTCCACTTGGTGTTCCCCAGCAGGTTTGCCACTTTGTTTATTTTTTAACTGTCTAGCTAGATGCTATTTTCAATTGTAGTAAATGTTGATACGGGTCGGGGCGGCCCAATGGTAAAGCAAGCCAAGCATTTGCTTGAAGCCCACATATGTGAAGGCCCAAAAATTTCTAATATTAAATAATTATATGTGATAATTTTTCTTTTAAAAATATTTAGTATATCAAAGAAAAAATATATTTTTTCATGAAAAAAATAATTTGGGACCGTTAGAGATATTGGGAATATGAATAGTTTACTTTTGAAATTCACCCTAAACGCCCTAAGGTGTGTATTCTTACCTTATTTATACAACATCATCATTATCACATGACCTAATTACTTTTATCACTTTATTACTCTCTTTTCAAACTATATTTTACTTCTATCTTTTATATTCATTTTGGTCTCTCTACACTCACAAGTTCATTGTCTCATAAATCATTCTCTCAAATAAGAGAGCAGAAATCAATTGCCAACACTTTTTTTTTTCAAGCTTTCCCCATGTTACATCTTTTGTTCTTAAGTATATGTTGTCTTTTTATTTATTTATTAGAATTTTAATATATCAACAAGAAAAATATGAATTCGTGTATTTAAAACACCAAAAAAAGAGAAGAGTTAAAACTTTAATACTATCCCAAAAAGGAGCTATTGATAAATTTTTAGCGAACTATAAAAGTTTTGAATCAGAAAATATGAAAGAATTTATGGTAGGTGAACAAATCATTAACAAAATTGAGCTAGACGATAATGAAATCCAAGAAGAAGAAGAAGTCAGTGAGAAGTCTATCATAAATCTTTCAGAAAATTAGAAAATTCTAAGAGAATGGAATAATATCCTAGAATATATATGATCCTAGTAAAAAGATCGATTATAAGTAAAATATTAATAATTTTGTATCTCAAAAAACTAGAAAAATAAATTTTAAATAAAATTTTACTAAATTATTTTTTGTAATACCGGAAATTTAAGGCCCCTTGTTGAAGTATGGCTTTAGGCCCCAAATATCATTGGGCCGCCCCTGTTATATTACTGGTTAATCAAGAACTTGAACTTTTTATGAAAGTTTTGACCTTTTTATGATGTTGTAGGTGATCCTTATTAATGGTCAATTCCCTGGTCCTAGGCTTGATCTTGTCACTAATAACAATGTTATCCTCAACTTGATTAATAAGTTGGACGAGCCCCTTCTCTTGACATGGTGAGTCTCTTTTACAATCTCTCCCTATATGTTGCGCCTATTTAAGTGATGAAGTTTATTTGGCATAAGCTTTCCCATATCTTCTGATTTGGCGTTTAATTTGTTAACTGGACTTGTTTCTTTCAAAATGTATTTCCCGTTTGGATTATGGCATTTGACGTGGGACAGAATAAAATAAACTTGGATTGACGGTATAATCAAAGGCGAAAACAAGATTTAAACTTAATGAGTTGAACATTTAATATTTTTAACACCGGACACGTTATACTTTTGAAATTATGAGTTCAGAATTTTATATTTATGAAATATTTAGTGGTATTTCATGTTACATGTCGAAAATACTGGATTCAATCGAACCCAAGGAATACAAGCTGCATCTGCCACCGACTGCATTCATGGAGGGAGGAACTAGATAGTGTAGTCTTACATGTTAAATTACTTTTCATGTTTAGGAACGGAATTAAGCAGAGAAAGAACTCTTGGCAAGATGGAGTTTTGGGAACTAATTGCCCTATTCCTCCAAACTCAAATTACACTTACAAGTTCCAAGCTAAAGACCAGATTGGAAGCTATACTTATTTCCCTTCAACTCAATTACACAGAGCTGTGGGAGGCTTTGGGGCGCTTAATGTTTATGCAAGATCTGTAATCCCTGTTCCATATGCAAATCCTGATGGAGATTTCAGTTTACTTATTGGTGATTGGTACAAGACCAGTCATAAGGTGATTCTACTGCCCATTTCTTGTACGTTTTACTATTTAAATTTAGCTACCATCAGTCATATGCTCAGAATAACTCTCTGAAGATTTTGATGCAAATGTGATGTCCTCATTTTTATGAATTTTGAGGAAATACCGGGCCATTTTAAGAAACTGCTTGAAGGAAATTAGATGAAGTTGTCCTTTGCTCTCGCGTGGAAGATTTTTTAACTATGTAAGTGTGCTTAATTCCTTCGTATCCTCGGAACTTGCAGGCATTGCAGCAGATATTGGATTCGGGGAAGTCTCTTCCTTTCCCAGATAGTCTCCTTATAAATGGACAGAAGCAGTCAACTTTCAATGGCGATCAAGGTTATTTACAGCATTCCAAAGCAATCTTCCCTGATGTCTTTGTTTGTCACTGAATTGCCATTCACCTTCACAATGTGCTCTGCTGTTTTATCCTCTAGAAATAACAACTCATTGATAACAATAATCTTGCTTTTGGTCTTCAGGAAAAACATACATGTTCAGGATTTCAAATGTGGGTTTGAAAAATACCATTAACTTCAGAATACAGGGCCACAAGATGAAGCTGGTCGAGGTTGAAGGATCCCATGTTATCCAAAATTTATACGATTCTTTTGATGTCCATGTTGGTCAATCTTTATCCATCCTTGTCACATTGGATCAATCTCCGAAGGACTACTACATTGTTGCATCTACAAGGTTCACCACGACCGTTCTTACTACCACTGCGGTGCTCCACTACACAAACTCTCAAACACCCACATCTGGACCTTTGCCAGCTGGTCCAGCTGATCAATTTCAGTGGTCTCTGATGCAAGCCAGAACATTCAGGTAGATATTATCCTGAGTGCATTCATTGCCTCCTCTCATTAATGCATTTTCCCTCTCCAATTTTAGAATCCTGGATTCCTCTGTTGCACTTAGTCCATATATTTAGTGAACTTTTTATTTGATTCGCCTTGACTATACATTCATAGATCACTAGGGTGAAGGGTAACTAGGAAATTTTACTAACAACTGGGGTTGCACAAGAACAGTTCAGAGCACAAACTATTTGTTTGAGAGGCAAGTAACATGAGTCTCCTAGAGCAGTGCCCTTAATGGTGGATCTCATTTCTGTCGCACCGGCGTAGCATTTCTGAGTCAAGCATATAATTTGGAATGTGGGAAGGAAAAGTAGACAGCTATGACTATTATAACTCTTCAATAACCTAACTTGTTCTTTTGCTTTTGAAGGTGGAATCTGACATCAAATGCAGCTAGGCCAAATCCTCAGGGTTCATTCCATTACGGGAAAATTACACCTTCGAGGACTATTGTCCTTGCCAATTCTGCACCACTTATCAGTGGGAAGCAGAGATATGCCGTCAACAGCGTCTCTTATGTTAATGCGGACACCCCTCTGAAGCTTGCAGATCACTTCAACATCCCTGGTGTTTTCAGTTTGAATTCCATTCAAACTGTTCCAAATGCTGCTTCTCCATCCCTTGCTACATCTGTGTTGCCAGCTTCTCTCCATGAGTTCCTCGAAATTGTTTTCCAAAACAATGAGGACACCATGCAGTCGTGGCATCTTGACGGTTATGATTTCTGGGTCATAGGGTATGTCATAATCCTTAAAATGTTTTCATTGAATCTGGTGTAAGCTAAGCAGAGTTCTCTAATTCTTCCTATTGTTAATATTTGCAGTTTCGGATCGGGTACGTGGTCACAAGATAGTAGAAAAGAGTATAATCTTGTTGATGCTCTTACTAGACATACTACACAGGTAATCCCAGTTTCCTCCTTGGCAATGCAACTGTTGTTGTATACAATGCTGCATAATTAATATAATCTCCGTATAGCTAATACAACATTTGTTTTTTTGTATCAGCAATACATAGACAAGAGTGTCCAAAAACAAATGCCCTTAAAAATTAGGCAATCACAACATAACAGTCAATGTATTATGCTGCACAACAATTCCTACATTATTATTCACCGCGTAAACAAATCCTTATAGTATAACACCGTAAACCAAACATCCCCTAAGTGAAGTGCTATTGGTTCATGAAAGCTGAATAGCAGTTTCTTAACATTAATATGAAATGCTTTCTTGCAGGTTTATCCTAAATCTTGGACTGCCATATATGTTTCTTTGGACAACCAAGGTATGTGGAATTTGAGGTCTTCAATGTGGGATAGGCAATATCTTGGACAGCAAGTTTACCTAAGGGTCTATAATCCAACGCCCAGTTTAGCAAACGAATATGACATACCTACCAATGCTCTTCTCTGTGGCAAAGCTGCTGGTCGACATCCTTAATTTGATGAATATAAGGCCTTACGGTTTCTTGGTCATAAGAGGTTGACTACAAGAGATTAGCTTTACCAATTAAAAAGAGAGAGGTTGACTACAAGAAATACTATGTTGTACTACGTCACAAAAAATTGAGTTCTACTATGCCCTACTTTTTGATTGTTGGCTAAGCTAGTTTTTCATGCAGTTAGTTCTGAGTTCTCACTGTTCAGGGATTTTTTACTTTAAGGGCATTTTCGTAATCAAATACTTTTATCTTGATATTGCTAATATATATACTTTTATTCCATTTCTGGCTATATTTATTCTTGTATAACTTAATACAATTATTATTTTACGCCACCATCAAGGGCGGTTCAACAACATCCGAGGCCTAAAGCAAAGCCTTAATAAGAGGCCTTATATATATATATATATATATATATATATATATATATAATGAGCATCATGTTTTGAAAAATTAGACAAGCGAGGATGTAGAACGAAAAAAATGAGAACTTGATTTTATAAAGTATAAAAAATTGAATGAATTTAACGTTGATTGGATCACAACTAAAATGGGAGAACCCAGAAAACATACTTCCTTCGTCCCAACTTATGTGACTCCCTTTTTAAGTCAGCCCCTTTCCTATATTTGGCAACAATTTAACTTTAGATTTTCTTTTACCCTTAAGGATATGATTTCTAGCCCACAAATTTCTATGATTTATTTTATATTACAAGTTTCAAAAGTCTTCCTTTATTTCATAAACTCCATGTCCAGTCAAACACTTTCATATAAATTGGGACGGAGAGAGTATAATTTATGTAAGAAAAATAAATGATAAGTGAGATTATTAGATATAGTTACGTGACTAACTAATGAATAGAAAAATATAATTCAGTAAAAACATAAAATAAGATTGACAGAAAACTATTTTGGTTATATTAATTAGTGGAAGAAATTGAGTTATTAAAAATTAATATGACAATAAAGAAATAAATTTATCAACAATAAAAAATAATTATATAAATAATATATTGCTATATATATAGAGAAATAGTACTTTTGGGACGTTAAATTTTTGGAACCTAAAATAAGTAATGTGAGTTTATTTTTTCTAGTCTCTCAACCAAGCGAATGAACGATCCCTTTATGTACTATTATTCACCAACTCCAATATTTCTTTTTAGCAATGCATCTTCATTTCCAGATTATCTAAGAAACATTCTTTCTTTTTTTAATCTATAAAATGTTAGTTTAGTCGATAAAGCACCATAGAGTGGTTTGTTGCCAGAAAGGATTTGTTTTCCCAGATGCTAAAAACTTACTATGTATTATTTTATTTAGAAACTCTAGAAATTGGTCTTAACTATTGTATACGGTTAAAATCGGGTCCATCCGATTTTACTATTTGATCGAGACCGGGAGGTTGCATCGAATGATGTCATCGTAATGGAACAGACTAAATCACGAGGATAAGGTACCGAGTTCAGAATCGAGGTACCTGTCGAGATCGAGGCTAGTAGCGATCGAAGCCAAATGAGACACACATCGAGCAAGATCGAAGATAGCACAATAACATAAAGACGAGATATACGTGACTGGTCGAGGATCATGACGTAAATCTCGAAACGGAACAAATCAGAAACGGTTAATTAGCTAATCATGAGATTTTCTTCTGTAATTATAATTATACCATAAGTGAAATTCCTCTACTATTTAAAAAGAGGTTCAAATCATTTGTAAGACAGATTGTTCACAGATATCAAAACAATATAATTCTCTTTCTCGTTTATACTATTGTTCATCAACTTGTTATATTTTAATTGTTCTTACATCAACCAGTTCGAGGGTATCCAAACTCGAGGGTTGAGTTCCATTCTAACACTGGTTTGTTTTACTTTATAGTTCATTTCTGTTATTAATTTTCATATTTATCAATTGGTATTAAGTGAAATCACGTGTCCTTAGAATCACATTATAAATTTAATTGTTATCCAATTTTAAGGGTAAACAACTATATGATCTATCTCTTGCTGCTGCATAAGGAAATACTTGATATTCTTGATAATTAATTTTCAAGTAACTATCTTATATATGTTAAAACAAAGAAGTACACTTTGAATATAGTCGTTTTAAAAAATTGGTCAACAATAAAACTCTAAAGTTAATTCCCGTTTGGTTTGAATATTGAAATTGTTTCTGATTTTTTGGATATGAGATTACTCGATATTATATATTATTAATTTTCAGAAAACATAGTAATTTTCAACAAAATAAAATTGGTATTTAAAGATTTTAATAAAATCCGGAAGAAGTCCAAAACCAAACAAGATTTTAACAATAATGAAATCCGGTAAAATAAAAGGATAAATTCTACTCACTTCCTCTGTCTCATGTTATCTGTAATGATTCTCTTGTACAATGGAAAGCAATTCGTCGGCAGCAAAGTGACAAAGTTTCTCGAAGATCACAAAATAAAAAGGATCCCGTCGACGCCATATCATCCTAGTGGGAACGGACAGGCCGAATTGACAAACAAGACCATCATTAAAAATCTAAAGAAAAGATTGAACGACGCTAAGGGAAAATGGAGAGAAATATTGACCGAAGTCCTTTGGGCGTATCGAACAACGTCAAAATCCAGTACGGGGGCAACACCGTTCTCTTTAGTAAATGGCGCCGAAGCTCTGATCCCGGTTGAAGTCGGGGAACCTAGCGTCAGGTTTCGATATGCAACAGAAGAGTCAAATCACGAGTCTATGAATACAAGCCTCGAATTGCTAGATGAAAAATGGGAAGTCACCCTTATTCGAATGGCCGCACAAAAAATAACGGATCGAAAGGTACTACAATCGAAGAGCCAATTTTCGACACTTTAAAATCGGGGACTTGGTTCTGAGGAAGGTCACCCTCAATACTCGAGACCCAAATGAAGGAAAACTTGGTCCTAACTGGGAGGGACCGTATCAGGTCCTCGATATCATCATAAAAGGATCCTACAAACTTGGCACGATGAACGACGAACAATTACCAAACAATTGAAACATATCACTCCTTAAACGATATTATTGCTAAGGTACTGTTACGACCCCAAATTCCCTCCTTAGGATGTCGTGATGACACCTAGTCTCTAAGACTAGGTAAGCCTATCAATGCGCAATAATAATAAATATCTGAAATAAATAAACTACAATTCAAACAATTTCAACTCCCAAAACCCGGTAGAAATAAGTCACAAGCTTCTAAGAATTTATTCTCAATGTCTCTATATGTCAAGGTCTAAATAAAATATAAGGAAGCAATATAAAATGATAGAAGGGGACTCCAGAGTCTGCAGACGCTGGCAGATATACCTCGAAATCTCCGTGCGCAAGTAACTCACTCACGTTTAGGCTGGTAAAATGTACATGGATCTGCACAAAAAGATGTGCAGAAGCGTAGTATGAGTACGCCACAGCGGTACCCAGTAAGTGCCAAGCCTAGCCTCGGTAGAATAGTGACGAGGTCAGGTGAGGCCCTACTGGAATATAATAATGGCATGGTAAAATATTTATCAATGTAGTAAAATAAAATGACATTAGAAATGAATCAAATAGTATGTCACATTTAATGACATCAAATAATTACAAATAATATCTCGTGGAATCAAAACAGAATTTTCTTCAACTTTAAGAAAATCACAACAATTAATCGAAAGCAACTATGGTCATAAATCAATATCAACAAGGGCACTCCCGAGGTACCGCCTCGTAGTCCCAAATCATAAATAAATTCACAATATCTCATTTTCTTATATCACCGCGGGAGCCTTCACAATTTATTTAAAGAAAATATTTTTTTCCGAAATAGCATCCCGCGTTTTAGCCACCCTTATCACACCGCATGACTTCTAGTAGTTCCCCTACTAGCCACGCGTATCAAGCCACCCTTATCTCACCGCATGCGTTTCAACACCCAGACCTTATACCACCGCATGCGTATCAATATCACAATATATCACAATTTGCACCTCAAGTGCTCAAATAATTTAACTTGCCAAAATAATTCAACAACAATATTTTTCCACAATAAAGAGCTCACGGCTCATGCCAAAATAAATCATCAATAATAGTTTTCCACAATAAAGAGCCCACGGCTCTCTCACAATGAGTATAAAAATATTCAGGAGTAAATAATTTAGGAAAATAATATTTCAAAATTTTTACTACGTTGCTTCAATATCAAGTTTAAAAATGTCAAATACTTCATATTAATAATATTTAATTTAAAGAAAATCAACCTTCAAATAATGCACAGAATAAAAGAAACCAAGTTTCAACTAAACATGTAAAACAATTAGTAAGAAAAGATCAAACAAATTTGAAGTATATATCTCAGTTCAATGATGAAGAATATAACAAGATAAAATAATTTAATAAATGCGCAACAGTGATCTACACAATTTTAAAATATAACTTTCGCAATTTAGCCCGTGTACACACTCGTCACCTCGGGCACACGACTTTCAACATATTTCAATAATCACATCAATATCAATCATAGGGAAAATTTCCCCCCCACAAGGGTAGACAAGTCACTTACCTCGACTTGCTCCAATTTAATCAAGTATTATGCTTTTTCCTCTATTTTCTAACTCCGATCGACTCGTATCTAGTCATAATTAATTCGATACAGTCAACAAAAATAATAGTAATTAATTTTATAAGAAAATATTACATTTTCATTAAAATCCGAAATTAGCTCAAAATTTGCCAGTGGGGCCCATATCTCGAAATCCGGCGAAACTTATAAAATTTGACAACCCATTCAATTACGAGTCCACCCATACCAATTTTACCAAAATCCGATAACAACTCGACCTCCAACTCTTAAATTTTTGTTTTTGGAAGATTTTGCAAAAATCTTAATTTTTCTTCCATAAATTCACGGATTCATGATATAAATGAGTATGAAATCATGAAATATAATCAATATAGGATAAGGAACACTTACCCCAATATTTTTCCGTGAAAATCGCCCAAGAACCGTGCTCCAAAAATCCAAAACGAAATGAATGAAATGACCATTTTTGGTCCTTAAGTTTCTGTCAATCCGTCACTAAAAGTCCATTTTTCGTCACTAAAAGTCCACCAGAAATAGCTCTACCAGTCTTACTTCAATTGATCATAACGTTATGTACAAATGTCCAAATAATAAATGGTTTAACTTTATGGAAACTAGAATCCACCGACTACAACATTCATGTTTTGCAATGTTTCGGATTCCTTATGCATTGCGAGATATAAGCTCCCAAAGTCGGCTGCATGCATCAGAATTTCTGGCGAAACTGCTCTACCAGCTTTCATTCAATCCGTCATAACTTTCTGTACAAATATCCAAATAATGCATAGTGTAACTTTCTGGAACCTATAATCAAACGACTACAACTTTGATGTTTTGTATATTTTCTGATTCCTTATGCATTGCGAGATATAAGCTCCCAAAATTGGCTCCACGCACGAAATTTCTGCAACAGAAATTTCCAGCACTCTTTGTCCGAAATCCATTCCGTTTACCTTTCGAAATCCACCCGAGAGCCTCGGGACCTTAACTAATTATTCCAACATGTCCCAAAATACCATACGAACTTAGTCGAGGCTTCAAACTACATCAAACAACATCAAAACGACAAATCGCACCTCAAATTAAAATCAATGAACTTTGAACTTTCAAATTCTATATCTTGTGTCGAAACACATCAAATCAATTCGGAATGACTTCAAATTTTGCACACAAGTCATAAATGACATAACTGAGCTATGAAAATTTTTAGAATCAGATTTCGACCCCGATATCAAAAAGTCAACCCCTCGGTCAAACTTCCCAAAAATTCAACTTTCGGCATTTCAAGCCTAATTCTACTACGGACTTCCAAATAAAATTCCGATCACGCTCCTAAGTCTAAAATCACCATACGGAGCTGTTGGAATCATCAAAATTCTCTTCCGGGGTCGTTTGCACATAATTTGACATTCCGGTCACTATTTGAACTTAAACTTTTAATTTTTCATCAAAATTCCATATCTCTGGCTAGGGACCTCGGAATTTGATTCCGGGCATACGCCTGAGTCCCAAATCAAGATACAGACCTACCAAAATTGTTAAAATACTGATCCGAGTCTGTTTGCTCAAACTGTTGACCAAAGTCAACTCAGTTGAGTTTTAAAGCTCTAATTCACATTTTAATTCATTTTCCACCTGAAAACTTTCCGAAATATTTTTACGGACTGCACACTCAAGTCGAGTAATGGTAAATAGTGCTTAGATCACATAATTAATCATTAAATTTAAAGATGATATTTTGGTTCATCACATTCTCCACCTCTAAAACAAACGTTCGTCCTCGAACGGAGTTAGAAAAAGTACCTAAGCTGGTGAATAAGTGTGGATAACAGCTGCGCATATCATGCTCGGTCTCCCAAGTCGCCTCCTCGACCAGATGACCCCTCCACTGAACCTTCACGGAAGCAATGTTCTTTGACCTCAGCTTTCGAACATGCCTATCCGAAATAGCCATTGGTTCATCAACATAAGATAGATTCTTGTCCAACTGAACCGAACTGAAGTCTAGCACATGAGACGGATCGCCGTGATATTTCCGAAGCATGGAAACATGGAATACCGGATGACCGGCAAGGAGACTAGGTGGTAGTGCAAGTTTGTAAGCCACCTCTTCAACTCTCTCAAGAATCTCAAAAGGCCCAATATACCTAGGGCTCAAATTGCCCTTCTTCCCGAACCTCATCACACCCTTCATAGGCGAAACCCAGAGCAATACCCGCTCACCAACCATGAATGCAACATCATGAACCTTCCGATTCGCATAACTCTTTTGTCTAGATTGGGCTGTACGAAGTCAATCCTGAATTAACTTAACCTTTTCCAAGGCATCCTGAACCAAGTCTGTACCCAATAGCCTAGCCTCGCCCGGTTCGAACCAACCCACTGGGACTGGCACCACCTACCATACAAGGCCTCATACGGAGCCATCTGAATGCTTGACTGACAAATGTTGTTGTAAGCAAGCTACGCAAGTGGTAAGAACTGATCCCAAGTACCCCCAAAATCTATCACACACGCACGAAACATATCCTCCAGTATCTGAATAGTGCGTTCGAACTGCTCGTCCGTCTGATGGTGAAATATTGTATTGAACTCTACCCGAGTACCCAACTCACGTTGTACTTCCCTCCAGAACCGTAATGTAATCTACGTACCCTGGTCAGAGATGATAGATACCGGTATGCCGTGAAATGTGACAATCTCGCGAATATAGATTCGAGCCAACTGCTCGGAAGAGTAGGTAGTCATCATAGGATTGCAATGAGCTGACTTGGTCAATCTATCCACAATCGCCCAAGCTGCATGGAACTTCCTTTGAGTCCGTGAGAGCCCAACAACAAAATCCATAGTGATCCTCTCCCATTTCCATTCTAGAATCACTAACTTCTGAAGCAATCCACTCGGTCGTTGATGCTCATATTTCACTTGTTGACAATTTAGACACCGAGCTACATACTCCACTATATCTTTCTTCATCTTCCTCCACCAATAATATTACCTCAAGTCCTGCTACATCTTCACAGCACCAGGATGTATGGAGTACCGCGAATTATCAGCCTCTTGGAGAATCAATTCACGAAAACCATCTACATTAGGCACACATAGCCTGCCCTGCATCCGTAATACATCTTCATCTCCAATAGTTACTTCCTTGGTATCGCCGTGCTGAATTGTGTCCTTAAGGACCAGCAAATATAGGTCATCATACTTACGCTCCCTGATACATTCATAAAGAGAAAACTGAGAAACCACACAAGCCAAAACTCAACTCGGCTCGGAAACATCCAATCTGACAAACTGGTTGGCCAAGGCCTGAATATCCAAGGCCAAAGGCCTCTTTGCTACCGGTAAATATGCTAAGCTGCCCAAACTCTTCGCCTTACGACTCAAGGCATCAACCACTACATTGGCCTTCCCAGGATGATAGAGAATGGTGGTCATAATCCTTAAGCAACTCCAACCACCTCTGCTGCCGCAAATTAAGATCATTATGTTTAAATAAATGCTATAGATTTCGATGATCGGTGTAGACCTCACAATGGACACCGTACTAATAATGCGGCCAAATCTTCAAGGCATGAACAATAACTGCTAACTCAAGGTCATGGACCGGATAATTCTTCTCACGTACCTTTAACTGTCAGGACGCGTAGGCAATCACCCTACTGTCTTACATCAACATTGTGCCGAGACCAATACGCGACACATCACAATACACAGTATAAGACCCTGAACCTATAGGTAATACCAACATTGGGGTTGTAGTCAAAGCTGTCTTGAGCTTTTGGAAGCTCTCTTCACATTCCTCGGTCCATCTGAACGGAGCACCCTTCTGGGTCAATCTGGTCTTAATAGTTGTTTATAATCAATTACAAAATCGTCAATTAACTTCATGTTAACAAAAATCTCATTGCAAACCTTCACAATACTGATAACTAGATGCGAGGCATGAAGACCTCATAATTAGTTATCCGAATTAACGAGTCACATTTAACGTCACCTAGGCGGGAACCTACCTCGTAGGTTAAAACTCAATAATTACAACACAAAATTGGCAACTATGCACACAGAATTTCATATAAGAATTTTCAAATAAGCCTAACAGGCATGCCTCCCTATTAGTACTAAAGTACAAATTTAATTTCACAAGGGAGAACTTAAACACAAGAATTTTCCTCACAAGGATCTCGTCCTTATATAACTTCCACCGCAGCTCGTAGCCCGGTTTAAACATATCAATTTATATAAAAATGTAAGGATCTCATCCTCAGTTCTGAATCACAAGTAATATACACATCGTGCCAATTGCAAATTTCTATTTTCCCCTTTTAAATAATTTCGGTTACACCAAATCACAACACATAATGAACCTCACACCGGTAGTGCATATAATTCATAATTTGCAATTAATTATTCGAAATTTACATCAAAATTTACCGAACTGAGTAACAGAAAGCCACATTTAGCCTCACAACTCTTATTAGTGACCAACACGAAATGATAGGTGTAGTTATCTCCATAAAATCTCCCAACATGGGCAAACACATAAGTAGATTATAGAATTATGAAGCTCACTCATAAGTGGAGCACAATAGGAAGACTCGTTTCGATATTGAGAACCGAATCAACTTAAGGAAATTATTCCTTTATATTAAATCGAGGTCGTACCTGTAACGACACCATCTGATGTAGCGACCTTCGCCATACCATAAAACAAATATATCAACGGCTGGGTCTCCACCTCTAGGACGCTTTTTACCCGTCTGTCCTTCACCCCTAACTGGTCGTGTGGGTGGTGTAGTAACTGCAATAGGGCACGTAGCCTGAGTGCTTTGATGAAATAAGTCTCTCCCAAGTTTTTGACAATTTTTCTCATGATGTGCCTAGTATCACCGTATTCATAACAACTCCTTTGCGGGTTAGGCTGATCATATTGAGTCTGTGCCAGATAACTGGAATAACCATTGTAGGAACTCATATCGGTGGTGCATTAAAAGAACTTACTGGAGCACCCCGAGTAATCCGATGTGCAGACTGGGCTGGACGACGGCCTGAGCCCCCGCCATAATGATTTATACTTGTAGAGTAGAATCCACTGAATCCCCTAGAACCTCGAGACGTCTTGGTCTCCTCAATTTCCTTTTTCCTTACCCCGAACACGTTCTAATATCTTGGCAATTTGTACAACTAGCAGAAATGAAGTATCAACTTGTAGCTCCCGAGTCGTACAAAATTTTATGATCATAATTGAGTTCTTTAATGAGTCTGTGGACTCACCCTCTGGCTGTAGGAAGCGAAGTAAGAGTATTAAATTATTAAATTTAAAGATGACATTTTGGGTCATCACAGGTACGACCTTCTCCATTTCCGTTTATATTTTATACTAACCATTTCTAGGTGTTTAATCAAAGACACCAAAGGATTCTTCAAACACAAAGTCCTTAGGTCTGAAAGCACGCGTTGTACTCTTTTTTTCTTAGACCGATTTTTGTCCCAAATGGGTTTTTCCGGCGAGGTTTTTAACGAGACAACCATTATTCGTGCTAACTTAGAGCAATTCAACACTATCCGAGGTTCCTTTACAATCAACCTCGAATACTGGGGGCATCACCCTCGGATAGTTACAAGGAAAATACTTCGTGTCGACAAGGTCTCGATAGGTAAAGGACCAAACGGTCAAATGAACCGTGTCCATGTAGATTATTCGAGCCCTAATGGCAAAATATGTACACATGTATAATCGGTTAAAAGAAGTTTTTTTCCTTACTAGATGTTCCATACTTTAGAGAAATTTATACTTTACAATTTTATACTTATGATCTATTGTAGAAACTGGCTTAAGGGCCAATCACAACTGAAGTTCAAATAATTTACCCTATACTCGGGGACTGCTGTCCAAAAAATCAACATGATCGAATTACTAAACTTTGAAATCGTAAGACCTTAAAAAGGCAATCCTCGATTTTATAGGCCACGGCCACCCCACTCGGGGACTGACGCTTCGAACGAGTTTGAAATACAGCAGGGAAACAAGCCTAAGGGGCAAATCCCAAACTAAAGGCTACGGCCAAATTAACATGGTTCGGAGACGTCCGAATTCCGTTATAAAATAGGCCTTCAAATATTCTCATAAATCGGTTAAAAAAGGTAACACTCGGCTGAATTACTAAGGGTCTTGATAATATCGACCCTCGAAAAATCCTAAGGGGTAGCGAATTATTCTAACTCCCGGACAATTTTGTGCTAAGGCATAACAAAGCAAAGGATTTCGATAACACCAATCTTCAAAAAACCTAATGGGTACAAATTTATCTCGTGCTAAGGCATGACAAATTTTTATGATTAATTTTTCAAGCCGAAAAAGGGGAAAAACTATTCTTTTGAGGCCATATCGGCCTAATTCAAGAGCCTAAGGGTCATTTTATTTTTTGAGTTCGAGAAATCGTCCTTACTCAACTAAAACCTAAGGGTCACTCTACTTCGAGTTCGAGCAAGTACTCACTCGATTTTAAAGACTATACTGGTCTGACTTCGGTCTAGTTGCCTAAAGTCCCAAACTTGTGAGCAAAATCTCCATAAGGCATGAAAGCATGAATGAAATAGAATTTTCACGAGGTAGGAAATAGAATAAAGACAAGTCAAAGAGAAAAAAGATCTTTTATCTATACGAAAATATTTACAAGGACCGATCAGGGTCCCGCATAAAAATCAACAATGACGGGGTCGAGGGGGCCCAACGTGAAAGGGTAAGTGTAAATACTTAGAAACCCTTCCACATGGGTGGTGATATCTTCTTCGGGGGTCGGGATCACCACCTCTTTGCCCTCCCATTTGCAATCTTTCTTTACTTGCTTAAGGTATCCCTCAGTTATCGAGCATATATACCTCGACATTGGCTTGCATCGACCAAGAATCGACGAGGCTTTATCGGCCTTGAAATCGGAGTTTAGCGCGCACCCCCTAGGAATGCATTCCTCAAGACAAGGTTCCACCGGTTGTGTAAGTTTGAAGAAGAGGAAGATAATAGGACTTGACGTTTGAGAAAGGATTAACAGCAAAACCTGAAGATTTATAAAAGGGAAGAACTTAAAAGATGTAAAAGCTTTGGAGATTAGAAGGAAGTGAAAGTAAAGTTTGAATCAATGAGGAATGAGTCTATTTATTGGATTCACGGCGATGGTTCAAAGGCACTAGTGGCCGACCACCAACTGACACTCATTAATGACTTGGGGAATTGAACCAATGGGACGTTTCGGTCACTTCCGTCGCTTACGTCACGAGGATGACATCATGACAGGTCGAGGTAAAAAGGCTCAATTCGTTTCTTGTCATTTCACTTCAAAAAATGAGGGGACTATCTGTATACGGTTAAAAACGAGCCCACTCGATTTTACTATTTGACCGAGACCGGGAGGTTGCATCGAAGGATGACCTCGTAATGAAATAGACTAAATCACAAGGATAAGGTACCGAATTCAGAATCGAGGTACCTGTCGAGATCGAGTCTAGTAGTGATCGAAGCCAAATGAGACAGATATCGAGCAAGATCGAAGATAACACAATAACAGAAAGGCGAGATATCCGTGACTGGTCGGGATCATGACGTAAATCTCGGAACAGATCAAATCAGAAATGGTTAATTAGTTAATCATGGGATTTCCTTCTGTAATTAGAATTATACCATACGTGGAATTCCTCTACTATTTAAAGGGGGGTTCTAATCATTTGTAAGACAAATTGTTCATAGATATCAAAGCAATATAATTCTCTTTCTCGTTTATACTATTGTTCATTAGCTTGTTATATTTTAATTGTTCTTACATCAACCAGTTCGAGGGTATCCAAACTCGAGAGTTGAGTTCCATTCTAACATTGGTTTGCTTTACTTTATAGTTCATTTCTGTTATTAATCTTCATATTTATCAATTGGTATTAAGTGAAATCACGTGTCCTTAGAACCACATTATAAGTTTAATTGTTATCCAATTTTAAGGGTAAACAACTATATGATCTATCTCTTGTTGCTGAATAGGGAAATACTTGATATTCTTGATAATTAGTTTTCAAGTAACTATCTTATATATGTTAAAACTAGTGTTTTAAAAGGCATTTCTGGGACTCACCCGGGGCACGCCCCTGGGCGGGACACTTGCAAAACGCCCTGGGACTCATGTATGTGGTTTAGTTTTGTGAGGCCTTCGTCCCAAGCGCCCTACCGTGTGCCCTAAACACTCCTAACGCCCAACGCTCGGGGCTCGCCTAACAGTTCTAACGCAAATCACGTGTCGAATTTCCTAATTAATATCGTTGATTTTCAAAATTCTTTAACAAATTAATGATAAAAGTTCTATTCATCGATATAAATATGAAGATTGAGCATAACTCTAATAATGAGACATAGTATTGCGAATTTATATCTTCACTTGTTATTGGTCGTGTCTTAGTTCATTTGTCCCTCATTGTTATACACTTTTATTAATTTAATATCTTAAACTAATTTATATTTATTCATGAAGGAGTAATATTTTAATTATCGTACTAATAAGATTTTATTAATTATTTACTTTTAGGAAGGTAAAATGTGGAATTTGATCATTTTTAAAAGAAATTCTAAGTTTTTAATTAATTGAAAGTTAAAGATGTTATACGTGATTTGTATGCATTAGTTATACTTAAGAATCATTCTTAGATATTTTTTTCTATGAGTTCCTTTAATTTTCTTTTAATTTTTAACTTTTAATTTATATTTTATATTATATATATTTTTTTGTGTTATTATGTTATTTATTAATTTATAAATTAAATTTTTTAAAGATCCATGTGGCTTACGCCTCCCTCCCCCGCCTCCAGGTTTACGCCTCGCCCCATATCAAGTAAAACACCCCGCCTTACGCCCCCGCCTTTTGAAATATTGCTTGTAAGTAGTGTATAATATATATATAGTTTTCTTCAATTTTTATGCAATTTTACCTGTTTATAAATATTTACTGTCATTATATTATTTTATAAAATATTATAAATTAAATACCTATGGGGCTTACGTCCCGTGCCTCGGGCCTTATGCCTCGCTGAGACATATGTAAAACGTCTCGTCTTATGCCCACGCCTTTTAAAACACTGGTTAAAAGGTAAAACAAAAAAGTACACTTTGAACATAGTCGTTTTAAACAATTGGTCAACAATAAAACTCTAAAGTTAATTCCCGTTTGGTTTGAATATTGAAATTGTTTCTGATTTTTTGGATATGAGATTACTCGATATTATATATTATTAATTTTCAGAAAATATAGTAATTTTCAACAAAATAAAATTGGTATTTAAAGATTTTAATAAAATCCGGAAGAAGTCCAAAACCAAACAAGATTTTAACAATAATGAAATCCGGTAAAATAAAAGGATAAATTCTACTCACTCCCTCCGTCTCATGTTATGTGTAATGATTTTCTTGTACATATCCCTTGAGAAAAATTAATTTTGACTACTTTAACCTTATTTATATATTAATATTTAATTTTTTTTATTGGTATTTGAACAAAGTTATCCTTTCATAAATGAGATGTTTGCATTATAATTATTACTAAGGATAAAAAGAAGAAAAAATAATTAATTATATTTTGAACTTCTAAAATTGATTAATAATTTGTGATAATTATTTTGCGACAACTATTTTTATTGATTAATAATTTGCGATAACTATTTTGAGACAACTATTTTTAAGTAAGCAACTGCCGTTAATACGATCCGATCAAATCCAAGGTATTAGTCGTTGCCAAACAAAGTTAATATCCTCGATTTCGTCTAATTCCTCGTTCACTGCGTTAGCGTAATTAAGTTCTCCAGTTTAGGAGCGAAACTCGAACTGTACTCTTAGGGTTCATAACTTCCCTCGTCTCCTCGATCAATCGCGGCGTTTTGAAAGCCTAAACTAAAGAGGAATCATCAATCATGAATTGTGAAGTTTGCCAGCTAAAAGAACTTGTAAGTTTCTGCTTTTGTTTTGTGCATATATGAATTCCGAGTTTCTTTTTTGAGTTTGATCATAGTTCATAGTTTTATTTTTCGTTTTTTTTTGGGGCTGAAGGATGTGGAGCATTTTGAGATACGAGAAGTCCTCCGATGTGAGTTCTGTTCCTTAAATCGTGGCTGCTTTATTTGTGATGGCCTTACTACATGTGCAATTAGGGCATTAGGATGGATAAACATTGATAAACTTTCAGCTCATAGCTTATTGACCTGTTTGACTAAGCTTGGTATATGATGCTAGGCTTATTGAATGATCTCAGTCTCAGCATTGGCTTTTATTGGTTAGTTTTTTTTTTTGTCTAATCTAGACTTGGGCGACAAATTTCTATCCAGAAAGACAATCGGGAATTACACATTGGTTGTTCTTGTTCCTGTTGAAGATGGAATTTTTCTTTTTGATTTGGAAGTATTAGATGGTAGAAAGTTATCAACTGTCACCCATCTACGGCTATCTAAGCCTTGGTGGGCAGAGTTACCCGATACTTGCAGGTATTCGGTGAAATACCCGGACACCACCGTCATTGAAAAAAGTCATGAACCGTCAGATATCCATACTCTTGATTCCCAAATACCATCAAGTCAAAACTGAAGTACTATAGAAAGTCGGAGGACTAAAATGGATTAATCCATGAAAATTATATACCACAAATTGACTTAGAAAAGAACAATAAAAAAAAGTTGACTTAGATAAGATCATTAGTTGTACAACATACATATTACAGTCTAAATGTAGTTGCATATGTTGATGAATAACTAAACATACTGTTCAAATTTTCACATTGTTCATGTGTTCTAAGAAGATGCTTTCTGAATATCTTGTCGACTGTGGTTTTGACATTCACCTTTCGTGATTTTGTTTCTTTGCTATTTTGAGGTCAGTTCCTCCTAGATTTCATCATTCAATGATTGCAATCTTAGAATTTCTAACAATTTTGACTGTAGTATTGATACAGTATGTATCTCTATCCCAAATAATAGAAAGGTGAATTGCAGGTATTTTTCATACAATTATGTTCCACAGAGCATTAGGCCTGCTGCGGCCGAAGGATGTTGATTCAGAACTCTTTGACATTATCTATGTAAGTGATAAATTCTTATAGTATTAGATTGGTGGGGTTTAACTCTTTTTCTTTTTAAATCAGTGTGGTTTCTTAAAAAAATAAAACAAGCTATTGTGACATGAGGATTCTTGATTGATTCAAAGACGAGACATGAGATGTGGATATGACATCATGACCTTTGAAAAGGACAGGGCGACATCTATGCTTGATGTTAGAAGCTAAGATATTTTAAATTTTTTAGATAAGGCAAATTAACAGTCAAACTAACTATTGGCTATAGTGAGATATGCTTATAGCGGCACACTGAACTAGATGGAAATTAATGTAAGTTTAGTACCGAAAGGGAGTTCCTTCAAATTATGATAGCTTAGAGGAGAGGTTGGTGTAATACTATAATGTACCATGTGTTTTTTGTTTATCTTTTTGTTTTTCCTTTCCCTATTTTTTGGGGGATCACTTATGGTGGAAGCAATAAGTTTCTGATTTACTACTCTACGGTATAGTCTTGATTTATTGTTCTTTCATGTTATGTTATGTAGACACAGTGTGGTGATGCGGAGGTTGAAAAGAAAATTGAAGAGAAGATTACCCAATTCATTGATAGGGTTGAGAAGCATCCTAACAGGAAAAATCAGGTTAGTGGTTGCAGTTTGTTTCTGTAGGTGATGATCGTTGTTTTGGCCAATGGCCATTCACTTTCCTACTTTATAGTTCTGTTCAATGTTTACGTATTAAGATAGCCATTTCTTTTTCTTAAATATGCTCTTTAGTCATGAGAATTTCTCGTGATTTCTGGTTGTTTTTTTGTTTCTTACTGTTTGGTACTATTGTATGTTGTGATTTTCTCAGGATATTGTTGCATGTAACCTTTTGACAATGTATAAGTATCTTGTGGAATTCTAATCACTAGTGAAATCAGTGCTGGTCTAAATATCTAATGGAACTTTTTGTTGTAACATCAACATACATATTTCTGTAACTGGATGGAGAAAATATGCAGATTTGCCTATCCTTTTATGAAGTCAAAAACAAACAAGCCTCATGGTTCACCAACAAAGTTGAACGTTTCTACTGGGAATACTGGTACATAAATTTAAATGTGGCTCATCATCCGAAAGGTCATTCTGGCAAGTCCAATCTCTCAAAAGTAGTTGATCCAGGAGGTACCACCGTTTATCTTTTCCTTTTTTTTTGAACATTTTTGCCATACAGTTTTATAACTTGTTCATTAGTCAGTTTTGTAAAGGGAAGTATAACCTTTTTGCAGAGAGTGCTTCTGAAGAGAGGAATGCCCGACGCACAGTGTTAGAGTCATCTCTTCGTGAAGTTATGTTTCAGATAATAAAATTTGTAAATGAAAAAAAGGACCATATTCCTGCAATACCAAATCTTGAGTGTGTCACATTTCCTTATGAGATCTCTATCTCAAGGTAATTTCCCCCCTTTCTCTAAGTTGTGAACATTTAATTAAGTTCTGTTACTAATCATAGATCTGTATATAAGTTGTTTGCTACTATTGACTTCCAACTATCACTCGCTTGGTTTTTTGTTTTTAATTTTCTGATTTTTATTGATAGGAATTCTGAAATGCATTTGTTTTCCTTGAGTTTCTTCCTGAATGTGAGAAGTTATAATCTGCTTTGGTAGTGCAATTTGGTATTTATTCTCTGTTTTCAATTATTTGACATTAGAAGTAGGTTATCATCAGCTTACCTTCTCAAAAAAAAAGTGGGTTATCAGCTTCTACGAATAAAAGTTCTCTCTGGAAAAAAAATCTACTAAGTCCTTAACATGATATATGTATGTAGATGTATATGTGCATGTGTATATGTATACGTATCTTTTTAATCTTCACATCTGTGGGGTTAATCGACCTAAGGCATCATTCAGGGGGAAAGAAGAAAGAAAGAGTGGAGTAGGCTTCTGACGACTAGTTATATTGTCTAGCCTAGGGGTGTCAATGGATATTCGGAAACCGACTAAACCGTACCGCACCGAACCGATTTTTAGGTTTCTTTTAAAGAAACCGTAGGTTTTTATATAAATCTATAACCGCACCGATAATTAGGTTAGGTTTTTTATTTTATAAAAATAAACCGAAAAAATACCGAATAAATTTTACATGTGGAAAAAATATATATATAGTAAGTTTAAAAATAATAATGCATTAAATTTTTGTTTGGGCTTTGGAATTATGAAAACTGTTACAAGCCAATAAGTAATTAAACTCAAAATACTAATTCCTAAAACCTATTATGCTACTTCTACTTAAAACTAAGGACCCGTTTGGCCATGAGTTTTGCCAAAATAAATTTGGGATTTATTTGGCAAACACATGTTTGGCCATAGATTTTGCCCACATTTTGGCAAAATCCCAAATCCCAAAATCACCTCAATTGCTGATTTTGGGCCAAAACATGACCATTACATTTTAATTTTTTTTTAAATATTACCTCAAACTTTTATAATTTGTAAAAGAGTCCACATTTATTACGACCAACTAAATATTTGATGAATATGCTCCCTTATCAGCTCAATCCTTTGTGCATCTCACTTTTGCTTCAGATTTGTAGGCTAAATGGCTTTCTGAACACTCATATCAGTTAACTTTTTCTTTTTAATTAGGAGCCGTAATTCTCTAATGGGATTTCACTGTAATTAATTATTTATATAGTTCATTATAAAAATGATAATTTTGTACCAAACTTATTTATGTTCAGGGCTATGGTTTGCGATAATGGTACTATTGGGTATTTGTGATAGTTTTTAGAACTTGTGGATATAAGTCATGTTTCATGTTTTTTCAAATAAAAAGTGAAATATGTTTTGAAAAACCATGTCCAAACACATTTTCATCTTCAAACCAAACTTCACCCAAATCATATTTTTCAAAACAAATTTGGGAATCTATGGCCAAACGCTAGCTTTATTTCGAAACTTTTCATTTGTTTTCCCTTTTTATTGTGGATACTAAGTTATTTCAAGTATCTTCATTAGCAAGACCCAAAGTATTCTAGCGATTATGAGTAGCAAACTACAATGTATTGAATATGTTTTCTTTCATATAATTTAGATTTATATTTTTGAATATTTAATCTTCTATAGACTTTATTCTTGAGTTCCGGTTTGGTTAATATCTTTCCACTCGTGTGATTTATATTTTCTTTGCCGTTGCTTGATTTCTTTTACGTTGTTGTAGAATAGTTGATGGATCTATACTCTAGCCATCTTTCATTTTTTAATTCATCACCCTTTAAACAGTAAAAATGTCTAGAGAGTTTTGCTAAGTCCTATAAAAGAACGTATGTTATTGCATTCTACTTCTACTAGTGAATTTTACATGATATTTAAAAAAATACCGAAAATTAACCGAACCGTACCAATACCGAAGAAAAACCGACATGATTGGGACGGTTTCGAAAAGTCTAATTTTGGTTATACATAATAGAATAACCGAAAAATTGGTATGGTACAAATTTTATAAAATAACCGGCCTAACCGAACCATTGACACTTTAGCCTATGTTTGTCTCCTCTCCTCCTACTTCTACCTTAAATTGATATCAGTGCAGTTTGTTGAGTAGCCAGTTATTTCTGTGTCTGATAACCTGCATGACAATTTTGGCTAATAATGTTCCTTCTATACATGTGATATTCTTTTTCTCATATATGCTCATTTGTACAAGTAATGCACTTACATCTGCCACTTAGATGCTTATGAAAGATTAAGTTTGTTGTGGGATATATGTGGTTTTTGAGCCTCCATTTTATAGCACTCAGCTCTGTAATTGCCTTGTGCCAAGGACGCATACTCAGGCGTGGGTCTAGTACTCTGATCAGTTTCTTCCTTCTACGTCAATTTTGTCCCTTCTGCTTCTAATGGCTGGTCAATAACCTTTTTTTTTCTGGTGGAAGTTTTGGGTGTTCTTGTGGAGTCAAATGTTTGACATGACTCCTAAATCTTTAGTGTGAGGAAAAGTAGATTGGAAATGGACCACTAATTACAATTGAGAACCAAACTAAGCGCCCTAGGATTCTGGTTTGACTCAGTCATTTGAATGTTGTGGTTATCTTTCCACATGTATGTACCCATATATAGAGGATAAATTATACTTGACCTTACGTTATATCACGCACAAGACATCTTATTTAGCTGATTAAACTATGGTGCATGTTAATCTCTCTGACCATAAGTTCTACTATTATAAGACTGGCAATGGCATCAAATTATTGTTAAGGACTCCCCAAATTGATGACATCAGAAGATCTCCACTCTTTATGAAGAAAGAAAAAAAGGGTTTAGGATGACAATAAAGAAATAAGAATATATAAGATAAATTGAAGTGGCATATTTGTCAGAAAGTTCATGATTGTAAATAAGTATTGTTCTTGCTGAAGCCCTTTATTGTGGGAGGTTATTGTAATTCTGGAAGTTAGAGGATAGCTTTCTGTACTGGAACAAGCTAGCTCAAAGTAGTACTATTTAACTTACACCTACATAAATATGTAGCTTTATTTAAAAGAAACTTGACATGTATCACATTCCAGCTAAGTTTTGTGTTGCCTTCTTTAGTTCATCAGATTCTGCTTTTGGAATGGATGTGATCAGGAGAATGTTGCAGACTGGGCATCCAACTATGCTCAGCTGATCGGAAATCTCCTGAGGGGAGACCAATCTTCTCTGTATCCCCTTCATTAAGAGGTAAAATGGTTGTTAATCCAACGTCTGGCAATGTGAATATTTCGGGCCAAAGTCTGAGTATGTGTGCGATCTAGTGGCCAAGGAGTCGCACAACTGAAAGAAATTGAAGCTACGTGTACATATTTGCGTAGTCTGCTAATGTTTTATCTTGTTTTGTTTCATGTTTCTTATCATAGTAAACAAAGTATATAGCTGAATATTATTACAAGATCAATCTAATTAAATTTGTTTACTCTGCAGCAGTAGTCTCTGTGTGTGTCTGCCTTCTTGTTCGTATACCCTATTTTTTTTTTTTTACCACCAGCTGACTTGATCTCTGAAGCAGCCTGGGTTGTCGAATTTTGAGCCTTTATCCCTTTGGTGGTGGTTGTTTATTGTTGTTGCCTGTGGTTTCTGTTCGCTGCATCCTGTTTAGTTTCTTTCTACTATGATCGATGCTTCCTGGCATGCCATAGGTGCCCGCTTAAATTTCTGTTTTTACTCCATAAATTTGCTTTCTGCATTATAATGAAGTCCGCGATATCAAAGATATTGCATTCGACCAAATCTCTGAAATGCTATAGATACAATTTCCAATAGACTCTGAAATTATGCGAGTGACAGATTCTCTCAGATTATTGGTCCCGCAATTAGGGGTGGGCATCGGTCCGGTCGGTTCGGTTGTGAATGTTATTGGTTCGGCGTATCGGTTATCGATTTATAAATACCCGATAACCGAATCAATAAGACATCGGTTATCGGGTATCGGTTAGTTGGTTTACCCGATAAAAATAAAAAATATCTAAAATTTTTATGTTTTTATCATAGAAATCGTGATTACACTGTTAAGAGAAAGGAATTGAATTTTTGCTCTTAAGAAAAGAGGGATTAAATTTTAACTGCTTTCTTTGCATTTGAAAATCCCAACGAATGATGTCAAATTTCAAAGTTATAAGTTAGGACTTAGGAGTAAGGAATAAGACATTCAACAATCTAATCTTACTATCTCACTGCGGGCGGACGGCATAATTCATAGAAAAATAATAAAATTTTAATCTTGTAAATACTAAAAATCAGTGCAACAAAAGAAACAAATAAAAAAGCTAAAAATCTTAACTGAAGAATTAAGATGTGAAATTCAGAAAAGTTAAAAACTTACTGTAAGGATTAAAGTCTGAAGATAAAGAGTAACTACTGAGAGAATGAAGTCATAAGGTGACTTTATATTATACTTGTTAATCGGGCTGGACTAGTCCGTTTACAACCCGATTCGACCCGGTTCAGCTCGGCTCAGCCCGATACTGTAGTGTTTGGGGGAGGACTGGGACGGGTTGGGCGGGGAGCGGGTTTTAGACGAAAATTTTTTGGATACTGGTGCACCGAAACCTGCTTAGCCCGGTAACCTGTTAACAGGCCATAGCCCGGTCCAACCCAGTTTTCGTTACAAATTTTTTTTTTTAAATTTTCTGGACCGTTGCCAACAGTCAAATTAAAAAATGACTGTTGGCCAACGACCCTTTTTTGCAGAAATGGCCATTTCGGCCTACCCCTTAAGAAAATAGCCCCCACCCCTAATATTTGCTAAATTATAATTTTAATCTTTTAAAAACTATAAATAGCCCCCCTTCTTCTTCTTCTTCTTCTTCTTCTTCTTCTTCTTCTTCTTCTTCTTCTTCTTTATTTTTCCTCACAATTCACTCTCTTACTACTCTAATTCTCTCTTGATAATATTGATTATTGTTCTTAAATTCTCAATTACAAATTATTTCAAGTTTCATCAAATATTTAGTTTAGCCATTACAAAATTATTATTATTATTATTATTATTATTATTATTATCAAATATCAAGTATTCAAGTGAAGTGTTGTATCAAGTATCAACTATCAAGTATCAGTCTATCAATTGAAGTTTGATTTTTGATATCAAATTTAGCGTGGAATCCGGAATCCCGGTACACTCGTTTCATCTTTTTCTCTTCTTTTGTGTACACTTATTTTATTATTTAGAATTATTAATTTAATTTACATAATGGATATATTTAGAGCAGCCAAAAAAGCGTGCACTAGTAGAGGTGGTAGTAAGAAAACTTCCAAAAGATCAAGAAGTGGTGCTGGTTCTTCTAGTAGCTTTACGCATATTTCTGAAAGTTCACCTGAAAATTTAAATGTAGATTATGAACGACTTCAAGAAAATTATGGTATGGATGATGATTTAGATGATAATTTAGATGATATTCAATCACCTGATAATCTTGAAACACCACCAGCTACACCTGGTAATGCTAGTCAAACTCAAAATATTAGGGGTGGAGGTCGTGGTAATACAAGTAGGCCTCCCCTCCCTATTAAGAAGAATCGAAGATTAAGAAGTAAGTGTTGGAATTTTTTTGACAGACTAGAAGAAGATAAAAATTATGTAAGATGTAGAATTTGTAAGGATGTTTATAAAATGAGACCGGTAAGGGAGGGGGAACGGGTCAACTTCGTAGGCACATGGTAGAGAACCACCCTCTTGATTGGGAAGTAGATGAGGAAGATGGGCAACAAAAACTTAACCCGGGTACTTGGGGGTTAATGAGTAAATACGATATTAAGAAAGATCGGGAAGAATTAGCTAAAATGATTGTTTTAGGTTGTTTACCTTTTAGTTTTGATGCTTCACCATATCTTGTTACTTATATTCAAAGAATTTATAACCCTTTGTTTAAAGGTATTCCTAGAAGTACTTGTAGATCTGATATCTTTAGGCTTTTTGGATAATATCAGACATATATACGTTATTTGTTCGCCAGTCTTTCTTGTAGAGTTTCTCTTACTTTTGATATTGGTCGTGTTGTAAATGAAAATGATTATTTGATTGTTGCATGCCATTGGATATATGATAATTTTTGTATGCAAAAACGTATTATTGCTTTTAAATATGATGAAGATCAAAGTCATACTGGTTCATTTATAAGTAATACTATCCATGAAGTTGCTATATTTTATAATCTTGCAGAGAAAGTTTTGTGTATGTCATTTGATAATGCTTCTAACAATAATGTTGCTATTACAATATTAAAATTGCATCTACACCCACCACTTCCTGAAATATTTCATGTTAGATGTGCATGTCATATTTATAACCTGATTGTGAAGAGTGGCCTTGAATTATTTAGAGATGACATCACTTTAGTTAGAAGAGCTGTTGGTGTAATTCAAGGAAGTAATAGAAGTGCTAGATTAAATGCATTTAAGGAAAAATGTGTACACTATGGACTATAACCAAGACTCATGCCTGAAGAAATAGTTACTAGGTGGAATTATATTTATTTATTTTTAAAATATTGTTATAAATATAGAATGCCTATAACTGAAGTTGCTAATTCTCATTGTACCGATCCTAGCTGTTTGTTAACATCTAGAACTTGGGATGTCATTGAAGATGTTGTAAAATTTTTATAAAAATTTTATGTGGCTACACTTGAGTTTTCTGGAGCTTATTATCCTACTATTGCAAATGGTTTAGTTCATATTGCTGAAATTTCTCTTTTACTACATAATTTGAAGAAGAAAGAAGGATATACTTCTGTTGTTGAATCTATGCTAGATAAGTTTAAAAAATATTTCTACTCAGTTCCCCTTATTTACCTAATTGATGCTATTTTAAACCCTTTTATTAAAATGGCCACTTGTCGCTAATTAATCATTGCTTTATATTCTTATATGGATATTGGAACAACTGAAACTTCTGATATTGACACTTGTATTTCTGATCTACACAAACATTTACAAACTTTATATAATTATTATGCTAACATTGTTGATGCTTCTTCTGTTGTAGATGCAAATATTCCTTCAAGTTCAGTTTCAACATCTGGGACCGGTGCTTTGGATGATAATGGTGTTGAAGATTATTTGATTTGGTCTACACTAGGAGAGCATCAACAAACCAGTAGCAGGAATATTGATGAACTCTAATTCTACTTGCAAAAGTCAGCAGAGCCCCGCACAAAGGAATTTCTACTGTTGGGTTGGTGGAGGAGCAACTCAAATTAATTTTCTGTTTCTTTCGTCCATGGCTCGAGACGTGCTAAATATGCCGATTTCAACAGTCGCATCAGAGAGCGCATTTAGCCAAGCAAGACAGCAACTAGGAGATATCCGTCATTCATTGGACAACAACACTTTGGAAATTTTAGTGTGCTTCAGAGATTGGATAAGATCAAAACGGCGAAATCAAGAGCGTGGCGAGGTAGATGAAGCGGAGGACCAAGAAATTCGGGATATAATGGTTTATGGTTCCGATTCAACCAATGCCGGAAATCAAGAACCTCATGTTGACATGGATGAACTTCCAAAAATGATGCAAAACATGTGATGTACTATTTCTTATTTTTTATAATTGTTGTAAACTTTTAATTTGCAAGTTCAAAAATAAAAAAAATCAAAAAAGAACTTGCAAATTTGGTCTTGTTAAATAATTTTTTGTAGCCACTTACTTTCAAATTTCAAATTTAAAATTTTAAACTTCAAAGTTTAATTCTAAGCCTTAAAAGTTTGCAAACACTTAAGTATCAATAACATAAAATAAGAATAACAAAATTTACTTAAAAAAAAATAAAATAGTCTGGCCCGGGCCGGACCCGTTAAGGCCGAATCTGGATGGGCCAAAAAACCCTCGAAAATGTACAACCCGCTAATTCAGCCCGGAACGTTAAACGGACGGGTTAGTTTTTTTGTGTATAGCCCGTCCCAGCCCGCCCGTTAAATACTCATACTTTATATACTTAATGGGTAAAATTATAATTTTGGTAAAGCTTATTGGGCTATCGGTTAAATCGTTAATAAAATTGGGCAAACCGAGACCTGAACTGATAACCCAATAGTCAAATAACATTAAACCGTTACCAAACTATTTACTCAATAACCCGATATCGATAACCCAATATTATTTTATCGGTTCGGGCTATCAGTTATACCCGATACATGCCCAAACCTACCTGCAACTATTACCCATTAACTGCTAAAATTAGCAAGCGTTCATGTGCTAATATTTTTGAAGACCAATTAAATACCACGAGGTGATGTTATTCATATGCCGTGTGGGATTGCGAGAGGATGCGGGAGTCTAGTGCTCAGATAATTTTCTATGTTTTACCTAAATAAGGTGCAGTTGCTCGGATATGTTGATTGTTGCAGTTGCACTAAGGTTTAAGTATGCCTCGAGCGTGTCTTTAATAACGACTAGTTCAACGGTACCAAGCAAATGAATATATCATTAGTTCTCTACTTGGAATTAGGCTTAAGTGGACGAGTTAGCCAAAATTAAAAATAGAAAATGTTTGATGCTAAGCAAAGGAATATATCATCAGTTGCACTTGGAATTAAGGATACATTCAGGAGAGGAGCCAAAACTTAAAATTAGACATGGTCTTATTTTTAAGGATACCTAAGGATATATTCTACAGATACAAATGTCCTATGTTGCTCCTTTGACAGTACGTGATGATTCATCCAAATGCTTTTGGCTCGATTCATATATATATTTTTTTAGTCTTTGTACTGCGTCTGCATCCATTCACAAAGAAATACGGTTGCTTACTTTATTACTCGTAATATACTTACTTAAAGTCTTAACGTTATTCCTACAGTGGAATAGGGATAGCTAGCAGAGGTTGAGCTTTTGCCACTGTAATACCAAATTTTTCCTCCATGTCCAAATCTTTAGGTGCAATTCCACCTTGTAGCTTCCAGTTAAATGTATTTAGCAATGAACCTAGTGCTACTGGAATCATCCTGATCGCCAAAGGCAATCCAGGACAAATTCTCCGACCAGCACCAAATGGTATGAGCTCAAAATCCTGACCTCGAACATCTATTTCTGACTCCCAGAACCTCTCTGGCTTAAAGACCAAAGGATTTTCCCATAGGCCAGAGTCGCGCCCAATTGCCCACACATTCACTAGAACTTTCGAGTCTTTTGGAACAATATAACCACAAAGCTCAACATCATCCTCCACTTTGCGCGGAATTAAGAAAGGAGCTTGAGGGTGTATTCGTAAGGTTTCTTTCACGATGCATCGCAAGTAAGGAAGCTGTGCAATATCAGTTTCATCTACTAGTTTACCTCTGCCAATCATTTGTGCAAGTTCTTCTTGGGCTTTCTCCAAAATATGTGGATTCTGGAGTAGTTCTGCCATTGCCCACTCCAATGTATTTGATGTTGTATCAGTCCCTGCTGCAAACAAGTCCTGTAAAACTTACTACTGTAAGATTCTATGATGTAGATGCCATATATAATCTAGTAAAAGGTTACATAGCATATGCTGCTTTCAATTGGTCAAACTGAAATGTGGTCACGGAAAAAAAGGGGACCAAATACTGTTGATAAGGCGGGGCGTTGTTGCCACAAGAATTTAACCAATCTAACAAACATAAAACTTGTTGAAACATAATAAAATTCAATAAATTAAAAGTGTGCTTTATCTAAAGTTTAAACTTTTAAATGAGGTGGTTAACATGTTCTGAGTTCAAAGCTACTAGCAAAAGAACAAAAAAAGAAAACATATTTTCACAGGCTATGAAAAATAAAAGTTCACACGGGAGGAGATGTTTAAACATAATAGAATTAATTATTCAAAAAGTATACTCTCTCTGTCAACTGAATTTTAGATGTGTTAATCATCCATCTATGGCAACCTCACAAATAATAGAAGGAGCAGGGAACAAACCAGACACATATGCTCGATGTGATTCCTGTCAAGCTCTTCTGGGCTAATGTTGAGAAGGGCATCTAAAACATCAACATTTGCATAGTTTCTCATTTTCCTTTCCTTTAGCCGCTCATCAATCAAACCACTCATAAGGTCAAGAATCTTAGTAAAATGATCGGTCATGCGCCGCCTTATACCTTGTGGATCAATTTTCTCAAGAAAAGGGAAATAGTCCACCAAATTTGGTTTACCAGTCTCGACCATAATGTTCCACACCAAGTCCTTAAATTCCTTAGCGGAATCAGAAAATGGGTCACTCAAATCTTTAGAGAAAATGGTGTTTGACAGCAAATTCAGGGAAGTTCTAAAAGCTGCTCTGCCAATATCCACTGCTTCACCATTGTTGGCACTCTTGTGACAAAAATCAATTAGCTCCTGGATCTTTTTAGTTCTGAGATGCTCACTAACATCAAGCTTGTTACCTGAGAATACATGTGATAAAATCAATCTAACTTTTAGTAAACCACTCAACGTCGAAGTAGTAGGGGTGTACATGGACCGGATTGATTCGGTTTTTTAAAATCGAACCAAATCAACCATCTATATCAGTTTGGACTGGTTCGATTTTGTCGTATTTTTCGGATTTTTTGTTACTTAAATATTATTTCAATCTTACTTTGTTAAATTTTTTATAAGTAAATATATGTTTAGTAAAAATTTAAAAAATTACAAACATATTATCTATTAACATATTTTTATGGGAGAATTTTCTTAATAACACATGATAGTTATTCTTTTTAGTTGTTTCACAATAATTTTTCGTTGATGTACACTTTCCACGTTAACCGAATTTAGTAATTAAACATAAAAACCAATATGATACCTAAATAATAATAACCACTTCAAATTCAAAAAAGATATAAGAATTTTATAGATCTTGACATAGGAATATAGAAGAACAACGAGATTGACGCATTTCAGTAACACTTGATAAGAAAGTGATCATACAACCAATTATTTAAGGTTAATAAATATGGAACGCTTCATATTCTATTAAATATTATATCCCATAAGAGAATCCCAAATATTTCTAGACATTATTTAAAAAAAATTTCATATAAAATCTTAAAAGTATATATAAAAATTATATATTTATATGTCGGTTTGGGTCATATTTTTTCACTCAATACCAAACCAAACCTAGTCGGGGTTTTTAATCATTTTGGTTTGACTTTTCGATGTGATGCGATTTTTCGATTCGATTTGTACATACCTACAATAATAGTACGGGTTGAGTGGGTTATGACACATTTGTTGATTAAACTACAAAACGAGTCAAAAAAGTATTGCCCGAAGGATCAAAATGCAACCCCAAATGCACAAAATTCACTTTAGAGAATGAAATTTATGTAAATTTGAATGAATTTAAACTAATAATTCAAGAACATTTAGATCAATTTTTTTTTTTACAAAAATCAAATTAAAGAAAGAGGAGGTTGGATCATGTTGAACGAGTTAGGTTACGATATGTTAACTTAAATTAGCCAACGGATGTATAATATATATGTGTAATCCATGTATAATATGTGTATAATCATATATAATCAATGTATAATCTACTAGCTAGAAAAATAAATAGTACATTCGACTAGCTATTTGTATAAAGAATCCCTTATTTATTCATCTTGGCCCAACCTGTTTGACACAAACTAACTTTGAGCGAGCCGGGACATGACGAGGCAAGTGCACAGATAACCATTCTCATGGATGTTATTTAGAGATTAGTCAGTACTTATTTTGTCATGAAATTTTAAACTAAAAATCTTAACTTTAGGACAATTCATGATATTTTTGTCCTGAAAACTGAAATTCAGGATACGCTGGTTAATTCCTAAATAGAAATCCTTTAAAATGACTATCTGGTGTCATTTCTACGGACATGACTCTTTTATCAGGTTGATCCGCCCAAGTTTGACTCAACCCGTCCGTTTTGCAACCAGAGGCTTAAACCGATGGGTTCAACTGAACTTAGAACTTTCGACGCGGAATAAAAATTTATATATAAAAAATCATTAAAATTGCAAAAATAGTAAATATAAACCCATAACTTTAAAAATATAAAGTGTTCAATACTAAAAACCTTGAAAGTTGAGCCCACAAGATTTAAATCAGATCTGTCTCTGTTTTCAATCATTACCTGAGAAGATGTTAGAGATCATAATCTTGCGAAGTGTTCTCCAGCGAGAGTCATGATTAACTGGTAACCAAAGAACAGAAAAATCATAGTGATTGCAGGCACGGAGAGCGTCAGGAACACACCTATTGGAAAAGGTCAAATCTTGTTTTTGCATGACTTCTTTAGCCAAGACTGATGAGGAAATGACCACTGTGTTTATTTGGCCAAATTTGAGATTCATAATTGGACCATGAACTTTTGCGAGTTGAGCTAGTGATTTGTGAGGTTGGTCACCGAGCAAATGAAGGTTTCCAATAATAGGCAAAGGAAATGGACCTGGTGCAAGTCTTTTAGAGCTTTTGTTTCTTCTAAGTGACATGAGTTCACGCACCAAAATCCAGGCGAATGACAGTCCGAGCAAAATGGATACATAGTCCATTTTTCTTTCTTACTATAAATTTCTTGGCTTATGAACTAGAGATTTGGAGCTGCTTATCTTTTTATACTGGAGTCTTTGAGGTCTTGTCGAAAATAGTCATATATATGGAAGTGGGCAAGTTTTTCATTTTTTCCATGTGTATGTACGTTCAAGAAGAAAGGTTTGAAAAAGCTACGTGCATTTTCCTTGCTACGTATGAATTATTAATGCACTGGACTTGATTTACACGTGTGATGGATGGATGCAATTCACTCACGCATCTTAGATTCGAGTCGGCAAAATTTCTAGTGGGAAGCGTTTCCCTCTTAAATGGATTATGCACGATATGATCTTGTATTAGTCGGATCAGTGGATTATGAATATTAAATGACTCTATAAAAAAAAAAGTTGAAGTACAAAGAATATTAATTCATGCTTGATATTTTTATCAAATCAATTTATCAGTTACATGATAAATATTTATATGAATATATTTTACATTTATTAGTTTGATGCAAACTAAACTGCACACTACGGATATGAATAAAGTCCCATTTGATAGTATGGGCTAATCTATTTTATTTGAAGTCCAAAATTCTTTGACAGTGTTTTGATGGGAAACGGTTGGTGGTTTTCTTATCACGTGAAGCGCCATCAGAGGTTCAGATGAATCATGTCAGCAAAGATAGAGATAGATTTAGGCACTGCACATGGCTGGATAAAAAAAAGTACGATGGCTTGGAAGTCAAATATACTCAAATGTGGGGTTGAGTGCCGGTGTTTTAAATGCTGTGGGCGCAAGGCTAGACGTTTTACATATGCCTCAGTGAGGCGTAAGCCCCGAGACACGGGACGTAAGCCTCATTGGTATTGAATTTTTAATATTTTATAAAATAATATAATGACAGTAAATATTTATAAACATGTAAAATTGCATAAAAATAAAGAAAACTATATATATATATATATATATATATATATATATATATATATATATATAAGTGTGTGTGTGTGTGTGTGTGTGTGTGTGTGTGCTGCATCCCCACAAAAAACTAGTCAAACAATCTATTATACGCTACTTACAAGCAATGTTTTAAAAGGCGGAGGCGTGAGGCGTAAGCCTAGAGGAGAGGGGGCGTAAACCCCATGGATCTTTAAAAATTTTAATTTATAAATTAATAAAATAGCATAATAAAATAAAAAAATATAAAATATAAATTAAAAGTTAAAAACTAAAAGAAAATTAAAGGAACTCATAGAAAAATAATATCTAGCATGATTCTTAAGTATAACTAATGCATACAAATCACGTATAACGTCTTTAACTTTCAAATAATTAAAAACTTATAATTTCTTCAAAAAAAAAAATGATCCAACTCCATATTTTACCTTCCTAAAAGTAAATAATTAATAAAATCTTATTAGTATGATAATTAAAATATTACTCCTTCATGAATAAATATAAATTAGTTTAAGATATCAAATTAATAAAAGTGTATAATAAGGAAGGATAAATGAACTAAGACACGATCAATAACAAGTGAAGATATAAATTCGCAATACTATGTCTCATTATTAAAGTTACGCTCAATCTTCATATTTTTATCGATGAATAGAACTTTTATCATTAATTTGTTAAAGAATTTTGAAGGTCAACGATATTAATTAGGAAATTCGATACGTGATTTGCGTTAGAACTATTAGGCGAGCCCCGAGCGTTGGGCGTTAGACGTATTTAGGGCGCACGGTCGGGCGCTTGGGGCGTAAGCCTCACAGAACTAAGCCCCATACATGAGTCCCAGGGCGTTTTACAAGTGCCCCGCTCAGGAGCGAGCCCTGTGCGAGTCCCAGAAAAGCCTTTTAAAACACTATTGAGTGCTAGCTTCCACACCCCAATCCCCACACCCTCAACCCCATTCCCCCACCCACCCCTACCCCCAACCACCAGTCGCACTCTACTCCCCGCCCCACCCTACCTCTCCAACCCTTATTCCCGGCTTTTAGACTCCCACGTACCACCTTCCCCGCCCTTACCCATTTTGTCTCCTATATAATGTTTGCTTAGATTATATATTTTTCAAAAAATAATTTTGTTGTCTAATCAAACACCAAAAAATAAATTAAAATATTACTTATTTTCCAACAAATATTTTCCAAACACACCCTAAATATGAGATATTACATAACCAAGCAATATTGGTGGCCTGGCCAATTCTCAGTCATCACAATCGCTATTAGTATTAAATCTACATCCTACCCTATCTTGATCGACATTTATAAAGGCGGACAATTGTTTTAGTTGGATTTTTCAATAATTTCAAAACATTACTACTTATGAAAAATTTGTCACTTACAAAACAAATACAAGTTGAATGCTTAGAGCAACTCCAACCTTGTCCCCAAAATGGGGATTTTCTCATTTTTGGGGACAAAAATGGGAAAATTTCACTCCAACCCTCCCCCATTTTTATCCCCAAAATGGGGAGTGAATAGTGTCTCCCCAAATTTGGGGACACACTATTCATCTCCCCATTTACTATTCTCTATTAAAATATTATTATTTTTATTATTTAATCTTTTAATTTATCTTTTTATATATACTTAATTATGTTTATATAATATATTTACCTAATTAATTTTTCATCTTAACTTTGACGTATAATTTTGAAAAATTAATTATTTAGCTGACGACATATATCCAAAGTGGTCAACCCTTGTGCAAACTATTCGTGAGCCACGTTCGGCAAAGAAGAAATATTTTGCGATGAAACAAGAATCATGTCGAAAAGATGTTGAACGTGCATTCGGAATATTGCAACAACGTTTTGCAATTGTTGTAGGACCGTCACGTTTTTTGGCAAAAAGAAGTGCTACATAATATAATGACTACATGTATTATACTGCACAACATGATAATCGAGAATGAGCGTGATCTTAATGCACCAATTCAAGATGATTTGGAAGGTCCACCTCCAACAGTAGAAATGGCAGTAGATGAAAATCAACGATTTCAAAATTTTTTAGCTCGACATAGAAGAATTAAGGACAAAGATGCTCATTTTGTACTTCGTAATGCATTAATAGATCATTTATGGGAGAATACTAGAGGTTGAAGTTGAATATTTATGTAGTATTTCGAATGAATTTTATCGTTATGTAATATGTATTTAATTAATCTTGTATCACAATGATTTCACTTTTATTTGAATTTTTAGTTAATCTATAATAATTTCTTACAAATTATATTATTTAAAATTTTATGGAATTTGTTTAATGGAAATTACAAATTAATGAAAATAAAAGATGGAATTTGTTTAATGAAAATTAAAAAATAAAATTAAAATGAAATATAATAATATAATATAGAAGAGAGAGAAGAATATAAAAAAAATATTCTCTTTTGGGGGAAAAATGGAGGAATGGTTGGAGTAAATTGTCCCCAAAATAGGGAAATTCCCATTTTGGTGACCAAAATAGGGGTAAAGTTGGAGATGCCCTTAGGTCCGGCCAAAACATGCTAAGATTGAGACGTACGGGGGCGTCACTACTGTCTCATAACTCACATGCACGCATTGAAAGCAAAGTAAAATTTTGTATTTTTAAACTTTTTTTAAACTTTTTTTAAACTTCTACCATTTTATGTGAAGAAGCCATCAAAGAACATTGAAAAATTTTCTGCTTTGTATTTGTTGATGAAAGGAGTGACCCTTGATAACTGATAAGTTATGTGCCTTTTTGTATTTTGATGATCTAACAAACTTTATGATAAGAATCAGATTGGGAACCTGTTACACATCCTCAACGTGCTCAAGAACAACAAGTCTCAAGTCTGCCACAAGTTCCAACAACTAGAGTCAAAGAGACGATAGAGGGAACAAATGGACATCAGTTCCCTTGCTGACAGTACAAGTCAACTCGCCACAGTTGTAAAGTCGCTGCACTGTTTTCTCTACACACACGCAATGGTGCAAACAATGCATCTGTTACTTTATGAAGCATGCCTTGTACGAGATAATTGCTTGCATCGTCCAAGTGACATCACTTGTATATTATCAACATGAAGCAAGGAAAAAACACACACTTGAATAATTCAAAAACGATTAAGCTTCTCTCTCAAGTGTGCTTCCATTTTGGAAGTGACTTCAAGACTTCAAGAACGAAGGACAACAGAACAAAGGACCAATTTCCAACACTGTGTTACCATATGTCCTTAGTTGTGTTGTACCTTTGTTAGAGTGATCTATTTGTAATTCCTACTTAGATTAGCTAGAAGCATTGTATATGAAACCATTTGTAAAACCATAAATCTTGCGTTTGTGTCTTGGCTAGAGTTATTCGAGTTGTGAGATTTATAATAGAGTTATTACAAAGAGGCTTGTAATAGAGTTATTACAAGTGAGTGAGGGATTAAGAGTTTAATTCCTAGTTTACAATAGTTTGTAATATGAAGTTTGCTCAGTAGTGATGTTAAAATCCTACGAGTATAGGTCGTGGTTTTTGTATGGCCCCGTAAAATTTTCCTAATGATTTAAGATTTTAAAATGCACCAACAGTATTTGGGAATAACGTATTCAAGTATTAAAGGAGATGTGATAGAACCACATCATTTTGAAATAAAAATATATGTTGTGTGTTGGAACATATTAAGGAGTTTTGTGAATGAGAAGAATTTGTGTGTAAAAACTTGAATACATTAAATGGAAAGAATGCTATTATGTAAACATGGTTTCATACTTATATGAAGGTTTGGAAGTCAATTCGGGTCTATATCATAGCAAGGTATCAATTGAGGGTGAGTAGAGAACAAGAAATGGAAAAGAAAATAACTAGGAGCGTGCTACGGACAGTGCAACGCGCGGATTGTGGCACGCCAGCCCTCTCAACAACTTTGAAAACCAGTGAAGTATAGGCATTTGGCGCTGGCACTGGCACGCTACTCCCACCTGAAGATTTTCCCTTAAGTACTCACCTTGGGGGTTCATTTCCCCCATTTCACTTGGACGGATTTGGGGAGCTCTTCTCCACTCTCTTAAGACCACCAACTCTTCTCATCTTCAAGGCAAGCAATCCCCATTATATTGGTGTGAAATTCTATCATTTTTACACTAGTATTGATGAAATCTACACTTAAAATACATAGATCTTCAAGAAATTTCTTCAAGAACTTAAAGGAGGGTTTTGTAAGATTTTTTCCAAAAGGTAATCCTACACCCTTAGACTTACATGTATGGATATATTATTGGAATATGAGTATTAATTAAGTATTGGAACATATGGTACGGTAGTTGGAAGCCATAAGTTCCCAATTTTAATACATAACCATTGTAGAGATTGAAATGTGGTTATTTGATAGATATTTGTTGGTTGGGTGTGGATGGATGGTCATGTATGTGATGTTGGAAGTTATGAATTGTTTAAGAGTGATGGTGGGATAAATTGTTGGTAAATGGTAGTAGTTGGATGAACTAATTCTATGGTTAAGAGGTGTAGAGATTCATGCCTACTAGGTGTTTGATAAAATGCCTAAATAGCCTAAATTATGAAATTTTTTACTAATATTGGTCCCATTGGATGTTGCTATTGTAGATTGAAGTTGCTTAGTGTAGTGTATCATTGTAATATCATTAAGGGGCAAACTTGAGGTATGTTGGCTAAACTTTCTCTCTTAGAATTGAATTCCATGATGTTCCTGTAAGTTTCAAGTATGGTAAGCTCAAGTTTCTTATTCTCATGTTTTGAGTTGTTTCCAATAAATTCGATTGTATCGAATAAGTAAAGTGTCGAGAATTATGTATTCAAAACGTGTTCTGAATGTTCCTATCACATTATGTTATCCTTAGGGAATGTGTTCAAGAATGATATGTGTATTAAAATGCTATGTCTTTGAGTCATGTTTCAAATGAAGGTTATGATGCCAAATTGTGTGAGAAAATTTCAATATGCTTAAGACTCTTAATTGCCCATATGTGTACCTAAAGTCTTGATTGGAAATGTCTTATTGTTGATAATCTATAATAATGGTTGGAAGTAAAATAAGTGAATTGGGGATATAAAGTGTGGCCAACGTGCCAAGAGTGAAAGTTATACTTGTGGGCAATGGTGCCAATGAAATGAAATTATGTGAGAAAGGTTATGAAATGGGATTTGATTCAACTATTCCAAATTGACTTCGAAAATAGAATTGCCTAAGAGCTTATGAACTCAAGTGATGTTCATATGTGGCTATTTTAACTAATGCTATGCTTTGTAAATAGTTTCAATGTGTTTTGCGTTCTTACATATTCGTGAGTGGAAATTGTGTATTGCCCTTTTTGGAGAAAAGTATTTCAAGAATAAATAGTGTGTTACTTGTTGATGATTTTAACTTGCGCATCAATTGCCAATTAGTTTACTCCATTCTCGGAAAGAAATCTATGGTGCTTAAATTGTTCATTTCTAATGAACTTAAAGTTGTGATTTCCAGAATATTATATATGTTGATATTTATGATGATGATACATGAGAGGGAAGAAATGAAAGTGTAGAATATCAAATATGGCCACCGTGCCTTGAATAAAGAATCTTGTGAATGGCCAAAAGAGCCAAGAGAATATTGTTGTTGTTATTGGTTGAAATTAATAGTGGAGATTCATACAATGCGAAAGATGATGAGGTAAATACATTTGAACCTATGTTACCTTTGTGTGCAAAAATAATAATAATACTTTTTTGGGAGCATCGATAGTCACCAAGGAAGGGTAGGTTGAAATAACCTAACCCCGAAACTACACGTGCCAGTGTAGGAGTGGATTATGATTATTTCCCTTATTTGGGATGAGATTGATGTGATAAAGATTATTCCCCTTATTTGGGATGAGATTGATTTGATAAAAATTATTCCCCTTATTTGGAATGAGATTGATGTGATAAAAATTATTCCCCTTATTTGGGATGAGATTGATGTGATAAAAATTATTCCCCTTATCTGGGATGAGATAGATGCGATAAAATTATTTCCCTTAATTGGGATGAAATGATTGATAGAAATGGATGATGTCTCGGAGGAGATGACCTAGCTGATCGGGTCGTGATCGGACATCATGCCGCACACATGGTGGTGATTGTGCTGGAAATTGTAATTGAAATTGTGAGTTTGGTTGATGTCTTCAAATAAGACGGCCTAGCCGATCGGGTCGTGATCGGACTCCGTGCTAGATTCACGGCGGTATATTTGCACAGAGATTGTGATTGTGCTTGAGATTGTGATTGTGGTTGATGTCTTCAAATAAAATAGACTAGCCGATCGGGTCGTGATCGGACTCCGTGCTAAAAGTACGGTGGTATTGGTATTGAGACTGGTTGTGGTTGATGTCTCTAATGAGATGGCCTAGCCGATCGGGTCATGGTCGGACTCCGTACTAAAAGTACGGTGGTATTGGTATTGTGAATAGTGGTATTGGGAATAGTGGTACATCAGTGCTAAAGATCTCCCAACCAAAATTGTATAAGAAGTTCGTATTTTGAAAATTATTATGTTTTAATTGGACATTTGGATATTGTTGATTGTGGCTTACTGTTTATATGGTTTTCCTTTTCTTACATTGGCATTCTATTTTGAAAGAGAACTTTTAGCTATATATACTAGTACTATTCGACGGTACTAACGTCCCTTTTACCGAGGGCGCTGCATCTTTAATGGATGCAGGTGGTTCTACAGCAGGCGACATTGATCAGTGATAGCGGTACACTCTCTTCAGCTGACTTGGTGAGCCCCACTTCATTTCGGGGCCATGTATCTTTTGTTTCTTATGTACTTTGTGGTTGAGGTATAGCCGGGGCCTTGTTGCTGGCTTTTTCATATTTCTCTTCTGTTGTACTTAGAGGCTCCGTAGACAGGTTGTGGGTGGTATTTGATGTGGGGAATTGAATTAGAAATGTTGGTATTTGGAAATTATGTTTTTTATTAATTCTATAAACTCATATTATTTTGGAAGTTATAAATGAAGCTGCTAATCGAAATAAAATGGGAGTTGTTAATGAAATCTTTTCAATGTTTGATTAATGGAGAACATCTCCTCTTTATTCATGGATGAGTTTTGGTAGAAGGAAATCTAATAGGCTTGCTCGACCGGGTTCACTCGGTTGAGCGCCGATTGCGCTCCCCGAGTTTGGGGCATGACAAACTTGGTATCAGAGCATAAGGTTTTAAAGTGTCCTAGGATGTCTCGGAGCTGTGTCTAGTAGAATCCTTCTTATCGGTGCATTGTCAACCATATTTATAATGAGGAGGCTACTTGGACATTTAGGAATTTCACACTTCCTTGGTATTCCAGATCGTGCGGTAAAGCACAAAATAGGAAGCTAAATTCCTCGTCATGTCTTATTTTTCATATGAGTAACCCACGGGTTCGAGGCAACGAAGAGGAAATGAAAGAACGAGTTACTAGGGGAAGTGTCCTTGTTCCTATTAATGTCACCGTACCACCAGATTATGTGGTGAGAGCACCTAAGATATGAAAGAGGATTATTGGCATCAAAAAGCCGGAATGTTTGATATGAAAGAAGATCCACTCGAGTTTATGTTGGATGTTTCTTGAAATATGTTATGGTTGTTGAAAAAGGGGGCACAAGAAGAACAAATGCCCTTAGGTTAGGTACACCCATCCCGGTTTGCCCGATATGATGGCGGGAATATTTTGCACCATGTTGTGAGTATGCTCAGAAGCGTGTTAGGGGTGGTAGATTTGGGGCAATTCCAAAAGTCCATACAATGAGGTATGTTTTGGATGTGGAGTCGAGGGGCATCAGTTAAGGCACTGCCCCATCAATCTAAAGTTACCAAGTAAGTCACTCCTTAGTATATCATTCTGAGCACCACATACTATTCCTTGTTGTATATGTATATCTATATCGAGAACCTGCATAAGTATGGTCTTAACGAGAATATGATTCACAAAATATTGCATGTACTTACTTTTTGAACGAGACGCATTATTCATGAAGCCACTCTATCATAAATTCTCTTATTTACAACCTCTTGTGAAATTGAGCTCTATAAGTATTTCCATGAATTGAGTTATAACCCTAGGCTAATACTTCCCACTTGCTTTCCTAAATTCTCAATAAGGGACTATACCCGATGAATTTCTTACAGGACCTTTTGATTCAAATGGATAACATCTGCTCACTTGTGCTTATGCATGCACAGTCATAAAGTTTACCTATGTGGTATCAAATCTAATGTAAAGCAGCCTAGTATTGAGATCCTTCTTGAGCCAATCTTTTTCTCTCCGGTGTATGTGGCTCCTATGGTTTGAATAATCACTTTACTCCTTTGTGAATATTATCATGAATCCTTTTCATTGTCTAATAACACGAGAGCATATCTCAGCACCTATCATATGTGTACCAGTCAACTGAAAGGGGTCACTTGTCCGCATAGAAGTTTCTGAGAAATTTGAGATTTTCACAAATTCGTCATAGGAAGATCTTTTTGTTTGCCCATATCAGTATGACTTTCATGTCCACCTGGATCATGTCTCTCATATGTCACATGTCTAAAAGGACTCACTTATTTTACATCTCCGGATCATGTACATGTTTCCACGTTATCAATGCGTACTAGGCAACTCTATGCCTCATTTGTCGAATTTATGATGTCATCACAATGATTAACCATGTCAGCACTATTAGTAGTAACCTATGGGGATTGAAGATTCAAACATGTCAAAGAAGAAGCATCATCCCATGATCAAATATATTGGATAGGAAGTTTTATGGTAATATTCAAGCAAGCTCATCTTAGAGCAATTGTTGGAGGTCGCCAAAGGTTTAGTTTGGGCATTCGGCGTAGGGATGTAGGGTTGAAGAAAGTGAATGGGTTATTCTCAAGATTTACTCTATGAATATATTGGGTGAATTGTTAAGGAAGGTAAAGTATGTGTAGTCATATTAGGCCTTATGAAATCTTGAAAAAAAAATGGCGAACTATGAGTATGATAATTCCCCATCATTATCCTCTATGTACCCGGTGTTTCATGTATCTATGTCTAAGAAGGTAGTTGAAAATCTTTTGTCTATCGTTCCGGTGAAATCTAGTGAAGGTGAAGTTATTGGATAATTGGCCTATGAGAGGTACTTAATTTTCGTCCTTATTAGATAAGTTCAGAACTTGAGATTGCCTCCGTCGTGCGTTATGGTGAAGTATGTGAGTTGAGGAGGCCACCTTAAAAGTGTTAAGGAAAGAAAATGTTCTCAGAAAACTTATGAAGAACCTGGCAATCTGAAGACTTATGAAATGAAGAAGAAGAAGGAACATGAAAGAAGAGAGCCCAAAAAGGAGAAGAACCTGGTCCTCAAGGCTGACAACAGTGACTCAAGTGGTGAGGATGCTGACATGGCCTACCTCACGAAGCGATTTCAGAAAATGGTAATGGAGGCATTCCAAAAAGGGGTAGCTCCAGCAAACCAAGAGGTTATGACTTATGTCATAAATGTGGGAAGCCAGGACATTTTATCAAAGACTGTTCTCTCCTCAAGCAAGACCAGTACAAGCACAACACTGACAAAGCAGCCAAGAGGAACCCGGTTCCTGATAAGAGATTCAAGAGAAAAGATGCCGCTGACAATGTTGTAAAACAAACTCTTACTGCATGGGGTGATTCTTCCAGTGAATCCGGGGAAGACGATGAACAAGGTGACACCTCCATAATGGCAGTTGAAAGCGAAGCAGCTAAATATGACTCTATCTTTGCCCTGATGGCAAAATCTGACGATGATGATAAGGTAAACTTTCTAGGCATTCAAAGAAATTTAAAGTCTTACTCTCAAAGGAAGCTTCTATCCTTGGCCAATGTTTTAATTGATGCTTATCATAATCTTATAAATGATAAAAATTTGTTAACTGTAGAACTAGGAGAGGTAGAACATGATTGAAATGATCTGGTAGTTGTAGTGGTTGACCTAAAAGAAACCATTGAGGTTCTAAAGAGAGAAAAAGATGTTCTAACTGAAAGAATTGAAACAATAGAGCATGAGAGAGATGACATGTTGGTAGTAGTTCTAGATCTAAAAGAAACAATTGAGGAATTAAAAAAGGGAAAGAGTTTTTGGAACATCCAAAAAGGAAAGGAAGTTATGAGTGAGGCACACATTAAGCTTGAAAATGAACTCAAATTGGTGAAATCTAGTATGTATGCTTGATGACATCCACAACACACCTCAATAAGGGGTGTCAGGAGTATATATTTGAAGCAAGTGAATGTACTACCTAAATTGCACTTCCACAACAAAGTTTTGATTTCTACTTCTACTATAACTCTAATGATTGTAAGCTAAGGTAAATAAACTAGAGATGAATGTTTTTGATGTTTTTCCAAATAGTTTAAAGGCCTAGGGCTGTGACCATAACCTAGGTATTTTCCTAATGGGATAAAGACGTTAATACTTGTTTTGTTGATTGTGGTGTATTATAGCTCTTAACTCTACGTTACCCACTCAATACCTCTCGGTCAGAGAGTGATTTTGCCCAATTTGACTTTCTCAAGTCCAAATGGGCATCAAACAAAATAGTTGATATGAGCTCAAGTCGGGTTCTTACTATCTCTAGTTTGAACCCTTCAATTAGGCTAATCAATCTCTCAGTTAACCCAATTCCTTGTTAGCCAAGTTATCCTAGACTAGGTCTCTCTTTCTCAAGTAGAGACTAAGTCAAATAGGCATGAATCAATATTTTCAACCATTAATTCTAAAATTGAAGCATGAACTAAGCTAAATAATCAACATCCAATCATAAACAAACATTAAATTAATCACCAATAAGGTTTACACACTAGGATTGGGTCACAACCCTAGTGAAAATCTAGCTACTCATAATGGGTATTGAAGAGAATAAAGAAGAAAAGATAATTAAACTCATAATGAAAGATTAAAATGATGAAATCTAATGTTAATACACCAAAATATTGTAAAACTTCCTAAAGTAGTAAAAAGAAACGGCTACATAAGCTTTTAATGTTAAAACTTGACCTAATTTTGTGAAACTTGTCTATTTATACAGGGCAAAAAATCGCGGACAAAAATGCCCATCTGGAGGTTTTGCGGCCGCACAATTCCATGTGTGGTCCACAGATTTCTTCAGTTGGCAAGAAGGTGAGTTATGCGGCCGCACATTTCTGAACTGCGGCCGCGATGCAACTTTTGCAGCCGCACAATTCTTGTGCAGTCCGCACTTCACAAAGTCTCCAGGACATATTCTTTTTGCATATTTTCCGAACTTTGCATCTTTGTCAGTAAAAGCCCAGTTCTGCGGTCGCACATTGCTAAAAGTCCTGTTGAGTTTTTCTTCTTGGTTTGCGGCCGTAGATGGAATACTGTGGTCCGCAATTTCTTCTACGGCCACATAATTCCTTCTGCGGACCGTACATTTGTGCTTCTGCGCCCTTTATTGCCTTGTGCTTCGGAACACTCCTTTTTGAGTCATATTTCATCTCGGGAGACCAAACTTCCAACATTCCTGCAATTTGCACACTTTCATTAGTTTCGGGAACACAATTCAATACTTTCGGAACAAAATAAAAGCTAATAGGTGCTAATAAGCAGTCAACATCCCCACTTATTAACTCCCCCAAACTTAAGTCTTTGATTGTCCTCAAGCAAATCAATTAGTTCCCACCTCCAAAAGTTAAGGGTCGTTTCAGCAAGTCAAAGGTGAGCAATCCACACATCAGTTGGGACCAACAATTACCCACACTACTCATGCATTATCAACAAGGCGACAAGTTAAAAATTCATGCACATATAGTTCTAATGTGACAATTGAGATTCAAGAATTGACTTTACTCATCAAGGACCCTTGCTCTATCATGTAGGCCATAGTAGACTCCAAACTCTTCCTCCTCTACTTTCCATTTTCCAAGCTCACTTAAAAAATTTAGCACTCAATCTAATTATTTATGAAAGGTTCACTCATCTCTCTCAAAATAATATCACAAGTACGGGTTCAAGTACCATAGGCTTGCCCCTCATGTAGATCGCCACTAATGTAAGCTCACTCAGTTTGAAATCAAGTAGGACTTCTTTCGGGATGTAATGGAGGCTTTTTGGTTAGGGTAGGATACCGTATGGGTAAGTGGTTACACCTTTCCTTAATCACCCCATCTTTCATTTCTCGGCTCACACTTTGCTGATTCCTCGGAAGTGCTATGAGATGAGGATGGCTCGTCCCTGAGTTGGTATCTCCCTTGCATCCTTGACTGTATGGCCACCTGCTCCTGAACAGAGGCTGAGTTACCCTCTGATTCTTCCCTAGACGGGACATATGAGTTCGTCTTGGAGAGATATGCACCTGTCCCTATGCCGACTGTAGCTTTCTTTGTAATTTTCTTTTGTTGGCCAAGGGGTAGGGCACTCTTGCATCGACCCCGAGAAGGTTCACCTCTTCCTTTAGATGTGTCGCTGCGTCATCTAGATTGAACCATTGTCTGTATCAAGAAAAGGCGATTGTTAGTTGCAATTAAATGTTTAGACATACACAGGAGATATGCAAGTAATCTATAAACCAGAAGACACAGTGAGGGTACACAGTTAAAACATGCTTATAGGGAAATGATCTGCGGTCCGCACAATGTTTCTCGCGACCATAGATGAGGACTTGCGGACCACACAAATTTGTTGTGCGGCCGCAAAAGTGAAGTACGGTCCGCATAATTTCACTTGAGGCCGCACCTTTGAAACCCAAAAGATGCCAACTCTACGATGACAGAGAAATGGCTGACATGCGGCCACAACATGATTTCTGTGGTCCGCACAATTAGACATGCGACCGCTGTTGATACCCAATTTTGCCCTCATATTTTCTCAAAATATATATATACTTTCAAAACATCATGTTTACATCATTATTTAGTTTACAAATCTAAAAAATCATTTTTCTATAATTTCCTATAATTTTTAAAGCTTTAAAATTGATTTTTCTATATTTAAATTGCTTGAATATTTATTAATTACTCTTTCAAATTATTTTATGATGACTTAAATACTTAAAGTTATTATTTTTGCATCTATACTACATGTTTCAAATATTTTACTTCATTTTATGTAATTACATTAATATTTTTAAGCTATTTGCGCAATTTTGCAGTAATAGCCTATATCTGTACAGAAATGCTCTTTATTTATATTAGTTGTGTCAAAATAGAATTTTATATTTTTATAATACAAAGTTATTATTTTTAATCATTTTAGTGCATAAATAATATTTTTATTTATTTATCAATCATTTTTTATAAATTATTTTGATAAAGTTTGAGTATTTAAATAATAGCCCAATTTTAACCAATTTTCGGACCAGAATTAGCCCAATTAACCCAAGCCTAAAACCAAACCACCTTTTTAAAAATAACCACGGTAACCCGTTTAAATGACCCGTCCAACCCCATTCTTTCATCTTGGCCGTTGATCTCAAATTATCAAGGACCCCTAATAAACTAACCCCTTCTCTTAAATCCGACCCTCTAATCCTAGAGACCCATTGTCTCTACACAGTCGCCCTCAAGACGCTCCTCCTCCCACCAGAAAACCCTAATCGCCGCCTTCTCCAAATCTTTTCCTAATCCCGTCGATAATGGGATTCTCCCATCATTCACTTACCATACTAGTGTTTCTCCGCTACTGGGTGTTTCTCCATGGTATTACTTAGTACTTACCTAAACATTGCAAGTACTATCTCTCCGATTCTACCCATTCACTTCAACCGTTTGAATCTGGATAATATCTAGTCCATATACATCAAGACCATGGCTATATGGGTCCGATTAGCCAAGATTTTCGGCCAATCTTTGATTTCTGTCAACTAGGGTTTACCTTTTTTTCCCTAATCTGATTTTTATTGATTCTGCATGTTAATGCTTCCTTATTTATGTTTGATTTTATAGTTTTCCTTGTTTACTTGTTCGATTTCTGTCACTATATAAACCCCTCCCCATTCCCCATTGAAAAAGACCGAATTGATAATCTCACTAAAATTTGAAGCTTTGCTCGGTTAATTCCTTCATTATCCTGTTCTGTGTTTTGTGTTGGCCGGCTGAAAGCCAAGTCCACTGAGAGTCTACTGTTCGAACTTTCTCTTGGTGTGAGCATTGCCTGAGGTTCTTTCGAAGCTCTTGGGAACTTTGACGCATCGAGGTTTCTGGGTTCTTGTGGATCTTTTGTTCTTTATTGTTGTCCGTTTAACTGGTAAGCCACTTGACCTTTGCAATTTCATCCATATGTGTCTTTGATTTACATGTGTTCTCACCTCTGAAATCCATGGCTTAATATGTTTTCTGGATTACGATTGTGCACGATTCTGTTAATTCTACTTTGTTCTAAGTCTCTTTAGCATTTAACTTCCTCCTAATGCTGCTAGTTCTGAGATTGCCTAAGTCTAACTTGGATAATCTGTCCCTCTTAAGTTCGTCTAGCTAGTGTATTGGTGCCTGAATGTTCCCTAAAACATGCTTATTTGCTTTGTACTTAATATTTATAATGAATGCTTCACACTTGTGCTAGAACTTCCTGTGTTAATTATGACATGTTCCCCTGCTATTGTGTCACTCAGCATGATCCCCATATCCCATTAGTGATTGACTGAGATCTTAACAGTTACCTCAACTTGTTTTCCCTGCCCTGTTTGGACTATTTTGTTTTATGGCATAACTTAGATCTTCTTTAGTTAATTAGTCTATTGTGTCAATCCCAGAATCCCTACATGTGCTATTTGGTATGAAATTGCTATCTCACACTGCTCTGAATCTCTATAATCTTTGTCTTGCATGTACAATGTATTCCAATTTGTATTAAGACCATTCTCTATAATCTTGCTTCTGTGCTAATATGTTCCCCAGCATGTCTATGGTTCACGACATGGTTCATCTGATATCTTGTTCTTTCAGTGATTATTTGGCTTGTCACAATGTGCATCCCCCATCATGTCTAAATACTGATTAGCATGACACTAGGATGTATATTTAACACAATGTCATAGGTTTTAACTTGTTTGTATTGTGCATCTGTGACTGCAAACTTGTTTCTCCCCTGATCCTTCCCACATGTGGTTTTGTCATAATATGTGCTCCCTATCATGTCTCAATGCAGCCATGTTTCCTGATGAGAGTTAATATGTCTATCTTATGATACTAGGATGCATACTTAGCTTAATTTGGACAGTTTAGGTCTCAACTGGTTTAGTATCATGCTTCTGTACATGATAATATCTGTATACCCATGCAAACCTGTTTCTTCCCCAACTCTTTCAAAATGTGGCTGTCTATGTGATACTTTTTAATGTATGAAAATCCTACTGAACCTACTGGCCTTCTTGATTAGTTGCTCTGTATGCTTAACTTGGCTATGTCTACTTTAGGTTATAAGTGTACCCTCAGTTCTGTCCCTCAACCATTGTCCATTCTCCTCATTTGCTACTCATGCTATTCTGAACTTCTTATTCTTAGCCGGCTGAAAGCCAAGGCTACCTAGGCTTTACTGATGACCTTCTAGTATGCGAACTGCTCGGGGTACATTTGAGGCCCTTGTGAACTCTGATACACTAGGATTTGGGTCCTTAGTCATTCCCTGAAACTTAAACTACCCCCATTCAACCCCTTTCTTCCTATTATCTGTTGTACATCTAAGTCGGTTGGTTTAAATTATGCAATGCTTGGCAATATGGTTGTATGAATTGACTTTGGGCTCCTCTATGGATTCTGGGGTTGTGTTGATGAATACAACTCATTGTTAGAAGTCTGGGTATGCTGTGTGAGAATTGCTGAAGGCCCAGACAGTGCTGGGTATTTCATTTGGGCATGCTGTGGGCCTATTGTCATTATTTGTATAACATTTGTATCTTACTCATTAATGGGCCTGTAATAACTTTGTATAAACGATTGGGGTGTTAGTAAAGTGGTGAATGGGTAAATTTCTAATATTTGCATACCAAATGGGTAGATAATATGCCTATAGGACTCAATGATTTACTTGTTATATATATGCTATTCCATCACTATGTGCACTATAGAAATCATGCCATTAGGGGAAACACACACACACACACACACGGGGTCTGTTAGCAAACATGAATTCAAAGTGCTGCAATTATGCTTACTGCTACGTGCTACTAGAAAACCTGCCTATAGGAATAAATGTCATTGATTTCAAATCATTTCAGCATATTCATTAGAAATCATGCCTATAGGATTTTGATCACCTCATTTGCTATTATCTTGTACTGTTCACTAGAAACCATGCCTATAGGAGTTTAATCATCTCATTAGTTACTGCATCGCAATGTTCACCTAGAAAACATGTCTATAGGGTTGAGTGTAATGATAAAATCAGCTCTTAGTGCTAAACATTAGAGATCCTGTCTATAGGACAACATTGTTTCGTCTTAATAAGAGTAAATGATGCACCTCTTAATATGGTTTATTATGCACTTCTGGGATCTTCCCAATGGTCCTTTCATTATTCCTTACTGCACGAGTCACCTAGACACAACAAGCCTATATCTCCGGAGATCTACAATTTCATTAATCAACATGCAAATCGTATAATCCTGTCTATGAGCAACGCTTGGCCTTTGAAACTGTTTGCAAGCCCTGATGCCTTGTCACGTAGAAATCATGTCTATAGGGATTTAAGTTTCTTAATTCTAAATTGCTTAACATGAAGTTTGTTTTGTGTGCATTTGTTGCTTAAGTGTGGAGGCAAACTTCATACTTAACTGCCTATATGTGAAGTCCAATGTGGTTTTTGCATGTCGCCAAGTTTTGACATTTCTGAGCAGCCTAAGTGAGGTCTAGAACCACCAAAATAGAGGTCCAATACCTCCTAGACCATAGGTATGGGACGGGTAGTGCATGCATAGGGTACGACTTAGAATTGAATTAGAACGCTTTTAGGTAACCATTTTAACATAGCAATCGGGTAGCAGAAAATGATAGTCTGTGTCCGTTGGATAATATGAGTAACACTCTATCTCAAGGGAGTTATGAAATATTATTTATGTTACACGGGGTGATCCTTTAGGCTAAAAAACTTAGGACGCCCCTTTCCTTTCTTTTCTATTAGAATGAAAAAATAGCTGTACCTCCCTATTTAAGATCTCTTTATAATAAATTTCTTAGATTTTGTACTCTCTTTGCTTACTTAATCACATAGACTAATCCATATAATTTAACTTTGGCCGGGACCCACAGTTGTGGACCTCGAGGAGTGCCTAACACCTTCTCTTTGAGGTAACTTGAGCCCTTACCCGATCTTTGATGGCGTTGACTAGTTAAAACAGAGTTATTTGCAAATAGGTGCCCTAACGCACCTTAAAAATCATTAGGTGGCGACTCTCCTCTTTTAATACCTCCTTAAAAGAGTTGTCACATGTCGAAGCCCGATTTTACGAGAAAACAGGGAGCAACAGCATGGCGACTCTGCTGGGGATTTACACTTAGGCTCTTACCATATCGAATTTGGCTTATATGGATTAGTCTTCTTTAATATAAATATACTTCCCTTTTCCGTTTTTATTTGACTACATGCACATCCCTCTCCTATTTTCCTTTTATTTGTTTAAATTCATTGTAATATGCACATCTCTTCCGTGCTCCACCTTCCTTTGCTTAGATTGGTTATAACATGCATATCCTTTTCCTATTCACTTTTATTTGCTCTAAACTGCTCTTCATTTGTTTAAAGATTGCTACATCATGTCTCTCCCGTCCCTACTTAATTGTTTTCTTTATTGCATTCTCGCATATATTCCACGGATTAACTTTTTCCTCTGTCTTTCTTTTATGTTTTTCATTTTTTACCTTAATACTGTATTTACCGCTCTTTTTACATATTTATCATGCAAATATTTGGCAATGTGTTATTATCTCTGCATAAAGCATGCTCCACATCATACTCCACTCGTTCCAATTATCAACATAACGGTGCTTGATGAGTGTCCGCGCTCTTCCAAAATTACCCTTTTAAATCAGGAAGGCTTATTTGCGGTAGACTAGTCGATCAGCGGTGCAGTCGACGGTTCCGTGCCTTTTCCTCCCAAGTTGTCCACTTGGGAGTACCTGTCTAGGCCATTCTAGAAACCTCACTCCAACATTAAATGTACATGCATCATGTTAAACCTAGTACAGGTTAGAACATTGCTAACGTGATAGCCCGCTAAGATAAGCCTTGTTCAAAGTCCAATGGGATTTCCACAATCCCAATGCACACCGTCACGTTATGTGCATTACTTGGAGAAAATAGGCCAATATATTGATCATTAATGTATAAATAGTCGAATCTGGAGGGGGAAAGGCTAACTCTATTTGTTTGCAGAAAATGAAGCATGAAGTCCCCAGGTTCAGCATGGTCCAAAACATCCCACCTTTGCTGATTGATTGGTGGAAGAACCTTTCACCTAGTGACAAGAATCATGTGAAAAGGGTCCTTGGTAATTTACCTTCCTTATTGGACATTCGACTAAATAGGGCATTGATTGAGGCCGTCACTATGTTTTGGGATGAGAAAAGAGCTATCTTCCGCTTCGGTAACATAGAAATGACTCATCTCTTAGAGGAAATAGGAGGTTTCGCTAAGCTACTATGGGATAGTCCAGGGTTATTAGTTCCAGAGAATCGCACCCCTCGCAGGTTTCTGAAAATGCCGGGTTTCAAGAAAAATGATGAGTTGCTTTCTTTGAAGAAGTCATACATCCCATTTGAATTCCTTTACGAACGTTATGGGCACTTATATCGCCTTCATCATGATGAACTTTCCATCACTTAGGTTAGACGCACCGCCGAGTTTTTGTGTTCATTGTCTGTTTCTTGGGATTGCTGATGTTTCCAATGAAAGGGGGAATGATCCATACCCGCTTAACCATGGTCGCTAGGACTCTAATGGAAGGAATCGAGGGAAAAACTTACACTATCATCCCCATGATCTTGGCCGAAATGTATCACGCTTTAGATCGATGCAAGCAGGGGTATGGACACTTCAAGGGCTGTAATTTGTTGCTGCGGGTTTGGTTCCCTAGCAGTGAGTTCATCATCAGATCAAGAGAAACTACTCATCTAGTGTTAATCGGGTTAAGAGGAATCTATCCTTATGCTCCTATAAGGGTAATGAGGCAAGCGAGAAGAAAACAGGTTATACCTCGGGTTTCCAACATGGTCCAATACAAAGCAGATTTTAAAGGGAACATCATTCCGTTCAAGTTCGAGGCACAACATATGTGAAATCAAAAGGTCATTGTAGAGAAAGATACTATCGAGCCAGACAGGTATCATGCATGCCATGTGTACTTCTACCCATCATGGTTGGTAGATGATATAGCGGGGGATGTCAATCTAGGAATTAATCTAAAAAATAGGGTTATAGATGACGTTGCTTAAGCACAAGTCAAGTATAGGACGCTGCGCAAGAGGGTGTTTTCGAGTATGAAGCTAGGTATTTGGAACAACACAGAGTGGATATGGAAGCAATCAACGAATGGAGGGAAACCGCCACTAAATCAACAAAAAGATTAGAATATTTGGAGCAAGGGTTGATAGATCTTGAGGGAAAGATTAGAAAAAGGCTTTCAGATTGTCAGACCACGGATGGCAATGAAAGGGGGCATCTAGCAAAGGCTTACCTGTTGTTGGATATCCGCGACCTGGGGAATCTGATTGATGGAGTCAAGAGAGACAAGCACCGAGAAGGTTTTTCTAGGACCAAGTAGATTAGAAAATGATGTTCTTTGCTGCCTTTTAACTTAGTTTTAGATTTCAAATGTAATAAGGCAAATGCAATTAGTAACTTTCTTATTATTGTCGTTTTAGTAAGGATTCGATTCATTTTCGCAATAATAAAATGACATAATTATTGGCATCAATTTTCTCCAAGTCTATGTGTCGCTTAGGCCTACCTCGGGCACAACGAGGTCCCCCAAATTAGGACACGATTATGTTACATGATTTTGCAGAGCATGTTCAATATTGCAAGCATTCTTTCAATATCCCTTACTGACTTAGTTACCTTTTGTTTTTCTTTCTTTTGATTATTCCCATTCCACAAGGTTGGTTCGTGCATACTGGCATCATCCGTATATCATACTAGATCCAGAGGTACTCCACCTCCTCCTCCACCAAGTGATCCTAAAGGAAAAAGCAAAGGGAAAGGAAAAATGGACAATTTAAGTGGTATCAGAAAGGACAATGCAGAGAATGTTGAAACTTTGGACGGTCGGAGTACTCCAGCACAGAATGAATTGGTCCTACGTTTGGAACAGAAAATATTGGAGCTACAAGGGGAACTTGAGAAGGTTCGGAACTTGGCAAACCTTTCCTTCACCCTAAACGTCCCTGATATCAACCAACAAAACACAAACGCCCAAAACCCGACACCTCCCCAAATCACACAGAATCAAAACCCACCACCGAATCCTCCCGCACCACATCAATACGCAACACCTCCTAAGAACCAAAACCCTCCACCGGTACCTACTCCTCAACAACACCATCACCATCCAACTCAATACCCATAAACAACCACATACCACACCCCTCAGAATGCACCACAGCCTATTACTGACCCACAAAACTCAACCAATGACCACCATTACGCCCAGATTCCCAAAGTCCATCAAAGCAATCCCATATATGTGGAAACTTTACCCCATACACCACAACAGACCCTATATATACCCGAATCCGCAGAGAAGGACCTGCTCATCAAGAACATGGCGGAAGAACTCAAGAAACTTACTAGTAGAGTTCAAAGTTTCGAAGGTAGCAAAGGCATTAGAGGTTTGAATTATGAAGATTTGTGTATTCAGCCAGATGTAGGACTTCCAGAGGGTTACAAACCTCCTAAGTTTGAAATGTATGATGGAACTGGTGATCCAAAGGTGCATTTGAGAACGTATTGTGACAAACTTGCAGGGGTTGGCAAGGATGAACGAATCCGTATGAAGCTGTTCATGAGGAGCCTCATCTGAGATGCCTTGTCTTGGTACATCAGTCAGAACCCAAAGAAGTGGGTTAATTGGGTGAGCATGGCGTTGGATTTCATGGATCAATTCAGGTTTAACACATAAAACGCACCAGACGTTTTCTACATTCAGAATCTCAAGAAGAACTAACAAAAACTTTCCGTAAGTATGCTACTCGGTGGAGGTATGAAGCCGCAAAAGTAAGGCCGGCACTTGAAGAAGAATAGATGAATAAGTTCTTCGTCAGAGCTCAAGACCCGCAATACTATTAAAGGTTGATGGTTATTGAAAATCATAAGTTCTCTGACATCATCAAGCTGGGAGAGAGAATAGAATAAGGGATCAAAAGTGAAATGGTGACGAATTTCGAAGCACTCTAGGCCACAAATAAAGCTCTGCAGTCGGGAGGTATCTCCAAGAAGAAAGAAGTGGGTGCAGTAATGGTAGCCCAAGGTCCAAAGTCTCCTCTCACATACCAAATACCTCCACCCATATATCAGCCTTCACCTCCCAGATACCAACAACTTGGCGTCACTTACCATACCTATAACACCCAACCAACATACTACCACTCACTACCAGCCCGCCAAAATTACCAAAAACCAAGACCAAATTTCAACCACAGACCACCCAGACAATACACTCCAATTGCTGAACCCATACACCAACTATACGAGAGGCTAAAGGCTACCGGTTATGTCACTCCCATTCCCGTTGTTGCTATGGAAAACTCTTCCCAGTGGATTAACCCAAATAATACATGTGCCTATCACTCAGGCATGCAGGGTCATACTATTGATGAGTGTCGTACTTTGAAGGATAAGATTCAGACATTAATTGACACCAAAGTCATACAGGTAAATGAGCCTGCACCCATTGTCTGTAACAATCCTCTCTCGGATCACAGGGGTAAAAAGGTAATATGATAGAGACCGATGAAGAATGTGACTCGCAAGGGTCAATTGGACTCATTTGAGAAGGGGATAATCCTAAAACATCTCCAGTCACTCTCAGACCTATCGTGGTACAAACTCAGGCACCAATTGAAGTTGAGGTAGCGGCACCATCTCCGTTTGAGGTTGAAGTAACAACACCCTTCACCGTGATGGTAGCACCTACGCCGTATTATAAGTCTAATGCTATACCATGGGATTATGTTGCAAAAGCAAGAAAGAAAGGAAAAGCAAAAATGGAAGAAACAGGTGCAGCGCAAGGCATGACTAGAATCGGTAGGGTCTATACACTCGAGCATTTGGGAGGAACGAGCAAAGAAGCTGCATCTAAGCTGCCCGTCATTGAGACTCGCCCGGATGACCTTAGGAGAAAGGTGCACGCAATAGAATATTCTGTGGTTGATCATCTGAACAAAACCCCTGCTCAAATATCCATTTTATCAATACTACAAAACTTTGAGGCACACAGGAATGCCCTGATGAAGGTGTTGAATGAAGCCTATGTACCCAATAACATCACCAGTGGAGAAATGGCCAACATGGTAGGGCAAGTGTTGGAAAGCCACAAGATCACTTTTCATGAAGACCAGCTGCCACCGGAAGGACTAAGTCATAACAGGGTACTGCATATCACAATGCAGTTTGAGGACAAATTCATTGCCAGAGTTCTGATAGATGGGGGTTCAGTCTCAACATATGTCCACTAACTACTCTGAAAAGATTGGGTAAAGGCCTGCGCGAGATATGAACAGGAAGTATGAATGTGAAAGCATTTGAATGGAACCATCAGGAAGTGATCATCCATGGAGACGGAAGTAATCCTATTTATATCAATCAGACTGTTCCGGTCATCGAAAATAGAAGGAAGTTGGGTGGAGAAACATACCATCGCATCGAGCGCGTCAACGCAATTGAGAAAGACAAATGGTGGAGAAGTAAGATAGAAAGCATACTGTCATGGAGAGGGTATGAAACCGGCAAGGGTCTCATCAAGAATCTCCAGGGGATCACCAATTAAATGTGTTAGAATTTTTTGGGCTTGGGTATAAATACACCTGGCAAGAGTGTTAGAATTGGTCGCCACCATGGCGTGGTCCTTGTTACCATATAGAACAACCAGTACCATATTTGCACCAGTCATTTCGTCAAGCTGACGTGATGTGGGGTCCGAAGAAGATGGGTTTTTTGCTGGCATAAGGAATTTGTTTTTAGATGATGAAGACATGGATTGCAGTGCGATAGTTGAGGAGGAGGAGGAAGACCTTATTATTCAAACCGTGGAGAAGGGAGTTATTCTCAAGAACTGGACTGCTGCACCATCAAGGGCCCGTCGAGTTCCTGGGTAGCCTGGCAATTAGCACCATTTATTTTTGAAAGCAATTTTTATGAGCATCTAAGACATTTTCAGTATTTTGTTTTAAGCATATTTTGTTTGAAATAATTGCTCGAATCATCGAACTACACTTGTTTGACGTTTTAAATCTTTATCAATGGATTGATGTTTTTAGTATTTATTATTATCCTTTACATTTTCTCTCTCTACAGCGTTATTATTACTTATCCCGATGAACCTACGACTGTGACATGTAATGAGACAACGCAACATAAGGATAGTGATTCAGAGGATCTAGAAGAGGATGTAATACCCGAGGAAATTGTCAGAGAAGTGAAATTTTTGAAAAAAAGCCTAAGTCCAATTTGGATGAGACTGAAACAGTTAATTTGGGAGACTCCAAAACAGTTAAGGAAACGCATGTAAGCATTCACCTATCACCGTCGGAGAAGGAAGAGTACATCCATAGTGGCTCACAAGTTACCCATCGATCCCATGTGTCCACCAGTGAAACAAAAGCTCAGACATTCAAGCCAGATATGAGTTTGAAAATAAAAGAGGAAGTCACCAAGCAAATCAAAGCCAAAGTTGTCAGAGTGGTTGAATATCCGACCTGGTTGGCTAACATTGTGCCGGTTCCAAAGAAATATGGGAAGGTCAGAGTGTGTGTCGACTATCGGGATTTAAATAGAGCAAGTCCCAAAGATGATTTCCCTTTGCCCAATATACACACACTGATTGAAAATTATGCCAAGCATGAACTTCAATCCTTTGTGGACTGCTTCGTGGGATATCATCAGATCTAGATGGATGAAGAAGATGCCGAAAAGACAACCTTTATTACACCATGAGGAGTATATTGTTACAAAATGATGCTATTTGGTCTAAAGAATGCTGGAGCCACTTATATGAGGGCCATGACAACCATTTTCCACAATATGATACACAGGGAAATAGAGGTGTACGTGGATGACTTCATCATCAAATACAGGAGAAGTACAGATCATATAGCAAACTTGAGGAAAATTTTTAATCGGCTTCGAAGGTACAATCTGAAACTAAATCCTGCAAAGTGTGCCTTCGGAGTCCCTGCCAGAAAATTACTAGGATTCATCATCAGCCGCCGAAGGATTGAATTGGACCCGTCAAAGGTCAAAGCTATCCAAGACTTGCCACTTCCAAAGAACAAGAAAGATGTGATGAGTTTCTTAGGGGGTCTCAACTATATCAGCCGTTTCATAGCACAATCAACTGTGATCTGTGAACCGATTTTCAAAATATTGAAGAAAGACGTTGCAACAAGTTGGACTGAAGAGTACCAAAAAGCCTTAGACAAGATCAAGGAATATTTATCCAAACCACCTGTTCTGGTCCCACCGAAACCTGGGAGACCTCTACTACTCTATTTATCTGTACTAGATAGGGCTTTCGGTTGTGTCTTAGGACAACACGATGAGACGGGAAGAAAGGAGAAGGCTATATACTATCTGAGTAAGAAGTTCACACCCTATGAAGCATGATATTCTTTGCTGGAACGCACATGCTGCACTTTGACATGGATAACTCAAAAGTTGAGGCACTACTTTTGTGCCTACACCATATATCTCATATCAAGGATGGATCCGCTAAAATACATCTTCCAGAAACCCATACCTACGGGAAAGTTAGCAAAATAGCAGATGCTACTGAGTGAGTTCGACATCATCTATGTAACTCAGAAGGCAGTCAAAGGGCAAGCATTGGCGGATAATCTGGCAGAAAATCCTGTATATGGAGAGTACGAACAATTGAAAATGTATTTTCTCGACGAAGAGGTATCATTCATAGGAGAAGATATCACCGAAGCCTATGATGGCTGGAGAATGTTCTTCGATGGGGCTACGAATTTCACAAGAGTAGGTATAGGAGCAGTTTTAGTGTCAGAAACTGTCACGCCCCGAACCTGGGGGGGCGAGACCGGCACTCGGTGCCACACCTAACCTTGCATACCAACTTGTGACTAAGGGACTCTGAACATATAATGTCATACTTTGGCCATGGGGCCACATTGCAAGACAATTTGCGAAGCAAAATATAAAACTGAACGGAAACTAACACTGACTAAACATCAATATAACGCTGGGCCGACAAGGCCGTTATAACTACTACAGCCGACAAACCAATAAAATATACATACAAGGCTTGCAAGCCCAACATACTGCACTAGCTGACAGGATATGTCTACAAGCCTCTACTGATGGATGTACTGTGATCGGAACAGGGCCCCGACCTACCCATAACATATATATATATAAGATGTACACAAAACTCTAGACCCGGCAACTCCGAAGGACATGGAGCTTACCGATCAGGCTGAACTCGGGCAACACCTACTGAGGAGGTCTACCTGTCTGCATGTCTGAACCTGCACGCATGAAATGCAGTACCCCCAGAAAAGGGACGTCAATACGAAATAATGTACCGAGTATGTAAGGTAATAAAATAACTGAAAGCTGAAACTGAACTGATAATATGAAAATTAAAAGTAACTGGAGTTAAAGATGATCTGGAGATATACTTACCTGCTGATACTGAATCAACTCTCTCAATATAGTAAGTAAAATAAATGTCCAGCCCTATAAGCCTCAGAACGTGTAATTGCTCCGCCGTAGTCGGCTCGCTAAGAGGCGCTCGGCCATACTAGGCTCTATATCTCGGCCATTCTGGGCTCGTTCATAGGCGTTAGGTTATAGTAGGCTAGGTATATAGCTTACCATCTGATAAGAGGTTGCCCAATAGGGGCCTTCCCACCGATTATAGCTCGATAGTGGTGAAAATACTGTAATACTGTATATATATATAGACCCTTTGCTCTCTTGACTGAATAAAGACAAAACTAAACTGAATATGAAGTCCTGTTAAGGGAGAATACTGTAACTTATTAGACTAGTATGAACTTCTCTTTATGCCTCGTTATCAAACACATGTAATTACGAGATCATGCCAAAATGAAGGAAGGGCTTAGCCTTAACATACCTTATCGCAATCTTTACAATCACCAAGTTGAACTCACCTCTTCACACCTTAATCTACAACAACGATAATAATACTATCATTAAGTTACGACAGGTACAACTATCGCACAACGAACGACAAGCTTATTTTGTATTAAAACGGGCAGCATCTCCCCTATAATCCTTACTTCCTCCAAATTCAAGATAACACCAACAACATAAAAACACAATAATAACAATATATATATATATATATATATATATATATATATATATATATATATATATATATATATATATAATTTTCCAGCCTTATATACACCATCCAATACTACAAAACAGCCCAACACATCCAAATTTCTTCAAATACAAAACGACCACCGTAATAATGTAAAACGACCCAGAAATGTTACGACGAACGACCAGTCCACCACCATACATTTATATGGTGTTTATACACTCCCCTCCTCCTCCAAAACCCCACAAAACAGTAGTAAAATATGCATCCCAACAGCAACACAAAACATCCCACAAAACAGTCCGCTACAAGTGAATAACTCGAACTCACGGCTTCCGATCACCGTCCCGTGAGTTCTTACAAGTATAGAACGACTTACCATGAATTTACATCAGAAAAAATGGATGAAAGAGAGCAGTAAACTCACCTTATTTGTTGGATAACTTAGCTCCTATCTTGGTTCTTCAAACTCTAGGTTTTACCTCCAATTAGAACTTGAAAGGGAGAGAAAATCAATTAGGATTTGTGGGAAATATATGGGAGGATTTTTGCAGAGCTTATATCTGGTTATTATGCCCTATTTTCAGTCTAATATATGAAGAAAATAGTCCTTTAAAAGGCCTCTTTGGAAGACCCGAAATGGCCCATTTTTGGGCTCTCATTTAAGCAAGTAGGTGACACACCTACTTGTCACCTAGCAGCCTGAGCAGTCTCGCAAAAATGCCCATATATCTCTACTACGATGTTGTATTGATAAATGGTTTAATGCGTTAGAAACTAGACTCGTAGATCTTCAATTTGATGGTGGAACACCCAGTAAATCTAAGTATATTGGGAGAAAATAGCAGTTACATTTGACCAAAAGTTTCAGTAAAACTTATGAACGTAACTTGTGATGACTTTCATCGACTTTTGTTCCACAACTCGCTTGACTTCAAAACGTAACACACGACTGTCATACGACTAATATAAATCATAACATAATCTCCTTATCATGTTAAGAACCATAGTCTTACCCCAAAAGTACATGTTATAACATTCCCAACTTGGCGACTTTCGACGAAACATTATTTTCTTGAATTCCTTTAGCTTCTGAATATTCCAACCCTCTTTGTACTTGTTGTTCATGATCTTCAATATTTGTAACCTCCGAGATAATATGATTAACTTACTTTATATGCTTTCAAATATTATCTCATTTTAGGTCCTACATTAGTTTGCTTACGACGCACTTTTACGTACGAAAATATAGGGTGTAACATCATTCCCCCCTTGGGAACATTCGTCCTCGAATGTTTACTCTTAGAGACTTTGGAAACTTTTGCCAGAGTCTCCTCCGTACACTAGACTAAAACCAACCTGCACACAGCCAGAAAACATACTATGCATGCCACATATGGCCAATGTTTATAAATAGCATCACTTTGCCTCACCGACCATAAATCATAAATACTGAAAGTCAAAAATAAAAGCTTACCCGATGACCTGCTAGCCTGAATAGAGCTGTGTTGTAGCATCCCATCTCGATCCATATCTTTAGTTTGAAATAGGTGGGGGTATTTAGACTTCATTTCTTCCTCTGATTCCCATGTCATCTCTTCTATATTCTTGCTCCTCCATAAAAACTTCACGGAGGCTACCTCCTTATTTCGTAGCTTGTGGATTTGTCGGTCTAGGATGGCAACTGGAATTTCCTTGTATGACAAGTCCTCTATAATATGTACATCATCCGTGGGCACCACTCGGGTAGGATCGCCAATGCACTTCTGTAGCATAGATACGTGAAAAATCGGATAGACAGACTCCAATTTTGAGGGCAACTCTAACTCATAAGCTACTTGGCCCACTCTCCGAATAATCCTATAAGGCGCAATATACTGTGGGCTAAGCTTTCCTTTCTTGCCAAACCTCATCACGCCCTTCATAGGTGATACCTTTAAGAATACCCAGTGATTAACCCTGAACTCTAAGTCTCGTCGCCGCACGTCAAAATTTGACTTCTGACGACTCTGAGCTATCAACAGTCGCTCCCGTATAAGCTTTACTTTCTCTATGGCTATTGAACCAGGTCTGGCCCATGTAACCCAGATTCTCCAACATCAAACTACCCTATAGGAGATCTGCACTTACGCCCATACAAAGCCTCGTACGGAGCCATCTGGATACTGGAGTGGTAACTGCTATTATATGCAAACTTGATAAGAGGTAGATGTTCATCCCAACTTATTTTAAAATCCAACACACATGCTCGTAACATATCCTCGAGCGTCTGAATTGTGCGCTCGGCTTGTCCATCAGTCTGTGGATGAAAAGATGTGCTGAGATTCACCTGAGTCCCTAGACCTCCCTGAAATGACCTCCAAAAATATGTTGTAAACTGATCCCCACGGTATGATATAATAGAAACTGGTACTCCGTGTAGCTGCACTATCTCCTTAAGATATAATATGTAGATCTGACCAGTAGGAAATGAGCTGATTTCGTGAGCCTATCAACTATCACCCATATAGAATCGAACTTACGATTACAACGAGGTAAACCCGTGATAAAGTCCATGTTTATTGCCTCCCATTTCCATGTCAGGATCTCTATAGTCTGCATTAGCCCTCCGGGCTTCTGGTACTTTACCTTCACTTGCTGGCAACTAGGACATTGGGCACCAAACTCAATAATGTTCGTCTTCATATCGTTCCACCAGTACATATTCTTAATGTCATGATACATCTTCGTCGACCCAAGATGGATGGAGTACCACGAATAATGTGCCTCTGACATAATCCTGTATCGTAGCCCTGCTACATCTGGAACACACAGACGACCCCTGTATCTGAGAACCCCATCTCCCTTGAGCTCTAACAATGGCTTCTTCTGCTGCGGAACTCGCTCTCTCAACTCGACCAACTTTGGGTCCTCGTACTGAGTTTCCTTGACTTCAGCTATGAGAGCTGATTTTGCAGTGTTTTGGAGTACAACTCTACCATCGTTATAATCTACTAATCGAACCCCCAAACAAGCCAATTGATGAATCTCTCTAGTTAATTGTCTTTTCTCGGCCTCTACATGTGCTAAACTACCCATAGATCGACGACTTAAGGCATCTGCTACAACATTAGCTTTCCCTGGATGGTAGAGAATATTAACATCGTAATCTTTCAATAACTCAAGCCATCGCCTCTGTCGCAAATTCAACTCTTTCTTCTTGAAGATATATTGTAGGCTTTTATGATCTGTAAATACATCAACATGAACACAATATAAATAATGCCGCCATATCTTAAGTGCATGGACAACCGCAGCTAACTCGAGGTCGTGGGTCAGATAATTCCTCTCGTGCTTCCTCAACTGCCTTGAAGCATACGCAATTAGCTTCCCATGTTGCATCAGGACACATCCTAACCTGACACCTGAGGCATCAAAATACACGGCATAATCCTCTGGACCCTCTGGAAGTGTTAGAACTGGCGCTAAGGTCAACCTGTTCTTAAGCTCTTGGAAACTCCGCTCGCAAGCTCCATCCATTGAAACTTAGTTTCTTTCTGCATCAACTTCGTTAATGGTGATGAAAGGGAAGAAAAACCCTCTACGAACCTCCGATAGTATCCTGCTAAGCCTAGAAAGCTACGGACCTTTGTCAGAGTGGTAGGTCTAGGCCGAGATTTCACGGCCTCAATCTTGTGAGTGTCTACCTTTATACCTTCATCTGATACAATATGCCCCAAGAATGCTACAGACTTCAACCAAAACTCACATTTAGAAAACTTAGCATACAACTTACGATCACGGAGGGTTTGGAGTACCGCTTGTATGTGGTCCGTATACTCATCCTCTGAACAAGAATAAACTAGAATATCATCAATAAATACTATCACGAATAGATCTAAAAATGGCCGGAATAGGCTATTCATCAAGTCCATAAATACGACAGGTGTATTCGTCAACCCAAAGGACATGACAAGGAACTTGAAGTGGCCATATCGGGTCCTGAAGGCTGTCTTCGAAATATTTCTTTCCTGAACTCTGACCTGGTGGTACCCCGACCTCAAATCTATCTTTGAAAAGTATCTAGACCCCTGCAACTGATCAAACAAGTCATCTATCCTTGGAAGTGGATACTTATTCTTAATAGTTACCTTGTTCAACTGCCTATAATCGATACATATCCTCAGTGAGCCGTCTTTCTTTCGCACAAACAGTACCGGTGAACCCCAATGTGAGGTACTGGGCCTGATGAAACCTTTCTCCAGCAAATATTTTAACCACTCCTTCAACTCCTTCAATTTGGCAGGTGCCATTTTATACGGAGGGATGGATATTGGTTGAGTTCCTGGAAGCAAATCGATGCTAAAATCAATCTCTCGCTCTGGAGGAATACCTGGAAGCTTATCTGGAAACACATCTGTATACTCTTTGACTACGGGAATAGACTGCAGTGTAGGTATCTCAGCATCTGCATCTCTAACTCGCACAATATGATTAATGCACCCTTTTGCGATCATTTTCCTCACCTTCAGATAGGAAATAAACCTACCTCTGGGTGTCGCTGTATTACCTACCCATTCAAGGACTGGCTCACCCGGAAAATGAAATCTGGGTGCCTTTGCTCGGTAATCAACTGTGGCATAGCAAGCTGCCAACCAGTCCATGCCCATGATAGCATCAAAATCCATCATCTCTAGCTCAACTAGGTCAGCTGAGGTTTGACGACTACAAACTATCATCGTACAACCTCGGTAAACCCGTCTAGTAATAATCGATTCTCCGACTAGTGTAGATAGCTCAAAAGGATCACTTAGTATTTCAGGCACTATACCAAACTTCCCCGCGACAAATGGGGTAATAAACGATAAAGTAGATCCTGGGTCTATCAAGGCATAAGCATCATGAGAGCAAATGGTCAATATACATGTCACAATGTCTTAGGAAGACTCCTGGTCCTCTTGACCCGCTAAAGCATAGATACGGTTCTGATTACCACTTGAATTGGAACCTCTACCTCTACCAGCCGAAGACTGAGACTCGCGCCCTGAAGGATGCACGGACATAGATGATCCTCTTGCTGAACTCGCCGGTTGTGCCATTCCCCTAGAATCTCTATTTGGGCAATCTCGCATCATATGCCCCGGACGCCCACATGTATAACAAGCATCAGAACATGCTCGGCAGTGGACCAAGTATCCTCTACCACAGATGTCACACCATGGCGAAAATGACCATGCCTGTGCAGAACCTCACTGTCGCTGCAAACCCGACGCCCATAAGCTCTCACCTAGTCCTAACTGAGTATAGCGGTCATACCTATAACCCTATAACTGAGGTGGCGGAGGCCTACGTGACCGTCCGAAGTACTGGGGCCTATAACTACCCTGAGATTGCTCCTTAGACCTGGGAAATCTCATCCTCTTACGTTGCCCTTGCTCTGCCCTCTCTGTACCCTACTGTCGATGCCTACCCCTTTCTATATTCTGGGCGAATGCCTGAATCCGGGAGATATCCATACTATCCTGCAATGCAGCGGTGGCATATACCTTGGTTAACTTTGGGGCCAACCCTGCTATAAACCTGTGAATCCTGTCCCGTATTGTAGCAACTATGGATGGTGCATATCTGGCCAATGAGTCAAAACGGAGACTATACTCTCGAACACTCATATTGCCCTGCTTGAGGGCTAGAAACTGATCGACTCGAGCTTGTCAGATCTCCCGCGGTTAGTACTGGTCAAGGAAGGCATCTGAAAAATTCTCCCAAATAGCTGGAGGTGCATCATGTCCCCTAGACCTTTCCCATCCCTTGTACCAAAGGATGGCTATATCTCGGAGTTGAAAAGCTTCTAGCTCAACTGCCTCTTTCTCCATGGCATGCATAACCCGAAAGATCTTGTGAAGATGATCTATTAAATCCTGTGGGTCCTCCCTCTGATCTGTTCCCGTGAACTCTGGGGGACTCAAAGCAATAAACTCTCGGACCCTTGAACTCCCAGACCCCTCAGAAGATCCTTCACTAGCTGATGCCCTAGCTTGTTGCTGGGTAGCTACCAACAGCGTCAACAAATGCACCGTACTCCTCAAGTCCTAATCTGATAGAAGTGGAGGGGGAACTGGATGTGCGGTATCCCTAGGAATCTCCTCAGGTGGTGGAGGAGCCGGTAATGGCTGAGTAGGGTTCTCGTCTTGGGCCTCAGACTGGGCCCCATCTACTGGGGGTACCCTACTGGTCCCCTCACCTGCTGTTGTATCTCTCCTCTGGCTAGCTGTAGTCTTCGTAGTCACCGTCATCTGTGCATGCAAACACCAACACGTAAGTTTAACTCAATTTTCCTATAACTCAATTCTATAGCACGATTTAGATTTGAAAGAAGGGTAACCAACTCCTAAATGCCCTGTAGTTCCCTGCTTATATAATGTGGTGCACAACACATCTATAAACAAGACCCTACTAGACACGGCTTATAGACTCCATAGGACAGAACTGCTCTGATACTAAGTTTGTCACGCCCCGAACCTGGGGGGCGAGACCGGCACCCGGTGCCTCACCTAACCTTACGTACCAACTTGCGACTAAGGGACTCTAAACATATAATGTCAAGACTTTGGCCATGGGGCCACATTGCAAGATAATTTGTGAAGCAAAATATAAAACTGAACAGAAACTAACACTGACTAAACATCAATATAATGCTAGGCCGACAAGGCCGTTATAACTACTACAACTGACAAACCAACAAAATATACATTCAAGGCCTACAAGCCCAACATATTGCACTAACTAATAGGATATGTCTACAAGCCTCTACTGATGGATGTACTGTGATTGGAATACAGGGACCCGACCTACCCATAACATATATACAGATATACCTAAGATGTACACAAAACTCTAGACCCGGCAACCACGAAAGGCGTGGAGCTTACTGATCAGGCTGAACTCGGGCAAAACTTACTGAGGAGGTCTACCCATCTGTCTATCTAGACCTGCACACATGAAATGCAGCGCCCCCCCAAAAGGGGCATCAGTACGAAATAATGTACCGAGTATGTAAGGCAATAAAATAACTGAAAGCTGAAATTGAACTGATAATATGATAACTGAAAGTAACTGGGAGTCAAAGATGATCTGGAGATATACTTACCTGCTGATACTGACTCAACTCTCTCAATATAGTAAGTACAATAAATGTCCGGCCCTATAAGGCTTGGAACGTGCAACTCCTCCGCCGTAATAGGCTCGCTCATAGGCGCCCGGCCATACTAGGCTCTGTATCTCGGCCATTCTAGGATAGCTCATAGGCGCTCGGCCACAGTAGGCTCAGTATATAACTTACCATCTGATAAGAGGTTGCCCAATAGGGGCCTGCCCACCGATTATAGCTCGACGGTGGTGAAAATACTGTAATACTGTATATATATAGACCCTCTGCTCTTTTGACTGAATAAAGACAAAACTAAACTGAATATGAAGTCCCGATAAAGGAGAATACTGTAACTTATGACACTAGAATAGTGTATATAAATTCAGGAGTATGAACTTCTCTTTATGCCTCGTTATCAAACACATGTAATTACGAGATCATGCCAAAATGAAGGAACGACTTAGCCTTAACATACCTTATCGCAATCTTTCCAATCACCAAGTTGAACTCACCTCTTCGTACCTTAATCTACAACAATAATAATAATACTATCATTAAGTTATGAAAGGTACAACTATCGCACAACGAACGACAAGCTTATTTTGTATTAAAACGAGCAGCACCTCCCCTATAATCCTTACTTCCTCCAAATTCAAGATAACACCAACAACACAAGAAAACAACAATAACAACATATATACATTATTTTAAAGCCTTATATACACCATTAAATACTACAAAACAGCCCAACACATCCCAATCTCTTCATACACAAAACGACCACCGTAGTAGCGTCAAACGACCCAGAAATGTTACGACGAACGACCAGCCCACCACCCTACATTTATATGGTGTTTCTGCACCCCCTTCCTCCTACAAAACCCCACAAAATAGTATTAAAACACACATCCCAACAGCAACACAAAACATTCCACAAAACAGTCCGCTACAAGTGAATAACTCGAACTCACGGCTTCCGATCAACATCCCGTGAGTTCTTACAAGTATAGAACGACTTACCATGAATTTACATCAGAAAAAATGGATGAAAGAGAGGATTAAACTCACCTTATTTTTTTGATAACTCAGATCCTATTTTGGTTCTTCAAACTCTAGGTTTGACCTCCAATTAGAACTTGAAAGGGAGAGAAAATCAATTAGGGTTTGTGGGAAATGTTTGGGAGGATTTTTGCAAAGCTTATATCTAGTTATTATGACCTATTTTCAGTCTAATATATGAAGAAAATAGGCCTTTAAAAGGCCTCTTTGGACGACCCGAAATGGCCCATTTTTGGGCTCTCATTTAGGCAAGTAGGTGACACACCTACTTGTCACCTCGCAGCCTGCGCGGTCTCGCAAAAACGCCCATATCTCTCTACTCCGATGTCGTATTGACAAACAATTTAATGCGTTATAAAGTAGACTCATATATATTCAATTTTATGTGTAGAACACCCTGTAAATCTAAGTATATTGGGAGAAAATCGTAGTTACATTTGAACAAATGTTTCAGTAAAACTTATGAACGTAACTTGTGATGACTTTCATCGACTTTTGTTCCACAACTCGCTTGACTTCAAAACATAACACACGACAGTCATACGACTAATATAAATCATAACATAATATCCTTATCATGTTAAGCACCTTAGTCTCACCCCAAAAGTACATGTTATAATATTCCCAACTTGTCGACTTTCGACGAAACATTATTTTCTTCAATTCCTTTAGCTTCTGAACCTTCCAACCCTCTTTGTACTTGTTGTTCATGATCTTCAATATTTGTAACCTCCGAGGTAACATGATTAACTTACTTTATATACTTTCAAATATTATCTCATTTTGGGTCCTACATTAGGTTGCTTACGACGCACTTTTACGTACGAAAATATAGGGTGTAACAGAATTGGGTCGACACTATCCAGTATTCGCAAAACTCAGGTTTTCATATACTAACAATATGGTAGAATATGAGGCTTTCATCTTGGGACTCAGGTTGGCCATTGACATGAATGTTCAGGAGTTGCTGGTGATTGGAGATTCCGATCTCTTGGTACATCAGGTTTCAGGAGAGTGGGCCACGAAGAACACTAAGATATTACCATATATGTACTGTGTACAAGAGTTGATGAAGAGATTCACAAAAATAGAGTGCAAACATGTTCCGAGAATCTAGAATGAGTTCGCAGATGCATTGGCCACTTTATCTTCCATGATACAACACCCAGACAAGAATTTCATCGATCCTATCCCAGTAGGGATTCATAATCAGCCAGCTTATTGTGCTCATGTTGAAGAGGAAATGGATGTAAATCCGTGGTTCCACGACATCAAAGAATATTTGGCAAAAGGAGAGTACTCGGAGCATGCTAATCATACTCAGAAACGCACTCTCTGAAGATTATCTAACCACTTCTTCCAAAGCGGAGAAATTATATACAGAAGGACTCTAGATCTGGGATTATTACGGTGTGTCGCCAAGGAAGCATCCAAATTGCTCGAAGAGATATATGCCGGAACTTGCGGACCGCACATGAATGGCTTTGTCTTAGCTAAGAAGAAATTAAGAGCAGGATATTTTTGGATGACTATGGAAACAGACTGCATCAGGTATGTCCAAAAGTATCATCAATTCCAAGTACATGCTGATATGATACGAGTGCCACCCAATGAACTCAATACAACAAGTGCATCTTGGCCTTTCTCCGTTTGGGGGATGGATGTCATCGGTCCAATCGAACCCGCCGCTTCAAATGGGCACAGATTCATTCTAGTGGCCATAGACTATTTCACAAAATAGGTTGAAGTCGCATATTACAAGGCTGTAACTAAGAAGGTCATCGCAGATTTCGTTAGGGATTGCATTGTTTGTCGGTTTGGGGTGCCGGAATCAATCATCACCGATAACGCCGCCAACCTTAATAGTGATTTGATGATATCCATGTGTGAAACCTTTAAGATCGAGCATAAGAATTCCACAGGATACATGCTGCAAATGAATGGAGTTGTAGAAGCCGCCAACAAGAACATCAAGAAGATATTGAGGAAGATGGTAGATAATTAAAAATAGTGGCACGAGAAGCTACCGTTTTCTATGCTCGGATATCGTACCACGGCTCGCACATCAACTGGGGAAACTCCTTATTTGTTGGTTTACGGTACTGGAGCAGTTATCCCTGCTGAAGTAGAAATCCCTTCTCTGAGAATCATACTAGAAGTCGAGCTCATTGACGCAGAATTGGTACAGAGCCAATATGAGCAACTGGCCCTCATTGATGGAAAACGAATGAGTGCAATATGTCACGGTCAACTCTACCAAAATAGAATGGCTAGAGCTTTCGACAAAAGGGTCAGGCCTAGATAATTCACATCGGGGAAATTGGTGCTAAAGCGGATCTTCCCGCATCAAGAGGAAGCCAAAGGGAAATTTTCACCCAATTGTCAAGGGCCCTACATGGTTCATCGAGTACTAATAGGAGGGGCACTTATACTTGCAGAAATGGATGGAGAAATTTGGCCGAAACCTATCAACTCAGACGCAGTCAAGAGATACTATGTTTAGGATTGGTTACATTTCTTCATCTGATATAACTGAACTACGCTTGACCTGATTCCCGTTTAAGAGGGGATATGTAAGCAGCCTTGTGGGTTCGGTCACATCTTAATAAAATCTTCATTTTGCCATGATCAGGAAACTGGGGCAGAAATTTGAGGAGGACCCTCAAAATTCTAAAGCAAGTTCAGTCGACATCGTCATACACGGAACAACCAAAGTATTGCATTTAAACTGGGGCAGAATTTTGAGGGGAACCCTCAAAATTCTAAAGCAAGGAGGTCGCAATGTCTCTAAAATATGTCATAGTCACCGGTTCCCTAAATTATTTGAAATCACATACTACTACATTTCAAATAACTATATTTATCAAATGCATGCATATATTTCAAAAACTTTATTTCTATGACAGCCAAATACTACCCAGGGTAACTCAAACAGGACCTCAAGACAGGAGCAAAGGCAAAACAGAAGACAAAAGCACAAACCAACCTTCCCCCACAAAACTCACGATTTTTCTTTGGATGCAGGCACGATAAGACAATAATACCCGCAGATACATCAAATCACCACCTTCATGACGATAAGTTACCAAACGCAAACACTTCCAGCTAAGAAATACTTTACTTTCTCACTGTCACTCATCGGTTTTCTTGCATAAGGATAAACACTGCCTTTACCTGCATGAGACTAAGCATTGTCTCCTATTTGCATGAGGCTAAGCATTGCCTCCCTAATTGCATAAGGCTAAGCATTGCCTTTCCTTGCATGAGACTAAGTAGTGTCTCATATTTGCATGAGGCTAAGCATTGCCTCCTTAACTGTATAAGGCTAAGAATTGTCTTTTCCCCATGAGACTAAGTAGTGTCTCCTATTTGCATTAGGCTAAGCATTGCCTTTTCTGCATGAGACTAAGCATTGTCTCCTATTTGCATGAGGCTAAGCATTGCCTCCTTGACTTCATAAGGCTAAGCACTGCCTTTCTTTGCATGAGAATAAGCATCGTCTCCTATTTGCGTGAGGATAAGCATTGCCTCCTTAACTGCATAAGGCTAAGCACTGCCTTTCTTTTCACGAGACTAAGCATCATCTCCTATTTGCATGAGGCTAAGCCCTGCCTCCCTATTTGCATGAGGCTAAGACCTGCCTCCTTAATTGCATAAGGCTAAGCACTACCTTTCCTGCATGAAGCTAAGCACCGCTTCCCTTACTTGCATGAGACTAAGCATTGTCTCCTCTTCCCGCATGAGGCTAAGCATTGCCTCCCTAATTGCACAAGGCTAAGCACTGCCTTTTCATCATGATTGAATGTTATCTCCATTACGCCTTCTAAGACCTAGCATTATCCTCTACTCATCCAGGGCTAAGCATTGCCCTCATCTTACCCAAGACTAAGCCTTGTCTTGTTTCATCTTTGCATACGGCCAAACAGTATATTTTGCATTTCATGGGCTGAAATATCGCCATTTTGTCCAAAGGCGTCATGGTCTGAAGGCATCATCCTCATAGCCGGAAGACACCATTCCATGGCTCGAAGATCTCTTAAAAGAGCACATCATTATTCAAAGGCGTCATGGTTTGGAGGCACCATTCTCATGGCCCGAGGACATCATTTCATGGCATGCAAATCCCTTATCATATGATTCATGGCCTAGGACATCATTGTCTAAGGACACCATCCTCACCGTCCAAAGAAAACCCTCATGGTCCGAAGGTAATCTGCATCATGTTTAAATTCTCGCAATAATCCATATATACTTGCATGCATCGTGTTCTAAGTTTTGCAGGTAATCCGGGAAGTAACCGTTCTCCCAACGGAAGCAATCTTCACTCTGGTTTCCGTTCAATGCTCACATCCTGCAATTATTTCAAACGTAACCAACCACCATCAATTACCCGCCTTTTACTTTATGACCATTCATATATTTGCTCACTGATACATCCATAACGTTTTAGATTCACATCGATGACTCTGCATAAATTCATCCGATATTGTCCTACCCCAAAAGAACCTTTTCCGAAACATACAACCATCCCTATAACAACTCCATCGATTTCGTTCATCGTTGGATCCAGAACTACACACGGCCTGATTCCCGTAACACCAGGGATATGTAGGCAACTCAGGAACCAGGGTTCGGCCCCCATTTTTGCCAAATAACATCATCCCTCATATCATTCGGCCAAAATTGGTCATCATTTTCTTTAACCGACAACTCTTTCATCATTCCCAAGTAAAGAGGGGCAGCTGTTGATACCCAATTTTGCCCTCATATTTTCTCAAAATATATATATACTTTCAAAACATCATTTTTACATCATTATTTAGTTTACAAATCTATACAATCATTTTTCTATAATTTCCTATAATTTTTAGAGCTTTAAAATTGATTTGTCTGTATTTAAATTGCTTGAATATTTATTAATTACTCCTTCAAGTTATTTTATAATGACTTAGCTACTTAAAGTTATTATTTTTGCACCTATAATACATGTTTAAAATATTTTACTTCATTTTATGTAATTACATTAATATTTTAAAGCTATTTGCGCAATTTTGCAGTAATAGCCTATATCTGTACAGAAATGCTCTTTATTTATATTAGTTGTGTCGAAATAGCATTTTATATTTTTATAATACAAAGTTATTATTTTTAATTCATTTAGTGCATAAATAATATTTTTATTTATTTATCAAGCATTTTTTATAAATTGTTTTGATAAATTTTGGGTATTTAAATAATAATCCAATTTTAACCAATTTTCGGACCAGAATTAGCCCAATTACCCCAAGCCCAAATCCAAACCACCCTTTTAAAAATAACTCGGCCGGTAACCCATTTAAACGACCTGCCCAATTCCATTCTTTCATCTTGGTCGTTGATCTCAAATGATCAACAACCCATAATAAACTAACCCCTTCTCTTAAATCCCCCCCTAATCCTAGAGACCCATTGTCTCTATCAAGACGCCCTCAAAACGCTCCTCCTCCCACCAGAAAAACCTAATCGCCGCCTTTTCCAAATCTTTCCCTAATCCCGTCGATAATGGGATTCTCCCATCATTAACTTACCATACTAGTGCTTCTCTGCTACTGGGTGTTTCTCCATGGTATTACTTAGTTCTTGCCTAAAAATGGCAAGTACCATCTCTCCGATTCTGCCCATTCACTTCAACCGTTTGAATCTGGACAATATCTAGTCCATATACATCAAGTCCATGGCTATATGGGTCAGGTTAGCCAAGATTTCCTGCCAATCTTTGATTTTTGTCAACTAGGATTTACCTTTTCCCCCCCTTAATTCATTTTTTTATTCTGCATGTTAATACTTCCTTATTTATGTTTGATTTTATAGTTTTCCTTGTTTACTTGTTCGATTTCTGTTACTATATAAACCCCTCCCCATTCCCTATTGGAAAGGACCGAATCGATAATCTCACTAAAATTTGAAGCTTTGCTCTGCTAATTCCTTCATTATCTTGTTCTGTGTTTTATGTTGGCCGGCTGAAAGCCAAGGCCACTGAGAGTCTACTCGTCGAACTTTCTCTTGGTGCGAGCATTGCCCGGGGTTCTTTTGAAGCTCTTGGGAACTTTGACGCATCGAGGTTTCTGGGTTCTTGTGGATCTTTTGTTCTTTATTGTTGTCCATTTAACTGGTAAGCCACTTGACTTTTGCAATTTCATCCCTATGTGTCTTTGATTTACATATATTCTCACCTCTGAAATCCATGGCTTAATATGTTTTCTGGATTACTTTTGTTCACGATTCTGTTAATTCTACTTTGTTCTAAGTCTCTTTAGAATTTAACTTCCTCCTAATGCTTCTAGTTTTGAGATTGCCTAAGTCTAACTTGGATAATCTGACCCTCTTAAGTTCGTCTAGCCAGTGTATTAGTTCCTAAATGTTCCCTAAAACATACTTATTTGCTTTGTCCTTAATCTTTATAATGAATGCTTCACACTTGTGCTAGAACTTTCTATGTTAATTATGACATGTTCCCCTGCTATTGTGTCACTCAACATGATCCCCATACCCCATTAGTGATTGACTGAGATCTTAACAGTTACCTCAACTTGTTTTCCCTGCCCTGTTTGGACTATTTTGTTTTATGGCATAACTTAGATCTTCTTTAGTTAATTAGTCTATTGTGTCAATCCCAGAATCCCTACATGTGCTATTTGGTATGAACTTGCTATCTCACACTGCTATGAATCTCTACAATGTTTATCTTGCATGTACAATGTGTTTCAATTTATATTAAGACCATTATCTATAATCTTGCTTCTGTGCTAATATGTTCCCCAGCATGTCTATGGTTTATCTGATATCCTGTTCTTTCAGTGATTATTTGGCTTGTCACGATGTGCATCCCTCATCATGTCTAAATACTGATTAGCATGAGACTAGGATGTATGTTTAGCATAATCTTTTAGGTTTTAACTTGTTTGTATTGTGCATCTGTGACTGCAAACTTGTTTCTCCCCTGACCCTTCCCACATGTGGTTTTGTCATAATGTGTGCTCCCTATCATGTCTCAATGCAGCCCTATTTCCTGATGAGAGTTAATATGTCTGTCTTATGATACTAGGATGCATACTTAGCCTAATTTGGACCATTTAGGTCTCAACTGGTTTAGTATCATGCATATGTACATGATAATCTCTGTATACCCATGCAAACATGTTTCTTCCCCAACTCTTTCAAAATGTGGTTGCCTATGTGATACTTTTCTATGTATGGAAATCCTGCTGAACCTACTGGCCTTCTTGATTAGTTGCTCTGTATGATTAACTTGGCTATGTCTACTTTAGGTTATAAGTGTACCCCCAGTTCTGTCCCTCAGCCATTGTCCATTCTCCTCATTTGCTACTTATGCTATTTTGAACTTCTTATTCTTAGCCGGATGAAATCCAAGACTACCTAGGCTTTACTACTGACCTCCTAGTGTGAGCACTGCTCGGGGTCCATTTGAGGCCCTTGTGAACTCTGACACACTAGGATTTGGGTCCTTAGTCATTCCCTAAAACCTAAACTAGCCCCATTCAACCCCTTTCTTCCTATTATCTGTTGTACATCTAAGTTGGTTAGTTTAAATGATGCAATGTTTGGAAATATGGTTATATGAATTGACTTTGGGCTCCTCTATGGATTTTGGGGTTCTGTTGATGAATACGACTCCTTGTTAGAAGTCTGGGTATGCTATGTGAGAATTGCTAAAGGCCCAGACAATGCTGGGTATTTCATTTGATCCTGTTGTGGGCCTACTGTCATTATTTGTATAACATTTGTATCTTACTCATTAATGGGCCTGTAATAACTTTGTATAAATTATTGGGGTGTTAGTAAAGTGGTGAATGGGCAGATTTCTAATATTTGCATACCAAATGGGTAGATAATATGCCTATAAGACTCAATGATTTACTTGTTATATATATATGCTATTCCATCACTATATGCACTATAGAAATCATTCCATTAGGGGAAACACACACACACATACACGGTCTATTAGAAAACATGAATTCAAAGTGCTGCAATTATGTTTACTGCTACGTGCTACTAGAAAACCTGTATATAGGAATAAATGCCATTGATTTCAAATCATTTCAGCATATTCATTAGAAATCATGCCTATAGGATTTTGATCACCTCATTTGCTATTATCTCGTACTGTTCACTAGAAACCATGCCTATAGTTGTATAATCACTCATTCGTTACTACATCGCAGTGTTCACCTAGAAAACATGTCTATAGGGTTGAGTGTAATGATAAAATCAGCTCCAAGTGCTAAATATTAGAGATCCTGTCTATAGGACAACACTGTTTCGTCTTAATAAGAGTCAATGCTGCATCTCTCAATATGGTTTATTATGCACTTCTGGGATCTTCCCAATGGTCCTTTCATTATTCCTTATTGCACGAGTCACCTAGACACAACAAGCTTAATAACCGAAAATCTACAATTTCATTATTCAACATGCAAATCGTATAATCATGTCTATGAGCAACGCTTGGCCTTTGAAACAGTTTGCAAGCCCTGATGCCTTGTCACGTAGAAATCATGTCTATAGGGATTTAAGTTTCTTAATTTTAAATTGCTTAACATGAAGTTTGTCTTGCGTGCATTTGTTGCTTAAGTGTGGAGGCAAACCTGAATCTTAACTACCTATATGTGAAGTCCAATGTGTTTTTTGCATGTCGCCTAGTTTTGACATTTATGAGCAGCCTAAGTGAGGTCTAGAACCACCCAAATAGAGGTCCAATACCTCCTGGACCATAGGTATGGGACGGGTAGTGCATGCATAGGGTACGACTTAGAATTGAATTAGAATGATTTTAGGTAACCACTTTAACATAGTAATCGGATAACTGGAAATGATAGTCTGTACCCGCTGGATAATATGAGTAACACTCTATCTTAAGGGAGTTACGAAATATTATTTATGTTGCACACGGTGATCCTTTAGGCTAAAAAACTTAGGACCCCCTTCCTTTCTTTTCTATTAGAATGAAAAAAATAGTTGTACCTCCCTATTCAAGATCTCTTTGTAATAAATTTCTTAGATTTTGTACTCTCTTTGCTTACTTGATCACATAGACTAATCAATATAATTTAAGTTCGACTGGGACCCACATTCGTGGACCTTGAGGAGTGCCCAATACCTTCTCTTTGAGGAAACTTGAGCCCTTACTCGATCTTTGGTGGCGTTGACTAGTAAAACAGAGTTATTTGCAAATAGGTGCCCTAACGCACTTTAAAATCGTTAGGTGGAGACTCTCCTCTTTTAATACCTCCTTAAAAGAGTTGTCACATGTCGAAGTCTAATTTTGCGAGAAAACGGGGCGCGACAGCCGCATATTGGAGTCAAAATGTATAGACTCTCTGATGATAGTAAAAATGCTATTCAGCGGTCGCGATGGGAATTTTGCGGTCCGCACATTTCATCTTGTGGCCGCAGATCCCTTATTCACTAATGCTACCCTAAAATCAATTTCTGCGGACCACACAAATTCAGGTGCGGCCGCAGGATTCAAAAATTGCAAACATATATGTTTTTCTAGGTTTTTCAATTTCGTGCACAATTTAACATGGCAACATCATAGAGGCATGAAAATATGTTGACTCATTCCCATAGAGCATGTATTAGTTAACCCATTACAGATTTACCCACACATGGATCCACAATTGTATTCTAATGATAAATGGCCTAAAAAGAACTAAAAATGTACAGATTAAAAGAAAAAGATTAACAAGAAATTGAAGCATACCAGATGAATGAGTGTAATGAGTGATTGATCAAAGATGTTGTGTGTGTGGATAGATGAAATCACCAAGAAATTTCAAAAGGGCACTATTCTTTTGTTGAGAGAATGAAAAAAACATAACTGTGGCCCTAATCCTCTATTTATATGACTTGGTTTGCTAAGGGAAAGAAGGACGAGTGCGGCCGCACATTTTCATGTGAGGTCCGCACTCTGTTACCTGAAGACAGCATCTCAACATTTCATCTGTGGTCCGCACAATTTTGTGTGCGGTCGTAGATTTCATGTTGCAGCCGTAGATTTCATGTGCGATCGCACATCGATCTTTTCTCTGACAGACTAAACTTCAGAGAGTTGACATTTTAAACCTCTCATTTGTGCGGTTCGCAAGCTAATTGTGCAACCACATAGTTCTTTTGCTACAACACTCAAAAATACGTGGTCCGCACAAATCAACTACGGTCTGTACAAATCAACTGCGGTCCGCAATTCTTGCAGCACTTAGCCAGATTTCTGTCCACAAATCCTGTAAGTCACACTCAGCCCTGTAGCATACTTTAAATCAAGTTAGAACGAAAATAACACCTAACTACAAAAGAAAACAAAAGGAAAAGAAACATGGGTGGCCTCCCAAGAAGTGCCTGATTTAACGTCACGGCACGACACAGAATACCATCAATTGAAATGAATGACCTCCACGATGTGGCTATCTCCAACCTTCCCCAAATAGTGCTTCACCCGGTGACCATTGACTCAGAATACTTCATTATTTTTGTTCTTCAAGTCTAATGCACCAAAAGGTGTCACACCCACAATTTCAAAATGACCACTCCATTTAGACTTTAGCTTCACGGGAAACATCCTCAACCTTGAGTTAAACAACAATACAAGATCGCCCACCTTGAACTCTTTGTTCCAAATGTATTTGCCATGAAGATATTTCATCTTTTCTTTGTACAAGGACGAACTTGCATAAGCATGGTACCGGAACTCATCCAATTCATTTAAATGTGCAACCCTCAAGTTAGCGGCTACATCCCAATCAAGATTCAACTTCTTTAGAGCCCACGTGGCCATGTGCTCTAGTTCTACCAGAAGATGACAAGTTTTTCCGAACACCAACCGGTATGGCGATATTCCGATAGGTGTTTTGTAAGCCGTTCGATATGCCCATAATGCATCATCAAGCTTCTTGGACCAATCCATCCGATTAGCATTCACTGTTTTGGAAAAGATACTCTTTATCTCCTGATTGGAGACTTCCACTTGCCCACTAGCTTGTGAGTGATAAGGATTTGTGACTCTGTAAGTAACACCATACTTGCTAAGCAAAGTGTCGAATTCCTTGTTTCAAAAATGTGACCCCCATGGTCCCATCGCTTATAATAGCACGCGGAGTACCAAACCTTGTGAAAATATTCTTCTTCAAGAAATCCACCACACTTCTCACCTCATACTTGGGTAATGCAACGACTTCAACCCATTTGAACACATAATCAACCGCGACCAAGATGTAGGTATTTTCACAAGAACTCAAAAAAGTGCCCATGAAGTCAATACCCCACACATCGAAAATATCAATCTCCAAAATGGTTGCGAGAGGCATTTCATTCTTCTTTGAGATTCCATCGGCCTGTTGACATTCATCATATCTTTTCACTAGCTCGCATGCATCCTTGTAAAAAGTAGGCCAATAGAAGACACAACTAAGCACTTTGGCCGCCGTTCTTGCTCCACCATGATGGCCACCATATGGAGAACAATGACAAGCCCCGAGAATTTCACCTTGCTCTTCTTCCGGTACACATATTCTAATCACCCCATCCGTACAAATCTGGAAAAGGTATGATTCATCCCAATAATAATGTTGACAATCCCGTTTGAGCTTCTTCCTTTAGTTTGAAGAGAACTCATCCAGAATGATTCCACACATAATAAAATTTGCTAGATCCGCAAACCATGGCACCTCTTTCATTGAAATATCCAAGCGTTACTCATCAGGGAAGAAGTCATTGATTTCAAGGCCATCATGCAGCCTCCCCTCCTCCTCCAAATGAGACAAGTGGTCCGCAACTTGGTTTTCACTCCCTTTTCTATCTTGGATGTCAATATAAAACTCTTGCAACAAAAGCACCCATCTCATCAACCGAGATTTGGATTCCTTCTTGCTCATAAGATACCAAAGCACCGCATGATCTGTATGGATAATGACTTTTGCACCCATTAAGTACGGGCGACACTTCTCAATTGCAAACACAATCACACGGAGCTCTTTCTCCGTAACGGTATAGTTGACTTGGGCACTATTCATGATCTTACTAGCATAGTAGACCAGATGAAAATTTTTGTTGATGCGTTGCCTCAAAACAGCCCCAACCACTACGTCACTTGCATCACACATGAGTTCAAAAGGGACACTCCAATTTGGAGCGGTGATGATGGGAGTAGTTGTCAACTTGAACTTCAACAATTCAAAAGCCCTCATGCAATCATCATTGAAGTTGAACTTAGCATCTTTCTTAAGAAGTTTGCACAATGGTTTCACCACCTTAGAGAAATCTTTGATGAAATGCCGGTAAAACCCCGCGTGGCCTAAGAAACTCTGCACACTCTTCACCGAAGTTGGAGGTGGAAGTTTAGAAATCAGCTCAATTTTTTCCTTGTCACCTTCAATTCCATGCTTTGAGAATTTGTGGCCAAGGACAATTCTTTCCTCAACCATTAAATAACATTTCTCCTAATTAAGCACCAAATTTGTTTCTTCACATTTAGCCAATACTTTATCCAAATTTGCAAGAGAATCATCAAAAGAATCCCCAACCACCGAGAAGTCATCCATGAAAACTTCAAGGTAGTCCTCCACCATGTCCGTGAATATAGCCATCATACACCTTTGAAAAGTCGCCGATGCATTGCACAAACGAAATGGCATCCGCTTGAAGGCAAAAGTACCATAGGGACATGTGAAGGTTGTTTTCTCTTGATCTTCCGGAGCAATAAGAATTTGGTTGTAGCCTGAATACCCATCAAGAAAGCAATAGAAAGCATGGCCGGCCAATCCATCGAGCATTTGATCTAAGAAAGGAAGTGGAAAGTGATCCTTCCTTGTGACTTTGTTAAGCTTGCGATAGTCCATACATACCCTCCATCCGATCATCGTTCTTGTAGGAATCAACTCATTCTTGTCATTAGTGACCACCGCCATGCCCCCTTTCTTTGGGACACATTGAACCGGAGAAGTCCACGGACTATCGTAGATGGGGTAGACCACCCCGACATTCAACCACTTGATAATCTCCTTCTTGATAACTTCTTGCATAGACCCATTGAGTCTCCTTTGATTTTCAGTAGATGGTTTGGCGCCATCCTCCAACTTGATATTATGCATGGAAAAGCAGAGGCGAATCGAAGTTTTCAAGAGAGTGGGTGCATTATTGTGAAGAGATGGATCTAGAATTTATATTTGACTGGTCTAACTTTAGTTTCTTACTATGAACTACTATACTTTTAAAATTATAGGTTCAAAATTATATTCTTTTTGAAATTTTAATAATTTTCACGTATATATCTATACTCCGTGCCGAACATAATACCGTTTAGAGTGGGATCTGAACTGCCATTTTTAATTGTAGAGGTGCACCCAATAATAATTGCACCATAATAGTCTTTGAGCATGAGTTCACGCACATATATTTAAATAATTTTGAGGAAATATAACATTGTGATTCATGATTTAAGAAGAGGAGTATGGGTTCACGTGAACCCATATCCCTCTCATTGGATACGCCTCTATGCAAAAGGCGAGGCTTATCCCCCGAATATCCACCAATGTCCACCCAATAGCCTTCTTCCTATTTTGTAGCACCGCCAATGTGGAATCTAAATGCATGTTAGTCAAACAAGAGGAAAGAATAACCGGTAAAGTAGAACAAGGGCCAAGAAATTCATACCGAAGATGTAGAGGCAATGGCTTCAACTCCAAGGTGGGAGGATCTTCAATAGAAGTATTTGTAGGAGGAATTGTCCTATTTTCAAGATCCAAAGATAATTTCCGGGGTGCATAGTTGTACGACCCCATTCCTTGCAAAGAGTTCACACATTCCATGAAGCCATCCATATCGTCATCATCAAAATTGAGCAAGGCGGCCTCCAACATATCACCAACATTGATTGTAGCACTTGTATCATTAATAATAACATCGGTTACCATGTCCACAAACAACCACACCTCATTGCTATTTGGTTGCCGCATGGACTTGTACACATGGAATACCACTTTTTACCACCAACCCGGAATGTAAGCTCTCCGGTTTCAACATCAGAAAGAGCCTTCCCTATAGCAAGGAAAGATCTCCCTATAATAATTGGCAATTTATAATCAACCTCACAATCTAGAATGACAAAATCTGCCGGAAGAATGAATTTATCAACACGAACCAAGACATCTTCAATCATTCCCAAAGGCCTCTTCATAGTACGATCGGCCATTTGCAATCTCATAGAGGTGGGTCTTGGTTGCCCAATCCCCAAAGTTTTGAAAACCGAATAGGGCATTAAATTGATACTTGCCCCAAGATCACAAAGAGCTTTAGAAAACTCGACACTTCCAATTGTACAAGGAATCGTGAAAGCACCGGGATCCTCCAACTTAGGAGCCATTGAATGCACAATTGCACTCACTTGATGAGTGACTTTGATATTTTCAAAATTCATTGACCGCTTCTTTGTCATGAGATCCTTCATAAACTTGGCATAACCGGACATTTGTTCCAAAGCTTCAAGTAATGGCACATTGATTGAGAGACTCTTCATCATTTGAATGAACCTCTTGAGTTTATTCTCACCATTTTGCTTGGCAAGTCTTCCAGGGTATGGAGGTGGAGGCTTAGGCAATGGTGCCTTAGCCTTTTACACTACTGGCTCCGATATGTTAATAATGTGATCCCGATACGGGTTCACCTCCTCTTGAGTCTCTTCCACACTATCATCAATATCAATCCGAACGTCATCATTAGGCTACACCACATTGTTCGGGATTTCTTTTTCTTGTACCACTTGCTCATCATCCACAAGTTGCCTTTCACTTGAGGTGGGTGCATTCCCACCTCTTTCACTTCTTGTAGTAACGGCCATGGCATTCCCTGTTTTGTTTTCACCCTTTGGGTTTACTACCTTGTTACTTGGTAGTTCCCTCTTAGGATGAGAATTTAGAGCTTGAGAGATTTTCCCCATTTGAACTTCTAGATTGCGGATTGATGTGTTGTGTGAGACAAGTTGGGCATCCGAATCAATATTTTTTCCCGTCATTTGCTTGAACATATTTTCAATACGCCCCATCGTGCTGTTTGAAGAACCTGAACCATAAGAAGGATAAGGAGGCAGGTTGCTCGGTTATTGATACATCAGGGGCCTTTTAAAACCCAACCCCTGGTTTCCTTGATTGTTGTTCCATCCGCATTGATTGTTACCCCCCAATTTCCTTGATTATTTCCACTCTAATTTCCTTAATTGTTGTTGTTATGCCAATTCCCTTGATTGTCGTTTCCACTCCAATTGCCTTGATTGTTAGAATTTCAACTTCCTTGATTGTTTTGAGGTCGCCATTCTTGTTGGTTTGGGCCTTGGAAGTTGTTTATTTGCCCTTAAAAGTTTTTTATATATTGCACTTTCTTCTCTTGTTCATTATAGGAATCATCTTGCTCAAAAATACTATCTTCTTGCACATAATTCTCCACTCAATTTTGCACTTGTGGACCCTTGGTCCTCCTCTTGTTCACCATCATGTTCACTCCCTCCATGGCATTGACTTGCTTGGGATTTTGCACTTGATTTAGTTGGGCCTTTGCTAGTTGCGTCATGGTAATTGTCAACTCGGTAATGGCTTACCCATGGTCTTGCAACTCTTTGCGAAGGTGGATCATGTTTGGGTCACCTTGTGGAATATTGGCCCAGGATTGCCAAGCCGATGACGTTTCCGCCATCTCATCCAAAATCTCACGCGCCTCCGCATAAGGCGAAGTCATGAAGTTCCCACAGGCAAGTTGATTCACGACACATTGGTTGGTTGTGTTAATCCCACGATAGAAAGTTTGTTGAATCATGTTCTCTGTCATATCGTTGTTGGGACATTCCTTAACCATTGTTCTATAACATTCTCATATCTCATGTAGTGTTTCATTCGGCTCTTGCTTGAATGCCAAAATCTCATCTCGAAGTGTAGACATGTGCCCCAGAGAGAAGAACTTAGAAATAAACTTTTCCGCCAACTCATCCTAAGTGAGAATGGAATGGTTCGGCAAATGTTCCAACCAATCTAAAGCTTTCCCCCGTATAGATAAAGGAAAAAGCCTTAGCCTCAATGCATTCTCGGATAGATTTGTTTGTTTTCTCCCCCAACAAGTATCCACAAACTCCTTCAAATATTTGTACGCATTTTGAGTTGGAGCACCGGTGAAGAAATCCCGTTGCTCAAGCAAAGTGAGCATCACATTGGTGATTTGAATGTTTCCCTCCCTAATACGGGAAGGGACTATTGCACTTGCGTATCCTTCATTGGGTAATATTCGGTGTGGAGCCGCTCGTGGTGGAGGTGGTGGTGGAGCGGGGACATTGTCATGAGGCACTCGACCTCTTCTAGTAGCTTGAGGTTCAAGTGGAAGCTCATCAACTTGCTCATCCTCGACGTCCACATACACTAAAGGCAAATATTCGAGCTCATTGTTCGCCATAGTTGTACCTACAATTTCTCACACAAGTTAGTAACACAGAAGGAAAAGAAGATATTAAAAAAACACACCTAAATATATAGCTAAAACCGTTTTTAACTCCTTGGCAATGGCGCAAAAAATTGATGACATCCACAACACACCTCAATAAGAGATATGATATGGTCGTATGTAATAATAATTACACAACTATAAGTCAGGGTCGAATCCACTGGGAGTTATAAGGGGTGTCTGGTGTATATAATTGTAACGACCCGGCCGGTCATTTTGAGTATTAAAACCTCGTTCCCCCATTTACTGCTCAAGTTATTCTTTACAGTTATTTTATGACTTACCGAGTTAGTTGGTTCGAGTCCGGAAGGATTTCAGAGTGAAATGAGACACTTAGTCTCTTAATTGAAAACTTAAGTTGGAAAAGTTGACCGCATATTGACTTATGTGTAAACGACCTCGGAATTTAATTCTGATGATTTCAATAGCTCCGTATGGTGATTTTGAATTAGGAGCGTGTCCGAAAAATTATTTAGAGGTCCGTAGTGGAATTATGCTAGAAATGGCAAAAGTTAAATTTTTGGGAAGTTTGACCGAAGGGTTGACTTTTTGATATCGGGGTCAAAATCCGATTCGGAAAAATTTTAATAGGTCCTTTATGTCATTTATGACTTTTGTGCAAAATTTGAGGTCAATCGGACTTGATTTTATAGGTTCCGGCGTCGTTTGTAGAAATTGGAAGTTTCAAAGTTCATTAGGCTGGAATTGGGGTATAATTCATGGTTTTAGCGTTGTTTGAGGTGATTTGAGGGTTTGACTATATTCGTAGGATGTTTTGGGACTTGATGGTATGTTTGATTGAGGTCCCGGGGGCTCGGGTGAGTTTCGGGAGGTTAACAGATCATTTTTGGACTTGGCATGTTGGCTGAAGACTGCTGGTGTTTTTTTTTGGTTTCCTTCTTCACGTTCGCGAGTGGGCCCTCGCGTTCACGAAGGGGAATTTGAGGAAGGCAAGATTTGCCCTTTGCATTCGCAAGGAGGTCTCGCATTCGCGAAGAGGAGCTGGTGTTAAAGCTTCGCATTCGCGAAGATGGGCTCGCGTTCGCGAAGATGAGAAGGCAGCTGGGGATCCTGTGCGTTTGGCCTTCGCGTTCGCGGAGTGAGGGGATAGAAAAGCTTCGCGTTCGCGAAGGGTTAATTCTGGGCAGTTGAGTTTGTGCTTCACGAACGCGAGTCTCCTTCCGCATTCGTGATGAAGGCATATCTGGGCATAATTAAAAGTCCCAAAACGGGGGGTTTGAGTTCATAACACAAAATTGAATTGGGAGCTTGGTAGAATATAATTTTTGGAGAGATTCTTGCGTGGGTGTTTGGGGTAAGTGATTCCTATCCAGTTTTGATTAATTTCCATGATTATGCCTTTGAATCCATCATTTAATGGGTGAATTAAGTTGAAACGTTTGGAAAACCTTCTCGGTTTAATTTGAAGATTTGAGGGCCGAGTTGAGGCCGGATTTTGGTAAAATTGGTATGGTTAGACTCGTGGTTGAATGGGCTTTCGGATTTTGTAACTTTTGTCAAGTTCCGAGACGTGGCCCCTACAGGTGACATTTCAGCTAAATTTCGGATTTTGTTGGAAAAATTAATATTTTCTTATGGAATTAATTCTAATAAATTTTATTGACTGAATCGAATTATTTGTGGCTAGATTCGAGGCGGTTGGAGGCCAATTTACGAGGAAAAGACATTGCAGAATAAATAATTATATGACTTGAGGTAAGTAACAATTTTAAATTTGGTTCTGAGGGTATGAAACCCCGGATTATGTGTTATGTGATTGGTTTTGAGGTAACGCACATGCTAGGTGACGGGCGTGTGGGCGTGCACCGTAGGAATTGTGACTTGGTCAAATTCCATGTAACTGTGTAGTTGAATAATCTGTTGATACCAATATATTCTCTATGTGTTAGAGAAAATTGAGCTGAGACTCGTATTAAATTAGACATATGATGTTAGTATTGGTACCCACTGGGGTCATTTCTGTGGTTGAATTATATGATCAAATTGTAATTTCACACTCAGTTATTTTAATTCACTTCATATCATATCTCAGTCTCTATTGCTATTTATTAATACATTATATTATCATTTTTGGGTTGATTATCATGATTTCTGAGAGTCTGAGTGACTGGAGATGTTGATGATTGAGTGAGGCCGAGGGCCTAATTATGAGGATATTTATGGGATCGGGCTGCACGCCGCAACATGTTTTATTGATTTATGCCATGATTGGCTTGATATAGCTTTTGGGCTGAAAGAGCCCCTCCGGAGTCTATACACACCCCCCAGTGAGCACAAGTACCTACTGAGTGTGAGTGCCGAGTGATGAGTGACTGTGAGGAAAGAGTGACTATTACTCTGAGAGGATGCATTGATTTCATTATTTCCTACATTTCAGCTGTCATATATCACTATTTTGAAACTTTCGGGAAAGCATTATTTTCCATTTCGATCAAACTTGATATGAAATTTCAGTGAAAACTTAAATGTTGAACTTGAGAGCATGCCTACTCTTTTATATTGGAAAGTACTGTATTTGGACTTAGCTGAGAAGCTAGTCACTATTTTCAGTTCTTTATTTATTTTTGTTACTTACTGAGTTGGTTGTACTTATACTGCACCCTGCACTTCGTGTGCAAATTCAGGTGATCCCGGATACAATGGGTGTTAATTCTTTCACACAATCAATTTTCTGGAGATTCAGAGGTAGCTTCCATGTTGCGCACACCTTGTCTCTCCTTCCCTATATATTTTTTTAATTGTATTTGGTCTCAAATTATTATAGACCGTGTTTTATATATTTGTAATGTATAGATGCTCATGAACTCAGTGACACAAGGTTTTGAGAGTATTTGTATCGGTATTTGCGATACTTGTGGATTGTGTTTAAATATTATATTTTCAAACTTAAAAGAAATTATGGTTTATTGAGATTGTCGGCTTGCTTAGTATCGAGATAGGCGCCATCACGACATGTTAGGATTTTGGGTTGTGACAAGTTGGTATCAGAGCATAGGTTACATAGGTTTCACGAGTCATGAGCAAGTTTAGTAGAGTCTTGCGGATTGGTACGGAGACGTCTGTACTTATCTTCGAGAGGCTGCCGAACCATTAGGAAAATGTCATTTTCTTGTATTCTATCGTGCGAACTTGTTGATTCCGGAAAAACTAATTTTTTTTATTCTATTCTCTCACATATGGTGAGAACACATACTACCGGATTGGATGGTCAGCCACCAGTGCCACCATTTAGGGTCGCGATAGGCCAGGACCGTGGTAGAGGCCGGGGGCGAGGTAGAGGTCGAGGTGTGGCTCGTACCACAATTGGACCAGCACCTGTAGTACCACCAGTTGCTCCAGCTTAGGAGCAGATTCCAGATATAGCTGAGCCGATAAGACCAGCTCAGGCACCAGCTGTGCCCATTGAGATTCCAGGCCTTCAGGAGACTTTGGCCAAGATATTGACAGTTTGCACTGGTCTTTCTCAGGTGGTTTCGGCTCAGGCTGCACCTGCCACTTCTCAGGCCGGGGGAGGTACTCATACCCCTGTATCCTGTACTCCAGATTTGGTAGTACATGGACTTTAGATAACGGGGGCACTACCAGCCCAGCCAGTTGCAGCTGCTCAGGCCCCGGTAGTCCCTTTTATGGCAGATGATGAGCAGAGGAGACTTGAGAGATTTGGGAGGCTTCGACCTCTATCATTTAGCGGTGCTGAGTCACAGGATGCAGGGTTTTCTAGATAAGTGCCAGCGTATTCTTCGGACAACGGGTATTCTGGAGACCAGTGGGGTCTCGTTCACTACTTTTCAGTTTTCTGGAGCTGCCTTAAGATGGTGGGAGGCTTATGAGAGGCGCAGGCCGGTTGGTGCAGTACCACGTACATGGCAGGAGTTCTCTGTTATATTTTTGGAGAAGTTCGTACCGCAGTCACGCATAGAGGAGCTGCGCAGACGGATTGAGCAGTTACATTAGGATGGCGTATCTGTGACGTAGTACAAGTTGAGATTTTCTGAGTTGGCTCGTCATGCAGTTTGGTTGGTTCCCACTGATAGGGAGAGGATTAGGAGGTTCATTGATGGCCTTACATATCATCTACGGTTACTTATGACTCGAGAGAGAGTATCTGGTGCTACTTTTGATGAGGTAATTGACATTGCTCGGCAGATAGAGATGGTCTGTAGCCAAGAGAGTGCAGAGAGGGAGGCTAAGAGGCCTCGTGGACTAGGTGATTTAAGCGGTGTTCCATTAGGGGGTCAGTTTTACCGTGGTAAGGGTCGTCCTTACAGACACGCATAGACGGGTCATCCAATTCACCATGGTGCATCATCCAGCCATGGTTCATACAGTTCTCATCAGGGTCAGCCATCTCTCAATGCCCTCCCAGCTCAGAGTTCGTCACGTGCTCCTTCAGTTCAGGGTTCATTTGCACCGGGTGCTTATAGTAGTTATTCTGGTTCTCGGGGCCCGATTTAGTCTGCACCACCACCAGTACCGGGGAGCTGCTTTGAGTGCGGGGAATTTGGGCATATGTGGGTACAGTGTCCTCATCGCTCGAGAGGTCCAATGCAGTAGGGGAGTCAGACTACGACTTCAGCACTAGTTACTTTACCACCCGCCCAGCCAGCTCGGGGTGGGGGTCAATCAGTTAGGGGTCTCCCAAGAGGGGGAGGTCGATCAGGTGGCGGTCACGCCCGATTCTATGCTTTTTCTGCTAGGCCAGATGTCATTGCCTCAGATGCAGTGATCACAAATATTGTCTCAGTGTGCCACAAAGAAGCTTTTATATTATTTGACCCTAGTTCTACTTATTCGTATGTATCATCCTACTTTACTCGTTATCTGGATATGCCAAGTGAGTCCTTAGTTTCACCTGTTCGTGTATCTACGCTGGTGGGCGATACTATTATTGTGGACCATGTATATCGGTCTTGTGCGGTAACCATTGGGGGACTAGAGACTAAAGTTGATCTCTTATTGCTCAGTATGGTTGATTTCGATGTAATCTTGGGTGTGGATTGGTTGTCTCCATGTCATGCTATTATGGACTGTCACGCAAAAACTGTGGCGTTGGCAATGCTGGGGTTGCCGAAGGTCGAATGGAGGGGTTCTCTAGATCATATTCCCAGCAGGGTAATTTTGTATTTGAAAGCCCAACGTATGGCTGGGAAGGGATGTTTGTCATATTTGGCTTTTGTGAGAGATGTTGATACAGATACTCCTACTATTGATTCAGTACCGGTAGTGAGAGACTTTCCAAATGTATTTCCTGGAGACCTGCCGGGTATGCTGCCCGACAGAGATATTGATTTAGGTATTGACTTGGTGCATGGCACTCAACCCATTTCTATTCCTCTGTACCGTATGGCACCAGCTGCGTTAAAAAAATTGAAAGAGCAACTTCAGGAACTTCTTGATAAAGAGTTTTTAGGCTTAGTGTGTCGCATTGGGGTGCATCGGTTATGTCTGTTTGTTAAAAAGAAAGATGGTATTATGCGAATGTGTATCGATTACAGGAAGTTGAACAAAGTTACAATCAAGAATAAGTATCCTTTGCCGAATATTGATGATTTATTGGAACAACTTCAGGGAGTGAGGGTATTCCCCAAAATTGATTTGAGATCCGGGTATCACCAGATAAAAATTCGGGATTCTGACATTCTAAAGATAGCATTCAGGACTCGTTATGGTCATGGTTTACAGTCTTACAAAGTATTTCACTATAAGTTCTTGCTACCCCTTTTTCGTTCAGACGGTTTTATCTTTTATGGCACATTATACAGATTCTTTTAGTTATATGACCCTTTTATAAGAGTTCGTTAGAATATACTATATAAGTGTTTGTAGAGACATATTTTTCTATTAAAATATAACTTGTCATGAGATTTTTTTTTTTCCTTTACAATTCACGAGTTTGAATCTCAATAATCTCCGCGTGATTATTCTACTTCCCTGCTAACTATGTCACTCCAAAAGTCTTCTCGGTCTTCAGGGCTCTGGCACAATTTTTATTGGGTCACCTTTGTTTTGGGATTTCCAAAGCTCTCTCTTGAGAATCCTTTTCCATATCAGAAAATTGTCCCCGGTACTGATCTTTAAATATTGTTCCGATTTTTTACTTTGTTGTAAAATTAGACTTCTTATTCACCAAAAACACTATAGTTCTTCAATAATGGAAGTTTAAAATTCTTTTTTTGATGGTGAAAATTAAAAGTTAATGATTGATTGTTATTAAAATTGTTTGAATGTTGATAATTTATGCTTAAAATTCTAATTCACACACTGGTTTAATAATTTATTTTAAAAATTTCAAAATTCTATTATATTGTTGGTCCTTAAAAGGTTGAAGAAAATAAAGTGGGTTTTATTGATTTAGTATTATTTGACTAAATTGGTGATTGAGGATTGTCTGTACTGGTATTTGAGGTTTTATTTCAACTTTGAGATCATTTGGAGCGGAGTTGAGGTGGTTTAATCGAAATTGGAAGTGGAATTGAAATTTTGAAGTACACTTTGTTGATCAACACAAAAGATCATGCAAATTGGATAGACGTTGATGAACACTTTAATAAATAGGTCAATTGCAAATAACACAAAGTTATGTCAATCCGGTATAATTTATGAATAAATAATTGAAAAAATTATATCAACTAAGTAGAATTTGTGAATAATCTAACAAATAGGTTGAATGCAAATAACACAAAGTCATGCCAATAAGATAGAGTTTGATGAACAATTAAACAATCACAACGCTCATGTCAATATGATAGAGTTTGTGAACAACTAACAATATAGGTAGAGTAAATATAATATAAAATCTACCAATCAGAGAAATCCTGTAATAATTTATGTGAAAAACATAGACAATATTTAAGGACCAGTTTTTTATAGGCATTCCTGTCAATCATCCTTTGCATGTGTTATAGACGATTGGTGGTCCAACGTGAAAGATGCTACAACCCATTAGCATGATACAAAATAGAGAATTATTTACACCGTATGATTTTTTTTTTGAAGCCACCTTTTAAACTATATTCTCATTAGTTTAGTAAGTTAAATTTCGTCCTTTAAAATTAATGACGAATCTTTCTTTTCACAAACAATTTAGCCCATTGAGGTAAAAGGATAAAAGTCATGTCTAGAAATATTGGTTCATTCAAATGAAATGGAAAAATGACATGGGGTGATAATATATAAGAGGTGTAAGCATTTAAATTTTATCGAATCTAAATTGATAAAATAGTTTGGATTATATTTTAAATTCAAGATATTTTAGTCCAAATAAATTTATCGGGCTAATATAATTGGATTAATTATATAAGTTCAATATATATGGATTAAATAAATAAGTCCAAATTCATTGGGCTAGCCCGTTTAGTTGGGCTACAAATGATAAGCCCTTTTTATTATGCCCAAGATATCATCTTCCTAGAGGCCCAGTTTGGTACCACCCGTGAAATGACGTGGCATGCCAAGTCAAGCGGAAGAGCAAGTAGGATCATTCCAAATGTCAAAATGACAAGACATGCCCAGTCAAATTAAAAGGCCAATGAGGTTGTGCCACGTGTGCAAGTAAAATTTTTTGGCCAATCAAATAGGACATTGTCACGCTTCAATCTGATTGGTCGGAAAGAGTTTGTTCTCATCATAACTCTTCCCTTCCATAACTATAAATAGGTTTCTTCATAACTTAGAAAAGACACCAGAAGTTATAACAAGAAGCAAGAGAGAGCTCGTGGATCAAACACCATAAATTTCTCTACAAGTTTCAAGCTTCAAGCAATCAAGTTCAAGTTAAAAAAATCAAGTTCAAGCTCAAGAACGGAGAACAAATCAAGACTCAGGAGTACGAGTTCAAATCAAAGTTTGTGCTAGTTGAATTCAAGATCATCGTTCGTGGCAACAAATATAGATTCAAGATCAAGCTCAAAGGCCCTTGAATTTATTTACTATTGGAAAGAAGAATCAGAGGATTCATAGAGATTGTACACTCATATTATTTGAAATCAAATACGACGATTGTTGCAATATTTCTCAGTCTCGATTATTTTTCTGACGTAAATTTATTTTCTACAAATTCTGACAAAGAAAATGCCGAAGAAAAGAAGTAAAAAAATTACCTTCTCGTTACTACTTTTCAGAGCAGCTTGTAAGAACCAAAGATTAATGCTCAATTGGTGAAGTAGTATGGGGTTTATATAGATTTTGGAGAGGAGGCACTAATAAGCCATGTTCGATGTGGGATATGCTAAGAGGTAGCGACAATTGTTACGTTTCCTAGGCGGATTAAAATCCTACTCCTGTTATGACTTTGTTTAAGAAAAGGAATGTTCAAATTGCTAATTGGATCAATTATATAAGTTCAATATATATGGACTAAATAAATAAGTCCAAATTCATTGGGCTAGCCTATTTAGTTGGGCTACAATTGATGAGCTCATTTCATTATGCCCAAGATATCATCTTCCTAAAGGCCTAATTTGGTGCCACACGTAAAATGATGTGGCACGCCAAGTCAAGAGGAAGAGCCAATAGGATCATTCCACGTGTCAAAATGACAAGACACACAGTCAAATTAAAAGGCCAATGAGGCTGTGCCACATGTGCAAGTGACATGTTCTGGCCAATCAAATTGAGCCTTGTCACGCTTCAATCTGATTGGCCGGAAAGAGTCTGTTCTCATCACAACTCTTCCCTTCCACAACTATAAATAGAGGTCTTCATAACTCAGAAAAGACACCAGAAGTTATAACAAAAAGGAAGAGAGAGCTCGTGGATCAAATACCGCAAATTTCTCTACAAGTTTCAAGATTCAAGCAATCAAGTTCAAGTTCAAGAAATCAAGTTCAAGCTCAAGAACGAAGAACAAATCAAGATTCAAGGAGTACGAGTTCAAATCAAAGTTTGGGCTAGTTGAATTCAAGATCATCGTTCGTGGCAAAAAATATAGATTCAAGATCAAGCTCAAAGGCTCGTAAATTTATTTACTATTGGAAAGAAGAATCTGAGAATTCATAGAGATTTTATATCATATTATTTGAAATCAAATACTATGATTGTTGCAATATTTTTCAGTCTCGATTATTTTCTTGACACAAATTTATTGTCTACAAATTCTGACACGCCCAGTGAGACAATCTCTACCTCTCATCTCAACTTTTAAATCACCAAAGTTCAAGAACATCGAAATGGTTTCAAAGAAGGTTAACTCCAAATCAACTTCCACAATGACTGATAATTCCAGGCTTTATGCTGTTGGAAAGCATCCTCGATGTTATCTTTGGAAGCTTTGGACCAACTACAAGGAGCAAGGCAAGCTCTTTAGGACAACAAGCACTCCAAGTGCCATCCATATCAACCCCTATTTTCGGATCTTCATCCTCAAAAGGAGCAAGATCTTCCACAAACTCACCCGAAGGAGGAAGCGATGTTGCCGAAAAGATTAAGAAAACTATTGCTCTTCTTAACCTCTCCGAATCCAAGAACTCTGCTGTGAAGGAAGATGACGATTCTTCAAGTGATGGATCCTCTCCACTTACACCGCATAGAGTGAGCCAATCGAGGATAAATCTATGTGACAATCGATGCTACTCTCGATCATCCACAACAATCATGCAAGTAATGGTGACAAACATTTCATCCATGGAGGAGCAACTAGCAAACTTGACAGAAGCAATTGCTAGCTTGACCAAGTGCATGCAAAATCAAGATGCTAGAATTGACAAGCTAACAGATAGGGTAGGAATCTTGATGGAAGAAGAATCCACCCATGCACCTGGAAAGCTCTCAGAAGTTCCAGAGAGTGATTCTCCCCCAAGACAAGTAGCATCCGCCAAGGCTATCCCTGTCTCATATGAAGGGATGATTCCAATCGATCAACTAAAAGAGTTCATTGAAGGGACTATCAAAAATAAGTATGAAGTTACTTCCAAGTCCTCCTTTACATATGCAAATCCGTACACTGCAAGGATCGACATGTTGAAGATTCCTGCTGGCTATCAACCTCTAAAGTTCCAATAGTTTGATGGTAAAGGCAATCCAAAGCACCATGTGGTGCACTTCGCTGAGACATGCAACAATGCTGGGACTTATGGAGATTACCTCGTCAAGGAGTTTGTCCGCTCACTAAAAGGAAATACTTTTGATTGGTATACATACCTCGAGGCAGGATCTATTGATAGTTGGGATCAACTAGAGCAAGAGTTTCTCAATCGCTTTTATAGAACAAGGCACACAGGGAGCATGGTGAAACTTACAAATACTTGTAAACAGAAGGTGAACCGATTATCGACTTTATCAATCATTGGATGAATGCAAGCCTCAACTGCAAAGACAGGCTTAGTGAAGTTTCTGGCATAGAGATGAGCATCCAAGGAATGCATTAGGGACTGCGCTACATCTTGTAAGGTATCAAGCCTAGCACATTTGAAGAACTTGCAACTCGTGCCCATGACATGGAATTGAGCATGCCTTCGCTGGAAATGAAAGGCTGCCCATCTATGAACCCCGCAAAGGTAACAATAAGTAAGAGGTCAGGAAATGGAGCAAGTTCTCACCCAAGTCTAAAAACAAAGAAGCTATGAATGTCAACACATCACTTGTGAAACTCATGATGAAGGTGAGCGAGAAGCAGAGTATGAAATCCATTTCTTTTCAAGATAATCCAAGTGGAAAGTTGACTCTAAAAGAAATGCAAGAGAAGGATTAACCCATTTCTGGATTCTAATGTGCCTGCAATTTTTGAAGAGCCTCCTGAGTTAAAGCTCATTGAGCTTCCGAAGATGAAGCGACTAAATGAAGCTAGGAAATCTGATGACCCAAATCACTGCAAATATCATCGACTCGTGAGTCATACTTTTGATAAGTGCTTTGTCTTTAAGGAAATATTTATGGACTTGGCCCGTGAAAACAAGATCGTGCTTGAAGATGAGAAGGCAAGTACGAACCAAGTCTCTATCACCTTTGGCTCATTCAGTCTAGATGAGCTATGCAGTTTAAAAGAAATCAAAGATGAAGAATTACTGGAGAATAACAAAGTCTATGTAGATCACCATGATGATGATGAAGGTTGGACGTTGGTGACTCGTCGTAGACGCCACAAAAGGAGCCCACGAAAAGAATCAATAGAACAACCAACAAGGCAAATGATGGTGAAAAGACCAAGGAGATATAATCCAGTTAAGCATTTGAAGAAAGAAAAAGTGGAGGTGTACCACCCTCAAAAGCCACGACATCCAGAGACCTTGGAGAAGTTCTTACCAAATTGGTTCTGCACGAAGATTTCCCATTGGGGTATTGATGCCTCTTGTTACAATGCTGACAAAAGGGAAGAAATGAGTTGTGACCTACCATTGGCACCATCTTCAGAAAAGCTCATCGAGTACATTCCCCAAGAAGTTAATGCTTATGAGGAAGAAGTTACGTTCACGAATGATGATCTTCTACAAGGTCACACTCCTCATAACCGCCCATTATACCTGGTTGGCTATATATGCGATGAAAGAGTAAATCGAATTTTGGTTGATGGAGGATCCTTATTGAATATCTTGCCAATTCGCACTGTGAAAGAATTTGGCATTCCCATGAACGAACTCTTGAAAAGTCGTGTGATGATTCAAGTATTCAACCTAAGGGGGAAAAGAGCCATATGAGCGATCAGGTTGGGGATTACCATTAAAGATACGCAATTAAGTGCATAGCTGTATGAAGTTGATGCAAAGACTTCGTACAACGTCTTGCTTGGAAGGCCTTGGATACATGGGAATAAAGTGGTTCCATATACCTACCCTAATGTTTGAAGTACTGCAAGGGTGAAGTCGAGAAGAAGATAGTTGCTGATGACGAGCCATTCATCGAGGTTGAGTCACACTTTGCCGATGCACAGTTCTACTTGAAGAGCTGCATTGTGAAGGAGCTAAAAGTTGATGATATCATGAATGGCAAGAATGATGAGTCCACGATCAAGAGAGCTGAGGTGGTTGCTAACGAAACCAAAGCTGTTGCTGAGGAAGTACACCCTAAACCAAATAAATCTCATAAAGGTAACATTGTGTCTCATGGAAAGAAAGTAACTTCTTCACTCCAATATGCCCCTAGAAAGAAGAAAGATGAAGGTGAATTATGTAATCTCCAAACAAACATGCTAAAGGAGTTAACTCTTCCGATCAAACGGATTGAGGCGATAAAGTTGTCTTCGAAGCTACTTAAAAAGTCTGTGTCTCAGAATTCACCACAAGCTATAGCACTTTGTACGGAGCGTACAGATGAAGGTTTTGATCCCAATGCTTACAAGTTATTTGCAAAGGCTGGATACAATCCCAGTGAGTCGTCAAAGTTAGGGAATCTCCCATCAGAATCTGCTACGAGGAAACCACGTGAAGGTTTGAGATATAAACAACCCTCACCAGTGTGCATCTCCATAAGAAGAGCAAGAAATAATTATATCACTATCGAAGATGAATATACCGCTTCTAACAAACCTTCTATCTTTGATCGACTCAAAAAATCAACTATGAGGACTTCCGTATTTGAAATATTGGGTCCATTAAAGAAGGGAAATAAGTTCCGGAGAAATTATCAAAATATAAGAACGCCCATTTCGCCTAGGATCCAGAAGATCTCTAAGGATTTCCAAAGTCTGGTTCCTTCTAGAATGAGACGACAAACAAAAGTCATGGTTTTGTGAGATGAGGTACTGATGGTAAAGTCATACATTGTGGTCTACACTAAAGAACATGATGAAGACAAAGAAAGTGTGGGTTCTTCGTATCATGTTACTGCACAAGGCGAGCATGGTGTTTCATCTCTAATTGAGGATGGAAAGAAAAAGGAGGATGTTTCATCGTGTTATCACATATCCTTCAATGATGGGGACCCTCAAGAATATGGAGATGCAAAGGATGCTCCGCCTGAACTTGAAGAAGGGGTAAAGGCAACAGTTGACACTTTGAAAGAAGTAAACCTTGGCACCGATGAAGAACCAAGGCCCACTTATCTAAGTGCTTTACTAATAGTCGATAAAGAAAACACTTATATTGAGCTACTCAAGGAGTATAGGGATGTCTTTTCTTGGAGTTATAAAGATATGCCTGGCTTGGATCCCAAAGTAGCAGTCCATCACCTTACAGTCAGGAATGATTCTCGTCCTGTTAAGCAAGCTCAAAGACATTTTAGCCCAGACTTGGTTCCCCTGATTGAAACTGAAGTTAACAAACTCATCGAAGTTGGATTTATTCGTGAAGTTAAATACCCAACATGAGTCTCAAGTATTGTCCCTGTAAGGAAGAAGAATGGCTAGATTCGAGTATGTGTTGACTTCAGGGATCTCAACAATGTGTGTCCCAAAGATAAATTCCTGCTTCCTATCCCAGAGTTGATGATTGATGATACTACTGGTTATGATTCAATGTCTTTCACGGACGGTTCGTTGGGATATAACCAAATTTGCATGGCACCAAAAGATGAAGAGCTTACTGCATTCCGCACCCCCAAGGATATTTATTGCTACAAGGTAATGTCTTTTAGCTTGATGAACACTGATGCTACTTACCAAAGGGATATGCAGAATATTTTTGATGACCTTATCCACAAAAATATCAAATGCTATGTTGACGACTTGGTGGTAAAATCAAGAAAGAAGAGCGACCACTTGAAAGACTTGTGAATGGTATTTGAGTTGCTCCGGAGGTAGCAACTTAGGATGAATCAATAGAAATATGCCTTTGGAGTTACTTTTGGAAACTTCCTTGGTTTCATTATCCGACATCGAGGCATCAAAATTGATCAAGTCAAAGTGGATGCCATTTTGAAAATGCCTAAGCCTCATGATATTCATGAAGTGAAAAGTCTGCGAGGAAATCTAGAATACCTTAGGAGATTCATCTCAAACCTAGCTGGGAGGTGCCAACCATTCAGTCGCCTAAAAAAAAGGCCTTCCTTTCAAGTGGGACCAAGATTGTAGGAATGCCTTTAAAAGTATCAAAACTTACTTGATGAAGTCTCCAGTTTTGGCAGCCCCTATACCTGGAAAGTCGTTGATACTATATATTTCAGCACAAGAAAGGTTTGTTGGAGCGCTGTTGGCCTAAGAAAATAGTGAAGGGAAAGAAAACTTCCTTTACTACTTGAGCAGGATGATGACACCAAATGAGCTGAATTATTTTCCAATTGAAAAGTTATGTTTGGCGCTAGTCTTCTCAATCTAAAAGTTGAAGCACTACTTTCAAGCTTATGTCGTTCGTCTTGTTTCTAGAGAAAATCCCATCAAGTTCGTGATATCAAAATCTATCCTTAGTGATCGACTAGCAAGGTGGTACCTCCAGTTTCAATAATTTGAAATTGTGTACATCCCTCAAAAGTCTATAAAAGGACACACTTTAGCGGACTTCTTGGTAGATCACTCTATACTTGATGATTGGGAGCTAACTAACGAACTACTTGATGAGGACGCAATGGTCATTGAAGTTCAACCTCTATGGAAGATGTACTTTGATGGTGCTGCACATCGCAGAGGAGCTGGTGCTGGCGTAGTATTTGTCATTTCTCAAGGTGAAGTTTTGCCCTACACTTTTACGTTGATGTAACTCTACTCTAACAATGTTGCTGAGTATCAAGCATTAATACTTGGGCTTGAAATGGCTGTCGAAATAAAGCGATTACAATTGCAAGTCTTTGGTGACTCTCAGTTAGTGATCAACCAGCTTTTGGGTAGTTACGAGGTCAAGAAACCTAAACTATGCCCATATCATGACTACGCAAAAAAATTAATAGGGTGGGTCGGTGACGTGACTATCCAACATGTGCTTAGGAAAGAAAACAAGAAGGCTGATGCTTTAGCTACCCTAACTTCATCGTTAACCCTGCCTAATCAAGCGCAAGTTGCAATATGCCAAAAATGGATAGTACCGCCGCTAATAAGGGTGAAAGTGAAGAAAATGAACTCGAGCATCTTGTCGCTATTTTTGAAGTTGAGAAGGAAGAATGGAGACAATCCATTATCGATTACTTGAGCTAAAATCCGAGGAGAAGGACTGAAATCCGTCGTTGTGTACCTCGCTTCATTTACTACAAAGATACTCTATACAGAATATCATTTGAGGGAGTACTCTTGGATGCTTAGGAGAAGATGAAGCACTCCAAGCTTTGCAAGAAGCACATTTTGGGGTATGTGGGTCACACCAGTAAAATTTTACACCAAGGATTTTAGATTTTGAAGTTTAGTTTCCAAGAAATCAAACGGTTCATGATTTCGACGTTCCTACATCAATATACAAAAGGATTGGTGAAGTCACGCGAATCTGAAATCGTCGGCGTATCATAATATAATATTGATTTTGAAATATTATCTGAAACTATCCTTAAGGCATTAAATTTTACATTTTAAATATGTTTAGATTTGGAAGTTTAGTTTCCAAATAATCAAATGGTCGTGATTTGATATTTCTACACCAAGATATGATTCTTTTGGTGAGACTGCGCAAATCTGAAACTTTCAACATGGTAAAATCTAAATTTGGTTTTAAAATATTATCTGGGGCAATTCTGAAGGTATTCATTCCGAGTCTTGGATATTTTTTAGATATTGAAGTCTTATTTTCAAGAAATAAAACGGTTCGTTATTTGGACTTTCCCACAGCAAGATATGAGTCTTTTGTTACAAGCGCGTAAAGCTGATAATTATAAATGCAACTAAGATAAAAGTCGGACAATGTAAAGCAAAAGAGAAGTAATCTTATTTATGATGAAATAAATATCCACTAGGTCAATCTAACATAAAGATAAAAATGGAGATAATACTAATAGTCTAATCTAAACAGAACTTGTAGTTGATCAATTCTTGACAACTAGTCTCCAGGTTCTTCTTATTTACCTCCAGATTGGCCGAATCATTAACAGTCAGCAAATTTACGTTGTCATATAAAGAGACCTCAGTCACGGCAACAGAAACTTTTTCTTGAATATCTTCAACCTCCTTTTGAGTCGCTTCTATAACACCTTTGAGATACTCCCCCTCTTGTTGTAATGTCTGCAACCTCTTCATAACTCTCTTCAGTTTCATTTCACTAGAGGAAACCTTCTTGACTTTCTTGCTTGCTCCAAGTTTGAACAATTCGAGACGTTCCCTAGCCTTGGAAATTAGCTCTAGCTTCTCATCTTTACTCATCTTATCAGCCAAATTGGATCTCTCTTGGTCATATGAATCGGCAATCTCGAAAAAAGAATCCAATAAACTCTCTAATGGAGAAACATCTAAAACATTCGTCTTCTTCATATCCTCGAAAATCTCAGTTATTTGCTCCCTATAAGATGAGAGCAATTCTTCATGAGTTTTGAAGAATCTATTGCAAATATCTTCCCAAAGTCCCAAGATGAATTCCTTTTTGCGATTAAAGACAATGCTCTTTCCTTCAGAAATAGATACTGATGCATTTGTCGTTGGTAGAACGCGAGTTATCTCATTTGGAGTTTGTCTTTTTAGGGCTTTGTCATGAGGAAGAGATGATACCTTTGAAGATGACTTCAGTTTAGACGTAGGCCCTACAATAGATTCATCACTAACTTGTGGATTGTCATGTGGGGATGCCATCAGATGCTCAATGGTATTTAGCTGCATAAAGAAAAGGCAAAGAAAGAAAGTAATTTTTAGTGAAGCTATTCGTTCAAAAAAAGGAAAAAGGCGAGGTTATTGTATTCTACCTCTTTGTTACAAGCTGTATGCATTCTTGAGGGACTATCAACACTTGGAACCTCTACAATCTCTATTGGGTTATGCCTTTTCCTTTTCCAATTTTGATCTTCATTGGTACTCTGGCTTGTATCTTGAGGAACTCGTGTGTTAAATGGAAGAACTTGATGGTGTTTCTCTATATCTGTTGGAGTGCACACCACCTCTTTCAAAGCTGCTTTTGAGGATTTAAGCTATCTTTTTTATGTTGTATAACTGTCACGACCCAAAACCACATGACTGGCACCCGACACACTACCTGACCCGAGCGAACCAAACCATGTGATGCACCCAAATCATATGCATGGAAACCAATTTAATTGCGGAAGCTCCTTGAAAATCATATACATTTTCAAGTTAAATGATCAAATATTTTTCAATTTAAAAATCACACATGATGCCTTCCATGATAATAACAATGATACTAAGTAAAATATATATATTTTTATGTATGACATGTACAACCCCATTACTATAACTTTTCACAATTATCTATGGAGTCTCTAATGAATAGAATTAAACACTTGGGCTAATACATGACTAGCATAAATTAAGAAAATAACATGATAGTGTCACGACCAAAAATCCACTAAAGGTCGCGATGGCGCCTAACGCCGCCGTCAGGCAAGCCAACGACGATTGATCAACTTAATTACCCATTTTAGCATTTTAAAATCATAATTTTCATTAATTAAATAGTATGAAATAGAATTTATAGGGTAAATGATAACATTTACCCGAACTATAATAATGAACAACCCGTAGGAACCCCCAGAACCCGGTATCACAAGTGCATGAGCATCAACTAGGAAATATAATAAAATACAACATCTATCCGGAATACAAATTAGACAAGAGAATATAAATAACTCTGATGGAGACCCTGCAGGCTGCATATCGTAACATGGAATGTAGCTCACGGTGAAGTCCCCGCAATAGCCGTGCCTTTGCGCCCAAAAGCCACCTGACATATATGTACATGCACAATAAGTGCAACAAGTGTAGCATGAGTACGTAAATTAACGCGTACCCAGTAAGCATCTAGCCTAACCCCAGAGAAGTAGTGACGAGGGGTCGACATCGACACTTACTAGTGGTCCAATAAGACATGTACAGTAGAAGTAAACAGATGTGAGTCAGAGTAAATAAACGAAATAACAAGTATAAATACGTGGTACAATTCTCCTCTCAGCAATAACTCAAGCTCTCAGATAGTAATTACCTCCTCAATCGGAGTATATATATAATTGACCACACCAGATAGGTTATCACAGTTCAAATCAGGAAAACTCACAGATATACTGGCTTCTTGTCAATTATTACGCATGATTTAATAAGAGTATTTTATAGAAATGCCGAGGTGTAAGGCCCGATCCCATTATAATATGTGCACTGCCGAGGGTCGAATGACACGAACCATAGATACATCTATTATATTGCCGAGGCAAACGACCCGCTCCCATGAAAATGTGATATATAATCCCGCCGAGGCGAACGACTCGATACCATCATAAAGTGCGCACTGTCGTGGGTCGAACGGTACGAACCATAGATGTATCTATTATACTGCCGAGGCAAACGTCCCGATCCCATTAGAATAAGAAGCTTTAACGGGTCCTTGACCCCACTCACGAATAGACGTGTGAGTTATAAATTTTAAGGGAAACCTTTCGATGAAAATGCATAACGCGGGAGAAATTCGTAAGAGAAGTACAATTATTTCGCGGCTAATCATGAAGCCCATTGAATCTCTACAATAGCAAGTCTTTCACTCTATACAAGTCTATTCTCAAGTCTCAACGTAAAATAATAGAATTTAATAGGTAAGAGACAACTCAAATAGTATAGTTATAGCATGGCGGGAACCTAAGTCTACCCGGACATAACATGAATATAGCTACGTACGGACTCCCATCATCTCGTGCGTACGTACCCAGCGCAACAAATAGCACATATCAAATATATCACCTAGGGTAAGTTTTCCCCTCACAGAGTTAGACAGGAGACTTACCTCGCTCCGAAGTTCCATAGCCGGCTCCAACGCCACTCTAACACCTCAAACCGATGCCCGTCTCTCCAACACTAGTCAAACAAATGTACAAATTCATAAATATATACTCTATTACTCATAATTAATCAATTTATAACAATTCCCAACTCCGCTCGAAAAGTCGATAAGGTCAACCCTCGGCCCTACGTGCCCGGATTTCAAAACTTTTCGAAGGTAATCATCACCCATACCACCACGAACTCAAATACATAATTTATTCCTAATTCCATGTCCAATTTCATGGTCAAAATCCAAAAAAAACCAAAATCTATGTTTTCTACCAAAATCCCACAATTTTTACTAATTTTCATGTTTTAATCCTTGTAAAATCCATGTATTTAACTTATAACATGTGGGAATAACTTACCTTGCCATAGATGAAGAAAAATCTCCCCTTGAAGCTCTCCAAAAATCGCCCCAACCAAGTGAAAATGAAAGAAAATGGGCCAAATCCCGTATAAAACCAAGTCCTCTACCCAGCGATCACCGCACCTGCGGTCACTTGACCTCTTCTACGGTTCCGCAGGTGCGGCCAGAAACTCCGCTTCTGCGGTTCCCTTTAGGCCCCTCAACCTCTACATCTGCGGGCAGGCTTTTGCACCTGCAAAGGCGCACCTGCCCCCGATGCTACGCTTCTGTGGAACTGCCTCTCCTTCCCCCATTCCGCTTCAGCGTCCAACAGCCCGCACCTGCGGGCTCGCAGGTGCGGTGGATTTTCTCCTACCTGCAAAGCCATCCATCCTCACTGGCCCTCCGCTTTTGTGATCCTTTGGCTGCTTCTGCGTGACCGCACATGCGACCACTTCTTTCGCAGGTGCGAAGGCACCAATCTTCAGCAACACCAGCACTTCTTCAAATCCAAATTTAAATAAGTTTTTTATCTGTTTCAACCCCGAGGCCCCATCTGAACATACTAACACATCCCAAATCATGATATGAACTTAGTCGAAGTATCAAATCACATCAAACAACATCAAAATTATGAATCGACGACTGAAACCTTTCTTTAATCTTTCAAACATTCCAACTTCGTCGAACGCGTCCGAATCACACCTAAACATCCCGGAATAATGCCAAATTTTGCGTGCAAATCAAAAATTACGATACAAACCTATTCCAAGGCTCGAAACTTTGAACGGACATCGATAACTCCTAAATTCATTTCAAATCAAACTTAAGGATTTCTTAAACTTCTAAAATGCCAACCTTCCATAATATGCGCCGAAATGCTCCAGGACCACCCGATACTCAACCCGAACATACGCCCAAGTCCGAAATCATCATACAAACCTATCGGAACCTTCAAATCTTAATTTTGAGGTCGTTTATTCAAAAGCCAAACCTTAGTCAATTCATCCCAGCCCTGACCGCCTGCCACATATCCTTTCTCATCATGAAATATGTAAAGTAAGCGGGACCATAAAGGGGGATACCTAAGGGCTGAGTACATCACAACGGTACTCAATAAACAAATCATAGCAATAAAGTAAGCAGGACCCTGGAGGGGGGCTATGATCTATTTTTATCAAATCATAGCATTAATAGAAAATCTAAGCTAATTGAACAAAATTTAAATAAACAAGCCTTTAGCAATTTAACATCAATCTTTAAAAGATACCACAAATGCTATTCTGCTCATCAATTTTTTAAGGCCCCATAAAACTTTACCTAAAATCCGGGGTTTCGTGGTGCCGAAGTGGACTTTCGTAGAATTATGTATCATTTGTACAATTGATGTTAAGGGTGTTCCTTTTTGGTGATATACTGCTCGTAAGGCCATGTTTGCCCGTTGTTTTTATGTTATGTTGTGTCATTAGTTCATGTATATGTTGTTAGGGTTGGTTTTTAGGATTCTCTAACAGGTGGATAGGCCCAGTTACAGGGGAAACTCTGGCGAAAATTTTGGAAATTTAGGGAGTTAGTCAAAAGTTTGGAACTGTTGGTATATGTTATAGCAGTTGAGTCACATTGGTTTCTAATGGAGGATTTTTGCCCTCATTCGAGGATGAATGATCTTAAGCGGGGGAGGAAGTAAGACCCCGTAAAAGTTTACCTAAAACCCGGGGTTTCATGGTGCCGAAGTGGACTTATGTGTTGATGCTGCGGTTCAGACTTTTTGGGTTGAACAATGCGTTGGGGAGTTGAAGAAAATTTTTGGAACTACAGGGCATTTCTGCAGTCGCAGTACTAATCTGCGGACCGCACATGTGTCGCAGACTGAATCAAAAATTTGGGCAAAAGTTCTGGACCATTATGCGGTCGCGTAAACCCTCGCAGACCCAACACAAAAACATTTTGGAGGGCAGTTCTGCGACGCATTATGCGATCGCAGAATAGGTCTGCGGACCGCAGACTGGTCGCAGAGTGAGGCAGGAGTGCCCAGTTCTAGAGGGCCATTATGCGGTCCATTTTGTGGACCGCAGAAGCGTTATGCGGTCGCATATGCTACTGCAGATATGCATCGGGGCTTCATTTTTTCTAATTTTTGACCCGGCCCTATTTCGATATATTGAGGTAAAGGGTCACTTTTGAAGTAAAAATCTGATATTTCTAGAGAGAGATTACCATAGAGTGAGAGGGGAAGTTCCTAGGCTTATTGATCAATAACTCTTGCTCCAAGTTGAAGAATTCACAAAAAAATTCACTAGGTTTTCATCCTAGAGGTAAGATTCTACTCCCTAGCCCTCAATTTCATGATTTTACTGAAAATAGGTAATGAGAAAATCAATTCTTGGGTGTGGAAGTTGTTCATTATGCATGCATGTACTATGGAGGGTTGGGGGAAGAATGTTGAGCTAAATTGGGTACACTTTGGGTAGTGGGATGGAGGAATCCACCATATGAGGACCTTGAAATCATAATATCCACCTAGTGTTTGATAAAATGTTCAAACGAGCTGGAACCATAAACTCTCTCCTAATTTGTGTTCAATTTTGCTATATTTCTTAATAGATCGAAGAGGCAAAGAATTCCGGAATATTATAGTAATTTAAAAAGTTCAAGGCGAGGTATGTTGGCTAAACTTATCTCTTAGAATTGAACCCCACAATATCCTTATAAGTCTTGAGTTGTTCATTATGAATTGATTATTCCGAATAAGCCATGATATATGTTAAATATGTATTCCAATGTTCTTGTTATGTTATATTCTATTTGAAAATATGCTCGAAGCATGGGTTGCATGTCCAAATGTTATATCTTAAAGTCGTGATTCAAATGGAGGCTATTATGCCAAATTGTGTAAGAAATCTCAATGTGTTTAACATTCTTATTTGCTCAATATGTGGACTTAAAGTCATGAATAGAAATGGTTTATTGTTGATAATCCGTGATAGTGTTTGAAAGTGAAAGAGATGAATATGAAGTATGAAATATGGCCAACGTGCCAAGAGTGACACTGTGTTATGGCCATCGGTGCCAATGAACTGAATGATATATAAACGATAATGAAATGAGTTGTCAATCCTTTAAATAAATAAACACCCTGGGAGTGTCGTTAGTCACCGAGAAAGGGTAGGTTGAAATAACCTAACCCCAAAACTACACATGCTGGTGTAGGAGCGAAGTGTGATTGTACCCCTTTATGGGGATGAGATTGATGTGATGAAAATATTCCCCTTTATTGGGATGAGATGATTGCTAGAAAAGGGTGATGTCAATCCACACGATATTGTGGTGAGACGGCCTAGCCGGTCGGGTCATGATCGGACGCCATACCGCATACATGGTGGTGATTATGCCTGAGATTACGATTAAAACAATGATTGATAATGATTGTGATTGTGGTTGATATCTTTTGGGTGAGATGGCCTAGCCAATCGGTCCGTGATCGGACTCCGTGCTCACCGTGGTATATCGGTGCTAAGATCTCCAAAACTTAAAATATGGAAATTTACTTGAAAACTTGTCTTGCTCCTAATTTGATGTTTTGGTATTGTTTGAGGCTCCCATTGATTTTATGATTGTCCTTACTTGTGTTATCATTCGTTCTATTGAGAGGGTGTTTAGTCATTCATACTAGTACTATTCCATATGTACTAATGTCCCTTTTGTTGGGGGCGCTGCATCTTTAATGGATGCAGGTGGTTCCGCAATAGGTGGCATTGATCATTGATAACAGTACACCCTCTTCTCAGTAGATTTTGTGAGCCCCACTTCATTCGGATTCGTGTATCTTTTGTCCCACATGTATTATGTTTTGAGGTATAGCCGGGGCCTTGTTGCCGGCGTTATTATAGTATTTTGTATCCGTAGAGGCTCTGTAGACACAGTGTGGGTTGTATATGGGTGTTGGGAAAGTCAAACTAGCCTTGTTGTATTTCAATCACCTGTGCACTTTAACTATGATTGTGTATGTATTTTGAGACTATAAAATGAAGCGACTAATGGTAATGGAATTGGCATTGTTCACGGAATCCACTTAATGTATTATTAATGATATAAATCTATCTTCTCTTTATTCATGGGCGAGTTGGGTAGAAGGCATTGTAAAGGCTTGCTTGACCGTGGTATCTTGGTTGAGTGCCGGTCGCGCTCCCAAATGTCGGGGCGTGACAAATTTTCAAAAGGAATACTTTCCATGAAAACTTATCTTTAGCTATTAAATATGTATACTCTTGTCAATACGAAAGTTTTGATAAAAACTTATAACATTTACCTTGAGTGTCATTTTGCCAACAAGATTAAAAATAAAATTCTATAAAACAATACGACACTACATATGCAACATAATATTTTTGTACATGGAGACATCCGTACTTGTTTGTCCCCACAAGCACGAAAGCACATTTACAAAAAACTTAAGTATTAACTCGAAACATGCTGTTAGAGAAAGTCCCTCAAGAAGAGTAAGTTTTAATCAACTTACCTCTCTTTCGCTTTATTAACATTCACAAGCTTTCAATCCTCTTCCATCGTTCCAATGTTGATTACAATGCTCAAACATCACCAATAAGTCGATATCAACAATTAGATATCCTAATTACATCAAAATATGACTTAAAATATTTATCAATAACCATTTATGGCTCATAAGTTGGCTACAAGCCTCCAACAACTCAAATCGCCGAATAGAGTCACATGCTAGTCCATTCAACTTCATTCTTATATTTTAATACCCATTCGAAGTTATTAATAATACTACATCAATTTTTTAATTAATGCCACCAAGTTACTATTCATCGTCTTCCATAATCAACACTTGCAAAATATACAATTCGGGTGATTACTTAGTTGATCACCTCTAACTTTTACTAACAAATAATTCCATAGGTTCATTGTATTCATCAATTTCATCGGCAAGATTACTATTTATCTTCTCTCTTATTTTCTCAAAAGTACTATTTATGCCATGAACTAGAGTTTTATAATCTAATCTTTCAACCATTAAAACTTGTAACAAATGCTTCAAGTACTTCTAACTACTCATAATAAACGAGTTTGAAGCATTGGAATTACCTCTAGTAGATCAATCTTGACAAATCACAACTTTGGTGATTTTTGTGTTCTTGAGGATTTGATGATGAAATCTAGTATTTGGATGCAAAAATGATATTAGAACTCATATATATTGAGTAAGAATCGACCCAAAATATCATTAACAACTTACCTTAGTTGGTTGGACTTGATTTGAGCTTAAAATTGCCCCTTCACCTCAAGAGCTCTAACCCCCCAATACTCAAAATACTCTCTTCCCCTGATTTTGTACTTATAGGCCCAGATTTCTGGGTTTCGGATGCGGCCCCGGATGCTTCGCATTCCCAGTTCACTCCTCTTCGAAGCCCGGATGCAGACTCGGATGCTATGGCAGTACTTCACTGCCAACCTTCGGTAATATGATCATAACCTCTTGTAGGAATGTATAAATGACAAACGGTTTAAAGCGTTAGAAAATAGACTCAAAGACCTTTCATTTGATAGGTTGTCCCCCACGTATGTATATCTCCTTATGTATATCTAGATATAACTCCTTATGTACATCTAGATATACGCATCCAAAGTTAGGTCTTATGCGTATTCATTTGGAACTTTAGTGTATCATGTAATTTCCAATTTGACTTGGATTTAGGGCTATCCTTAGATCCCACATCACCTATAATATGCCTCGTACACTTATTATCATATTGTCACGACCCAAAATCCATTATAGGTCATAATGGTGCCTAACGTCGCCGTCAGGCAAGCCAACGGTGATTTACCAATTTAATTATTCATTTTAGTATTTTGAAATCATAATTTTCCTTAATTGAACAGTATAAAATAGAATTTAAAGAGTAAATGAAAATATTTACACGAACCACAATAATGAATAACCTGAAAGAACCTCCAAAACCCGGTGTCACAAGTGCATGAGTATTTTCTAAGAAGTACAACAACAATACAACATCTGTCAGGAATATAAATAAGACAGGATAAAATAATTAGTACGATGGAGACTCGGTGGACTGTGATGCGTAGCCTGGATTGCAGCTCACGTAAAGTCTCCTCAACCGATGCGCCTACGTGCCAAGATGATCATTTAATGAACCTGTCAGATCCTGCACATTTAGTGTAGTAGTGCAGCATGAGTATGTAAATCAACGCGTAACCAGTAAGTATCTAGCCTAACCCCGGAGAAGTAGTGACGAGGGGCCAGCACCAACACTTACTAGAGGTCCAAATAAATAATATGATAAATCATAACAAATGTGAAGTGCACAGCAATAGTGGAGTAAGTCTGTACTTTCATAATTTTTCTCAATTATTTTCTTTATAGTATAAAATTTCTCAAACTTGTATTCTTTCTTAATATCCTAGAACATGCCAAATGTTAATACCCAATAAATAGGAAATACCATAAAATGCCGGGCATCAGTGAAAAGATTAGCTCGTAAATATTCAGGCTACTAGTGATATAATGCACGATACTGCCGAGCTCGTTCGGCCCGATCTAGAATAACGTGTCACTACCGAGGGAGTGCAGCATGATCCATAGATGCATCTATATACTGCCGAGGCGTTTGGCCCGCTCCACAAGAAAAGGAAGTTACCGAATTACGAGGCACGTGTTTACAATACAGCACATGAGCAAAAATGAATTTAATCTTTACCATTTCCCAAACGACTTTCCGCACCTACGATCATCCTGGCCGCTTCTACGACACCTCTTCTGCGGCACAAAAAAACCACGCTTCTGCGAAGTCGTGCCCAACAGCCCTGCCCGCTTCTGCGTTCCAGGCACCGCATCTACGCTCCTGCAGGTACGGGAATTGCCTCGCACCTGTGGCCTTTGCCCTGATCACCTCCAGTCGCTTCTGCGACCCACTCCCTCGCTTCTACGATGCCTCACCCGCAGGTGCAGTTCCGCTTCTGCAGACACTCGACCGCATCTGCGGCCTATCCTTCCCCCAGCAAAATTTGCATCTGCGCTTGCCTATCCACTTCTGCGGCCCTGATTCCGCAGGTGCGATTGCACCAGCAGCTGGCTAAAACCAGCATTCCTCAACTTCAAATTTCGATTCGAATCCCGTAAGAAACTCACCGAGGCCCCGAGGACCCCGTCCAATCATACCTACCAGTCCCAATACATGACATGAACCTGCTTGAGGCCTCAAATCATGCCAAACAACATCAAAACGACGAATCAATGACCAAAATCCTTCTTAAAACTTTTCAACTTCCAAACTTCGATGAACGCGTCCGAACCATACCAAAACATTTCGGAATGACGCTAAACTTTGCATATAGGTCATGAATCACAATACAAGCCCATTCCAAGGCTCGAAATTCCAAACGGACATCGATAATGCCAAATCCTAATTCGAACCAAACTTAGGAAATTCTTAAGCCTTAAAATGCCAACATTCCATAACAAGCGCTGAAATGCTCCCGGTGATCCGATACTCAATCCGAACATACGCCTAAGTCCGAAATCATCATACAAACCTTTTGGAACCTTCAAATCCTGATCCCAAGGTCGTTTACTCAAAAGCCAAACCTTAGTCAATTTTTCCAACTTAAAGCTTCCGAAATTAAAATTATCTTTCCAAATCAATCCCGAACTTTCCGAAATTCAATTCCGACCACACGTACAAGTTATAATACCTTATGTGAAGCTACTTAAGGCCTCAAACTACTGAATGACGCGCTAGAGCTCAAAACGACCGATCGGGTCGTTACACATATCCAATTAATATCCATCGTATTAATAGTCCTCATCTGCTCATAAAATATTATAATTAAAAAATATCAACTTTCTTAATAGAGCTTAAGCACTTCAAAATTTTCCAGCATGCTACATTCTCCCCCACTTAAGAACATTCATCCTCAAATATTTTACAAGTTACTTCTAAGCATAGAGTTACCATCCTTTTATCTCTAATCACCATGCATATGCACTTATGACTTTATATGGGTCTTATACTTTCTTTCCAAAATCTCAACTTACTCATGGCCTTCAAATTTTGGCTATCTTTACAAATTCTTAAAATTTTGGCAGAGCTTCCCCTCTAATAGGGACTATCCAAAAATTCCAACCTATCAAGAATAATCTCCCACATGGGCACCAACAATAACATAGCTCAACAACTAACAATATACAACATAATATGCCATCTTGGCCCCACTAGGCTGTACATATACTACAAGTGTATCAAATGTTAATCTTTAAAACTTTTAACTAGTAACATATATGAATACCATTCAATATCAATAATAGATACTATACATAGCTCCTATATCACTATTAAACATGCCTGCATTTTCTTTAGTCATGCATACGTCAAGTTATACCTGAAAAGTCTCTTCAAATAAATCAAAAATCTCTCTGTGATTGGACTTCCTTAATAATTTTTTTTGAGATAAAGAATAACTTATTTTCATGCTCCCTTAATAATTTAAGAACATGCATTGCATTATCCCTTTTTGTTTTATTCTGTGTGAGGTGTGCACATACTAAAAGTACTCCCTTATTCCATAAAATTTCATGTATAATTCAAAGTACTGCCTCGTTTTCCGCCAACACTTGAATTTAATTTAAATCACATATGCCTCTAAGTTGTAAAAATACATTTGAGTTTTCCCTTAAATAAGTGAATATCAGACATAACTTTTTAACATCCCTGATGTAGAACATCATGACTATTGCTTGTAATGAGTCTTTGATTCCCTACAAATATTTTATGGTCATTGTAGTCATTCCATCATGAAATTACTGAAGATTTTCTCTTTGTCTTGATTCGTGAATAAGAAATCTTATTTCCAAAACCATCACCTTTAAGGTGAATCTTTTCTGTTCTGATGCTCCCCCACTTAAGAGTAAACCAAATTCAAACTCTTACTTGCCACTTGAAGTCATTATTAAATTTCTATCTCACATAAAACTTTTCATTGACAATCAATTTTGTCACCCACTACAATAGGCTATTTATCCCTCCCAATTAGAATTCTCTATTTTACCGCTTTAATCTTTCATCGTACCTTGAATTTTATTTCATCATTACGCTGATATGCTCTGTATTTTGACAATAGGATAGATTGGTTATGCTCATAGGAACTTTATTTATTTATTTTTGCATCCAAGTATCACATCGCTACTAGATGCAACATATATCGCTAAGTGCCTTTATTTCCCGCCCTTACGACATTATTATAGTTAGCACTTCACTCTTTCATGTTCACTCTACCGTTGAAATCACTTCTAACATTTCACCCTTCAATTCGTGAGTACGACTACCTTGCATCTCTTATCTCATGCTTAAATAAGTTGAACAAGTGTGACTCCCTTAGACTAAATCCATATATCATTGAATAACTTTTCACAACATATACCATCTTCACAATGCTAAATGTAAGAAATATGCAATCTATCTTATGCCACCATCATGTCCTCAAGCCACACACACACACACACACACACATATATATATCAAGCCGCATATATATATGAGATTCCGTAGTATATTTCTCTGAAATTATATTTCTTGCTAGTAAGTCCTTTTATAAAACTTTATTTTGATGGTATCTCATCGAGTAGGCTAATACTTATAATAAAGATGTCATACCTGTAGGGTCTTATTACCTCATGCCTTCATCATAATGCAAACTCATTTGTCTGTAGCTAATATCACATATTTACATCAACATGTTTCATATAAAAAAATATATACTTGCATATTTTTTCATTCTTTATGGTATCATTGACCTCGTCCATATATATCAAGTTAGGAATTTGTGGCACAGTATCATGTAGCCTTAGAATTCTTGTAACTTCTCAATCTCCGTACCATCACCATTTTCAATTTTGTTTTTGAACCTTACGTCGTACATATTATATGTATAGCTTTCTAATAACTTTAACTTAGCCCATGAGCCATTTTAATATTTATTCTTCTTAAATCATAAGGATCTGTTCACTCACAAACTAATTGCTCTTTCAATATTGGACACATATAGAGTTGCTTTGAGATCATTCTTGGAAATTCTCAATCTTTCATCATTTCAACAGAATAAAATAAGACATACTTCGACTAGAAAAACTCAAGATTATCATTCCACGTCATTTGTTTCTCTAACAACCTATGTTGCTTCTTATAACCTCCAAGATTACGCTTTTTGTACATTTTGTGCCTTAGTATTTTCACGCTTACCCATTTAAGTTCACATTATTTATCCTCAACTACCTTGGTATGCCTAATTAGAGATTGACTTTTATTTGTATCACATTCATCATCTGGAGGAACTCAAGGTTTGTCATGCCCATCTTTTACATATGGCATGCTTCATCTATCCTCAACTCATACTTAGATGTGGCACTTTATTTCTTGTGTGCTAGTTATATTACATATGACTCAATCATGATGATAACCTATCATGCTCAGGGGAAACCCGATGTTTAGTATAATTAAGGGTCATCTCCCTTATCTTGTAACATTCCCTTTTCGGATGATCATGAAAGTCTTTTTCTTTTTCTTTTGCGAAGGTGTTTTTGGTCATTATTGACACTGTCTTAACTATGTCATACTTCTTATGAGTCATACTATGTTTATCACAAACTTGACTGATTCACATTCATTTATTAATTAGATCCATATCACCTCTATATATCTTGTCATGATAATTTAAGATGCAACCTCTTCATTTACAGTACTTTTCTGTACCTTTGTTAAACTCGTTAATGGTGATTATCATAGTAAACAATCATTCCAACATCTTGACCAAAAATCTTGAATTGAAATCTAGGTTCTACCATAGGTGCCCTTATTCGCATCCTTTAGTAAAACTCTTTATACGTCATGACACCATCCTGACAATACTAGCTGACATCATCATCTTATTTTCTTCCATGATTTCTCAGTATTCGACTGATAATTCTGTCACGACCCAATTTTCCCTCCGTTTGGTATCGTGATGGCACCTAGTCTTAGGGACTAGGTAAGCCTAACATTAATTGAAATAATATTATTTAAATAACATCTAATGAGTTAAATAGAAATCTCATACAATTCCCAAAACTGGTAGTACAAGTCATAAGCTCTACAGAGTTTGCTATTACTTCTAAATACAACAATTCAAAAGTAAGTAAAAACAGTGTAAATAGAAATAGGAAGGTGACTCCGAAGCCTACGAACGCAGCGGCAGGTTTACCTTGAGTCTCCTCAGCAAGGATCCTTACAAACGATCGATACCTGGATCTGCACAAAAATATGCAGAAGAGTAGCATGAGCACACCACAACGGTGCCCAGTAAGTATCAAGATTAATCTCGGTGAAGTAGTGATGAGGACTAGTCAAGACACCTACTGGTCTAATAAACTGAACAAGTATAAGTATAGGGATGACAGAACATGACATCTATATGAGGACCCCACGATATGGCTAACGACATAACAACTACAATAAGGAAGGAAAGACAACAAGTAACAGCAGAACACCAGAATAAGACACAGAAGAATGAACGAAAGCACAACCCAAATTCGAAAATCATAATATAGTAAAGGCAAGTAGTAATTCAGCAACTGCAATAGTTTTCACATCAGGCCTCAGCCAACAAACCCCAATAAATTAGTCAAATCCTTCAAGTGTAAACTTTCACTCGTAAGTTTTTAAATTGAGGTCTTTAGAATATAATCCTTTCCAATAAGAAATTTCTTTTTATTTTTTGAAATATTCTTCCTTCAAATAAATATATTTCAAATATAGTTTTTTCAGGATAAAAACCATTCAAATATAAACTTTTCCAGTAGTATCTTTCGAGTATAAATTACCCTGTGACACTTAAACATGGAAGATTAGCAGCTCCAAACACATATATAACCACAGGGGAATCTACTGGGATACCGTCCCGTAGTCCAGAATCAAATATGCAAGACAGGGGGATCTCCCGTAATACGTCCGTAGTTCCAATTTAAATATGCAGTGCTGGGGGATCTCCCGAAATACGTTCTTAGTCCCAAAGTAAATATGCAAGACAGGGGTATCTCCCGAAATACGTCCGTAGTCCCAATTTATATATGCAGCGCTGGGGGATCTTCCGGAATACGTCTGTAGTCCCAATTTAAATATGCAGTACAAACAACAGAGATAACAACTATAACACGACATAAACCTCGTACCTCACCACAACAAGTGCAAAAGCAACAATGACAGAGATGCAAGGTACAACGAGCAAATCAACTCAAGAACTTAAATCACAAGAATGGTAGAACTCATTCACAAGGAATAACCACAGTGAAGAATGCTAGGCACAAGGAGAACAACTTAACAAGGGAAAACAAAACAAAATATAGCAACGATTCCACAATATTCAAGTCAATGGTAAGAAGCCAACACGAGTCAAATAGTTCCAAATAATGGCAAGTCAACTAAGATATAGGTTATCTAAACTCCTTTTGAGGTTGAGCAATTACGAGAAATATTCAACAATTCAAGTAAGGATAAGCAACGGAAGATAATCATAACTCTAATTAAGACTAAACAAGTATAGGATGAGAAAATAATGATTTCAATTAAAGATAAACAGTTATGAAAAATATAGCACGACGATAGAAGAGGTAAAATCTTTGGTTACGTCGAATAAGGGTCAAATAAACAATAAGAGTGAATCCTAAAGCAATTATCTCTAATCAAAGCATGTAAAGGTGAAACTAGCAAATAGGAATTTAAGCGTATCAAGAACAACATCATACACGGTGAATATAAGAACATAAGAACCCTAAAAGGCCAACTTTCCACAAATAAGTCTGAGCACGCACTCACCACCTCACGTACACTAACTACAATCAACATAGATGAGTCAAATCCTAAGGGGAAAATCCCCCACACAAGGTTAGGCAAGATACTTACCTCAAACTACGCTCAATCAGTCAAGTAGTATGCCCTTTCCTCGATTTTCCGACTCCGATTGGCTTGAATCTAGTCATAATTAATTAGATTCAATCAATACAAATTGTAGGAATAAATTCCATATGAAGATACAAAGTTTCTACAAAAACCCAAAATTTAACCCAAAAATCGCCCGTGGGGCCCGCATCTCGGAACCCGACAAAAGTTATAAAATATGAACGCCCATTCCGATACGAGTTCAACCATACCAATTTCATTCAATTCCGATACGAGTTCAACCATACCAATTTCATTCAATTCTGATAATAACTCGACCTCCAAATCTTAAATTGAATCAAGAGGGTTTTCACAATTTTTCCCAACTAAATTCACCGATTAAATATTAAAAACAACCATGGATTCAGGTAATTTAACCAATATTGAGTCAAGAACACTTACCCCATTGTTTCTTCTGAAAATCTCACAAAAATCGCCTCATCCCGAGCTCTAATCCGTCAAAAATGAAAAATGGGACGAAGTCCCATTTTCTGAACTTAAACTCACTGCCCATGCTTTTCTTCTTCGCGTTCACGTGACTAGTGTCACGTTCGCGAAGGCCTTACCATGTATGGCATTGCGTTCGTGTTCGAGCTCACACGGTCGCGGTAGCCAACTGCCCTCTTTCTTCGCGTTTGCAGTCCATGCTTCGCGTTCGCGAAGGGTTAATGGCTCAAGGTCCCGGCTCTCCTTCCTTCTTCGCGTTCGCGACCACTGCGTCGCGTTCGCGTAAGCTTGACCAGACCTTGCCTCGCATTCACGTCCACTCCTTCGGGTTCGCGGAGGTCAAATCCAGCACTCTCAAAATTTCTTCTTCGCGAACGCGGGACTTTCTTCGTGTTCGCGAAGAAGGAAACCAGACACCAGAATCAGCAGTTCCAAAACAGCTCCAAATGATCCGAAACCACCTCGAAACACACCCGAGGCCCTCGGGACCTCAACAAATCATACCAACCAGTCCCATAACACATTACAAAATTGCTCGAGGTCTGAAATCGCATCGAACAACATCAAAACGATGAATCGCACTTCAAAATAAAAAATCCATGAACTTTAAACTTTCAAATTCTATAACTTGTGCCGAAACATATCAAATCAATCCGGAATGACTTCAAATTTTGCACACAATTCATAAATGACATAACAGACCTATTCAAATTTACAGAATCGGATTCCGACCTCGATATCAAAAAGTCAACCCCTGGTCAAACTTCCCAAAAATTTAATTTTTCGGCATTTCAAGCTTAATTCCACTACGGACCTCCAAATAATTTTTCGGACACGCTCCTAAGTCCAAAATTATCATACGGAGCTGTTGACATCATCAAAATTTCATTCTGGAGTCATTTGCTCAGAAGTCAACTCTCCGGTCAACTCTTTCCATTTAAGCTTCAAATTAAGGATTGTTCTTTTAATTTAATTCCTAATCTTTAGTAAATCAAACTCGACCACACCCCGCGGGTCATAATACATATTGCGAAACTGCTCGTGACCTTAAGTCACTAAACGGGGCATAAATTCTTAAAACAACAAGTCGGGTCATTACATTCTCCACCTCTTAAACAAACGTTCGTACTCGAACGTTCTAAGAATTATTCTGAGATTACCAAATTGATGATTTTTACTTTTACACATATACCCACGGTTGATTCCACGCTACCTCATTTGAGATAAGCGTGACAACATCATCTCATTTGAGATTATTTCTTTTATCTATACTTGAAAACTTTAAGGTCATTTTCTTACGCTCTAATATTTTCAAAAGGCCTGATTTCTTACAACAACACACAATATTAGTCTCAACTGGTTATAGCAACTCGTGCCTATGCACACATCAATTTCTCGTTAGTGTTGAAGTAATTCAAAACTTTCTTTGGGGTGCTGCATTATTCCCCGCTTAGGTTCATTCACCCTCAAACACATAACATATTTATCTCTTCTTTTGCAATTCTCAATCCTTCAAATTTTACTAACTCCCAAATTTTTCAGAAATTTCGGTAGAGTCTCCCTTGTAATTGGGCCTATCCACCTACCAGAGTAACACCAAACAACTCTTAACAATACATCCACAACCCAACAAAGTACCACAATGTATATATATCAATAAATCTCCGCATTACAAGTACTGCATTATCATAATGATAATCCGGGCATGATGCACCTCATATGCACACTCATCACCACATCTCTGGTCTTAAAAGCTATTCATAAATAAATTTCAGCATCATCCACCTCATTTCGAATTTTTAACAATACTGACAACAGAATGTGAGGCATGAAGACCTCATGATTACTTACTCGGATTACTGAGTCATATTTAACGCCACTTGGGCACTCATCTCATAGGCTAAAACTCAATATTTAAAGCACGAAATTGGCTGAATATGCACAGAAAATATACAAGAATTATCAAAAAAGCCTAACAGGTATGACTCCCTATTAATATTATTGTACAAATAAATTTTTCACAAAGGGAGAATTTTAAACTCATAAATATTTTACCACAAGGACCTCATCCTTATATAACTTCCACCGCAGCTTGAAGCCCGATTTAAATAATTCACATCATGTAAAAATATGAGAATCTCGTCCTCCACCCCGAATCACAAGTATTTTGCCCATTGTGTCAACTAAAATTTAAATTTTTCCTTTCTTCCTTCTTTTCAATATATTTCATAAACAGTTTTCACAACACATAATGAATCCTCCTACCGGCAGGGCATATAATTCATAAAAATTGGAATCAATTATTCTGAAACACATTGAACCCACTGTAATAAATAACAAAAATTACTTTTGGGATTGTGTACCAAAAATATAATGACAGACACGGGTTCACATATTTAAATCTTCCGACAGGGATAAACATATAAGTGGGTCACAAATTTACGAAGCTCACCCATAAGTGGAGCATAATAGGAGGACTCACCTCAATATTTAGAACCGAATCAAATTAAGAAAAATATCCTTTTATAATAAAAAAATCAGGATCGTACCTGTAACGTCACATCTGGTGTATTGGCCTCAGCCAAATCATAGCAATTATATCAACGGGTCATGTCTCTACCTCTTAGGTACCCACTACCCGCCTGTCCTCCACCTCTAGCTGACTGTGCATGTGGAGTATTAACTAGAATAAGGCTTGTAGCCTAAATATATGATGAAATCCGTCTCTTCTAAAGCTGGGACATTCCTCTTGATGCGTGTGGTATAATTACACTGATAACAACCCCTCTAAGGTCGTGGATACTCGTACTGAGCATGTGCTGGATAACTGAAATAATCATTATAGAAATCTCGTGCCGATGGTGCGCTGTAAACTGGAGCACTCCGAGTAATCTGATGTGCGGATTGAGCTGACCGACTGCTCAAGCCTCCGCTATAATGGGTTCTAGCTGAAGAGTAAAATCCACTGAACCCTCCAGATCTCCGAGACCTTTTTGTCCTCCTTAGACTCCCTTTCCTTGTATAAAACACCCTCAATCTTCCTTGCAATCTCCACTACTTGTTGAAATGGAGTATCAGTTTGCAACTCTCGAGCCATGTATATTTTAATATCATAATCGAGCCCCTTAATGAATCTGCGGACCCGTTCTCTGATTGTTGGAACTAACATAGGTGCATGATGGGCTAACTCACTGAACCTGATAGCATATTCTGACACTGCCATAGTGCCCTGACGCAACCGTTCAAACTCTGTGCGTCACGCATCTCGAAGAGTCTGGGGAACAAACTCGTTCAAGAACATTTTCGAAAATTGAGCCAAGTTGGTGGTGTTGCATCAGCTGGTCTACCTTCTTCATAGATTTGCCACCACCGATACGCTGCGCCTGACAGTTAAAATATAGTAAAGGTAACTCCGCTCACTTCCACAATACCCATGGTGCGGAGAATACGGTGACACTTTTCTATAAATCCTTGGGCATCCTCTAAAGATGTGCCACTGAAAGTAGGTGGGTTATACTTCTTAAACCTCTCAAGCCTCTTTTGTTCTTTTTTTGATGCCTCTGGCCTGACCTCAGGCTGAACCGGGATAACGGGTTATACTGGTACTATACCCGAAACCTGACCAATGTGAACCTGCTGCTCTGGAGTTACTCTGGCTACGGTACATGCTCCTCGTCGGCCTCTACCTCTAGCGACATCTGCTCTGGGGTAACGTTATCAGCAACTATAGCTCGCGTCCTCACCATCTATGAGAGAATGGAATGATAAAAGTTCAAACTTCGAGATTAATGAACTTGCACGATGGAATGAAAGAAGTGAGATTATCCTAATAGTTTTGTAACCTCTCGAAGATAAGTACAAATGTCTCCATACCGATCCGCAAGACTCTACTAAACTCGCTTATGACTTGTAGCACCTATGAACCTAAAGCTCTGATACCAACTTGTCACGACCCAATTTTCCCTCCGTTTGGTATCGTGATGGCACCTACTCTTAGGTACTAGGTAAGCCAAACATTAATTGAAACAACATTATTTAAATAACATCTAACGAGTTAAATAGAATTCTCATACAATTCCCAAAACCGGTAGTACAAGTCATAAGCTCTACAGAGTTTGCTATCACTTCTAAATACAACTGTTCGGAAGTAAGTAAAAATAGTGTAAATACAAATAGGAAGGTAACTCCGAAGCCTACGAACGCAGCGGCAGGTTTACCTTGAGTCTCCTCAGCAAGGATCTGCACCGCTACTAACGATCGATACCTGGATCTGCACAAAAATGTGCAGAAGAGTAGCATGAGCACACCACAGCGGTGCCCAGTAAGTATCAAGACTAACCTCGGTGAAGTAGTGACGAGGACTAGTCAAGACACCCACTGGTCTAATAAATTGAACAAGTATAAGTATAGGGATGACAGAACATGACATCTATCCGAGGACCCCAGAATATGGCTAACGGCATAACAACTGCAATAAAGAAGGAAAGACAGCAAATAACAGAGGAACACCAGAATAAGACACAGAAGAATGAACGAAAGCACAACCCAAATCCTAAAATCATAACACAGTAAAGGCAAGTAGTAACTCAGCAACTGCAATAGTTTTCACATCAGGACTCAGCCAACAAACCCCAATAAATTAGTCAAATCCTTCAAGTGTAAACTTTCACCCGTAAGTTTTTAAATTGAGGTCTTTAGAATATAATCCTTTCCAATAAGAAATTTCTTATATTTTTTTTTAAAATATTCTTCCTTCAAATAAATATCTTTCAAATATAGTTCTTTCAAGATAAAAACCTTTCAAATATAAACTTTTCCAGTAATATCTTTCGAGTATAAATTACCCTGTGACACTTAAACATGGAAGATTAGCAGCTCCGAACACAGATATAACCACAGAGGAATCTACCGGGATACCGTCCCGTAGTCCCAAATTAAATATGAGAGATAGAGGGATCTCCCGGAATACGTCCGTAGTCCCAACTTAAATATGCAGTACTGGGGGATCTCCCGGATACCGTCCCGTAGTCCCGAGTTAAATATGCAAGACAGGGGGATCTCACGTAATACGTCCGTAGTTCCAATTTAAGTATGCAGTGCAGGGGGATCTCCCGAAATACGTTCGTAGTCCCAAAGTAAATATGCAAGACAGGGGGATCTCCCGGAATACGTCCGTAGTCCCAATTTATATATGCAGTGCTGGGGGATCTCCCGGAATACGTCCGTAGTCCCAATTTAAATATGCAGTACAAAAAATAGAGATAACAACTATAACACAACAGAAACCTCGTACCTCACCACAACAAGTGCAAAAGCAACAATGACAGAGATGCAAGGTACAACGAGCAAATCAACTCAAGAACTTAAATCACAAGAATGGTAGAACTCATTCACAAGGAATAACCACAGTGAAGAATGCTAGGCACAAGGAGAACAACTTATAAATGGAAAACAAAACAAAATATAGCAACGATTCCACAATATTCAAGTCAATGGTAAGAAGCCAACACGAGTCAAATAGTTCCAAATAATGGCAAGTCAACTAAGATATAGGTTATCTAAACTCCTTTTGAGGTTGAGCAATTACGAGGAATATTCAACAATTCAAGTAAGGATGAGCAACAGAAGATAATCATAACTCCAATTAAGACTAAACAATTATAGGATGAGAAAATAATGATTTCAATTAAAGATAAGCAGTTATGAAAAATATAGCACGATGATAGAAGAGGTAAAATCTTTGGTTACGTCGAATAAGGGTCAAATAGACAATAAGAGTGAATCCTAAAGCAATTATCTCTAATCAAAGCATGTAAAGGTGAAAATAGCAAATAATAATTTAAGCGTATCAAGAACAACATCATACACGGTGAATATAAGAACATAAGAACCCAAAAAGACCAACTTTCCACAAATAAGTCTGAGCACGCACTCGCCACCTCACATACACAGACTACAATCAGCATATATGACTCAAATCCTAAGGGGAAAATCCCCGACACAAGGTTAGGCAAGATACTTACCTCAAACTGCGCTCAATCAGTCAAGTAGTATGCCCTATCCTCGATTTTCCGACTCCGATCGGCTCGAATCTAGTCATAATTAATTAGATTCAATCAATATAAATTGTAGGAATAAATTCCATATGAAGATACAAATTTTCTACAAAAATCCAAAATTTAACCCAAATATCGCCCGTGGGGCCCCGTATCTCGGAACCCGACAAAAGTTGTAAAATATGAATGCCCAATCCGATACGAGTTCAACCGTACCAATTTCATTCAATTCTGATAATAGCTCAACCTCAAAATCTTAAATTGAATCAAGAAGGTTTTCACATTTTTTCCCAACTAAATTCACCGATTAAATATTAAAAACAACCATGGATTTGGGTAATTTAACCAATATTGAGTCAAGAACACTTACCCCATTGTTTCTTCTGAAAATATCCCAAAAATTGCCTCATCCCGAGCTCTAATCCGTCAAAAATGGAAAATGGGACGAAGTCCCATTTTCTGAACTTAAACTCATTGCCCAGGCTTTTCTTCTTCGCGTTTGCGAAGGCCTGACCATGTACAGCATCACGTTCATATTCAAGCTCACGCGTTCGCGGTAGCCAACTACCCTCCTTCTTCACGTTCGCAGTCCATGCTTCGCGTTCGCGAAGGGTTAATGGCTTAAGGTCTCGGCTCCCCTTCCTTCTTCGCGTTTGCGACCACTGTGTCACGTTCGTGTAAGCTTGACCAGACCTTGCCTCGCGTTCACGTCCACTCCTTTGCGTTCGCGGAGGTAAAATCTAGCACCCCCAAAATTTCTTCTTCACGAACGCGGGACTTTCTTCGCGTTCGCGAAGAAGGAAACCAGACACCAGAATCAGTAGTTCCAAAACAGCTCCAAATGATCCGAAACCACCCCGAAACACACCCGAGGCCCCCGGGACCTCAACCAATCATACCAACCAGTCCCATAACACATTACGAACTTGATCGATGTCTCAAATCGCATCAAACAACATCAAAACGATGAATTGCACTTCAAAATCAAAAATCCATGAACTTTAAACTTTCAAATTCTATAACTTGTGCCGAAACACATCAAATCAATCTGGAATAACTTCAAATTTTGCACACAAGTCATAAATGACATAACAGACCTATTCAAATTTCCAGAATCGAATTCCGACCTCGATATCAAAAAGTCAACCCCCCGGTCAAACTTCCCAAAAATTCAATTTTTTGGCATTTCAAGCTTAATTCCACTACAGACCTCCAAATAATTTTTCGGACACGCTCCTAAGTCCAAAATCACCATACGGAGCTATTGACATCATCAAAATTTTATTCCAGAGTCGTTTGTTAGAAGTCAACTCTCCGGTCAACTCTTTCCATTTAAGTTTCAAATTAAGGATTGTTCTTTTAATTTAATTCTGAATCTTTAGTAAATCAAACTCGACCACACCCGCGGGTCATAATACATATTGCAAGGCTGCTCGAGACCTTAAGTCACTAAACAGGGCATAAATTCTTAAAACGACAAGTCGGATTGTTACAAATTCTTATTCACCAAAGTTATACATGTTGACTGTATCAGTCCCAATCTATTCTCAACTTATCTTTCCATTTTGAACAAATCTGACACTTTCTGGTTGTTAGCCCAAATATCTTGTATTATAACTTGAACCTAGAGCTTTATTCCTGTAACTTCTGTATCTTCCACAATAGGTAATCAATACGATCGAGAATACGTACTCTCACTTTAGGCACAAACGCACGATCTAAAGTAAGATGAAAGTGAAACTCCCTATATATCATTGTAGCTTCCCCAATATAAGTCTGGACGACAACACACTGATAAGAGGGACTCTACTTGACATGACTCCATATACTTCCTAGGACTCGACTTAGAACCTAGTGCTCTGATACCAAGTTTATCACAACCCAAAACCACGTGACCGGCACTCGGCACACTACCCGACCCCAGTGAACCAAACTATGTGATGCACCCAAATCATATGCATGAAAACTATAACTGCTGAAGCTCCTTGAAAATCATATACATTTTCAAGTTAAATGATAAAATGTTTTTCAATTTCAAAATCACACATGACACCTTCCATGATTATAACAATGAGACTAAGTATAATAAATATATTTTCATGTATGACGTGCACAACCCCATTACTATAACTTTTCACAACTATCTATGGAGCCTCTAAAGAATAGAATTAAACATTTGGGCTAATACCCGGCTAGCATAAATTAAGAAAACAACATGATATCTACCATGAAATAGGAGTGGTGCCTAACCATATACCTTAGGAAGAGAGTCATCCTAGCCCTGACCTCATGTCACGTATCCTACCTCATCCTGAAACATGTAAAGTAAGCGGGACCCTGGAGGGGGGCTCCTAAGGGCTGAGTACACCACAACGGTACTCAATAAGTATCATAGACTCTCTCTAACTTAAGTTCTTGGGACAAAATTTATTAAAAATAATGCATCAATATTTAATATAAAACGATAAGAAATTTTATCCATTCATGATCCTTGTCATTTTAAATAAAAGCCAAGTGAAATATAACCCACAATGTAAACTTTTAAAACATTTATATCAACCCAAGATTTTGGATAAAATCATACAAAATCATTCCATTTGCTTTATGTCATTAAAATCACTTTCGGCTCCTTAGGCCTAAACATAAGAAAATCATCCTTAACTTTCACCGGGAGTACTTTTCCATCACCGACATAAGAAGGCCAACTAGGTTATGTACCTAGCGGCAAGTATCATATACCCTACTTGCTCAGGTCGTCTCATCGTAGTGTCGTACGAATCGACTCAGCCATGCTAATCATAGCACAAAATAATACCCTCTCAAAGGAGATCACTCTGTCGTAGTCTATACCACAAAGTGGCCATCTACGCCTACACCGGCACGTGTAATTTCATGACGACGAACACAATATATCCGAAGTCAATCTCGGTGAACACAACTAACTCCCAAAATATTTGATACTTCCTAAGATAGATTCATAGCATAGTAGCCTCAAATGATCTATTTTTATCAAATCATAGCATTAATAGAAAATCTAAGCCATTTGAACAAAATTTAAATAAACAACCTTTTTACACGTTAAAGCCTTTAGCAATTTAACATCAATCTTTAAAAGATACCATAAATGCTATTCTGCTCATCAATTTCCAAAAGGAATACTTTCCATGAAAACTTATCTTTAACACTTAAATATGTATACTCTTGTCAAAACGGAAGTTTTGATAAAAACTTATAACATTTACCTTGAGTGTCATTTTGCCAACAAGATTAAAAATAAAATTTGATAAAATAGCGTGACACTACATATGCAACATAATATTTTTGTACATGGAGACATCCACACTTATTTGTCCCCACAAGCACGAAACCACATTTTCAAACAACTTAAGTAGTAACTCGAAACATGCTTTTAGAGAAAGTCCCTCAAGAAGAGTAAGTTTTAATCAACCTACCTCTCTTTCGCTTTATTAACATTCACAAGCTTTCAATCCTCTTACATCATTCCAATATTGATTAAAATGCTCAAACACTACCAACAAATTGATATCTACAATTAGATATACTAATTACATCAAAAAATGACCTAAAATATTTATCAATAACCATTTATGGCTCATAAGTTGGCTACAAGCCTTCAACAACTCAAATCGCCGAAAAGAGTCACATGCTAGTCCATTCAACTTTATTCTTATATTTTAATACCCATTCGAAGTCATTGATGATACTACATTAATTGTTACCAAGTTACTATTCATCGTCTTTCATAATCAACACTTGCAAAATATACAATTCGGGTGATTACTTAGTTAATCACCTCCAACTTTTGCTAACAAATAATTCCATAGGTTCTTTGTATTCATCAATTTCATCGCCAAGATTACTATTCATCTTCTCTCTTTATTTTCTCAAAAGTACTATTCATTCCATGAACTAGATTTTATAATCCAATCTTTCAACCATTAAAACTTGTAACAAATGCTTCAAATACTTCTAACTACTCATAATAAACGAGTTTGAAGCATTGGAATTACCTCTAGTAGATCAATCTTGACAAATCACAACTTTGGTGATTTTTGTGTTCTTGAGAATTTTATGATGAAATCTAGTATTTGGATGAAAGAATGATATTAGAACTCATGTATATTGAGTAAGAATCAACCCAAAATATCATTAACAACTTACCTTAGTTGGTTGGACTTGATTTGAGCTTAAAATCGCCCCTTCACCTGAAGAACCCTAACCCCAATACTCAAAATACTCTCTTCCCCTAATTTTGTACTTGTAGGCCCATATTTATGGGTTTAGGATGCGGCCCTGGATGCTTCACATCCCCAGTTCACTCCTCTTCAAAGCTCGGATGCGGACTCGGACACTATGGCAGTACTTCACTGCCAACCTTCGGTAATTGGATCATAACTGCTTGTAGGAATCTCCAAATAATGAATGGTTAAAAGCACTAGAAACTAGGCTTGAATACCCTTAATTTGATAGGTTTTCCCCACATAAGGCCTTATATATATCTAGATATATGCATCCAAAATTAGGTCTTGTTCGTACTCATTTGGAACTTTAGTCTATCATGTAATTTCCAACTTGACTTGGACTTAGGGTTATCCTTAGACCCCACATCACTTATAATATACCTTGTACACTTATTATCATATTTAATTTATATCCATCATAATAATAATCCTCGTCTGCACTCTGCACATAAAATAATATAATTAGCACACATTAACTTTCTTAATAAAGCTTAAGCACTTCGAAATTGTTTGGGGTGCTACAATAACTACTTTTGGAATTGGAGTAGGTGGTTCTTTGACTTTTGAGAGCGTGCTTCCAAAACCTTGATCTTCACCTCCTAAATGAGTAGGAAAATTTTGCCGAACATTGTCTACTAAAGCTTGTCACGATCCAAAATCCACCTAGTCATGATGGCACCTAACCTAACCCGTCAGGTAAGCCAATTAAGAATTATCCAATTTAAATGAGATTTATTAAGAAAAGAAATGATAATAAAACTGCTTTTATACAAGAATTTCCCAAGGACTGGTAGTACAAATCATGAGCTTCTAAGATTAGAATTTACAAAGCTGGTATGAAATAAATACATCATCTGTTCGCAATGTACATAAATAGATTTTTATAAATCTAAGGCTACTATGAACAAGAGGCAGCTACAACCGGAACGCATGTACGTCTTTGTCACGACCTTAAATTTCCCTCCGTAGGTCGTGATGGCACCTGGTCTCTAAGATTAGGTAAGCATATCAATGCGGAATAACAATAGAAATATAAAATAAATAAATTTGCAACTCACATAATTATAACTCCCAAAACCGTAGAAATAAGTCACAAGCTTCTAAGAATTTATTCTCTATGTGTCTATACATCAGAGTCTAAAGCAAATAAGGAAGAAAACATAATAAGATAGAAGGGGACGCCGGAGTCTGCGGACGCTGGCAGATATACCTCGAAGTCTCCTTGTAAAGCTAGATTACTGATGCTTGGTCTGATAAGATGTACCTGGATTTGCACAAAAAGATGTGCGGGACCGTAGTATGAGTACACCACAGCGGTACCCAGTAAGTGCCAAGCCTAACCTCGGTAGAGTAGTGACGAGATCAGGTCAAGCCCTACTGGAATAATAAAAGACAAGGTGAAATGTTCAACAATATAATAAAAATGAAATGACAATGGAAATGAATCAAGTAAGTAGTATTTCACCAATTAACTACGCAACTGCTTCAGCCTGAGGAACATATTCCCTTAGAAACATATCTGAAAATTGAGTCCAAGTAAGTGAAGCTGCCTCAGCCGGACTATCCAACTCATATGTCCACCACCACTAGTCGGCAGCTCCTATAAGCTGGAATGCCGTAAAATAAACCCCACTGGAATCCACAATACCCATGGTACGGAGGATACGGTGACATTCCTCCAGAAAACCCTAAGCATCCTCTGAAGCTAAACTGCTGAATGTGGGAGGGTGGTACTTCTTGTACCTATCGAGCCTGAGCTGCTCCCCCTCTGAAACTGCTGTCCTAACCTCAGGCCGAACTGGGAAAACTAGATGCACTGGTATAACCTCTAGGGCATGGTCAACTTAGGCCCGTGGCTTGGGAGTATGTGCGGCGGGAGTATGTGCTCCTCTCCCGGTCTGAGATGTGGCAGGAGCAAGTGGAATCAACCCTGCCTGAGCTAGAGTGCCAAACATGCTCAAAACCTGGGCAAGGGTCTCCTAAAGAGCAAGAGTAGTAACATGCGTCTCAGGTGCCTGCTCTCCAACTGGAGCTACTGGTGGCTCTGCTGCAGCAACTCGTGCAGGTGTCTGGCCGCATCACGTGGTCTTTCTCGGCCTCTGGCACGGCCTCTGCCCCGGCCCCGGCCTCTTGCGGCTCCAGCAGGGGGCGCGGGTGTCTGATCATCATATCCAGTTGTATGTGTCCTCACCATCTGTGAGAGAATAGAAAGACAATGGTTTAGAACTTTGAAGTCAACGGTGCGCACGATAAGGAATCAAAGAAGTGAATATTTTCCTAACAGTTCCATAGCCTCCCGAAGATAAGTACAGACGTCTCCGTACCGATCCGCAAGACTCTACTAAACCTGCTTGTGACTGATAACACCTATGAACAAGAGGCAGCTACAACCGAAACGCATGTACGTCTTTGTCACGACCCCAAATTTCACTCCGTAGGATGTCGTGATGGCACCTAGTCTCTAAGACTAGGTAAGCCTATCAATACGGAATAATAATAGAAATATGAAATAAATAAATTTGCAACTCACATAAATATAACTCCCAAAACTCGGTAGAAATAAGTCACAAGCTTCTAAGAATTTATTCTCTATGTCTCTATACATCAGAGTCTAAAGCAAATAAGGAAGACAATATAATAAGATAGAACGGGACTCTGAAGTCTGCGGATGCTGGCAGATATACCTCAAAGTCTCCTCGTACAGCTAGATTACTGATGCTTGGTCTAATAAGATGTACCTGGATGTGCACAAAAAGATGTGCGGAAGCGTAGTATGAGTACACCACAGCGGTACCCAGTAAGTGCCAAGCCTAACCTCGGTAGAGTAGTGACGAGGTCAGGTCAAGCCCTACCGGAATAATAAAAGACAAGGTGAAATGTTCAACAATATAATAAAAATGAAATGACAATGGAAATGAATCAAGTAAGTAGTATTTCACCAATTAACTACGCAAAATAATGTCAAATAATACCTCGTGGAAACAAAACAGAATTCTTTTTAACTTTAAGAAAATCACAACAATAATCAAAGGCAACTGCGGCCATATATCATTATCAACAAGGGCACTCCCGAGATACCGCCTCGTAGTCCCAAATCATAAATAAATTCACAATATCTCATTTCCTTATATCACCGCGGGAGCCTTCACAATTTATTTTAAAGAAAACATTTTTTCCGAAATAGCATCCCGCGGTTTAGCCACCCTTATCACACCGCATGACTTCTAGTAGTTCCTCTACTAGCCATGCGTATCAAGCCACCCTTATCTCACCGCATGCGTTTCAACACCCAGACCTTATACTACCGCATGCGTATCAATATCACAATATATCATAATTTGCACCTCAAGTGCCCAAATAATTCAATTTGCCAAAATAAACAACATCAACAATATTTTTTCACAACATGGAGCTCACGACTCAATCACAACGAGTACAAAAAAATCTCATAAAAATATTCGGGAATAAATAACTCAACAAAAATAATATTTCAAAACTTTTAATACGTTGCTTCAATACCAAATTTAAAATGTCAAATACTTCATATTAATAATATTTAAATTAAAGAAAATCAACCTTCAAATAATGTACATAATAAAAGAAACCAAGTTTCAACAAAACAGGTAAAACAATTAGCAGAAAAAGATCAAGCAAATTTAAAATTATAAAAATTAAATCAATGATGAAGAATATAACAAGGTAAAATTATTTAATTAATATGCAACAGTGATCTACATAATTTAAAGACATAATCTTCCATATTTAGCCCGTGTATACACTCGTCACCTCGTGTACACAACATTCAACACATTATAATTTATCACTTAAATACCAATCCTAGGAGAAATTTCCCCCACACAAGGTTAGACAAGTCACTTACCTCGACTTGCTCCAATTTAATCCACTAGTAGGCCTTTTCCTCGATTATCCAACTCTGAATGGCTCGAATCTAGCCAAAATATTTCGATATAGTCAACAAAAATTATAGGAATTAATTTCATAAGAAAATACTGCATTTTTTAATAAAATCCGAATTTAACTCAAAAATCACATGTGGGGACCACATCTTGGAATCTGGCGAAACTCACAAGATCCGACAAACTATTTAATTAAGAGTCCAACCATGCCAGTTTCACTTAAATCCGACTCTGAATCGACACCTAAATCTCAAAAATTCATTTCTATGAGATTTCTAAAATTTTCCCAAATTTCAATCTCAAAGCACTAATTAAATGGTGAAAACAAATGATGGATTCGGGTAATCTAAGCATAATTGAGTTCGAACATTTACCCCGATATTTTCTCTGAAAATCTCCCAAATATCGCCTCTCTCCAAGCTCCAATTTGTCAAAAATGGAAAATAGGACGAAGTCCCCTGCTTTATAACTTACAGTTCTGTTCAGGCTGCCCTCGGCCCTCGACCCTCGATCCTCGGCCTTCGATCCTGGGTCTCGATCATGGGCCTCGATCCTGGGCCTTCGATCATGGGCCTCGATCATGGGCCTTCGATCATGGGCCTTCGATCCTAGTCCTCGGTCTTCAGCCTTCGATCCTAGGCCTCGGTCTTCGGCCTTCGATTTTTGCCCCCCGAATTTCCAGTAGAAAATATTGCAGCAGTTGTTTAAGTCCAACTTTTGATCTGTTAACCATCTGAAACTCACCCGAGACCCTCAGGACCTCAACCAAATACACCAACAAGTCCTAAAACATCATACAAACTTATTTGAAACATCAAATCACATTAAACAACACAAAAATCACACCCCAATTCAAGCTTAATGAAACTTAAGAATTTCCAACTTCTACATTCGATGTCAAAACCTATCAAATCAAGTCCGAGTGACCTCAAATTTTGCACACCAATCATAAATGACATAACGGAGCTATGAAAATTTTCATATCTGGATTCCGATCCGATATCAAAAAGTCAACGTGTAACGACCCGGCCGGTTGTTTTGAGTATTACAATCCCGTTTCTCCATTTACTGCTCAAATTGTACTTTACAGTTATTGTGTGAATTGCCGGGGTAATTGGTTCGGGTCCAGTGAGATTTTGGAATTAATTGAAACACTTAGTTCCAAGGTTTAAAGCTTAAGTTAAAATAATGACCGGATGTAGACTTATGTGTAAATGACCTCAGATTCAAATTTTTATGATTCCAATAGCTTTGTGTGGTGACTTTGGACCTAGGAGCATGTCCGGATAATTATTTGAAAGTCCGTAGTGGAATTAGGCTTGAAATGCCAAAAGATTAATTTTTGGAAAGTTTGACCGGGGGGTTGACTTTCTGATATCGAGGTCGGAATCCGATTGTGTGTATTTAGATAGGTCCGTAATGTGAAATGTGACTTGTGTGCAAAGTTTGTGGTCAATCGGACGTGATTTGACAGGTTCTAGAGTCGTTTGTAGAAACTTGAAACTTCAAAGTTCAATGATTTCGAATTGAGGTGTGATTCGTCATTTCGATGTTGTTATATGTATTTTGAGGCCTCGAGTAGGTCTGTGTTACGTTATGGGACTTGTTGGTATGTTCGGACGGGGTCCCAAGGGGCTCAGGTGAGTTTCGGATGGTTAACTAATCAAATTTGGACTTAAGGAAATGCTAGGGTTGCTGCCTACTGGTGTGATCGCACCTGCAAAGCTTTTGATCGCAGGTGGGAAGCCACATGTGCGCAAGATCAGTCACCGAAGCGGCCAAGTATGGAACAATGCAGTGCTTGCAGGTGCGAGGAATTTTCCGCATCTGCGAGGCCACTGGTGCGAAGGTGTTGGCGCAGATGCGGACTAGGGCTGGCGCGAGGCGATCGCAGGTGTGGAGGAGAATGCGCATCTGCGAGCCCGCATATGTGAGAATGGCACTTTAGATGCGAGATTTTAGAGGGCCGGCTATTTCTGCAGGCGCGCATTTTTGTCCGCAAAAGCGGATGCGCAGGTGCGAGCCCAGGCACCGCAGGTGCGGAAATGCCTGGGCAGTGTTAAAAACGAGGGTTCCGAGAATTTTTCTCATTTTCGGATTTTGGAGCACGGTTTGGGCGATTTTAGAGAGGAAATTATCCACACAACTTGGGGTAAGTGTTCTTAACTCTCTTGTGATTATATTCCATGAATTAATCTTCATTTTTGGTGTAAGATTATTGAATCTTCAAGAGAAATAGAAGGAAATTTCTATAATGTCACAAAATAAATTTTCAAGTTTGAATACCGATTTGGAGTCGGATTTGAGTGAAATTAGTATGGTTGAACTTGTAATGGGTTGTTGTATTTTGTGAGTTTCGTCGGATTTCGAGACGTGGGCCCCATGGGTGATTTTTAGGGCGTAATTTTGGACTTTATGGAAAATATTAGCATTTTGATATGGAATTAATTCCTATAAATTGTGTGGACTGAATCAAATTAATTGTGATAGATTGGAGCCGTTCGGGAGTTGATACGCGCATAATGGGATTTCTGGAGCATTATTTAGCTTGCTCGACTTTGGATTCGGCTTGTTCGAGGTAAGTAACTCTTCTAATCTTGGAGTTGAGGGTATGAACCCTGAATATATGTATTTTGTGAATTGTTGGGAGGTGACGCACATGCTAGGTGACGGGCGTGTGAGCGTGCACTATATAAATTGTGACATAATTATTTCTGTGGAATTTTACAATTAAATAATCTTGGCATTTTCCATGAGGTTTTATGAGCTAAAGAAATTGAGCTGAAAAGCATATTAAAAATCATGTTGAGGCTATGTGCCAGTATTATTGGGACCCACAAAGGTCATATTGCTATGAATTATTGTGTTAAATTGAAATTCATACTTAGTCATATTCATTTCATTGCATATCATATCTCAGTCTCTATTGTTATGTATTGATACATCATATCATCATTTTTGGGATATTTGTTTTTCATGACATGGTGAGCCCGAGAGACTGGAGATATTGATGACTGAGTGAGGCCGAGGGCCTGATTTGTGAGGATATTTATGGGATCGGGCTGCACGCCGCAACATGTTGAATATTTATGGGATCGGGCTACACGCCGCAGCATGTTGCATATTTATGGGATCGGGTTGCACGCCGCAGCATGTTTGATATAGGCCGAGGGCCTGAGTGATTATGCCATGATTTGGCTTGATATAGCGCTTGGGCTGAAGGAGCCCCTCCGGAGTCTGTACACACCCCCAGTGAGCGCAGGTACCTACTGAGTGCGAGTGTCGAGTGCTGAGTGACTGTGAGGCATAAGTGATTGTGAGGTATTCCCGAGTGGCAAGAGTGATTGTGAGGTATTCCCGAGTGACATGAGTGACTGTGAGGTTTGCCCGAGGTACTATATATGAGTGATGTTCTGCCCGAGGGGCTATTTACGATTTTATCACTGAGTTGCATCGCATTGGCATGCACACATGACATACAGGCATAGAGATGTATTTTCCTCATGCTGTACAACATCACATCATTCATGATTTCTCACACATTTTTTTACAGATGGGCATAGTGATGCATTTGTTTTACGTAGGTTATCCGGAAGGAAAATGAAACATCTTATTTATTACTGAAAAGATTTTTGGGAGAAATTGTTTTCAAACTATTCATATTTTTTTTTGGCAACTTCGGCAAACGATTTGGGTTTTCACTGATGTATTTGAAAGGAAGAACTATTATTTTTGAAATCATGATTTGCCTGAACATTTTATCTCTAAGTTACTTCTGGTATTATTTGCTTTATGTTGTTGTGGACTATTGCTTGTGGACCCGACCTTGGTAGAAGCTCGTCACTACTTTCAACCTACGGCTAGGTTTGTTACTTACTCAGTACATGGGGTCGGTTGTACTGATACTACACTTCTGCACATTGCGTGCAGATGTTGGCTGTTGTTGTTGCTGTGCTCGATGGTTGCATGACTTGAAGATGTACCTGCATTCCTGTTGTAGCTGCCTCTTATTCAGGGTAGCCTTAGATTTATAAAAGCTCTGTTTATATATTATTCAAACAGACTATGTATTTATTTCATTTTCGCTTTGTATACTATATTCTTAGAAGCTCATGATTTGTACTACCAGTTCTTGCGGGATGTATAAGATTAAGATGTTTATTCACTTAAATTACTTTAATAATTGTTATTGGAATTGGATAATTGAAAGTTGGCTTACCTAGCATGTTGGGTTAGGTGCCATCACAACTAGTTGGATTTTTGGTCGTGACAAGGTGGTATCAGAGCTCTAGGTTCATAGGTTCTACAAGTCATGAGCAAGTGTCTAGTAGAGTCTTGCGGATCGGTATGATGACGTCCATACTTATTTTCTAGAGGCTACAGGCCATTTAGGATATATATTTCCCATCTTTCTTTCCTTATCGTGCGAGATTGATTCAGCTTGAGACATAACTCTTTGAATTCCTTCCACGTATTCGTATGAGCACATGAGCACTCGGTATCAGCTGTGCATCGCCGGCTTGTGACCCTTTGAATGAGGTTCGAGGTAAGTATTCTGTGTTTTGGTGGTGGTCCAGTCTGGAAGACTTGAGGCCATGGTTAGGTCGCAGCTTAGGTTCGGTAGCTTCAGTTGTGTGAACTTATACATTTGGACTCATATGTCCAGTAGTGTCCCTATGAGTGGAATTTGTGGCTTGATTAGTGTTTGAATAGCTATATGATGAGCATGATGTGACTACAGAATATCTCCAGATGAGTTTGTTGGGGTGTGAAAAGGACTATTGGGTGCTTAATTTCTATCTAGATATGACTTATAGTCTCGGGTTATAAGTGTGTTCAAGGATCTTTCACGTTGTTAAATTGTGGGACAAATCAAATTCTCATGTCTTGTTAATGAGTTTGGACTCAGATAGACTAAGTGATTGCATAGTAATTGTGACTACGAAAGGGTATAACAAGATGCCAATTTGAGGCTAAGGAGGTGGGTTATCTCCTAGAGAGTAATCTACGTAGGTATGTTCCTCATATGTGAGTGGAGAGTTTCTTTTCTGCCAACAGGGCATATGTGTGGAGATTTGAATTTGAATCTGGTTGAGAAAGTTGAATTGACTGTCAAGAGAAATAAATGCATGCTTAGCGGATGATTGAGGTATTTTATGGTTGGTGTTGCATGAACTTGACAATTTTTTTCGTTGAACTCACTGTAGTATCATGGCAGTAATACGGTATAGGTGTTGTGATTTATTGAATGAAATTATCTATAGCTTTGATCCAAGTGGGGGAGCCTGCTGCAGATGGCTTAATTTCATGGTTATATAGTAAATTTTAGTTTTGGTCTGAGGCATACTTGTGGATTGGTTATAACTTGCAGAGATGGAGTTCGAGAATGACTTGAATAAACGAATGCTTGGATACGGGTTATATTGTACTTTATGAGTATGTGAAAATCATGGGGTGAGTGAGTTGTTATTTTCAAAATATGTAGTATGCACAGAGTATGAATTTGATTGGGGGTATTAGAGTATAGTTACTTCTTTGAGTGTTGTTGTGCTAATGGGGCACATGTCTTTTGGCCCATTTAGGCGGTGCAATTTAGATTGGAGCAAAGTGGGTGACTTCCGAGAAAATTCTAGTGGGTTTGAGAATTTTATATAGCAATTGAGAATTTCTCCGGACTTGTGTATGGATAAAACCTGAGATTTGTATTTGATGGTGCCTGGACTTATGAAAGTTCTGTATGACTAGGGATTCTACATTTTAGTATAAGGAAGGTAAGAAGAACAATTTCAAATTCACATAAGGTATTCTCAAAGTGAGTGTTATAGTTGTGGTATTTTTGAAGGTGCTTAAGAAGAGGAAAGTTGCTTATGGGCCGTAAGGCGTTATGGTTCTATGCTAAGGTTTGTAGGGTGAGTTGTGGTTAAAGATTATGGTATTTTAGCAAGAAGAAGTACCAATCTGAAGACATATTCGGAAGGGACTTGGAGAAAATAGGACAACTGGGTAATAGGTTGGATCAGTATGGTAATGGATATGATTGGTTTTTTGGGTGCTTATTATGTGGGGGGTTTTCTACAGGTGCTTTGTGGCAATACACCTGGACTTGGCGACCTGCGTGGCTTGGCCGAGTTAGAAGAATTTAGTTTTAAGGGCTTGATTATGTACAAATGGATTCCAAAATATTCTTGATGGTTTCTACCAGTGTGGAGAACGTGTTGTGTATTGTGATTTCTTCTTGGAAAGAAGCAAGAGAAAGGTTTCTAACTAAAATGGTATGTAAATTATTGGTGACTCAAACTTGATAATAAGATTCTTGTGCTTTTCACATGATGTCAAGATAGATGTTATGTGTTGTACGAAAGCTAGATTTTCATGTACAAGGTGTCAGTACAGTCTTGAAGAGAAGGTAACGAATGTTGGACAACATAGGCAGTTTCAAATAACTAGACGAATACTATTACTACTTGGTGTTGTATGAGAAAAGGGCAGACTTCAGAAGGCGCATTGTATTTTGACTTACAGATGTATAAATTAGTATTGCGGTACTCACATAGTTGATAGACTGTTGATATTCAAATTTTGTCAAGTGGCACGGAAGAACTTTTAAAGTATTTCTCGTGGGATGATCGTGTATGAGAGAGGTGTTAGGCATTCGGGCGGTGGAGATGGAATCAAATATGATGATTCGCGTGTTCTATGGATTTGGAGATTGGGAGTTCCCAGGAGCAGATTATTTCATGGTTGTGGACTGTGAAGTTGTGGCTGGAGCTATTCAGATGATGAAATGTGTTATGATTCAGTCATTATGGATTTTCGGAGAGATTTTTATCTATTTGTGGGTAACCCGAGTTGATTTGGGGGTCCATTGATAGGCCCAATTAAGATATGTATTCTACACCGAGCCGGAATGGTTGGCTCCATACTGCTATTATTGAGGGATGTGTCATTCGGTTGATGTTGAACTTATTCGTGTTCTCAAATGATCTGTGAGTTACTCCTTTATGCTACGAGGAGATGTGATTCATTGGTTATGTGCACAGATGGTGCGGTTCTATTTGAGCTTTATAGCGGAATTTGAGTGTGATGAGTATTTGGGTATTACATGATCGATAGCGTAATGGTTATGTCCTTTCATGTTTATGTGGTATTTTTGTCAATTGCCTCTCCGTCATTATTAATTTGGAGCAGGGTGGCTCGGGGTATATAATATGAACCTCGTGTTAGAATCGGGTGATGGTTCTATGGTATATGATGAATTTTCAGCTTTTCGTTGTGGCGGTACTTGTTGATCTGCCGGGGAAGTTCTCTCATTTGAGTCATTTTCCATGACTGGGTACATTTGAATGTTGCGTATTGGTGCATGGATGACACGGGTTATGGCTCCGAGTTATATTGGTGCGGCATGTCTGTGGAAATAGTTATGTTTAATAATATAAGGTCATTAGACCTAGAATGAGTACTATCAGGTTTGATTACGGTATGTTCGGAAGGACAATATTGAAAGTCAGCTCAGAAAGCGATTTGTGGTTCTGGTTGGGGGAAGAGAGCTCTGTGACTTATTGATCTAGTAAGTGGTCATGAAATTTTGCATGTTTCTTTTATTATCAACAGTGTACGAAGGTTTTGGGATGAGGTTTGGTTCGATATGGGTTTAATACTAGTATGCGATTGGTTTTGGAGTAGTCACTGCGATCAGGAATGGTTCTACGAGCATGCGAGTTATGTAATATGTTAGGTGATTATGTTCGTGGTTATGGTGATAGTTATGGCTTGATACAGCTTGTTCAAACTCATAAAGTGTATAAATGTAAGATTCGTGTCTTGAAAGAAATTCTAAAGGTTGGAAATTAAATTCCAAGGTTTATGAGCTAGAGTTAAATTAATGAATTCAGTTGGATTGTGTTGTCAAGACTATATGGAATAGGGTGATGTGGGTACACCCCTGGGTACGTGTATGGTAAGATGGAACAGTGGTTTGATGGCTTGGAAACAACTCTTGGCACGTTCGAGGACGAACGTATGTTTAAGTGAGGGATAATGTAATGACCCGCCCGGTCATTTTGAGTATTATAATCCTATTTCCCCATTTACTGCTCAAATTGTACTTTACCGTTGTTGTGTAAATTGCCGGGGTAATTGGTTCTGGTACAGTGAGATTTTGGAATGAATTGGAACACTTAATTCCAAGGTTTAAAGCTTAAGTTAAAATAGTGACCGGATGTGGACTTATGTGTAAAAAACCTCGGATTCGAATTTTGATGATTCCAACAACTCTGTATGGTGATTTTGGACCTAGGAGCGTGTCCGAAAAATTATTTGGAAGTCCGTAGTAGAATTAGGCCTGAAATGCCGAAAGATGAATTTTTGGGAAGTTGGACCGGGGGGTTGACTTTCTGATATCGAGGTCGAAATCCGATTCTGGAAATTTGGATAGGTCCGTAATGTGAAATGTCACTTGTGTGCAAAATTTGAGGTCAATCGGACGTGATTTGATAGGTTCCGGAGTCGTTTGTAGAAACTTGAAACTTTAAAGTTCAATGATTTTGAATTGAGGTATGATTCGTCGTTTCGATGTTGTTATGTGTATTTTGAGGCCTCGAGTAGGTCTGTGTTACGTTATGGGACTTGTTGGTATGTTCGGACAGGGTCCCGAGGGGCTCGGGTGAGTTTTGGATGGTTAACGGATCATATTTGGACTTAAGGAAATGTTAGGGTTGCTGCCTACTGGTGTGATCGCACCTGCGAAGCTTTTGATCGCAGGTGCGAAGACGCATGTGCGCGAGATCAGTCGGAGAAGTGGCCAAGTGTGGAACTGGTCAGTGCTCGCCGGTGCGAGGAATTTGCCGCATCTGCGAGGCCGCAGGTGCGAAGGTGTTGGCGCAGATGCGGACTGGGGTTGGCATGAGGCGACCGCAGGTGCGAAAGGGAATGCGCATCTGCGAGCCCGCAGATGCAAGAATGGCGCCGCATATGCGAGATTTTAGAGGGCCGGCTGTTTCCGCAGGCGCGTAATTTTGTCCGCAAAAGCGGATGCGCAGGTGCGAGCCTAGGCACCGCAGGTACGGAAATGCCTGGGCAGTGTTAAAAATGAGGGTTCCGAGAATTTTTCTCATTTTCGGATTTTGGAGCACGGTTTGGGCGATTTTGGAGAGGAAATTTTCCACACAATTTAAGATAAGTGTTCTTAACTCCCTTGTGATTATATTCCATGAATTAATCTTCATTTTTGGTGTAAGATTATTGAATCTTCAAGAGAAATAGAAGGAAATTTCTATAATGTAACAAAATGAATTTTTCAAGTTTGAATACCGATTTAGAGTCGGATTTGAGTGAAATTAGTATGGTTGAACTTGTAATTGGATGAGTTGTCGTATTTTGTGAGTTTCATTGTATTTCGAGACGTGGGACCCATGGGTATTTTTGGGGCGTAATTTCGGATTTTGTGGAAAATATTAGCATTTTGATATGGAATTAATTCCTATAAATTGTGTGGACTGAATCAAATTAATTGTGATAGATTGGAGCCGTTCGGGAGTTGATATGCGTATAATGGGATTTCTGGAGCATTGTTTAGCTTGCTCGACTTTGGATTCGGCTTGTTCGAGGTAAGTAACTCTTCTAATCTTGGAGTTGAGGGTATGAACCCTGAATATATGTATTTTGTGAATTGTTGGGAGGTGACGCACATGCTAGGTGACGGGCGTGTGAGCGTGCACTATAGAAATTGTGACATAATTATTTCTGTGGAATTTTATAGTTAACTAATCTTGGTATTTTCCATGCGGTTTTATGAGTTAAAGAAATTGAGCTGAAAAGCATATTAAAAATCATGTTGAGGCTATGTGCCAGTATTATTGGGACCCGCAGAGGTCATATTGCTATGAATTATTGTGTTAAATTGAAATTCATACTAAGTCATATTCATTTCATTGCATATCATATCTCAGTCTCTGTTGTTATATATTGATACATCATATCATCATTTTTGGGCTATTTTTTTTTCATGACATGGTGAGCCCGAGAGACTGGAGATATTGATGACTGAGTGAGGCCGAGGGCCTGATTTGTGAGGATATTTATGGGATCGGGCTGCACGCCGCAGCATGTTGCATATTTATGGGATCGGGCTACACGCGCACCATGTTTGATATAGGCCGAGGGCCTGAGTGATTATGCCATGATTTGGCTTGATATAGCGCTTGGGCTGAAGGAGCGCCTCCAGAGTCTGTACACACCCCCACTCAGCGCAGGTACCTACTGAGTGCGAGTGCCGAGTGCTAAGTGACTGTGAGGCATGAGTGATTGTAAGGTATGCCCGAGTGGCAAGAGTGATTGTGAGGTATGCCCGAGTGACATGATTGACTGTGAGGTTTGCCCGAGGGGCTGTATATAAGTGATGTTCTGCCTGAGGGGCTGTTTATGATTTTATCACTAAGTTGCATCGCAATGGCATGCACACATAACATACAGGCATAGAGATGTATTTTCCTCATGCTGTACAACATCACATCATTCATGATTTCTCACACATGTTTTTACAGATGGGCATAGTGATGCATTTGTTTTACATGGGTTATCCGGAAGGAAAATAAAACATCTTATTTATTATTGAAAAGATTTTTGGGAGAAATTATTGTTTTCAAACTATTCATATTTTTTTTTTGGCAACTTCGGCAAACGATTTGGGTTTTCACTGATGTATTTGAAAGGAAGAACTATTATTTTTGAAATCATGATTTGTCTGAGCATTTTATCTCTGAGTTACTTCTGGTATTATTTACTTTATGTTGTTGTGGACTATTGCTTGTGGACCCGACCTTGGTAGAAGCTCGTCACTACTTTCAACCTACGGCTAGGTTTGTTACTTACTCAGTACATGGGGTCGGTTGTACTGATACTACACTTCTGCACATTGCGTGCAGATGTTGGCTGTTGTGCTCGATGGTTGCGGGACTTGAAGATGTACCTGCGTTCCTGTTGTAGCTGCCTCTTGTTCAGGGTAGCCTTAGATTTATAAAAGCTCTGTTTATGTATTATTCAAACAGACTATGTATTTATTTCATTTCCGCTTTGTATACTCTATTCTTAGAAGCTCATGATTTGTACAACCAGTTCTTGAGGGATGTATAAGATTAAGATGTTTATTCACTTAAATTACTTTAATAATTGTTATTGGAATTGGATAATTGAAAGTTGGCTTACCTAGCGGGTTGGGTTAGGTGCCATTACGACTAATTGGATTTTGGGTCGTGACACAACTCCACGGTTAAACTTCCAAACTTAAAATTTTATTTTAGCCATTTCAAGCCTAATTTAACTACGTTCTTCCAAATAAAATTCCGAACACGCCCCTAAGTCCAAAATCACCATACGGAGCTGTTGGAATCATCAAAATTCTATTCCGGGGTCGTTTGCACATAAGTCGACATCCGGTCACTATTTGAACTTAAGCTTTAAAACTTGGAACTAAGTGTTCCAATTCATTCCAAAACCTCACCAGACCTAAACCAATTACTCCGGCAAGTCATATATCAGTTATAAAATACAGAATGAGCAGTAAATAGGGAACAGGGCTACAACTTTTAAAATGACTGGTCAGGTCGTTATATCCTCCCCTTCTTAAACAAACGTTCGTCCTCGAACGAGTTTAGAATTATACCTGGAGTCTCAAATAGGTGTGGATATTTTCTCTGCATCTCCCGCTCGGTCTCCCAAGCAGCTTCTCCTTCTGGCTGAACTCTCCACTGCACCTTCACGAAAGCAATGTTCTTTGACCTCAGCTTTCGAACCTGCCTGTCCAAAACAGCCACTGGTTCCTCAACATAAGATAGATCCTTGTCCAACTGAATTGAACTGAAATCTAACACATGAGACGGATCGCCGTGATACTTCCGGAGCATAGAAACATGGAATACCGGATGAACTGCAGAGAGACTAGGTGGTAGTGCAAGTCTGTAAGCCACCTCTTCAACTCTCTCAAGAATATGAAAAGGCCCAATATACCTAGGGCTCAACTTGCCCTTCTTCCTGAACCTCATCACACCCTTCATAGGCGAAACCTAGAGCAAGACCCGCTCACCAACCATGAATGCAACATCATGAACCTTCCGATCCGCATAACTCTTCTGTCTAGATTGGGCTGTACGAAGTCGGTCCTGAATCAATTTAACCTTTTCCAAGGCATCCTGAACCAAATCTGTACCCAATAGCCTAGCCTCTCCCGGTTTGAACCAACCCACTGAAGACCGACATCGCCTACTATACAAGGCCTCATACGGAGCCATCTGAATACTCGACTGGTAGCTGTTGTTGTAAGCAAACTCCGCAAGTGGCAAGAGCTGATCCCAAGCACCCCCAAAATCTATCACACAAGCGCAGAGCATATCCTCCAGTATCTGAATAGTGCGCTCGGACTGTCCGTCCGTCTAAGGGTGAAATGTTGTGCTCAACTCAACCCGAGTACCTAACTCCTGTTGTACAGCCCTCCAGAACCGTGATGTGAATTACGTACTCCGGTCAGAGATGATGGATACCAGTATGCCATGAAGTCTAACAATCTCGCGAATATAGACCTGAGCCAGTTAGTCATCACAGGAATGAAATGAGCTGACTTGGTCAGCCTATCTACAATCACCCAAACTGCATCAAACTTCTGCTGAGTCTGTGGAAGCCCAACAATGAAATACATAGTGATCCGCTCCCATTTCCACTCTGGAATTTCTAACTTCAGAAGCAATCCACCCGGTCGTTGATGCTCATACTTCACCTACTGACAATTTAGGCACCGAGCTACATACTCCACTATGTCTTTCTTTATCCGCCTCTACCAATAGTGTTGTCTCAAGTCCTGATACATCTTCGTGGCACCTGGATGAATGGAGTACCGCGAACTGTGAGCCTCCTAGAGAATTAACTCGCGCAAACCATCTATATTAGGCATACATAGCCTACTTTGCATCCGTAATACACCATCATCTCCAATAGTGACTTCCTTGGCATCACTGTGCTGAACTGTGTCCTTAAGGACAAGTAGATGGGGGTCATCATATTAACGCTCTCTGATACGATCATAAAGAGAAGACTGAGAAACCACACAAGCCAAAACTCGGCTCGAATCGAAAATATCTAATCTAACAAACTGGTTGGACAAGGCCTGAACATCCAAGGCTAAAGGCCTCTCTGCTATCGGTAAATATGCTAAGCTTCCAAAACTCTCCGCCTTACGACTCAAGGTATCGACCACTACATTGGCCTTCCCGGTGTGATAGAGAATAATGATATCATAATCGTAAAGCAACTCCAACCATCTCTGATGCCGCAAATTAAGATCCTTCTATTTAAACAAATGCTGTAAACTCCAGTGATCGGTGTAGACCTTACAATCGACACCGTACAAATAATGCCGCCAAATATTCAAGGTATGAACAATAGCTGCTAACTCAAGGTCGTGGACCGGATAATTCTTCTCATGTACCTTTAATTGTCTGGACGCGTAGGCAATCACCCTACCGTCTTGCATCAACACTGCGCTGAGACCAATACGTGACGCATCACAATACAAAGTATAAGACCCTGAGCATGTAGGTAATACCAATGCTGGGGTTGTAGTCAAAGCTGTCTTGAGCTTTTGGAAGTTCTCCTCACAGTCCTCGATCTATCTGAACGGAGCACCATTCTGGGTCAATTTGGTCATAGATGCAGCAATAGAAGAGAAACCCTCTACAAATCGATAATAATACTCTGCCAAACCAAGAAAACTCTAGATCTCCGTAGCCGAGGACGGTCTGGACCAACTCTGCACTGCTTCAATCTTCTTCGGATCCACCTTGATCCCTTCGCATGAAACTATATGACCCAAAACTCCCACTGAATCAAGCGAGAATTCACACTTTGAAAATTTTGCATATAACTTTTTTTCTCTCAACGTCTGAAGCACAGTTCTCAAGTACTACTCATGATCCTCCTGACTCCGGGAATATACAAGAATGTCGTCAATAAATACAATGATGAATGAGTCAAGATAGGGCTGAAATACACTATTCATCAAATGCATAAATGTTGTTGGGGCATTTGTCAGCCCAAATGACATTACAAGAAACTCATAATGACCATACCGAGTCCTAAAAGTAGTCTTTGTGATATCTGGCTCCCGAATCATCAACTGATGATAGCCTGAACGCAAGTCAATTTTAGAGAATACCCTGGAAACCTGAAGCTGATCAAATAGGTCATCAATACATGGCAATGGATACTTGTTCTTCACTGTAACCTTGTTCAGCTGGCGCTAATCAATACACATCCGCATAAAACCATCCTTCTTCTTCACAAATAAGACAAGAGCACCCCAAGGCGATACACTGGGCCGAATGAAACCCTTATCAAGAAACTCATGTAACTATTCTTTTAATTTTTTCAACTCTACCGGGGCCATACAATATGGTGGAATATAAATGGGCTGAGTGCCTGGTAACAAATCAATGCCAAAGTCAATATCCCTGTCGGGTGGTATACCCAGAAGATCCGTTGGAAATACATCAGGAAAATCCCTTACTACAGGAACTGACTCCACGGTAGGAGTATCAATACTAACATCTCTCACATAGGCCAGATACGCATCACACCCCTTCTCAACCATTCGTTGAGCTTTAAGAAATGAAACAACCCTGCTAGGAACATGATCCGAGGTACCCCTCCACTTTAGCCGCGGTAGACCTGGCATAGCCAACGTCATCGTCTTGGCGTAACAATCAATAATATCATGATAGGGCGACAACCAGTCAATGCCCAAAATAATATCAAAATCCACCATACTGAGCAATAATAAATAAGCTCTGGTCTCAAAACCACTGATAACAATTAAACAAGACCGATACATGCGGTCCACAATAATAGATTCACCCACGGGTGTAGATACATAAACAGAAGGACTCAAGGAATCATGGGATACACCCAAATACGGGGAAATAAGATGTCAGATAATAATAAGTGGAGCCTGGATCAAACAAGACTGATGCATCTCTATGACAGACAAGAATAATACTTGTGATAACAGAATCAGATGCAACGACCTCTGTCCTAGCAGGAAGGGCATAATATCTGGCATGGCCTCCCCCTCTAGGGCGACCTTTACCTGTCCGACCTCCACTTCTGGCTGGCTGTGCAGGTAGAGTAGCAATAGGTGCAGTAATCATGGCTCGAGAAGCCTGAGGGCCCTGTGGAATGGGTGGGGCCTGAGAAATCTGTGGAGGTGCACCCCTCCTAAGACCACACTCAAAATAAGCCCTCAGAGGATGTGGCTGCTGGGACTGGCTCGAGCCTGATCGACTAGACTGCCCGCTGAAGGCACCCCATACAGGAGGTACAGAAGACATTGGCGGTGCATAATATGGAACCTGAGGTCTGGGAGTAGCCGGAATACTACTGGAAGCTGGAAGTGCTGAATAAATAGGACGGCTCACATAAACTCTACCATGATGGGTTGCAGCTGGGGCACGAGAATTATTATATGTGCCAGAATCTCGGGATCTCTTAGCTTCCATGTCTTCCCTCTCCCGGATCCACATACCTTCCATCCTAGCAATTGACACCACCTGTTGGTATGTGATGTCTATCTCTAGCTCTCGGGCTATACTGAATCTGATACTAGGGTGGAGGCTCTCAATAAATCTACGAACCCGCTCTCGAACGGTAGCAACTAAGGCTGGTGCATGCCTAGCTAAATCATTGAATCAGACCGCATATTCCGACACGGTCATAGAACCCTGGCGCAACTGCTCAAACTCTGCACGACATGCATCTCTAAGACTCTGAGGAACATACTCCCTTAAGAACATATCTGAAAATTGAGTCCAAGTAAGTGAAGCTGCCTCAGCCGGACTATCCAACTCATATGCCTGCCACCACTGGTCGGCCGCTCCTCTAAGCTGAAATGCCGTGAAAGAAACCCCACTAGAATTCACAATACCCATGGTACGGAGGATACGGTGACATTCCTCCAGAAAACCCTAAGCATCCTCTGAAGCTAAACTGCTGAATGTAGGAGGGTGGTACTTCTTGTACCTCTCGAGCCTGAGCTGCTCCCCCTCTGAAACTGCTGTTGTCACGCCCCAAACTCGGGGAGTGCGACCGGCGCTTAACCGAGTAAACCCGGCTGAGCAAGCCTGTTAGATTTCATTCTACCCAAACTCATTCATGAAATAATAGGAGATGTACTCCATTAATCAAACACTAAAAATATTTCATTAACAACTTCCTTTTTCATTCCCATTAGCAGCTTCCTTCATAATTTCCAAAATATTACGACTTTATAGAATTAATGAAAAAATATGATTTCCAAATACCAACATATCTAGTTCAGTTCCCCACATCAACCACAACCCACAACCTGTCTATGAAACCTCTAAGTACAATAGAAGAGTAATATGGAAATGCCGACAATAAGGCCTCGGCTATACCTCAAAACACAGTACATGAGAAACAAAAGATACATGAAACCAAAATGAAGTGGGGCTCACCAAATCAGCTGAAAAGAGTGTACTGCTATCACTGATCAATGTCGTCTGCTGTAGAACCACCTGCATCCATTAAAGCCCCCGGCAAAAGGGACGTTAGTACTGTCGAATAGCACTAGTATGCATAGCTAAAAGTCCTCTTTCAAAATAGAATGCCCAACAACAAGTCATAATCAACAATATCCAAATGTTCAGTTAAAATATAATAATTTTCAAAATACAAACTTCATATACAATTTTGGTTGGGAGATCATTAGCACCGACATACCACCGTCTTTGTTAGCATAGAGTCCGATCACGCCCGATCGCCTAGGTTATCTCCCCACGAACAATGTGGTTTGACATGTGATGCGAAAGAAAGTTGTTACCAAGAGTAGTACCACCATATGCGCAATATGGTGTCTGATCTCCACCCGATCAGCTAGGCCGCCTTCCCACATATGTCGTGCGGGTTGACTTTTCCAATCCACAAAGGTTCCAGTTTCATCCCAATTAAGGGGAATAATATCACAATTTCCCCAAGGTTCCAATTTCATCCCAAATAAGGGGAATAATCACAATCCACCCCTACACCGGCACGTGTAGTTTCAGGTGTGGGCCTTATGACCCACCCTTCTTCGGTTTTGCTAATGATGCTCCCAAAAACATTTTTGATTTGATTTGCAAACAAAAATATCATAAATACAATTGTACTCACCTCAACATCATTCACATTGTATAAATTCTCATTAGTATTCCCAGTCATTCACAACGATAATATTTCCTTGGCTCATTAGGCCATTCACAAGATTCTTTATTCCTGGCACGATGACTGTATTTCATATTCCACACGTTCACCTCTTTCAATTTCAAAGATCACCATCAAGTATCAACATATAGGATATTTCAGAAATCATATACTTCAAATACATTTGAAATGGAAACTTCAAACACAAATGGTTTCTTCCCAAAGAATGAGGCATACCATCCAACAATAAAAACACACATGAAAATCATAAACAATCAATACACCATTTATTCTTACAATGCTCTTCCCTAGCAATGACAATGTACCAGTTCAACACATGAGTATATAGAACTCGAATCACACTAGATATATTTATAAAGCAAAGCGTTAGTTAAAGCAACCACTAATGGGCATGAAGAGTACAAAAGCTTTTAGGTAATTCTATCTTCGAAGTCATTTTTAAACAATTGAGTCGAGGCTCATTTCATATTCTTTATCGCATCTTCTCAAATCATTTGCACTACTAGACACAATCATAACTTAAATTCTTGGCACGTTGGCCACACTCTATATCCCCAATTAACTTATTTCACTTCCAACCATCTTTATAGATTATCAACAATAAGACATTTTCAAATCAAGACTTTAGGTACACATATGAGCAATTAAGAGTCTTAAGAATATTGATATTTTCTCACACAATTTGGCATACTATCTTTCATTGAAACACGACTCAAAGCCATACCCTTTTAATAAGAAACCCATACTTTGAAACTTACGGAAACATTATGGAATTCAATTCCAAGAGAGAAAGTTTAGCCAACATACCTTGCTTTGAGCTTTCTTTAAATTACTACAACGTTCCGGAAATTCTAGCAATCCCAATCTATTTTGAGACATAACAAAAATTGAACCGTTATTAGGAAGATATTCATGATCTCAGCTCATTTGAGCATTTTATCAAACACTAGGTGTGCAAATCTAACTACAAGGTTCTTCTACAAGATTTCCTTCACTCCACAACCCAATCTTTACTTATTTGAGCTCAACAATCTTCCCACAAACCTTATTAGTACAAGCATGTATAAATAATGCTCTTATACCCAAGAATCATACTCCAAATCAACCATCTTTTATCCAAATTCGAAATTGAAAACTAGGGTATGGAACCTTACCTCTTAGATGAAGAACTTGTGGGGTTTACTTGTTAATCTTCCAAGATTTGAGCAAGACTTGATGAATAATTAGCCTAGGGTTTTCTCTCTCTCTTAAACACTCTCCCTTCTCTCTAAAACATCAGAATATTTGCTCAAAAATGACCCTTTGCGTGTATTTAACGAAGTAGGGTCGGGTTGTAGGAACCTAAAAATGGAGCACCGGAACAGGTTCTGCGGTCGCATATGCGACCGCATAATGGATATGCGGATAGCATATCCGTCGTATAATTACAGACCAAAACGATCAAAAATCTGCCAGTGTACGCGGTCACTATGCGGTCCGCATAACTGTTATGCGATCGCATAATGCACCGCATAACAGTTATGCGGTTGCATAGTCGACCGCATAATTGCCCCCAGACTGGCCCTTCTCCTGGTCACTTCTGCGGCCATTATGCAGCCCGCAGAGTGATTATGCGGTCGCATAATGGACCGCATAAATGCGCTTTTCTGCCAAAAATTTTCTTTTACTTTCTGGTACATTGTTTAACTCAAAAAGTCCGAACCGTGGTGAGCAAGCTCGCCGCGAAGATTATATACCATCCTCAAATACGTAAGCCTACTCCGGCACCACGAAACCTTGAATTCACTTGCAAATTTTATGGGGCTTTACACTGAAATACTTCAAAAATTTATGGGGTGTTACAGCTGTCCTAACCTCAGGCCGAACTGGGATAACTGGTTGCACTGGTATAACCTCTAGGGCATGGTCAACTTGGGCCCGTGGCTCGGGAGTATGGGCGGCGGGAGTCTGTGCTCCTCTCCCGGTCTTAGATGTGGCAGGAGCAAGTGGAATCAACCCTGCCTGAGCTAGAGTGCCAAACATGCTCAAACAATGGGCAAGGGTCTCCTAAAGAGCAGGAGTAGTAACATGCGTCTCAGGTGCCTGCTCTCCAACTGGAGCTACTGGTGGCTCTGCTGCAACAGCTCGTGCAGGTGTCTGGACGCATCACGTGGTCTTCCTCGGCCTCTGGCACGGCCTCTGCCCCGACCCCGGCCTCTTGCGGCTCCAACAGGGGGCGCGGGTGTCTGATCATCGGATCCAGTTGTGTGTGTCCTCACCATCTGTGAGAGAATAGAAAGACAATGGTTTAGAACTTTGAAGTCAACGGTGCGCACGATAAGGAATCAAAGAAGTGAATATTTTCCTAACAGTTCCATAGCCTCCCGAAGATAAGTACAGACGTCTCTGTACCGATCCGCAAGACTCTACTAAACCTGCTTGTGACTGATAGCACCTATGAACCTAGGGCTCTGATACCAACTTGTCACGACCCCAAATTTTCCTCCGTAGGATGTCGTGATGGCAGCCTATCAATGTGGAATAACAATAGAAATATGAAATAAATAAATTTGCAACTCACATAATTATAACTCCCAAAACTCGGTAGAAATAAGTCACAAGCTTCTAAGAATTTATTCTCTATGTCTCTATACATCAGAGACTAAAGCAAATAAGGAAGACAACATAATAAGATAGAAGGGGACTCCGGAGTCTGCAGACGCTGGCAGATATACCTCGAAGTCTCCTCGTACAGCTAGATTACGGATGCTTGGTCTAATAATATGTACCTGGATTTGTACAAAAAGATATGCAGAAGCGTAGTATGAGTACACCATAGCGGTACCCAGTAAGTGCCAAGCCTAACCTTGGTAGAGTAGTGACGAGGTCAAGTCAGGCCCTACTGGAATAATAAAAGACAAGGTGAAATATTTAACAATATAATAAAAATGAAATGACAATGGAAATGAATCAAGGAAGTAGTATGTCACCAATTAACTACGCGAAATAATGACAAATAATACCTCGTGGAAACAAAATAGAATTTTTTTCAACTTTAAGAAAATCACAACAATAATCAAAGGCAACTGCGGCCATAAATCAATATCAACAAGGGCACTCCCGAGGTACCGCCTCGTAGTCCCAAATCACAAATAAATTAACAATATCTCATTTCCTTATATCACCGCGGGAGCCTTCATAATTTATTTTAAAGAAAATATTTTTCCCAAAATAGCATCCCGCGTTTTAGCCACCCTTATCATACCGCATGACTTCTAGTAGTTCCCCTACTAGCCACGCGTATCAAGCCACCCTTATCTCACCGCATGCGTTTCAACACACAGACCTTATATCACAACATGCGTATCAATATCATAATATATCACAATTTGCACCTCAAGTGCCCAAATAATTCAATTTGCCAAAATAAACAACATCAACAATATTTTTCCACAACATGGAGCTCACGGCTCAATCACAACGAGTACAAACAAATCTCACAAAAATATTCGGGAATAAATAACTTAACAAAAATAATATTACAAATTTTTTAATACTTTGCTTCAATACCAAATTTAAAATGTCAAATACTTCATATTAATAATATTTAAATTAAAGAAAATCAACCTTCAAATAATGCGCAGAATAAAAGAAACCAAGTTTCAACTAAATAGGTAAAACAATTAGCAGAAAAAGGTCAAGAAAATTTAAAATCTAAAAATTAAATCTATGATGTAGAATATAACAATGTAAAATTATTTAATTAATATGCAACAGTGATCTACACAATTTAAAGAAATAATCTTCCACATTTAGCTCGTGTACACACTCGTCACCTTGTGTACACGACTTTCAACATATTATAATTTATCACTTCAATATCAATCCTAGGGAAAATTTCTCCCACACAAGGTTAGACAAGTCACTTACCTCGACTTGCTCCGATTTAATCCACTAGTAGGCCTTTTCCTCGATTATCCAACTCTGAATGGCTCGAATCTAGCCAAAATTATTCGATACAGTCAACAAAAATTATAGGAATTAATTTCATAAGAAAACACTACATTTTTCAGTAACATCCGAATTTAACTCAAAAATCGCATGTGGGGCCCACGTCTCGGAATCCGGCAAAACTCACAAATCCGACAACCCATTCAATTACGAGTCCAACCATACCAGTTTCACTCAAATCCGACTCTGAATCGACACCGAAATCTCAAAAATTCATTTCTATGAAATTTCTAAAATTTTCCCAAATTTCAATCTCAAAACACTAATTAAATGGTGAAAATAAATAATGGATTCGGGTAATCTAACCATAATTGAGTTACGAACATTTACCCCGATGTTTTCTCTGAAAATCTCCCAAAAATCACCTCCCCAAGCTCCAATTTGTCAAAAATGGAAAATGGGACGAAGTCCCCTGCTTTATAACTTACAGTTCTGTCCAGGCTGCCCTCGACCCTCGATCCTGGGCCTTCGATCTTGGGCCTCGATCCTGGGCCTTCGATCCTGGGACTCGATCCTGGGCCTTCGATCCTAGGACTCGATCCTGGGCCTTCGATCTTGGGCCTCGATCCTGGGCCTTCGATCCTCGGCCCCGATCCTCGGCCTCGATCCTGGGCCTCGATCTTCGGCCTTCGATCCTAGGCCTCGGTCTTCGGCCTTCGATTTCTGCCCCCGAATTTCCATCAGAAAATATTGCAGCAGCTGCTTAAGTCCAACTTTTGATCCGTTAACCATCCGAAACTCACCTGAGGCCCTCGGGACCTCAACCAAGTACACCAACAAGTCCTAAAACATCATACGAACTTATTTGAAACCCCAAATCACATCAAACAGCACTAAAATCATAAATCACACCCCAATTCAAGCTTAATGAAACTTAAGAATTTTTAACTTCTACATTCGATGTCGAAACCTATCAAATCAAGTCCAATTGACCTCAAATTTTGCATACCAATCATAAATGACATAACAGAGCTATAAAAATTTTCAGAACTGGAATCCGATCCCGATATTAAAAAGTCAACTCCCCGGTCAAACTTCAAAGCTTAAATTCTTATTTTAGCCATTTCAAGCCTAATTTAACTACGGTCTTCCAAATAAAATTCTGAACATTCCCCTAAGTCCAAAATCACCATACGAAACTGTTGGAATCATCAAAATTCTATTCTGGGGTCGTTTTCATATAAGTCGATATCCGATCACTATTTGAACTTAATCTTTAAAACTTGAAACTAAGTGTTCCAATTCATTCCAAAACCTCACCGGACCTAAACCAATTACTCCGGCAAGTCATATATCAGTTATAAACTATAGAATGAGCAGTAAATAGGGAAACGGGGCTACAACTTTTAAAATAACTGGCCGGGTCGTTACAGTCTTCAAATCTCGCTCCCGTCGATCACAGCAACATTATCATCCAATATCTGCACGCAAGGTGCAGAAGTGTAGTATGAGTACAACCGACCCCATGTACTCAATAAGTAACAAACCTAACCTTAGGTTGAAAGTAGTGACGAACTAGAACACAGGTCAGGGTCCAACACCAATAGCCAACAACAGTTCATAACAACATAATGGAAGTAATAAAAGAAGTAGTTTAGAGATAAAAAGCTCAGCTTGTTCACAGTTCCAGCAAAATAGGCCTGCTTTCCAAGTATATCAGTGAAAACCCAAATCTTTTACCGAAATCACCAAAATATAAGTACGTTTTGTAAAACTGTGATTTTTCCCAAAATCTTTCAACAAGTAAATGTTTCATTTTCAAATGGCATGAGGAAAATACATCTTTATGCCTATATGTCAATATGTATGAGAAGTCATGAATGACGTGATACCGTACAGCATGAGGAAAAATACACCTCTATGCATGTATGTCAAGTGTGAATGTCGAATGCGATGCAACTCAGTGATAAAACCATATGCATACTCTCAGAGTATCAATTCACTTATTCCTCCCAGTCACTCAGTCCTCACAGTCACTCAGTCCTCACCGCCACTCAGTCCTCGCAGTCACTCAATCCTCCCAATCACTCGACACTCGCTGTCATGCCCGAATTTCTCCTATAGGCCGTGATGGCGCCTAACGTTGCCACTAGGCAAGCCTACGGTGAATTTACTACGTGATTACTTCTTTTGACAAGCTTACAAGTAGTTAAGTTCCATTTATTTAGAAATCTGAGAAATAGAGAGTCAAATAAATAAAATGAAAGCATCTGAATGCAAGCATAAATATGCAAATACTCCAAAACCATAAAGTTTACTAGTGTGTGTGCCAAGACCTGGTATCATAAGTATATGAACAACTAGTAGAATATACAAAACTCTAACTACTGTCTGAAATAAAGTATACAAAATATAAATACAAAAGAGAGACTCTATGGGCTGCAGAACGGCTCGGGAAGCAGCTCACCACTAGGCCTCGGGATATCTGGGACGTGCGCCGGTAGGAACGCCAGATGCACCTGTCTCATATCATGCATGGTGTCACGACCCAAAATCTATTAATGGTCGTGATGGCGCCTAACACCGCTGACAGGCCAGCCAATCTTGACTAATTTATTTAGTTACCCATTTTAGTATTTTTGAAATTAAAATTTTTTTTCAATTAAATAATAAGGAATAAAATCTACAGAGTACATGATAATATTTTCCCAACTACACTACTGAACAAGTCATAAGTGCCCCCAAAATCCGGTGTCAGAAGTACATGAGCATTAACTAGAGAGTAAAATAAAATACAACATCTGTCCGGAATACAAATTAGACAGAAAAAATATAAATAACTCTGAAGGAGACTTTGTTGGCTGCGGATCGTAATATAGAATGCAGCCCACATAAGTCCCCGCATTTTAACCACACCTCTGCGCCCACAAGGCCGCTAGACATATCTGTACCTACACAAAAATGTACCGCAAGTGTAGCATGAGTACGTAAACAACGTGTACCCAATAAGTATCAAGCCTAATCTCGAAGAAGTAGTGACGAGAGGTCGACTTTGACACTCACTAAGGGTCAATAATATCATAATAGAATATAATTAATTAAACATAATTTTTAGATGAACAACAGTAATTTTATTAACAAGCAAAAACAATTAATTCATTAAATTTCAATAATTTCTAATTTATGAATTAGCTTCACAAGATGCAATTAAAATATCAAGGTATCGTGTAATTATTATTATTAGGCACGATTTCTGCCGAGGTCGTACGGCCAGCCAGAGTGTCGTGTACACTGGCGAGGGATGTGCAACGCGTTCCATAGATGCATCTATATTGCCGAGGCGTTCGGCCCACTTCACAAGAAATGAGGACATTTTCTTATGAACCTCCGGAATGAGAATATATAAATATAAATATATATATATATATATATATATATATATATATATATACACACACACACACACACACATGTTTGAGATTAACGCGGGAGGATGTACAAATTTCTATAACAGTTAAATATTCTGAACAAAATTTCAAGTATGTTAGAGTTCAATCTTTTACCATTTCCTCTAACAATTTACAACATGATTCTTTTGCTTTAGTTAAATAAGGATACAATTATCACAAATAATTCATGATTTGAGTCCTAAACTACCCGAACTTTAGCAATATTAGTAGCTACGCACGGACTCCCGTCACCTCGTGCATACGTAGCCCCAACAATTAGCAACAATTATTAATTTAAATCACCTATGGGATAAATTCCCTCTTACAAGGTTAGACAAGAGACTTACCTTGTCTCAAAGCCCACTTCCCGATCACAATGTCGCGAAAAATCTCAATTCGGTGCCGAAAAATCCGAAACTATCCAAAAGTTATATAAAATAATTAATACATGCACAATAATTTGAAATTAGACTATTAAATAAATTACTCTATCCAAAATGGTAAAATTTCTAAAATTTACCCTGGGACCACGTGCCCGGATTCCGAAACTTTTCGGAGGAAATCGTTACCCATAACCTCAAAAACTCAAATATACCATTTCCATCCAATTCCATAGCCATTTTCGTGGTTAAAATCCAAAAATAACAATTTCTAAATTTTTCTTCAAAATCCCAAATTTATACAAATTTCATGTCTAAATCCATATATAATCCAAGCATTAAACTTGCAATAGGTGGGAATCACTTACCTTGACATAGATGATGAAGATGGAGCTCCAACATCACTCCAAGATCGCCTCCCATGGCGGAAATGAAGTGAAAATGGCCAAAATCCTGTTTAAAACAACTCACTGCCCAGCACTGACGCCCCTTCTTCGCGTTTGCGACCAATGCCTCGCGTTCGCGAAGGCCAAATGCCCTGCCCCAAAATTGTTCTTTGCATCCGCGACCTCCTCATCACGTTCGCGATGGCCAGCTGACCTTGCTTCTTCGCGTTCGCGTTCGCGAAGGCCAACAACCTTAGGCCCATCTCCTCCATTTCCTTCTACGCGTTCGCGACTGGCCCACCGCGTTCGCGTAGGTTCATCAAGCACTCCTCTGCGTTTGCGAAGCACAAGATAGAAGCCACCATTTTTCTTCTTCACGAACACGGGACTCCCTTTGCGTTCGCGAAGAACAAAACTAGAACCAGCAAACAAGCAACAACTTTTAATCCAAATTCGATCCGAAACCAACCCGAAACACACCCGAGGCACCCGGGACCCCGTCTAATCACACCAACGAGTCCCATAACCTAACACAAACTTGCTCGAGGCCTCAAATAACATCAAAACCACAAATCATACCTCAAACCAAATTGATTCAACTTAAAATTTTCAAATTCTTCAAACTTACTCCGAACGCACCGAAACATACTTAAAATACTTGGATTGATACTAAATTTTGCGTGCAAGTCTTAAATCACCTTACAGACCTACTCCAACTTCCGAAATTGGAATCCGAACCCGATATAAAAAATTTCACTCCCGATCAAACTTCTTAAAAACTTCAAATTTCTAGCTTTCGCCAAATAACTCTGAAATAACCTACAGACGTCCAAATTAACATCCGGGCGCGCTCCCAAGACCAGAATTATCACACGGAGCTATTCCCAGGCTTGGAATCCCAAATGTACATTGATAACATTAAAATACACTTCAACCCAAATTTATAAAATTCTTCCAAAATGCCAACTTCTACAATAGGTGCTGAAACGTTGACGGGTCATCCAAAAACCGTTTCGAACATACGCCCAAGTCCAAAATCATCATACGAACCTATTGGAACCATCAAATCTCGATTCCGATGTCGTTTTCTAAAAATGTTGACCGAAGTCAAACTCGCCCTTTTTAAAGCAAACTAAGGAACCAAATTGCTCTGATTTCAACCCGAACACTTCCAAATCCCAAACCAACCATCCCCGCAAGTCATAGATTAGTAAAAGCACATACGGGGAGTCTTATTTAGGGGAATTTGGTTCTAACAGTCAAAACGACCGATTGGGTCGTTACACACGGTTAGTGCATAAGTGTAGCGTGAGTACATAAACAATATGTACCCAGTAAGTATCAAGTCTAACCTCGAAGAAGTAGTGACGAGAGGTCGACATCGACACTTACTATGTGCTAATAGTAAAGAAATACGGGATTCTAAATGAGCACGGGTTATGTATACAATAACAATAATCGAATAATAAGCAAAAAGTAAATAAACCTTTCTCACATGGTAAGTCCCAAATAAATTTCCATCTTATAATACTTTGCCTCTCAAGTCAGAGAAAGATATCAAATATATGATTACACATCGAGTGTTATCATGCACGATTATGCTGAGGTCATACGACCCGATCCAGAATAATGTGTACATTGTCGAGGGTCGAGCGGCATAAACCATAGATACATTTGTCTACTGTCGAGGTGTTCAGCCCGCCCCACTAGAAGAGAGGATACTTTATAAGTATTTGACTTAAACGTTATTAAAGGCTAATACACAATGTAATACAAATTCCATTAACGGTCTTTCACAATTCCTATAATAAGTTCCACTATAATTTAGGCACTTTAATTAACAAGTAGGGTGCAAACATCTCAAATGATTCATGATTTGGGTCCTAAGACTACCCGGACATAAGCATAATTAGTAGCTACGCACGGACTCTCGTCACCTCGTACGTACGTAGCCCCCACAATTAGAAGCAAACATTAATTTAAATCACCTATGGGATAAATTCCCTCTTACAAGGTTGGACAAGAGAATTACCTCGTCTCAAGGCTCACTTTCCGGTCATAACTTCGCTCTAAAGCCTCAACTCGGTGCCAAACAATCCAAAACTAGTCAAATGTTATATAGATTAATCAATACATGTTCAAAAGTTAATATTCTAACTAGTAGAGTGATTACCCAACCCCAATTGTATGATTCCTAAAATTTATCCCCGGGTCCACGTGCCCGGATTCGGAAATTTTTGAAGAAAGTTGTTACTCATAACCTCACGAACTCAAATATATAATTTTCACTAAATTCCCTAACCGATTTCGTGGTTAAATCCCATTTCTTATCAAAACCTAGGTTTTTTTTATCTAAACCCATGATTTCACAAATTTTACATGTTAAATCTATCCATAATCTATGTATATAACTCACATTGTATAATAATTACTTACCTCAAAGTGCTAGGTGAAAACCCCCTCTAAGAGCTCCAAAAATCGCCCAAGAGATGCAATAAATGAATCCAAAATGCTTAAGTCTCGACCTAAATGAAGGTTTTGCCCAGCGGTTTTTCCACTTCTACGGTTCATTGGCCGCATCTGCGGAAGTCTCATCGCAGATGCGGTCCTCCCTTGGTTGGCCTAAATCCGCTTTTGCGGAACAATGGCTCGCTTCTGCGATGCCACTCCTGCGGCAGACGAACCGCACCTGCGCTTGCTCCCGCATCTGCGGTCCTTTGACCGCTTCTGCGGTCGTGCATCTGCACCCACCTTGTTCGCATCAGCGGTTTCTGGGCTGCCTATGTTGGGCCGCTTCTGCGGTTGCTTCCTCGCTTCTGCGAGATCGCACCTGCAGCTAGTCCTCCACAGGTGCGATTACACCAGAAGCCTGGTGCTTCAGCTGTTCTTACAAGTCCAAATGAGTTCCGCGCCTCGTCCGATTAACACATGAGGCCCCGCCCAAACATACCAACAAGTTTGAAATCATTAAACGAACTCGCTCGAATCCTCGAAATGCATAAAACAACATCAAAACTAAGAATCACACCCCAAACCAAATTGAATCAACTTATGAACTTCAAGTTCTTCCAACTTACTCAGAACGCGCCGAAACATACTTAAACTACTCAGAATGACACCAAATTTTGCGTGCAAGTCTTAAATTACCATACAGAACTATTCTCATACTCAGAATCCCAAACGGACCTCGATAACACCAAAACCTACTCCAAATCGAATTTAAAGAACTTTAAAATCTTCAATGTGCCAATTATCAATATTAAGCGCTGAAACGCTCCTGGGTCATCCAGAACCCGATCCGAACATACGCCCAAGTCCAGAATCATCATATGAACCTATTAGAATTGTCAAATCCCGATTCCGAGGTCGTTTACTTAAAATATTAACTCAAGTCAAACTTAGCCTTATTTAGCCAACATTAAGGAACCAAGTGTTCCGATTTTAATCCGAACACTTTCAAACCCCGAACTAACCATCCAGGCAAGTCATAAAATAGTAAAAGCACATACGGGGAGTCTTATTTAGGGGAACAAAAATCTAGAAGGAAAAATGACCGGTCGAGTCATTACACTCGTGCTCGACACTCGCACTCAGTAGGTACATGCTCTCACTAGGGGTGTGTACAGACTTTGGAGGGGCTTCTTCAGCCCAAGCGCTATAACAAGCCAATCATGACATAAATCAATAAAACATGATGCGACGTGCAGCCCGATCCCTTAAACATCCTCACCATCAAGCCCTCGGCCTCACTCAGTCATCAATCTCTCCAGTCTCTCGGGCTCACAACACTCATGCTAAGCAACCCAAATCAATGATACATGATGTTAAAATATATGATAAGACAAACTGAGATATGATATGCAAATGAATGCGTATGACTGAGTATGTAATTGCAATGTAAGCATATAATTCAACAGCAGCAATGACCTCGGTGGGTTCCAATAGAATAAGCATGTGGCCTAGACATGGTTTCTAGCATGAATCACAGCTCAAAAGCTCTAGTACATAGAGATTTCATGGTTACAAATAAGATCAGGTAACTACACAGTTTCATGGAATCGACTAAATCACAATTCACACAGTGCACGCTCACACGCCCGACACCTAGCATGCACGTCACCTCAACATTAATCACATAACACGCAATTCGGGGTTTCATATCCTCAGCATCAAGTTTAGAAGTATTACTTACCTCGAACAAGCCAAATCCAATATTGAGCAAGCCAAACGATGCTCCAAAATGCCATCCCGCGCGTACCGACCTCTGAACGGCTCGAAACTAGCCAAAAGCAACTCAAATACATCAAATAATGCCAAAGGGAACAAACCCACTCGATAAAGGTTGAATCTTTAATCAAAATTTCGAAATCGACCAAATAGTCAAATCCGGGCCCGCACCTCAAAAATCCGATGAAATTTATAAAATCCGACAACTCATTCAATTACGAGTCCAACCATACTAGTTTCACCCAAATCCGACTCTGAATCGATATTCAAAACTCAAAAATTCACTCTATGAAACTTTGGACACCCCCCCCCCCCCCCCACACCCAATTTTCTCTTTAAAACTCACAATCCAATTATCAAAAATAAAAATACATTCACGAAATATAACTAAAATCGAGTAGAGAACACTTACCCCAATTCATATGATAAAAATCGCCTAAAAAATTATCCAAATCCGAGCTCCCCAAATCAAAATATGACCAAATGAACAAACCCTCGATATTAAATATATTTTTGTCCAGTTGTTCTGCCTCGTTTTATATATCAAATGATCCCGAAACTTGCTTTTTATACCACCAATGGATTCCTTGTGAAATTTCAGTCAAGTTAGGCTTTTGAATCACCCAATTTGGCCTTAAAATGAGGGGTATATGATGTTTTGAAATTTTAAATGAAGTTTGAAAATTTAAGGGATAAAAAAATAACATTTTCGTAATTATTTTACACCAGAAAATCAGCAACGAAAGAATTTTCGTTTTAGCACCCAAAACTCATTTGGAACCTTCCGGACACAAACCATATACGCGTTTTAATCATAAACCACGCTACGAACATGCCCGCGCACTCAAAAAACCGAAAAGAGGTCATCTTCACCTGATATTGATCATGGTCATACTCCAAATCCTTAACTTAACTAATTTCTCAACCAATGATCCAAAACATACTTGAACCCCTCGGGACCCTATTCAATCATACCAACAAGTCTTAAAACACGATACGAACTTATTCGAAGTTTCAAATCACATCAAACAACATAAAAACCACGAATCGTACCTCAAATCAAACTTAATAAACTTTTGAACTTTCAACTTCCAAAACTCGTGTCGAACCATATCAAATCAACTCGGAATGACCTCAAAATTTGCACACAAGTTTCAAATGACATAACGAAGCCATTCCAACTCGCGGAATCAAAATCCGAACCCGATATCACCAAACTCAACTTCCGGTCAAACGTATGAACATTCTAAAACTCCAAATTGCCAACTTTTGCCAATTAACGCTAGAACCTTCAAAAAATATCCAAATGCAAATTCGGTATACGCCCAAGTCCAAAATTACCATCCGGACCTAAAGAAACCATCAAAACTTTGATCCGGGGTCAAATACACAAAAGTCAAAATTGGTCAACTCTTTCAACTTAAAGCTTCAACGATAAAATTCATTCTTCCAAATCGATGATATTCGGACCACCTTAAGAGTAATCTCTCGGATATTCGGGCAGGGATAAGTACAAATCCCTTTACACACTAAGATCGCCTTCTTCATGTGTGAATTATCTCATTAAACAAGAACATATCCTTCTCGTTTGACCTAAAAAAACAGGGGGGGAAAAAAAAAAAAGCAAAGAAAATGCAGAAGAAAAGTAGTAAAAAAATTACCCTCTCGTTACTGCTTTTCAGAATGGCTTGCAAGAAACAAAGATCAATGGTCAATTGGGGAAGTAGTATGGGGTTTATATAGATTTTGGAGAGGAGACACTAATAAGCCATGCTCGATGTGGGATATGCTAAGAGGCGGCGACAACTGTTTCGTTTACTAGGCAGATTAAAATCCTACTCCTGTTATGACTTTGTTTAAGAAAAGGAATGTTCAAATTGCTAATTGAGAGATTCCTTGTCCGAATGTACTTTAACCAAGGAACACAGTACATTGGGGTTTAAAGGTGTACCAAATTGGTCAAAGGAATATTTTATGGTCATGAAAATTTATCTTTTCTCTAATAACTCATTCCATAAAAATAGGCAGATGTGTTGTGAAATTGTCTACATATTTTGAAAGTGCTCTTCAGCAGAAACAAATATGTCACGCCCATTATTGATTAGGAACAACAGTTTTGGAATGACGAAGAAGTGCACGTTTTCGTAAAAAAAAAAAAAGAAAAAAAAAAAGACAGGGGATTCAAAATTCGCAGCGTATTATAGATCCATATAAATGATTTATATGTGCTCTATATGCTATTATCTCGAAATACTTCAAGTCTAGTTTGGAAAATTTGATTACTTCATACCCGATAAGTCTTGAAGCAGTGGCATTTATAAGCATTTAAATTTTATCAAATTTAAATCGATAAAATAATTTGGATTATATTTTAAATTCAAGATATTTTAGTCCAAATAAATTTATTGGACTAATATAATTGGATTAATTATATAAGTTCAATATGTATAGATTAAATAAATAAGTCCAAATTTATTGGGTTAGCCCGTTAAGTTGGGCTACAAATGATGAGCCTATCTCATTAGGCCCAAGATATCATCTTCCTAGAGGCCCAGTTTGGTGTCACACACGAAATGACGTGGCAGGCCAAGTTAAGCGGAAGAGCTAATAGGATCATGCCACATGTCAAAATGACAAGACATGCCCAATCAAATTAAAAGGCCAATGAGCTTGTGCCACGTGTGCAAGTGACATGTTCTAGCCAATCAAATTGGGCCTTGTCACGCTTCAATCTGATTGGTCGGAAAGAGTTTGTTCTCATCACAACTCTTCCCTTCCACAACTATAAATAGGGGTCGTCATAACTCAGAAAAGACACCAGAAGTTATAACAAGAAGCAAGAGAGAGCTCGTAGATCAAACGCCGCAAATTTCTCTACAAGTTTCAAGCTTCAATCAATCAAGTTCAAGTTCAAGCTCAAGAACGAAGAACAAATCGAGATTCAAGGAGTACAAGTTAAATCAAAGTTCGTGCTAGTTGAATTCAAGAACATCGTCCGTGGCAACAAATATAGATTCAAGATCAAACTTAAAAGCATTTGAATTTATTTACTATTGGAAAGAAGAATTAGGGGATTGTAGAGATTGTATACTCATATTATTTGAAATCAAATACTACGATTGTTGCAATATTTTTCAGTCTCGATTATTTTCTTGTCACAAATTTATTATCTACAAAAGGAATTGACAAATTTTTGGCCTTAAATAATGTTGGCAAAGGCGGCCCCGAGAAAATTGGCATTGTATAGCCAAATTGTGAAAAACCTACTTCCTATTTATTTTCTCTCCTCATAACCCACTCTCTACCTATCTTTTTCGTTTTCTTCTCCTTTTCTTTCCCCATATTTCTTATTCTATCTTTCCTCTTTCTTTCTCATAGTTTAGCAAAAATTATTGCAAATTACAAAAATTATTGGGATGAAAAGGTAAGGTAGCCATATTGATCTCACATCAAAGAAAATCATAAGCAAAAACTAAGACAAAATAAAAAAAAAAAGAGATCAACTTTCTTTTTCTTATCTTTTTTTTGTGTGTGGATTGAACGTGTAGGTGTGGTTGGAATTGGTTGAATACACCTAGATGAGGCTATATACAAAATTTGAGCAAGATTAGAAGTGATTTAGACTTGTTTCAAGTAAAAAAAAACATACCTAAAAATGCAACTACGGTATGTGTGTATCATGTTGTATATCGTGTGTATCGATGTATATCACGCATAAATTTTTATGGACGTCTGTGTATATCACATTGTATATCGTATATATAACACAAAAATATACATGAGATAACACTAATATGCATGGGGATATTTAAATACAATGGGGGATATACAGGTGGAGTCATCTTGAAACTCGAGTTTTCAATCTGAAATGTTCTATACACTACAAAAAAGAAAAAGAAAATTTTAATATATTTTTTGATATACACATTATTATTATGTTACTGTGATACTTATATACAAATAATATAATTATTATTGTATTACATATTTGGATATACAGATAAAACAATAGAAAAATGATTTAAAAACTTTGGGGGATTTTTCGGATACTATCGAAGGAAGTGGAACATAATTTCTAGGATGATGGTTGCTATGAGAGAAGAAAGAGAGGGTTTTAAATAATTTTTGCTATTTTTAAGGAAAATAATTTTGATGGAGCTTATTTTTAGGATGATGATTGAACCATATATTAGAAAAGAGAGAATAACTTTATGCTACTATATGCCAAATGCTAAAATGTAAGATTTTTTATGCCAATTGTTGAACTCAGTTGTTATGCTATGCCAAATTCCCTAAAAATTATGATGTTTGCGTTAATTACATTAAGAATACACATCCATTTTCTTCCTTTCAATTCACTGCATATTATTTTAACACTTGTGGATTTGAAGAAAAAGAGAAGAAAGTCGACAAGTCCATTGTGCATAGTAGAATGATCAATCCATTTCGTGCAAAAGACCTCACCAACTCTGTCAACTATGTTCACCTATTCTTTTGTCACGAAAGTTACTTCTTCCTTTTGTTATTTTCTTGTAGAAATATCTTAATTCTGTCATTAAATTATGCTTGGCATGCAAATCTTTGTATCCTGGCAAAGAATATGCGCTACAATCCATCATAATTCCCAAAGTAAACACTTAAAATTCCTCGTCTTGCATTTGCTTAGCTGATGTCACATTCTGGAAAAGTTAACACAAAATATTTATTTGATAGCAACGTATGAAAAGGCTATCAAATATGCCAAATCAAAGAAATTACCGCTTCCACTAAAAATAATGAATTTATCAATTCTAGAATGTAACACCTTATATAGGCACAATTGCTTTTCTTTTCTTTTCTTTTCTTTTCGATGTTTTCCATTTTTTGGCTGACATTAGATGAAACCTTGCTCAAATCCATCGTTGTATCTAGGGGTAGCTATTTGAGTTCAAATCCATAACGTCCAACCCGTCCAAAGTTGGGTCGGTCATAGATTCGGCATTTTTTGAAGTCAATCTATCTTGACCTAACTCATTTTATCCCATTTAAAATTGGGTTGATTTTTAGCCCAAAATGATCCATGAGTAATTTTGTTAAAATATCTTAAAAAGTAATTCTTTGCTGTTGATATGTTATATATGACCATAGCAAAAGAAAAAAAAAACCATATTTGATAATTAAATAATTTATAAGGAAACAATACACATTAATTAAAGCGTTGTAAAAGTTTGGCGGGTTGGGCAATGACACAAATTTTTTATTCCATCTTGACCAGCTTATCTCAACCCAAATAACTTTTGGGCGGGTCAATAGGGTCATTGACCCGCCCATTTATTGACTCATCCCATTTTGACCCACCCAAAACCAACCCAACCCGCACCATTTGGCACTCTTAGTTGTATCAAATGGTGAGAAGTTTTCTCATGTATCCTTAACAGCAGATTATGACCACTCACAAGCGGGGCAGATTCAAAATTTGGATTTTATGGTTGGAGTTTCTATCATAATTTATTTGATATCGGATTCAAAATTAATAATTTATATTTATTTAATATGTTTCTTAAACACATATACATAGCTAGAATTAACCCCTACACTCTACATCGCCCCTTCGCATAAATGTCAGGGAGCAAGTGAATAATTAGTCGACTTTAGGACCACTATATAAGTTGCAGTGTACTAAAATTTGTAAGTTTATCTACTTCAGAACCAACTTCAGGCATATGCGAACGAAGTAGCAAAAGTTCGTGTCTGAAATTTAGCAACAAACTTCCAATATCTTTGCCTGATGTTTGGAATATTGCATATCAAGGCCGAACTTTCGATATTTCTTGAAGTTGTAGAATTATTGGCAAAGAAAAATCAGAGAAAAAAGACAAGTTGGGAAATCACATACTTAGTCATAAATGACTGAAGGTTAGGTATTTATGCATGAAGTTTAGCGTACATAACAGAACTTTAAGAGCTTCTTTGCCTACATTGTATATAATTGGATATATGTATAAATATTGTACAAAGAAATGTTTAAAAACACAAAGCTTCATGTATTTTACTTCAACCTCATATCGGCTCGTGATCCTTATTTCTCGTTAATTGAGTCGAAAAAATTATCTAGTCACGACATTTTTTCCCTTTTGTGCTAGATTTTTGAAGAATTTTTGCGTTGGTCTTTATTTCCACATTTCACCTACCAGTGCTGACTTTTGCTGGCTTAATAAATCGACTAAAACAAACTGAAGACAATCATCTTATTTGTGCTTTCAATTCCAAAAACAGCCAGATCTGCAAATATTTAGTTCAATGTGAAATAGTGAAAGATCTCTATCCATACGTACATATCACCAATAATATGTCATGTAACCTCTCAATTAACATTCCATGACAAGTAGGGATGCCAATTTTAACCTAAAAATGTGTAATCCATCTAATCCAATTTGTTCAACTTTGGCCAGACGGATTAGATATATAGGCAACATATTCATCGATTAAAATTAGAGCGATCAAAATCAACGCAACGAAAAGGTTAGGTCAATTAACTTACATTACTAACTTAAATCAACGTCTAATAGTTTTGTTAAAAGGTATGAAATAAAATATTGTATACGGTCGAAATACATTTTAGGCTTGGCATGTCCGATCGAGTTCGAAGGGTGATGTATCGAAGTAAGATCCCGAAGGGGAGACGAACTAACCTCGAACCCGGGAGGCCGGTCCGTGTCGAGATCGATATCATAATCAAACTCGAATAAGAATCGAACCATGATGCAGGGTAGACCTATCGTGCTGATAATCCAGAGACCAACCAACATTGACCTGGAATCAATTCGAAGGCTCGAACCAGGATCGGGCTCAAACCAAGATCACGAGTTCGAGCCGAAATCAAGCTCAAACCAAAATCGAGGATTCTAAGCAAGATCGAGCTCGCAGACAAAAACCGTTGCAATCCTACTAGAGAGAATCTTGGTAGAAATTATGGAAAAGCTGACTTATCATGGGTCTCCCACTGAATGTTTATTTTATTATGCTTGGAGCCGAATCCCTCCACTATAAAAGGGCTTGGTTATCATTTCTGTAGGACAGTTTTCTGAGACTTACATTGTAATAAAAGTACTATATTCTTCTACAGTAAAGAATCGCTCTTTCAGTTTCTTAGATTGATTCTATTTGTCGAATCCTAAGGTTCATTGTTCTTGATAACCTTATCTAGATTGCATTCTCTCCAATCTACATTTACATTTTTATTTATCCTTGCATTTTGTATCAAGTTACGCCACATATCCTTGGAACTGCATATAAATTCAATTCTATTCATTTTTCGGGTAAACAGTTTGGCACCCACAGTGGGGCCGAGGATAACAGTGATCATTTGATACAAATCTAAAAAAAAACACGCCATTGTGCTTTACACTTATTTCCGAAAACATCTTGAATTTCGGGTCAGCTACGAATAACCACCGATCGAATGGCTTCACCGATCGATTACGAAGCTGGCCTTCAAGATGAAACCAACAACTTGGCACCCGAGGCTCGAATCGAAGTACCCGAAATTCGAGCTGAAATACCATTGGATGTCAATTCACAAATAGCTTTGGAGGCGAACCAGCGTTCCGAACCGGAAAGAAGCATTCAGGGCGGTACTCGATCCGTAGCCCGAGACACCCAAAACCCAGGGGAAATCGGGGCCAGCTTACGTATGATCTTCGAGATGCTGCAAGCCCAACAAGTAGCGATAGCTCAGCTACAGAGCCAAACTCGCACACAAAGCAGGCCGATTTCCAATCCACTTCGAGAAGTCACCCCCAGAACAGAGCCTGCCATAGTGAAATTTAACGAGCAAGAATCGGGGACTACTCCCAGAATTACTAAATTGCTCGAAGAACTCACAAAACGAGTCAAAGCCAACGACAAGAGGGTGGAAACGTACAATGCCAGGGTCAACCAAATCCCAGGGGCTCCACCAATGATAAAGGGGCTTGATTCGAAAAAATTCATACAAAAACCTTTTCCGTCGAGTGCGGCACCGAAGCCAATCCCCAAAAAATTCCGTATGCCCAAAATTTCAAAATATAACGATACGACCGATCCTAACGAACATGTCACCTCTTACACATGTACCATAAAAGGCAACGATTTGGAAGACGATGAGATCGAATCTGTGCTGTTGAAAAAGTTCGGGGAGACCCTCTCAAAAGAAGCTATGATCTGGTACCACAATTTACTGCCGAATTCCATCGATTCTTTTGCCATGTTAGCAGATTCATTCGTAAAGGCACATGCTGATGCCATAAAGATTGCAACGAGGAAATCAGACCTCTTCAAAGTAAAGCAAAGGCAGGATGAAATGCTGAGGGAATTCGTATCCTGATTTCAAATGGAACGCATGGAATTACCCCCGGTCACAGACGACTGGGCCGTACAAGCCTTCACCCAAGGGTTGAATGAGCTAAGTTCGACAACATCACATCGGTTGAAACAGAATTTGATCGAGTATCCAGCGGTAACTTGGGCAGATATGCACAACCGATATGAATTGAAAATTAGGGTCGAGGATGATCAGTCGGGAGCCCCGTACGGACCCATTCATCAGAACAGGACAATTATTAAAAATCAAAAGCAGATCGACAGAGAACAAAGGTCGAACAGAGACCGATATCGACCGTACGTCGCAGATCGGGTGAACAACGGTTCAACATCCAATGCAGTTCGAAACAATCGAAGGATTGATCGAGGACAAAATTCTCAGGGGCTTATGAGTAAGAGCGTCTTCGATAAATATGTCGATCCTATAGAAGCACCTCGATTATTAGAATATAACTTCAGCATTGGTGCATCCGCTCTCGTGTCGGCCATCGGATGCATCAAAGACACTAAATGGCCTCGACCAATGCAGACCGATCCTGCCCGAAGAAATCCCAATCAAACGTGTGAATATCATGGTACCCATGGCCACAGAACGGAAGATTGCAAACAACTAAGAGAGGAAATAACTCGCTTATTTAACAAAGGGCACCTTCGGGAGTTTCTGAGTGATAGGGAAAAGAGCCATTTTAGAAGTAGGGATTTCAGCAAGCAAAACGAGCAAGAAGAACCGCAGCACGTCATCCACATGATCATCGGCAGAATCGATACCCCTCAAGGACCAACGCTTAAACGCACTAAAACATCGATGGTGAGGGAAAAGCGATCTTGGACTCAAGATTACACACCCATGGGGACTCCGTCCTTTGATGATGAAGATGCAGAGGGGGTCATCCAACCTCACAACGATGCACTGGTAATATCTGTACTCGTGAATAAAACTAAAATTAAGCGTGTGTTAATCGATCCAGGTAGCTCGGACAACATCATCCGATTGAAGGTAGTGGAGCAGCTCGGCTTACAGGATCAGATCGTACCCGCAACTCTGGTCCTAAACATGTTCAATATGGCATGTGAAACCACCAAAGGTGAGATAGTCCTACCAATAAACGTGGCCGAAACCATCCAGGAAACAAAGTTTCACGTGATCGAAGGCGATATGAGATATAACGCCCTTTTCGAAAGGCCATGGATCCACAACATGAGAGCTGTGCCTTCGACTCTACACCAGGCCCTCAAATTCCCGACGTCAGGAGGTGTCAAAATGGTGTATGGAAAACAACCAGCCGCGAAAGAAATGTACGCCGTCGACAAAGCTAAACCAGTGTCCTCACTTTCGCCGATAAAAGGATCGGGCCCGGAAGGAGAACGAGACACCAAATAACAATCACAGACATCGGCTTCAACCCAGCCAGACAACCAGAAAATTGAAGAGGATGGTGATCAAAGGGTCCCTCGATCTTTCGTGATTCCCGATGACTCTGACGCCACAAAATCGACGATTGAGGAGCTAGAGTAAGTCATATTAATCGAGCACTGGCCCGAGTGAGTGGTATACTTGGGAACGGGGTTGAGCCCTGAACTCAAGAAGAAACTCGTTCAATTTATTATCGATAACATTGATTATTTTGCCTGGTCCCATTTAGATATAACAGGGATCCCGCCGGACATAACGACGCATCAGCTAAGTTTGGATCCCAGGTTCAGACCGGTAAAGCAAAAGAGTAGACCCCAGTCCGATAGAAAGCATGCATTCATAAAGGACGAGGTAACCAAGCTTCTCAAAGTAGGGTCCATTCGGGAGGTGAAATATCCCGAATGGTTAGCCAACATAGTTGTAGTCCCTAAAAAAGGGAACAAACTTAGAATGTGCGTGGACTATAAGGATTTGAACAAAGCATGCCCCAAAGATTCTTTTTCGCTGCCCAATATCGATCGCATGATCGATGCCACGGCCGGCCACGAGATCCTCACTTTTCTCGATGCCTATTCCGCTTATAATCAAATCCAGATGAACCCGGAGGACCAGGAAAAGACTTCATTTGTCACCAAAAATGGAACGTATTGTTATAATGTGATGCCCTTCGGGCTAAAAAATGCAGGGGCTACTTACCAATGCCTAATAAATAAAATGTTCGAAGAACAAATAGGAAAATCAATGGAAGTTTATATTGATGACATGTTAGTTAAGTCCTTGCGCGCAGAGGACCATTTAACTCATTTGCAGGAAACGTTCGAGATTTTAAGGAAATACAACATGAAGCTCAACCCGAGAAATGTGCTTTCGGGGTCAGTTCGGGCAAGTTCCTCGGCTTCATGGTGTCACATCGGGGAATAGAGATTAACCCCGATAAAATCAAGGCCATCGAAGACACCATCGTTATGGACAGCGTGAAGGCCGTACAAAGGCTAACGGGTCGGATTGCCGCCTTAAGCCGGTTCATCTCAAGATCATCTGATCGAAGTCATAAATTTTTCTCTCTACTCAAAAAGAAGAACGATTTTTCTTGGACCCCGGAGTGCCAACAAGCATTAGAAGAACTAAAGCGCTATCTATCAAGCCCACTACTGATTCACACTCTAGAAACAGATGAGAAACTTTGTTTGTACTTGGCAGTATCGAAAGTTGCCGTAAGCGATGTCCAAGTTCGAGAAGAGCAAGGTACGCAATTCCCCGTTTATTATACGAGTCGAACCTTAGGAGAGGCGGAAACTAGATATCAGCTCCTAAAAAAATTGGCACTTGCACTGATAAGCGCCTCAAGAAAGTTAAGGTCGTACTTTCAATGTCATCCCATATGTGTGTTGTCCACTTACCCGCTTCGCAATATTTTGCACAAACCCGAGTTATCAGGCCGACTGGCCAAATGGACCGTCGAACTCAGTGGGTACGATATCGAATATCAACCCCGCACGGCCACTAAATCTCAATTAACATGGGTCTCCCACTGAATGTTTATTTTATTATGCTTAGAGCCGAATCCCTCCACTATAAAAGGGCTTGGTTATCATTTCTGTAGGACAGTTTTCTGAGACTTACATTGTAATAAAAGTACTATATTCTTCTACAGTAAAGAATCGCTCTTTCAGTTTCTAGATTGATTCTATTTGTTGAATCCTAAGGTTCATTGTTCTTGATAACCTTATCTAGATTGCATTCTCTCCAATCTACATTTACATTTTTATTTATCCTTGCATTTTGTATCAAGTTACGCCACATATCCTCGGAACAGCGTATAAATTCAACTCTATCCATTTTTCGGGTAAACAGTTTGGCGCCCACCGTGGGGCCGAGCATAACAGTGGTCATTTGATACAAATCTGAAAAAAATACGCCATTGTGCTTTGCACTTATTTCCAAAATCATCTTGAATTTCGGGTCAGCTACGAATAACCACCGATCGAATGGCTTCACCGATCGATTACAAAGCCGACCTTCAAGATGAAACCAACAACTTGGCACCCGAGGCTCGAATCGAAGTACCCAAAATTCAAGCCGAAATACCATTGGATGTCAATTCACAAATAGCTTTGGAGGCGAACCAGCGTTCCGAACCAGAAAAAAGCATTTAGGGCGGTACTCGATCCGTAGCCCGAGACACCCAAAGCCCAGGGGAAATCGGGTCCAGCTTACGTATGATTTTCGAGATGCTGCAAGCTCAACAAGTATCGATAGCTCAACTACAGAGCCAAACTCGCACACAAAGCAGGCCGGTTTCCAATCCACTTCGAGAAGTCACCCCCAGAACAAAGCCTGCCATAGTGAAATTTAACGAGCAAGAATCGGGGACTACTCCCAAAATTACTAAATTGATCGAGGAACTCACAAAATGAGTCGAAGACAACGACAAGAGGGTGGAAACGTACAATGCCAGGGTCGACCAAATCCCGGGGGCTCCACCAATGATAAAGGGGCTTGATTCGAAATAATTCATACAAAAGCCTTTTCCATCGAGTGCGGCACCGAAGCCAATCCCCAAAAAATTCCGTATGCCCGAAATTCCCAAATATAACGATACGACCGATCCTAACGAACATGTCACCTCTTACATATGTACCATAAAAGGCAACGATTTGGAAGACGATGAGATCGAATCTGTGCTATTGAATAAGTTCGGGAGACCTTCTCGAAAGGAGCTATGATCTGGTACCACAATTTACTGCCGAATTCCATCGATTCTTTTGCCATGTTAGCAGATTCATTTGTAAAGGCACATGCTGGTGCCATAAAGGTGGCAACGAGGAAATCAGACCTCTTCAAAGTAAAGCAAAGGCAGGATGAAATGCTGAGGGAATTCGTATCCCGATTTCAAATGGAACGCATGGAATTACCCCCGGTCACAGACGACTGGGCCGTACAAGCCTTCACCCAAGGGTTGAACGAGCTAAGTTCGACAGCATCACATCGGCTGAAACAAAATTTGATCTAGTATCCAACGGTAACTTGGGCAGATGTGCACAACCGATATCAATCAAAAATTAGGGTCGGGGATGATCAGTCGGGAGCCCCGTACAGACCCATTCATCAGAACAGGATAGTTATTAAAAATCAAAAGCAGATCGACAGAGAACAAAGGTCGAACAGAAACCGATATCGACCGTACGTCGCAGATCGGGTGAACAACGGTTCAACACGCAACGCAGTTCGAAACAATCGAAAGATTGATCGAGGACAAAATTCTCAGGGGCTTATGAGTAAGAGCGTCTTCGATAAATATGCCGATCCTATAGAAGCACCTCGATTATTAGAATATAACTTCAGCGTTGGTGCATCCGCTCTCGTGTCGGCCATCGGACGCATCAAAGACACTAAATGGCCTCGACCAATGCAGACCGATCCTGCCCGAAGAAATCCCAATCAAACGTGAGAATATCATGGTACCCATGGCCACAGAACGGAAGATTGCAAGCAACTAAGAGAGGAAATAGATCGCTTATTTAACAAAGGGCACCTTCGGGAGTTTCTGAGTGATAGGGAAAATAGCCATTTTAGAAGTAGGGATTTCAGCAAGCAAAACGAGCAAGAAGAACCGCAGCACGTCATCTACATGATCATCGGCAGAATCGATACCCCTCAGGGACCAATGCTTAAACGCACTAAAACATCGATGGTGAGGGAAAAGCGATCTCGGACTCAAGATTACGCACCCATGGGGACTCTGTCCTTTGATGATGAAGATACAGAGGGGGTCATCCAACCTCACAATGACGCAATGGTAATATCCATACTCGTGAATAAAACTAAAATTAAGCGTGTGTTAATCGATCCAGGTAGCTCGGACAACATCATTCGATTGAAGGTAGTGGAGCAGCTCGGCCTACAGGATCAGATTGTACCCGCAACTCTGGTCCTAAACGTGCTCAATATGGCATGCGAAACCACCAAAGGTGAGATAGTCCTACCAATAAACATGGCCGGAACCATCCAGGAAACAAAGTTTCACGTGATCGAAGGCGATATGAGATATAACGCCCTTTTCGAAAGGCCATGGATCCACAACATGAGAGTTGTGCCTTCGACCCTACAGCAGGCCCTCAAATTCCTGACGTCGAGAGGTGTCAAAACGGTGTACGGAGAACAACCAGCCGCGAAAGAAATGTTCGCCGTCGATAAAGCTAAACCAATGTCCTCACTTTCGCCGATAAAAGGATCGGGCCCGGAAGGAGAACGGGACACCAAATAGCAATCACAGACATCGTCTTCAACCTAGCCAGACAACCAAAAAATCGAAGAGGATGGTGATCAAAGGGTCCTTCGATCTTTCGTGATTCCCGATGACTCCGACGCCATAAAATCGATGATCGAGGAGCTAGAGCAAGTCATATTAATCGAGCACTGGCCCGAGCGAGAGGTATACTTGGGAACGGGGTTGAGCCCTGAACTCAGGAAGAAACTCGTTCAATTTCTTATCGATAACATTGATTGTTTTGCCTGGTCCCATTTAGATATAACAGGGATCCCGCCGGACATAACGACGCATTAGCTAAGTTTGGACCCCAGGTTCAGACCGGTGAAGCAAAAGAGAAGACCCCAGTCCGATAGAAAGCATGCATTCATAAAGGACGAGGTAACCAAGCTTCTCAAAGTAGGGTCCATTCGGGAGGTGAAATATCCCGAATAGTTAGCCAACGTAGTTGTAGTCCCTAAAAAAGGGAACAAACTTAGAATGTGCGTGGACTATAAGGATTTGAACAAAGCATGCCCCAAAGATTCTTTTTCGCTGCCCAATATCGATCGCATGATCGATGCCACGGCCGGCCACGAGATCCTCACTTTTCTCGATGCCTATTCCGCTTATAATCAAATCCAGATGAACCCGGAGGACCAGGAAAAGACTTCATTTGTCACCAAATATGGAACGTATTGTTATAATGTGATGCCCTTCGGGCTAAAAAATGCAGGGGCTACTTACCAACACCTAGTAAATAAAATGTTTGAAGAACAAATAGGAAAATCAATGGAAGTTTATATTGATGATATGTTAGTTAAGTCCCTGCGCGCAGAGGACCATTTAACTCATTTGCAGGAAATGTTCGAGATTTTAATAGAATACAACATGAAGCTCAACCTCGAGAAATGTGCTTTCGGGGTCGATTCGGGCAAGTTCCTCGGCTTTATGGTGTCACATCGGGGAATAGAGATTAACCCCGATAAAATCAAGGCCATCGAAGACACCGTCGTTATGGACAGCGTGAAGGCCGTACAAAGGCTAACGGGTCGGATTGCCGCCTTAAGCCGGTTCATCTCAAGATCATCTAATCGAAGTCATAAATTTTTCTCTCTACTAAATAAGAAGAACGATTTTTCTTGGACCCCGGAGTGCCAACAAGCATTAGAAGAACTAAAGAGCTATCTATCAAGCCCACCACTACTTCACACTCCAGAAACAGAATAGAAACTTTGTTTGTACTTGGCAGTATCGGAAGTCGCCGTAAGCGGTGTCCTAGTTCTAGAAAAGCAAGGTACGCAATTCCCCGTTTATTATTCGAGTCGAACCTTAGGAGAGGCGGAAACTAGATATCAGCTCCTAGAAAAATTGGCACTTGCACTGATAAGCGCCTCAAGAAAGTTAATGCCGTACTTTCAATGTCATTCCATATGTGTGTTGTCCACTTACCCGCTTCGCAATATTTTGCACAAACCCGAGTTATCAGGCCGACTGGCCAAATGGGCCGTCGTACTCAGTGGGTACGATATCGAATATCAACCCCGCACGGCCATCAAGTCTCAAATTTTAGCAGACTTCGTGGATGATTTCACGCCAACCCTCGTACCCGAAGTCGAAAAAGAACTGTTGAAATCAGGTACATCATCAGGGGTATGGATCCTTTTTACGGACGGGGCTTCGAATGTAAAAGGGTCCGGGCTGGGCATAGTTTTGAAACCACCCACGGGTAGCACTATTAGGCAATCTATTAAAACTATCAGGTTGACTAACAACGAGGCCGAGTATGAAGCCATGATTGCAGGTCTCGAGCTAGCTAGAAACCTGGGAGCAGAAGTCATTGAAGCCAATTGCGACTCCTTGCTGGTGGTGAGTCAAGTAAACAAAACCTTCGATGTTCGAGAAGGTAGAACGCAAAGGTATTTAGATAAACTGCTTATCACTTTGTGCCATTTCAAACAATGGACTTTACGGCATGTACCACGGGAACAGAATAATGAGGCCGATGCGCTTGTGAATTTGGGGTCGTCGGTCGAGGTAGATGATACGGGCTCGGGGAATGTTGTTCAACTTTCGAGATCGGTAATCGAAGAAGGTCACGCCGAAATAAATTCTACAAGCTTAACCTGGGATTGGAGAAACAAGTATATTGAATACATGAAAAGCGGAAAACTCCCATCGGACCCTAAAGATTCCAGAACCCTACGGACCAAAGCTGCTCGATTCACGTTGGCTTCGAACGGAACGTTGTACCGAAGAACGTTTGATGGACCGTTGGCAGTATGCTTGGGTCCGGGGGATGTCGATTACATCCTACGGGAAGTGCATGAGGGTACTTGCGGGAATCACTTTGCAGCCGATACATTAGTCCGAAAAATAATCAGAGCAGGGTATTATTGGATCGATATGGGCAAAGATGCAAAGGAATTTGTTCGTAAATATGACAAATGTCAAAGGTTCGCACCGATGATCCACCAGCCCGGAGAGCAACTCCACTCAGTCCTATCCCCGTGGCCATTCATGAAATGGGGAATGGATATCGTCGGCCCTCTTCCATCGACCCCAGGTAAAGCCAAATTCATTTTGTTTATGACTGACTATTTTTCTAAATGGATTGAAGCGCAAGCGTTCGAGAAAATAAGAGAGAAAGAAGTTATAAACTTTATTTGGGATCATATCATATGCCGATTCAGGATACCCGCCAAAATAGTATGTGACAATAGAAAACAATCCGTTGGCGGCAAAGTAACAAGATTCCTCGAAGACCACAAGATAAGAAGGATACTGTCGATGCCATATCACACCAGTGGGAATGGGCAGGCCGAATCAACAAACAAAACTGTCATTCAAAACTTAAAGGAGAGGTTGAACGACGCTAAAGGGAGATGGAGAGAAATCCTGCCTGAAGTCCTTTGGGCATATCGGACAACGTCAAAATCCAGTACGGGGGCGACCCCATTCTCCTTAGTATATGGGTCCGAAGCATTGATACCACTCGAAGTTGGTGAACCCAGTGCCAGATTTCGATTCGCGATGGAAGAATCAAATAACAAGGCTATGAATACAAGCCTCGAACTATCGGACGAAAGACGAGAAGTTGCTCTCGTCCGAATGGCCGCCCAAAAGCAGCGAATCGAAAGATATTATAATCGAAGAACCAAGCTCCGCCATTTCAAGCATGGGGACTTAGTGTTGATAAAAATTACCATCAATACCCGAAATCGGAATGAAGGGAAGCTAGGACCGAATTGGGAAGGACCATATCAGGTACTCGAGAACATCAGAAAGGGGTCGTACAGGATCGGCGTTATAAAAGGCAAACAGCTATCAAGCAGCTGGAATGTATCACATCTAAAATGGTACTACTGCTAAGGTACAACCTTTCCATATTCATTTATATCTCAAAACTGACCCCTGCAGAAGTCCGAACAAGGGACGGATCTCTCGCTAGAAAGCATGCGTTGCACTCTTTTTCCCTTAGACCGGTTTTATCCCAAATGGGTTTTTCGGCAAGGATTTTAATGAGGTAACCATTGATCGTGCAGCATTTAAGACAATATCAGAGGTCCCGCAAGAAAGTTATTTCACAGCAACAGGGTCCCAATAGGAAAAACTGTAAGAGCCAAATGGTCGAAATGAACCATGCTCATATAGATTGGCCTGAACCCAGGCGTGTAATAACTCGCAAAGAAAGGTTCTCTTCTTTATCGGCATCTTATATCCAATGAAAATTCCTTTATTTTGAGATTTATTGTGCAATTAGAATTAGGATACATTCGACCATTAAGCCTACGGTCTACATTACTTCGAGTTCGAATCATTCACTCGACCAAGCCTACGGGCTATTTTTATTTCGAGTTCGAGCAAACACTCGCTCGACCATTACGCCTACGGGCTACATTACTTCGAGTTCGAATCATTCACTCGACCAAGCCTACGGGCTATTTTTATTTTGAGTTCGAGCAAACACTCGCTCGACCATTACGCCTACGGGCTACATTACTTCGAGTTCGAATCATTCATTCGACTAAGCCTACGAGCTATATTAATTCTAGTTCGAATCATTCATTCGACTAAGCCTATGGGCTACATTAATTCGAGTTCGAATCATTTACTCGACTAAGCCTACGGGCTACATTTTCAAGTTCGAGCAAACACTCGCTCGATCATTACGCCCACGGGATATATTTCTTCAAGATCGAATCATTGACAACTAATAAGCCTAAAGGGCTACATTGCCCCAAGTTTGAGTAAACGCTCGCTCGGTTACAGAGGCTACGAGGTCCAAATTTGATTAAGTTGTTTAAAACATTGTGGAAACATTCATAAGGCGAATAAAGTCCTCGCAAGACGGGAAACAAAAACAGAAGCAAGTCGGCAAAATGGGAGATATGTCTATACACAAATTTATCTGCATGGGTGATTACAACGTAAAAACTAAGAACTAAATTTCTCGACCGGGAGCTGTCTCTTCTTTATCAGGTTCCCCCTGGTTTTGGATCCGCTATTGCTCCCATCGTCATCGTCATCACCATCAGAAACCAGAGCTTCAGCATCAGCTTTGAGTTCTTTTGCCCTTTTTATCTCTTTAGCAAGCTCGAAGCCACGAGCATGAATCTTCTCGAGAGTTTCCCTTACAGATCGACACTTAGCAAGTTCGGCGACCCAATGCGCTTGACTATCGGCAGACTCGGCTGCCTCTCTTGCCTGGACTTGGGCAGCTTCAGCATCGGCCCGATAGACGGCCACGAGCGCATCCGCATCGGCCTTTTCCTTTTCAGCATCGGATTCGGCCTTGGCGAGTACAGAGGCCAACCGAGCCTCAAGCTCCTTAATTCTTCTTGCTTGAACCATGCCTTTTTCCTTCATTTTCTGAAGTTGGGTTTCGGACGATGATAACTGGGCTCGAGCAGTCTCTTTTTCTGCAGCAAAGCGGTCCATACCTTTTTTCCACCGCAAGGATTCCATCCTTATCACGTCGACCTCCTCACGAAGCTTCCCGATCATCTCGATTTTTTGCTGTAGCTGTGAGACCGAAATGTTAGCTATCGTTCCGGTATCAAGCCCATAGGCTTCCAAAGCATTATTACCTGCTCAGACAAATCATTCTGATCTCGATAAGCCTTGGCCAGCTTAGCTCGGAGGTCTTTTATTTCCTCCTCTCTCTGCCCTAAGGAAAGTCTAAGGGAGTTCCTCTCGTCAGTAGCGCGGTGTAGGTCGTCCGCGTATCGATACAGCTCATTCTGGGAATGAGAACATTGTTCTCGATGGACTGCCGCTGCCTGCAAAGAAACAAAAAGCGAAGTTAACGAAAAACGAACATAAAGATAGTACCGACAAAATAATTCTAAAGGCTCACCTGATTCAAAGCCTGCCGCAATCCGTGAAAAAGATCCGTTTCATCACCGGCACCGGCAACGTCCTCAATACCGGTAAACATGTCATGAAATGGATCTTCTTCATCGTGAGGGCTGTCTAGATCGAGGGCTCCCAGAGCTTGAGCTTCCCGAATCACCCCTGTGGAAAAGGTAGGAAAGGTAGGCGAATCCTCGATCGCTGCTGCCCCAAATGACTCGCTTGGAGCGTTCCCCTCGGCTCGGAGGGGTTCGAGGGGCTCTTCGATCGTATCCCCTGCCGATTGACTCCGATGAGAGGCATCTTCGATATCCGATAGTTTGGGGACTCTACCTGAATCTTTCTCCGGTATATCTTCAGTTCGAGGCGGAGCCTCATAGAGCATCATCGATCCAGCCGGCGATGAGGCATCGGTGGCTCTCTTCGTTCGGACCGCCAGCGCGGACTCATTGTTCTCTTCTTCTTCTTCTTCTTCATCTTCATCCCTTAGATGCAGAACGGATTCCACGATCAAAGAAATGACATTCTTATTCGGCTTATGAGCCGTCCTCTTCTTCGGTTTTGGATATTCGGGAACCGAGGCTCTCTTCCTTTTATTTTCCTTCACCGGCTTTGGGACAGAGGTCGAAACATCCTCCTCATTGGACAGGGGCCTCAAGACCGCGTCTTTACCCAAACCTGCATATGGGAAACCTTATAAAAAATATTTTGAGAAATGCCTCGTTCGGATCATTAGAGTCCGAGAAATGAGCTTACCGTGAGTTTTGGCCTTCCACCGACTCTTTGACAAATTACGCCATGAGCGCTCGGCGTATGTGGAGGTCGAAACAAGAGCTCGTACCCAGTTCTTGAGATCGGGAACCGCTCCGGGCATCCAGGGAACCACTACATCACAAAAGGAGAAGTGTCGATAAGAGAATAAATGGAAAAACAAAATAGAAGCAACAACAAGATCACACTTACATTTCATATTCCACTCCTCGGGAAAGGGCATCTTTTCAGTCGGAATCAGGTCCGAAGTCCTTACTCGAACGAACCTGCCCATCCAACCTCGGTCCATATCCTTGTCAATACTCGAGAACAGAGCCTTGGTAGCCCGACGCTGGAGTTTTATTAACCCTCCTCGAAAAAGTCAGGGATGGTACAGCTAGATAAGATGATCGGGGGTGAACAACATCCCCTCGATTTTGCTCACAAAATATCGGATCAGGATAACGATCTGTCACAAAGAAGGATGGACCTGGCCTAGGGTTACCTGATATTGTCGACAGAAGTCAATAATGACGGAATCGAGGGGACCCAAAGTGAAGGGGTAAGTATATACATTCAAAAACCCTTTCACGTAAGAAGTGATATCTTCGTCAGGGGTAGGTATTATTATTTATTTTTCACCGCAATTGCAATCCTTCTTTAACAAATCGTGGTGTTTCTCGGTTATCTAACACATGTACCTCGATACCGGCTCACACTGGCCAGGGACCGATGAACCTTTATCAACCTTAAAATCTAAAGTAAGGACACACGCCCCAGAAACACACTCCTCAGGCCATGGTTCTGCCGGTATCTCATCGGCGACACACTGTGAAGATGAAGCCTTCTCTTTCTGAAGAATGGTTTGCGATATTTTTGCCATTTTTGAATTCAAAAGTAAGGAATAGAAGAAAGTGACAGAGATTTGGTAGAATTGAAGAGGGGTTTTTGCGGAAAGAAATCACAGCTTTACTGGTAAGTTGGAGAGTACGAAGAGGACCTTGGGAAATTTTGGAAGATAGAAGATGTAAAAATGGTAAAAGATAAAAGTAAGGGTTATTTATAGGTTCAAACGATGGCGGTTCAGTATCAGCAGTGGCCGATCACTGCCTGACATGCATTAAATGCCTTGAAAGACTAAACCGACGGGACAGCTACCAGATGCATCATGGTCGAACCCGATGGAAATGACAAGATATAATCCGATCGAGCTGTTGAAAATCATATCGTTTCTTGCCATATTCTTTCTGAGAAACGAGGGGACTATCTATATACAGTCAAAATAGATTTCAGCCTTGGCATGTCCGATCGAGTTCGAAGGGTGATGTATCGAAGTAAGATCCCGAAGGGAGGGCGAACTTACCCCGAACCCGGGGAGGCCTGTCCGTGTCGAAATTGATATCATAATCAAACTCGAATAAGAATCGAACCATGATGCAGGGTAGACCTATTGTGCTAATAATCCAAAGACCAACCAACATTGACCTAGAATCAATTCGAGGGCTCGAACCAGGATCGGGCTCGAACCAAGATCACGAGTTCGAGCCGAAATCAAGCTCAAACCAAAATCGAGGATTCTAAGCAAGATCGAGCTCGCAGACAAAAGCCGTTGCAATCCCACTAGAGAGAATCTTGGAAGAAATTATGGAAAAACTGACTTATCATGGGTTTCCCACTAAATGTTTATTTTATTATGCCTGGAGCCGAATCCCTCCACTATAAAAGGGCTTGGTTATCATTTCTGTAGGACAGTTTTCTAAGACTTATATTGTAATAAAAGTACTATATTCTTCTACAGTAAAGAATCGCTCTTTCAGTTTCTTAGATTGATTCTATTTGTCGAATCCTAAGGTTCATTGTTCTTGATAACCTTATCTAGATTGCATTCTCTCCAATCTACATTTATATTTTTATTTATCCTTGCATTTTGTATCAAGTTATGCCACATATTCTCGGAACTGCGTATAAATTTAACTCTATCCATTTTTCGGGTAAACAAATATGTTCGGTTAATTTAAGTTATATATGCTACTTTGTTGTACAATACATCATTTTTAGCAATTTAATTGTATACCTATATATTTAAGAAACAAAAATAAATAAATAGAAAAATAGTTTTAAATTAGGTAAGAAGGGCTGTGACTCATTAATCAAACTCATCCATCAAATTTAGGCAAGGAGAAGACATTACTCGTTCATTAACTCATGAATATATTTTAATCTATCCAAATTTAACATAATTATTTCGTCCTTTTGACACTTCTTTATTGATAGATACCAGCTTGCACCTTGGTCTTACAAAATAAAAGAAGAAGGGCCATGTGCAGGATATCTAAGAAGTCTTCCAATATTTCCTAGATTTTGATCCTCAATATTAAAGGAACTTTTAGTAAAAGAGTAGCCTAATATTATAACTAGTTTACACTAACCTCCATCTTTTAAAGTCAAACAGCACATGGCCATCGAAGCGATTTCATGACATCTATGAACCTAACTGTAAATTAAAAATATTTCTTAATACTATATCCTTTATGGAAGCTCTGAAATCCATAACAAAATTGAACTTTGAGGAGACAGAGGTAATAAGATTTTAAGGGGGGGGGAGGGGGGAACAGGTCAATAATGTCAGGTCTTATTCTAGTTCCAGATGCAGCTGTATTTGTCTCTCATAATCTAATAATTTGCTGCCAGTAAGAAGAAGCGTCTTATACTCATCATATTTAGGGGTGTTCATGATTTGGTTTGGATCGATTTTTTTCTTAAAAAAATAAAATCAAATAAGCCGATTTTTCAAATATTGGAACCAAATCAAACCAATTGAGTCGTTTTTTATCGATTCGATTTTTGTCGGTTTTTCGATTATTTATCGGGTTTTTTTTCTTAAATATGAGACATACACTACCAAACGCATATTCCGGCGACTACATTTTCAACGTAACACCATCAAATCAATTGCTCTTTGAGAAATCTTTCATTTTCAAGATATATTGATGATAATTGAATCAAATGGTGATGAATAATTTAAGAACTCAATTAAAAGTCGATTATTTTTAACATGAAATAAATTATTGTACTTAGTAAAAGAAAACTACCAATCAAACTAGAATGTAAAAGCAAAGAATTAGATTATTATAATAGCAAAGAACTAGACGAAAAATATAAATGACTAATATGTACCATAAAATTTTAGAAACTTTATATAAAAATATACATACATATATATATATATATATATATATATATATATATATATATATATATATATATATATAGGTGTAATAATAAATTTAAATAGCTATTTTTATAGTCGGTTTGGTTCGATTTTTTCGGTTATTTTTTGATTAAAACCAAAACTAAACCAAATTTGATCGGTTTTTAAAATTCAAAACCAAACCAAACCAAACCTAAAAAGTATCGGTTTTTTGGTCGGTTTGATTCGGTTTTCTATTTGGTTCGAATTTTCAGGTTTGTATGAACACCCCTATTCATATTATGCTGCTATTGGCTGTTACTTGCATTGTTTGGGAAAAGTACTACACTTTATTTTCTATTCATTTATCTTCTGTTTGAAATTAAATTATGAGACAGCCTTTAGATAAAGTTGAGACAGTGGTGGACCCAGTATTTAGAGATAATGGGTGCATATTTATATTCAACTAAAATTTGCTTTGTATATAAGGTGCAACTACTAATATTATATTATTTTTTAACGACATATACATGTATGTATATATATAGAATTTTTATCGAACTTTAGGGGTGTCGGTGACCGCTCATTTTATAAGGTAGGTCCGCCTATTAGCGGAGATAAATTCAATTATTATCCGGAGTAAACAATATATATATATATATATATATGGTGTCCGAGCCCGTTTAGTTTGCATGGTGACTATTTCATCAGATACCTATATCTGCAATATTATACGCCAGATGAGAAGATATAAGCTAAAGTACTTTTTACTTTAGTCTTTGCGGAGATTTGAGTTCTAATCTCTCATAGTTTTTACCACACTGTTAGGCCACACCCTCAAATAGCAACTGAACAAATTCATTCGTATTCCTTTGGAGAGAGGAAATTATTGAGCGTAAGCTAGTCAAAGTTGAAGAAAGGAAAAAATATAAAAGAAATGTGAAAAAAGAATGAACTGTATGAAATAATCTGCATGATGGGAGGAGAAAGTTGGCATCTATAGGTAAAGAAAAGACAATGGTAATGTTAAAACGAAACTCCTAAGTTTCAAAAACATCATCTCCCCAATAATTTAATCATGTCCTTCAAACCTCAAATGGGGGTGACAAGAACGAAAATTCAAAAAAGAAGGCCAGATTCTTACGACCTTTCACTATCGGAGTTGAATATTCTCATCTCCATCTCCATCTCTCTTCTTTGTACGCTGGTTTACGCATCAACCACAGAAAGAATGTTAGAAGAAAGCTAGTTGCATAGCTAAATCAGTAAAAAAATTAAGCTTTCACAATGTATAGTAGTAACGATTACACTATTTTAAAAGTTTATCTGCAACAATTATCATGTAATTTTCATGATAAACTTGATATGATAATTTCAAAATAAAATAAGTCACCTACTACAACAGGTTAAATTGCGATGCCAATATAATTATTATTTGCAGTATCATGCAGGTATATAACTTAAATCATTTGTATATACTTATAACGAGTACCTACTCAATAAGCATTGTTTATAACCTAAAATATATTGTAAGTAACTTGCGATAACAAAATAAAATACTTTAATGGTGTAAAATATACAAATTAAATTATTTCTTGTTCTCTTCAAAGAACTCACTTACGGAAAGAATCATGTATAAATGGTAAGATATCTCCTTTCAAACACGCGGCACGCTACCATTAACGTCAAAGTCAAAATGGTGTACTAAGTCAAACTATCCCAAGCATATAGACGTATGAGACACAAAACCACTGTAATATGAAAAGACTTGGGGCTAACAGGAATCAACTTACATATACATAGTAGTAAGAAATTTTGTACTCCCTCCATTTCAATTTATTAGAACCTATTTTCTTTTTTGTCCATTTCAAAAAGAATAATTCCTTTCTAAATTTGGAAACAATTTTACTTAAACTTACTCCCTCCGTTCACTTTTACTTGGTATGTATAATAAAAATAGATTTTCATTTTTACTTGTCACTTAATATGCATCAATTAATATGAGTATTATGGTAAATTATGCACTTCATTTTATTATTTCTTAAGGGGAGTGAAAAGTCAAAACGTGCCAAGTAAAATGAATGGAGTGAGTATTATTCTACCCTTAATAAGAAACTTTTATAATCACACAAATATTTTTGGCCCTTTTTAACTTGTTTAGGACCACAAATTTCAAAAGTCTTCATTTTTTCTTAAATTTCATGTTCAGTCAAACATGTTCACATAAATTGGAACGGAGGGATTACAACACTTGATAGCGTAATTTTACAGTATTATGTTTATTAGTTAAACTCAATCTTTTAACTTGTGTGACAACGAAAAAGTATTTATTTTCAAATAGTGATTACCCACTAATTTTTAAAGAAGTATGCAAAAGAATTTTAGGAAAAAATGTAACCAACCATCCCTCAGGATAACCCAAAATACACGAAAGAGGAGCAACAAATGTGAATAAAAGAGAGAGGAAAGAAAGAGATTTGAACGAGAAAGTTACCAAGATAAAAAATTGTTGAAAGGAAAAAGCTTCAATGGCATGTAGTGAAGAAGTTAACAAGAAGGTCCAATGCTCCTTTCCTCTTCACTTTTGGCTCTTTGTTGCTGCTGTGGTGTTTGTGGTTGTTGCGGTAGCTGCTGCTGTTGTTGTTGGAGCAATTGATGTGGCTGAAGTTGAACCTGGCCGCAATGTTCCTGCTGGGTTTGCTGAATTTGATAAGAATTGTCAAAGGAGCCCAAAGCCAATGAAGGTGATACTGAAGAATTCATTTGATGAAATCCGGTAGCAGGGTCTGCGGACAGAGACGAATTCAAGATTTAATCTTTATCAATTCAAAATTCCGAATTCTAACTTCTTTTGGCATATATGATGGTAGTCATTTTCAATTAATATGTTTTCTTGAAAATTGGTTTTCATAGAGAATCTTGTTTTTGAAACTATTTTCAGAAGTTTGGTTAGTGAATAGAAACTATTCTTAGAAAAAACATATCTTAAACATTGATAATAGTATTAGCAAATCACAATATATTGATCAAAATTCACTATTCCTATAAATTAGCAATGATATTTAAGTGTTTGTTTAAGCAACTTAAATGAGTTTAAAAGTTACTACTATATAATAGTTGTATGGAAAATGTGATTTTCGCCTACAAGTGAGAAAAGTCATTTTTTTTCCTTTTGTTAGAAAATATTTTCTTTGAAAAACATTTCAAACGCCACAAAATTATGATTTCCTAGTAAAAGAATTTCCTAAAAATAACTTCTATCACACCAAACAAACCCTATGTCTATAATAATTTTTAAAACTTTCTCACACACACATATACATTATAGTACATAATTATGTAGATAATTGAACCTATCCTTTAAACTTACATCCGCCACTACCTGCAGAATCAAACCCACTGTTGAATTGTGGATGCTGCTGCTGTTGTGCCTGTTGTTCATAAGTTCTCAGCATTTCCTGTTGATCCCTCGCCGCCATCGCTGCTGCTAATTGATGAGCTTCAATAACTTGCTGCTGATTTTGCTGTTGTTGTTGTTGTTGTTGAGAATCACGCAACATTAACTGAGCACCATGTTGTTGTTGTTGCATCCCAGTTGGCAATCCCAACATTGGCTGCATATTATAAGGCATCATGGTAGAAGAAGACGGATTATTCGGATGCTGTTGTATGTACCCCGGGTGTTGAAGAATTGGCAACATTGCTGAAGGACCAATGTAAGTTGCTAATTCTTTCTTAGCATTCAATAAATCATCTTGGACTTGCTTGAGTTTATGTTGAAGTACCGAAATTAGGCCAACACAACCATAAACTGGATCTCGAAGGCGATAGTCGGCTTCATAGGCAAGGGAATTTACAGCATCTTCACGTTGAGTGGCGTTTAATTCGTTGAGTAATTTAGCCACATTACTAGCCCCAAAAACCTTGTGAACATTGGCAAATTTCTGGGGTTGATCAGGTGGGAAGTATGGTGCAAAAACACATTCTTGAGTGCATTTTCGACGCAAGAATTTGCATGCTGCACACGGAGAGTTAGACGAGGACATCGTTGGCCTCCCTATTGTTGTAGACAAATGAATGCCTCTATAAGAACAAACAAATTATGAAGCCTCAGAAAATGACATAAAATACATTTTGCAGTATGATAAATAAATTGTAATCGTTCAGATCTTAAACTGGAAATATATTTACTCACAATAGATAATCAATAAACAATGGAGTAGATAATAAATTTGACTGTATTAAAGAATGCATGGTATTAAAGAAGCTGTTTCATTAATTAACAATTTTGGAGTAGAAAGGCATTAGAGTCATATTGAAGCAAACATGGCAAGTAAATAAAATAACAATCTACATAGAAAAAAGAGGTCTTTTCATTTAATATTTCAAGGAAACTAGGGACGAGTGAAAATAGAAGCTGAGGGTGATTAGTAACAAAAATTGCTGGCCAATTCTTCCTAAAAAGTAGTACCAAAGTTCATACTCGATCCAATTCTTCGAAAATATTCCAACCCATAATGAATAAAAGCAAAAGGGTAGATTTTTATGATACATTTGCACCAAAAAAGAAAATTAAAAAAAGAAAGAAAAAAGAAGTGGTTATGTAGTGAGACAGCGGTGAAGAGGAAATAATTACTTGCAGTTGTGGTTTAAGATCCCAAGTTAGTAAGTGAATCAAGATCTCTCTACATCAACATAAAATTTATTGTATTTCCTTATCAAACCAAACTTTTCTCCAATTCACAAAAAGAAATAAAGATCCAGAAAGAAAAAAAGAGAGGAGAAGAGTTAAAAAGAACAGAAAGGATAATCTCACCTTGTACTTTCGAAACTTCTATAGATCAAACTTTAATCCTTTTCCTCTCCTTAAAACTAACATCTGCCAAGAATGGAGCGAGTAGAAAATGAAGAAAACGAATATAAACGAATAGTTGGCATATATATTATATAGTCCTTGAAAACTTTCACTTACCTCTATAAAAAGAAAGGAGAGAAGGCATTCGAAAATGGAAAATTAATTCAATCTTGGTTCATATATAGGAGGGAGTGGAGGCCTAGGGTTGCTGTGAGAAAGTTGTCGATCCGATCTTCAAGTTTTGACGATCCCAATGGAAGAAGCAGCAGAAGAAAGAAAACAACAAAAAGAGAACACGTTTATTCTTAGTAGGTTTTATTATGAATATGAGACAGAGCTAGAGAATTAGTGGGTTGATGAAAGAGATTAAAAAGGAAGAGATATCTCATTTATAGCCGACGTCATTTTTATTATATAGTGGGGTAAGTCTGTAATTTGATCCATTTCCGAGGGTCTAATGTGAAAAGCCGTAGCGACCACGTAGAGAGAGGAAGAAACCTCCGTTATGAATTTCTATTCTAATTCTAACTAATGAATAAATGTGAATCTGAGTAGCCTCTTTGTCCCTGGACCAATTTTGTATTTCCAAATGTACCCTTACTAAAAGTCAAAGGTGCTCTCTATAGGTCTCTTTTAAATTGGTACTCCATATATATATATATATATATATATATATATACTAGCGCGTGTACCCATATTAATGAATATAAATATTTTTGAAAATTATGTAAATATTATTAGTTATTTATATAAAATTATAAAATAAAAGTTAAGGATTTGTTTTTGAAAATAATAGATGTTTTTGTATTTGGCTAGCTAAATAGATGATGAAATCATGTCCAATTGAAGTTTTCAAATGCCTTATTGTGAAGGATTTACGTGGAAATATCTTATGAAAATTATTGTTATTTCTGTGATAATACTAAAACAAAATACAAAATTTATTTTTGCACGATTCTTAGATTGAATATTTTGGTCTTTTAATTTGATAATGAAAAGATTGGCCTTGTACCTCCTAAATATTAATAATGAAAATGTAAAATTTTAAAATTTGACTAATGTTGAGTTAATATTTTGCGATAAATAATTTAAAATATGAAGAATATAGGGAGTTGTCCTTTGTCGGAATAAATTCAAAAAAGAATAATAATGAAGGACAACTCATTTAGAATAAAAATTTTAAAAGAAAAAATAATTAATGATAATTCATTTAGAATACATTTATACTTAGAATTAATGAGCTCAAAATTTTGAATATCACTTAAATATTATTAAAAATATATTTTGAGTTATAAATTAAAAATTAAGAAAAAAAATTTAAGTTTATAAAAAATATTTATCCAATTTAACTAATTCAATAAAAAGTAGATAAGTTTTCAAGTGAATTGCAAGCCTCTCGCAAATAAAATTCTTTTACTTACCAAAAAGAATATTAATTGTAAGAAGAAAAAAAGTTAAAAAATAGATATCTTCCACCACCTATCCATCACGTTATTTCCAATATCTAAAAAGTTGGATTTTTTGGTAACGTTTTATTTAATTTTAACCTAAATATTAGGATTTCTTACTTAGTTCCATAAGGAAAGATATAATAATCAAACTTTTCGTTGATTTTATTGTCCTAGATATTAGAAAAATAATTTAAATTATAATTTTGACCAATATAATATTTATTTTTAAAGGGTAAAAGGACGAACAACATTTTGCTAAGAGCCTTCATGCTTTTAATATAATATAGATAGTTTTAATCTAGATCAACTTATGTGTACTAGTTACGTGGTAATAAGTATTTACACAATCATATAATTTATAAAATAATTATATGTTCCATTAAGTTTTTTCTTTCCTTGGTTCAAACATGTAATTGTCATACATTCACAGTACTGTCTATTTCGCCGGAAAAAAAAAATGAACTAAGTTAATTACAGTTCTCTTCTCTAGCTAGTATAGACTAATTACTCATTTATTTAGTCATGACTACATTAGTAATAAAATTATATCAAGTTGTTACAAGTCTTAGAACATTACTTAGACACGTCGTACAATATTCTCACGTGCATGAAAAAAGAAAACTTCTGAAATTAAATTAAAGTACTTTATTTGAAAGTCGTAGGAGTAATTATAATGATTATATACTCTTGGTAGATCTAAGATTAACTATTATAGTATCCATGATTAAACTATGCGTTATGTACTGCTAGTATGTGACTCTAAAAGCCCAGATGTTATTAATTAATTGACTATTTGAATGCTATTTTATAAATTCTCCAATTTATAAGAGGTTTTCAAACCCTTTAATCATTTCTAAATGTGGGTGGTGATTGATTTTTTTAAAAAAAATAAGTAAAGGAAAATTAGTAAGATTAGCTATAGATCTAATCTCGAAACACATACAACCAAATAAGGAAAAAACAATATGACGAGTGAACATAAAATTAACGTTTGGCTCGATATGAAATATTTATATTACCCGATCCCTTTCCATATACACTCTCTGTATATGATATGATCTGTAACTTCACATAGTAAGATCTGTAACTTCACATAGTAAGATCTCTACAAATCTACCAATGGATATGCACATTGTCTTAAGAGCCCTACACAAGCAGTGGCGGAGCCAAAATTTTTGTTAAGGGGTATTAAAATATATAAAAGTAAACATACCAGGAAATTAAGGGGAGTCAATACATAATATATATATACATATGATTTATTTTTTTACCTAGCTACACAATGTATTTTTCCCGCGAAGAGGTATCATTTGACACCCCTTCCTATAAGGTGTTAGGAAGGGGCTCCACCACTGTACACAAGGCTGCATCTATATTTTTTGTTTTAGAATGGAAGTGTTATATTTTAGTGATTTTTTCGTTCCTATACACTATTTGAAACCTTATAACGAAAAATGTTCATGTTTTTGAATTTACTCGACCTAAACACGGTTTAGCTACAAAATATATACATTTGTTTAAACTAGAAGCCTTTCTGCGATAGTCTTCCTTATTTAGACGCGGGATTTTCAGATCGCTTAGAGATTTTACTCACGCAATCATCGCACAATAATCAAGGCAACATATTTGTAGAATCGATCTATTACGCAGATTTTCACTGGTTATCATTGCACCATAATCAAAGCAACATATCTGTAGTATCCTTCTATTCTCTAGTTTTCTCTGGTTTCCTCTAATTTTCCATAAACAAAGGTTTTGAACAAAACAATTGCAAACAAGTAGCTATAATTGAGTTGAATTTCGCGACATAATGTCAAAATTAGCGATTATGCTTCAACTCAATGGTCGGTGGGATAACGTTGGGAGATTCAAAGATTTTGATATTGACGAAATTGTAGTCAATGACGATTCAAATTATAGTCAATTGAATTCCGCAGTTGCAGAGCATCTAATGATCGATACCTCCGCAAAAATCATCGAAATCAAATACACTCTCAATGAACATTGTCCTCTAATGGAAATTCGGAGCCATATGGGAGTTCGAGTGTATATGGAGACGAAAAAGGAAGATAAAACTTAGGAATGTATCCGCTATGTATAACTGTGCGTGATTTCGATTTGGAATGCAGTATGTCGAATGCGATCACATTTGCAGGTTTGCTTTATTTTTTCAGTGCTGATATTTTTTCAATTACAAGTGTTTTACAATTTTACTACAAAACATCTATAATTTTACTACATAACAAATGTAGTTCAACTGTTATGTCTCTACAAACATTCTGTCAGATACTAAATACATGGATATACATAGGTATGAATAGCTATACTTTTAATTAAGTGCAGGTTCTTTTGATTATTGTAATACTAATGTGGTACAATTGTCAAGCAATTGTAACACAATTGGAGAAGTATCAGGAACAGTGAAGTTGATTGTTATGCAAACATCTCCGACAATTATGGAATATAAAAGTATCATCATAATAAAACATACGCCAAATGTAATTGAAGTAGGCCAAGTTTACCAAGACAAGCAAACAATTGTCAGTGCAGTGAAGAACTATTCTGTTATGAATAAGTTTTAATTTAGGGTGAAAAGGTTTAGTGCAAGAAGGTAGAAACATTTTATTTGTCAAATTCATATTGTGTATAAGTTGTAGTATTTTTGTATATAAATTATTTAAGATAAGTTTTTGTGCATCAACAGCCTCGTATTTTGTAGCTACAATTTGCATAATATTTTTTGAATTATTTTTATTTTGTACCTACTGCCTCGTATGTGTTGGGGACAATTGTACGTGGCACTTCAAGTCCACCAGCATAAATGAATCAGCATTGTTCAAGGTTCGAAAATTCAACAACTTGCTCACATGCTCTTTGATGGACAACACATACATACAACGCAAACCTACTGCTATAGTAGTTGGCAGCATGGTGATGCCAAAATATGCAGATCCTAAGACAATATACACACCAAAAGACATATAAACTAACATGTTGTCGGATCATGGTGTGAACTTAACAACATGCAAGCTTGGAGAGCAAAGGAAAAGGCTTTGGAATTTTTGAGAAGTCATCCTGCTGATTCCTACAGTCGCTTGCCGAGTTATTTGTATATTCTGGAGAAGACTTATCTGGGGTCGGTAGTGAAATTACAGAAGACTGAAGATGATTGTTTCTTGTATGCATTTGTTACACTTAGTACGTCCATCAAGGGTTGGGAACATTGTAGGCCAGTTGTAGTAGTTGATGGCACCTTCTTGAAGTCGGCATATAGGGGAATCATGCTAACAACTAGCACAATGGATGCAGCAAGTAATGTAGCTTAATTGTAAATATATTGTTATAAAGTTATTTTTGAGACTGTATTTTTTATATTCTCAAGTTTTATTACATAAAGTGAATTTCTTTTTGCCACCCGTGTGATAGGTAGCATATTACAACTAGCATACGCCGTTGTTGATTCAGAAAATGACACATCATAGAGGTGATTTTTTGAGCAATTCAAACATGCATATGGTGAAAAACCAAATATGTGTGTTGTTTCGGACCGGAATGAGAGTATCTTGAAGGCAACATCTACTGTTTATACCGTCATGCCATATTATGCTTGCATGTGGCATATTTGGATAAATATAAGGTCAAATTTTAAGAAGGGTCATCTAAAGTTAAGCGAATTGTACTTTGCCACAGCACTATCATACATGCTTGATGAATTTAATGAAAGAATATCAAAGATTGAAGAGATCGACACACGTGTTAAAGCATACCTATACGATATTGCCTATCACAGACGGTCTCGGGGTACATGCTACAGTGAACAGAACGTGGACGATGACATCAAACATTGCAGAGTCATTGAATACGGTAACCAAAGATGCAAGAGAGCTGTCTATAGTAGAACTATTAAAGTACATGAGGACTCTTCTTGAACGTTGGACTAATGAAAAGTTATTGAATGCAAAGGGTACGTTCACGTACCTTGGAAAAAAATACAACAAAGAGTTGGAGGACAACATGACATTATCGCAGAAGATGAGAGTAAGCTATAGCCAATAACATCAGATCATTGATTCCGTCAAACTAAATATATATTGTTAATTGTAGAAATGTTATTGTATAATTGTAGTTATTTTGTTTTGTATCTGTTGCTGACAACTTGTTGTGTGTTTGTAATGCAGTTGTAGGTAAGGGCTTCAACATAATACATCCATACCATGATAGATGATGTGAAGAGCTTCATTGTTTGTCTTCAAAATAAGAGATGTAGTTGTGGACAATTCCATCTTGATGAACTTCCTTGTGCACATGCTTTGGCAGCTTTGAGGCACAGGAACGAGTCTTGTGAAAACTATTATTCTCCTTATTACACGAGAGAGAGCCTTCTGCAGACTTATGAAATACTAGTAGACCCGTTGCCTGACGAAAGCAAATAGAATGTGCCACAACATATAGCTGAAGAAGTTGTAAACCACCTACCGGGAAAAGACAGCCAAGGAGACCTCAAAAACAAAGATACAGACCATATGATGAAGTAAATGCAAAAAAGTACAAGGTTTCATGTGGCAATTGCGGACTAGAAGGGCATAACAAAAGATCTTGTAGGAATGCTTCCAAAAGGAATTTAAAATTGATACAGTTTAAAGTTTTTTTTACTGAGTACTGTTGATGATTGTCACGACCTAAAATCCCAACCTGTCGTGATGGCGCCTATCTCGTTACTAGGCAAGTCAATAATCTCGATAAATCATAATTTCTCTTAAGTTTGAAAATATAATAATTTAATACAATACAAAATTCCATAAATATTGACACGAACACTCCCTAAAACCTCATGTTACTGAGTACATGAGTATCTAATATGGATACAGATCTAGAGCATAAGGTCTATAATAGTCTAAGACCAAAATACAGTAAACAAGGAGATAGGGAAAGAGAGACAAGGTCTGCGAAACACGATAGTTACCTCTGAATCTCTTGAAAATCAACTGCGCAAATATGTCCGGGAACATCTTGATCTGCACACGAAGTGCAGGGTGTAGTATGAGTATAACCAACTCAGCAAGTAACAATAATAACTAAGGAACTGAAGATAATGATGAGCTACATAGTTATAGTTCACTTTCAGTAATTCCAGTAAAGAATAGACATGCTTTCAAATCCGGTAGTTTAAGTCAAATCAATTTTTATACAATTCAATTTCATGTATTCCGGAAATAAAATCTTTCAGAGATTTCACAACAATGACAGATAGCAATCAAGTGCAATAACAAATGCAAAGCAAGTACATCCTTTCAAGCAAAAGTTACTCCACTCATCACTCGTCTCTCAGCCTTCAGCACTTACACTCAATGGGTACCCGTGCTCACTGGGTGTGTACAAACTCTGGAGGGGCTCCTACAGCCCAAGCGCTATAATCTGTACGGATAACTCACGTGCTGCACGGATAACTCATGTGCTATAATATCCTGCATGGACAACTCACGTGCCATAATATCCTTACCTCACCGACAGGCCCTCGGCCTTACTCAGTCCTCAACCTCTCTAGTCTCTCGGGCTCTCAGAAATCACAAAGATCAGCCCAAACAAAGATAACATAATGCATCAACAAATATTAAGAAATACTGAGGTATGATACGCAAGTAAAATCATGACTGAGCACAAGATAAAAATTAGCAATTGATTCAATAAGTGCGTGCCCTCTGTGGGTCCCAACAGTACTATCACATAGCCTAAGCATGATTTCTAACATGATTTATAGTCAAATTTCTTCAACACATAGAGAGCATATAGCTAACAACAAATTATTCAACTTTACAATTTCACAGGACGGACCAAGTCACAATCCCCTCGGTGCACGCCCACACGCCCGTCACCTAGCATGTGCGTCACCTCCGAAATACTCACATGACACAAAATTCTGGGGTTTCATACCCTCAGGACCAGATTTAAAACTGTTACTTACCTCAGAGCGTGAAATTCTTTACTCTGCTATGCCTTTGCCTCGTAAAATCGGCCTCTGAATGCCTCGAATCTAGTCTCAAATAATTCATTTCAGTCAATAAAATTTATTGGAATTAATTCCATAAGAAAATACTAATTTTCCATAAAAATCTAAATTTTAGCTCAAAAATTGCGTGTGTGGCCCACGTCTCAGAACTCTATAAAAGTTACAAAATCCGGAAGCCCATTCAACCACAAGTCTAACTATACCAATTTTATCAAAATCCGACCCCAACTCGACCCTCAAATCTTCAATTTAAACTAAGAGGGTTTTCAAACTTTTCCAACTTAATTCACCAATTAAATGATAAAAACAACCATGGATTCGGGTAATTTAACCAATATTGAGTTAAGAACACTTACCCCGTTATTTTCCTTGAAAACCTCCCAAAAAAAACCTCTTCCCGAGATCAAATCCGTCAAAAACTGAAAATGGGACGAAGTCCCATTTTCAGAACTTAAACTCTCTGTCCAGACCTCTCTTCTCCGCGAACGCGACAAGTCCCTCGCATTCGCGAAGCACAACTCGACTGCCCACAAATTTAACCCTTCGCGAATGCGAAGCTTTGCAAATCTTACCCTTCGCGAACACGACCACGACGTTGCAAACATGAAGCTTTACCAATTTAGACCTTCGCGAACGTGAACGCCACCTCGCGAACGCGTAGAACAAGGACCCGAGGGCCCTCAATAGCCTCAATCCTCTTCGCGAACGCGACACCTCTCACGTATTCACGATGCACACACTGATATACCTTTGCATTCGCCTTCGCGTCCTCCCCTTCGCGGACGCGAAGAACAAATCCTCACACTCAGAAAACACTCTTCGCGAACGCGAGGGTCCACTCGCGAACGCGAAAGAGAAAATCAGAAAAATGCAGCAGCAGATATCAACAATCTCACCAAGGCAAAAAATGATCCGTTAACCATCCAAAACTTACCCGAGCCCTTCGGGACCTCAACCAAATATACCAACAAGTCCTAAAACATCATACTGACTTAGTCGAACCCTCAAATCACCTCAAACAATGCTAAAACCATGAATTACACCCCAATTTAAGCCTAATGAACTTTGAAATTTTTAATTTCTACAAACGACTCCGGAACCTACCAAATCATGTCCGATTTACCTCAAATTTTGCGCACAACTCATAAATGACATAACGGAGGTACTCAAATTTTCTGAATCATATTTCGACCCTGATATCAAAAAGTCAACCCCCGATCAAACTTCCCAAAAATTCAACTTTCGGTATTTCAAGCTTAATTCCACTACGGACCTCCAAATAATATTCCGGACACGCTCCTAAGCCCAAAATCACCATACGAAGCTATTGAAATCATAAAAATTCAAATTCGAGGTCGTTTACACATATGCCCATATCCGATCCACTTTTTTAACTTAAATTTTCAATTATGAGACTAAGTGTCTCATTTCATTCCGAATTCCTTCCGGACCTGAACTCACTAACCCGGTAAGTCATAAAACAACTATAAAGCATAAATTGAGCAGTAAATGGGGGAACAGGATTATAATACTCAAAACGACTGGCCGGGTCGTTACATTCTCCCCATCTTAAACAAACGTTCGTCCTCGAACGGGTTTAGAACAATACCTGGAGTCTCAAATAAGTGTGGATATTTTCTCCGCATATCCTGCTCAATCTCCCAAGTAGCTTCTCCGGCTGGCTGGCCTCTCCACTGCACCTTCACTGATGCTATGCTCTTTGACCTCAGCTTTCTAACCTGCCGGTCTAAAATAGCCACCAGTTCCACGTCATAAGTCAAATTACCATCCAGTTGTACTGTACTGAAATCCAAAATATGAGACAGATCCCCGACATACTTTCGGAGCATGGATACATGGAACACTGGATGAACACCTGATAAACTAGGTGGCAAAGCAAGTTCATAAGCCACCTCTCCAATTTTCTTAAGTATCTCAAAAGGCCCAATATACCGATGGCTCAACTTTCCCGTCTTCCTGAACCTCAACAAGCCCTTCATGGGTGAAATCTTGAGCAGAACCTTCTCCCCCACCATGTGAACAATATCACGAACCTTCCTGACGGCATAACTCTTCTTTCCTAGACTGTGTCGTGCGAAGCCGTTCTTGAATCACTTTGACCTTCTCTAAAGCATCCTGAACCAAGTCAGTACCCAATAGCCTAACCTTACCCAGCTCAAACCAACCCACCGGAGATCGGCACCGTCTCCCATACAAAGCTTCATACGGAACCATCTGAATGCTTGACTGGTCGGTATTATTGTAAGCAAACTCCGTGAGTGACAAAAATTGATCCCAAGAACCCCCAAAATTAATGATGCAAGCGTGTAGCATATACTCCAATATCTGAATAGTGCGCTCGGACTGTCCGTCCGTCTGAGGGTGAAATGTTGTACTCAACTGAACCTGTGTGCCTAATTCTCGCTGCCTTGCCCTCCAAAACTGTGAGATAAACTGCGCACCCCGATCTGAAATAATGGACACCAGCACACCGTGTAGGCGAACAATCTCGCGAATATAAATCCCAGCCAACCGCTCCGAAGAATAATTAGTATCGACTGGAATAAAATGCGCAGATTTGGTCAACCGATCTACTATCACCCAAACAACATCAAACTTCCTCAAAGTCCGTAGGAGTCCAACTACGAAGTCCATGGTAATACGCTCCCATTTCCACTTCGGAATTTCAAGTCTCTGTAGCAATCCGCCCGGTCTCTGATGCTCGTACTTTACCTGTTAACAATTTAAACACTGAGATACAACCCAACTATATCTTTCTTCATCTGCCTCCATCAATAGTGTTGTCTCAAATCCTGATACATCTTCGCGGCGCCTGGATGAATAGATTACCACGAACTGTGAGATTCCTGGAGAACTAGCTCACGCAAACCATCTACATTAGGCACACATAGCCTACCCTTCATCTGTAATACACCGTCATCTCTAATAGTGACTTCCTTGGCATCACTGTGCTGAACCGTGTCCTTAAGGACAAGCAAATGTGGATCATCATACTGGCGCTCTTTGATGCGATCATATAAAGAAGACCGAGAAACCACACAGGCCAAAACTCGATTCGGCTCGGAAACATCCAATCTAACAAACTGATTAGCCAGGGCCTGAACACCCAAGTCTAAAAGCCTCTTTGCTACCGGTAAGTATGCTAAACTGCCCAAACTCACCGCCTTATGACTCAAGGCATCGGCCACCACATTGGCCTTTCCGGGATGATAGAGAATGGTGATATCATAATCTTTAAGCAACTCCAACCACCTTTGCTGCCGCAAGTTAAGATCCTTCTATTTAAACAAATGTTGTAGACTCCAATGTTTGGTATATACCTCACACTGGACACCGTACAAGTAATGCCGCCAAATTTTCAAGGCATGAACAATAGATGCTAACTCAAGATCGTGGACTGGATAATTCTTCTCATGTACCTTTAACTGTCTGGATGCATAGGCAATCACCCTACCATCTTGCATCATCACTGCGTCGAGACCAATACGCGACACGTCACAATACACAGTATAAGACTTTGAACCTGTAGGCAATACCAATACTGGAGCTGTAGTCAAAGCTGTCTTGACCTTATGAAAGCTCTCTTCACATTCATCCAACCACCTGAACGGAGCACCTTTATGGGTCAATTTAGTTATAGGTGATGCAATAGATGAGAAACCCTCAACAAAACGACGATAACAACCGGCCAAGTCGAGAAAACTCCGAATCTCAGTAATCGAGGATGGCCTGGGCCAACTTTGAACTGCCTCTATTTTCTTTGGATCCACCTTAATTCCCTCACTGGACACTATATGTCCCAAGAATACCACCGAACTAAGTCAGAACTCACACTCAGAGAATTTGGCATAAAGTTTCTCATCTCTCAGCCTTTGTAATACAATACCTAAGTGTTGTGAATGCTCATCCTGGCTACGTGAGTACACCAGAATATCATCAATAAATACTACGATAAATAAATCAAGATATGGCTGAAATACACTATTCATCAAATGCATAAATGCTGCTGGGGCATTGGTTAGCCCAAAAGACATCACAAGAAATTCATAGTGGCCATAACGAGTTCTGAATGCCGTCTTCAGAATATCTGAATCCCGAATTTTCAACTGATGATACCCAGATCTCAAATCAATTTTTGAGAACACCCTCGCTCCTTGAAGCTGGTCAAATAAGTCATCAATACGCGGCAAAGGATATTTATTCTTGATCGTCACTTTGTTCAACTTCTTATAGTCAATGTACATCCGCATAGTACTATCTTTCTTTTTCACAAACAGAACCGGTGCTCCCCAAGGTGACACACTAGGTCTAATAAACCCCTTTTCAAGGAGTTCCTGAAGTTGCTCTTTCAATTTTTTTAACTCAGCTGGTGCCATACGATATGGAGGAATAGAAATAGGCTGAGTGCCTTGCACCAAGTCAATACCGAAATCAATATCCCTGTCGGGTGGCATACCCAGTAGGTCTGCAGGAAATACATCCGGAAAGTCTCGCACAACCGGTACTGAATCAATAATAGGAGTATCAATATCAACATCTCTTACAAAGGCCAAATATGACAGACATCCCTTTTCAACCATACGTTGGGCCTTCAAATAAGAAATTACCGTGCTAGGAATAAAATCTAGAGAACCTCTCCATTCAACCTTTGGCAACCCCGGCATCATCAACGTCACGATTTTTGCGTGATAGTACAGAATAGCATGACATGGAGACAACCAATCCATACCCAGGATTACATCGAAATCAACCATACCAAATAATAAGAGATAAACTTTAGTCTCCAATTTCCCAATAGTCACCACACACGACCGATACACACAGTCCACAGTAATAATATCGCCCAGCGGAGTAGATACACAAACAGGTGAAACTAAGGACTCACATGGCATATCCAGGTAATGAGCAAAATACGATGATACATATGAATAAGTGGAACCAGGGTCAAATAATATAGAAGCCTCCCTGTGGCACACTGAAACAATACCTGTGATCACTGTGTCTAAGGCAACAACATCTGGCCTGACAGGAAAATCATAGAATCGAGCTTGCCCACCACCTAATCGGCCTCCCCCTCTTGGGCGACCTCTTGCTGTCTGACCCCAACCCCGAGTTGGCTGGGCGGGTGATGTAACTGCTGGAACTGGTGCCGTTGGTCGAGAACTCTATTGTGAAACCCCACTCAACAGCCTAGGACAATCTCTCTTGAAATGACCCAATTCTCCACACTAGAAACAACCCCTCCTCTGACGGAACTGCTGCTCCTGATAACCCGAAGAATTACCTGTAGAAGCCTGAGCAGACGAGGTATGATGAGAACTCTGCGCTGGTAGTGCACTTAATAAAGAATGGCCTGAGTGAGCACTGTAAGAATCGTGGCTAGCTGATGCACCACGATGAGCTGGACGACCCGCCTGAGCGTGTCTGTAAAAACGGCCCCTACCGCGGTAAAACTGACCCCCTGAAGGAACACCGCTGAAATCACCGGAACCACAAGGCCTCTTATTCTCCCTCTCAACCCGCTCCTGGCTACGAACCATCTCAATCTGACGAGCAATGTCGACAACCTCATCGAAAGTAACACCAGACACTCTCTCTCTAGTCATGAGTAATCGCAGCTAAAAAGTGAGGTCATCTATGAATCTCCTGATCCTTTCCCTGTCTGTGGGAATCAACCAGATAGCATGACGGGCCAATTCTGAAAATCTCATCTCATATTGTGTCACAGACATATCACCCTGACGAAGTTGCTCAAACTGCCTGCGCAGCTCCTCCCTACGGGACTGAGGCACGAACTTCTCCAGGAATAGACCGGATCACTGCTGCCAGGTAAGGGGTGCTGCACCGACCGGTCTACACCTCTCGTAAGACTCCCACAATCTGAAGGCAGCCCCAGAAAACTGAAAAGTAGTGAATGAGACCCCACTGGTATCTAAAATACCCGTTGTCCGAAGCATCCACTGACACTTATCCAGAAAACCCTAGGCATACTCTGACTCAGTACTGCTAAATGATGGAGGTCTAATCCTATCAAATCTCTCAAGTCTCATCTGCTCATCATCTTCCATAACAGGAACTACCGGGGCCTGAGCAACTACAACCGGCTGGGCTTGTAGTGCCCCCTGTATCTGAAGTCCTTGTACTACCTGGTCTGGAGTACGGACAACGGGGGTATGAGTACCTCCCTTGGCCTGAGAAGCGGCAGGTGCGGCCTGAGCCGAAACCACTTGAGCAAGACCAGTGCAAGCGGCCAATATCTGGGCCAAAGTCTCCTGAAGGACTGGAATCTCAATGGGCACAGCTGGTGCCTCAGCTGATCCTGTCGGCTCAGCTATATCCGGAATCTTCTCCTGAGCAGGAGCAACTGGTGGTACTATAGGTGCTGGTCCAACTGTGGTACGAGCTATACCTCGACCTCTACCTCGGCACCGGCCTCTCGCGGCCCTAACTGGTGGCACTAGTGGCTGACCGTCCGATCCGGTAATACGTGTCCTTACCATCTGTGAGAGAATAGAATAGCAAAAATTTAGTTTCCAGAATCAACAAATTCCCACGACATAATACAAGAAAGTGAAATTTTCCTAAGGGTTCCACAGCCTCTCGAAGATAAGTACAAATGTCTCCATACCGATCCGCAAGACTTTACTAAACCTATTCATGACTCGTGAGACCTATGTAACCTAGGCTCTAAGACCAACTTGTCATGACCTAAAATCCCAACCTGTCGTGATGACGCCTATCTCGTTACTAGGCAAGCCAATAATCTCGATAAACCACAATTTCTCTTAAGTTTGAAAATGCAATAATTTAATACAATACAAAATGCCATAAATATTGACACGAACACTCCGCAAAACCTGGTGTCACTTAGTACATGAGCATCTAATATGAATACAGATCTGGAGCATAAGGTCTATAATAGTCTAAGACCAAAATACAGTAAACAAGGAGATAGGGAAAGAGAGACAAGGTCTGCGAAATATGGCACCTCTAAATCTCTTGAAAATCAACTCCGTGAAATGATCAACACCCGTTACGTCCGAGAATACCTAGATCTGCACACGAAGTGCAGGGTGTAGTATGAGTACAACCAACTCAGCAAGTACCAATAATAACTAAGGAACTGAAGATAATGACGAGCTCCACCGTTATAGTTCACTTTCAGTAATTCCAATAAAGAATAGACATGCTTTCAAATCCGGTAGTTTAAGTCAAATCAATTTTTATACAATTCAATTTCATGTATTCCGAATATAAAATCTTTCAGAGATTTCACAACAATGATAGATAGCAATCAAGTACAATAACAAATGCAAAGCAAGTACAATCTCCTAGGCAAAAGTCACTCCACTCATCACTCGGCTCTCAGCCCTCAACACTCACACTCAATGGGTACCCGCGCTCACTGGGGGTGTACAGACTCCGTAAGGGATCCTACAACCTAAGTTCCATAATCTGCACGGACAACTCACGTGCTGCACGGACAACTCACGCGCTGCACGGATAACTCACGTGCTATAATATCCTGCACGGACAACTCACGTGCCATAATATCCTTACCTCACTGACAGGCCCTCGGCTTTACTCAGTCCTAAACCTCTCTAGTCTCTCGGGCTCCCAGAAATCACAAAGATCAGCCTAAACAAGGATAACATAATGCATCAACAAATATCAAGAAAGACTAAGGTATGATACGCAAGTAAAATCATGACTGAGCACAAGATAAAAATTAACAATTGATTCAATAAGTACGTACCCTTTGTGGGACCCCAAAAGTACTATCACATAGCCTAAGCATGATTTTTAACATGATTTATAGTCAAATTTCTTCAACATATAGAGAGCATATAGCTAACAACAAATTATTCAACTTTACAGTTTCACGGGATGGACCAAGTCACAATCCCCTCGGTGCAAGCCCACACGCCCATCACCTAGCATGTGCGTCACCTCCAAAATAATCACATGACACAAAATTCTGAGGTTTCATTCCCTCAGGACAAGATCTAAAACTGTTACTTACCTCAGAGCGTGAAATTCTTTACTCTGCTATGCCTTTGCCTTGCAAATCAGCCTCTGAATGCCTTGAATCTAGTCTCAAATAATTTATTTCAGTCAATAAAATTTATTGAAATTAATTCCATAAGAAAATACTAATTTTCCATAAAAATCCGAATTTTAGCTCAAAATTCGCATGTGGGGCCCACGTCTCAGAACTCGATAAAAGTTACAACATCTAGAAGCGCATTCAACCACGAGTCTAACCATACCAATTTTATCAAAATCCGACCCCAACTCGACCCTCAAATCTTCAATTTAAACTAAGAGGGTTTTCAAACTTTTCCAACTTAATTCACCAATTAAATGATAAAAACAACCATGGATTCGGGTAATTTAACCAATATTGAGTTAAGAACACTTACTCCGTTATTTTCCTTAAAAAATCCCGAAAATCACCTCTTCCTGAGCTCAAATCCGTCAAAAACTGAAAATGGGATGAAGTCCTATTTTCAGAACTTAAACTCTCTGTCCAGACCTCTCTTCTTCGCGAACGCGGCAGGTCTCCCGCGTTCGCGAAGCACAACTCGACTGCCCACAAATTTAACCCTTTGCGAACGAGACTGTGGCTTCGCTAACGTGAAGCTTTGCCAATCTTACCCTTCGCGAACGCGACCATGTCTTCACGAACGAGACCACGGCTTCGCAAACGCGAAGCTTTACCAGCTCAGACCTTCGCAAACGCGACTGCCACCTCGTTTTCGTGAACGCGACACCTCCCACGCATTCGCGATGCATACACACACATACCTTCGTGTTCGTGTCCTCCCCTTCGCGGGCGCGAAGAATAAATCCTCACACTCAAAAAACACTCTTCGCGAACGCGAGGGCCCACTCGCGAACGCGAAAGACAAAATCAGAAAAATACAGCAGCAGATATCAGTAATCTCACCAAGGCCAAAAATGATCTGTTAACCATCCAAAACTCACCCGAGCCCCTTGGGACCTCAACCAAATATTTCAACAAGTCCTAAAACATCATACGGAGTTAGTCGAACCCTCAAATCGCCTCAAACAATGCTAAAACCACGAATTACACCTCAATTCAAGCCTAATGAACTTTGAAATTTCTAAATTCTACAAACGACTCCGGAACCTACCAAATCACGTCCGATTTACCTCAAATTTTGCACACAAGTCATAAATAAAATAACTGATGTACTCAAATTTTCAGAATCGGATTTTGACCCCGATATCAAAAAGTCAACCCCCCGGTCAAACTTCCCAAAAATTCAACTTTCGGTATTTCAAGCCTCATTCTACTACGGACCTCCAAATAATATTCCGGACACGCTCCTAAGCCCAAAATCACCATACAGAGCTATTGGAATCAAAATTCAAATCCGAGGTCGTTTACACATAGGTCCATATCTGGTCCACTTTTTTAACTTAAATTTTCAATTATGAGACTAAGTGTCTCATTTCACTCTGAATTCCTTCCGGACCCGAACTCACTAACCCGACAAGTTATAAAATAACTATAAAGCATAAATTGAGCAGTAAATGGGGGAATAGGGTTATAATACTCAAAACAATCGGCTGGGTTGTTACAATGATAAATTGTCCTTTAAGACATATGAAGTTATATTTGTTCTGTTCTGGAGAATTATAGTTGTGGTGTAATTGTATTGCTAATTTGAATAGAGATTGTATCCTATAATGAATGTTTGCTAAACATATTTCAACTCTTAATGCAAATGGTTTGTAGTTGTTTTGTTCAAATACGAGGTTTATTTATTACTTTCAGCCTATCCTAACAACACCGTTAAATTGAATAGATTATGTATTTTTGTATAGTAGTTATAGACATAATTGTAGTTATGATGTAAAAAAATTATATAGTACCAATATCGATATCAAGTACTAACAACTTCCAACCAAAAAAAAGCCACAAATGTTTTCTATTCTATGTAGTAGAATTCTAGACAAAATAACAAAACAAAAGGTAAAACAACTGTAGCACAAATCTGTTACAAATAAATTGCAGCTGACTCCTTCTTAATAAACAATTTATCTACAACTTTACTACAATCCAGCTACATCTAAACACTTTAAGTATAATTTTTCTACTGAAAAGGGCAACTAATTCTTCTTTTCCCGGACTTGTATTCTCTCGTTCATAGCTGGTGCACCTTTTCTTCTTGCTAATCTTCCACACACCCCACTTTCACTAATTACACCAAACTCTTGCTTTTTCCTATCATAATCCCAAAGGAGTGCTCCATAGTATCGACGGTGTTGATCAATATCAGAAAAGTCTTCCTTTGAAATCGATAGCTCTCCAATGTTGACATATTCTGCAAATGATGCCACGTATACACCACAGTCACTGCAAAAAATAATAATTGAAAAGATTTAGCATTAAATGTAAAATACAATTAGTTAAATAGATAGAAAGAAAGCAACACATACAATGATCCTTTATTTTGCTGGGGTATCTGACCGACTAACCACTGAATGTCAAGAGGGTCAGTAACACCTTTTTCAATATATGCCTTTGTGTTCTTATAGTTGATGTCTGGACGTTTGCCATAGAAGCCGGTGCATGACAAGTAGAAGGGGATCATAATAGCAAACTTGTCGACAACAAATTCAACAAGTTTGTGATTTCGTGAAGAGACCATAGAATCATAAACATATAGAACCCTATTGGTGATGTCAAACACAACCAATAACCAATGAAATTTTTTCACAATGTTTATGGGCATAATCGCAAAATCAACTTTGTTCCATGCAACATTTGCAAGTAATCGGTACCCCAATATGTATTCTACTACGACGTCCTAGGGTTTGACAACAACAAGCTTCTTATCGGCAGGAGCATTAATGTACCTCTCATAAATTTATTCAATTCTAGTCTTGAACATACAGTCAGTGGTTGTAAACCGTGTTTTGTTTTCAGGACCATACTTTTTCCTCTTCCTCAAATAGTAAAAAATAACATCACTGTGCTGCAAAAAAAAAAACAGATTTCATTATTTCTCAATGCTTCATACAACTTAACTACAGATTTTCAAACAAAAAATCTACATATTTCTAAAATAATAGAATACTACAACTAATCATTAAATTCTGCGAGGGTATGTGTGTACCGTGTTGTTGAGTACTTGCCCAGTATGTTCAAAAGTATAAAACCAGTCCTTTTTATCAACTTTCTCTACTCCAAGATCAAATCACGGCTTGAGCTGATTATCTTTTAAAGTATAAGGCGCCTTTCTCCTATTTAAAGACATAACACGTACAATTATTATGTAGTTTCAGTTGGAAATCCATAAATTGTATGCACTCGATAATATGAAAAAATTGTATAATCTAACCTCTTTGAAACCGTATCGGTACCTAAATATAACCACTTATTGAATTCTTCCAACAAGTCAGGATCTCGCGTAAATGGATGCTTGATGTTGAAAATTGGAGGAGGTCCAACAGAAGTGCTTCACACAGAACTGAAATAAGGGAGAAAGGGGGATCTGGCATGCTTTCAAGGAACACTTGTTCTTCCCTGATACACATGGGCTGTTTCATCTTCATTTAACTCGCCGAACTTAACAATCTGTGAGAAGTTCTCTAGCAGCTCAAAATCATTACGTGTTACTGTCCTTTTTCCAGACTTGGAGTCATTGTCTGAATCACCTACATTGATGTAGACGGCTGGTTCACCTACAAAATTTAAAATAGAAGAACTACATTGTATGTTGGTTGCATTAGTTCTTTTGGGAAAACTAAAACTTATATGAAAGTTGTTGTTTTTTTCCTACAATTATATTGTAACATATAATACCAGTGAAATCTTCATTGCAATCGTCTCCTTGTTGTATAACATTTGCTTGTTGAATGGGAGATTGCAAAGGCATAGTTTCCTTCTCCTCATTTAAATGTTCTCCTTGTATGCCAAGTTTTGCATCCTGTTTTGGAGAGTCCACATGCATAGTTTTCTTCTCTGTTACAATAAATGTGTACAACTTAATAAAATTGTAGATCATTTGTAATAAATAGAAACAACTTCATAGTTTAATTGTAGTTGATTTGTTTAAATGTTTTCCTGTAACTCAGATGTAATATGTATTGTAGAATATGTAGATAAAAGGTACTAAATCATACATGCAGTTTCTTCCTCCGATGCCCCTTGAAATTAGGAAGATAAGTCAACACCTATAAGAACATTCTCCTCATTTTGAATGTCAGACATGTGTCATGTATCTAAGACAATAATTGGAAATATAATGTAGATTATTTGTTGGTAATTTAGGCTATATGTAGATATAATGTAGATATAATGTAAATATAATGTAGACTATTTGTCATCATATTGTGTTAAAATTATTAAAATACATATTTTACTGGTGCTGGCCAACACTGGTTTAGCACTACTGCCCAGATTCTGTTGTTTATTCTTTTCTTTGTAATGCTCATCATTTTTCATAGAAATACCACTAAACTGCATTGGCAATTTGTTAGGATATGTACTTTATGAATGCTATTATAAACATAAACAAAGTAAAAATTATTGTCCAAAATGAATATATTTCGGATGAAACCTTAGCATTAATGTTCATATCCTATTGACTATTTATTGCCTGTAATACAGACTTGATGGAATTATTGAGTAGCAGTCGAATGCTACCTAGTTCTTGAAAAACCTAAAGAACAAAAAAAATTTATAATGTATCTGACAATTAGAGGATTACACACACACACACACACACACACACACACACACACACACACACATATATATATATATATATATATATATATATATATATATATATATATATATATATATTACTAAAAATTAAGAATTAGGTATACCTCTTTCTTGAAGGTTCCAAGGTCTGAACCGACCTGCGTATTAAAATAGAAAGAGTTAAAGAAATAATTTGCATAACATAAATTAAAGAAACCAGCTAGGATTATCTTAAGATGTTACCTTATCAACATCTTTTCTTAATTTTTTTGTTGTTTCACAATATCTTTCTTGTCATTTATTTCCATTGCCTGCTTATGTCCAGATGGAGATGGAGTATCTGTCGGATGCTCGGCCTTTGTTTCAGCTTCTTTAAGGATGTATTCAACTTTGTATGGCAAATTCATTCTTGAAAGCTCTTCTGGGGCTTAAAGCATGTTAGTGAACTAAGTGAAAAACAAATGTGAGGGACCTAGCCCTAATATGTATAAAATATGTAGATAATTTGTATTAAATTGTCTGTCCAGGAGTGAAAAAGATTTACCTTGATCCATGATGGTTTGATCATTATATCTTCCAATGCAGATATCCATATCTCGTCCTTACTAGCTGTCCAGTTAAGTATGCAGGGGATCGAATTACCAACCCTTATAGCTATATCAGTGTTGACTGTAGAGCAACACTCATACAATCATATTTGCATAACGAGTGCAAAACCTCGAATGAGATAAAAATGCACAGAAGGGTTGAGCTTGTGCCTAATAGACTGAAGCAATTGTGTATAAGCTTCGATACCCCATGCGAAATTCGCATACTGCCCCGAGTTCACCAAGTAGAACCTAAAATGATCTATCAAACCATTATCTTTCTCTAAAGGATAGAGGAGGAATTCTATCAGATAGAGAATACACAGCTTGACTGCATCCTCATTATTCACCCAACTCCGGCTGGTTACAATTTGTTTCAAGTATGACTTCTCAACTTTTTCCTTGTTCGGAAAATAGCTCCTCATTGTTTTACTGTCATACTTAGTTGTGTAACCAAAGTTTATTACTTTTATAAAACATCTAAGACCAGTGATAAGGGAAAACTCCTTCAACCCAAAGTTCAGCTCTCACCCTTTATCTCTGCTGTAAAAAAATTAGAACCGGATGTGTTCAATTCATACTTCATGAGAAGGTGAATTGCCTTATTTTGGATACATATTTTGGGCAGGGAAAGAAAATGCCCAAAACATGTCTTCTTAAACAAGTTTAACCCATTTTCAGATAATAACACCTTGATTTGGCCAGGAACAGCAGGGTCGGATAATTTCTGGAACCTAGTGATGCCATAATCAACATCATGTGGTGCAAAAAATGTTTCATTCTGCACCAAAAGAAACAGTAAGTTAATAAAAATTGTTTGAAGACCAAAAAATAAAATAAATACATTTCTACTACAATTTAGCTACAATCAGATAAACATTAATACATTGCATACAAGTAAGTTACAAAATTAGTAAACATATATAACAACTGACTACGTTGAAACTACAAATTATGTTTAGAGTAAGAAATTAGAAAGTAACAACAAGACATAATATGTATAATTTATTTATAGAAAATAAAACTAACATCTACAAATAGAGCAAATAATAACCAATAAAACCAACTAAATCAAGTAGTACATCCCCTAACAAATTGATTTCGAATAATAGGCTATAAATGTTTGATTCTGCACCAAAAGAAACAGTAAGTTAATAAAACTTGTTTGAAGAACAAAAACAAAATAAATACAATTCTACTACAATTTAGCTACAGTCAGAAAGATATTAATACATTGCATACAAGTAAGTTATAAATTAGTAAACATATATAACAACTGACTACATTGAAGCTACAGATTATGTTTAGAGCAAGAAATTAGAAAGTAACAACAAGACATGATATATACAATTTATTTACAGAAAATAAAACTAACATCTACAAATAGAGAAAATAATAACCTATAAAACCAACTAAATCAAGTAGTACATCCCCTAACAAAATAATTTTGAATAATAGGCTATAAATGTTCGATTCTGCACCAAAAGAAACCATAAGTTAATAAAACTTGTTTGAAGACCAAAAAACAAAATAAATATAATTCTACTACAATTTATCTACAGTCAGAAAGACATTAATACATTGTATACAAGTAAGTTACAAAATTAGTAAACATATATAACAGCTGATTGCATTGAAGCTACAAATGCACTGATAAAATTATGTTTAGAGCAAGAAATTAGAAAGTAACAACTAGACATAATATATACAATTTGTTTACAGAAAACGAAACTAACATCTAAAAATAGAGCAAATAATAACCAATAAAACCAACTAAATCATGTAATACATTCCCTAACAAAATGATTTCGAATAATATACAAGAAGTCTACAATTTTTAGGGAAATGTAAAAAAGTTAATGTCACGACCCAAAATCTGCATGTCGTGATAGCGCCTATCTCAATACTAGGCAAGCTGACAATCTCAATAAATCACGATTTCTTTAAGTTTAAAAACATAATATTTAAATTCGAAAGAAAATCCCACAAATACTGATATAAATACACTTCCAAAATTCGGTGTCACTGAGTACATGAGCATCTAAATGATAACATAGTCAGACTCATACATACATTGTCTGGAAAAGTAAAACAATACAAATAACTAAAAGGAAAGAGAGTCAAGGTCTTCAGACGCCGAACAACTACCTCGATAGTCTCCAACAGATGAAACTCCGAAATCTAGCAACCGTCGTATCCGGAAGTACCTGGATCTGCACACGAGGTGCAGAGTGTAGTATGAGTACAACCAACTCAATAAGTAACAAGACTAACCTTTGGGCTGAAAGTAGTGACGAGCTCAACAGGTATAATCCAGTATAGAAATAACAGTACAAAAAATGTAGGCATTGCTTTTAAGTTCAACAGTTAAACTCAGTACAAGTAAAATAGATAAAATCTGTATGATATGAGGGATATGACATCTCTATATCTACATGCCAATGTATATATTGTATGTGATGCCTCAGGGGAAACCTCGTGTACTCATAATCTCAAAATACCCAATCACTCAGTACTGTATATGGCCAATCTAGCCCAGGTAAGATCTATCCCATATATATATACATCAACTGGCAGTCAGTCACTCAGTACTGTATAAGGCCAATCCAGCCCAGGGGAAGATCCATCCCCAAATATAAATGATTCGGACAAGATCCATGTCCAGGGAAGATCCATCTCTCAATATAAATGCTTTGGGCAAGATCCATGCCCAGGGAAGATCCATCCCTCAATATAAAATGCTTCAGGCAAAATCCATTCCCAAGGAAGATCCATCCCTAAATATAAAACAACCGCGCTCACTGTGGAGGGTGCAGACTCCGGAGGGGCTCCTTTTGCCCAAGTGCTATAATAGCCTGATCCAGGCATAAATAAATAAAACATGTTGTGGCATGCAAACCGATTCCATAAATATCACTCAAAATCTCTAGTCTCTCGGGCTCTCAATGACATAAAAATCAACCCGACATGATGATATGATGTATTAATGAATGACAACAGAGACTGAGATATGATATGCAAATGATAGATGTGACGGAGTATAAAATTGTAAATTTAAACAAGTAGTCCAATAGCAATAAGACATCTATGGGTCCAAAATATCAGCACGTAGCCTAAACATGATCTTTAACATGAGTCACAACTCAATTTCCTCTAACATGTGGAGGATATTTGGATAATGACAAGATTGTTTGATTATGCAACTCTATGGTGCACACCCACACGCCTGTCACCTAGCATGTGCGTCACCTCCAAACAATTTATATAACACGAAATTCAGGGATTTATACCCTCATAACCATGTTTAGAAGTGTTACTTACCTCAAACCGTATAATTCTTTATTCCAATATGCCTTTGCCTCGCGAATCGACCTCCGAACTCCACGAATCTAGTCACAATTAATTTGATTCTATCAATACAAACTATAGGAATTCATTCCATATGAAAATACTAATTTTCCAATAAAATCCGAAATTCAACTCAAACATTGTCAGTGGGGCCCACGTCTTAGAACCCGATAAAAGTTATAAAATATGAACGCCCATTCAACCATGAGTCTAACCATACCAAATTTACCAAATTCCGACATCAACTCGACCTTCAAATCCTCAAATCTTATTTTCAAATCCCTAGGCCCAAATCCTCGAATTACACCTAAAAAACACGTAATCTACTCTGAATAGTCGAATATAATTCAATATTATTGAATAACAATGATCATAAGTGACTTACCTCTAGATTTCCCATGAATTCTCTCTGAAATATCGCCTCAACCCGTGTTTGAAATGTCTAAAAATGAGAAAATCTTGGACCCCTCTGTTTTTGTTCACTGGCCAGAGGTTCCGCACTTGAGGAATTTTTAATTGCTTCTGCACAACCTCTTTTTCGGTCATTTTGCCGCTTTTGCAGCTCCTTCGCTTCTACGGTCCAATCCCTCCTTAGCCCAGGACGCATCTGCAACCATTTTGCTGCTTCTGCAGTCGCGCTTCTGGGAGGCTTTGTCTGCTTCTGCGGACCTCACGCTTATGCGACGCCGGGCTCGCTTCTGTGAGCACGCACCTGCGAGATAATTTCCGCAGGTGCGATTGCATCAGTAGGCAACAAATTCCCAACTTTGTTCTAAGCCGAAATTTGATCCGTTAACCATCTGAAACTCACCCGAGGCCCCCAGGACCTCAATTCAAGCTTAATGAAACTAAGAAATTCCAACTTCTACATTCGATGCCGAAACCTATCAATTCAAGTTCGATTGACCTCAAATTTTGCACACAAGTCATAAATGACATAACGGACCTATGAAAATTTTCAGAACTGGATTCCAACCCCGATATCAAAAGCTTAACTCCCCGATCAAACTTCCAAACATAAACTTCCTATTTTCGCCATTTCAAACCTAATTTAACTACGAGCTTCCAAATAATTTTCCGGATACACTCCTAAGTCCAAAATCACCATACGGAGCTATTGAAATCATCAAAACTCTATTTCGAAGTTGTTTACATATAATTCAACATCCAGTCAACCATTTTAACTTAAGCTTTAACTCTTGGAACTAAGTGTTCCAAATTCATTCTGAAACCTCTCCGACAAGTCACATATTTATAATTGAACACAGGATAAGCAGTAAATAGGGGAACGAGGCTGTAATACTCAAAACAACAGGCCGAGTCATTACGGTTGATAACCTTCTTAAACAAATGTTCATCCTCGAACAGGTTTAGAATTATATCTGGAGTCTCAAATAGGTGTGGATATTTGCTCTGCATCTCCTGCTCAGTGTCCCAAGTAGCTTCTCCAACTGGCTAGCTTATCTACTACACTTTCACTGAAGCTATGTTTTTTGATCTCAACTTTCGAACCTGCCGGTCCAAAATGGCCACCGGTTCCATATCATAAGTCAAATAACCATCCAACTGCACTGTACTGAAATCCAAAATATGAGACGGATCTCCGACATACTTCCGGAGCATGGATACATGAAACAATGAATGAACACCCAATAGACTAGCTGACAATGCAAGTTAATGAGCCACCTCTCCAATCTTCTTAAGTATATCAAAAGGTCCAATATACCGAGGACTCAAATTGACCTTCTTCCCGAACCTCATAACACCCTTCATAGGAAAATCTCAGAGTATTACCTTCTCTCCACCCATGTAAGCAGCATCGTGAACCTTCCGGTCTGCATAACTCTTCTGTCTAGATTGCGCCGTGCGAAGTCGATCCTGAATCAATTTAACCTTTTCCAAAGCATCCTGAACTAAATCAGTACCCAATAGTCTAGCCGCATCCGGCTCAAACCAACCTACCAGAGACCGACATCGTCTACCATACAAAGCCTCATACGAAGCCATCTTAATGCTCGATTGGTAGTTGTTATTATAGGCAAACTCTACGACTGTGAGAAACTGATCCCAAGAACCCCCTGTGACGACCCCAAATTCCCTCCGTAGGATGTCGTGATGGCACCTAGTCTCTATGACTAGGTAAGCCTATCAATGCGGAATAATAATAAATATCTGAAATAAATAAACTACAATTCAAATAATTTCAACTCCCAAAACCCGGTAAAAATAAGTCACAAGCTTTTAAGAATTTATTCTCAATGTCTCTATATGTCAAGGTCTAAATAAAATATAAGGAAGTAACATAAAATGATAGAAGGGGACTTCGGAGTCTGCGGACGCTGGCAGATATACCTCGAAGTCTCCGTGCGCAAGTAACTCACTGACGTCTAGGCTGGTAAAATGTACCTGGATCTGCACAAAAAGATATGCAGAAGCGTAGTATGAGTACACCACATCGGTACCCAGAAAGTGCCAAGCCTAACATCGGTAGAGTAGTGACGAGGTCAGGTGAGGTCCTAATAGAATATAATAATGGCATGGTAAAATGTTTATCAATGTAGTAAAATAAAATGACATTGGAAATGAATCAAATAGTATGTCACATTTAATGACACCAAATAATTGCAAATAATATCTCGTGGAATCAAAACAGAATTTTCTTCAACTTTATGAAAATTACAACAACTAATCGAAAGCAACTATGGCCATAAATCAATATCAACAAGGGCACTCCCGAGTTACCGCCTCGTAGTCCCAAATCATAAATAAATTCACAATATCTCATTTTCTTATATCACCGCGGGAGCCTTCACAATTTATTTTAAAGAAAATATTTTTTCTGAAATAGCATCTCGCGTTTTAGCCACCCTTATTACACCGCATGGCTTCTAGTAGTTTCCCTACTAGCCACGCGTATCAAGCCACCCTTATCTCACCGCATGCGTTTCAACACCCAGACCTTATACCACCGCATGCGTATCAATATCACAATATATCACAATTTGCACCTCAAGTGCTCAAATAATTTAAAATGTCAAATACTTCATATTAATAATATTTAATTTAAAGAAAATCAACCTTCAAATAATGCACAGAATAAAAGAAACCAAGTTTCAACTAAACAGGTAAAACAATTAGTAAGAAAAGATCAAACAAATTTGAAGTATATATCTCAGATCAATGATGAAGAATATAACAAGATAAAATAATTTAATAAATGCGCAACAGTGATCTACACAATTTAAAAATATAATCTTTCGCAATTTATCCCGTGTACACACTCGTCACCTCGTGCACACAAATTTTAACATATTTCAATAATCACATCAATACCAATCCTAGGGGAAATTTCCCCCACACAAGGTTAGACAAGTCACTTACCTCGACTTGCTCCAATTTAACCAAGTATTATGCTTTTACCTCGAATTTCTGACTCCGATCGACTCGTATCTAGTCATAATTAATTCGATACAGTCAACAAAAATTATAGTAATCACTTTCATAAGAAAATATTAAATTTTCATTAAAAATCCGAAATTAGCTCAAAATTTGCCCGTGGGGCCCATGTCTCGGAATCCGGCGAAACTTATAAAATCCGACAACCCATTCAATTACGAGTCCACCCATACCAATTTTACCAAAATCCGATAACAACTCGACCTCCAAACCTTACATTTTCGATTTTGGAAGATTTTGCAAAAATCTTGATTTCTTCTATTTAAATCCGAAATAAATGATGAATATGACCATGGATTTATGAGATATAATCACATTTGGATATAGGACACTTACACAAGTTGAAGTCTTGAAGAAATCCTCAAAATCGCCCAAGAACCGTGCTCCAAAACTCCAAAACGAAATGAAGGAAATGACCATTTTTGGGCCTTAAGTTTCTGCCCCAAAAACACTAATCCGGTCGCTAAAAGTCCAATCCCGTCGCTAAAAGTGTCACATCTGGTCGCTAAAGGCGCACACCAGGACTATTTACACCAGCAGTTTTATTTCACTAAAAAGGCTCTAACTCCATTATACGAACTCGAAATTCGACGATTCTTGTTCCTATGAGTCACAAATAAAACTACGAACCCATTCGTTCAATCGAAACTCAATTCGGAGCTCATTTGCTCAATGTGGTACTAATTTCGCTCTTTAAACAATTAACTCATATTTTGCGCTTAAAACTCAATCGCGACTTGATGAAATTAGACCGAACTTTCCAGATCACTCCTATAATTCATTATCAAAATGTCGAAAGTCTCGAAATCGAATTTCGATGTCTAGAACTAAAAATGGACTTTTGGATCATTACATGCTTATGTTGAAAACATCAAACTCTTCCTCGATAGCCTGTAGTGTATCAATTATAACTTCTTGTACTCAACTCCAACTGCTAAACGGTTTAAAGTTCTGCAAACTAGATACAAAGTACTACAACTTTCATGTTTTGCTCATCGCCCAACTCCTTATAGATTGTGAGATATAAGCTCCCAAAGTTAGCCCTGTGCAGCAGAAATTTCTGGCGATGCACACTGCTGTAGCAAAAATCTGCAGTACCAGCTTCAGTCAATCGATCATAACATTTTGTATAAATGTCTGAATGATAAATGGTTTATTATTCTGGAAACTAGAATCAAAGGGCTACAACTTTCATGTTTTGATAATGTTCAGATTTCTTATAGATTTCGAGATATAAACTTCCAAAGTCAGCTCTGTGATTGCACCGGTTGCTGTCCAAAAATAGCTTCTGCAGCAGAAATATTCCAGCAGTTCCTTTTTGACAGAAATCCATTCCGTTAACCTTTCGAAATCCACCCGAGGCCCTCGGAACCTTAACCAAATATACCAACATGTCCCAAAATATAATATGAACTTAGTTGAGGCTTCAAACCATGCCAAACAACGCCGAAATTACGAATCGCGCATCGAATCGAATTATGAGTTTTCAAATCTTCCAACTTCTATATTTTGCGCCGAAACATATCAAATCAATTCCGATTGACCTCAAATTTTGCACACAAGTCATAAATGACGTAATGGATTTATGAAAATTTTCAGAATCGGATTTCGACCCCGATATCAAAAAGTCAACCCCTCGGTCAAACTTCTCAAAAATTCAACTTTCGGCATTTCAAGCCTAATTCCACTACGGACTTCCAAATAAAATTCCGATCATGCTCCTAAGTCCAAAATTACCATACGGAGCTGTTAGAATCATTAAAATTCTATTCCGGGGTCATTTGCACATAATTCGACATCCGATCACTATTTGAACTTAAACTTTATATTTTTTATCAAAATTCCATATCTCGGGCTAGGGACCTCGGAATTTGATTCCGGGCATACGCCTAAGTCCCAAATAACTATACGGACCTACCAGAACTGTCAAAACACTTATCCGAGTCTGTTTGCTCAAAATGTTGACCCAAGTTAACTCAGTTGAGTTTTAAAGCTCTAATTCACATTTTAATTCATTTTTCACCTGAAAACTTTCCGAAAAAATTTTACGGACTGCACACGCAAGTCGAGTAATGGTAAATAGTGCTTAGATCACATAATTAATCATTAAATTTAAAGATGATATTTTGGGTCATTATATTCTCCACCTCTAAAACAAACGTTCGTCCTCGAACGGAGTTAGAAAAAGTACCTAAGATGGTGAATAAGTTTGGATAACAGCTGCGCATATCATGCTCGGTCTCCCAAGTCGCCTCATCGACCGGATGACCCCTCCACTGAACCTTCACAGAAGCAATGTTCTTTGACCTCATCTTTCGAACATGCCTATCCAAAATAGCCATTGGTTCCTCAACATAAGATAGATTCTTGTCCAACTGAACCGAACTGAAGTCTAACACATGAGACGGATCGCTGTGATATTTTCAAAGCATAGAAACATGGAATACCGGATGGCCGGCAAAGAGACTAGGTGGTAGTGCAAGTTTGTAAGCCACCTCTCCAACTCTCTCAAGAATCTCAAAAGGCCCAATATACCTAGGGCTCAAATTGCCCTTCTTCCCGAACCTCATCACACCCTTCATAGGCGAAACCCAGAGCAATACCTGCTCACCAACCATGAATGCAACATCATGAACCTTCCGATTCGCATAACTCTTCTGTCTAGATTGGGCTGTACAAAATCAATCCTGAATCAACTTAACCTTTTCCAAGGCATCCTGAACCAAGTCTGTACCCAAAAGTCTAGCCTCGCCTGGTTCGAACCAACCCACTGGGGACTGGCACCACCTACCATACAAGGCCTCATATGGAGCCATCTGAATGCTTGACTGACAACTATTGTTGTAAGCAAACTACGCAAGTGGTAAGAACTGATCCCAAGCACCCTCAAAATCTATCACACACGCACGAAGCATATCCTCCAGTATCTGAATAGTGCGTTTGAACTGCTCGTCTGTCTAAGGGTGAAATGTTTTATTGAACTCTATCCGAGTACCCAACTCATGTTGTACTACCCTCTAGAACCATGATGTAAACTGCATACCCCGGTCAAAGATGATAGATATCGGTATGCCATGAAATCTGGCAATCTCGCGAATATAGATTCGAGCCAACTGCTCGGAAGAGTAGGTAGTCATCATAGGGTTGCAATGAGCTGACTTGGTCAATCTACCCACAATCACCCAAGCTGCATTGAACTTCCTCTGAGTCCGTGGGAGCCCAACAACGAAATCCATAGTGATCCTCTCCCATTTCCATTCTAGAATCACTAACTTCTGAAGCAATCCACTCGGTCGTTGATGCTCATATTTCACTTGTTGACAATTTAGACACCGAGCTACATACTCCACTATGTCTTTCTTCATCTTCCTCCACCAATAATATTGCCTCAAGTCCTGCTACATCTTCGCAGCACCCGGATGTATGGAGTACCGCGAATTATCAGCCTCTTGGAGAATCAATTCACGAAAACCATCTGCATTAGGCACACATAGCCTGCCCTGCATCCGTAATACATCTTCATCTCCAATAGTGACTTCCTTGGTATCGCCGTGCTGAACTGTGTCCTTAAGGACCAGCAAATAGGGGTCATCATACTTACGCTCCCTGATACGATCATAAAGAGAAGACTGAGAAACCACACAAGCAAAACTCGACTCGACTCGAAAACATCCAGTCTAACAAACTGGTTGGCCAAGGCCTGAACATCCAAGGCTAGAGGCCTCTCTGCTACCGGTAAATATGCTAAGCTGCCCAAACTCTCCGTCTTACGACTCAAGGCATCGGCCACTACATTGGCCTTCCCAAGATGATAGAGAATGGTGATATCATAATCCTTAAGCAACTCCAACCATCTCCGCTGCCGCAAATTAAGATCCTTCTGTTTATACAGATATTGTAGACTTCGGTGATCGATGTAGACCTCACAATGGATACCGTACAAATAATGCCGCCAAATTCTTCAAGGCACGAACAATAGCTGCTAACTCAAGGCCGTGGACCAATTTTTTTTTTTTCATGTACCTTTAACTGTCTGGACACGTAGGCAATCACCCTACCGTCTTGTATCAACATCGCGCCGAGACCAATATGCGACGCATCACAATACACAATATAAGACCCTGAACCTGTAGGTAATACCAACATTGGAGCTGTAGTCAATGCTGTCTTGAGCTTTTGGATGTTCTCCTTACATTCCTCGGTCTATCTGAACGGAGCACCCTTCTGGGTCAATCTGGTCTTAATAGTTGTTCATAATCAATTACAGAATCGTCATTTAACCTCATGTTAACAAAAAACTCGTTGTAAACCTTCACAATACTGATAACTAGATGCGAGGCATGAAGACCTCATAATTATTTACCCGAATTAACGAGTCACATTTAATGCCACCTAGGCGGGCACCTACCTCGTAGGTTAAAAATTAATAATTACAACACGAATTTGACAACTATGCACAGAGAATTTCATATAAGAATTTTTAAATAAGCCTAACAGGCATGAATCCCTATTAGTACTATAGTACAAATTTAATTTCACAAGGGAGAACTTAAACACAAGATTTTTCCTCACAAGGATCTCGTCCTTATATAACTTCCACCGCAGCTCGTAGCCCGGTTTAAACATATCAATTTATATAAAAAATGTGAGGATCTCGTCCTCAGTTCTGAATCACAAGTAATATGCACATCGTGCCAATTGAAAATTTCCATTTTCTCCTTTTAAATAATTTCGGTTACACCAAATCACAACACATAATGAACCCCACACCGGTAGGGCATATAATTTATAATTTGCAATTAATTATTCGGAATTTACATCAAAATTTACCGAAATGAGTAACAGAAAGCCACATTTAGCCTCGCAACTCTTATTAGTGACCAACACGAAATGATAGGCGTAGTTATCTCCATAAAATCTCCCAAAAGGGGTAAACACATAAGTAGATTATAGAATTATGAAGCTCACTCATAATTGGAGCACAATAGGAAGACTCGTTTTGATATTGAGAACCGATTCAACATAAGGAAATTATTCCTTTATATTAAATCGAGGTCGTACCTGTAACGACACCATCTGATGTAGCGACCTCCGCCATACCGTAAAATAAATATATCAACGGCTGGGTCTCCACCTCTAGGACGCCTTTTACTCATCTGTCCTCCACCCCTAACTGGTCGTGTGGGTGGTGTAGTAACTGCAATGGGGTACGTAGCCTGAGTGCTTTTATGAAATAAGTCTCTCCCAAGTTTTTGACAATTTTTCTCATGATGTGCCTAGTATCACCGTATTCATAACAACCTTTTTGCGGGTTAGGCTTCTCATATTGAGTCTGTGTAGATAACTAGAATAACCATTGTAGGAACTCATGTCGGTGGTGCATTAAAAGAACTTACTGGAGCACCCCGAGTAATCCAATGTGCGGACTGGGCTGGCCGACTGCCCGAGCCCCCTCCATAATGATTTATACTTGCAGAGTAGAATCCACTGAATCCCCCAGAACCTTGAGACGTCTTGGTCTCCTTAGTTTCTTTTTTTGTTTTCACCCCGAACACATTCTTATATCTTGGCAATTTGTACAACTAGCAGAAATGAAGTATCAGCTTGTAGCTCCCGAGTCTTACAAAATTTTATGATCATAATTGAGTCCTTTAATGAGTCTATGGACTCGCCCTCTGGCTGTAGGAATCAAAGTACGAGTATGAAGGGCTAACTTATTGAACTTGATGGCATATTCTGACATCGTCAATGGTGACATGACGCAACCGCTCAAACCCTATACGCCACGCATTACGGAGAGTCCAGAAAACAAACTCTTTCAAAAGCGTTTCTGAGAACTGAGCCAAGTGGGCGGTGTTGCATTGGCTGGCATGCTCTCTTCATAGGCTTGCCACGAACACCGGTGGAGAATTATCTCTCCCAAGGCGAATTTCTTCTTTTGTTATACTGACTCTACACTGTTGAGCTGACCAATTTCTTAACATACTCTTCGACTCTTCTTTGGGGTAACCCTTACCCCTATTTATACACAATGCTCACAAAAGTAGAGCTCCATACAGACAAATCTTGTCAAGAACCACATAGTCCAGACTCTCGTCAACAAGTGTACTTACTCTGAAGCACCCCAATATCCGCAATAGTGACGTCCATGCTGAGTAGACCTTCTGGAAATTTAGAGTTGTTTCTATAACTCCTTTGGTACTGAAGTACATGATTATTAAGGAGGCGTACATACCGCAAGTCCCAACCTTATCCTCTACGAAATCTCAGGTTTTAAACATGTGTAAATTTTAGGGAACCTTTCAGTACCACATATATACATTTCAGGCCAAAACTGATATAATACATGACCCCGCAATCCACCCATTGATAGTGGACGGCGTGAAGTCATAGGTCACAACGTACGATGATCCACAATAATAACCTTCACAGCTCATATAAATCAACCATACGCCAATGTCCGTTGCACCCCACACATGATTCACTAGGTGATCTCTCAATACACCCACATCCTCAGTCGGAACCACACGTTAAGGCAATGTTTGAGCATCTCTGGCTCCCTCGTAGTCCATCTGCGGCATCACGAACCGTCGACGCACAACTGATATTGAGTGCGCAATGTCATACATGAGTGGATACAAAGGAATATAAGATATATGTTTCAAGCTAAATCAATACCGCACGATAAGGAGTCAAAGAAGTGAATATTTTCCTAACAGTTCCATAGCCTCCCGAAGATAAGTACAGACGTCTCCGTACTGATCCACAAGACTCTACTAAACCTGCTTGTGACTCATAACACCTATGAACCTAGTGCTCTGATACCAACTTGTGACGACCCCAAATTCCCTCCGTAGGATGTCGTGATGGTACTTAGTCTCTAAGACTAGGTAAGCCTATCAATGCGGAATAATAATAAATATCTGAAATAAATAAACTACAATTCAAACAATTTCAACTCCCAAAACCCGGGAAAAATAAGTCACAAGCTTTTAAGAATTTATTCTCAATGTCTCTATATGTCAAGGTCTAAATAAAATATAAGGAAGCAACATAAAATGATAGAAGGGGACTTCGGAGTCTGCGGACGCTGGCAGATATACCTCGAAGTCTCCGTGCGCAAGTAACTCACTGACGTCTAGGCTGGTAAAATGTACCTGGATCTGCACAAAAAGATGTGCAGAAGCGTAGTATGAGTACACCACATCGGTACCCAGTAAGTGCTAAGCCTAACCTCGGTAGAGTAGTAACGAGGTGAGGTGAGGCCCTAATACAATATAATAATGGCATGGTAAAATATTTATCAATGTAGTAAAATAAAATGACATTGGAAATGAATCAAATAGTATGTCACATTTAATGACACCAAATAATTGCAAATAATATCTCGTGGAATCAAAACAGAATTTCCTTCAACTTTATGAAAATCACAACAACTAATCGAAAGCAACTATGGCCATAAATCAATATCAACAAGGGCACTCCCGAGTTACCGCCTCGTAGTCCCAAATCATAAATAAATTCACAATATCTCATTTCCTTATATCACCGCGGGAGCCTTCACAATTTATTTTAAAGAAAATATTTTTTCCGAAATAGCATCCCGCGTTTTAGCCACCCTTATCACACCGCATGACTTCTAGTAGTTCCCCTACTAGCCATGCGTATCAAGCTATCCTTATCTCACCGCATGCGTTTCAACACCCAGACCTTATACTACCGCATACGTATCAATATCACAATATATCACAATTTGCACCTCAAGTGCTCAAATAATTTAATTTGTCAAAATAATTCAACAACAATATTTAATTTAAAAAAAAATCAACCTTCAAATAATGCACAGAATAAAAAAAACCAAGTTTCAACTAAACAGGTAAAATAATTAGTAAGAAAAGATCAAACAAATTTGAAGTATATATCTCAGATCAATGATGAAGAATATAACAAGATAAAATAATTTAATAAATGCGCAACAGTGATCTACACAATTTAAAAATATAATCTTTCACAATTTAGTCCGGTGTACATACTCGTCACCTCATGTACACGACTTTCAACACATTTCAATAATCACATCAATACCAATCCTAGGGAAAATTTCCCCACACAAGGTTAGACAAGTCACTTACCTCGACTTGCTCCAATTTAACCAAGTATTATGCTTTTTCCTCGAATTTCCGACTCCGATCGACTCGTATCTAGTCATAATTAATTAGATACAGTCAACAAAAATTATAGTAATCACTTTCATAAGAAAATATTATATTTTTATTAAAAATCCGAAATTAACTCAAAATTTGCCCATGGTTCCCACATCTTGGAATCTGGCGAAACTTATAAAATCCGACAATCCATTTAATTACGAGTCCACCCATACTAATTTTACCAAAATCCGATAACAACTCGACCTCCAAATCTTAAATTTTTGTTTTTGGAAGATTTTGCAAAAATCTTGATTTCTTCCATTTAAATCCGAAATAAATGATGAATATGCCCATGGATTTATGAGATATAATCACATTTGGATATAGGACACTTACCCAAGTTGAAGTCTTGAAGAAATCCTCAAAATCGCCCAAGAACCGTGCTCCAAAACTCCAAAACGAAATGAAGGAAATGACCATTTTTGGTCCTTAAGTTTCTGCCCCAAAAACACTATTCCGGTCGCTAAAAGTCCAATCCCGTCGCTAAAAGTGTCACATCTGGTCGCTAAAGGTACACACCAGGACTATTTACACCAGCAGTTTTATTTCACTAAAAAGGCTCTAACTCCAACATACGAATTCGGAATTCGACGATTCTTATTCCTATGAGTCACAAATAAAACTACGAACCCATTCGTTTAATCGAAACTCAATTCGGAGCTCATTTGCTCAATGTGATACCAATTTCGTTCGTTAAACAATTAACTCATATGTTGCGCTTAAAACTCAATCGCGACTTGATGAAATTAGACCGAACTTTCCATATCACTCCTATAATTCATTATCAAAATGTCAAAAGTCTCAAAATCAAATTTCGATCTCTAGAACTAAAAATGGACTTTTGGATCATTACATGCTTATGTTGAAAACATCAAACTCTTCCTCGACAGCCTGTAGTGTATCAATCATACCTTCTTGTACTCAACTTCAACTGCCAAACGGTTTAAAGTTCTGCAAACTAGATACAAAGTACTACAACTTTCATGTTTTGCTCATCGCCCAACTCCTTATAGATTGCGAGATATAAGCTCCCAAAGTCAGCCCTGTGCAGCAGAAATTTCTGGCAATGCACACTGCTGTAGCAAAAATCTGCAGTACCAGCTTCAGTCAATCGATCATAACATTTTGTATAAATGTCTGAATGATAAATGGTTTATCATTCTGGAAACTAGAAGCAAAGGGCTACAATTTTTATGTTTTGATAATGTTCAGATTCTTTATAGATTTCGAGATATAAGCTTCCAAAGTCAGCTGTGCGATTGCACCGGTTGCTGTCCAAAAATAGCTTCTGCAGCAGAAATATTCCAGCAGTTCCTTTTTGTCCGAAATCCATTCCGTTAACCTTCCGAAATCCACCCGAGGCCCTCGGGACCTTAACCAAATATACCAACATATCCCAAAATACTATATGAACTTAGTTGAGGCTTCAAACCATGCCAAACAACGCCGAAATTACGAATCGCGCATCGAATCGAATTATGAATTTTCAAATCTTCCAACTTCTATATTTTGCGCCGAAACATATCAAATCAATTCCGATTGACCTCAAATTTTGCACACAAGTCATAAATGACGTAATGGATTTATGAAAATTTTCAGAATCGAATTTCGACCCCGATATCAAAAAGTCAACCCCTCGGTCAAACTTCTCAAAAATTCAACTTTCGGCATTTCAAGCCTAATTCCACTTCGGACTTCCAAATAAAATTCCGATCATGCTCCTAAGTCCAAAATCACCATACGGAGCTGTTGGAATCATTAAAATTCTATTCCGGGGTTATTTGCACATAATTCGACATCCGATCACTATTTGAACTTAAACTTTAAATTTTTCATCAAAATTCCATATCTCGGACTAGGGACCTAGGAATTTGATTCCGGGCATACGCCTAAGTCCCAAATAACGATACGGACCTACCGGAACTGTCAAAACACTTATCCGAGTCTGTTTGCTTAAAATGTTGTCCAAAGTCAACTCAGTTGAGTTTTAAAACTCTAATTCACATTTTAATTCATTTTTCACCTGAAAACTTTCCGAAAATATTTTACGGTCTGCACACGCAAGTCGAGTAATGGTAAATAGTGCTTAGATCACATAATTAATCATTAAATTTAAAGATGATATTTTGGGTCATCACACCCCCCAAATCTATAACACAAGAGCGTAGCATATCTTTCAATATCTAAATCGTGCGCTCGGTCTGTCCGTCCGCCTGAGGGTGAAATGTTGAACTCAACTAAACCTGCGTACCTAATTCTCGCTGCACTGCTCTCCAAAAATGTGATGTAAACTACGTGCCCCGATTTGAAATAATGGACACTAGCACACCGTGAAGGCGAACAATCTCACTGATATAAATCTTAGCCAACCGCTACGAAGAGTAAGTAGTCCCAACTGGAATAAAATACGCGGACTTGGTCAACCGATCCACAATTACCCAAACAGCATCAAACTTCCTCAAAGTCTGTGGGAGTCCAACTACGAAGTCCATGGTAATATGCTCCCACTTCCACTCCAGAATTTCAAATCTCTGAAGCAATCTGCCCGGTCTCTCATGTTTGTACTTCACTTATTGACAATTTAAACACCGGGCTGCAAACCCCACTATATCTTTCTTCATTCTTCTCCACCAATAGTGTTGTCTTAAGTCCCGATACATCTTTGCGGCACCCGAATGAATGAAATATCGCAAACTGTAGGCTTCTTCAAGAATCAACTCACGTAGTCCATCTACATTTGGTACACAAATCCGACCCTACATCATCAACATCCCATCGTCTCCAATAGTAACATCTTTGGCATCACCGTGCTAAATTGTGTCCTTCAGGACAAGCAAATGAGGAGCATCATACTGGCGCTCTCTGATGCAGTCATATAAGGAAGACCGAGAAACCACACAATCTAGAACCCGACTGGGCTCCGAACATCTAATCTCACGAATTGATTGGCCAAGGTATGAACATCAACTGCAAGAGGCCTTTCACCAACCGGAATGAATGCAAGGCTACCCATACTTACTGCCTTTCCACTCAAGGCATCGGCCACCACACTGGCCTTCCCGGGATGATACAGAATAGTAATATCATAGTCCTTTAGCAGCTCCAACCATCTATGCTACCTCAAATTTATATCCTTATGTTTGAAAAAGTGCTGGAGACTCCGATGATCTGTAAATACCTCGCAAGACACACTATAGAGATAGTGCCTCCAAATCTTCAATGCATGAACAATGGTTGCCAATTCTAAATCATGAATAGGGTAGTTCTTTTCATGTGGCTTTAACTGGCGTGAAGCATAAGCGATCACCCTATCCTCCTATATTAAGACATACCCAGTACCGATCCGAGAAGCATCATAATGCACTGTATAAGAGCCTGAAGTTGAAGGTAAAACTAGAACTGGAGTTGTGGTCAAGGCAGTTTTGAGCTTCTAAAATATCTCTTCACACTCATCCTACCACCTGAATGGGGCACTTTTCTGGGTCAATTTAATCATAGGCTCCGCAATAGACGAGAATCCCTCTACAAAGCGACAATAATAACCGGCCAAGCCGAGAAAACTCCGAATCTCAATAGCTGAAGATGGCCTAGGCCAACTCTGAACTGCCTCTATCTTTTTCAGATCCACCTTAATTCCCTCATTGGACACTATATGTCCCAAGAATGCCACCGAACTAAGCCAGAACTCACACTTGGAAAACTTGGCATAAAGTTTCTCCTCCCTCAGCCTTTGTAGTACAATACTCAAATAGTGTGCATGTTCCTCCTGGCTATATGAGTACACCAGGATATCATAAATAAATACTACAATAAACAAATCAAGATACGGCTGAAATACACTATAACAGGTCCTGAATGTCCTCTTTAGAATATCCGAATCCCGAATTTTCAACTAGTGATACCCAGATCTCAAATCAATTTTCGAGAACACCCTCGCTCCCTGAAGCTGGTCAAATAAATCATCAATACATGGTAAATGATACTTGTTCTTGATTGTAACTTTGTTCAACTGCCTGTAGTCGATGGACATCCACATAGTACCGTCTTTCTTTTTCACAAATAGAACTGGTGGAGGAATAAACCCCTTATCAAGAAGTTCTTGAAGTTACTCTTTCAGTTCTTTCAATTCATCCGGTACCATATGATATGGAGGAATAGAAATGTGCTGAGTGTCCGGTACCAAGTCAATACCAAAATCAATATCCCTGTCGGATGGCATACCCGGTAGGTATATAGGAAATACATCCGAAAAGTCTCACACTACCGGTACAGAATCAATAGTAGGAGTGTCTGCATCAACATCTCTCACAAAGGCCAAATATGACAAACACCCCTTTCCAACCATCCGTTGGGCCTTCAAGTAAGAAATTTCCCCGCTAGGAACATAATCAAGAGAACCTCTCCACTCGACCTTCGGCAATCCCGGTATCGCCAACGTCACGATTTTTATGTGATAGTATAGAATAACATGACATGGAGACAACTAATCCATATCCAATATTACATCGAAATCAATCATACTAAGCAATAAAATATCAATTCTAGTCTCCAATCTCCTAATAGTTACCACACACGATCGATACACACAGTCCACAATAATAGTATCGCCCACGGGTGTAGATACATGAACATGTTAGACTAAGGACTCACGGGGAATATTCAGATAATGAGCAAAATATGACGATACATACGAATATGTGGAACCAGGGTCAGATAATATAGAATCGTCCATGTGGCATACTGAGACAATACCTGTGATTGCTGCATCTGAAGCAATGACATATGGCCTGGCACGAATAGCATAGAATCGAGCCCGACCGCCACCTGATCGACCTCCTCCTCTAGGGCGACCTTTGGCTACCTGAGCCCCAGCCCGAACTGGCTGGGCGGGTGGCATAGCAGCTGGTGCAGGAGTCATAGCCTGACTCATCTGCGGAGATGAACTCAAAACAATATTTCCTCATATGACCCAGCTCTCCACACTCAAAACAACCCTTCTCTGTAAATATCGGCAAGTAATGAGGTAGACCCTGAGAACTAGAATAACCATCAGAAGCACCTGGTACAGATGAACCCTAAACTGATGGTGCACGAGATGAACTCTGAGCTGGAAGTGCACTAAGAGAATACTGACTCGGTCGAGCACTGTATGAACTATGGCTAGCTGATGCGCCTCAATGAGCTGGACGAGCCATCTGAGCGGGCCTATAAGGTCGACCCCTGCTGTGATAGGACTATCCCCCAGAAGGAACACCGCTGGAATTACCCGAACAACGAGACCTCTTGGCCTCCCTCTCCTCATGCTCCTGAGTACGGGCCATTTCTAGCCGTCAAGAATTGTCAACTACCTCATCGAATTTAGCACCTGCTATATTTTCCAGAGTCATAGCAAAATGGAATTGATGGTTGAGTCCATTAATGAACCTCCTAATCTTCTCCCTCTCAGTGGGAACCAACCAAACAGCATGACGAGCCATTTCTGAAAACCACATCTCATACTAAGCCACGGATAGGTCCTCTTGTCGTAAATGATTGAACTGCCTGCGCAATTCATCTCTGCGGGTCTGTGGCACAAACTTCTTCAGGAATAGTACGGAGAACTCATGCCATGAAAGTGGTGCTGCACCAACTGGTCTGCTCTTCTCATAAGTCTCCCACCATCTGAAGGCTGCTCCGGTCAGCTGAAAAGTAGTAAATGAGACCCCACTGGTCTCCAGAATACCTGTTGTACGAAGCATCCGCTGGGATTTGTCCAAGAAATCCTGAGCATCCTCTGACTTAGTTCCGCTGAAAGTTGGAGGACGGAGTCTCCCAAACCTCTCTAATCTCTTCTGCTCCTCGTCATTCATAATAGGACCCACCTGGGCCTAAGCATCTGCAACCGGCTGGACTGGTAGTGCCCCCGGTATCTGGAGTCCCTACACTACCTGCTCTGGAGTATGGGTGACAGCACCTCCCCCGGCCTGAGAAGTGGCAGGTGCAGCCTAAGCTGAAATCACCTGAGCAAGGCCAGTGCAAACAGTCAATATTTGGGCTAAAGCCTTCTGAAGGTCTGGAATCACAATAGGCACAGCTGGTGCCTGAGCTGGTCCCGCCGGCTCAACTATATCTGGAACCTGCTCCTGAGCTGGAGCAACTGGTGGTTCTACAGGTGCTGCTCCAACTGCTGTACGAGCTATACCTCGACCTCTACCACGGCCCCGGCCTCTACCATGGCCCCGACCTCTCGCGGCCCTAACTAGTGGCATTGGTGGCTGACTTTTCAATCCGGTAGTATCTGTCCTCAACATCTGTGAGAGCATAGAATAACAGAAATTTATTTTTTGGAATTAACAGATTCGCACGAGACTAAATACAAGAAAGTGAAATTTTCCTAAGGGTTCGGCAGCCTCTCGAAGATAAGTACAGACGTCTCTGTACCGATCCGCAAGACTCTACTAAAGCTGCTCATAACTCATGAGACCTATGTAACCTAGGCTCTGATATCAACTTGTCATGACCCAAAATCTGCATGTCGTGATAGCGCCTATCTCAATACTAGGCAAGCTGACAATCTCAATAAATCACGATTTCTTTAAGTTTAAAAACATAATATTTAAATTTGATAGAAAATCCCACAAATACTGATATAACTACACTTCCAAAATTCGGTGTCACTGAGTACATGAGCATCTAAATGATAACATAGTCAGACTCATACATACATTGTCTGGAAAAGTAGAACAATACAAATAACTAAAAGGAAAGAGAGTCAAGGTCTTCAGACGCCGAACAACTACCTCGATAGTCTCCAACAGATGAAACTCCAAAATCTAGCAACCGTCGTATTCGGAAGTACCTGGATCTGCACACAAGGTGCAGAGTGTAGTATGAGTACAACCAACTCAATAAGTAACAAGACTAACCTTTGGGCTAAAAGTAGGGACGAGCTCAACAGGAATAATCCAGTATAGAAATAACAGTACAAAAAATGTAGGCATTGCTTTTAAGTTCAACAGTTAAACTCAGTACAAGTAAAATAGATAAACTTTATATGATATGAGGGATATGACATCTCTATATCTACATGCCAATGTATATATTGTATGTGATGCCTCAGTGGAAACCTCGTGTACTCACAATCTCAAAATACCCAATCACTCAGTACTGTATATGGCCAATCTAGCCCAGGTAAGATCTATCCCACATATATATACATCAACTGGCAGTCAGTCACTCAGTACTGTATAAGTCCAATCCAGCCCAGGGGAAGATCCATCCCTAAATATAAATGATTCGGACAAGATCCATGTCCAGGGAAGATCCATCCCTCAATATAAATGCTTCGGGAAAGATCCATCCCTCAATATAAAATACTTCGGGCAAGATCCATCCCTAAATATAGGATTAACCGCGCTCACTTTGGGGGGTGCAGTGGGGAGGGTGTTGCAAACTCCGGAGGGAATCCTTCAGCCCAAGCGCTATAATAGCCTGATCCGGTCATAAATAAATAAAATATGTTGCGGCGTGTAACCCGATCCCATAAATATCACTCAAAATCTCTAGTCTCTCGGGCTCTCAATGACATAAAACTCAACCCAACATGATGATATGATGTATCAATGAATGACAACAGAGACTGAGATATGATATGCAAATGATAGATGTGACTGAGTATAAAATTGTAAATTTAAACAAGTAGTCCAATAGAAATAAGACCTCTCTGGGTCCAAAATATCGGCACGTAGCCTAAACATGATCTTTAACATGAGTCACAACTCAATTTTCTCTAATACGTGGAGGATATGTGGATAATGCCAATATTATTTGATTATCCAACTCCACAGAATCAATTAAGTCACAATTTCTATGGTGCACGCCCATACGCCCGTCACCTAGCATGTGTGTCACCTCCAAACATTTCATGTAACACGAAATTCAGGGATTTATACCCTCAGAACCAAGTTTAGAAGTGAACTTACTTCAAACCGTGTAATTCTTTATTCCAATGTGCCCTTGCCTCGTGAATCGGCATCTGAACGCCTTGAATCTAGTCACAATTAATTCGATTCGGTCAATACAAATTATAGGAATTAATTCCATATTAAAATACTAATTTTCTAACAAAATCCGAAATTCAACTCAAAAATCGCCGGTGGGTCACGTCTCGAAATCCGACAAAAGTTACAAAATATGAATGCCTATTCAACCACGAGTCCAACCATATCAAATTTATCAAATTCCGACATCAACTCGACCTTCAGATCCTCAAATCTTATTTTCAAATTCCTAGACCCAAATCCTCGAATTACACCTCAAAAATACGTAATCTAGTCAGAATAATCGATAATAATTCAATATTATTTACTAACAATGATCATAAGTGACATACCTCAAGATTTTCTGTGAATTCTCTCTGAAAAGTCGCCTCAATCAGCGTTTGAAATGTCCAAAAATGAGAAAATCTCGGACCCCTCTATTTTTGTACATTGGCCAGAGGTTCCGCACCTGCGGAATTTTTAATCGCTTCTACGTAACCGCTTTTGCGGTCATTTTTCCGCTTCTGTGCCTCCTTTGCTTCCGCGGACAAGAGTCCGCTTCTGAGAACTCTCTTATGCGGTCCAGTCCCTCCTTAACCAATGCCGCATCTGCGACTATTTTGTCGCTTTTGTGGTTGCGCTTCTGCGAGGGTTCGTCTGCTTCTGCGAGCTCGCACCTGTGAGATAATTTCCGCAGATGCGATTGAATCAGTAGGCAGCAAATTCCCAGCTTTGTTCTAAGTCCAAATTTGATCCGTTAATCATTCGAAACTCACCCGAGACCCTCGGGACCTCAACCAATTATACCAATAAGTCCCAAAACATCTTACGAATTTAGTCGAAGCCTCAAATCACATCAAACAATGCTAAAAACATGAATCATACCCCAATTCAAGCTTAATGAAACTAAGAAATTCCAACTTCTACATTCGATGATGAAACCTATCAATTCAAGTCTGATTGACCTCAAATTTTGCACACAAGTCATAAATGACATAACAGACCTATGAAAATTTTCAGAAGTTGATTACAACCCCGATATCAAAAAGTCAACTCCCCGGTCAAATTTCCAAACTTAAACTTTCTATTTTCGCCATTTCAAGCCTAATTTAATTACGGGCTTCCAAATAATTTTTCGGACACACTCCTAAGTCCAAAATCATCATACAGAACTATTGAAATCATCAAAACTCTATTCTGGAGTCGTTTACAAATAAGTCAACATCCGATCAACTATTTCAACTTAAGCTTTAACTCTTGGAACCAAGTATTTCAAATTCATTCTGAAACCTCTGTGACAAGTTACATATTTATAATTGAACACAGGATAAGCAGTAAATGGGGGAACATAGCTGTAATACTCAAAATAACCTGCGGGGTCATTATAGTTATAACCAACAACAAATATACACAATGTATATAAAATTTCTACAAATACAAAAAAATAAAAAATATGTATAGTCATGAGAATGAGAACAGGTTTTGTAACTTAAAAAAAAATTAAAATTGTAACAACTAAAATTTTACCTTCTCTAATGACTGTTGGGGTATATATTTAGGTGATTTTTTAACCTTCTTCTTTTTTTGAAGGTTTGGCGGTAGGAGATACATTGATTTTTTTTTGCAGGTTTTGGGATAACATCTTCTTTGACGAAATCATCATCACGGGCAATTTCTTTGCCCTTCCACTTTACTGATTTAGCAGATGTCGAAGCTTCACCCGCATCCCTGTCATGCTTGAGTTTTGTTCGAGCTTCTGCCCTAGCTTCACGAGGGGAAAGCTTGGACTTCGTCTCTGATTTTGCATGTGCCGATTTTACTACTTTTTTGGGTAATTTCTGTGAGAAAACACCCAAATCAAAAGTAGGAATATTACCAACATTAGCTTTTTAGGACTATTCTTCGGAACTCCTTTCTTCTTCATTATAAGAGAAGGAAAAATTTAAGCTGCTACTATTTTCGTAGGATTTAGAGCGAGAATTCAGAAAGATTGAGAGAGATTATAAAAGATTTTTGAAGAAAAATAGAAGAGAACGTTAATGGATGAAGAGAGTACAGAATTGTGGGGGTATGGGCAGAGAAACATAGGGGGTATGTAAGTTAGAGAGATTATAGGAGTTAATTGTTTCTCATTAAATTCCTAAAATGTATATAATTGGTAAATTGTGTATGCCTGTATAAATAAATTAAAACTTGAGTAGGGAGGGTAATAAAGTTTAAATAATGTATAGGACCATAAAAATCCGTATATTCTATTGAATCTCATCCCTGCAAAGTCCAAACTTCGGCGAATTAAATATTGTTTTAAAAGAACAAGTGTAAAAAGTGTAGTGCATCATCGCACGCATCCTCATATTCTAGTGTGACTATATTTTTCACGATTATTAAGTCTTGATCTAATAGTAACATGGAAGCCTATGAAAAACAAAGAAGCAAATATTTGAAAATGTACACAATCTTGTTTGAATGCATGTGCTTATGTGAGAGTGACAAATGAAAATGAGGGCAAAATTAAATATTCTAAGTTATATTAATAAGCTTTGTTAAGAGAAATATTTGGCATATGCAGTCAACCCTCTCTATAAGTTGTTCCGATATTTTTTGATTTTTATAGTGAATGATTGTTATACACCTATAACAACATTTGACGTTTAAATATTTTTTGGCTATTATAGATAAAAATTATCTAAAAATCAATTATTTTTCCCTTTTAATTAAAAAAATTATTCAAATTTAAAATCTTAAAAGATATGCATATTTCACTGGTTAAATATTGAAAAAAGCTAATACATCATTAATAAACTCATAACTAAAAGTATAAAGATTTAAAATTTAACACAAATATTTTAAAGCTACCTAGCAAGAAAAATAAATTTTTTCAAGATTGATGGAAGAACTTTGTAATTGTAGTTTATTTCGTAGATTTCATTCTCTTAATAGAGGAATTGGCGAAGATTCGTGTCCAAATTTTAAACAAAAAGGTATCTAATAGCTTCCTCCTGAAGACAATCTAAGAGCTTAATAGTTAAATTTTCTATCTAAATATTTTTTTGGAATTTGTCCGGTGGAAAATATATCATGTGCAAATCTTCAAATTGTATATCTTACGCAAGATAGAAACTTTGTTTAATGGAAAAAAATATGTACATAATTTTAGAATATTAGTAATCCTAAAGATTCTATATGATTGTTATAGAGGGGTAATTTTACAAAGAGCGTTCTGTTATAAATATGGTTGTTGCTGTTATAGGTAAAAAGGTATTATAGAAAGGTAATATATAACTTAAAAAAATCGATTTCTGATAAAACTTGACTTTTTACAGTGATATAGGGATGATATTACATAGGTGTAATTGAAAAAGTAGTCGAATTGATTCATAATGTGAATTACTGAGGTCAACATTGGACCGAGCATGTTTTATAGACTCATCAATTTACTATTGGAATATGGCTGGGTCAAAGATCTGCACTCAGAAGATGGGTAAAACATAAGTTACCGTTGTTGAAGAAAAGTTATGTAAGTAATTTAACTGAGTGAGGATAAAACTTTGGAGTGGTAGAGGATAAATCAATAACTACTTATCCATTTTCATAGGATAGATAAGCATAAACAAGATGGAAGGATATTTCAGCTACGTCTAGAAATTAATTTAAAGTTGAAATTGAAAAAAAAGAGTTTTGAAAAATCTGTTTCATGACTTAAAACTCATTTTAAACAAGTTTTTCAAAACTTTCTACTATTTCAGATATTGTATTTGCAAATAGTGATATCAAACGAGTATTTGATAATGCGTACTAAAATATTACGAGAAAAGTGATCTTCCCTCTAACTCAACCTCAAAACTTTGTGAACACTAACAATATTTGTGGCCAAAATGGGATGATTTGCGAAGTGGACATGAGGGAATTTAGGAAGACTAATTCAATAGACAATGACTTGTATTAAAAAGAGAGCTTTAACACTGTGTTAGTTACGCGAAATCTTATTAACATATTATAGTGTTTTTCATAAAAGATCAAACTTTACATCATCAATAAATAGTTTTATTTATAATTATTTTTCTTATACAGCAAGGAGCAAACAAAAAGAACGTGGAGGTGGAGAGAGGAATGGAAGAAAAGTTTTTAAGTCAGCCGTACGCTAAAGTCGCGTCAGTGACTTATGTACATACCTTATTTCTCGGGGGACAAAAAGGAAATAACAGATTAACTTATGAGTTATGAGTGACGAGTGGGCATGCACCAAATATTGTGATGAGGTGATAAATATTGCTCGATCAATAATCAGATGTCTCTTGTTCTAATATTAAAATGGAGTTATTAAAGTAGAATTTTTTTTTGTGCAAATTCAAATTTATTTTTAATTTTCTCACACGACGTTTAAAAGCGTGCAATCACAAATATAATCCGATTAAGCAAAACAAATAGTACATAAGCTCGGTATGTTCAGAGGAGTTTAAAATACTAAGTTTTGAATAGGTTTATGTAGCTGAACGAAGACCTATAGAGTAAATTAAGGAGATCCAAAATATCGAAGACCTATAGAGTAAATTAAGGAGATTCAAAATATCAAAACGCTACAAATACATGTGTCTTATATTAAGCTATTCTGTTTTTTTTCCCTTCTTCTTCTAGAAAGCTAGATGTACAATGGATTATTAGCGTGAGCGTGCACTGTGCACACCCCATTCGTGTGAATTCAAGTCAATACATTGAGTTATTCATGCAAAAGGTTAAGCTACCTTTTGGCTTTTTGCAATTTTCAAATCTCAGGTTGCTTTTGTAGAATAAAGTGTCCCTTCGTTTTGACAATGATGTTTAACGTGAGCGTGCAAGGCTCTTTTTTGGATTTTGCAGGAAAACTACACAACTGGACAAAGACGTAGTTAGATTACTACATCTCTATTTTGGCTATTTTAAGTGCCTAAGTCTTTTTTGTTTTTTTTTCGCTAATTATATATGCGTGTCCCAAAAAATTCTTGTTTGCTTAATTGAGGAAACTTTTATACTAGCCAGATATGTTAACATAGATTAATTATATCGTTCTATCCATTTCGTTTCCGTCTTTCATGGTATTTGAAATTCAAGACTCCTTCTTTAAGCTTGTAATAATAGTTTTTTAGATGGTATTTTAATTTACTTTGTAAAATCTTATATATAAAATAAAGGCGGATCTAGAATTTCAAGAATATAAATATACTATTATGAATAAGTGAATTCATGATTTTAATTTTATGGGTTCAACTTTTAGGTTCTTGTATTAAATTTATTACACTTTTAAAATTATGTATTAAACTTTTATTATTATTTTTCTGAAAAAGTTTTATAAATTTTCACATATATATTGAGAATATTGGATTATTAATTAAACCATTGATTATATGCTACATCGACTCCAATGCTATTAGATTTACAGTCATTTCCTTAATTATATATAAAAAAATCGATAAGAACTTGGGGATTCTGAAGAAATAAACAAAGAAAGAAAGACAAACAAATAAGTAGGTAATGAATAAAGTACTTAATTAAAACACAAAATAAACGTGGTAACTAAATCATCAACATCAATTGTAAACGTGCACCAAATAATTTTATAAATAATGTATCATTAATATACATAATTTAGGGAGATGAGTATGGGTTCACGTGAACTCATGCCCTTCTACTTATATATACCCCAGATATAAGAACTGCTAAAAGAAGAAAATGAGTTTTTTCAATAATACTCATTTGATTTAAACTCAATTTTCGTATTCAAAATTTAAGACCGACTTCTTAAAGCTTGCAATAATGGTGATTTTAATGCTGAAAAATCCAATAACTAGCTACCGAGGCAAAGTATTTAAAAAAGTGATTGTGCTTTAAATGACACTTTGCAAATAGGCTGCCCAGCGAAATTATTACGCTAGCCTTCACCCATTTGGAGTTAAATCCGCCTTATGATTGCATATAATGATGAGATTTTTACCTTCCTATATTATATATAAAACTTTATTATTCACTCTAATCAAGTTTTAACTTAATTACATGATCATATATAATTTATTTATTATATATAAATTAGTTTTATATGAGTAACCCTTTATATTAGGAATTGAATAAGGAATCGGTTATTTTTCATCCCTGTTATCTCTCTCTCTCCTGCCCTCTTTCTCTCAGTCTCTGTCTCATGCGCTCGCTCTCTCCGTCTCTCTGCTTCTCTTTCTCTGTTCTTTCCCCAATTTTGCTTCCTCTGATGTTCTCTACTTTTTATCCTTTCATGTTGTATATATTTTTAATGGAATTCATCAATGGATTTCAATCGTTTTACTATAGAGTTTTAACTTAGCAATTTTCTTTCATATTGCACAATTGGTGTTCAAATTGAAATTATCAATCAATAAATTTTGAACGTATTTGACTCTCCATCATTGACAGCCATTAAAAAATTTTGAAACTTTGAATTCGAATTTGGGTTTTCAAAAAGCATTATTTGTTTAGATTGGGGGTTGTTGCAAATAATTGGGAATATTATTTAGATTTTATATCTCAATTTTGAGGGTATTTGATGAAGATTTGACTTGATTTTGGTCGAATTTCATATTGAAACTCGAAGAAGAAGAAGAAGAAGAAAACGAAGAAGAAGAAGAAAAACACATGACATGCAATATACTTACGAAATTGTAGTTAAGTTATATTATAATTGTATGTAAATTGTATTATGTTGTAGTTATATATATTATTTTATTTGAATGTTGTATGAAAGTTGAAAAATAGTTGTATAATGTATGAATCGTTGTATAAAATTTGTATTTAAGTCATCTATACTACCTTTTACATAAAGTTGTTGATATGTATCAAAATTGTATTAAGAGAAAGTTTTTATTGGAATTTTAGAGAGAAAGAAGCACATACATACAAAATATATACAAATTATATACAAAATACATACAAAAGACATTGTATAAAATTTATATAAAAATTATATTTAAGTTGTATGATGTTGTAATTTTATTTAACTGGATAGAGATAATGTATGAAAGTTATAGATAAGTTGTAAATAAGTTGTATACCATATAATTTATTGTATGAAATTTATTTTTACAATGTATGTTGTTATAGATATTTAAATTTGCATTAAATTTGTAAGAATTTTATTTTTAATTTGTATGTTGATGTACCATACATTGTTCTTTTCTCAGTTGATTAATTAAGGAAAGAAAAATAGAGAATGAATTCCAAATTGACTCATGTGCACTGATTCATATTTGTTTGAACGGAAAAAACTTGAATATTGATGGGAACTGAATGATTTTGGTGAAGAATTTCGAATTATACATTAAAAAGCCATCGTCGTAGTTCGGAAAACTGAATTTTATGTGATTTGAATTTTGTGTGAGAAATTAAGTGGGTAGTTTAGATTCTTGTTGGAAATACTAATACAACGTTGAATACGAAGTTTGGAGGCGATTGAATTTAATTTGAAATCTGCTAAAACTTTGAATCTGCTCAATTATACTTTAAGTTGTATGATATTATATTTAAATTGTATGATGTTGTAGTTGCAAGATCGGCAACCTAGGTCTACTTCTCCTAATAAAATTGGACCAAAAGAAAAAGAAGTTGGTCATGAATTACGCTTCAAATTTCAGTTACAACAAGGAAGTTGCTGGAATTTTGAATTGTTATGAGACCAGGTTGAAGGGGATGAATTGGGCAAAGCTATAAAGACAAGTAGTAAGGAAAGCTTAACTGTTGTGTCACACAATATTATTTCAAGTAGAGATAGAGAGTAGAGTTATTGTATCTAAAGTTAATACGTAGAGTTTTCCTTTGCATCTAAATGTTCATAATTAGTAATTGACCTTAGTCTTCTTAAAATAGTAATTGAGCTCGGAAGAAAAGGAAAATACAACAAAACGTCTAATACATTAATCATCTGAACCGTACAAGAAATTCTTAAAGATTTTAATGAACTTCCCTGCCTGTTCTAGTTGGGGTACATGAGAGGCATTCTTAATGATTTCTAATCTAGCATTCTCTCTTAGAAACCTGCAATTTATGAATCAAATAATAGTCATCTAAATAGGGAATTTTAGTTTTTCTATGGTTAATTACAGGCAGGAGGAGATTGGGGTTGCGAATGATAAGGAGATGTAACTGAGTAGGTGGGAGAGAACATGGAAAGAAAAGAGGAGAGAAAATAGGAAAAAATTATAACTAAATCCCCTAATTTAAGGTATTAATAATGAATTATATATAATTTATAAGTAATCATTATTTAGGGCGGGTAATATACAAAATTAGGACAAATTTGGTAAATAAGTTTCAAATATTGTATAGAAAAGAAAAAATATCGAGATACTTCCAATCAGTTTGATCACTTGTTTTATGATATTTTGATGGGATTGTGAAATAACTGCTGTCTTAACTAGTAAGCTTCTCGTTTTCTTGTCTCTAAAATTTTGCACTATCCGTGTATATAAATTGATTCGCCCTCCCATTTCTATATTCTATTCGTGAAACATGACACGTTCTAGTAATTGTGATACACATGACTAATTCAAGGCATGACCTTCCTTCATACATAGTATAATTTTTCGACAAAGGGTGATCAATTACGAAGTGATTCGCCCATCATCTTCTAATCAGTAAATACAACCCGGTAAGACTTGGCATGCAAGATGCAACAAAGAGTTACCAGTGCATAGGAGGACTGGGTCAATTGCAATGTGTATATAGATTTGGTTTGTCTGTGTAAAATATATGGGTGCTGACTCCTGAAAAAGTTTCTGTAAAGCGAACTAATTAGCAGCCGCAATAATGGAAGCCTCTTTTGATAGGTGCCGGCCGAGAGTCACATTTTGTCTCTCTTTCGCTCGTACCTTACGTACATATATCTCTGTCCCCTTGAGATGTTGCAGTTTCCTTTTAGTTTCATTTCAGCGAGAAGACAAATAGCACAAAAAGATGTCGGGCTATTTCATCATTAACACATAAAAATAATACTACGGTAGAAGAATCATCAAAACATATTCTCTTTTACTCTTTTAATGAACTTTCTTTTTTCTGTTTTTGGTTCCCTGGTCCCATTTGATGACCCTTAATTCGGGGTGCATGTTTTCTTCTCTACTCATTTAACAATAAGAACAAAAACAAAAAACAAAAAACAAAAAACAAAAAACAAAAAAACAAAAAATAATGTGGTCAATTGGGTCAACCTCTTGAAATCTGTCCACCCCTACAACATACTGAAGATATAAAGCTTTTTTCCTAAAAGCTTAAGTAAGAATATTTACGTAATAAATTCCAAGAAAAAAAAAGGGAAAAAAAAAGAAGAAAAAATAGAGCTACATAAAAACAAAATTAGAGCTATATAGTAGGATTGAATTAAAGAAATCAGTTTAAGGAATGGCGTGGGTCCAATGCGTTGGTCTACATCGTACAAGTAGTCACCTACATTATATAAACGGGATATATTTTTACACCATGAAAATTACAAATTCAGAATATAGCCCTATGTTAGTCTTGTAAGATAATTAAATCGCAGCCATATCATAGATTAAGACACAATTATATGGATATAAAATTATAAACTTGAGTTAGAGTCTAATAAAGTATACCGTTAAACTCCATCGATTCAGCAGCGACAGCAAACGACGATTAAGTCTGAGATCAACTTCCACGATTCATTAACTATGCGCTCTCACGGTCCGGAGAATTTGACCGATGAGACGTCTACCTTTACCACATATTCAAGAGGTAGAATACGCTAAGGTTTTCTAAAAGCTAGGGAAATGGGGATTGACCTCTATTTATAAGGAGTGCATACTCATCACATGTCAATTGTTATTGGGCCTCACTTATCCACACACATAGTATTTAATATTAGGTCTTTTATTTATCCACCACTTGGGCCACATCACTATCCTTTCAGGCTATAACCAATTAACGCAAGTCCAAATTCCAACATTCTCCCACTTGGACGCCAACGTTAATTGAGGACAAGAACACAATTTTAAAACTTTTGAGTTTTGGAAAAATTATTTTAAAAAAAGATTTTAGACTCTATAGTGACCACACTACTCATATAGCCAAGGATAGAATGACCCATATAACAATCCATTCAGTCTCAATGGAGAACACTAACAATGAATCGTAGCAGGCATCACACCATTTCAAGGTATGAATTCTCTCTATGATCACATGTGCTAGAATTTCCCTCAACATGGATCAAACATGTGTGCTAAGCATGTTATCTTTCTAATCAAGGTGAACAGAGCCACACCTTTTAGAAAGAAATAATCTTCCAAGTGATATTATAACCATATCACCCCAGGAGCCTCCAAGTGACACAAAAATCATATCACCTTAGGAGGTTCCTTTGTGCCTTACCTGTGATAATCAAGGCAACAAGCAACAAAACTCAAAGATACCATGAGTTTATGCAATATCCAATTGAAAATAAAATATAAAATAAATTATCATATTAGTCAATAAGCATAACAAATATAAAACAACACAAACTTGCATAAAAATAGAATTTATTAAAATTAATATATCAGTCAACAATTACACAGTAACTCCCACTGACTAAAGCACATCAAAAGACTCTAAAACACCCATGTTTTTAGCATGTTCATTAAACACTATAGGCCTAAGGCCTTTAGTCAAAGGATTAACCAACATAAATTTTGTGCTAATATGCTCAAACCTTAAGAAACTTAAGGCTAACATGCTTAGAGCCTCTTGTTCTCTTGTTATTCTTAGAAAAGAATACAGTTGCACTGTTGTCACAGAAAATGGTCACCGATCTAGATATAAAATTCACAATTTGTAATTTAGTAAGAAAATTCTTCATCCAGACAGCATGTGAAGCAGTCTCAAAACAAGTAATAAACTCAGCTTTCATTGTGGATGTAGTGATGATACTCTATTTCTCACTTTTTCAAGAAACAACACCTCCAGCTAACATAAAAATATACCTAGAAGTCGATTTCATAGTGTCTTGACAACTAGGGGCGGCTCAACGGATCTCGTGGCCTAAGGCAAAACCATATTGAGAGGCCCTTAATTTTATTTTATAAAATTTGTACACTGATAAAAAAAATTCTTTCTAAATAACAAACTAACCATTTAAGACAAAAAATAATAAATTTTAAAAAAAGAACTAGGAAGAAGAGCATAAAGAGTAAAGTGGTGGATTATCAAATGTTGAGGTCCGGAACTCAAAGCGAAAATTTTGATTTGGCTACCATCACAAACAAGAAAAAAAAATGAACGTACATAACGTAATAGTTTAAGTTTTGAGAATTGATAGTGTCAAAAATATTTACAACTTCTGATTAATTCAAACAATAATTGTGGTTCATTCTATTAAGTATCACTCATTGGTGGAATATCTAAATGTAACGACCCGACTTGTCGTTTTAAGAATTAACGTCCCATTCAGTGGCTTAAGGTCTCGAATAACTTCGTAATATGTATTATGACCCGCGGGTGTGGTCGAGTTTGATTTACTAAAGATTCAGAATTTTAATTAAAAGAACAATTCTTATTTAGAAAATTAAATAGAAAGAGTTGACCGGAGAGTTGGCTTTTGAGTAAATGACTCCGAAATAGAATTTTGACGATGTCAATAGCTGCATATGGTAATTTCGGACTTCGACGTATGTCCGGATTCGGATTTGGAAGTCCGTAGGACAATTCGATGCATTTTGACGAAAGTTGAAAAATAGAAGATTTTTGAAAAATCCTACCAAAGGGTGAATTTTTGATAACGAGGTCGGATTTCGATTCCGAAAATTTTAATAGCTTCATTTCGTCATTTATCACTTGTGTGCAAAATTTGAAGTCATTGCGGATTGATTTGATACGTTTCGGCGCAAAATATAGAAGTTGGAAGATTTGAAAACTCAAACATTTGATTCGACGCACGATTTGTAATTTTGGTGTTGTGTGATATAATTTGAAACCCCGAGTAGGTCCGTATTGTGTTACGAGACTTATTGTTAAATTCGGACGAGGTCCCGGGTAGCTCGGATAAGTTTCGGACGAGGTTTGGATCGAATTTGGACTTGTTGAAAATGTTGGGATTTCTGTTGTTTCTGGGCAGACCTGTTGGGATCGCACCTATGGAAATTTGGGCGCAGGTGTGACCATCGAAGAAGCGAGATGAAGCTCGCAGAAGCGAAATTGGCTGGGCTGGACTGAGGCCGCAGGTGCGAAGAATTTCTCGCACCTGCATGAGCGCAGCAGCGGAAGCTCTTCCGCAGATGCGAGGGCAGCGCCGGTGGACATCGCAAAAGCGAGAATTTGCTCGCAAAAGCGAGCTCGCAGGTACGATAAAATGGTCTGCATGTGCACAAACTAGGCAGAATGTTAAGGACCAAAAATGGTCATTTCGCCATTTTCGTTTTAGGATTTTTGGAGCTCGGATTTGGGCGATTCTGGAGGGATTCTTCACAAGCTTGGTTGGGGTAAGTATTCTATATCCTAAAGTGATTATATTTCATGAATCTATGATTATATTCATCGTTTAATTCAGATTTAAATGGAAGAAATCAAGATTTTTACAAAATCTTCCAAAAAACAAAAATTTAAGATTTGGAGGTCGAGTTTGTTATTGGAATTCGATAAAATTGGTATGGTTGAACTCATATAGGAATGGATGTTCGAATTTCATGAATATTATATCGGGTTCCGAGAAGCGGGTCCCGCGTTGACTTTTGTTGACTTTTTGGAATAAATTTTTAAGTCGACGTATTATTATTCGGAATTGTTTTCGATGAATTTTAACGAAGTTATACAATTATTTTGGATAGATTTGAGCTGTCCGGAGGTCAATTCATGCAAGAAAGTGATTTTAGAATATCGGCATAACTTCAAAAAGGTAAGTGTCTTGCTTAACTTCGAGTGGGGAAAATACCTCTTAGGTATTGAGTATTATGTGCAAATTGTGTAAGTGAAAATCATGTACGCGAGGTGACGAGTACGTACTTAGTTTATATGTACAAATTTTGTTGATTAAAATCCTTAGATGCCCTTAGATATTAAATTGAAAATTATTGACAGTTATTAAATCCTCTATTGTCATTCCTAGATCCTTGTTTGTTGAAATTGTTTTATACGATGATTGGTGTGATTTCCACCTTGATTTTATGTGAAATATTATTTTGTTGAACCGTTCACTTCCGGATATTTTTGTTAAGATTTGTACACATTATGATCGAGTCATGGGCTCCTTATTGTAGAAAATAATGTATTATTGATTTTTGTGGCAAGTTGTAATATTTGGACAATTGATGTGCAATTTGTGATATGTTGTAAGATTTGAGCACTTGATGCGCAATCTGTGATATGTTGTAAGATTTGAGCACTTGATGTGCAATTTGTGATATGCTGTAAGATTTGAGCACTTGATGTGCAATCTGTGATATGTTGTAAGATTTGAGTACTTGATGTGAAATTTGTGAAATATTGTAATATTTGGGCACTTGAGGTGCAAGTTGTATTATGCTGTGATATTTGGGAACTTGAGATGCGATTTGTGAATTATTGTAATATTGATACGCATGCGGTGAGATAAGATTGCTTGAAACGCGTGGCTAGTAGGGGAACTACTAGAAGTCATGCGGTGATATAAGGTCAGGATGTTGAAATGTATGCGGTGAGATAAGGGTGGCTTGAAACGCGTGGCTAGTAGAGAAACTAGTAGAAGTCATGCGGTGTGATAAGGATGGCTAAAACGCGGGATGCTATTTCGGGAAAAAAAATAATTTCTTTAAAAATTAAATGTGAAGGCTTCCGCGGTGATATAAGGAAATGAGATATTGTGAATTTATTTATGATTTGGGACTACGAGGCGGTACCTCTGGAGTGCCCTGTTGATATTTCTTTATTTATGTTCTTGATTTGGGTGATTGTGTTTCATTTAAATATGTAAATTCTTGTCTACTTTCGTGATGTACTAGTTGACTTTATTATTATGTGTTTTATGCTCCTAGTTATATTGTGTTGGCTTTGGCTTTTTAGCACGTGACTCTGAAGAAGTATATTTCTGGTTTTTTCTTGCTGATTTTCGATGATTGAGTTGATTTAAATAAAAGGAGTTATTATGTTTTAAATTGAATAGTTTTACATCCAAACTAGTAGTTAACTGATGCTTTAATTTAAGTGCAAATGTTATTTTCTTCACCCAAATAATTACCAAAATAAATTTATTTCTTTGTTGATTTTCTTACTTGATTTAAAAATTATGAACTTACTTTATTGAAAATAAATTGATCATGCGGATCTTATATACATTTGTTATTGACACGTGAGTTGTCCGTGTGGTTATGATAGAAATGAGGGCACGAGGTGCCGGGAAAATATGATGATTTAATTATGGGCACGAGGTGACGTGAAAATATGAAAATGGGTTGAGACCTGTGTTTACGAAAAATATGAAAAAGGGCCAAGACCCGTATTTTTATGATTATGAAATGAGGTGTCACATGGTGATTTTTTTTAATTGAAAGAATTATATTCAAAATATTTTATTTGGAAGGATTTATATTCAAAAAGAATTATATGAAAGAATTGTATTTAAAAGATATTTATTTGAGTAAATTATATTTGAAAAGATTTATTGAAAGAATTATATTTGAAAAATAATTATTTGAGAAAACTACATTTAAAAGAGAGTTATTTGGAAGAATTATATGTGAAGGATATTTATTTGAAAAACTTGAATTAATTGGGCGTACATGTATTTATTAATTGTTGAGTGATATTTATGTTATTCTTGTTGTCTTGCTGCGCATACCACTGGTTGTTTTATCCTGCCCTTATTGCTATATGTTTCCTAGTATTTTGCATATTATATTGCACAGGTTATTAGACTAGTGAGCGTCTTGACTGTACCTCGTCTCTACTCCATTGAGGTTAGTCTTAATATTTACTAGGTACCGACCGTGGTGTACTCATACTACACTTCTGTACATTTTTGTGCAGAGCTAGGTATTGGAGATATCGATTGTGATCACTTTTGTGAATTAGTTCCTCCATTTCTTGAGTCGACTTATTTGTCGTACCCTTGTATTATTGTCATTATTGCTGTTATACTTGTTGTTGTGATGCACAAGGTTTCTGTCGTGCGATTTTTGTTATTGTGATGCACGAGGTTTGTGCAGTGCAGTTGTTGTTATTGTGATGCATGAGATTTCTGCCATGCGAGTGTTATTGGGTTGCACGAGGTTTCTATCGTGCTATTATTACTATTGATATTTGCACATGCGGCGAGACAAGGCGGGATATATATATATGTGGGTTGTGCATGTAGCGAGACAAGGTGGGAACATTATTATATACGTGTGGCGAGACAAGGCGGGCTTTTATTTTACTATTGCACACGTGGCGAGACAAGGTGTATTGTGTCAGGGATTGATTTGTGATGTTTTGTGTTGACCTGGGGGCAATCTTGTTGTTGATATTTGTGTAGTGGTACACAACTGTGTGAGCTTTATCTTGTGAAAGATGTGAGAAAACATTCTACGTGCTGTCCATTCTTTTCCCTTATGCTCACTAGCTGGTATGAACTATGTTAGGACACTTGCACAAGCATACATGTAGTTAAGTAGTCTTATCGGATAAGAGGTTTTATTGATATTGTTGAATATAGATGTACACCCTTTCTTACTAGCATTCTATGTGAAAATGGCTCTATTTGGCATGCGAGTTGTCAGTGCAGTTATGAGGTATAATGAGGGCACAGGATGCCAAGTGTTAAGGCTCAGGTATTTAGACCCGTGAGTTGTGATTTGTCCGAAGTTCGGTACCTCATGGAATTTGTTGACTATAACTTGATGTGAAAGTTTTCGGTGTTGCTGAGTTATTAATTGTCCTTGTTGTATTTGTGGTTTCAGATTTAAGTTGTGTTTATGTTCACCCTTCTGTGTCATTATTATGGTATTCCGCTGATACTTGTTGTTGTAATTTCCTATTGCAATTACTGTATTGTTAGTCATATCGCGTAGTCTTTATGTAGATATTACACTCTGTTGTTTCTATATTTATACTTTGTTCAGGTTATTTAGTCCAGTAGGTGTCTTGACTGTTCCTCGTCACTACTCCACCGAGGTTAGTCTTGATACTTGATGGGTACTGCCGTGGTGTATTCATACAACATTTCTGCACATTTTTATGCAGATTTAGGTATTTCAAAGTTAGTTGATCATTAGCTAACTGTGCAGACTGTTGCTGTGGAGACTCAAGGTAAACCTGTTGCTGCGTTCGCAGGCTTCAGAGTCACCTTCTGATTGTATTCACACTATTTACTTTATTTCAAACAGTTGTATATAGTAAATTGTAGCAAACTCTGTAGAGCTTATGACTTGTACTACCGATTTTGGGAATTGTAAATTTTATAGAGATTTCCATTTAAAAAAAAATTAGATGTTATTTAATTATTGTTGTTATTTAGTAAATGTTAGGCTTACCTAGTCCCTAATACTAGGTTCCATCACGATACCCAACGGAGGGAAAATTGGGTCATGACAAGTTGGTATCAGTGCTCTAGGTTCATAGGTGCTACGAGTCATAAGCGAGTTTAGTAGAGTCTTGCAGATTGGTACAGAGACATCTGTACTTATCTTCGAGAGGCTACGGAACTATTAGGACAGTTTCACTTCCTTCATTCCTATCGTGCGAGTTCATTGGTCTCGAAGTTTGAACTTTTATCATTCCATTCTCTCACAGATGGTAAGGACACGAGCTGCAGTTGCTGATGACGTTACCCCCAGAGCAGATGTCGCTAGGGCCAGAGGCAGAGGCCGACGAGGAGCACGTACCGCAGCTAGGGCACCTACCAGAGCAGCAGTTGAGGAGCCGCCAGTAGTTCCACCTGGGGGAAGGTACCGGAGGTGCCTGCTGTTACCCCCGGACTTCAGGAGACCTTAGCACAGTTCCTGAGTATGTTTGGTACATTGGAACATGTAGGGTTGATTCCGGTTGCACCAGTTATTTCACAGACCGGGGGAGGAGCTCTGACTCCTACCGCCCACACTCCAGAGCAGCGGTTCATGTTGGTAAGGTTTTGGGTGTTATGGCGACACAGCTTGTGGTCCCAGTTCAGCCCGTGGTTAGGGCAGCAGCATCTGAGGAAGAATAGCTTAGACTTGAGAGGTACAAGAAGTATCACCCTCCTACCTTCAGTGGATTGGCGACAGATGATGCCCAGGGTTTTCTGGAGGAGTGTCACTGCATTCTCCGTACTATGGGTATTGTGGAGATGGGCAGGGTTGCTTTTACTACGTTCCAGCTCAGGGGAGCGGCTTATCAGTGGTGGCGGGCGTATGAGTTGGGTAGCCCGGCCGAGTCAACTTCATTTACATGGGTTCAGTTTTCAGAGATATTCTTGAGAGAGTTTGTACCCCAGTCCCTTCGAGATGAATGGCGCACAGAGTTTGAGCGGCTGCACCGAGGAACTATGTTAGTGTCAGAGTATGCCGTTAGATTCAGTGATTTGGCAAGACATGCACCTCCTTTGGTCGCTACAGTTAGAGAGCGTGTCCGCAGATTCATTGAGGAGCTCAGACATGATATTCGGTTCAGCATGGCTAGGGAGTTGGAGTCGGATGTTTTATTTCAGCAGGTGGTAGGGATCGCTCGCCGAGTGGAGGGCATGTGGGATCAGGAGAGAGAGGACTGGCGGGGTCGTGAGAGAGAGGACAGACAAGGTCAGGAGAGAGAGGACAGGGAGGCAAGGAGGCCTCGTAAACCGGAGAGATCTATTGGTCCTTATTTTGGAGGCAAGGTACGGCATGGTAGAGGTTTTATGGGTCAGCCAGTTCAATTTGCACTTCAGGCTTCGCATAGTGTCTCAGGTGCTTATGGGTCTCAGAGTACTCGTATCGCACAGTTCCTATAGCCACATAAGCAGAGAGGTTGCTTCGAGTGTGGAGATACCAGCCACAAGGTGAGAGATGGTCCTAGACTCCGGACAAATGTGTCACAGCGGAGTATTCAGGTGAGTAGAGGGCGCCCAAGAGGGGAAGGCCCGACACGTTGATGTGTTTCATATAGTAGGCTTGAGGCCATTGCGCCAGATGATGCCATACAGGTATGCTTTTGATTTGTTACAGAGGGGCACCATTCGTATTTTGTTTCAGTTCTGCTTATTGGGATGAGTCCCTTATTTGTTGCTCCACCTATGGGTGAGTTCATGACTTAGTATTCTGTATATGTGTTTGCCCTTGTTGGGAGATTCTATGAGTGATAGCCGTGTCTATCATTGTTTTAATTCATTATTGAAAGTTGCGAGACTAGAAGTGAATTCATGTTGTCTATTGTGGCAGGTTTGATATGATTCTTGAGTAATTTGGTTACAATTTGTGATTTGATACTCTACCGGGGTGAGAGTTCAGTAAGTGTTGTGATTTTATTGGTAGAATTGAGTTAGTGGAAGATTTTAATTGGTATGATGTGTATTCGGCTTGTGATTCAGAATTGAGGGTGAGACCCTCGCGATTCCATGTGATTTGATATGTTTGAGTCGGGCTGCGTGCCGCGGTGGAGGTTATATCAGGATGAGATCCATGTAATTTGTTAATATACTTTGATTTTTCCTTTTAATTTAATCCGTAGTAATGGTACTGATAGAGAGTTGTGCCTGTCAGGCTTGCTTGATATTTCTCTTATGTGTTTCTCTTTACATATTTAGTCATTTTCGTCTTGTGCTTATTTGAGTTTTAGCTTACGAGGTGTGTGCCCGATGGCGTTAGATATGACTTGTTGATCCGGGTGTATAGTTATGAGTTCTTCGTGCTTCTTGCATCATTGTCAGCGTTATGGAGGTTTGAAACGGGTCTCTAACGGATATGAGGCTAATTGCCGGCGCTGGTTTTGATTAAGGGCAGCTATTATGATCAGAAATATTATTATGAGCCTATGTGTGGTGTGTCATGTTCGTTGGTCGTACCTTATGTGTAGGCATGAGTTGTTACAGCTAGTTGAGACTGATGTCGGGTATGGATTTAGAATCGGGTCTTTTGGAGATGAATGGAAGGTGAGAATTTTGACTCTAAGGCTTATCGGTGTTGATAGAAAGGATAAATTATAGTTGAGATGGTGTCGTCAGGCTTATGTGGATTGGGGTGGCATGGGGTCACCCGCGGGTGTATGTTGGATATGTGCTTTTAGTGATTTGAAGACTTCGAGGCGATTCTTGGCACGTTCGAGGGCAAACGTTTGTTTAAGAGGGGAAGGATGTCACGACCCCACCGGTCATTTTGAGAATTGAAGTCTCGTTCGGCGGTATAAGGCCCTGAGCATCTTCGTATTATGTGTATTGACTTATGTGCGTGGTTGAATTCAGTTACTGGATGATTTAGAGTGATTTGGGACACTTAGTCCCTAAAACGGAAGATTAAGTCTTAGGATTTTGATCGTAGTTGGAACTGTGTGAAGACGACTTCGGAATGGAGTTCTAGCAATTCCATTATCTCCATTGGGTGATTTTGGACTTAGGAGCATGTCCGGGCGGTGAATTTGTGGTCTGTAGCTGATTTAGGGTTGAAATGGCGAAAGTCGAATTTTCGGAGATTTTGACCGGAAGTGGACTTTTTGATATCGGGGTCGGAATGTGATTCTGAGAGTTGGAACATCTCCGTTATGTTATTTGGGACTTGCCTGCAAAATTTGACGTCATTCCGGGTTGATTTGATAGGTTTCAGCATGAGTTTTAGAAGTTGGAAGATTTGAAAGATCATAAGTTCGATTCTTGGTGCGATTCGTAGTTTCGACGTTGTTTGACGTGATTTGAGACCCTGAGCGAGTCCGTGTTAAGTTATGGAACTTTTTGGTATGTTTAAACGGGGTCCCGGGGGCCTCGGGTGTGTTTCGGATAGGCTACGGGCCATTTTCTTTTATTTTTTAACTGCTGTTTCTATCTTCTGGTGTTCTTCTTCGCGATCGCGACGTGCCTTTCGCGTTCGCGAAGTGTTACTGCTGACCACCTCAAGATCCTTCTTCGCGTTCTGTTCAACCTCTCGCGTTCGCGAAGGTTTGCCTTTCTCCTTTATCGCGTTCGCGAAGCTCTTCCTGGTAGCATCATATTTCTTTTTCGCATTCGTGTTCGCCGTCTCGCGTTCGCGTAGGTTCCGTCCCTTGTTATTTGCATTCGCACTCCTTCCCTCGCGTTCACGAAGGGTTTTTATGGACAGCCTTACTTTCCTTCTTCGTGAACGCATGCCTTTCTCTGCGTTCGCGATGCTTTCAGACCTGGGCAGAATATAAGTTTTCCATATCGAGGGTTAGGCCATTTTTCATCATATTTTGACATATAGAGCTTGGTTTTGAGCGATTCTTTGTGGGTTTTTCAAGCGAATCGATTGGGTAAGTGTTCTTCGCCTAGAATTTATTATATTCCATGATTCTATCTTTATATTTATCATTTAATTTGTGTTTTGATTTGAGGAAAATGAGGATTTTTGAAGAAAACTTTCAAAATGAAAAATCATAATTTGAGGGACGAAATGGTATCAGAATTTGATAAATTTAGTATGGTTGAACTTGTATCGGAATGGGTGTTCGGGTTTTGTGACAATTTGTCCGGTTTTGAGGTGCGGGCCTTGGAGTCAACTTTTTGTGTAGATTTTTAGATTTTGATAAAGATTGAAGCTTTATGATCCGGAATAGTTTCTTATGCGTTTTATTTGTGCTTTGAAGTTATTTTGATTAGATTTAAACCGTCCGGAGGCCATTTCACCGAGAAGTTCATTTTTGAGTATTGATCTGTCTTCTTTGAGGTAAGTATCTCGCCTAACTTCGTGTGGGAGAACTACCCTTTAGGATTTGAGTCACTATGCTAATTGTAGTCCATGTACGCGAGGTGACGAGTACGTGCTCGGACTTATTTGTTGAAAGTTTGCCTTTTAGGGTTCTTAGGTTCTTGTATTTACTGAATAGGCAGTTGTTTTGTTATGAATACGTTTCTTAATTACTGGTTTCACCTCTACCTGCTTTATTTAGAGTTAATTGCTTCATGATCCACTCTTGTTGTTTATTTGATTTATATGTGCCTTAACTGAAATTTTTATCTCTTCTATTGTCATGTTATCTTTTCCCTAACTGCTTATCTGTATTTGAAGTTATAATTATCTCTTCAGTAATTGTTCATCCTTAATTGAGACTATGATTATCTTTCTGCTGCTTATCCTTAATTGAATTTGTTGTGTCTCTTTCGTAATTGCCCGACCTTAAAAGTAGTTTAGATATCATATATCTTAGTTGACTTGTCCTTATTTAGAATCATTCGCCTTGTGTTAGCTCCCTTGTTGTTGAATTGTACATTGCGGGCCGTTGTTACGTATTATTTTCTTCCTTGTTGAGTTGTTCTTATTATGACTAGCATTCTCTATTGTCTCCTTGTGAATTAGTTTCTCCGTTTCTTGAGTCGACTTATTTGTCGTACCCTTGTGTTATTGTCATTGTTGCTATTATACTTGTTATTGTGATGCATGAGGTTTCTGCCGTGCGGTTGTTTTTATTATGATGCACAAGGTTTCTGCCGTGCGGTTGTTGTTATTGTGATGCACGAGGTTTCTACCGTGCGAGTGTTATTGGGTTGCACGAGGTTTCTGCCGTTCTATTATTACTATTGATATTTGCACATGCGGCGTGACAAGGCAGAATATATATATGTGGGTTGCGCATGTGGAGAGACGAGGTGGGAACATTATTATACACATGTGGCGAGACAAGGCGGGCATTTATTTTACTATTGCACACGTGGCCAGACAAGGTGGGCTGTGTCAGGGATTGATTTGTGATGGCCTGGAGGAATTCTTGTTGTTGATATTTGTGTAGTGGTACACTTACCTGTGTGAGCTTTATCTTGTGAATGTTGTGAGAAAACATTCTACGTGTTGTCCGTTCTTTTCCCTTATGCTCACTAGCTGGTATGAACTATGTTAGGACACTTGCACAACCATACACGTAGTTAAGCACTCTTATCGGATAAGAGGTTTTCTTGATATTGTTGAGTATAGATGTACACCCTTGCTTACTTACCTTTTATGTGAGAATGACTCTATTCGGCATGCGAGTAGTCAGTGCGGTTATGAGGTGCAATGAGGGCACCAGATGCCAAGTGTTAAGGTTCAGGTATTAAGACCTGTGAGTTGTGATTTGTCCGAGGTTCAGTACCTCGTGCAGTTTGTTGACTACAACCTGATATGAAAGCGGTCATTGTTTCTGAGTTATTAATTGTCCTTGCTGTATCTGTGATTTCGGATTTAGGTTGTGTTTACGTTCACCCTTCTGTGTCATTATTATGGTATTCCGTTGATACTTGTTGTTGTCCTTTCCTATTGAAATTACTGTATTGTTAGTCATATCGCATAGTCTTTATGTAGATATTATACTCTATTGTTTCTATACTTATACTTTGTTCAGGTTATTTAGTTCAGTAGGTGTCTTGACTGTTCCTCGTCACTACTCCACCGAGGTTAGTCTTGATACTTGCTGGGTACCGCCGTGGTGTACTCATACTACACTTCTGATTATTTTTGTGCAGATCCAGGTATTTCGAAGTCAGTTGATCATTAGCTAGCTGTGCGGACCGTTGCTGTGGAGACTCAAGGTAAACCTGCTGCTGCTTCGCGGGCTTCAGAGTCACCTTCTGATTGTATTCACACTGTTTACTTTATTTCAAACAGTTATATTTAGTAAATTATAGCAAACTCTGTAGAGCTTAAGACTTGTACTACCGATTTTGGAAATTATAAATTTTATAGAGATTTCCATTTCAAAAAATAATTGTTAGATGTTATTTAATTATTATTGTTATTCAGTAAATGTTAGGCTTACCTAGTCCCTAAGACTAGGTGCCATCACGATACCCAACGGAGTGAAATTGGGTCATGACAGTTGGGTTTATCACAACTTTTTTATATTGATATTGTTCTTAAAACTTTCATTATGCAAGACTGTAGACTGATGTTGCACCTGCTGTAAAAGGGGACAAACTTAGCAAGGAGCAATGTCCGAAAAATGATGTCGAAAAGAGAACTATGAAAGATGTGCCATATGCAAGTTTGCTTGGCTGCTTGATGTATCTACAGGTATGTACAAGGCCTGATATATCATTTGCTTTTAATATATTGGGAAGATTTTCTTCTAATCCTTGGTGGGCTTGGGTGGCTACAAAGAATGTGATAAGATATCTACAACGCACCAAAGACTTCATGCTTGTGTACAAAAAAATTGATGATCTGGACCTACTGGTATATTCAGATTCTGATTTTGCAAGTTGTCAACAGGGGCGACTCTAAGGCTAGGCCAGTGAGGCCTTCGCCTTAGGCTCCAAAAATTTGAAGGCCCCAAATTATTAGTATTATTATTATTATACTATATAATTTATATAAATAATTATTATAAATAAAAGTGTTACAGTATTTTTTTTGTTATTTGATTGAAGTTATTTTATATAAATTATGATTTTTTTTACTCATTAATTAGTATATTTGCTTCACTCTTCAAATTTAAATTTATTTTTTTATATAGAAATTAAGATATACATCGACAACATAATGAATTTTATTTACAATCTTCTTTGAAACTGCATTGAACACAAAAGCATTCATGCACCGATTTTCTTTTCGTACAATTCAATATATTGTATTAGGTTATTTACGAAGGGGAGCCTTGACGTAATTGGTAAAGTTGTTATCATATGACCAGGAGGTCACGTGTTCGAATCGTGAAAATAGCCTTTTGCAGAAATGTAGAGTAAGGTTGCGTACAATGGACTCTTGTGATCCGTCCCTTTTTGGGACCTGCGCATAGTGGGAGCTTAGTGCACCGGGCTGCCTTTTTATTTTATTTTTTATATTAGGTTGTTTATAATTTATTTTAGTGTCACGATCCAAAATCCCACCCCAAGTGTCGTGATGGCACCTAGTCTCTAAGACTAGGTAAGCCGATTTCAATTACCTTTTGAAGTCTTTTTTTTAAAACTAACAGCGGAAATAATTACAATATACAACCTCCCAAGACTGGTAGTACTGAATCACGAACTCTAACTGAATACAAAGAATGATCACGAGGACCGAATATACAATACTGTTTGATTACAAATTAACAGTACAATGAAATGAAAAGACTCCAAGGGACTGCGACGGCCAAGCAGCTCTACCTTGAATCCTTACGATCCCGCTTTATCTCTACTCAAGAATGCTAGTCATAATAAGAACAGCTCAACAAGGAAGGAAATAATATGTAACAACGGCCCACAATGTACAGTTCAACAACAAGGGAGCTAACACAAGTCGAATAATTCCAAATAAGGACAAGTCAACTAAGATATAGATATCTAAACTTCTTTTAAGGTCGGGCAATTATGAAAGAGACACAACAAATTCAATTAAGGATAAGCAGCAGAAAGATAATCATAGTCTTAATTAATGATGAAATATTACAGAAGAGATAATTATAACTTCAAATAAAGCTAAGCAGTTAGGGGAAAGATATCATGACAATAGAAGAGATAACAATTTCAATTAAGGCACAGATGAATCAAATAAACAACAAGAGTGGATCATGAAGCAAGTAACTCTAATTAAAGCAGGTAGAGGTGAAACCAGTAATTAAGAAACGTATTCATAACAAAACAACTGCATATTCAGTAAATACAAGAACCTAAGAACCCTAAAAGGCCAACTTTTCACAAATAAGTCTGAGCATGTACTCATCACCTCGCATACACGGACTACAATTAGCATAGAGACTCAAATCCTAAGGGGTAGTTCCCCCCATGAAGTTAGGCAAGATACTTACCTCAAAGAAGACATACCGATACTCAAAAATGAACTTCTCGGTGAAATGGCCTCTGGACGGCTCAAATCTAATCAAAATAACTTCAAAGCACAAATAAAACTCATAAGAAACTATTCCGGATCATAAAGCTTCAAATCATGAAGATATTCCGGATCGTTATTCCGGATCATAAAATAACGATATCATTTTGTCCCTCAAATCATGATTTTTCATTTTGAAAGTTTTCTTCAAAAATCCCCATTTTTCTCAACTCAAAACACAAATTAAATGATAAATATAAAGATAGAATCATGGAATATAATAAATTCTAGGTGAAGAACACTTAACCAATCGATTTGCGTGAAAAACCCACAAAGAATCGCTCAAAACCGAGCTCTACAAGTCAAAATATGATTAAAAATGGCCTAACCCTCGATTTGGAAAATGTATATTCTGCCCAGGTCTGAAAGCATCGTGAACATGGAGAAAGGCTCGCATTCACGAAGAAGGAAAGTAAGGCTGTCCAGAAAAAACCCTTCGCAAATGCGAGGGAAGGAGTGCGAACACGAAGAACAAGGGACGGAACCTACGCGAACGCGAGACGGCGAACGCGAACGCGAAGAAGAAATATGAGACTGCCATGAAGATCTTCGCGAACGTGGGTGGCTAATCATGAACGCGATGAAGGGGAATGGCAAACCTTCGTGAACGTGAGAGGTTGAACGTGAACGCTAAGCAATATCTCGAGGTGGTCAGCAGTAACACTTCGCGAACGCGAAAGGCACGTCGCGATCACGAAGAAGCACACCAGAAGACAAAAACAGCAGTTCAAAAATAGAAGAAAATGGCCTGTAGCCCATCCGAAACACACTCGAGGCCCCCGAGACCCTGTCTACACATACCAAAAAGTTCCATAACTTAGCACAGACTCGCTTGGGGTCTCAAATTACGTCAAACAACGTCAAAACTACGAATCGCACCAAGAATCGAACTCATGAACTTTCAAATCTTCCAACTTCTAAAACTCGTGCCGAAACCTATCAAATCAACCCGGAATGACATCAAATTTTGCAGGAAAGTCCCAAATAAGATAACGGAGCTGTTCCAACTCTCAGAATCACATTCTGCCGATATCAAAAAGTTCACTTCCGGTCAAAATCTCCGAAAATTTGACTTTTGCCATTTCAAGTCTAAATCAGCTACAGACCTCAAATTCACCATCCGGACACGCTCCTAAGTCCAAAATCATCCAACGGAGCTAACAGAATTGCCAGAACTCTATTCCAGAGTTGTCTTCACATAGTTCCAACTACGGTCAAAATCCTAAGACTTAAGCTTTCGTTTTTGGGGACTAAGTGTCCCAAATCACTTCGAATTATTTTGTAACTGAATTCAACGATGCACGCAAGTCAATGCACATAATACAAAGCTGCTCAGGACCTTATGCCACCGAACGAGACTTAAATTCTCAAAACAATCGGCCGGGTCATTACACAAACAAACCACGTGACCTGTCTCTTTTAATTTCTATCCCAAGAACAAAAGAGGCTTCACCAAGATCTTTCATATTAAAAGACCTAGACAAAAATTGCTTGGTCTCATTCCTCAAGCCCAAATCATTTGTGGCAAGCAGAATGTCATCAACATAGAGAACCATAATAATAAAATTGTCATTGGCTATTTTAATATAAACACATTCATCAAGCTTATTTTCCACAAATCTAAATTTTGTAATAATTTCATCAAATTTCAAATACCACTGCCTATAGGCTTTTTTAAGCCCATATATAGATTTGTTAAGCTTGCACACTAGATGTTCTTTACCAGCTTCTTTAAACCCTTCAGGTTAAACTATGTAAACTTCTTCAAGCATACTCCCATTCAGGAAAGCAGGTTTAACATCCATCTGGTGCAACTCGAAATCAAAATGAGCCACAAGAGCCATCACGGCTCTAAATGCATCCTCAGATGAAACAGGATAAAATATTTCTTTATAATCAATACCTTCTTTCTGAGTGTAACACTTAGCAACCAACCTTACTTTATAATGGTCTATATTTCCCTTGGAATCTCTTTTAGTTTTAAACACCTATTTGCAACCAATAGGCCTAAAGCCTACAGGCAATTCAACTAACCCCCACACTCTATTGTGTTCCATGGAGCGCATTTCATTTTCCATTGCCTTACACCATTTATCAACATATGGAGAGGAAATAGCTTGAGCATATGATAAAGGATCAGGCAACTCTCCAGTGTCACTAAGATTTTCAGTCACATATACGATAAAATCATCAGAGATGACAAATCTTCTTTCTCTTTGTGACCTACAGAGTGGTTCATTGTGTTCATTTTGCTCAGGGACCATGGGATCTGCGTTATTGTTCCCTTGATTCTCCCTCACATGAATAGGTTGGTTTACCATATTTTTATGTACAACAGGTACAGGGATAATGCCTTCCTTCTCTTTCACCACAATTTCCTTCCCATATGAACAATCACAATCACAAATATCATACTCAAGAAATTTTGCATTAATAGACTCAACGATTCTAGTGCCACGCCCAAGACAAAAAAAAACTAAAACATTTAGAGTGATCAGGATAGACCATAAAGAAACAACCAATAGTTTTAGGATCAGTTTTCTTTTCTGTGGGTGAATAAATACGAACTTCAGCTGGACATCCCCAAATGTGAAAATGATTCAAGCTAGATTTTCGGGTTGTCCATAGTTCAAAGAGAGTTTTCAAGATGGATTTCGTAGGAACTTTATTGAGGATATAGGTAGATATTTTTAAGGCTTCACCCCAAAGAGTCTCAGACAGGATAGTCCTTGACATCATACTTCTCACCATTTCCATGAGAGTACGATTTCGTCTTTCAGCCACACCATTCTGCTCAGGAGTACTTGGCATGGTATATTGTGCTATCCCACATTCTTGCAAAAATAAAGCAAAAGACCCCATACATTGACCATACTCATCATATTTTCCACAGTACTCACCATCACAGTCAGGCCTCACTATCTTAATGGACTTCCCAAGCTGTGTTTCAACTTCAGTCTTGTAAATTTTAAACTTATCAAGTACTTCAGATTTTTCTTTTAAAAGATATATATAACAATATCTTGAAAAATCATCAATAAAAGTAATAAAATACTTATGATTGGTCAAAGTAAGTACATAAGGTTTTTAAGTATGAATAATTTCAAAGAGTTCAGAGCTCCTAGTGGAACCCTTTCTCTTAACCTTCGTCATTTTACCCTTAACACAAACCACACAAGTTTCAAAATCTTTTGGATCAAGAACAGGTAAAATATTTTCCTTTACCAATCGTTCAATTCTTTCTTTAGAAATATGACCACGACGCCTATGCCATAATAGGTAAGACGTTTTACTCATAGCAGACCTTTTGTGGGTAATATTTTCAACATGCATTGCAGAAAAAAATTCATTCAACACATTCAAGCGATTAGACCATCACTTAAAAAGGCATCAGCAACAACATGTGAATCATAGAAAATTTTAATAATACCATTATTTTGTTGAAATGAATAACCAGCTTTGTCTAAAAGGGAAACCGAAACTAATTTCCGTCTCATAGATGGTACAGAAACAATATTTTCCAAACGAATACTAGAGTTATTTTTAAAAGGTAAAATAGATGTCCTTATAAACTCTACTTTTGCTTTGAGTCCATTGCCCACAACAATACTGGCTTCATCCTCTTTTAGGTTCCGTCTGCTTACTAGATCCTTCAAGTCATTGGTTACATGAACATTTGCACCACTATCCAACCACCAGGAATTTAAAGGAACATGAACAAGACTAGTTTCAAAATAGACAAAAGCCAAAAGATTATCTGATTTCTTTTTCAGAGGACAACCAGCTTTCTCATGACCTACTTGTTTGCAATCCCAACACTTGATTTCTTTCTTAATTATAGCTTGAGGACCAAGAGAATTATGAGGCTAACCTTGGTTAATACCAGGCTTATTAGTATGACCACTATTACCACCTGGACGATGAGACTGACCATGTTTCTTTTTATGAAATTTGGGTCCACCTTTTCTTTTATAAGAGGGATAATCAGCTGATCTAGACGAACTAACAAGGTTCACTACGCCCTCAACTTTCTCCTTTTGGATCCTCCCTTTATCTACCACACAAATAGTAATAAGCTCATCAACACTCCACTTATCTTTTTGTGCATTATAGGTTGTCTTAAGCTGGTTAAACTACTCAGGGAGGGACCTTAGGGATTGATGAACAGTGTCACGACCCAAAATCTCACCTGTCGTGATGATGCCTATCTTAATACTAGGCAAGCTGACAATCTCAATACACCACCATATCTTTTAAGTTTGAAAATATAATAATTAAATTCAGCGAAAGAAATCTCACAAATACAAATATAAATATTCCCAAAACCCGGTGTCACTGATATATGAACATCTAAATGAATACAAAGTGTGACTGATAAAAATTATTGTCTGAAATATAGAACAGTACAATAACTAAACAGGAAGGGAATCAAGTCTGCGGACGTCAAGCAACTACCTTGATAGTCTCCAACATAAGTAACTCCGAAATCTAGCGGTCGTCATATCCGGAAGCACCTGGATCTGCACACGAGGTGCAGAGTGTAGTATGAGTACAACTAACTCAATAAGTAACAAGACTAACCTCTGGGATGAAAGTAGTGACGAGCTCCGTAGGTACAGTCCAGTATAAGTAATGGTACAAAAATGTTGGCATGCTTTCAAGTTCAACAGTTAAACTCAGTACAAGTGAAATGGATCAATACTGCATGATATGAGGAATATGACATCTCAGTTGAAAGGCCTCATTTAAATACTGGTCACAAATTATTCGGTCACTCAGTACTGTTGATGGCCAATCCAGCCCAGGGATATTCTGTCCCGTATATATATACACATTGACTGACAGTCACTCACTCACTACCGTATAAGGCCAATCCAACACTGGGTAATTTATCCCCACTGTAAATGATACGGACAAGATCCATGTCCAGGGAAAATTCATCACAACATATACATAAGTAAGGAAAGTCCATGCCCTGGGAAGTCCATCCCGAATATATATAATCATCTACGCTCACTGGGGGTGTGTAAAGACTCCGGAGGGGCTCTTTCAGCCCAAGCGCTATATAAAGCCGATATGGCCTACAACGACATGCAGTCCGATCCCATAATAATAATAAAGCCTATAAGGCCTGCTACAGGCGGGCAACCCTAATCCATATAGTAATAAAGCCTATAAGGCTTGCTGCGGCGTGCAATTCGATCCTATAATAATAATAATATATAAAAAGCCGGTATGGCCTGCTGTAGGCGGGCAGCCCCAATTCAATAAATATCCTCACAATGGATGAGCATGACTGAGTATGAAATGTACATTTTGAAATAATTAATTCAACAGCAACACGACCCTATGGGTCCCAAAATATCGGCACATAGCCTAAAAATAATCTTTATTACGAGCCTCAACTTAATTCCTCTAACACGTGTGGAATGTTCAGATAATAACATGATTCTTTAACTTTGCAGCTTCACAAGATTTATTCAAGTCAATATATAAGGTGCACGTCCACACGCTCGTCAACTAATGTGCATCACCTCCAAACAATTTATATAATAGCAATTCAGGATTCATACCCTCAGAACTAATTTTAGAAGTGTTACTTACCTTAACCCGTATAATTTCTTACTCTGCTATACCCTTGCCTCGAGAATTGGTCTCCGAAAGCCTCATATCTAGTCATAATTAATTCGATTCAGTCAATAAAAATTACTGGAATTAATTCCATAAGAAAAATACAAAGTTTCCAACAAAATCCGAAATTTAGCTCAAAAATCGCCCATGGGGCTCACGCCTCGGAACCCGATAAAAATTACAAAATCCGAAAGTCCACTGAACCACGAGTCTAACCATACCAATTTTACAAAAATCCGACCTCAACTCGACCCTCAAATCTTTAAATTTAACCAAGAGAGTTCTCTAAATTTTTAAGCTTAATTCACTAATTTAGTGATAAAAACAACAATAGATTCATGTAATTTAACCAAAATCAGGTTAGGAATTCTTACCCCAATGTTTTCCTTGAAAAACTCTCGAAACATCGCCTCACCCGAGCTTTCTTGGTCAAAAATGGAAGAATGAGGCAAATTTGGACTTTATTCTGCTGCTCAGGAGTTTGTTCTTCGCGTTCGCGACCCTACCCTCGCGTTCACGATGAACAAATTCTCCAACATCCATTTTCAAACCCTTCCCAGACAGCCCGTAGTATATGCACATAACGATTTTTACACAACTCCAAATGACAAATGGTTTACCTTTCTGAAAACTAGACACCAAGGGTTATAACTTTTATTTGTTGCTCATCTCCCAATTCCTTATAGATTGCGAGATATAAGCTTCCAAAGTCAGCCCTGTGCAACGGAGATTTCCAAAGTCTTCCCAGATAGCTTGTAGTGTATCCACCATAACTTTTAGTACACAACCCAAAATGACAAATGGTTTGCCTTTCTAAAAGCTAGACACAAAGGGCTACAACTTCCATTTTTGGATCAGCTTCAAATTCCTTATAGATTGCGAGATATGAGCCTCCAAAGTCAGACAACGAATAACAAAAATTCCTTCTTCGCGAACGCGAAGAACAAATCCCAAAAGCAAAATCCTTCTTCGCGAATGCGAGAGGCTCCTCGCGAACGCAAAGAACAATACCAGAACTAGCAACCAGCAGCATCAAAACACCCAAACTTGCTTCGGAACAACCCCGAATCAAACCCAAGGCCCCTGGGACCCCGTCCAATCGTACCAACCAGTTCCAATACATAACACAAACCTGCTCGAGGCCTCAAATCACATCAAACAACATCAAAATCACGAATCATACCCCAATTCGAGCCTAATGAACCTTGAAATTTCAAATTTCTACAAACGACGCCGGAACTTGTCAAATCAAGTCCGATTGACCTCAAATTTTGCACACAAGTCATAAATGACAAAACAGACCTATTACAATTTTCAGAATCGGATTCCAACCCCGATATCAAAAAGTCAACCCCCGATCAAACTTCCTAAAAATTCAACTTTCGGCATTTCAAGCCTCATTCCACTACGGACCTCCAAATAACTTTTCGGACACGCTCCTAAGTCAAAATCACCATACAGAGCTATTAGAATTACCAAAATTCAAATCCGAGGTCGTTTACATATAAGTCGACATCCGGTCAACTTTTTGAACTTAAGTTTTCAATTATGAGACTAAGTGTCTCATTTCACTCCGAAATCCTTCCGGACCCGAATCAACTAACCCGATAAGTCATAAATCAATTGTAAGGCATAAATTGAGCAGTAAATGGGGGAATAGGGTTATAATACTCAAAACGACCATCCGGGTCGTTACATTCTCCCCCTCTTAAATAAATGTTCGTCCTCGAACGGGTTTAGAATCATACCCGGAGTCTCAAATAGGTGTGGATATTTACTTTGCATCTCCTGCTCAATCTCCCAAGTAGCTTCTCCGACTGGCTGGCCTCTCCACTGTACCTTCACTGATGCTATGTTTTTTGACCTCAGCTTTCGAACCTGTCGGTCTAAAATAGCCACCGGCTCCACATCATAAGTCAAATTACCGTCCAGTTGCACTGTAATGAAATCAAAAATATGAGACAGATCCCCGACATACTTTCAGAGCATGGATACATAGAATACTAGATGAACACCGGATAGACTAGGTGGCAAGGCAAGTTCATAAGCCACATCTCCAACTTTCTTAAGTATCTCAAAAGGCCCAATATACTGAGGGCTCAACTTGCCTTTCTTCCCGAACCTCAACACACCCTTCATAGATGAAATCTTGAGTAGAACCTTCTCCCCTACTATGTAAGCAACATCACGGACCTTCCGGTCGGCATAACTCTTCTGCCTAGACTGCGCCGTACGAAGCCGCTCCTTAATCAATTTAACCTTCTCAAAAGCATCCTGAACAAAATCAGTACCCAATAGTCTAGCCTCACCCCGGCTCAAACCAACACATCGGAGACCGATACTGTCTCCTATATAAAGCCTCTTAGAAAGCCATCTGAATGCTCGATTGGTAGCTATTATTGTAAGCAAACTCCGCGAGTGGCAGAAATTGATCCCAGGAACCCCCAAAATCAATGATACAAGCGCGTAGCATGTCCTCCAAGATCTAAATAGTGCGCTCAGACTGTACGTCCGCCCGTCTGAGGGTGAAATTTTGTACTCAACTGAACCTGTGTGCCCAATTCTCGCTGCACTGCTCTCCAAACCAGTGATGTAAACTGCGTGCCCCGATCTGAAATGATAGACACTGGCACACCGTGTAGGTGAACAACTCGCAGATATAAATTTCAGCCAACCGGTCCGAAGAATAATTAGTACCAACTGGAATAAAATACGCGGATTTGGTCAACCGATCCACAATCACCCAAATAGCACCAAACTTCCTCAAAGTCCGTGGAAGCCCAACTACGAAATCCATGGTAATACACTCCCATTTCCACTACGGAATTTCAAGTCTCTGAAGTAATCTGCCCGGTATCTGATGTTCATGCTTCACCTGTTGACAATTTAAACACCGAGCTACAAACCCAACTATATCTTTCTTCATTCGTCTCCACCAATAGTGCTGCCTCAAATCCTGATACATCTTCGTGGCACCTGGATGAATGGAGTACCGTGAACTATGAGCTTCCTGGAGAATCAACTCACACAAACCATCTACATTTGGCACACATAGCCTACCCTGCATCCGTAATACACCGTCATCTCCAATGGTAACTTCTTTGGCATCACCATGCTGAACCGTGTCCTTAAGGACAAGCAGATGAGGATCATCATACTGACGTTCTCTAATATGATCATAAAGAGAATACTGAGAAACCACACAAGCCAAAACTCGACTCGACTCGAAAACATCCAATTTGACAAAGTGGTTGGCCAAGGCCTAAGCATCCAAGGCTAAAGGCCTCTCTGCTACCGGTAAGTATGCTAAGCTGCCCAAACTCTCCGCCTTAAAACTCAAGGCATTGGCCACCACATTGGCCTTTCCGGGATGATAGAGAATGGTGATATCATAATCCTTAAGCAACTCCAACCACCTCCGCTGCCGCAAGTTAAGATCCTTCTGCTTAAACAGATGTTATAGACTTCGGTGATCGGTATAAACCTCACAATAAACACCGTATAAATAATGCCGCCAAATCTTCAAGGTGCCGCAATAGACGAGAAACTCTCCACGAACCGACGATAATAACCAGCCAAGTCGAGAAAACTCCGAATCTCAGTAACTGAAGATGGTCTAGGCCAACTTTGAACTGCCTCTATTTTCTTCGGATCCACCTTAATTCCTTCACTGGACACTATGTGTCCCAAGAATGCCACCGAACTGAGCCAGAACTCACACTTAGAGAATTTGGCATATAGTTTCTCCTCTCTCAGCCTCTGCAATAATATACCTAAGTGTTGTGCATGCTCCTCCTGGCTATGTGAGTACACCAGGATATCATCAATAAATACCATGACAAATGAGTCAAGATACAACTGGAATACGCTATTCATCAGGTGCATAAATGCTATTGGGGCATTGATTAGCCCAAATGACATCACAAGAAATTCATAGTGACCATAACGAGTTCTGAATGCCGTTTTTAAATATCCGAATCCCAAATTTTCAATTGGTGATACCCGGATCTCAAATCAATTTTGGAGAATACCAGTGCTCTCTGAAGTTGGTCAAATAAATCATCAATACGCGGCAAAGGATACTTATTCTTGATTGTAACTTTGTTCAACTGCCTGTAATCGATACACATCCGCATAGTACCATCCTTCTTTTTTACAAACAGAACTGGTGCATCCCAAGGCGACACACTAGGCTTAATAAAACCCTTATCAAGAAGTTCCTAAAGTTGCTCTTTCAATTCTTTTAACTCAGCTAGTGCCATACAATATGGAGGAATAGAAATAGGCTGAGTGCCCAACACCAAGTCAATACCGAAATCAATATCCCTATCGGGCGGCATACCCGGCAGGTCTGCAGGAAATACATCCAGAAAGTCTCTCACTACCGGTACTGAATCAATAGTAGGAGTATCTGCATCGACATTTCTCACAAAAGCCAAATATGACAAACATCCCTTCCCAACCATATGTTGGGCCTTCAAATAAGAAATTACCCTGCTGGGAGCATAATCTAGAGAATCTCTCCATTCGACCTTCGACAACCCCGGCATTGCCAACATCACGGATTTTGCATGACAGTCCAGAATAGTATGACATGGAGACAACCAATCCATACCCAGAATTACATCAAAATCACCCATATTGAGCAATAAGAGATCCACTCTAGTCTCTAGTCCTCAATAGATGCCACACACGACCGATACACACGGTCCATAATAATAGTATCGCCCACCGGCGTAGATACACGAACAGGTGAAACTAAGGACTCACGGGGCAAATCCAGATAATGAGCAAAATACGATGATGCATGTGAATAAGTGGAACCAGGGTCAAATAATATAGAAGCCTCCCTGTGGCACACTGAAACAATACATGTGATCACTGCATCTGAAGCAACAACATCCGGCCTGGCAGGAAAAGCATAAAATCGGGCCTGACCACCACCTGATCGACCTCCCCATCTTGGGCGACCCCTAGATGACTGAGACCTACCCTGAGCTGGTTGAGCGGGTGGTGGAGCAACTGGTGCAGAAGTAGTATCCTGACTTCTCTGCTGAGCTGAACCTCGAGTAAGCTAGGGACAAAATTTCCTCACATGACCCAGCTCTCCACACTCATAGCACTCCCTCTCGAAGAATGGTGGCGAGTTCTGTGGAGGACCTCGAGGACAGAAATAACTACCAGAAGAACTTGGTACAGATGATCCCTTAATTGATGGTGCACGGGGCGTACTCTGGGCTAGAAGTGCACTGAGACATGACTGGCCCTGATGAGAACTGTATGAACCATGACTGGATGATGCACCACGGTGAAATGGACAACCCGTCTGAGCGTGTCTGTAAAGACGACCCCTGCTGTGGTAGGACTGCCCTCCAGAAGGTACCCCACCAGAACCGCCCAAACCTCGAGGCCTCTTGGCCTCCCTCTCACCATGCTCCTAGCTACGGATCACTTCTATCTGTCAAGCAATGTCAACCACCTCGTCAAAAGCAGCACCAGATACCCTCTCCCTAGTCATAAGCAACCGCAACTAATATGTGAGGCCATCAATGAACCTCATAATACGCTCCCTATTAGTGGGAACTAACCAAATTGCGTGATGAGCCAACTCAAAAAATCTCATCTCGTACCGTGTCACAGACGTGTCATCCTGACATAATTTCTCAAACTGTTTGCGCAGCTCCTCTCTGCGATACTGCAGCACGAACTTCTCCAAAAAGAGAACGGAGAACTCCTGCCATGTAACTGGTACTTCACCAATCGGTCTGCGCCTCTCATAAGCCTCCCACCATTTGAAGGCAGCCTCAAAAAACTGAAAAGTAGTGAACGAGACCCCACTGGTCTCCAGAATACCCATTGTTCGAAGCATCCACTGACACTAATCCAGAAAACCCTAAGCATCCTCTGACTCAGCACAGCTAAATGATGGAGGTCAAAGCCTCCCAAATCTCTCAAGTCTCCCCTGCTCATCATCTACCATAGCGGGGACTACCGGGGCCTAAACAGCTACAACTGGTTGGACTGGTGGTGCCCCCGGTATCTGAAGTCCCTGTACTACCTGATCTAGAGTACGGTCAACAGGGGTATGAGTACCCCTCCCCCCCCGGCCTGAGAAATGGCAGGTGTGGCCTGAGCAGAAACCACCTGAGTAAGGCTAGTGCAAACTGTCAATTTGTGGGCCAAAGTCTCCTGAAGGCCTGGAATCTCAATGGGCACTGCTGGTGCCTGAGCTGGTAGTGTCAGCTTAGCTATATTTGGAATCTGCTCATGAGTTGGAGCAACTGGTGGTGCGACAAGTGCTGCTCCAACTGTTGTACGAGCTACACCTCGATCTCTACCTCGGTCTCGGCCTCTCGCGGCCCTAACTAGTGGCACTGGTGGCTGACCGTCCGATCCGATAGTACGTGTCCTAACCATCTGTGAGAGAATAGAATAACAGAAATTTAGTTTTTGGAATCAACAAATTAGCACGACAGAATACAAGAAAGTGAAATTTTCCTATGGGTTTGGCAGCCTCTCGAAGATAAGTACAGGCGTCTCTGTACCGATCCGCAAGACTCTACCAAGCCTGCTCATGACTTGTGAGACCTACGTAACCTAGGCTCTGATACCAACTTGTCACGACCCAAAATCCCACCTGTCGTGATGGCGCATATCTCAATACTAGGCAAGCCGATAATCTCAATAAACCACCGAGTTGAAAATATAATAATTAAATTCAGGTAACAACCCGACCGATCCTTTTAAGTATTATAACCCTGTTTTCCCATTTACTACTCAATATATACTTTACAATTATTTTATGACTTACCGAGTTAGTTGGCTCGGGTCCGGAAGAATTTCGGAGTGAAATGACACACTTAGTCTCTTAATTGAAAACTTAAGTTGAAAAAGTTGACCGGATATTGACTTATGTGTAAACGACCTTAGAATTTAATTTTGATGTTTTCAACAGCTTTGTATAGTGATTTTGGACTTAGGAGCGTGCCCGAAAAATTATTTGGAGGTCTGAGTGGAATTAGGCTTGAAATGGTGAAAGTCGAATTTTTGGGAAGTTTGACCGGGGGTTGACTTTTTGATATCGGGGTCGAAATACGATTCTGAAAATTGTAATAGGTCCGTTATGTTATTTATGACTTATGTGCAAAATTTAAAGTCAATCGGATTTGATTTGATAGGTTCCGGCGTCGTTTGTGGAAACTTGAAATTTCAAAGTTCATTAGGCTTTAATTGGGGTATGATTCATGGTTTTAGCGTTGTTTGAGGTAATTTGAGGGTTCGACCAAGTTCGTATGATGTTATGGGATGTGATGGTATGTTTGGTTGCGGTCTCGGGGGCCTCAGATGAGTTTCGGATGGTTAACGGATCAATTTTGGACTTGGCATTCCAGCTAAAGAATACTGGTTTTTTGTCACTAGTTTCCTTCTACGCGATCGCATGAGAATGTCCGCGGTCGCGTAGGATTGTTTGAGGCAGTGATGATTTTGTTTTTTGCGATCGTGTGAAGAGGCCCACGATCGCGTAGCTGTATGACCCAAATCCCATAACAGGTCGTGATGGCGCCCAACTATGCTGCTAGGCAAGCCAAAGCGGGAACTTCCACTTAACTACTCATTTTAAAATTTTAAAATCAGGATTTTCATTAAATAAATAGAATAAAATCTAGCACTCATAGAAACTTGCGCTTTTCTTTACCAAATTTCTGAATATAAATAAATTATAAAAGTGAAGTAATAATAATAATGTGAAATAAAATAATGAACATCCATTAAGAACCCGCAAAATCCGGTGTTATAAGAGCATGAGAATCTACTAGAACAATACAATACTACTACAACATCTGTCTGGAATATAAAATATACTAACTGAATAAGATGGAGACTCTGTGTGCTACGAATAGTAGCGTAGAATGCAACTCACCATAAAGTTCTTTCAGCAGCTGCGCCAAGATGACCACCTATAAATGCGTACCCATTAAGTATCTAGCCTAAATCCGAAGTGATAGTGACGAGGGGTCAACATTAACATTTACTAGTGGTCTAATAAATCAAATATAATAAGGTAGACAAGTATGAAATATGGTAAGTAAACAATGAGAACAGATATAGGCAAATAATATGGTCTACAACTGAATAGTGAACACAAAGTCCTCAATTATCAAATACCTCCTCAAATGGAATACGTAATGGTCAATACCAAATCAACAATCACATCTCAAGTCAGGAAACTCATGAGTACGCGGACTCTTTATCAAGTATTTCGCACGATTCTGTCGAGGTGAGCGGTCCTATCCCATAAGAGTGTTTCATAGAATTACTAAGGCGAACGGCTAGATCCCATAAGAGTGTGATACATAATCCTGCTGAGGTGAATGACCCGATCCCATAGTAAGATATTACTCTGCCGAGGCGAATGACCTGATCCCATAAGAGTGTGTTACATGATATTATCGAGGCGAACGACCTGATTCCATAAGAGTGTGTTACATGATACCACCGAGGCGTTCAGCCCGATCCCTTTAGAATATAAAACTTTGATGGGTCACTGACCCCACTCACGAATATACGTGTGAATTATAAAATTCAAGAAAAACTTATCGTAAGAATACGCACAACGCGGGAGAAATCCTTAAAGGAAAGTAAATTTTTTACGGCTAATCAAGTAGCTCTTCAAGTACCAAAAATAGCAAGTTTGATACTTTACGTGAGTCTAGTCTCAGGCTAAATCAAAATTAAAGCATTTAGACATGCAAGAATAACTCAAATAGTATAATTAAAGCATGGCGTGAGTCTAAGTCTACCCGAACATAATCAGGAATTCTAGCATACACATGGACACTTATCATCTCATATGTGAGTAGCTCCCACAACATATAACACATAATAAATATAACTCGTACGGGGTAAATTCCCCCTCAAAAGGTTAGACAGGAGACTTACCTCGCTCCGAAATTTGATAACTGGCTCCAACACCTCTCTAACTCCTCAAATCGATGTCAAACGATCCGAAACTAATCAAACAATGTGCAAACCAATCAAAATATACTCCAATACTCATAATATTACAATTTGTAATAATTCCCAACTCTGGTCGAAAAGTCAACAAGGTCAACTCCCGGGCCCACTTACCCAGATTCTAAATATTATCGAAGATAAGTATTACACTTAACTTATATAGTATATATTCAAAAAATCATCTAATTTTATCCACGAATTCACCCTCAAATCAAGAATTTACCATTTCTCAACTTTGGGGCTCAAAACCCCAATTTCTATAATCCAAAGACGGATAAAAATAATAATCAACAAAACTAATCATGGAAAAACATAAAAATAAAGGTCATATGTTTTCCCCTTGTTAATAGGAGAAAAACGCCGTAAAATTCACCTAAATCGGAGCTCTATAACTCAAGATATGCTCAAAATACTAAACTTCTCTACTTAAAACATTGTAGAGATGATCTTTGTTCATTGCCTTCGCGGGACACCTTTGCGTTCACGAAGAGAAATTTTTCGTGTTGGCCGATCAAACCAGAAATCATTCCTCATGTTCGTGGTAACTCTCTCGCGTTCACGAAGAACAAAAGTTTGCACCAAAAACTAGCAATCTTTCCCAACACGAAAATAGGAATAACTCTCTTACGACCTCGGAATTCGACGATTCTTATTGCTATGGTTTTATAATTATGATACATATCTAATGGTTTAATATAATAACAAATAAATGGTCGTTTTATCAATATAGTACCCTTTATTCCCAAACAAACGACGCTAAAATATTAAATAAGAGCACGACACAACCCAAACACATCTGAAACACACCCGAGGCCCCCAGGACGCCCTCCCCCCCCAAATCATACAAACCAGTCCCAAAACATAACACGAACCTACTTGAGGCCTCAAATCACACCAAACAAAATCAAAATCATGAATCACACATTAATTCAAGCCTAATGAACTAATGAACTTTTAAACTTCTAAAACTCAGGCCGAACCATACCAAATCAACCCGGAATGACCTTAAATTTTGCATGCAAATCCCAAATGACACAACAGGCCTATACCAACTCCTAGAACCATAATCCGAATATGATATCAATAAAGTCAACTCTCGGTCAAACCTATCAACCTTCTAAACCATCAATCTTCCAACTTTTTCCAAAAAGCATCAAATTAACCTATGGACTTCCAAATACAAATCCAAACATATGACTAAGTCCAAAATCATCATCCTAATGGAAACGTCAAATCTCTGATCCGAGGTCATTTATCCAAAAGGCAAAACTTGGTCAACTCTTCCAACTTAAAGCTTCCAAGACTTATTCTTCCAAACCAACTCTGATCTTCCCAAAAATATAATCCGACTATACGTGCAAGTCATAATATATGAAGTGAAGCTACTCAAGGTCTCAAATCGTCGAATGACATGATAGATCTCAAAATGACTGGTCGGGTCATTGTCGTTACATTCGGTCGGGTTATTACAGACATGAGTATCTGAGTATTGAACTGACATGAGTTTCTAAGTACCTAACTGACATGAGTTTCTGAGTATTGAACTTACATGAATATATGAATACTGAAAACTTGAATGTTATAACATGATACGTGAAATACTAGGTGTACAACCGCCAATTCTGGTGGTAACTCTAAATCATACGATAATGATATAATCCTTCGTAGGATTCGATATGGCCCTATGTATCGAGGACTGAGATTTCCTTTCTACCAAATATTATAACACCTTTCAAAGGCCAAATTTTCAAAAACACCCAATCGTCAACTTGAAACTCTAGGTCTCTACGCCGCATGTTTGAATAGGACTTTTGGCGACTATGAGCCGTCTTCAAGCGCTCTAGAATCAACTTGACTTTATTCATAGCCTGATAGACCAAATTTGGTCCCAACAACTCCGCTTCATCAACTTTGAACCAACCAATTGGAAATCTACACCTTTGCCAGTACAGAGCTTCGTACAGTGCCATCTTGATACTAGAATGGTAGCTGTTATTATAAAAAAACTCAATGAGAGGTTTGTGATCATCTACCTTTAAAATCATGGACATATCCTTAAGTGTCTGAAGAGTGCACTCTGCTTGGCCATCTGTCACGTCCTAAAATCCACTAAAGGTCGTGATGGCACCTAACATCGTCGTCAGGCAAGCCAATGATGATTGATCAACTTAATTACCCTTTCTTTTTATATTTTGAAATCAAATTTTTTCCTTAATTAAATCGTATAAAATAGAATTTACATAACCAAAATAATGAACAACATGTAGGAACCCCCAAAACTCGGTGTCACAAGTGCATGAGCATTTTCTAAGGAGCATAATACTAATACAACATATGTCTCGAATGTAATAAGACAGAATAAAATAAATATTACAATGGAAACTCGGAGGAATGCGATGCGTAGCCCTTGAATACAACTCACATAAAGTCTCATCAACAGATGCGCCTACGTGCCAAGGTGATCATCATATGAACCTGTCAGATCCTGTACATTTAGTGCAGAAGTGCAGCATGAGTACGTAAATCAACGCGTACCCATTAAGTATCTAGCCTAACCCTGAAAAAGTAGTGACGAGGGGTCGACATCGACACTTACTAAAGGTCCAACAAAACAGCGTAATAAAACATGAACATATATGAAGCATAAGGCAAAGATGGAGTAAATATGTAAGTTACATAATCTTCCAATTACTTCTTTTAAAGAAAGAATTTCTAAGTCTTGTGATGTACCTTAACAGCTCAGAAAATGTCAAGTGTCATTATCAAATAAATAAGGAATACCATATAAATGCCACACATCAGTGGAAATATTAGCTCGTGAATATTCGGACTACTAGCGATATAATGCACGATTCTACTGAGGTCGTTTGGCCCGATCTAGAATAATATATACACTGTCGAGGGTCGAGCTGTACGAATCATAGATGCATCTATATACTGCCGAGGCATTCAGCCCGCTACACAAGAAAAGGAATGAGGTTACCGAATCGTAAGACACGTATTTACATTACAACACATGAGCACAAAATGAATATAATCTTTATCGTTCCTCAAATAGCTCGCCCACAACTCAAAGTATTAAGGCTTGGCCTAGTGTACATATATTTATTTCTAAATAAATTTTACAACTTCAATTAATTAAGCCAGCAGAATGAGTTCACATAATTCAAATATTACATGATAAGATCCTAAGTCTACCCTGACATAAATATGTTATAGCTACGTACAAACTCTCGTCACTTCGTGCGTATATAGCACCCACAATTAGTTGCACATAACAACAAATATCACCTAATGGGTAGTTTTTGCCTCACAAGGTTAGACATGAGACTTACCTAGCTCCGAAGTTCCATAACCGACTCCAAAGCCTCTCTAAGGAGTTTTTGAAGTGTCGGATCTTTCTAGATTTTGCAATACTCGCTCAAGCATGTTTTCCAACTTGGACTCACTTGAAGAAATTTCCTTCCAATGTGGAGAGTTAGAATATTTCCCCTTTGGTGGAACATAGGGGTTTGAACTCCGATTTGAAGAGTTGTTGTTGTTGTTACTCCAATTACCTTGATTTGACCTACCTTGATCATTTTGCCATTGTTGATGGCCTTGCCCTTGCGAGTTAGACCTCCATTGGTTTTATTGTCCTGAACCTTGGTAGGTTTGTCTTTGATAACCACCTTGATAGTTGTTGACATAATTTGCTTCTTCATAATCCTCATTTGACAAGGGTTGCACATCTTCCATAATATTCACCTTTTTTGTTTGGCTTTCAGTGAACATCTTCGTCAGCACATTGATGTTGGTTACAAGCCCTGCAATTACTTGATCTCTTTCATGGTTCTACTTAATAATGTTGTTCAAGGAAGGATTACCATATTCAATTCCATCTGTGGTGTCTTCCGAGTGCCAAGCTTGGTTATGTTCTGCCATCTTGTCAAGGATTTGTGTGACCCTTGCAAATGTTTTATCCATAAAGGATCCATCAGCTGCATTTTTGGCTATGGATTGATTCATAGGATCCAAGCCCATATAAAACTTCTCCAACAAGATGTTGTCCGGAAAACCATGATTCGGTGACCTCACTAGATAGCTTGAATCAATCCCATGCCTCATATAAATGCTCTCCCGGTAATTGCTTGAAGAAGAAAATTTTATCCCGGAGCTCTGACTTCTTGCATTGGGGGAACCATTTTGTTAAGAAAGCTCGGACAAGTTCGGGCCAAGTATGAATGGAATTAGGCAGTAGATTTTGGATCCATTGTATTGCCTCTCCAGTTAGAGAGTACTTAAACACCCTCAGCCTTAGGGCATCATTTGAAACGTTATTCTGCTTGTGCATTGCACACACACCCAAGAGGTTTATGAGACGTTGTGTTGGATTATCATATGTGGAATTTTGGAAAAACTCCTCTGCCTTGAGCATTATGATTAGACTATGTTCCACCTTGAAGGTGGCAGTATCAACTCTTGGAGGGACAAGGGCATTTGTGTCCTCAATATACCCATCTATATCCGTAAAAATATTTTCTTCTTCTGGCTCGCCCATGTTTACCTAGTGACACCAAGCAAATAAATCAAAGTGTGATGGAAAAGAATAAGACGTAAGTTAAAGCATACACTAATTAGCAATTTCAAAACTGTATTCCCCGGCAACGGCGCCAAAATTTGATATGCTCAAATTACACCTAAATAAATAGTGTAAGGCGGTCGATGCTAAATATAATAACCCAACTAGATTGTGGTCGAATCCCACAAGGAATAGTGTAAAAAGATTACTTGAATAGTGTGAAACTTGACTTAAGTCGTAATCCTACTCTGTTATCTTAAAGGAGTGTTGTAATTATGAGTTGCCGAGAAAACTATTTTGTTATGAGAATTTATTTAATTTTATTAAGGAAACCAATGTTATGTCCCCATCAATGGAATGCAATGCTATCAGTATTAATATGATATATTCCTAATGGAAGGTCCTTTGATATGCAAATAGTTTCTAAATGACTACCCAATATTTCCCAATAGTTAGGTAGTATTTTCTCTTTATGATTTTTCCAAATATAAAAGAGTTAAATTAAGAACAACCAATTTATGCCAAATAGAACCCACTTATTCCTAAATGATTCTATTAAATAAGGTTTAAAGCCTTGAGTTTTTGCTATTCAATTCTACCAAACCCTAACCCACTTTTTCAAGTAAAGATAGAATGAAATGGCATTAGTCAATGTTTGCAACCACCAACATTAAATAAAGCATGAGAAATGAATAAATATCAATCAACCATTATATATATATTCAATGGTAAATACTCATTAACATTACATCCATTTTGGGCCCACAACCTTAGTATTTAAAACTTGCTACTCATACTAGAATCTAAGAACAAAGCAATAAATAAAGTGATAAAGCTTACAAAGATACAAGATTCTCTCTTCAAAAGCTTCAAAAATAATGGTGTATTCAATGCTCTAAAAGTAGCCTCTTTTTCAGACAAGATGTCCCACAAAAACCCTAGTTATTCTCTTTATAATGGGCTAAAAGTCGGGGTCAAAATATGGAACAAATACCCCTACAAATCACATCTGCGATCGTAGAACGGGTCGCAGAATCACTTTGCGGCCTGCATAATTACAGCTCCGTCGCATAATTGAGTGTCCAGTTGTTCATCGCAGATCTGTTATACGGTCTGCACATTGATTTTGCGATCCCAGATGATGCAGCAAAATTGCTTTTGCAGAACTCTTTCTTGCACTTATAAGGTCATTTTGCTGTCCGCACAAGCGTTATGCGATCGCAAAATAGACCGCACATTCCTCTTTTCTGAGTTCTTGGTTCTTCAAGTCTAGTATGCTGCAAAACACCAAAACTACATAAGAAATAACTTAAAATGCTTTAAAAGACGAGTGAAAGTCTATGTAATTAGTATCAAAAGTACCGCAATTCTACAGCACATCAACACCCCCAACTTAGACTCTTGCTTGTCCTCAAGCAACTAAATCAAAGTCATCCTATCATATACTAGTCTATTTCCTACAGATCACTAAACAACAGTGACTGTAGATGATGCTGGCTGTTAGCTAACAAGCATGTAACTTATTTTATTCACCCTTCGTGGAAGACAATGATCATTTAGCAATTCGAATAATCAATTTGTAAACTTCGAGCCTCAAGCGCAATGACAAAGTGCTACCCACAGCTAGGTGTGCATTTGTATCCTACTTCAAGAACCTAACTTCTGCTAAATCTTGCAATTCATGCGTGCCCAAAACAAAGAAAATCCCCAACTCAACAAATATGTACAGGGGATACAATCAAACACTCTTGCACTCAGAAAGAAGGATAAATGCTACAAATATCAGTCCATATGCTTGCCCTTATTTTAACTCACTTCTATCTCAAGAATAATTGGTTGTAGATCACAAAGGACTTTTCACGGATTGTAGTGTAAGCTTTGGGACGGGTTGGATGAATATTTGGGAATGTAGTGGTTGTACCCTCCTTGAACTCTACATACACTTTGCTTCTTTACCACATAGCACTTATTGACCTCGAGTTATCGATATAGAACCACCTCAAGATATTTCTTTAGTTTTCACAAGACTCCACACCATTTTTAATTTTTTTTATATAAAGATATTTTTCTTTTGTTTTTCCTTTGGAGCTTGAATATATTCAAATACACAACTTTGAGGTTTTTTTGCTTCTACACGCAATGAGCAACCTTACCAATTTCCAATTAACACCAACACCCCCAACTTAGGCTTTTAGCCTCATTCTTAATCGTTCAAGGAAGAATGGGTTCAAATGAGAAATTATTTCACAAAGGGGTAAAGGTTTGTAATGTAGTGGCCAAGTAAAAGGTTGAAGGCTCAACGGGGGTAACTAGGATAATCGATGTACCAGGGAGGTCAATTTGGTCAAAAATTAGTTAGCAATCACAAAGAGAGCGTAAGATCATTTCAACACCCAATCATCAACTTGAGAATTGCATTAAGAAACCAACTAGGCAAGTTCTAGACATCACAAGTTAAGCACATGCATTATTTATACAAATCCTCACTCACTCACAATGCATGAACTGTTCGACTCGGCATAATTTCAGCCCTCAAGTGAAAACAAGGCAACTCACAAAGTCAAAGAGCGAGCCTCGATTTCACAAGAATGACTAACCGTTTATTTACAAAATTAGAAGGGTGCAATTTATTCAAAAAAAACTTATCACATGCTTGAAGCTAGAACAAAAACACCAAACAAGTCAAAACATTTTGTGCTACCGCCATGGTTCTACTATTATAACCTTGGAAAAGAACCCGGCAAAGAAAAACCAAGGGAAATTTATTGTTATATACAAATCTACACTATTAAGGTAAAGCATTTATATACAAGTTTCAAGACTTTTGACTACCCTACCCTAACCAAAGAGCATGCATTGTCCCCAATGTATTGAGAAAGTAAGAGCAAAGTTTAAGGGCTTCTTGGGGTGCACTAGGCGCTTGGAGGGGATGGAATATACGAGGCAACTGTGGGGTTGGAGACTGACACTGTGGAAGCAACGAGTGGAACCTCTGACTGTGTAGTGGTGTTTGAGACCAGAATAAGAAGCAACGCCTGCTGTGAAGCTGGGTCTTGGACCTGGGAGCTACTAGCCTCACCTAGTGTTGGCTGTGTGGTCGTGGGAGTGGATTTGGCTACCATGTCTGCAAGGGAATGTGCAATGGCTTTCTGCACATCTTCTTCCTCCTCACCCAGTGTATCTGTAGAGACAGCAATTTGTTTGCCTCTGTTGTCCTGCTGATCATCATCCTCCTCAAGCAATCCCTCCTCATCAGTTTTCTCCTCATCAGTTTCCCCCTAATCAATTTCCCTCTCAGACCCTCCGGATTCCTCTTTTGAATGAGTATCAATGTGCATAACGGAGTTCAGATCCTGTGAAGCCGCAGTACCATGGGCCACCGGAGCTGACATAAGGTTTGTGAAATCAAGGTCAAGGCTCGGAATATGGGAGGTACCAGTGCCCTGCTCCCCTTCCTCTGGAAGAAGGGAGGTCAAATCAAACTTCATGTTTTTCACCTTTTGCAGCACTGACTTCAGCTCAGCTACATACTTTTTGAGTTGAGGCATATCTCCAGCTTCACCTCTCTCGACCCTCTTAAGGCACACTTCAAAGTGCTTGAGTCGATCATCATAAGATTGATGCTGTTTTTGAAAAACACTCACTGAGGTATGGATAGGGGCGAGTGCTTGCCGGATTAGAGCTGGAAGTTCTTTCGTCAATATGTCTACTTTGGCATTGGAATATTGTGCCACTAGACCAAGCTTTGAGAGTGCATGCAATGAGGCAGGTGATTGTGGAGTGGCTGGCCGGGGAGTGGATGTGGAGGTGGCCGGTGTGGAAGGAGTGTTAGGCACTGATGAAGTAGCAGGTGCTACTGAGGCTAGAGGAGGAGTGAGTGAAGTCTCTGGTGGATTTTCTATCACTTTTTCTGCAGTATCATTGATCCGGGTGATGTTAATATTTTGAACAGCTTTTTCGATGTGGTCATGTTTGGGGATAGGAGGAACTTTACCAACTTTACACAAAGCATGGATCAATCATGGGAAGGGGAGCAATATTTTTTTCTGGTTTGCCCAGATCCCAATCTCACGGGATGTAATCTCTCCCATATCAACTTTGATACCCGACATGATGTATGCATTGAGGATTGCCTTCTCGATACTTATGTAGGTTTCATTTCTTGAGGGCATTAGACGATAGCAGACTAAACCGAGCCCCAATACCAGCCTTCTTGTGTGAGATCCCTCTTGAGAATCTTTTCGCGCGAAGTGATCTAGGATGGAGTTCCCTTGGCTATGACGGAGGCAACCCAAGCACGCTCAGATTCCTTATTAGCAACCTTTGCATCATATTCGGCCGTGCCTGGCTCCCAATCCTCAAAATATATATCATTGATCGACGAGGCATCACAAAGTAATTGAACCCCTCAATTAGGACAGATCGCAAGAATCTACAGTTTCGCTTATGTTTAGCGTTCCTGGAGGCAGCATATGCAGCATAGAATTCCCGAACGAGCGTCTCGTTGTACTCCCCCTGAACCTGAGTGAAGAACTCCCATTTCCTCTTGTTAATATTTTCTAGCACATAAGGGTAGTGTTATTTTAAACCGTTCAAGCCTAGATGCTTCTCTTCAAGGATTTTTCTCTTTGCTAAGCCATCTCTGTACAAGTTCCAAGAGCTGTAAACCCCAAACCTGAGATCTTCACCACTTTTACGGCGGGCTTCAGCATGGAGGTCAACGGGTGGCACACGATCAGTTTGTACCTCCTCCTCTTCAGACTGGGAGGAATGCTCAAATATACTTCTGGCTGTGTCAGGCTGTGTCAGGCCGTGTACGTTTGGATTGTTGTGCTTGTTAGCTCAGAGCAGCAGCCCGTTTCTTTCCTCGAGCGGGAGGTTGTCGTGATGCTAGGAATTTCTTTGGTGCCATTCCTGTCAATTAATCAATGAGTGAGTATGTGATACATAATGGGAAACATATTGAGAACAAATAAAAGTATCAAGAAGTTTCTGCGATTAGTTATATGATCGCATAACAACTCTGCGAGCCGCAAAACATGTCGCATAATACATCCCTCAAAAGCAAAACAAGTTATGCAATCCGCAGAAGTGGCTGCAGAACAACTTATGCGACCGCAGATTGGTTGCGTTTTGTTCTTCAGATTTAGCATTTTATCTGCCTCAGTCTGCGGTCCGCAAAATGTTTCTACAGTCGCAAATCCAATCGCACAAGTCCTTTTTAGAAAACTACCTAGGGCACAAAATGCGATGACTTTGTGGACCATAAACCAGTTATGCAGACCGCAAAGATCATCATCCTTAGTAAAAAAAAAAAGTCTTCCCACTCAGTCTCAAATACAGAATTGTCTAGTAGCTATACTCAGTCATTGCACACCTATTAAAATGAAATGTAAGCAAAATGCTACAACTTTCCAACCCCTATTCTTCTACTCCTACTCTATAGATTAAATCCCCAAATTCCAATTTACCCACAGCATAAATATTTTCCCCCAGCGATGATTTTCAGCTCAATCATGCACACATGAACACCCATAGCAAGGGATTGAGAAGAAGGGGGAGGGGAATGAAAGTACATGGTAATCTTCAATTTGATCAAGCAAGAGAAATGGTGGAAATGTACATACCAGATAGCAGAGGATTTGAAGATTTCGGTCTGAAATGCGAACCAGGTGACCCCTTCCTTTTCAATTCCTTTTTCTTTTTGTGATTTTGTGTTGTTTTTTCAATATTTTTGGTCTCTTTTTTTTTCTTTGCTTTTGTGTTATGCGGTGCTCGTATGTGTGAGAGTGTAAATGAATGACTTAAATGCGGAGTGAGGGATTTAGGGTTTTAATACCTAGAAGGTTCTCGGTGAGAAAGTGCATCGCATAACACATTATGCGGTCGCATATGTGTTATGCGATGAGTTAGTGACTGAGTGAGGCAAATCAGCTTTGCGATCGGTTCTGTGGTCACATAATCGTTATGCGGGCCGTAGAAAAAAAAATCTCACCGCATTTTTGAAGGCCCAGATTGCATTTTCTTCTGATTGTGTCTGCGATCATTATGCGGTCTGCATATCCATTATGTGACCGCATATGTTGCCGCAGACCATAGGGCATGCTTTCTTTCATTTTCCTCTGCACTTGCACCCTGTTTCATTGTATTTTGGGTTACCTGCATTCTAACACATACGTCAAACAGCTCAACACTAACAACTAAATCTACAGAAATTAAAATCTAACCAAAAAGTGTTACCACACATGGGTTGCCTCCCAAGAAGCATTTAATGTCGCGGCACAGCGATGTTATCCCTATTTTGGCTAATCAGTGGTAGGGGCTGGTGTAGGACTATCCTTGAGTGCGAATTGTTCTACCAAGTGCCTTTCTCCTTTGATTCCAAGGTAATGCTTGACCCTTTGGCCATTTACTTTGAAAGTTCGAGTCCCGTCCTCAGACTCCAATTCAATAGCACCATAAGGAGACACATTCACAACTTTGAACAGGCCATACCATTTGGATTTGAGTTTGCCCGGAAATAACTTGAATCTTGAGTTGAAGAGTAAGACCAAGTCACCAAATTTGAATTTCCGCTTCAAAATCTTCTTGTCACGAATAAACTTCTTTCTTTCCTTATGCATGTTTGCACTCTCATAGGCATGAAGATAGAATTCTTACATCTCATTGAGTTGTGTCATCCTTAGATTAGCAGTTTCGGCCCAGTCAAGATTTAACTTTTTCAATGCCTACATAGCTTTATGTTCAAGCTCCACTGGCAAGTGACACGCCTTACCAAAAACCAATCGGTATGGTGAGGTGCCAATGGGAGTCTTAAATGATGTGCAATATGCCCACAATGTGTCATCTATATTCCTTGACCAGTCGGTCCTGTTTGTATTAATATTTTTTGCTAGGATGTTTTTGATCTCCCTGTTGGAGACTTCAACCTGACTGCTTGACTGAGGATGATAAGGAGTGGCCACCTCGTGTTTAACTCAATATTTTTCGTGCTTCCCGGTGAAAGCCTTGTTGCAAAAGTGAAAACCACCATCACTAAGTATGACTCTTGGGGTTCCAAATTGCGTGAATATGTTGTTCTTCAAGAAAGCGGTTACACTCCTTGCCTCATTGTTAGGCAACGCGATTGCCTCGACACATTTGGATACATAATCTACTACCACCAAGATATATGTCATGCCGTAAGAGCTTACGAAGGGACCCATGAAATCCATCCCCCACACATCAAAGATCTCGACCTCCATCACAAAGTTCATAGGCATCTCACGTCTTCTAGATATTGACCTTTGTCTTTGACATTGATCACATGCCTTGACCATTTGGTTTGCGTCTTGGTATATCAATGGCTAATAATAGCCACATTCAAGCACTTTTTTCGGAGTACGGTTTCCACCATGTTGTCCCCCAACTGGGGAGTCATGACATGCTTTAAGAATTTGCATTACCTAATCTTTCGAAACACAATGCCGAATGATGTTGTCGGCGCAAATTCGGAACATAAAGGGTTCCTCCCCAATAGTATTTCCTACACTCCCGCAAGAACTTTTTCTTTTGATAAGCTTCTAATCCGTTGGGGATAAGTGTAACGACCCGGCCAGTCGTTTTGAATATTATAATCATGTTCCCCCATTTACTGCTCAATTTATGTCTTGCAATTGATTTATGACTTATCGGGTTGGTTGGTTCGGGTCTGGAAGGAACTCGGAGTGAAATGAGATACTTAGTCTCATAATTGAAAGTTTAAGTTAGAAAAGTGGACCGGATATAGATCTATGTGTAAACGGCCTCGAATTTGAATTCGGATGGTTCTGCTAGCTTCGTATGGTGATTTTGGGTTTAGGAGCGTGTCCGAAATATTATTTGGAGGTCCATAGAGGAATTAGGCTTGAAATGCCGAAAGTTTAATTTTGAGAAGTTTGACCGAGGGGTTGACATTTTGATATCGGGGTCGGAATCTAATTCTGAAAATTGGAATACCTTTGTTATGTCATTTATGACTTGTGTGCAAAATTTGAGGTCAATCGAACGTGATTTGATAGGTTCCGGAGTCATTTGTAGAAATTAGAAATTTCAAAGTTCATTAGGCTTGAATTGGGGTGTAATTCATGGTTTTAGCATTGTTTGAGGTGGTTGTACTCATGCTACACCCTGCACTTTATGTGCAGATTCAAGTGAGTTAGAGTGCGGCGATCGTTGAGTTCAGGCCGGCTATCTGTAGAGATTGCAAGGTAGCTGCTAGCGTCCGCAGGACCTTGTTACTCCTTTTATCATTACCTCTTTGGGATTGTATTGACAGTTAGACAGTTTCATTTCTTAGTTCATAGATTTAGACGCTCATGACTTAGTGACACCCCGATGTTTGTGGCTTGTTTCCGTATTACAAATAATATATTTAAAGTTGATTTAGTTTATGATAAATTCAAATGTTGAAATATTTTATTAAATTCTTATAACCGATTTAGTAGTAATATTTTGGTAAATAGGCTTGCCTTGTAACATGATAGGCACCATCACGACCATGGTTAGATTTTGGGTCATGACAAGTTTGTATCAAAGCCTAGGTTACATATGTCTCACGAGTCATGAGCGGGTTTCGTAGAGTCTTACGAATTGATACGGAGACGTCTCTACTTATCTTCGAGAGGCTGAAGAACCTTTAGGAAAATTTCACATTCTTGGATTCTTATCGTGCGTTCTATGTGTTCAATTAACTAAATATTTGTATTTCATTCTCTCACAGATGGTGAGGATTCGTGCTACCGGTCAAGAGGGTCAACCACCAGTTCAGGCCGCAAGAGGTCAAGGCCGCGGTAGAGGTTATGGTAGGGGCAGAGGTGCAGCCCGTACAACAGTTGGGGCAGTACCTGCAAATCCATCGGTTGTCCCATAACAGGACCAGATTCCAGTTGTTGATGCGCCAGCTCAGGCACCACCTGTGCCTATTGTGATTCCTGGCCTTCAGGAGACCCTAACTCAGATTCTGACAGCGTGTACTGGCCTTGCTCAGGCAGTCTCTATTTCGACGTCCGCAACCACTTCTCAGGCTGGGGGAGGCATTCAGACTCCCATAGCTCGCACACTCGAGCAGGTTGTTCAGGGACTTCAGACACCGGAGGCACCACTAGCCCAGCGGGTTGTAGCTGCACATGATTATGTGGTTCCTGCTATGCCTGAGGATGATCAGCGTAGGTTGGAGAGATTTGGGAGACTCCAGCCGCCACCTTTCAGTGGCACAGAGAGAGAGGACGCTCAGGATTTCTTGGACAGGTATCAGAGGATACTCCGTACTGCTAGTATTTTGGAGACTTGTGGGGTCTTATTCACTACCTTTCAGTTTTCTGGGGCTGCACTCAGATGGTGGGAGACCTACGAGAGGCGTAGGCCTATTGGCGCAGCACCCCTTACTTGGCAGCAGTTCTTCTTTCTTTTTCTGGAGAAGTTTGTACCTGAGTCCCGCAGAGAGGAGCTGCGCAGGCAGTTTGAGCAGCTTCGCCAGGGTGAGATGTCTGTTACACAGTATAAGATGCAATTTTCCGAGTTAGCTCATCATGCGGTCTGGTTGGTTCCCACAGACCGAGAGAGGATCAGGAGGTTTATAGATGGCCTCAGTTTTCAACTTTGATTGCTTATGACCAGTGAGAGAGTATCTGGGGTTACCTTTGATGAGGTTGTCGACATTGCTCGACAGATTGAGATGGTTTGAGGATAGAAGAGGACTGAGAGGGAGGTTAAGAGGCCTCGTGGTCAGGGTGGTTTCAGTGGTTCTCCTCAGGGAGTTCAGTTTCAGCAGGACCAGTTTCAGCAGAGTCAGTCATCATTCAATGCATTGCCAGCACAGGGTTCCCATTATGCCTCGCCCGCTCAGGTATCATCGGGTAATTCTTTTGGGCATTAGGAGCAACAGTTTCGTCAGAGGAGGGGATGTTTCGAGTGCGGGGATTTTAGGCACATTGCGAGATATTGCCCTAGGTTGTTGGATGGGACTCTGCAGCAGAGTACTCGGCCAATGGCACCAGCACCAGTTCCTCCACCACCCGCCTAGCCAGCTAGGGGCGGAGCTCAGTCAGCTATGGGTCGCCCCGAGAGGGGGAGGGAGATCAGGGGGTGGTCAGGCCTATTTCTATGCCTCCCAGCCAGGCCAGACGTTATTGCTTCAAATGCTGTGATTTCAGGTATGTTCTTTTGTTAGACTCGTTCAAGGACGAACGTTTGTTTAAGAGGGGGAGAATATAATGACCCGATCAGTCGTTTTGAATATTATAACCATGTTCCCCCATTTACTGCTCAATTTATGTCTTACAATTGATTTATGAGTTATCGGGTTAGTTGGTTCGGGTCCGGAAGGAACTCGGAGTGAAATGAGATACTTAGTCTCATAATTGAAAATTTAAGTTAGAAAAGTGGACCGGATATAGATCTATGTGTAAACGACCTCGAATTTAAATTCTGATGGTTCCGTTAGCTTCGTATGGTGATTTTGGGTTGAGGAGCGTGCCCGAAATATTATTTGGAAGTCCGTAGAGGAATTAGGCTTGAAATGCCGAAAGTTTAATTTTGAGAAGTTTGACCGATATGAGAATCTCGTCCTCCATCCCGAATCACAAGTATTTTGCCCATTGTGTCAACTAAAATTTAAATTTTTCCTTTCTTCCTTCTTTTCAATATATTTCATAAACAGTTTTCACAACATATAATGAATCCTCCTACCGGCAGGGCATATAATTCATAAAAATTGGAATCAATTATTCCGAAACACATTGAACCCACTGTAATAAATAACAAAAATTAGTTTTGGGATTGTGTACCAAAAATATAATGACAGACACGGGTTCACATATTTAAATCTTCTGACAGGGATAAACATATAAGTGGGTCACAAATTTACGAAGCTCACCCATAAGTGGAACATAATAGGAGGACTCACCTCAATATTTAGAACCGAATCAAATTAAGAAAAATATCCTTTTATAATAAAAAAATCAGGATCGTACCTATAACGTCACATCTGGTGTATTGGCCTCAGCCAAATCATAGCAATTATATCAACGGGTCATGTCTCTACCTCTTAGGTACCCACTACCCGCCTGTCCTCCACCTCTAGCTGACTGTGCATGTGGAGTATTAACTAGAATAAGGCTTGTAGCCTAAATATATGATGAAATCCGTCTCTTCTAAAGCTGGGACATTCCTCTTGATGCGTGTGGTATAATTACACTGATAACAACCCCTCTGAGGTCGTGGATACTCGTACTGAGCCTGTGCTGGATAACTGAAATAATCATTATAGAAATCTCGTGCTGGTGGTGCGCTGTAAACTGGAGCACTCCGAGTAATCTGATGTGCGGATTGAGCTGACCGACTGCTCAAGCCTCCGCTATAATGGGTTCTAGCTGAAGAGTAAAATCCACTGAACCCTCCAGATCTCCGAGACCTTTTTGTCCTCCTTAGACTCCCTTTCCTTGTATAAAACACCCTCAATCTTCCTTGCAATCTCCACTACTTGTTGAAATGGAGTATCAGTTTGCAACTCTCGAGCCATGTATATTTTAATATCATAATCGAGCCCCTTAATGAATCTGCGGACCCGTTCTCTGATTGTTGGAACTAACATAGGTGCATGATGGGCTAACTCACTGAACCTGATAGCATATTCTGACACTGCCATAGTGCCCTGACGCAACCGTTCAAACTCTGTGCGTCACGCATCTCGGAGAGTCTGGGGAACAAACTCGTTCAAGAACATTTTCGAAAATTGAGCCAAGTTGGTGGTGTTGCATCAGCTGGTCTACCTTCTTCATAGATTTGCCACCACCGATACGCTGCGCCTGACAGTTAAAATATAGTAAAGGTAACTCCGCTCACTTCCACAATACCCATGGTGCGGAGAATACGGTGACACTTTTCTATAAATCCTTGGGCATCCTCTAAAGATGTGCCACTGAAAGTAGGTGGGTTATACTTCTTAAACCTCTCAAGCCTCTTTTGTTCTTTTTTTGATGCCTCTGGCCTGACCTCAGGCTGAACCGGGATAACGGGTTATACTGGTACTATACCCGAAACCTGACCAATGTGAACCTGCTGCTCTGGAGTTACTCTGGCTGTGGTACATGCTCCTCGTCGGCCTCTGCCTCTAGCGACATCTGCTCTGGGGTAACGTTATCAGCAACTGTAGCTCGCGTCCTCACCATCTATGAGAGAATGGAATGATAAAAGTTCAAACTTCGAGATTAATGAACTTGCACGATGGAATGAAAGAAGTGAGATTATCCTAATAGTTTTGTAACCTCTCGAAGATAAGTACAAACGTCTCCATACCGATCCGCAAGACTCTACTAAACTCGCTTATGACTTGTAGCACCTATGAACCTAAAGCTCTGATACCAACTTGTCACGACCCAATTTTCCCTCCGTTTGGTATCGTGATGGCACCTACTCTTAGGTACTAGGTAAGCCAAACATTAATTGAAACAACATTATTTAAATAACATCTAACGAGTTAAATAGAATTCTCATACAATTCCCAAAACCGGTAGTACAAGTCATAAGCTCTACAGAGTTTGCTATCACTTCTAAATACAACTGTTCGGAAGTAAGTAAAAATAGTGTAAATACAAATAGGAAGGTAACTCCGAAGCCTACGAACGCAGCGGCAGGTTTACCTTGAGTCTCCTCAGCAAGGATCTGCACCGCTACTAACGATCGATACCTGGATCTACACAAAAATGTGCAGAAGAGTAGCATGAGCACACCACAGCGGTGCCCAGTAAGTATCAAGACTAACCTCGGTGAAGTAGTGACGAGGACTAGTCAAGACACCCACTGGTCTAATAAATTGAACAAGTATAAGTATAGGGATGACAGAACATGACATCTATCCGAGGACCCCAGAATATGGCTAACGACATAACAACTGCAATAAAGAAGGAAAGACAACAAGTAACAGAGGAACACCAGAATAAGACACAGAAGAATGAACGAAAGCACAACCCAAATCCTAAAATCATAACACAGTAAAGGCAAGTAGTAACTCAGCAACTGCAATAGTTTTCACATCAGGACTCAGCCAACAAACCCCAATAAATTAGTCAAATCCTTCAAGTGTAAACTTTCACCCGTAAGTTTTTAAATTGAGGTCTTTAGAATATAATCCTTTCCAATAAGAAATTTCTTATATTTTTTTTTAAAATATTCTTCCTTCAAATAAATATCTTTCAAATATAGTTCTTTCAAGATAAAAACCTTTCAAATATAAACTTTTCCAGTAATATCTTTCGAGTATAAATTACCCTGTGACACTTAAACATGGAAGATTAGCAGCTCCGAACACAGATATAACCACAGAGGAATCTACCGGGATACCGTCCCGTAGTCCCAAATTAAATATGAGAGATAGAGGGATCTCCCGGAATACGTCCGTAGTCCCAACTTAAATATGCAGTGCTGGGGGATCTCCCGGATACCGTCCCGTAGTCCCGAGTTAAATATGCAAGACAGGGGGATCTCACGTAATACGTCCGTAGTTCCAATTTAAATATGCAGTGCTGGGGGATCTCCCGAAATACGTTCGTAGTCCCAAAGTAAATATGCAAGACAGGGGGATCTCCCGGAATACGTCCGTAGTCCCAATTTATATATGCAGTGCTGGGGGATCTCCCGGAATACATCCGTAGTCCCAATTTAAATATGCAGTACAAACAATAGAGATAACAACTATAACACAACAGAAACCTCGTACCTCACCACAACAAGTGCAAAAGCAACAATGACAGAGATGCAAGGTACAGCGAGCAAATCAACTCAAGAACTTAAATCACAAGAATGGTAGAACTCATTCACAAGGAATAACCACAGTGAAGAATGCTAGGCACAAGGAGAACAACTTATAATGGAAAACAAAACAAATATAGCAACGATTCCACAATATTCAAGTCAATGGTAAGAAGCCAACACGAGTCAAATAGTTCCAAATAATGGCAAGTCAACTAAGATATAGGTTATCTAAACTCCTTTTGAGGTTGAGCAATTACGAGGAATATTCAACAATTCAAGTAAGGATGAGCAACAGAAGATAATCATAACTCCAATTAAGACTAAACAATTATAGGATGAGAAAATAATGATTTCAATTAAAGATAAGCAGTTATGAAAAATATAGCACGATGATAGAAGAGGTAAAATCTTTGGTTACGTCGAATAAGGGTCAAATAGACAATAAGAGTGAATCCTAAAGCAATTATCTCTAATCAAAGCATGTAAAGGTGAAAATAGCAAATAATAATTTAAGCGTATCAAGAACAACATCATACACGGTGAATATAAGAACATAAGAACCCAAAAAGACCAACTTTCCACAAATAAGTCTGAGCACGCACTCGCCACCTCACATACACAGACTACAATCAGCATATATGACTCAAATCCTAAGGGGAAAATCCCCGACACAAGGTTAGGCAAGATACTTACCTCAAACTGCGCTCAATCAGTCAAGTAGTATGCCCTATCCTCGATTTTCCGACTCCGATCGGCTCGAATCTAGTCATAATTAATTAGATTCAATCAATATAAATTGTAAGAATAAATTCCATATGAAGATACAAATTTTCTACAAAAATCCAAAATTTAACCCAAATATCGCCCGTGGGGCCCCGTATCTCGGAACCCGACAAAAGTTGTAAAATATGAATGCCCAATCCGATACGAGTTCAACCGTACCAATTTCATTCAATTCTGATAATAGCTCGACCTCAAAATCTTAAATTGAATCAAGAAGGTTTTCACATTTTTTCCCAACTAAATTCACCGATTAAATATTAAAAACAACCATGGATTTGGGTAATTTAACCAATATTGAGTCAAGAACACTTACCCCATTATTTCTTCTGAAAATATCCCAAAAATTGCCTCATCCCGAGCTCTAATCCGTCAAAAATGGAAAATGGGACGAAGTCCCATTTTCTGAACTTAAACTCATTGCCCAGGCTTTTCTTCTTCGCGTTCGCGAAGGCCTGACCATGTACAGCATCACGTTCATATTCAAGCTCACGCGTTCGCGGTAGCCAACTACCCTCCTTCTTCACGTTCGCAGTCCATGCTTCGCGTTCGTGAAGGGTTAATGGCTTAAGGTCTCGGCTCCCCTTCCTTCTTTGTGTTCGCGACCACTGTGTCACGTTCGTGTAAGCTTGACCAGACCTTGCCTCGTGTTCACGTCCACTCCTTCGCGTTCGCGGAGGTAAAATCTAGCACCCCCAAAATTTCTTCTTCACGAACGCGGGACTTTCTTCGCGTTCGCGAAGAAGGAAACCAGACACCAGAATCAGTAGTTACAAAACAGCTCCAAATGATCCGAAACCACCCCGAAACACACCCGAGGCCCCCGGGACCTCAACCAATCATACCAACCAGTCCCATAACACATTACGAACTTGATCGATGTCTCAAATCGCATCAAACAATATCAAAACGATGAATTGCACTTCAAAATCAAAAATCCATGAACTTTAAACTTTCAAATTCTATAACTTGTGCCGAAACACATCAAATCAATCTGGAATAACTTCAAATTTTGCACACAAGTCATAAATGATATGTTTCACAGACCTTGTCTCTCATTCCCTATCCTTTTCTTTATTGTATTTTGTCTCGGATTAATATAGACCGACTTTTCCATACTTGTAATATATAGATGCTCATGTGCTTAGTGACACCGGGTTTTGGGAGTATGTTTATTTCTAATGTTTGTGGGATTTACTCTTAAACTTAATTATTATGTTTTCAGTATTTAAAAGAAATTGTTGGTTATTGATGTTGTCAGCTTGCCTAGTATCAAGATAGGCCCCATCACGACGGGTGAGGTTTTGGGTCGTGACAATTCAGCGGAAGAAATCTCACAAATACAAATATAAACATTCCCAAAATCCGGTGTCACTGGTACATGACCATCTAAATGAATACAAAGTCTGATTGATAAAAATCGTTGTCTGAAATATAGAATAGTACAATAACTAAATAGTAAGGGAATCAAGTCTGCAGACTTCAAGCAGCTACCTTGATAGTCTCCAACAGAAGTAACTCCGAAATCTAGTAGCCGTCGTATCCGGAAGCACCTGGATCTGCACACGAGATGCAGAGTGTAGTATGAGTACAACAAACTCAATAAATAACAAGACTAACCTCTGGGTTGAAAGTAGTGACGAGCTCCGCAGGTATAGTCCAGTATAAATAATGGTACAAAAATATAGGCATGCTTTTAAGTTCAACAGTTAAACTCAGTACAAGTGAAATGGATCAATACTGCATGATATGAGGAATATGACATCTCAGTGGAAAGGCCTCATGTAAATACTGGTCATACATTATTCGGTCACTCGGTACTGTTTATGGACAATCCAGCCCAGGGATATTCCGTCCCGTATATATATACACATCGACTGACAGTCACTTACTCAGTACTGTATAAGGCCAATCCAGCCCTGGGGTAATTTATCCCCAATGTAAATGATACGGACAATATCCATGTCTAGGGAAAATTCATGCCCTGGAAAGTCCATCCCGAATATATATAATCATTTACGCTCACTGGGGTGTGTACAGACTCCGGAGGGGCTCCTTCAGCCCAAGCGCTATATAAAGCCGATATGGCCTACTACGACATGCAGTCCAATCCCATAATAATAATAAACCCTATAAGGCCTGCTGTAGGCGGGCAGTCCCGATCCATATAGTAATAAAGCCTATAAGGCCTGATGCGGCGTGCAATCTGATCCTATAATAATAATAATAATAATAATAATAATAATTATTATTATTATTATTATTATTATTATTATATATATATATATATATATATAAAGTCGATATGGCCTGCTGCAGGCGGGCATCCCCGATTTAATAAATATCCTCACAATGGATGAGCATGACTAAGTATGAAATGTACATTTTAAAATAATTAATTTAAAAGCAACACGACCCTATGGGTCCCAAAATATCAGCACATAGCCTAAACATGATCTTCATTACGAGCCTCAGCTCAATTCCTCTAACACGTGTGGCATATTCAGATAATAACATGATTCTTTAACTTTGCAACTTCATAGGATTTACTCAAGTCAATTTATATGGTGCACGTCCACACGCACGTCAACTATCGTGCACGTCCACACGCTCGTCAACTATCGCATGCGTCACCTCCAAACAATTTATATAATACCAATTCGGGGATTCATACCCTCAGAACCAATTTTAGAAGAGTTACTTACCTCAACCCGTGTAATTTCTCACTCTGCTATGCCCTTGCCTCGAGAATTAGTCTCTAAAAGCCTCGTATCTAGTCACAATTAATTCGATTCAGTCAATAAAAATTACTGGAATTAATTCCATAAGAAACATACAAAGTTTCCAACAAAATCCGAAATTTAGCTCAAAAATCTCCCGTGGGGCTCACGTCTCTGAACCCGACAAAAGTTACAAAATCTAAAAGCACATTCAACCACGAGTCTAACCATACCAATTTTACCAAAATCCGACCTTAACTCGACCCTCAAATCTTCAAATTAAACCAAGAGGGTTTTCTAAATTTTTCAACTTAATTCACTAATTTAGTGATAAAAACAACAATAAATTCATGTAATTTAACCAAAATCAGGTTAGGAATTCTTATCGCAATGTTTTCCTTGAAAAACTCTAGAAAACTCGCCTCACCCGAGCTTCCTTGGTCCAAAAGGGGAAGAATGAGACGAATTTGGACTTTATTCTACTGTCCAGGGGTTTGTTCTTCGCGTTCGCGACCCTACCCTCGCGTTCGCGATGAACAAATTCTCCAACATCCATTTTCAAACCCTTCCCAGACAGCCTGTAGTGTATCTACTATAACATTTTGTACACAACTCCAAATGACAAATGGTTTACCTTTCTGAAAATTAGACACATAGGGCTACAACATTCATTTTTGGATCAACTCACAAATTCCTTATAGATTATGAGATATGAGCCTCCAAAGTTAGACGGCGGACAACAAAAATTCCTTCTCCGCGATCGCGAGAGCCTCTTCGCGAACGCGAAGAACAAAATCCCAACAGCAAAATCCTTCTTCGCGAACGTGAGAGGCTCCTCGCGAACGCGGAGAATAATACCAGAACCAGCAACTAGCAGCATCAAAATACCTAAACTTGATCCCGAAACACCCCGAATCAAATCTGAGGCCCCCGAGACCCTGTCCAATCATACCAACCAGTCCCAATACATAACACGAACCTGCTCGAAGCCTTAAATCACATCAAACAACATCAAAACCATGAATACACCCCAATTCAAGCCTAATGAACCTTGAAATTTCAAATTTCTACAAATGACGCCGGAACATATCAAATCAAGTCCGATTGACCTCAAATTTTGCACACAACTCATAAATAACATAACAAACCTATTACAATTTTGAGAATCAAATTCCTACCCCGATATCAAAAAGTCAACCCCCCCGTCAAACTTTCCAAAAATTTAACTTTCGGCATTTCAAGCATAATTCCACTACAGACCTCCAAATAACTTTTTACGTACGCTCCTAAGTCCAAAATCACCATACGGAGCTATTGGAATCACCAGAATTCAAATCCGAGGTTGTTTACACATAAGTCGACATCCGATCAACTTTTCCAACTTAAGTTTTCAATTATGAGACTAAGTGTCTCATTTTACTTCGAAATCCTTTCGGACCCGAACTAACTAACCCGATAAGTCATAAATTAACTGTAAGGCATAAATTGAGTAGTAAATGGGGGAACATGGTTATAATACTCAAAACAATCGATCGGGTCGTTACATCAAGAAAATCATCGGTAATGGTTACACCTAAATTATTCAGTTTGGTAGCAATGTTAACCAATTTCATAATATGATTACGGACACTACCTAAAGGGTCATACTTTATGGTAGACAAGTTATCAATCAGTCTACCTATCTTAACTTTATCAGATTTAGGAATTTCTGTCCGATGACACTGAAGAAATCCTTTGCATTTCCATTATCCTTGATTGCACCTTTTATGTGATCAAAAATAGATCTTTTCATGATCATAAGGCTCAATTTGTTAGCCTTGATCCATTTCTCATACTTATCCTTCTCATTAGTAGTGCTAGTAGTTGCAGGTTCAACAGGTTTTTGTTCAGTCAATGCAAGGTCCAGGTCCATCAGACCTAACACTATTTTAATGCCATATTTTCACTTCTTGTAGTTTGTAACGACCCAATCGGTTGTTTTGAGCATTTGTACACGAGCGCTCGGTATCAGCTGTGCATTCGCCGGCCTGTGATTCTATGAACGGGGTGTGAGATCTAATTTTTGTGCGCTGATGATGGGCCAGTCTGGGGGACTAGAGGCCAGGTTTTGACTGTAGCTTGAGCACGGAGATTTTGATTGTGTGAGCACATGCTTTTGGGACTTAAACCTCGCTCCAATATCAACTGTGCATGCATCATGTCAAACCTAGTATGGGTTAGAACGTTGTCCGCCTGACAATCCACTAAGATAAGCCTTGTCCAACGCCCAACGGGATTTCTATAATCCCAATGGACACCATCACGTTATGTGCATTACTTGGAAAAAACATGCCGGTATGTTGATCATTAATATGTAAATAGTCAGAACCGGAGGGGGAAAGGGCTAACTCTATTTGTTTTGTAGAAAATGAGGCACGAAGTCCCCAGGTTTGGCATGGTTCAAAACATCCCACCTTTGCTTCTTGATTGGTGGAAGAAGCTCTCACCTAGTGACAAGAATCATGTGAAAAGGGTCCTCGAAAGTTTACCTTCCTTATTGGACATTCAGCCAAATAACACCTTGATTGAGGCCGCCACAATATTTTGGGATGAGAAAAGAGTTGTCTTCCGCTTTGGTGATGTAGAAATGACTCCTCTCTTAGAGGAAATAGGAGGCTTCGCTAGGCTGCCATGGGATAGTCTGAGTTTATTAGTAGCAACAAATCGCACTCCTCACGGTTTTTTGAAAATGATAGGTTTCAAGAAAAATGATGAGTTACTCTGTCTGAAAGAGTCATACATACCATTTGAATTCCTTTATGAACATTATGGGCATAGCAAGTCATATCGCCTTCACCGTGATGAACTTGCCGTTACTTCTTTGGGTTGGACGCTTCGCCGAGTTTTTGTGTTCATTGTCTGTTTCTTGGGGTTGTTGATATTTCCAATGAAAAAGGGGAAAGATCCACACTCGCTTAGCCATGGTCGCTAGGACTTTAATGGAAGGAATTGAGGGACAAACTTACACTATCATCCCCATGATCTTGGCTAAAATATACCGAGCTCTAGATCGATGCAAGCAGGGGTATGGGCACTTCGAGGGCTGTAATCTGTTGCTGCAAGTTTGGTTATTAGAGCATTTCCAAAGAGGTGAATATCGTCAGGAGCTTCTGCGACGACCATTGAATGAATACATAGCCTACCATCATCCAAAAAGAATGACATTTATCCCAGATAGGTTCGCGCAACCTGGAAGTGCTGTGAGCTGGGTGCATTTCTTCAGCAATTTGACTGACGAAAATGTACATTGGATGTTCAAATGGTTCCCTAGCAGCGAGTTCATCATCAGGTCAAAAGAAACCACTCATTTAGTGTTGATCGGGTTAAGAGGAATCTATCCTTATGCAATTATAAGGGTAATGAGGCAAGCGGGAAGAAAGTAGGTTATACCTCGGGTTTCCAACATGGTCCAGTACAAAGCAGACTTTAAAGGGAACATCATTCCGTTCAAGTTCGAGGCACAACATATGCGGAATCAAAAGGTCATTGTAGAGAAAGACATTATCGAGCCAGACAGGTACCATGCCGGCCATGTATACTTCTACCCATCATGTTTGGTAGATGATATAGCGGGAGATGTCAAGCCAGGGATTAATCTAAAAAATACGGTTATAGATGATGCTGCTGAAGTACAAGTCAAGTATACGATGCTGCGCAAGAGGGTTTTCGAGTATGAAGCTAGGCATTTGGAACAGCACAAAGTGGATATGGAAGCAATCAACGAATGGAAAGAAATTGCTACTAAATCAACATAAAGATTGGAATATTTGGAGCAACGGTTAATGGAACTTGAGGGGAAGATGAGGAAGAGGCTCTCGGATTGTCAGAATACGGAAGGCAATGAGGGAGGGCATCTAGCAAGGGCTTACCTACTATTGGATATGCGCGACCTGGGGAACTTGATTGATGGATCCAAGAAGGCCAAGCATGGAAAAGGTCCCTCTGGGGCCAAGTAGATTAGGAAATGATGTTCTTTACTGCTTTTTAGCTTAGTTTTAGATTTTGATTGTAATAAGGCAAATGCCATTAGTAATTTTCTTATTATTGTCGTTTTAGTAAGGATCTAATTCATTTTCGCATTAATGAAATGACGCAATTATTTGCATCAATTTTCTCTAAGTCTATGTGTCGCTTAGGCCTACCTCGGGCACAACGAGGTCCCCCAAATTAGGATGCGAATCTGTTACATGATTTTGCAAAGCATGTTCAATATTGCAAGCATTCTTTCAATATCCCTTACTGACTTGGTTACCTTTTTATTTTTCTTTTCTTTTATTTATTCCCATTTCCCCAAAGGTTAGTTCTTGCATACTGGCATCATCCGCATATCACACTAGATCCAAAGGTCCTCCACCTCTTCCTCCACTAAGTGATCCTAAAGGCAGAAGCAAAGAGAAAGGAAAGATGGACAATTTAAGTAGTATCAGAAAGGACAATACAGAGAACGTTGAAACTTCGGACGGTCGAAATACTCCAACACATAATGAATTAGTCCTACGTCTGGAACAGAAAATATTGGAGCTACAAGGGGAACTTGAGCAGGTCCGGAACTTGGCAAACCTTTCTCTCACCCTAAACGTCCCCGACATTAACCAACAAAATACAAACGCCCAAAACCCGGCACCTCCCCAAAACACACAAAATCAAAATCCGCAAAATCCTCCCGCACCACATCAAGACGCCACACCTCCTCAGAACCACAACCCTCCACCGGTACCTACTCCTCAACCACACCATCACCATCCAACTCAATACCCACAAACAACCACATACCACACCCCTTAGAATGTACCACAACCTACTACTGACCCGCAGAACTCAACCAATGACCACCATTACGCCCAGATTCCCGTAGTCTACCAAAGCAATCCCATATATGTGAAAACTTTACCCCACACCCCACAACAGACCCTATACATACCCGAATCCGCCCAGAAGGACTTGCTCATCAAGAACATGGCGGAAAAACTCAAGAAACTTACTGGCAGAGTTCAAAGTGTCAAAGGGGGCAAATGCATTGAGGGTTTGAATTATGAAGATTTGTGTATTCAACCAGATGTAGAACTGCCAGAAGGTTAAAAACTTCCTAAGTTCGAAACGTTCGACGGGACTGGTGATCCGAAGGTGCACTTGAGAACGTATTGTGACAAGCTTATGGGAGTTGGCAAGGATGAAAGAATCAGCATGAAGCTGTTCATGAGGAGCCTCATCGGAGACACCTTGTCTTAGTACATCAGTCAGAACCCAAAGAAATGGGTTAATTGAGTGAGCATGGCATCAGATTTCATAGACCGGTTCAGGTTTAACATAGAAAATGCACCAAACATTTTCTACATTCAGAATCTCAAGAAGAGGCCAACGGAACTTTCCGCAAGTATGCTACTCGGTGGAGGTCTGAATCTGCAAAAGTAAGGCCCGCACTGGAATAAGAACAATTGAATAAGTTCTTCGTCAGAGCTCAGTATCCGCAATACTACGAAAGACTGATGGTTATTGAAAAACATAAATTTTCTAACATCATCAAATTGGGAGAAAGTATAGAAGAATGGATCAAAAGCGGAATGGTGACAAATTTTGAAGCACTCCAAGCCACAAATAAAGCCTTGCAGTCGGGAGGTATATCCAAGAAGAAAGAAGTAGATGCGGTGATGGTAGCCCAAGGTCCAAAGTCTCCCCTTACATACCAAACATCCCCACCAACATATCAGCCTTGACCTCCCAAATACCAACAACCTGCCGCCACTTACCATACTTATAAAACCCAACCAGCATACTACCACTCACCACCAGCCCGCCAAAACTACCAAAAACCTAGACCGAATTTCGACCGCAGACCACCCATACAATACACCCCAATTGCTATATCCATAGACAAACTGTACAAGAGACTGAAGGCTGCCGGTTATGTCACTCCTATTCCCGTTGTTGCTATGGAAAACTCCTCCCGGTGGATTAATCCAAATAAGACATGTGCCTATCACACAGGCATGAAGGGTCATACTATTGATGAGTGTCGTACATTAAAGGATAAGATTCAGACATTAATTAACACCAAAGTCATACAGGCAAAGGAGGCTGCACCCAATGTTCGTAATAATCCTCTCTCGAATCATAGGGGTGAAGGGGAAAACGTGATAGAGATCGATGAAGAATGGGACTCAGAGGGGTCAATTGGACTCATTTGAGAAGGGGATAACCCTGAAATATCTCCAGTCACTCTCACACCTATCGTGGTACAGACTCAGGCACGGATTGAAGTTGAGGTAGCCGCACCAACTCCATTTGAGGTTGAGGTAACAACACCCTTCACCGTGATGGCAGCACCCACGCCATCTTTTAAGTCTAATGCTATACCTTGGGATTATGTTGCGGAAGCAAGAAGGAAAGGAAAGGCAAAAATGGAAGAAACAGGTGCAACGCAAGGCATGACCAGAACTGGTAGGGTTTATACACCCGAGCATTTGGGAGGAACAAGCAAAGAAGCCACATCTAAGCTACCTATCATTGAGACTGGCCCAGATGATCTTTGGATAAAGGTGCAGGCGAGAGAGTATTCTATGGTTGATCATCCGAACAAAACCCCTACTCAAATATCCATTTTATCACTACTGCAAAACTCCGAGGCACATAGGAATGCCTTGATGAAGGTGTTGAATAAAGCTTATGTACCAAATAACATCACCAGTGGAGAGATGGACAACATAGTAGGGCAAGTGTTAGAAAGCCACAAGATCACTTTTCATGAAGACAAGCTGCCATCGGAAGGATTAAGTCATAACAGGGCACTACATATTACCGTGCAGTTTGAGGACAAATTCATTTCCAGGGTCCTGATAGATGGGGGTTCGAGTCTCAATATTTGTCCACTAACTACTTTGAAAAGGTAGGGTAAAGGTCTGCACGAGATACGATCAGGGAGTATGAATGTGAAAGCATTTGATGGGTCTCAAAGGGCCACAATTAGGGAGACCAACCTCAGCCTACAGATAGGCCCGACCTGGTTTGATGTTGAGTTTCAAGTATTGGATATATCTGCTACATACAATCAGTTGTTGGGGCGACCGTGGATACATGCCACTGGGGCCGTGGCTTCTACTCTACATTAGGCCATGAAGTTTGAGTGGAACCATCAGGAAGTGATCATCCATGGGGACGGAAGTAATCCCATTTACACCAATCAAACTATTCCGGACATCGAGAATAAAAGGAAGTTGGGTGGAGAAACATACCATCGCGTCGAGCGCATCAATGCAATTGAAAAAGACAAATGGTGGAGCAGTAAGATAGAAGGCATATTGGCATGGACAGGGTATGAACCTAACAAGGGTCTCGGTAAGAATCTCCAGGGGATCACCAAACCGATACAGCTAAAGCGTTACGGCACAACTTTTGGGCTTGGGTATGAATACACCTAGCACGAGTATCAGAATTGGTCGCCACCGTGGCGTGGTCCTTATTACCCTCTAGAGCAGCCAGTACCACATTTGAGCCAGTCGTTTCATCAAGCTGACATGATGTGGGGGTCTAAAGAAGATGAATCTCTAGCTGGCATAAGGAAGTTATTTCTGGATGACAAAGACATGGACTGCAGCGTGATAGTTGAGGAGGAGGAGGAGGATGACCTTATTATTCAGACAATGGAGAAGGGAGTTGTTCTTAAGAATTGGATTGATGCGCCATCAAGGGCCCGTCGAGTTCCTAGGTAGCCTGGCAGTTAGCATCAATTATTTTTAAAAGCAATTTTATGAGCATCTAAGACATTTTCAATATTTTCCTCTGAACGTATTTTGTTTTAAAATAATTGCTCGAGTCATCGAGCCGTACTTGTTTGACGTTTTCAAGATTTATTTAATGGATTGTTATTTTTAGTATTTATTATTATTCTTTACATTTTGTTTCTCTACAGCATTATTATTACCTATCCCGATGAACCTACGACTGTGACATATAACGAGACAACGCAACATAAGGATAGTGATTCAGATGATCTGGAAGAGGATATAATACCCGAGAAAATTGTCAGAGAAGTGGAAAATTTTGAAAACAAGCCAAGTCCAATTTGGATGAGACTGAAACCTTTAATTTGAGAGACTCCGAAATAGTCAAGGAAACTCGTGTAAGCATTCACCTATCGCCTTCAGAGAAAGAAGAATACATTTGGTTCTTGAAAGAGTAAGAGGATATTTTTGCATGGTCCTATGATGATATGACCGGTTTGAGCATGTCCGTAGTGGCTCATAAACTACCTACCAACCCTATGTGTCCGCTTGTAAAGCAGAAACTCAGAAAGTTCAAACCAGATATGAGTCTGAGAATAAAGGAGAAAGTCACCAAGCAGATCAAAGCCAAGGTTGTCAAAGTGGTTGAATATCCGACCTAGTTGGCTAACATTGTACCGGTTCCAAAGAAATATGGGAAGGTCAGAGTGTGTGTCGACTATCGGGATTTAAACAAAGCAAGTCCCAAAGATGATTTCCCTTTGCCCAATATACACATACTGATTGACAACTATGCCAAGCATGAACTTCAATCCTTTGTGGATTGCTTCGCGGGATATCATCAGATCTGGATGGATGAAGAGGATGCCGAAAAGACAACCTTTATTACACCATGGGGAGTATATTGTTACAAAATGATGTCGTTTGGCCTAAAGAATACTGGAGCCACCTATATGAGGGCCATGACAACCATTTTCCATGACATGATACACAAGGAGATAGAGGTGTACGTGGATGACGTCATTATCAAATCCAAGAGAAGCACAGATCATATAGCAGATTTGAGGAAGTTCTTTGATCGACTTCAAAGGTACAACCTGAAACTGAATCCCGCAAAATGTGCCTTCGGAGTCCCTGCTGGAAAGCTGTTAGAGTTCATCGTCAGCCGTCGAGGAATTGAGCTAGACCCGTTAAAGGTCAAGGCTATCCAAGATTTGCCACCTCCGAAGAACAAGAAATATGTGATGAGTTTCTTAGGGCGTCTCAATTACATCAGCCGTTTCATAGCATAATCAATTGTGATCTGCGAACCGATTTTCAAAATGTTGAAGAAAGACGCCGCAACAAGTTGAACTGAAGAATTCCAGAAAGCCTTTGACAAGATCAAAGAATATTTATCCAAACCACATGTTCTGGTCCCATCGGAACCTGGGAGACCTCTGCTACTCTATTTATCTGTACTAGATGGGGCTTTCGGTTGTGTCTTGGGACAACATGACGAGACAGGAAGAAAGGAACAGGCCATATACTATCTGAGCAAGAAGTTCACACCCTACGAAGCACGATACTCTTTGTTGAAATGCACCTGCTACACTTTGACGTGGATAGCTCAAAGGTTGAGGCACTATTTATGTGCCTACACCACATATCTCATATCAAGGATGGATCCGTTAAAATACATCTTCCATAAACCCATGCACATGGTAAAGTTAGCAAAATGGCAGATATTACTAAGTGAGTTCGACATCATCAATATAACTCAGAAGGTTGTCAAGGGGCAAGCGTTGGCGGATCATTTGGCAGAAAATCCTGTAGACGGAGAGTACAAACCACTGAAAACGTATTTTCCCGACGAAGAGGTATCATTCGTAGGAGAGGATATCACCGAAACCTATGATGGTTGGAGAATATTCTTTGATGAAGCTGCAAATTTCAAAGGAGTGGGTATTGGAGCAGTTTTAGTATCAGAGACAGGTCAACACTATCCAGCATCTGCAAATCTTAGGTTTCCATGTACCAACATTATGATAGAATATGAGGCTTGCATCTTGGGACTCAAGTTGGCCATTGACATGAACGTTTAGGAATTGCTGGTAATTGCTGACTCAGACCTTTTGGTACATTAGGTTCTAGAAGAATGGGCTACAAAGAATACCAAAATACTGCCATATTTGTATTATGTACAAGAATTGAAGAAGAGATTCACAAATATAGAATTTAAACATGTTCCAAGAGTCCAGAATGAGTTCGTAGATGCATTGGCCACTCAATCATCCATGATACAACACCCAGACAAGAATTTCATTGACCCTATCCCGGTAAGGATTCATAACCAGCCAGCTTATTGTGCTCACGTTGAAGAAGAAATTGATGGAAATCCATGGTTCCATGACATCAAAGAATATCTGGCAAAAGGAGAATACCCAGAGCACACAAATCATACTCAAAAATGCACACTTCGAAGATTATCTAACCACTTCTTCCAAAGCGGAGGGACTTTGTACAGAAGGACTCCAGATCTGGGGTTATTATGGTGTGTCGACGCCAAGGAAGCATCCAAATTGCTCGAAGAAATACATGCCGGAACTTGCGGACCATACATGAATGGCTTTATCTTAGCTAAGAAGATATTAAGAGCAGGGTATTTTTGGATGACCGTGGAAACAGACTGCATCAGATATGTCCAAAAATGTCATCAATGCCAAGTACATGCTGATATGATACGAGTGTAACCCAATGAACTCAATGCAACAAGTACACCTTGGCCTTTATCTGCTTGGGGGATGTAAGTCATCAGTCCAATTGAACCCGCCGCTTCAAATGGGCACAGGTTCATTCTAGTGGCTATAGACTATTTCACAAAATGGGTTGAAGCCGCATCTTACAAGGCTGTAACTAAGAAGGCCGTAGCAGATTTTGAAACCTTCAAGATCAAGCATAAGAATTCCACGACATACAGGCCACAAATGAATGGGGTTGTGGAAGCCGCCAATAAGAACATCAAGAAGATACTAAGGAAGATGATAGATAATCACAAACAATGGCACGAGAAGTTACCATTTGCCCTACTTGGATATCTCACCACGGTTCGCACATCAACTGGGACAACTCCTTATTTGTTAGTCTATGGTACTGAAGTCGTCATTCCCACCGAAGTAGAAATTCCTTCTTTGAGAATCATACAAGAGGCTGAACTCAGTGATGCAGAATGGATATGAAGTCATTATGAACAACTGACTCTCATTGACGGAAAAAGGATGAACACAGTATGTCACGGTCAACTTTACCAGAACAGAATGTCCAGATCTTTCAATAAAATGGTCAGGCCCAGACAATTCACACCAGGGCAGTTGGTGCTAAAGCGGGTCTTCCCGCATCTAGATGAAGCCAAAGGAAATTTTCACCCAATTGGCAAGGGCCCTACATGGTTCCCAGAGTACTAACAGGAGGAGCGCTCATACTTGCAGAAATGGACAGAGAAATTGGGCCAAAACCTATCAACTCAGACACAGTCAAGAGATACTATGTTTAGATTATTTACATTTCTTCATTCGTTGTAACTGAACTACGCTTGACCTGATTCCCGTTTAAGAGGGGATATGTAGGTAGCCCTGTGGGTTCGATCACATCTTAATAAGATCTTCATTTTGCCATGGTCAGAAACTGGGGCAGAATTTTGAGGAGGACCCCCAAAATTCTGAAGCAAGTCCAGCCAACTTCGTCATACATAGAACAGTCAAAGAATTTCTTTTAAATTGGGGAAATATTTTGAGGAGGACCCTCAAAATTCTAAAGCAAGGAAGTCGCAATGTTTCCAAAATATGTCACAGTCATTGGTTCATCTAAATACTACTATATTTAAATAATTACATTCATCAAATGAACGCATATTTTTTGAAAACTTTTATAAACAGCCAGATGCTACCCAGGGTAACTCAAACAGGATCTCAAGACAGGAGCAAAAGCAAAGCGAGAAGGCGAAAGCACGGACCAGCCTTCCCCGTAAACTCACAATTTTTCTTTGGATGCAGGCACAATGAACATAACAGGAATATGCGCAAATACATACACACGTCAGAACCACTACCTTCATAATGACAAAGTTGCCAAACACAAACACATCTTCAGCTAAGAAATACTCTGCTATCACTCATTGTTTTCCCGCATAAGGCTAAGCACTCCCTTTCTTTGCATGAGACTATGCCTTGTCTCTTCTTCTTGCATGAGGATAAGAATTGCCTCCCCAATTGCATGAGACTAAGCATTGCTTTTCTTCACATGAGACTAAGCATTGTCTCTTCTTCTTGCATGAGGCTAAGCATTGCCTCCCAAATTTCATAAGGCTAAGCAATGCCTTTCCCCGCATGAGACTAAGCATTGTCTCTTCTTTCTGCATGAGACTAAGCATTGTCTCCCTTCTTTGCATAAGGCTAAGCATTGCCTCCCTCTTTGCATGAGACTAAGCATTGTCTCCTCTTCCTGCATAAGGCTAAGCACTGCCTCCCTAATTTTATAAGGCTAAGCATTGTCTTTCCTTGCATGAGACTAAGCATTGTCTCCTTTTCTTGCATGAGGCTAAGCATTGCCTCCTGAATCGCATAAGGCTACACATTGCCTTTCTTTGCATAAGACTAAGCACTGTCTCCTATTTGCATGAGGCTAAGCCCTGCCTCTCCAATTGCATAAGGCTAAGCACTGTCTTTCTTTGCATAAATTTTGATGATTCCAACAATTCCGTATGGTGATTTTGGACTTACGAGCGTGTTCAGAATTTTATTTGGAAGTTCGTAGTTAAATTAGGCTTGAAATGGCTAAAATAGGAGTTTAAGTTTAGAAAATTGACCGGGGAGTTGACTTTTTGATACCGGAGTCAGAATTCAGTTCTGAAAATTTTCATAGCTCCATTATGTCATTTATGACTTGCGTGCAAAATTTGAGATTAATCGGACTTGATTTGATAGGTTCCGGTATCATTTGTAGAAATGAAAAGTTTCAAAGTTCATTAGGCTTGAATCTATGTGTGATTCATGTTTTTAGTGTTGTTGGATGTGACTTGAGGACTCGACTAAGTTCGTATGATGTATTAGGACTTGTTGGTATATTTGGTCGATGTCCCGAGGGGCTCGGGTGAGTTTCAGATGCTTAACAGATCATTTTTGGACTTGGCTTGATAGCTGAAGTTCTGGTTTCTGCAGGTTCTGGTTTCCTTCTACGCGATCGCGTGAGAAGGTATGCGATCGCGTAGGGTTAATTGGGCAGCTGAAATTTTGTGCTTCGCGATTGCGTGAAGCGGGATGCGATCATGTAGCTTTGATATTTTGTGACTCGCGAACACGTGAAGAAGGTCGCGTTCGCATAAAGTAACTGAGTAGGAGTGGAGGTCACGCATTTGCTCTATACGATCGCGTGAAGAGGGTTGCGATCGCGTAGAGCTGAGAACTCTGTACTTTGCGATCGCGTGGGGATAACCGTGATCCCGTACAGTTAAATCTGGGAAGTGAAAATTTGTGCTTCGTGATCGCGTGTGGATGTTCGCGATCGTGAAGAGTAAAAGCTTGGGTAGAGAGTTTAAGTTTTGAAAATGGGACTTCGTCCCATTTTCCGTTTTTAACGATTTGGAGCTTGGATTGAGGCGAGTTTTAGGAGATTTTTAGAGAAAATATCGGGGTAAGTGTTCTTAACTAAATCTTGGTTAGATTACCCGAATCCATCACAGTTTTTATCAGTTAATTGGTGAATTAAGTTGAAATATTTTAAAAATCCTCTAGGATAGATTTGAGGATTTGAGGGTCGAATTGTTATTGAAAAATTAGTCATTTTAGTATGGTTAGACTCGTGGTTGAATGGGCGTTCATATTTCGTAACTTTCGCTGGATTCCGAGACATGGGCACCACGGGCAATTTTTGAGTTAATTTTGGATTTTATGGTAAAATGTAGTATTCTCTTATGGAATTGATTCTATAATTTTTGTTGACTGTATCGAATTAATTATGACTAGATTCGAGTCGATCAGAGTCGGAAAATCGAGGAAAAGGCATACTACTTGGTTAAATTGGAGCAAGTCGAGGTAAGTGACTTATCTAACCTTGTGTGGGGGAAATTTTCCCTAGGATTGGTATTGAAGTGATAAATTAAAATGTGTTGAAAGTCGCGTACACGAGGTAACGAGTGTGTACACGGGCTAAATGTGAAAGATTATATCTTTAAATTTTATAGATCGTTGTTTCATATCAATTAAATAATTTTACCTTGCTATATTCTTCATCATTGATTTAAATGTTTATACTTTAAATTTGCTTGACATTTTCCTGCTAATTGTTTTACCTGTTTAATTGAAACTTGGTTTCTTTTATTCTGTGCATTATTTGAAGGTTGATTTTATTTAAATTAAATATTTTTAATATGAATTATTTGACATTTTAAAATTGGTATTGAAGCAATGTATTAAAATATTAAAATATTATTTTGTTGAGTTATTTATTCCCGAATATTTTTGGTGAGATTTTCGTACTCATTGTGATGGAGACGTTAGCTATTTATTGTGAAAAAATATTATTGTTGCATTATTTTGGCATAAGTCGTGAGCTCTTTATTATGAAAAAATATTGTTGTTGATTTATTTTGCCAAATTTAAATATTTGGGCACTTGAGGTGCAAATTGTGATATTGATACGCATGAGGTTGTATAAGGTTTGGGTGTTGAAACGCATGATAAGGGTGGCTTGATACGCGTGGCTAGCAGGGAAAACTACTAGAAGTCATGCGGTGTGATAAGGATGGGTAAAACGCGAGATGCTATTTCGGAAAAAATATTTCCTTTAAAATAAATTGTGAAGGCTCCCGCGGTGATATAAGAAAATAAGATGTTGTGAATTTATTTATGATTTGGGACTACGAGGCGGTACCTCGGGAGTGCCCTTGTTGAAATTGATTTATGGTCGCAGTTGCCTTTGATTATTGTTGTGATTTTCCTGAAAGTTGAAAAGAATTATGTTTCGTTTCCAAGAATATTAAATGCCATTATTTGGTGTAATTAAATGGTGACATACTAGTTGATTCATTTTCATTGTCATTTTATCTTATTATATTGTTAAACATTTTACCATGCCATTATTTATTTTCCAGTAGGGCCTGACCTGACCTCATCACTACTCTACCGAGGTTAGGCTTGGCACTTACTGGGTACCGATGTGGTGTACTCATACTACGCTTCTGTACATCTTTTTGTGCAGATCCAGGTATATCTTACCAGCCCAGACATCAATGAGTTACCTGTGTACAGAGACTTCGAGGTATATCTGCCAGCGTCCGCAGACTCCGGAGTCCCCTTCTATCATTATCATGTTGCTTCTTTATTTTCTTTAAACCTTGATATATAGAGACATTGAGGATAAATTCTTAGAAACTTATGGCTTATTTCTACCGAGTTTTGGGAGTTGTATTTGTTTGAATTGTAGTTTATTTATTTCAGATATCTATTATTATTCCGCATTGATAGGCTTACCTAGTCTTAGAGACTAGGTGCCATCACGACCTCCTACGGAGGGAATTTGGGGTCGTGACAAGTTGGTATCAGAGCTCTAGGTTCATAGGTGTTATGAGTCACAAGCAGGTTTAGTAGAGTCTTGCGGTTGGTACGGAGACGTCTGTACTTATCTTCAGGAGGCTGTGGAACTGTTAGGAAAATATTCACTTCTTTGATTCCTTATCGTGCGCGATTGTTGAATTCAAAGTTCTAAATCATTATCTTTATATTCTCTCATAGATAGTGAGGACACGCACAACAGGATCCGATGATCAGACACCCGCGCCCCTTGTTGGAGCCGCAAGAGGCCGGGGTCAGGGCAGAGGCCGAGCCAGAGGCCGAGGAAGACCACGTGGTGCAGCCAGAGCACCTGCACGAGCTGCTACACCAGAGCCACCAGTAGCTCCAGATGGAGAACAGACACCTGAGACGCCTGTTACTACTCCTTCACTTCAGGAGACTCTTGCCCAGTTTTTGAGCATGTTTGTCACTCTAGTTCAGGCAGGGTGAATTCCACTTGCTCCTGCCACATCTCAGGCCGGGGGAGGAGTACAGACTCCCGCCGCCCGTACTCCAAAGCCACAGTCCCAAGTTAACCTTGCCCTAGAGGTTATACTAGTGCAGCTAGTTGTCCCAATTTGGCTTGAGATTAGGACAGCAGTTTAAGAGGGGGAGCAACTCAGTCTTGCATCTGATTCTTTTTATTACAAGTATTATTCCGGTCGGTCATAGAGATGCATCAGTCTTATTTGATCCAGGCTCAACTTATTCTTATGTGTCATCTTATTTTGCCCCGTATTTGGGCGTATCACGTGATTCCTTGAGTTCTTCTATTTATGTATCTACACACATGGGTGAATCTATTATTGTGGACCGTGTGTATCGGTCGTGTTTAATTGTTATCAGTGATTTTGAGACCATAGTTGATTTATTATTGCTCTGTATGGTGGATTTCGATATTATTTTAGGCATGGACTGGTTGTCTCCCTATCATGCTATTCTTGATTGTTACGCCAAGACGGTAACGTTGGCTATGCCAGGTTTACCGCGGCTAGAGTGGAGAGGTACCTCGGATTATGTTCCTAGCAGGGTTGTTTCATTTCTTAAAGCTCAACGAATGGTTGAGAAGGGGTGTGATGCGTATCTAGCCTATGTGAGAGATGTTAGTATTGATGCTCCTACCGTAGAGTCAGTTCCTGTAGTAAGGGATTTTCCTAATGTATTTCCAGTGGATCTTCCGGGTATGCCACCCGACAGGGATATTGACTTTGGCATTGATTTGTTTCTATTCCACCATATCGTATGGCCCTAGCAGAGTTGAAAGAATTAAAAGAACAGTTACAGGAGTTTCTTGATAAGGGCTTCATTCAGTCCAGTGTATCGCCTTGGGGTGCTCCAGTATTATTTGTAAAGAAGAAGGATGGTTCTATGCAGATGTGTATTGATTACCGCCAGCTGAACAAGGTTACAGTGAAGAACAGGTATCCATTGCCACGTATTGATGACCTATTTGATCAAATTCAGGGTGCCAAAGTATTTTCTAAGATCAACTTACATTCAGGCTATCATCAGTTGAAGATTCGGGAGCCAGATATCCCGAAGACTACTTTCAGGACTTGGTACGGCCATTATGAGTTCCTTGTAATGTCTTTTGGGCAGACCAACGCCCCAGCAACATTTATGCACTTAATGAATAGTGTATTTCAGCCCTATCTTGATTCTTTCATCATTATGTTCATTGATGACATTCTAGTGTATTCCCGGAGTCGGGAAGATCATGAACAGCACCTGAGGACTGTGCGTCAGACTTTGAGAGAAAAGAAGTTATATGCAAAATTTTCAAAGTGTGAATTCTGGCTTGATTCAGTGGGATTTTTGGGCCATATAGTTTCGTGCGAAGGGATCAAGGTTGATCCGAAGAAGATTGAAGTAGTGCAGAGTTGGTCCAGACTGTCCTCAGCTATGGAAACCCGGAGTTTCCTTGGTTTGGCAGGGTATTGTCGCCAATTTGTAGAGGGTTTCTCTTCTATTGTTGCATCTATGACCAAATTAACCCAGAAGGGTGCTTCGTTCATGTGGACCGAGGAATGTGAGGAGAGCTTCCAAAAGCTCAAGACAGCTTTGACTACAGCACCAGTATTGGTATTACCTACAGGTTCAGGGTCTTATACTGTGTATTGTGACGCATCGCGTATTGGTCTCGGTGTAGTGTTGATGCAAGACGGTAGGGTGATTGCCTACGCGTCCAGACAGTTAAAGGTACATGAGAAGAATTATCCGGTCCATGATCTTGAATTAGCAGCTATTGTTTATGCCTTAAAGATTTGGCGTCATTATTTGTAAGGTGTCCATTGTGAGGTCTACACCGATCACCGGAGTCTACAGCATCTATTTAAACAGAAGGATCTTAATTTGCGGCAGCGGAGATGGTTGGAGTTGCTTAAGGATTATGATATCACCATTATCTATCATCCTGGGAAGGCCAATGTAGTGGCCGATGCCTTGAGTCGTAAGGCGGAGAGTTTGGACAGCTTAGCAGATCTACCAGTAGCAGAGATGCCTTTAGCCTTGGATGTTCAGGCCTTGGCCAACCAGTTTGTCAGGTTGGATATTTTCGAGCCGAGCCGAGTTTTGGCATGTGTGATTTCTCAGTCTTCTCTTTATGATCGTATCAGAGAGCGTTAGTACGATGACCCCCATCTGCTTGTTCTTAAGGATACAGTTCAGCACAGTGATGCCAAGGAAGTCACTATTGGATATGATGGTGTATTATGGATGCAGGGCAGGCTATGTGTGCCTAATGTAGATGGTTTGCGTGAGTTGATTCTCCAAAAGGCTCACAGTTCGCGGTACTCCATTCATCCGGGTGCTACAAAGATGAATCAGGACCTGAGATAACACTATTGTTGGAGGCGGATGAAGAAGAACATAGTGGAGTATGTAGCTCGGTGTCTCAATTGTCAGTAGGTAAAATATGAGCATCAGCGGCCAGGTGGACTACTTCAAAAGTTAGAAATTTCGGAGTGGAAATGGGAGCGGATCACTATGGATTTCGGTATTGGACTTCCATGGACTCAGTGGAAGTTTGATGCAGTTTGGGTGATTGTGGATAGGCTTACCAAGTCAGCTCATTTCGTTCCTATGATGACTACCTACTCTTCCGAGCAGTTGGCTTGAATCTATATTCGCGAGATTGTCAGACTTCACGGCGTACCAGTATCTATCATCTCTGACTGGGGTACGCAATTTATATCACGATTCTGGAGGGTCGTACAGCGTGAGTTGGGTGCTCAGGTAGAGTTGAGTACAGCATTTCACCCTCAGACAGACGGGCAGTTCGAATGCACCATTCAGATATTGGAGGATATGCTTCGTGCGTGTGTGATAGATTTTGGGGGTGTTTGGGATCAGTTCTTACCACTTGCAGAGTTTGCTTTCAACAACAGTTATCAGTCGAGCATTCATATGGCTCCATATGAGGCCTTGTATGGTAGGCGGTGTCGGTCTCCAGTGGGTTGGTTCGAACCGGGCGAGGCTAGGCTATTGGGTACAGACTTGGTTCAGGATGCCTTGGAAAAGGTTAAATTGATTCAGGATCGACTTCGTACAGCCGAATCTAGACAGAAGAGTTATACGGATCGGAAGGTTCGTGATGTTGCATTCATGGTTGGTGAGTGGGTCTTGCTCCGGGTTTCGCCTATGAAGGGTGTTATGAGGTTCGGGAAGAAGGGGAAGTTGAGCCCTAGGTATATTGGGCCTTTTGAGATTCTTGAAAGAGTTAGAGAGGTAGCTTACAGACTTGCACTACCACCTAGTCTCTCTGCAGTTCATCTAGTATTCCATGTTTCTATGATCCGGAAGTATCACGGCGATCCGTCTCATATGTTCGACTTCAGTTCAATTCAGTTGGACAAGGATCTAACTTATGTTGAGGAACCAGTGGCTATTTTGGATAGGCAGGTTTGAAAGCTGAGGTCAAAGAATATTACTTCCGTGAAGGTGCAGTGAAGGGGTCATCCGGTCGAGGAGGTGACTTGGGAAACCGAGCATGATATGTACAGCTGTTATCCTCATCTTTTTACCACTCTAGGTATAATTCTAAACCTGTTCGAGGATGAATGTTTGTTTAAGAGGTGGAGAATGTAATGACCCAACCAGTCATTTTGACTTTTAGAACCCCCTTTCCCTAAATAAAACTCCACGCATGTGCTTTTATAAATTTATGGCTTCTGGGGATGGTTGGTTCGGGATTTAGAAGTGTTCGGATTGAAATCGGAACACTTGGTTCCTTAAGTTGGCCTTAAAATGCTAAGTTTGACTTCGATCAATATTTTGAGAAAACGACCCTGGAATAGAATATTGATGATTCCAACATCTCCGTATGGTGATTTTGGACTTAGGAGCGTGTTCGGAATTTTATTTGGAAGTCTGTAGTTAAATTAGGCTTGAAATGGCTAAAATAGGAATTTAAGTTTGGAAGTTTGACCGGGGAGTTGACTTTTTGATACCAGAGTTGAAATCCAGTTCCGAAAATTTTCATAGCTCGGTTATGTCATTTATGACTTGCGTGCAAAATTTGAGGTCAATCGGACTTGATTTGATAGGTTCCGACGTCGTTTGTAGAAATGGAAAGTTTCAAAGTTCATTAGGCTTGAATCTATGTGTGATTCGTGTTTTTAGTGTTGTTGGATGTGATTTAAGGACTCGACTAAGTTTGTATGATCTATTAAGACTTGTTGGTATATTTGGTTGAAGTCCCGAGGGGCTCGGGTGAGTTTCGGATGCTTAAGGGATCATTTTTGGACTTGGCTTGATAGCTGAAGTTCTGGTTTCTGCAGGTTCTGGTTTCCTTCTACGCGAACGCGTGAGAAGGTATGCGATCGCGTAGGGTTAATTGGGCAGCTGAAATTTTATGCTTCGCGATCGCGTAGCTTTGATATTTTGTGACTCGCGAACGCGTGAAGAAGGTCGTGTTCGCGTAGAGTAACGGAGCAGGAGTGGAGGTCACGTGTTTTCACTATGCGATCGCGTGAAGAGGGCTGCGATCGCATAGAGCTGAGAACTTTGTGCTTTGCGATCGCGTGGGGATATCCACGATCGCGTAGACTTAAATCTGGGCAGTGAAAATTTATGCTTCTGCGTGTGGATGTTCACGATCGCGAAGAGTAAAAGCCTGGGTAGAGAGTTTAAGTTCTGAAAATGGGACTTCGTCCCATTTTCCATTTTTAAAGATTTGGAGCTCGGATTGAGGTGAGTTTTGGGAGATTTTCAGAGAAAACATCGGGGTAAGTGTTCTTAGCTAAATCTTGGTTAGATTACCCGAATCCATCACTATTTTTATTAGTTAATTGGTGAATTAAGTTGAAAAAGTTTGAAAACCCTCTTGGATAGATTTGAGGGTCGAATTGTTATTGGAATTTAATTATTTTGGTATGGTTAGACTCGTGGTTGAATGGGCGCTCATATTCCGTAACTTTTGCCGGATTCCGAGACGTGGGCACCACGGGCAATTTTTGAGTTAATTTCGGATTTTATGGTAAAATGTAGTATTTTCTTATGGAATTAATTCTATAATTTTTGTTGATTGTATCGAATTAATTATGACTAGATTCGAGTCGATAGGAGTCAGAAAATCGAGGAAAAGGCATACTACTTGGTTAAATTGGAGCAAGTCGAGGTAAGTGACTTGTCTAACCTTGTGTGGGGGAAATTTCCCCTAGGATTGGTATTGAAATGATAAATTAAAATGTTTTGAAAGTCATGTACATGAGGTGACGAGTATGTACATGGGCTAAATGTAAAAGATTATGTCTTTAAATTATATAGATCGCTGTTGCATATCAATTAAATAATTTTACCTTGTTATATTCTTCATCATTGATTTAAATGTTTATACTTTAAATTTGCTTGACATTTTCCTGCTAATTGTTTTACCTGTTTAATTGAAACTTGGTTTCTTTTATTCTGTGCATTATTTGAAGGTTGATTTTCTTTAAATTAAATATTATTAATATGAATTATTCGACATTTTAAAATTGATAATGAAGCAACGTATTAAAATTTTAAAATATTATTTTGTTGAGTTATTTATTCCCGAATATTTTTGGTGAGATTTTCGTACTCATTGTGATGGAGTCGTAAGCTCTTTATTGTGGAAAAATATTATTGTTGAATTATTTTGGCATAAGCCGTGAGTTCTTTATTATGAAAAAATATTGTTGTTGATTTATTTTGGCAAATTGAAATATTTGGGCACTTGAGGTATAAATTTTGATATATTGTGATATTGATACGCATGCGGTGGTATAAGGTTTGGGTGTTGAAACGCATGATAAGGGTGGCTTGATACGCGTGGCTAGCAGGAAAAACTACTAGAAGTCATGTGGTGTGATAAGGATGGCTAAAATACGGGATGTTATTTCGAAAAAAATATTTTCTTTAAAATAAATTGTGAAGGCTCCCGCGGTGATATAAGGAAATAAGATGTTGTGAATTTATTTATGATTTGGGACTACGAGGCGGTACTTCGGGAGTGCCCTTGTTGAAATTAATTTATGGTCGCAATTGCCTTTGATTATTGTTGTGATTTTCCTGAAAGTTGAAAAGAATTATATTTTGTTTCCACGAGGTATTAATTACCATTATTTAGTGTAATTAAATGATTACATACTAGTTGATTCATTTCCATTGTCATTTTATCTTATTATATCGTTAAACATTTTACCATGTCATTATTTATTTTTCAGTAGGGCCTGACCTGACCTGACCTCGTCACTACTCTACCGAGGTTAGGCTTGGCACTTACTGGGTACCGTTGTGGTATACTCATACTATGCTTCTGGACATCTTTTTGTGCAGATCCAGGTACATCTTACCAGCCCAGACATCAGTGAGTTACCTATGTACGGAGACTTCGAGGTATATCTGCCAGCGTCCGCAGACTCCGGAGTCCCCTTCTATCATTATCATGTTGCTTCTTTATTTTCTTTAAACTTTGATATATAGAGATATTGAGGATAAATTCTTAGAAGCTTGTGACTTATTTCTACCGATTTTTTAGAGTTGTAATTGTTTGAATTGTAGTTTATTTATTTCAGATACCTATTATTATTCTGCATAAATAGACTTACCTAGTATTAGAGACTAGGTGTCATCACAACCTCCTACGGAGGGAATTTGGAGTCGTGACACCTTGATTTTCAAAGTATAACCAATTAACTTAAGTCCAAATTAGAACAAGTTAGTTGTATTTGGAGAATGTATTTGACTTTAGGCAGAAATAACAAAAATGCTCTAGAATAAAATAATAATAACAATCGAAATGGTTGTTATTTTGACCGTAGGATAATGATAGTTGTCCTGTCTCCCCTTTCGGGTGCCAATTACGTTGTAGTCGTCCTGCTAAATATACCCCCCATTATTATCCTATCCACCTTCTACCTTAATCCCTGTCCATTGCCTCCTTCCTTCTCCATTTTCCGTGGTTCTTCTTAAAAGATTACTTATTTGATGTTTAGGAAAAAAACTTATTGATTTTGAGGTTTATATGCTCTTTGAAACTATCATTTTCTACATTTATCAGATTAGTTTGAAACGATCATTGTCTACGTAGTTAAATAATTGATTTGATTGATACCGCTTTCTGATTTTCTCTCGAAACACCTTCAGCTTTCCAGTTTTTAATGATCGCCTCCTGCATTGAACGCATTACGTGATCGATCAATCTAGCTGGATGCAAAGGGTTCAATTGATGTTTATTCCTCGAAAAAACTGTATTGCATAATTAAGAAGGATGGAAAAGAATCTTTTTCTCCGTACATAAGAAAATATTCAAGTGTAGCTGTGCGAGCGGTACAAAAATTGCTTTAGGTCAGGAATTCAACTTTTTCTTGTGTTCCACGCGCTGCATGCAATGCATTGGTGGCAGAGCGCTTTCTCGTCTTCTTCCTCACGGGCCTCGTCCACCAGAAAAGTTCATTCCGACGATAGCGTCATCGTCACGCGCGGAAGCAGCCGCTGCATCCTGAAAGCGGCTCTATTCGGTAGCCGTAACCGTAGCCGTAATATATCCCGTAGGAAGAAGCACCAACACCCTGCTGGGAATCACAACGACGTCGTAGATGAGTGGCGTTCTCATTGTTCGTACGAGAATTCATCGGGCAGGAGTTCGTCGGAGGTTCGTCCGCCGCCGCAGCCCCTCCCTTTGCCGGACTTAAAGGTGCTGCTCCGTCAAGACCCTAATTTGGTTCACGGCCCCAGTGTCCCATTGCCTTCGCCTAGAGAAGGAATTTTGAGTCATAAAGTTGGAGAGGAAACAGAAAGGGATAAAGAAAGAGAAAGGGCGGATGTTTTTAACGGTGACGCCCATAATAATGGTGGAACAACACGAGAGGGGTATGTGAAATTTTGCTCAATGCACTTAGCTTTATTGTTTTTTGATTTTGCTCAAATGTGTCTCTTTTTTTTACCACTTCAATTTCTAATGACATTCATGAATGATTCGGACAGTACATAGTTGTCAACAGTGATCATATTTTGAATATTTCTCCAGAGTATATTCATAACTGACTTTATCTAAATTGAAATGGAGACGCAGTAGATCAAATGGAATACTTTTGCTCAGTTTCTCTTCTGTCATGTTCTCTTCTTTTCCTGTTTGGGTAGAAATTTGCAAACTTAAATCGCATTTAATTAAATGAGATTGTCTAGTTTATTAGTAATTGGTATTTCTCTTACAAAAGAGAAGGAAAAGGAGTAAAGTACAGGGGTTGCTTCCCTAGGGATGTAATGGAGTTCATTGTTACAGTTGTATTTTGCCTTTATTTTCGATTCACTTTCAAAGTTTGCAAACAAATTTTGATACACAACAATGAAACTTTTTCTTTTTCCTCTAGGCATAGCTAGCAATTAATACTCATTTGTAGGTTTTAGATTATATAGACCTAATGTTTTTGTTCTTTGTTTATATCTCAGTAGACTATTAAGCCAAGATGGTCGAAAGAGAACAGAGCAGTCTGGAACTCAGTTGTCCAGGAAAACACCACCTCAGAAGCTGCTTGTGCCAGAAAGAATTGCTCCTGATTTTTGGACAAGTGCTCCAACTAGTCCTTATGCAAGTCCGGCGCGTAACCAACTGAAAAGTGGTGATTTTATAATTAGTCCTCTTTTCATCACACCCCCTGGTGTTTTCCAAGTTTGGTCTGCACCTGAAATGCCTTCTTCAGATACCCCTCATGGTTTAGGATTCTATTATAACAAAGCTTTTAGTGTTGATAATTCTCCTCTTCATAGTCCAAGATTAAGTCCTCAGCCAAGATCCAAGAGTCCAAGTGGACCTGCTTCACCTTTGCATCATCCATTACCAAATGATCAGAACTCAATGGCACGTCGTGAGAATTGTGCTCAAGGCAATGTCCATCCTTTACCTCTTCCTCCTTTAGCTATCCCTCCCGTTTCACCACCTACTCCGAATATAGATATAACACCTGTTAAAGGCCAATGGAAAAAAGGAAAGCTTATTGGACGTGGGACATTTGGAAGTGTTTACGTAGCATCAAACAGGTATATAAATGATCTTGATGGATGTCGTTGCATATATGTATGATGCTATAGCATGTAAAATTACACTGATTGTGAAATGCATTTTACATTGTTCGTGTATATAACTTGAATCCTTCAATCGTTCCTAATGTGGCTCCATGATTTGTTCTTAACCAGAGAGACAGGAGCTTTGTGTGCGATGAAAGAAGTTGAATTATTACCAGATGATCCAAAATCTGCTGAGTCTATAAGGCAATTAGAACAGGTTATATTACCTTCATTGTCCTTGCTTCTTAGTCGTTGAATACTTAGATTTTGTGTATTAATTTTGATTAGTCCTAACACAAATCATTAATGGCTAAACCTGGCATTGATTGAAATTCAAAGTGGGGAGTTTCCATAGCTACATGTGATATTTTACCTACAATAAAAACTTAGTCGATATAGGAACTGAAAGGGGAGAAGTGAGGAAAAATAAAGGTCATTTTTCATGAGTGCTTGAAGCTGAATGTCATTTGAATGAACACAATCTTTTGTCACATATGTTACAAGTTTGAATTGGTTTCAGTTTTTTGTAATCTCTATTCCTTATGTTGGTGTAGGAAATTAAAGTTCTCAGCCAGCTCAAGCACCCAAACATTGTCCAGTATTATGGCAGTGAAATTGTAAGAATTTACTTTTCAGCAACTAAGTTATAAACTTGACTCATCCATGTATGTAGTCCTCAATATAAGTCTTTTATTCTTTGACACTGCAGGTTGATGACCGCTTTTACATTTATCTAGAATATGTTCATCCCGGTTCTATCAATAAATTTATCCAAGACCATTGTGGAGCAATTACAGAATCTATTGTGAGGAATTTCACTCGCCATATTCTCTGTGGGTTAGCTTACTTGCACAGTAAAAAGACCATTCACAGGTAACAGCCAGACAACGCAACTGTGATAGATAAAAGATATAGTATCTTCTGAAGAACAAATTGGAAATTTTTTCTGTATAGGGACATAAAAGGGGCTAATTTGCTTGTTGATGCTTACGGGGTTGTCAAGCTTGCAGACTTTGGGATGGCTAAGCATGTAAGTTAGTGTATCTCAAGACATTTTTCAATTTGCACATTTTTTGTGAGTAAAGAACGGGGTTTTATTCTGTAGAATATAATGATTAACCATATATCTTTGTGCTTTATTTTGTTGTCACTCTAAGATTTACAATAGAAAGATCTTAGACTGACAGATTGGCTGTTGTTGCCAGGCTGTTGTCTGTGTTATATTTTTCGTTGAACATTAAGTCTTGTTATGCAGTTAAATGGGCACTCAGCTAACCTCTCTTTAAAAGGAAGTCCATATTGGATGGCCCCTGAGGTACTTTCCTTCAAACAGCACATCTTCCTAATTATGTTCTCTCACCTCCCACAGCTTATCTCTTTCTGTTACCTGCAGCTCTTGCAATCAGTTATGCAGAGGGATAATAGTAGTGATCTTGCCTTAGCTATTGATATATGGAGTTTGGGTTGTACTATAATTGAGATGCTGAATGGAAAACCACCTTGGAGTGAATATGAAGCTGTAAGAACTTAATTTCTGCATTTTTTGTATTAACGCGTTTCTTGAAATGCTCTCTTAGATTAACAGGGCGCTAAGAACTTAGAAAATAATGATTAATCATGTTAAATTTTGCTGCATCGAGGGGTCATATAATTTTGTTATTCTCACATATCTGATTTCTGCCAATGTACCTCTTTTTTTTTTTGTGTCTTTGGCCATCTAACAAAGAGTTAAAGATATCTTTCACTATGTCGGGAATTGCCTTTGATTAAACCTCAGAATCAAGTTACTGATCTATAAAGTCATAATTTGCTGTTTGAATTTTATAGTATCAGCATCAGTCCTTTTTTGAACTTTATTTTTGAAGGCTTTCTTTGTATAATTTCACTAAATGTAAAGAGCAAGATCATGCAGTACAATATTAACCGATTACAATCTTTCATGTTGACTCTATCATTTAAATTTAACTATTGCAGGCTGCAGCAATGTTCAAGGTTCTCAAAGATACTCCACCAATACCTGAAACATTGTCACCAGAAGGGAAAGATTTCTTGCATTGTTGTTTCCGGAGAAATCCAGCAGAGAGGTCATCAGCTAGCATGTTGCTAGAACATCGATTTGTGAGACTCTCACATCAGCCAGATGTTCCTTCTTTTGTCCAGCAACTTAATGGGATAAGATTGACAGTATGTACATTCAGTCCCTTCTCCTCCCCTTCTTCGCTTTCCTTTTTTGTTGGTTCTGTGCCTTTAAGCCAGTGTACCTATGACAGGAAAAGTTGCATTCTCAGAGAGAGCAGCTAAGTTATAAACTTGACTCAGTGCATGTATCATTAGAGAGATAGCACACAAGGAGCTGGCAAAGAAAAAAACATCGCGATCCAAAGAATGGCATGCTCGGATGGTGCAAATTGACTTTAATGTCTGCCGACTTAATCTTTATGCCTGATTAAGACAGGCCAGCAATAACATCATTCATATTCTAACATAAACAATGGCAACGCGTTATTTTGCTCGTTCAACTCTCATGGGCCTCCCCAGTTCATCCTCATTAAAGAACAATGGCATTCTGGGCCGACTACTACAAGTACATATGCCCATCTAGTGCGGTGGTTTGGAAGCAAGCTACCTCGGCTATCTTCCGAAATAGTAGTACTCATCTTTATTGATGTGGTTTTCTAAGGAGAGCTTGACTAGTGAATACATTGCAGACCTTTATCAATGTGCTTCGTAGGTAGCTCCCGGTTTGGAGCCAGGAGATACTCTCATACTCTCCCTCAGCAATGTCTAGAACTTGAGGGGAAGAAACTTGTGTATAGTCCAGGGAAATTGCCCTGCAGACCTTGGATCTTACATGTAGAATTTGTGTATTACTAACAAAAAATGGAGCTTCAACGACAACTATACAGATGCAATGACAGAAATCAAAGATATTGAAATGCTTTAGAAGTTACATGAGTTAACTATCAATCTTTAAAGTATTTCCTGATTGCTTATTGTGTAATGCAAAGCAGCTGAATGAATTCTACAATGCAAAGCTGAGACAAACATATACGTCACAAAAACTGCACCGCTATCCAAGGAGTTGGGGTCAACTATATGAATCCTCACTGTCTACGTTGCTCTATTTCTCTATTCCAATATTATTTGACAACCTATAACTTTCCATGTGCTTTAGTAGGTTTAGTATCTACAGCAACCCAGTGCTCTTCTGTATGAATACTGTGCCGCATGCTCTCAGATTCTGCAGCTTCTTCCACGGTTTGGCCAAACTATCCATTATAGCAAGCTATCATATTCTCTGTTACTTTGCGTCAAAGTTTTAATATGATTGATCAGCTTAAAGTAAAAAATGAGATAAATATTTTGCAATCCATTCCACATTATTAACCTCAAGTACAAGGATAAATCAACAATATGTCAAATTAAACATTGTTAGCGAAAGGAATGGGAAATAAAAGGCGAACTACTCCTACTAATTACTGATAAGGGAGGCAGAACAGAGCTTTGATTTTCGATGAATAAACGGATTAATAGGCACACATGAAACTATATGTGTTTTCTATTCAAGAGTTCCAAATCTTTTGTTCGAAAAAAATAAAATTGGAAGTATATAACCATATATAGAAACCAAGAGGTATATTGTCCATAAATAGCTGAAATTATGATTCACCTACTAGTCTTAGAACCTTCTAACGATTGCGTTTGAAAACGTGAATCATGATGGAAGGTGGTCAACTTTTAACTCATTAAGTCCAAGGGCGTCAAATGCGAGAATCATGAAAAGTAAGTAGCATAAAAACGGAAATTTGGCAAGAGTTTGATCTTCTTTCCTTTTAAATCATCTAACCATCCAATCCTTGCACCAATTTACCAAAAAGATCAAATAGCATTCGAACACACACACACACAAAAAATAGAGCAGAGTTTGAGACACTGAGAAATTCAGACTAATAGAGAGGGGGAATGGATCCACCGCAGATACAGGCCATAGACACTTCCACCATAAATTCTCCCCCAATAGAGGATGAACAGGACAAATTTATCAATGAAGGGTATCCCTCTTCTCACTTCATTATATTTGTTCTATTCTTGCTAGTTAATTGGAACCATTTGATCATTACTTTTATCTTTTGAGGAATCCATTTAATTTGCTGCAGTTGTTCTTGCTTATACGATTGCATGGCTAGCTTTTTGGAGGACTTGTGCTGCTGCGATTTCTGCACTTCTTAATTAGGGGATACGTATGCATGTGACAACTACTCTTATATTTCTCAAAAGTTGTTAGATTAAGTAGTTATGTTCTTGACTTGATTTTGGTTAGTACGAAGTTATAGTCTTTGATCTATTAATCTCGCTACTGTAATTTAGTGCCTTGAGATATGCTATTGTTTAATTAATGGAGACATATCGCTTTCTTTCTGTCTGTTTAATTTTCCCAAAATTGAATTAGGCATATATATGATAGAGAATTTGAACCACAGTTGGAGGATTCAATACGAGAAAATAAGAAAGACGACAAGTTGTTATCTTTAGTTTAAGAAGTAATTATCTTCGTAATCACCAATATGATTCAAAATTTCTTCTTTGGTTATCTGATTCTGAAAAATCTTTTTCTTGGGGACCTTCTTTCGATACTTTAAATGGCACTTGCGCCAAGATATAATGTAGGAGTAATAAACCAAAATAAAATATACTTGTTATAAGAAAAATCAAATTACGGTGGATGTCTACTTTTCCTCCATTATCTTCTCAAATTCTTAATGACATATTCAATGACATATTTTTATACTTAATGACATATTCAATGACATATTTTTCTTCACTTTTCATGCCTATATAAAGGCATTGTAATAGATAGGAAAATAAATACAATTGAAGAAGAAATAAGAATCTCTCCCATTTTTCTCTCTATATTTCTTAGCTTGTTTTTCCTTATTCTATATTGTTACTTTGAGTTAAATTTTATAACACATTATCAGCACGAAGTCTCTAACCTCAAGGTTGAATCCCACTTCTGGTAAGGTATATATCGATGATCTATTGTCAAAATTATCCAGATTTTATTCAGAAAAGTATGTAGTGTTACAAACACGTCTTTCTGCTACAGCAACAAGTCTAAGCTTTAAACCAGATAAGTTTGTACCACTATTTAGAATAAGCAATGGTCTGGTTATTAGAAAATTAGTATTTATGTGGCTGCTAATGATGTCACCTTGTTAAATTTTTATGAACCAAATAATAGGTGGCATGCGGTATACTAAATAATCTACAAAATTAAAATTATACTTTATTATGTATGCTTATGGTTTTACCTTATAATACGATTTTAGTATGCCTAGTATAATGAGTATACATTAGTTTACTGTCAAATATAATAATAATAATAATAATAATAATAATAATAATAATCGTAACTATTTTATTTTGATAAGATAAAATATTAGTACAAGCAGTATGTACTACACCAAATTTTTCATTGATAATAGTTCTTATCAAATTAACATGTTGATTCATTTCTATATGGAAAGCATATAGTAGTAGATAGTAGACAGAGATTTGTCCACTATTTTTTTTATTCCCTGATTGACTTAAAGGTTCTGCTATATCTTTTTGTTTTTTTAGAGAGCATAATATTTAGTTTTCACAAAAGTGCATGGTAACTAGTAGTACTATTATTCTGTTTGATACATAATTTTTCCTTAATGTTCTAGTCATATCACTTTCATCTTGAAGTAAGCTTATTGCAGCAAAGACCACATGTGAATTTTCAATATTATTTTGTATTTTCATATATCTGTTTGACACTAATTACTTAGCTGATTTGAGTAAACGAAAGTCTATTGTTGAGAATTATATCCAAATGATATTATGAAGAGTTTAACTTAAGAGGTAAGCATTTCCTTCGTATTTGAAATTATTTTTGTCCTTTGCTATTAATGATATCAACTTAAATGAGTTCAAGTCTTAATGCATAATGAGGGTGAGACATCAGGACCAAGTCTTGATGCTCCATGATGATAAGAGTTGGGTTTGAGTCCCAATTCATTATGGCCTAACATGCCTTTATATTGGTAATATATTGGGTTTGAGTCCCACTATATCATATTGATGATATAATGAGGACTAAAAAAAAATAATATATTTTTTATGAAAATGCATGAATGTTGCCCCACTTGATTTGCTCCATTCTTGAAGTGAATGTGGTAGCGGCGCATAATAAGTCTAAATGAAGACAAGTGGTTGAATAATGAACGTGGGCATTCCAAAGATCAAAATAATAATAATCATCACTATGATTATAAAAGGAGAACAATAAGGGTTCTCAAAATAGTCCTTCAAAATGTGAAGGCAATGTTTACTATCAAATTGATATGAAAAATAATAAAGCACGCCGCTGATTATGATCCATTCCTTGAAGAAAATGTGACTTGCGATAAGTATTGAGAATACAGACTCATTCCTAAAGGTGAATGTGGCAATATATGATGAAAATAATAAATAAAGACATGCAATGCATGATTAGATGAATACCACACAACTCACCTCTAAGGGAGATTTGAGTGAAATAAAGAAAATAAATATTATTGTGTGGTTATATGAATATGTCATTGGTCATGTACATGTGATACGCCAAAAAATATTTGGTGTGCCTTATAAAAGGTTATTAAAGGCAAAATTAAAGCAAGAAATAATTTTGCTTATGATGATTTTGACCATGACAATTTATTATGATATAATTTTCTCCGTAAAGGAGACATTTACCATATGAATGGTGTGACAAAAGATCTTGTAGTACAAAAGTTGTTAAGAGCTATGGAAAAATTAATTTGTTACTATCCGGATGAATAAAATTATTCACGACATTGATATTGTAAAGTCTCAAAGGAAACTTTTTGAGTTTCAAATGTATAAGTCAAAGTGGTTGGCATATTGAGACTATAAATGAAAGGAATATTGAATATCTTCATATTTCTATAATCATAACGGATAAATATGAAAACTTACCCAATTTTCTTTCTATTTGTACTACACAAATATAAGCATGATGATGGAATCATATGTCACAAGTAAACTAGAGGTTTACTGAAACAAATATTAGTTGGCATGACCGGTTGACCATCTCGGTTCAATTATGATGCGAAAAATTAATCGAAAATTACATTGGCATATATTGAAGAAATATAAGATTCTTCAAGAATTCTTTTGTGCTGCTTATTCTCATGATATACCAGTTAAGATTGGGATTGAATCCCTTGATTTCTGGAACGAATAAAAGGTGATAAATATATGGGCCCAGTCACCTTCCATGTGGACCGTTTACTATTACATGATTTTAATAGATGCATCTATTCTATGTTCACATGTGCATTTGTTATCAACTTGCAGTTTGGCTTTTGCAAGATTGATTGCTCAAATTATTATAGCACAGTTCCGGAATATAAATTATGATGATTTATCTTGATAATACTGGTTTAAATCCAAGTTGGTTTAGCAGAAATTATATGCCTCCAATTATATCTATACCATTGGTTATGAGAACAAAACTGCCAAAATAAAATTTGGTTTGTGATGTATTATTTAATATACAACAACACTTATACGCATCTAGCCAAGTTATGATAAGTTCTCCCTATCACAATCGGTTCAGGGTCAGGAACCAAATAATTTTCATCTAGAAATATAAATGTACTATATGATTTAATTATTCCACCACAATGCACAAAGATGGATCCCTAAATATGGCTAGGGATATGTGTTGGTGATCCCAACAATAGGGGGAGAAAATGGGCAGCTGAAAAAGTAATGCATGTAATAAATTATTATGAGTACATCTAGATCCTCGTACTAGAAAATGTGAACTTGAAGTTCAAGTGATAATTCATTTGCAAAATATTGCCAGGCGTATTTGCTGACCCAAAGCTAAATGTCATATTCAGCTGCTAATGTTTCAAATAAAATAAAGTTCATAATGAATAGAGTCTATGGCATGCATGAAGCATAATAGACTAATCGGTTCCAAAGATAAAACTCCTTGAAGAAGGAGAGGAGCAAATGTTCAAGATGGTCATAATAAGGAGGCAAGTGCTCTAGAAGAGTACCACGACATAACACTTCATAAGACCTCATGGGAGAGGCTCGGGTATCTGAAAATAATAAGATAAAGAGATCTCAATAAGTTATGTCTTTATTGGGTAATAGTAGAACCAATATAAAATGATCGTCGACGATATTATTAATATAATGTAGCGCTCAATATTATTAATATTGACGAGGATCTTGAGCTCAAATCTGTCATAAAATTTAGACAGATAAATGATTGGCCAAATGAAAAATACGCAATAAAAATTGATTTTACCTGAAAAATATGAAGTTGGATGGATAGTCCCAACACTTGGAAGTATAAAGCCAGTGGAGGAATAAATGTATTTTTATGCGAAAAAAAAAGGTCAAGTCGATAGACATAAAGACGACTTATGTCACAAAAAGATTTGTAAATATCCTGGCATTGATTATATAGAGACATATTCTCCTATGGTGGATGTCGTCATTTCAGATTTTAATATGGCAATACAAGAAAAACGTGATATGTGTATAATGAAAATCATTGAAGGATTTAAATTATTCTGAAGCATATATTAAGGTTTTCAAGAAATTTATTAAGTAAAGCTTCAAAAATCCTTATATGGATTGAAACAATCAGCGCGCATGTGGTATAATCGCCTGAGTGAGTACCTGTTGAAATAAGGGTACAAGAATGATTCAATTTGTCCTTGTGTCTTTATAAAAAGATCTGGATCTAAATATGTTATAATCGCCGTGTATATTGATGATTTAAATATCATTGGAACTCCTAGGGAGCTTCCTAAAGCAGTAGACTATTTAACGAAAGAATTTGAAATGAAAGATCTTGGAAAGACAAAATTTTGTCTTGGTCTACAAATTAAGTATATGAAAGATGAAATTTTTGTCCATCAATCAGCATACACTAAAAAGATTTTAAAACGATTCTATATGGATAAAGCACATCCATTAAGTACCCCGATGGTTGTGAGATCACTCGATATAAATAAATATCTATTCCGACCTCATAAAAATAATGAAGAGCTTCTTGGTCCCGAAGTACCATATCTTAGTGCAATTGGTGCACTAATGTATCTTTCTAATATTACAAGGCCTGACATAACTTTTTCAGTTAATGTCTTAATAATATATAGCTCTGCTCCTACAAGGAGATATTGGAATGGAATCAAACACATATTGCGGTATCTAAAAGGGACTACCGATATGGGATTATTTTATGGCAACGATTGAAGTCCCGATCTTGTTGGTTATGCCGATGTTGGGTATTTATCTAACCCACATAAGGCTCGATCTCAAACAGGCTATGTGTAATGACCCAACCAGTCATTTTAACTTTTAGAACCCTGTTCTCTAAAATAAAACTTTTCGTATGTGCTTTTAATGATTTATGACTTGCGGGGATAATTGGTTCGGGATTTGGAAGTATTTGGGTTGAAACCGGAACACTTGGTTCCTTAAGTTGGCCTTAAAGTGCTAAGTTTTACTTCGGTTAACTTTTTGAGAAAACGACCCCGGAATAGAATTTTGACGATTCCAATAGCTCCGTATGGTAATTTTGGACTTAGGAACATGTTCGAAATTTTATTTGAAAGTCCATAGTTAAATTAGGCTTGAAATGGCTAAAATAGGAATTTAAGTTTGGAAGTTTGACCGGGGAGTTGACTTTTTGATATCGGAGTTGGAATCCAGTTCTGAAAATTTTCATAGCTCCGTTATGTCATTTATGACTTGTTGCAAAATTTGAGGTCAATCGAACTTGATTTGATAGGTTTCGGTACCGAATGAAGAAGTTGAAAATTTTAAATATCATTAAGCTTGAATTGGAGGATGATTCATGGGTTTAGCGTTGTTTGATGCGATTTGAGGTTTCGACTAAGTTCGTATGATGTTTTAAGACTTGTTGGTATAGTTGTTTGAGGTCCCGAGGGGCTCGGGTGAGTTTCGGACGACTAACGGATCACTTTTGGCCTTTGAAACACTGTTGATAACTACTGGTATTTTTCTTCTGGTATCCTTATACGCGATTGCGTGAGTTGGTCTGCGATCGCGTAGAGTAAGTTAGGCAGAGGTGGATTTGTTCTACGCGATCGCGTGAATGGGGTTGCGATCGCGTAGGCTTAATTTGGCAGCTGAGAATTTGTTTTATGCGATCGCGTGGGCAAGTCCGCGATCGCGTAAATTGGATTCAGTTGTGCTATGCGAACGCGTGGCTAAGGCTGCGTTCGCAAAGAGTAAACGAAGCTGAAGCTGACCACGTGCTTAATGTTTCGCGATCGCGCGAGGAGGCTCACGATCGCGTAGGTTTGCGTAGATTGTGCTTCGCAATCGCGTGGAATTTTCCGTGATCGCGTAGGGTTAATGTTTGGGCAGTATAATTTGTGCTATGCGATCGCGTGAGGAAGTTCGCGATCGCGTAGAAGAAATCACTGGGCAGAGAGTTTAAGTTCTGAAAATGGGACCATTTTTAACGATTTTGAGCTCAGATTTAGGCGATTTTTAAGAGATTTTCAGAGAATTTTAACGGGGTAAGTGTTCTTAACTCAATATTGATTAAATTACCCGAATCCATTACTATTTTTATCATTTAATTGGTGAGTTGAGTTGGAAAAAGTTTGAAAACCCTCTTGGATAGATTTGAGGATTTGAGGGCCGAATTGTTATCAGAATTTAGTAATTTTGGTATGGGTAGACTCGTGGTTGAGTGGGTGTTCATATTTCATAACTTTTGCTAGATTCCAAGACGTGGGTCCCACAGACGAATTTTTAATTAATTTCGAAATTTTTATTGAAAATGTAGTATTTTCTTATAGAATTGATTTCTATAATTTTTAGTGATTGTATCGAATTAGTTTTGGCTAGATTCGAGCGAGACAGAGTTGGATAATCGTGAAAAAAGCCTTCTAGAGGATTAAATTGGTGCAAGACGAGGTATGTTTCTTGTCTAATCTTGTGAGGAAAAAATTACCTTATAGGTGATTAAAATTAAATAATTGTTGCTAGTTGTGGGGGGGGCTACGTACGCACGAAGTGATGAGAGTCTGTGCGTAGCTACTATTAATGCTAAAGTCCAGGTAGTTTAGGATTCAAAGCATGCATTACTTGTGTAAATTGTACTCTTTGATTAATTAATATTAATTAATATATATGAATATATTGTGAATTGTTAGATAAAGATATTAAAGGATGGAAATCTCATATGCTTGATTTTCTGTTTAAATCAATTAATTATTAAAAGAAATTATTCTTCATCCCGAATGTATCTTATAATAAATATACTCTCCTTCCGGAGGTACATAAAAAACATGTCCTCCTTTTTTGTGGAGCGGGTCGAACGCCTCGGCAGGATATATGTATCTATGGATCGCGCCACGCGTCCCTCGGCAGTGTACACGACACTCTGGATCGGGCCGTACGTCCTCGGCAGAAATCGTGCTTAATAATAATAATTATACGATACTTTAATAATTTATTTCAGCTTGCGAAACTAATTGATAAATTAGAAAAATCCTTGGAATTTAATGAATAATTATTCTTGCTTGTTAAGGAATTAATTGTTATTCCTGTAAATGAGATTTAATTGATAAATTGGAAATTATTTGAATTGAAGGAATTTAATTAATATATTGAGAATTGTTGCATTTGAAGGAATTTGATTATTTCCGCTGATTAAATAAATTATTATAAATTCTGTAAATCATGCTGATTTAAATATCCTAGTTGTATTTCAATTATTATTATTGACCCATAGTGAGTGTCAAAGTCGGTCATCTCGTCTCTACCACTTCGAGATTAGGCTTGATACTTTCTGGGTAAACGTTATTTACGTACTCATACTACAATTGCTGCACTTTTTATGCAGGACCTGAGGTAAGTACTAGTGGGTGACGTATCGTCTTACACCCACGTTATCCAGGGCATAGTGGTGAGCTGCCTTTCTGAGTCGTTCTGCAGCTACTAGTGTTTTTCCTTGTATTTTTTTCATTCTGTCTATTTTTATTTCAGACAGTATTTGAGGTTTTGTATAATCTACTAGATGCTCTACACTTGTGACATCAGGTCTTGGCACACACATTGGTAGAATTTGGGTTTTATTATTTTCTTGGTTTTAAATTTTGTCAATATATGCTTAATTTATTAAGTTGGCTTGCCTAGCTATAGTGTTGGACGCCATCACGACCTATAGGTGAAATTGGGTCGTAACACTATGTGTTTACATATGGAGGCACTGTCATATCTTGGCGATCAACTAAGCAATCAATCGTGGCTACTTCATCTAATCATGCTGAGATAATTGCTATTCATGAAGCAAGTCGAGAATGTGTATGGTTGATGTCTATAATACACCTTATTCGAGACAAATGTGGTTTGAAGTGTGACAAACTACTCATAATTTTTGTATGAAGACAATGCATCATGCATAGCCCGATTGAAGGGAGGATTCATAAAAGGGGATAGGACAAAACACATTTCACCAAAGTTATTTTCACACATGATCTTCAAAAGAATGGTGATATCAATGTGCAATAGATCCGTTCAAGTGATAATATGACTGATTTGTTCACCAAATCTCTACCGACGTCAACCTTCAAGAAACTAGTGTACAAGATTGGGATGCGAAGGCTCAAGGATGTGAATTGATGCTCTCATAAAGGGGAGTTAATACGCGTTGTACTCTTTTTTCCTTACAAAGTTTTGTCCCACTGGGTTTTTCTTGCAAAGTTTTTAACGAGGCAACCAAAAGGCATATTTCTAAACATGTGTACTCTTTTTCCTTCACTAGGATTTTTTTCCATAGGATTTTTTTCTAATAAGGTTTTAACGAGGCACATTATCTATGGACATCCAAGGGGGAGTGTTATAAGAAAAATTAAATTATGGTGGACGTCTACTCTTCCTATGATCTTCTCAAATGCTTATTGACATATTCAATGACATATTTCTATGTTTAATAACATATTCAATGACATATTTTTCTTCACTTTTCATGCCTATATAAAGGCCTTGTAATAGATAGAAAAATACACACAATTGAAGAAGAAATAAGAATCTCTCCCATTTTTCTCTTTATATCTGTTAGCTTGTTTTTTCTTGTTCTATATTGTTATTTTTAAAGTCATATAACTTTTCTTTGTCTCTAAAATTCAACCAATTTTGGGTAATTAGCCATTAGAGTACTTTCTTTTCTCTTTCAAAATTCACTGTGAATGGGCCTTCGTGGCCATTTACAATATTGCAATTAAAAAAGTGTTAGTTTTAGATAAATATGACAAACGGGTGGGCCGGGTCGGATTGAGAAAAAAGTGATCGGTCAGTCACCAATCTGGGTTGGGTTCCGGGTTTGACAAATCGGGCATAACGGGTCCGGCCCCATCTGGTCAAAAATTAAACCGGAATGGTTCTGGGCCTAAGGGGTCGGGCCGGTTTTGTGTATTTTTTTTATTTATATTTTGTATAACTAAAGTAAAAATATAAAACAAAAAAATACACTTATAAAAAGAGTGTTTAAATAAAGGATGCAAAGACTTTAAAATTCTTATATTTGAATATTTCATTAAGAATTTAAGATAATATAATACAATGAAGATGGAAAAAAATTACACTTATAATTTGCAAGTTCTTTTTTTATTTCAAACTTGCAAATTAAAGTTTACATTTAAGAACAACTAAATTAAGAAAAAAAAATAAATTCAAAGTTTAATTATTAAATATAAATCTAGAACTTCAAAGGTTTTGTATTGCCTTAGTAAGTTCTTCATAATCAATATGAACTTCTTGGCCATCTTTTGGAGTCTTAAATTCAGATGGGTGACCATGTGTTAATATATCTCCAAGTTCCTCGTTTCTGGTTTATCAACATCTTCACGTCCCTGATTTATTCGTTCCGATTTAATCCAATTTCTGAAACATAATAAAACTTCCAAAGCATTGCATCCCAATGAGTGACAGGTGTCTCCTAGTTGTTGTCTTGCTTGATTAAATGCACTCTCTGATGCAACAATTGAAATTGGCACATTCAGCACGTCTCGAGCCATAGCGGAAAGAACAGAAAATTGCTTTTCATTCTCATGCTACCATCCCAATGGTGAAAATTCCTTATTGCGAGACTCTGATTGCTTTTGCAAGTAGAATTAAAATTCATCAATGTTTCTGCTACTGGTTTGAGTGGAAGGAAACGTAGCCCAAATATTATAACTATCAAGACTTTCATCTTCATCCATATTAGCAGATGCAGTAGAAGTAGTACAATACATAGTGAAATTAACATTGCATACATTAATAGCAGCATCATCAATTATATTTGCATAATAATTATATAATTATTGTAAATAATCATTTAGCTTGTTCATACAACAATATATATCTGAGGTTTCAGTTGGTCCAATCTCCATATAACTATATAAAGCATTGATTAATTAGTGACAATTAGACATCTTTATAGAAGGATTTAAAACAACGCCAATTGAAGTAATACCTCTTTTTCTATTTTCATGATTACCCCGATTAACAACCTTATTGCAAACTCTTTTTGCATCATTAAACATATTGTAAAAATTTAACTACTAACAAAAATTAAATATGTAAATAAAATAGTAAATAAGAGAAAAAGTTGGAGGGAGTGCACCGAATTCCGAAATAATTCCAAAAAAAAATAGATTTAGGTGAAGAATGAGAGAATGACAATTGAGATTTGAGTTTGAGAAATGAGACGGTCCGGTTAACTGGAATTATTTTTTATACAGACCAACCCCCCTAACCCAGTCCACACAACACCCTAACTACCGGTCCGGGTTAATATCGGTTCGGGCCGGTCCGAGAAACAGGTCAACCCGGCCCATTAAATATGTTTAATTTTAGATCTCTTATACGTAAAATATAGATTTCTTATATGTAAAAGCAAATCTTCCATGTGAAAAAAAAAAGATACGGGATGTGTTTGGTATGAAGGAAAACATTTTTCGAAAAATATTTTTTAATTTTTTCATGTTTAGTTGATTTAAATATTTTGAAAAACAGTTTTCTCATAAACTCATGTTTTTCCGATCAAAAGGAGAGAAAATATTTTCCAAAACTCTTTTTTAAACTTCTCCCCTATTGCCAATCCCCCACACCCACCCCACCCCAAGATTCTATTCAAAAGGTTTCTCTAGTTTATAAATCGCAAAGTACAGCGTGTCAAATTGAGCATACTTGTCTATTGATTTACTCAGCTTCGATGGCATGCCTGATCCTGCCCCTCACGTATCCTACTTAATTCCCGTAATGGAAAGCTTATCTGTTCTCGATTTTACATAAATCAACTTATAAGGCAGATAATTAAAAATTGGAGCTAAAAAAAGAAAAGTTCTTTATTCGTAGTTGATAAATTATCTTGATCAGCATTTTTCAAGTCGAAGATAACTTGTCAGTTGGTTGTCGGAGCTTCCTTTCCTCTGAGAGCAACTTAACAAAACGGATAATAGCTTCTTCATTAGTCCCCTCCCCATGAACTGCTTCATACCGTCCTGTCTCCACGTTGACCCTTGACACTGGCTTCTTCAATAGATCATTACCAATCTTCACAAGTGTCTCCATGTTTTCTTTCGTTGCAATATCCATATTTGCAGCGTCCCCCGTCAAATTATCATCCTATGCCAAGATAAAAATAACATGAAGTGAAAAAATATGTCACGAGAGACGGAATTTAACTTACATATACTGATAACATATGTTACTGTATTTTAACCTTAAAACTCTTACCTGGATTCTGAGGTAATTCTTCTCACTGCCAAAGGACTTAAAAATGGTTGAAAGGTGTATGTCCACAATATCAACACTTGCATCACCATAAACATCAATCAGTGGACTGGCACCATTGTTGTACATCCAACCAAGTAAGCCCCATTTTGAAGCCGAGGCAGCGTTATACTTTTTTTCCTGCTTCCCTATACCTGTGCCCAGCGACAGAACCAACATTCTCTTGCAGTCCATGGTTTTCACGCCCTCATATTGGAATTTCCCGTTCATCATTTCTTTTATAACGTGAGTCATTGCCATTAGAGTCTACAAATACAATTTAATTATAACAAAATTGTCGTTCAGATATTGGGAACAGTTGATTACCAATATTCCATGCTATATAATTTCATCGTATTGAACTTATCCATTATAACAGTTAAGTTACAAAATTATTTTTTATCATAGTAAAGTAACTGAACTATGTTGAATTGCTCAAAAACTACAAATGAACAGAAGGTAAAATTTTCAGTGCTGAATAGTTTTTCTTCTTTCTTGTTTAATTTAATAATTTTAACTGTTGTTTATTTTATAAAAAATGGTATTCAATTTTTTACAAAGTGATTCTTTTTTATTTTCTACGCCAAATTTTCGACCTTCCGATCATTTATATCTTCTGAGTATTTTAAAACATATATAGTTTAAATACTTAACAATAGTTCTATGACTTTACTGCTATACTAGGTAAATTTAGTGATTATCCGTGAAATTAACCTCAAAATTTCGCACGAAAGTATTTTGATTTATATTCTTCTAATTCATTTGGCCACTCACTGGATTATTTGCAGCTACACCTCCATCAATAAGATCAAATGTATGTGTTTTCCCTTGAGCATCCTTAGTCTCAAAATAGTGTGCAGGGAAATAAGTTGGTGCTGCTGAGGTACCGAGACAGATGTCTGATAGTAGCGCATCCTTAGATACATTTGCTCTTGCCTGTAATAGAGAAATTCAAGTATGAAAATCATGAACAGAAATTGGATTAATTAGTAGTAGTAAGAGACAACTTAATATTGGTTGGGTAAACAGAATTTGTACATCAAGGGTAGTGAAAATGATGGGCTGAAGGCGTTTGATATCAAAAGTTGGAATGACTATATCAGTCAATGCCTGCTTGGTAGTAAGATTGCCTAATGTTGACTTAACCAATGATCTCAGGTACTTGCCGTCATACTTTGGCCCCCCAAATATCCTTGAGAACTTCTCCACAAATCTGGTGCGGCTGCATTATAATGAAGATTTGACATTATCGATATTGGTGGCAAAATCAATTCAGTTTTTAGTAACATGTGTTTAACTCACTCAAATTTAAATGGTTTAGATTATGACTCATTTGTTGCCTGAAATGATCCATCAAATTGTTGGGGAAACACAGGTCAAATAATGTACTCATCGCCAAAATACAAGACAAATACACAAAAATCAAATTTGAAAATTGAAGCTAATAACTTAAAGAAAAAATACATATTGTTTCTTTCAGAAAGCAAAATTAAAAAGGAGGGAAGTTGGATCATCATGTTGGGTGTGGTTGGGATATTGACCCGATCCATTTTGACCCAAGTAAACTTAGTGCGAATTGAGTCGTGAATTATTTTTTTAATTTGACCTACTCCGACACGTCCATTTGACACCTCTAATTAGCATTGTGTTCGGCCAAATATTAAAAAAGCACTTGATTATCAATTGTTCTAACCTGCTCGTAGGAAAGATTTTAGGGCTGTGCTCCATGTAGAAGTTGGTAATATCTTTTGCTGCATATAAAGGGAGGTTATCTTTGTTGGGAGCTGTGAGCATAGTTGTTACCAGTCCGCCTGTGCTTGTTCCAGCTACCACATCAAAATAGTCTGCAATTCTTGCATTTGGTCCATCAATTTCCTAACATAGCAAGATAGGTTTAGGATCATTACATCCTTAACTTTCAATCTTAAAAGGAAATCAAAAAATAAACGTATTATAGTTAAGCATTGTAGACAAAGTGGTTAACAAATACCTGAAGTTTGGTTTCAAGGAAAGCAAGAAGGGTGCCAGGAATAATGCCTCTGATGCCACCTCCATCTATGCTCAAAACTGTTACCATCTTTCCTTTTGTAGCAGCAGAAATCATAACAGGTTGTAGGACATGAAGGAAAACTAACAGTGTTAGTGCTGCTAAGAAAATCCTCCCCATAATTGGTCTAGTGCAATAGATTAGCAAAAGTTTAGACTGGTGATAGTTGGAAGGAAAGAGGTTAGTGAAGTCTATTTATACACTCACCTTTCCTTTGTTTGCTTTAAATTTGCTAGTTACTTCATATTGACTGTTAAATTATTGGAGTTTAACTTTTATATAATGATATCATTATAATTTTCTTATTATGTCGGGGTAAATAGATACTCCTTCGGGTGTATTTTAGTTGTCGTGTTTCACTCTTACACGTTCCTTAAGAAATTATTCCTCCGTCTCAAATTATATGTTGTGAATTTTAAAAATAGTTGTCTCAAATTATTTGTCATTTTAGAAGTTTAAGAGTAAATTAATTATTGTTTTCCTATTCTACCCTTAAATTGTTCTTGAAAATTATAAATATCTTAATTATGAGTAAGTATTAAATTAAAAAAAATTATACTTTAAGACATAAATAAGGGTAAAATAATCAAAAATCTTTCTTATTTAATATTTTCTTAAAGGACGTATAAAAAGGTACACGACAAATAATTTGAGACAAAAAAAAGTATTATTAATAAGAGAACTTTTTGACTACTGTACCCTTAATTATACTCTTTGTTTCTAAGTTTTTATGCTATGTAGTCAATATTTTTACTTTTCAAGAACATTTATACTAAGGGCAAAATAAAAAAGTCATTAATTTTACCTTAATTTTCTAAAATGATATATAATTATTTTAGATCAATTATACTCTCTTTGTTTCAATTTATATGAACATATTTATTTTTTAGTCTGTACCAAAAAGAATAATCACTTTCCTTATTTGAAAATAATTTATCTTTATTCAATGATTTATAGTCACACAAAATATATTTGTCTCATTTTATACCACAAGTTTAATTTTTTTTTCTTTTTTCGGATTATTTAGTAATCGGAACAACTAATATATGGACCAAAGGGAGTAAATGATCACTGGCTTTGATTGTATATGCGGAACAGCATTACTAGTAATCTACTTTAACCATATAATAATAACACAAAATGGCATACTAATGATTAAATCCAACTTTATGGGAAATTTCACATGGCATTTCGTTCCCATCAGCCGTCGTTTTTGACTTTTTTGATTTCGCATCGCATGTCTGATTTCTTACCTAATTTTTACTCGGATAGAGTTAAATTTATACGTAATTATAAAAATATACGATATAACTTAATATAACCGTGAGAATAAATAGAAATATCAAATATGAATTGTAAAGAATGCGAGATAAACAAGGTAGGAAAAAGATGATTTTTAGGACTCGGCACAATGGAATAATTAATAAAGCTCAAAAGAACCATTCTTGAATATGGAAGAATATGATGCTTGAATTATAATGTAAGTCAAAACTTGGTCCTTATAGAAATAATAATCATCTCCTTTATAGTAGAGATGTCTTACTTTAGATATAATTAAAAATAAATAGTGGGAGACTCATGATAAATCAACTTTTTCACAATTCCTGTCAATATTCCCTCCTCTAGTGGGATTGCAACGACTCTTGTCTATGAGCTCGATATTGACTCGAATTTTCGGTCTTGACTCGAGCTCTCGATCTCGACTTGACTCGGATCCTTGAATTGATTCAGTGTCAATCTTGGTCGGTCTCTGGATCATAAGCTAGATAAATTTACTTTGCATCATAGTTCGATTTGGATTCGAGCTTGATAATGATATCGAGCTCGACATTGATCGGTTCCTCGGGCTCGAAACTTGTTTGTATCATCTTCAGAACATATCTCGAAGTCTTACTTCGATCCATTATGTTTCAACCTCGATCAATCGTACGAAAGTCGAAATCTATTTCAACCGTGTATACCCGACTAATATGAATTTGAACTACTGAAATATATTTTATTAAAAAATAAATTCATTCTTATAATGCAAGATATTTGATTAAAAATAAATCGATATACAATCCATATATCCCACCGGCCACCACAAATGCAATCCTTTATCCTTGGAGGTCAACGTCTTTGACTTCACTAACTTCGATACAGCGTGATGTACTATTTCAAGTCTTCAAGTCTCCACGTGACAAAGTTTAATACGCCAAATAAATAAACTCTCTAGTAATACAAAATCGATGAACTCAAGGCTATTTTAATATTCATCTACCGTACTAGTATTAGTATTTCAGACACGTTCTTGTTCACTGCTATTATTACAGCTTTCGGCAGCACCAATACCATAAAGAATTGTTGTATATAAAACTCTCGTGACCAAATGGAGCTTTACGGATCTCAAAGATCTTCTTTTATCTTAAACAATTCAAGTTATCTTTCTCTTTAGAGTAAAAAGATTCAAAGATTAATTAATTATAATAACTTCATAAACGTGGGTTCTGATTACTACTTTCTATTTTCTACTAGTAGCAGAATATAAAATTCATACGCATCTATAATTCTGTACATCATGTTTAATTTTGCTCCAATCTAGTCACTCTATCATATATATATATATATATATATATATATATATATATATATATATATATGCAACGAGAACGAGAAATTTTTAATATGCCAGCCAGCTCATTCCTTGGCCTGAAAATTTTAGACGAAAAACATGTAATGAAGTTGTATTTTGCTTTACTATAAAGATAAAGAATAATCACTCAAAATGATTGTGGTGGAGTCATAAGTATTAATTCATCCTTAACCAGATGTCTCGGTTCGAGTCCCTGAATATGAAATCGTCTTTATTTGAGAGAGTTTTATCCTCCAATATAGAACTTTCCGGCGTTATTTCGAATTAGTCGGCCTCAACGTGAGTAAAAAACATAATGGCTGATCAAATAGTTGGCTCTTTTCAAAAAATGTGAAATACCATGAAACAACTCTTCGAAACCACGATAAGGCACTTCAGTTCAGTCATCTGTATATTCATTTTTAAAGCATCACGTGATGAGCATATTAGGATCAAAATAAAGATATTATGTTAGCGGGACAATTTATGCACCAACCCCCTACATATAACTAAAGGATTAATTAGCTTATCTTTTATTTTTCTCCTTCTTTATGGGCGTGAATACCAACTATGCTCTCAAGTAAAAATTTCTTGTAAGTAAGCAAACTGTTTGTGATAGTAAAATATAGATGAGAGACTGAATCTGAATAAATTAGTTGCTTTAATGGACGTGCACGGATGCGCAGGACACTTGATTAGAACCCGTGTTTTAAAAGGCATTTCTGGGGCGGGGCATTTGCAAAACGCCTTGGGCTCATGTATGAGGTTTAGTTCTGTGAGGCTTACGCCCCAAGCGTCTGACCGTGTGTCCTAAACACGCCTAACGCCCAACGTTTGGGGCTCGCCTAACAGTTCTAGCGCAAATCACGTGTCGAATTTCCTAATTAATAACGTTGACCTTCAAAATTCTTTAACAAATTAATGATAAAAGTCCTATTCATCGATAGAAATATGAAGATTGAGCATAACTCTAATAATGAGACATAGTATTGCGAATTTATATCTTCACTTGTTATTGGTCGTATCTTAGTTTATTTGTCCCTCCTTATTATACATTTTTATTAATTTGATATCTTAAACTAATTTATATTTATTCATGAAGGAGTAATATTTTAATTATCGTACTAATAAGATTTTATTAATTATTTACTTTTAAGAAGGTAAACTGTGGAGTTTGATCATTGTTTTAAAGAAATTGTAAGTTTTTAATTATTTAAAAGTTAAAGATGTTATACGTGATTTGTATGCATTAGTTATACTTAAGAATCATGCTAGATATTTTTTTCTATGAGTTCCTTTAATTTTCTTTTAATTTTTAACTTTTAATTTATATTTTATATTTTTTTTTGTGTTATTATGTTATTTTATTAATTTATAAATTAAAATTTTTACAGATCCATGGGGCTTACGCCCCCCCCCCCCTCCAGGCTTACGCTTCGCCCCATATCAAGTAAAACGCCCCGCCTCACGCCCCCGCCTTTTAAAACATTGCTTGTAAGTAGCGTATAATAGATTGTTTGACTTGTTTTTTGTGGGGATGAAGCACATATATGTGTGTGTGTGTGTGTATATATATATATATATATATATATATATATATATATATATTTAATATATTTATAGTTTTCTTCAATTTTTATACAATTTTACTTGTTTATAAATATTTACTGTCATTATATTATTTTATAAAATATTAAAAATTAAATACCTACGGGGCTTACGTCCCGTACCTCGGGGCTTATGCATCGATGATGCATATGTAAAATGCCTCACCTTACGCCCACGCCTTTTAAAACACTAATTAGAACAAAGCTAAATATATAACATGTAACGACTTAGTCGGTCGTTTTTTTGTATTGTAACCCCCGTTCTCCCATTTATTAATTTTTCTATGTTAATTTGTGGTTATGTGACTTTTCAGGATAGTTGGTTTGGTTCTGGGGATGTTTCAGAGTGAATTGAGACACTTAATCCAAAGGTTGGAAGCTTAAGTTGAAAGAGTTGATCGGAGTTTGACTTTTATATAAACGACTACGGAATGGAGTTTTGATGGTTCCAATAACTTCATATGATGATTTTGGACTTAGGCGTATATCCGGATAATGATTTGGAGGTCTGTAGGTTGGTTTAAGGCTTTTTGCGAAAGTTGGAAAGTTGAAAGTTTAGAAGTTTGAGAGGTTTGACCGAGAGTTGACTTTATTGATTTCAGATTCGGATTTTGGTTCCGAGAGTTGGAATAGGTTTGTTGTGTCATTGATCAATTGAAGAACTTTACAGATCAAAATGGAATTCTGCCGCTATAGAAGCGAACGCAAATGCGAATATAGGCCTGATTGAAGCATAAAAGTGAAATAATAATAATGAGAGGCTTTTGTCCGTTGACGGTCATCTTACCTGTCTCCTACGCTACTCTCTCAACTGGATCAATCTAGCATGCTAGGCTAGCTAAGAAAGGTATTCTATCTTTCTCTTTTTGTTGTTCGGCTCGATAGAATTGTTTAGAATCCTCTCCTAGCTTCCTCTTTCCATAGATATGCAGACTATAAAACGCCGATTAAAGAGCAGGGTTATTCTAAGATATAGAAGTAGTTAAGGGCTTGACTAAATAGTAGATATGGGATTGAGGGCATAGGAGTAGGGTTTACGAAAAGAAGGCTCCGGGTTGTACTCTAGAGGTAATACTATACTCCATTCTTCCTCCCGGCTTCCTTTCTATTCTCACTCTTATCCGACTGATGAATGCAATTGGAGTAGAATCGCTTTCCCTTACTAGGTTTAGGAATCCGTAATTCTTCAAGAAGATGAGATTAACCCGATCAAAAGAAAGCTTCTTATCGAGAGACAGAGAAAGCCACCGGTGCGCAGGTGCGAGGTTTTGGGAGGCTGCCTGGAGCGCAGGTGCGAAAGGCCTCCGCATCTGTGAGTCCGCTCGTAGAAGCAGCCACTTGTGCGCAGGTACGAAGTTTTGGGAGGCTGCCTAGGAGCGCATGTGCGAAAGGTCTCCGTATCTGCGTGTCCGCAGAAGCGAGAATGGAGCGCAGGAGCGAGGTTACATGTGCGATGAGGTGTTCGCAGAAGCGTATTTTATGACGGGCAGGAAGTTCTGCAGAAGCGGAGTGTAACGACTCGGCCGATCTTTTTGAGTATTACAACCTCATTTCCCCATTTACTACTTTATATATACTTCACAGTTGTTATGTGTCTCACCGGAGTGATAAGTTCGGGTCCGGTGAGGCTTTGGAATAAATTGGAATACTTAGTTCCAAAGTTTAAAGTTTAAGTTGAAATAGTGACCGATTGTCGACTTATATATAAACGACCCCGGAATAAAGTTTTGATGATTCCAATAGCTCCGTATGGTGATTTTGGACATATGAGCGTATCCGAAAAATTATTTGGAGGACCGTAGTGGAATTAGACTTGAAATAACGAAAGTTGATTTTTTGAGAAGTTTGACCGGGGGGTTGACTTTTGATATCGGGGTCGGAATCCGATTCTGAAAATTTGAATAGGTCTGTTATGCCATTTATGAGCTGTGTGAAAAATTTGAGGTCAATCAGACGTGATTTGATAGGTCTCGGCGTCGTTTGTAGAAATTTTAAAGTTCATAAGGCTTGAATTGGGGTATGATTCGTGATTTTAGCATTGTTTGACGTGATTTGAAGACTCGACTAAGTTCGTATGATATTTTAGGACTTGTTGGTATATTTTGTTGAAGTCCCGGGGGTCTCGGGTGAGTTTCGAACGGTTAACGGATCGAATTCGGACTTAGAAGAAAATCTGAAAGTTTCTGCGATCTGATGGAATCACACCTGCGGAAATTGGCTCGCAGGTGCGAGCTCGCAGAAGCGATCATGATTACCCTAGTATCACATGTCTACGTGCCTTAACTCTTACTTACAATATGTGTAACATGCTTAGCTGAATTATCTGTTTTCCTCGATTTGATTAAAATCTTTAACTGTAAGATTTCGGGCTGAAAATTTGTTGTTCCTCCGATTTCCTGTACTGCATATTTATTTTAGGAGTATGAGGCAGTTCCTTAGGATATCCCCCTGTACTGCATATTTATTTTGGGACTACGAGGTGGTTCCTCGGGAGATCCCCCTGTACTGCATATTTATTTTGGGACTACGAGGCGGTTCCTCGGGAGATCTTCTTGTACTGCATATTTACTTTGGGGCTACGAGGCGGTACCTCGGGAGATCCCCTTGCATATTTACTTTTGGGATTACGAGACGGTATCTCGAGAGATCCCCTATTGAGCATTTACTTTTGGGACTACGAGACGGTATCACGACAGGTGCCTCCTGTTGTTTACCTCTATTTGCTGTGTTGTTCACTCTATAATCATTTCATTATACTATTATATCCTCTGTCATATTTTATTATTATATTTCAATAGGGTCTGACCTGACCTCGTCACTACTCTACCGATGTTAGGCTTGGCACTTACTAGGTACCGTTGTGGTGTACTCATGCTACCCTTCTGCAGATCTTTTTGTGCAGATCCAGGTGCTTATTACCAGCCCAAATATCAGTAGCTACCTGTATACAGAGACTTCAAGGTACATCTGCCAGCGTCCGCAGACCTCAGAGTCCCCATCTATCCTTATCATGTTGTTTCCTTATTTTAGTAGACTGTGATGTATAGAGATATTTAGTATTTCTCTTAGAAGCTTGTGACTTGTTTCTACCGGGTTTTGGGAGATTTTAATTCTTTGACTTGCAGTTTCCATTTATTACTGCTATTGAGGTTTTAGTTTCAGACTCTTATTATGTTATTCCGTAATTTGTTAGGCTTACCTAGTCTTAGAGACTAGGTGCCATCACGACATCTTACGGAGGGTAAATTGGGGTCGTGACAGAGAGAATTTAGTGCAGGTGTGCCTCCGCAGATGTGATGTCATATTTCGTAGATGCGAAAGGTCGGAGGCCATAGAGGAATCGCAGAAGCGAGATTTGGGCTGCACCTGCGGGACCGCATATGCGGTTAAGTAAACCAGGGGTTTGAGCCATTTTTATAATCGGGGGTTTGAGCCATTTTTATTATTTTGGACTTTTGGAGCATGGCTCGGGGCAATTTTTGAGAGGGTTTTGGCTACCATTGAAGAGGTAAGTGACTTTTAATTACTTTTGTCCATAAATATTGAATACCCATTAATTGTTTACACCTAGATTATATGTGTTTGAGGTGAAATTTGAGGTTTTTTGGTTTATGTATTGGAGAGTGAGATTTGGGGATTTGAGGGTCGATTTGTGGTTGGAATTGAATGGTTTTGATATGATTGGACTCGTTATTGATTGGGTGTTCGGATTTTGTGAATTTTATTGGGTTCCGAGGTGTGGGCCTGGGGTTGACTTTTTAATTTTTGTTAAAGACTTTAGCTTTATCTTTTGGAATTATTTCCTACAGCTTTTATTGATTGAATTAAGTTGCTTTGGATAGATTCGAGTCCGGAGGATGATTAGCGTGGCAAGGGTTTGTTGGAGCGTTGAGTTGCACGCTTTGAGGTAAGTGACATTTTAAAACTTGGAATTGAGGGTATTTATCCCCGGGGAATGTGTTCTTTATGTTGTGTTGGGGTGACGCACATGCTAGGTGACGGGCATGTGGGCGTGCACTGTGGTAAACATAATCCGGGTTGATTTTTGTACTGAGCTACTACCAAGTCTTTTTTATCCGTGTAATCCCTACTTGTAAGAGTAATTGAGTTGTGATTTATGTTAGAAATCATGTTTAGGCTATGTGCTTATTCGGTTGAGACCTAATGAGGTTATTTTTGCGGTTTTAATTTATTTGCCTTAACTACAATTATGTACTCAGTCATGATTCTTCATTTGCATATCATATGGCCGTCTTTGTAATTATTCATTGTTACATCATATGTTATCATTGTTTGGGATGAGTGGTACGAGATTTGTGAGCCCTTGAGACTTGAGAGATTGATGACTGAGATGCGCCTGAGAGTCGGGTTGTGAGTGTTATTGTGGATTGGGTTACACGCCACAGCCGGCCTTATTGGCTTATTTATTATTATGGATCTGATTGTACACTGCAGCAGGCCTTATAGGCTTTATATTAGCGCTTGAGAAAAATCCGCCCCTCTGGACTTTGACATACCAACAGTGAGAACATGCATAATGATTTATATACACGTGCTTTGGTGAGGGGAATTGATGCCAGACACCCACATAGTGCTGAGTGATTGTGCGTGGTTTGTGTTGGCATTTGGTAGATAGATTGAGTACTTCAGAGAGTGTGAGTACTTGGGAATATTACCGTGAAATCAGTCATCTGACATGCACATCTGACATATAGACATAAAGATGTACCATTCCTTGTGCTAGTTGTAATAGAGATGTTCCTATCAGTGTTGGGCTTTAATTGTTGAACTTGAAAGCATGTCTAAATTTTTGTAACATGAATGAGCTGATTATGATTATTTGTCTGAGTTATTTATTGTTTCTGTCATCATTAAACTTGTATTGTCATTATATTGGACTCTGACTGTCTTCTTCTGAGCTCGTTACTTCTTTCAGCCCAATGTTAGTTCTGTTACTTATTGAGTACATGGGGTTGGTTGTACTCATACTACACTCTGCACTTGGTGTGCAGATCCAGGTACATCTGGACGTGGTGATTGCTAGATCTGTGCTAGTAGTTGCTCGGAGACTTCGAGGTAGCTTTTATGACGTCCATAGACCTTGACTCTTTTTTGTTTTATTTACTTCAATATTGATCTATTACTCAGATAGTTGTACTAGAGTTTTGGTTTATGTTGGTACCTAGTAGCGCTCATGTACTCATTAACACCAAATTTTGGGGTGGTTGTACTAGTATTTCAGTTATTTGTATCAGATATTCATGTAATTTCCGTTGTTGAGTTTATTAAAACATGTGTTTATCAAATGTTTAGTTGTTATGTGATTATCGGCGTTCCTAGCAAGTGTGTTAGGTGTCATCACGACAGGTTAAGATTTTGGGTTGTGACATATAACAACTACTCAGTTCGAGTGAAACTAACATAAAATTTGAACTGGATTATGGTCATTAATAATATTAACAATTATTACGCTATAATGTTAGGTTAGCCTATTATAACAAGTTATTCCATATCATACTTGATATAGCAATTAGAAATATTCAATTTTAACTTTAATTGAATAACTTACTCTAATAATATAGAGATTATTCACAATGTTAATTTACTTACTCCTATAAAACTTAAACTCTAAAAAGAAATGAAGTTTTTCCTATATATATTATCATAGAAACTTATTTACCTATTTTCTCTATGTTTTGTAGTTTTTAATAAGTATCTAAATGTTTCTTACAAATTGTATACATTCCCCCTTAAAAGGCTTCCACACTATTATTAGTGCCTTCAATTAAGGGATTCAAATACATCATTTTCTTTTTTCCCTCTCCTCTTCTCTCTCATTCTTTTTTTAATATCAAAATCTCTTAATCTACGCCTAGAATCTCCATCTTCTCTCTCCCATTATTGACGACAACTCTATATTATTAAAAATTATCAATTGGGTCGTTCTTTTGCTGGGTGTGACGACCCGATAGGTCATTTTGAGTACTAACCTTTATTTTCTTATTTAGAGACCTCTAATAGATCCATTTGATGTTTCTCGATTTGAGTGCGCATTCTATGGCTTTTTTTGAAAAGTTTTTACGTAAAAAAGTGAAAAAAATATGATTTTTGGTTATAAAAATAACTTGAGTTGACTACAGTCAATATTTTATGTAAATAATCCCGAATCCATATTTTCACGATCCTGATGGGTCCGTATCATAATTTCGGACTTGGGCGGATACTTGGAATTGAATTCGGAGGTTCCTAGGTTAATTTGTCTTGTTTTGCCGAAATCTAGTAATTTGAAAGTTTCGAAGTTTTCTAGGTTTAACCGTAGGTTGACTTTATGGTTATCGGATTCAGATTTTGGTTCCGCGACTTGGTATAGATTTGTTTTTCTATTTGAAACTTATTTGCAAAATTTTGTGCAAATCAGAGTTGGTTTGATAGGATTCGGACGCATGGTTGTGATATTAGAGGTTCTTGAGTACTCTTTGAAATTAATGCATTTTGATGTCCGATTCGTAGTTAGAGATGTTATTTTGATGTTTTGATCGCACGAGCGAGTTCTTATGATGTTATTACACTTGTGTGCATATTTGGTTTGGAGCCCGAGGGGCTCAGGTGAGTTTCAGATAGGCTACAACCCATTCTGGCTCAAGATATTGCTCGATTCAGCAGTTTCTAGTGTGATGTGCTTCGCGAGCGAGGGGCTCAGGTGAGTTTCAGATAGGCTACAACCCATTCTGGCTCAAGATATTGCTCGATTCAGCAGTTTCTAGTGTGATGTACTTCGCGATCGCGAAGCAAGTCTCCCAACCGCGAAGGGAAATTTGGGCTGGGGCAGAATAGTTCTTCGCGAACGCGAAGCTTTGTGGGGACCTAGGGGAAGACTGGATTGTTACTCTTCGCGATCGCGATGGCCATTTAGCCAGTGATTCTTCGCGAACATGTTAGGTGCTTCGTGAACGCAAAGAACACGTGACGCCTAGGTATTAAAGCATCTAAAAATCGGGATTTTCACCATTTTTCACCATTTTCAAGTTTGAGCTCGGCCTAGAGGCGATTTTGAAGAGATTTTTCATCCCAACTTTATTGGTTAGTAAATTTTAACTTATTTTATTTTATTTTCATAAATACCCATTGATTTTAACCTTTAATCTATTTATGGTAGAAATTAGGAATTTGGATAGAAATTGGGGTTTTATAAAATTGAAATTTAGACTTCGAATTGAGGTCGGATTTTAAAATAAAATACATAATCGGGCTCGGGGGTGAATGGATAATTATGTTTTGTTCCGAATATCGGGTTTTGAACAAGCGGGTCCGGGGTTGACTTTTGTAGACTTTTTTCAAAATTATTAAAGATTGTATCTATTTCACTAGTGGGTAGTTTTTAAAGCCTAATTTGAACTATTTGAACTATAATTGGCTAGATCTGATTGGTTTAGAGGATAATTCTAGAGAAAAAGTCGCGGTTGAGCATTGATTTGGTTGCAGAGTGAGGTAAGTGTCGTGGCTAACCTTGACTTGAGGGATTAGGACTTGTTGGTCTATTTGCTATGTATATTATGTGTGGGGGACGATGTATATGTGAGGTGACGAGTACATATACGTCGTCATTGGGTTAAAGCATGCAGGTGGAAATTGTTTCTTTGTACTAGGTTGTTTCATTGACTATGTTTTCCATGCTTAGGTTAGATTATTACTTCTTTAACTATTCACCTCATTTTATTATTTATTTTAAAGATGTTAGGAATTTTAAAAGTTGAATTGTTATCATTGGCACAATAATTGAAGTGAAATTGCTTCTCGTCTTGCATTGCTAACTCGGATTTGTATTGTTACTTGGTGAGGAAGAGTGAAAAGCACAAAGGGTGTTGTCGTGCCTTATTTGCATTCATTATCATCTATTGAGATATTATGAGGATTAAATCACGAAGGGCGATGTCGTGCATTTAATTGCTTATAATCATTTATCATATTATGGGAGGTTGAGAGACAAAGCACAAAGGGTGATATCGTACTATGTTTTAAATAAAATTACATGGTGAGAATGAGAGTAAAAGCACGAAGGGTGATGTTGTGCCATTATTGATTTCATTGCTTTACTTGGTTTCCGCTTGATGGTTTAATTAGTTGCATTACTATTGTTTTCGATAGAAAGGTTAGTTGGTGGTTTTGTACTTGTCGTTCTTATCGTACTCCCTTTTCTACATATTCCTTCCCAGTTAATATTTTAATTGTCCTACTTGTTATTTTGTTGCTTTATGTATATATATATATCTTTACAGGATTTTACGTAGATGTCTTGTCACAACCTTGTCACTATCTCGTCGACGTTAGGATCGACACTTACGGAGTACATTGGGTTGGTTGTACTTGTAAGCACGTAATTTTTGACGCGCAACGTCTTTAAGTTATATTAATTTTCTTGCATATTTTAAATATTTATTTAATGGTTCCTTGTGCCTTAGTCTATTTTACTTCAATTATAATCTTTGAAAATATCAAAAATAATTTCATCTTTATAATATTTCTCATTTTATACATATATTTATTTAATGTCATTAGTCTTTTTGTAGTGAATTTTGTTATGGTTTTAACCTATCTTTTCTATTTTTACTTTAATATAATCTTTGAAAAAATGCAAAAATAATAATAATAATAATAAAAGGATTGGTTTCATTTTTAATTTTAGTTTAGTTAAAGTCAATTAGTATTTTATTATTTTTGAAAAGAGAATGGACTTTGGGTTGGTTCTTGTTTTAAAAGATCTAGTCTTTGCCCAACTCCATTTAACCTAGGCCCAAAATCGAATAGCCCAACTCCCTTATCCCAAACCTGCGACCTATGGCCCACTAGACCCGCCCCATCCTTCATTTTAAATCCTAGCCATTGATTGGATTTAATCCAATGACCTACACTTAATCCCTAGCCTATATAAAAACAAATTCTTTCCCAAAATCAAACCCTAAAACCTAAAGAACTACCCAGCCGCCTCCCCCACTCCCTCTCACTTCTGCCGCTGCAACACCACCCCAAACTTGCCCATGGTTGGTCCCCCTCTTCCCCTTATCTTTCTTCCACGTGGCCCTAACCATATTCTCTTATCTCGCTCCCTCACGCGCTCTTTCATCTCTTGGACGAGTTTGGATAAATGGTGGCCGTAAGATCTTAGGGTTTTAAGATCCCAGACTTCCATTTGTTTGATTTGGTTCAAAAGGAGGTGAAATTCGGATTTTTGGAGGAAGGTTCGGGATTTTTCTTTGCTTGGTGAAGAAGGTCCGAGGAAGGAGTATAAAATGGGTCATTTTCTCAGATTTGATGGGATCGGACAGAAAAATTCGGGCAGAGAAATTAGGAAAAGAAGCTAGGGTTTCAAGAGAGTTCTTCTGCTCATTTTGTTTCCAGACATTTTTTAGATTTTTATGTTGGTTTAAATTTTCAGGAAAAATACAAAAAAAATCTGCTTTCTTTATTTTTCAATTTCGAAAATTTGGTTGCAAAAATGGAGTTTGATTGAAGTTTGGGATTGAGTTCGTGTTCATTTGAGATTCGTGTTCATTTGAGATTCGTGGTGTCGATTCGAAGTCTGTTCATGGATTTTGGTCGCGATTTTAGCTTCTTCTTCTGATTTTTGATTTCGAAACCATGGAATCCGATGGAGTTTGATTGAGGTCATTTTAGTTCTGAGCTTTTCGATGCCGATTCGAGTTTCCGTCCGCAGTTCATTACATTTTTGGGTTCAAAGTAGTGAAACAATCAATTTTCATCTATATTGAGGTCCAACTCTAACTCTATTTGCTCTTTAATTTTCATATTTGTTTCTCTTGGTGCTATATATGGGATCTTTGTTTGATTACCTATTATTTTTAGTTCTCAATTGAATTTGCCTTTGTTTCATTAATGAGGACTGAATTATATTTAAGTTTATGTATCTCTTTTGTTAAGCAGTAAGTTTTAAGCTGCTAAACTTGGTTAAAAGCTTAGGCAAGGATTACTCCTATTAATCTGAATTTTGGCTCTCTATAAGACGTCTTCTTGGATGGGGTAACTAGCTTGGTCATAATCTTGGCTTAAAGGATAAAACACTAGTCTAAATTTGGATTTAGAGTAGGATATTTGATCTGGTGAAGGTTAGGAGGCTAATAAGTCAATTGGGGAGGGTGTAGTATCTTTAATATCTTTTATGATAGCTTCGAGTACTACCGTTATTTCGTTTTCTTTCTTAGCTCCCATTTACTTATAAGTGATTTGCATGCCTACCAGACCATATTTTCCCTTTTCATTGCTTGGACTCATAAAATGAATTTTTTGAGTGGGATCGTGAGAATGGAGAAGTTCAACCCATTAGCTAATTAAATATTTTACACATGCTTTAGGATCGGGCTTGGTTAAGTACATGAAATAAAAATTAAAAGAAGATGAGAATGAAATGAATTTTTTATTTACTTTAGTTTTATTTTTCTACTTTTCTTATGTAATCGCTAGGAGCATTCTTAGGCCGTCAACACTCGGGTAGGCAAATTTCAGGTCTTGTCTTTATTTCACTCGAGGTGAGAGGTCGTCCCCTTTAGTTTATACTTAGGGGAATGCCCCACAAATTTTGTATATATTTTTATTTGGGGTATGTCCCGTAGTGAATGTAATTGCAGGCCGTGACACACATCGTGGATGAGTATAGTATAGATTTTTAGAATTTTTCTCTTATTTTATTTTTCTTTTATTTAAGTGGGGACAACCTCGAGCCTCTTGTGTGTTCATTTTTCTTTCGTGTGTTTTTGCCTCAGTTTGAGTATTCTTTAACCAATTAGATCAAGTACGCAACCGTGATCTTCACGAGATTCAGAAAATACCTAACACCTTCTCCCCGAATCAAATGAACCCCCTTACTCGGAATATCTGGTGCAGACTAAGTTTTAGTGTCTAAATGTGTTTAAAAGGAAAAACTACGTTTTTTTGAAAGACGGTGACTTGGCACACCGAAATCAAATTTCAAGTGGCGAATCTGAAAAATCCTTTGAAACACAACTTTTTATCACTTTCAAATTTGAAAAACCTTTTGAGCTTTAAAAATTACTTTATCTATTTTAAATAGGTTAAGGTGAAAAAAGGGTGTGACAGCTTTCGCGACTCAGCTGGGGAGTTGCAGGTTCGAGCTGATACTTGATCTTGTTGGCTTTTTAGAATATTCGGTTGAGGTTTTTATGTTCTTTATTTGCTTTGTTTGATTTGTATTTTGTTTTATTATTTACTCGTTGTTTATGTGTTTACAGTTTTTCCTTTTTTGTATTACTTCTTTATAACTGTCATCACTTGCATAACCCTGGGTCAATTCTTTCTGCAACAAGTCTCGTAGTACGCGTCTCGTACACGAACTCTTTGTTGAGTCACCCTTATATTAGGAGGGGGGGCTCCAGACGTATGGAGTAGGTGGAAAGCTTGAGCAGCCACCATCGATCATAAGCTCCACCGAGTTGCCTTGTTAGTAAACCTCAAACATAGGTCAGCCTTTAGGTCACGATTATGTGAATCATATCCTTATGAAATAGCTGGGCTCGGTCCTATATACCATGTTCCTTTGTAGAAAACCTGTCTGTAACGACCTGACCGGTCGTTTTGAGTATCACAGCCTCATTTTTCCATTAACTGCTCAAATTGTACTTTACAGTTATTGTGTAAATTGTCGGGGGTAAATGGTTCGGGTCCAGTAAGGTTTTGGAAAGAATTGAAACACTTAGTTCTAAAGTTTAAAGCTTAAGTTAAATAGTGACCGAATGTCGACTTATGTGTAAACGACCCCAGAATGGAGTTTTGATGATTCCAATAGCCCCGTATGGTAATTTTGGATTTAGGAGCGTGTCCGAAAAATTATTTGGAGGTACGTAGTGAAATAAGGCTTGAAATGCCGAAAGTTAAATTTTTGAGAAGTTTGAATTTTTGATATCGGGATCGGAATCCGATTCGGAAAATTGGGATAGGTCCGTAATGTGAAATGTGACTTGCGTGCAAAAGTTGAGGTCAATCGGACGTAATTTGATAGGTTTCGGCATCGGGTGTGGAAGTTGAAGTTTCAAAGTTCATAGATTTTGAATTGGGGTATGATTCATCATTTTGATGTTGTATGATGTGATTTGAGGCCTCGAGTAGGTCCGTACTATGTTATGGAACTTGTTGGTATATTTGGTTGAGGTCCCAGGGGCCTCGGGTGAGTTTCAGATGGTTAACAGATCAAATTCGGACTTAAGGAAATGCTGGAACTGCTGCTTACTGGTGTGATCGCACCTGCGAAGCTTTTGATCGTAGGTGCTAAGCCGCACGTGCACGCAACCAGTCGCAGAAGCGGCCAAGAGTGGAACTGGGTAGTGCTCGCAGGTGCAAAGACTTGTTGGTATATTTGGTTGAGGTCCCAGGGGCCTTGGGTGAGTTTCAGATGGTTAACGGATCAAATTTGGACTTAAGAAAATGCTGGAACTGCTGCCTACTGGTGTGATCGCACCTGCGTAGCTTTTGATCGCAAGTGCTAAGCCGCACGTCGCGCAACCAGTCGCAGAAGCGGCCAAGAGTGGAACTGGGCAGTGCACGCAGGTGCGAAGAATTTGCCGCATCTGCGAGGCCGTATGTGCGAAGGGGTATGCGCATCTGCGAGCCCACAGATGCGAGAAGGGTGCCGGAGATGCGAGATTTGAGAAGGTCGGCTATTTCCGCAGGCGTGCTTTTTGTCCGCAGAAGCGAGGGTCACAGGTGAGACCCCTTGTCCGCAGATGCGGAAATCACTAGGGTAGAAGCTTAAATTCGGGGTTTCGTGATTTTTACCCATTTTTTCGATTTTGGAGCTCGGTTTGGGCGATGTTGGAGAGGGATTTGTTCACACAACTTGGAGTAAGTGTTCTTGACTCCCTTGTGATTATATTTCATGAATTAATCTTTATTTTTGGTGTAAGATTATCGAATCTTCAAGAGAAATAGAAGGAAATTTCTATAATTTCAAAAATGATTTTTTCGAGTTTGAACATCGATTTGGAGTCGGAATTGAGTGAAATTAGTATGGTTGAACTTGTAATTGGATGGGTTGTTATATTTTAGGAGTTACATCGAATTCCGATACGTGGGTCCCACATGTAATGTTTTGGGCGTTATTTCGGATTTTATAGAAAATATTAGTATTTTGATATGGAATTAATCCCTATAAATTTTGTGGGCTAAATCAAATTAATTGTGACTAGATTCGAGCCATTCGGAAGTTGATATGCTCATTATGGGATTTCTGGAGCATTTTTCATCTTGCTCGGAATTGGATTCGTCTTGTTTGAGGTAAGTAACTCTTCTAATCTTGGAGCTGAGGGTATGGACCCTGAATATATGTATTATGTGAATTGTTGGGAGGTGACGCACATGCTAGGTGATGGGCGTGTGGGCGTGCACTATAGAAATTGTGACGTAATTATTTTTTTGGAATTTTATAATTAAATAATCTTGGCATTTTCCATGCGGTTTTATGTGTTAAAGAAATTAAGCTAAAAAGCATATTAAAAATCATGTTGAGGCAATATGCCAGTATTATTGGGACCCATAGAAGTTATATTATTGTGAAGTGTTTGTTTTAAATTGAAAATTCGTGTTCAGTCATATTCATGTCATTACATATCATATCTCTATCTCTGTTATTATTTATTGATACATCACATCGTCATTTTTGAGCTATTTTCATGACATTGTAAGCCCATGAGAGAGAGAGAGACTAGAGAGATTGATGATTGATTGAGGCCGAGGGCCTGATTGCGAGGATTATTATGGGAATCATGGCTGCCCGCCTGCAGCAGGCCTTATAGGCTTTATTATAGCACGTGAGTTGTCCGTGCGGATCCAGATAATATTATAGCACGTGAGTTGACCGTGCAGCACGTGAGTTGGCCGTGCGGATCTAGATATTATTATAACATGTGAGTTGGCCGTGCAACACATGAGTGATCCGTCCAGATTATAGTGCTTGGGCTGTAGGGTGCGAGTGCCGAGTGCGAGTGCTGAGCGATTGGAAGGACTGAGTGACTGGGAGGACTGAGTGACTGGGAGGACTGAGTGAAATGATACTCTGGTAGTATACATATGATTTTATCACTGAGTTGCATGGGAGGACTGAGTGAAATGATACTCTGGTAGTATGCATATGATTTTATCACTGAGTTGCATCGCATTAACATGCACACATGACATACATGCATATAGACGTATTTTCCTCATGCTGTATAGTATCACATCATTCATTATTTCTCACACATGTTGACAAATTGGCATAGTGTTGCATTTTCTTTACACGTGTTATCTGGAGAGAAAAATGAAACATCTCATTTATTGTTGAAAGGATTTAGAAAATTATTGCTTTCAAACTTATTCATATTTTTGGCAACTTTAGTAAACGATTTAGGTTTTCACTGATGTACTTGAAACGAAGAACTATTATTTTTGAAATCATGATTTAGCTGAGCATTTTTATCTCTGAGTTACTTCTGGTATTATTTGCTTTACGTTGTTATGGACTGTTGTGGACTATTGGTTTGGGAACCGACCTTGGTAAAAGCTCGTCACTACTTTCAACCTAAGGCTAGGTTCATTATTTACTTAGTACATGGGGTCGGTTGTACTGATACTATACTTCTGCACATTGCGTGCAGATATTAGTTGATGTTGTTGATGTGCTCGATGGTTGCCGGATTTGAAGATGTACCTGCGTTCCTGTTGTAGCTGCCTCTTATTCTTGGTAGCCTTAAATTTATAAAGCTTTGTTTATGTACTATTCAAATAGACTATGTATTTATTTCATCTCCGCTTTGAAAACTCTATTCTTAGAAGCTCATAATTTGTACTACCAGTTCTTGGGGAATGTATAAGATTAAGATCTTTATTTACTTAAATTGCTTTAATAATTGTTATTGAAATTGGGTAGTTGAAAGTTGGCTTACCTAGCGGGTTGGGCTAGGTGCCATCGTGACTAGTTGAATTTTGGGTCAAGACAAGGTGGTATCAGAGCTCTAGGTTCATAGGTTCTACAAGTTATGAGCAAGTGTCTAGTAGAGTCTTGCGGATCGGTATGATGACGTCCATTCTTATTTTCGAGAGGCTACAGGGCATTTAGGATATATACTTCTCATCTTTCTTTCCTTATCGTGCGGGATTGATTCAACTTGAGACATAACTCTTTGAATTCATTTCACATATTTGTATGCGCACATGAGCGCTCGGTATCGGCTGTGCATCGCCGGCTTGTGATTCTATGAACGGGGTTCGAGATGTGTATTATGTATTTTGGTGATGGGCCAGTCTAGAAATGAAAGGCTTCTGGCTGATCAGATATGTATTTTGAGGTTCTCGTATTTTTCAAATGATGGCATGATAGATGCGGTGTGTCATGTGGGATTAAGGCTGGTGTGTGCAAGGTCACAATTTAGCGTTGAAAGGGAGGTCATAAATTCATAGAGGGCATGAAAAATTGTCGATGTTTAGATGAATGCTCTAACTATTTGGTATTGCATGAGTAGAGTGTACATTTCATAAGGCGCACTATGTTTTGAATTATGGATATTTCGTAGGTATTGCGGCATTTTCCTAGTTGATCGACTGCTGATTTTAAGGCGTTGTTATGTGGCACGAAAGAATGGGAGAAATATTCCTCATAGGATGATCCTATATGAGAGATGTGTTAGACATTCAGGCGGTGGAGATGGAATCAGAAATGGTGATTCGTGTGTTCTATGGATTTGGAGCAGATTGTTTCATGGGTGCAGACTGTGAAGTCGTGGCCGAAGCTAGCCAAATAATGGCATGTATTATGACTCAGACGTTGTGGATTTTCTAAGGGTTATTTGTCTATTTGTGGGTGACTAGAGTTGATTTGGGGGTCCATGGGTAGGCCCAATTAAAATGTGTATTCTACACCGATTCGGAATGGTGGGCTCCATACTGCTATTATTGAAGGATATGCCATTCAGTTGATGTAGAACTTTTTCGTGTTCTGAAATGATCTGTGAGTTACTCCTTTATGCTACGAGGAGTTGTGATTCATTGGTTATATGCACACATGGTGCGGTTCTATTGGGGGCCTCATGGCAAAATTCAAGCGAGATGAGTATTTGGGTATTGCATGATCAATTGCGTAATGGTTATGTTCTTTCAGGTTTCGTGTGGAATTTTTGTCATTTGCCTCTCCGTCATTATTGATTTTGAGCAGGGTGACTCGAGGTAGATAATATGGACCAACGTTTGGATGGGGTAGCACATTGCAGCAGAGTTATATTAAGGTATGAACCTTGTAATAGAATCGTGTGATGGTTCTACCATGTGTGCTGGATTTTTAGCATTTCTTTGTGGCGATACTTATTAATCTGCCGGGGCAGGTCTCTCATTTGAGTCATTTTCCATGACTGAGTACATTTGAATTGTTACGTATTGGTGCACGGATGGCACGAGTTGTGGCTCTGAGTTATATTGGTCCGGCAAGTTTGTGGAATAGTTATATTTAGTAATATAAAGTCATTGGACCTAGAATGGGTACTATCAGGTTTGATTATGGTATGTTCGGAAGGATAATATTGAAAGTCGTCTTAGGAGAGGATTATGGTTCTGGTTGGGGAGAGAGAGCTTCATGGCTTGTTGATCTGGTAAGTGGTCATGAAATTTCGCACCTTTCTTTTACTATCAACAGTGTACGAAGGATTTGGGAAGAGGTTTGGTTCGATATGGGTTTAATACTAGTATTTGGTTAGTTTTGGAGTAGTCACTGTGACCAGGAATGGTGCTACGAGCATGCGAGTTGTGTAATATGTTGGGTGATTATGTCTGTGGTTATGGCTTGATACAGCTTGTTCAAACTCATACAATGTGTAAATGTAAGATTCATGTCTTGAAAGAAATTATAAATGCTGGAAATTAAATTTCAAGGTTTATGGGCTAAAGTTAAATCAATGATTTCAGTTGTAATATGTTGTCAAGCCTATATGGAATAGGGTGACGTGGGTTCACCCCTGGGTGCATGTGTGGTAAGATGGAACAGTGATTTTATGGCTTGGAAACAACTCTTGGCACGTTCGAGGATGAACGTATATTTAAGTGGGGGAGAATGTAACGACGCGGCCGGTGATTTTGAGTATCACATCCCCGTTTCCACATTTACTGCTCAAATTGTACTTTACAGTTATTGTGTGAATTGCCGGGGTAAATGGTTCAGGTCCGGTGAGGTTTTGGAATGAATTAGAATACTTAGTGCCAAGGTTTAAAGCTTAAGTTAAATAGTTACCGGATGTCGACTTATGTGTAAACGACCCCGGAATGGAGTTTTGATGATTCTAAAAGCTCCGTATGGTGATTTTCGATTTAGGAACATGTCCGAAAAATTATTTGGAGGTACGTAGTGAAATTAGGCTTGAAATGCCGAAAGTTGAATTTTTGAGAAGTTTGACCGGGGGGTTGACTTTTTGATATCGGGATCGAAATTTGATTCTGGAAATTGGGATATGTCCGTAATGTGAAATATGACTTGGGTGCAAAATTTGAGGTTAATCGGACGTAATTTGATAGGTTTCGGCATCAGTTGTGGAAGTTGAAGTTTTAAAGTTCATAGATTTTGAATTGGGGGTATGATTCGTCATTTTGATGTTGTATGATGTGATTTGAGGCCTCGAGTAGGTCCGTATTATGTTATGGGACTTGTTGGTATATTTGGTTGAGGTCCCAGGGGCCTCGGGTGAGTTTCAGATGGTTAACAGATCAAATTCAGACTTAAGGAAATGTTGGAACTGCTGCCTACTGGTGAGATCGCACATGCGAAGCTTTTGATCGCACGTGCTAAGCCGCACGTGCGCGCAACCAGTCGCAGAAGCGGCCAAGAGTGGAACTGGGCAGTGCTCGCAGGTTCGAAGAAATTGCCGCTTCTGCTAGGCCGCATGTGCGAAGGGGTATGCGCATCTGCGCCCGCAGATGCGAGAAGGGCGCCGCAAATGCGAGATTTGAGAAGGACGACTATTTCCGCAGGCGCGCTTTTTTTCCGCAGAAGCGAGGGTCGCAGGTGCGACCCCTTGTCCGCAGATGCGCAAATTGCTGGAGCTCGATTTGGGCGATTTTGGAGAGGAACTTTTCCAAACAATTTTTACCCATTTTTTCCAATTTTGGAGCTCGATTTGGGAGATTTTGGAGAGGAACTTTTCCAGACAATTTGGGGTAAGTGTGACTCTGTTGTGATTATATTTCATGAATTTATCTTCATATTTGGTGTAGGATTTCGAATCTTCAAGAGAAATAGAAAGAAATTTTTATAATGTCAAAAACGAATTTTTCGCGTTTGAACATCGATTTGGAGTCGGAATTGAGTGAAATTAATATGGTTGAACTTGTAATTGTATGGATTGTCGTATTTTGTGAGTTTCGTCAAATTCCGAGACATGGACCCCACAGGTGAATTTTGGGGCGTTATTTCGGATTTTGTGGAAAATATTAGTATTTTGATATGGAATTAATCTCTATAAATTTTGTGGCTGAATCAAATTAATTGTGACTAGATTCGAGCCATTCAGAAGTTGATATGCGCATAATGGGATTTATGGAGTATTTTTGATCTTGCTCGGAATTGGATTCATCTTGTTCGAGGTAAGTAACTCTTCTAATCTTGGAGCTGAGGGTATGAACCCTGAATATATGTATTATGTGAATTGATGGGAGGTGACGCACATGCTAGGTGATGGACGTGTGGGCGTGCACTATAGAAATTGTGACATAATTATTTCTGTGGAATTTTGTAATTAAATAATCTTGGCATTTTCCATGCGGTTTTATGTGTTAAAGAAATTGAGCAGAAAATCATATTAAAAATCATGTTGAGGCTAGTGCCAGTATTATTAGGATCCACAGAGGTCAAATTGTTGTATATTGTTTGTTTTAAATTGAAAATTCATACTCAGTCATATTCATGTCATTACATATCATATCTCAGTCTCTGTTGTTATTTATTAGTACATCATATCATCATTTTTGGGTTATTTGCATGACATTGTGAGCCCATGAGAGAGAGACTGGAGAGATTGATGACTAAGTGAGGTCGAGGGCCTGATTGTGAGGATTATTATGTGGATCGGGGCTGCCCGCCTGCAGCACGCCTTATAGGCACGTGAGTTATCCGTGCAACACGTGAGTTGTCCTAGCGGATCTAGATATTATTATAATACATGAGTTGGTCGTGCAGCACGTGAGTTGTCCGTGCAGATCCAGATATTATTATAGCACGTGAGTTTTTTATGCAGCACGTGAGTTGTCCGTGCAAATTATAGCGCTTGGGTTGTAGGAGCCCCTTATGAGCCTGTACACATCCCAGTGAGCGCAGGTACCTAATGAGTGCGAGTGCTGAGTGATTGGGAGGACTGAGTGACTGGGAGGACTGAGTGAAATGATACTCTGGGAGTATGCATATGATTTTATCACTGAGTTGCATCGCATTGACATGCACACATGATATACAGGCATAGAGACGTATTTTTCTCATGCTGTACAATATCACATCATTCATGATTTCTCATACATATTGATAGATGGGCATAGTGATGCATTTGTTTTAAACGTGTTATCTGGAGAGAAAAATGAAACATCTAATTTATTATTGAAAGGATTTTGGAAAATTATGGCTTTCAAACTTATTTATATTTTTGGCAACTTCGGTAAACGATTTGGGTTTTCACTGATGTACTTGAAAGGAAGAACTATTATTTTTGAAATCATGATTTAGCTGAGTATTTTTATCTCTGAGTTATTTCTGGTATTATTTGCTTTACGTTGTTATGGACTGTTGTGGACTATTGGTTTGGGAATCGACCTTGGTAAAAGCTCGTCACTACTTTCAACCTAAGGCTAGGTTTGTTAATTACTCAGTACATGAGGTCGGTTGTACTAATACTACACTTCTGCACATTGCGTGTAGATATTAGTTATTGTTGTTGATGTGCTCGATTGTTGCCGGATTTGAAGATGTACCTGCGTTCCTGTTGTAGCTGCCTCTTGTTCTTGGTAGCCTTAGATTTATAAAAACTCTGTTTATGTACTATTCAAACAAACTATGTATTTATTTCATCTCCGTTTTGGAAACTCTATTCTTAGAAGCTCATGATTTGTACTACCGGTTCTTGGGGAATGTATAAGATTAAGATCTTTATTCACTTAAATTGCTTTAATAATTGTTAATGGAATTGGGTTGTTGAAAGTTGGCTTACCTAGCGGGTTGGGCTAGGTGCCATCACGACCAGTTGAATTTTGGGTCGTGACACTGTCCAAATTGTATCAAATGGGCCCGCTGGCCCAAAAAGACATTCAATCATCGTATGTGCTAAATGTTGCATCTTTGAGGGTAGAAAGGTCATTTGGTGGACTGATGTTTGTGAAATAAGGGTGAAAAAATGTAAGAGAGAATATTGAGGGTTTTATCACTTTTAATTTTCCTGCTCAGTTTTCTAAAAATATTTAAAAAGAAAAAAAGATTTTACACTTTCTTATCATTTTTCAAAAAACAGAAAAATATTGTTTCCTAAATTAATGGCATTTTTCAAGCTCTCTCATGTCCAAGCCTCCCGAACTACACATACCCGATTCTCTTCTTTCGGGGAGGGATACGTAGGCAACCCACATAGGGTCCGATCTTCCTAGTGAGTTTCGATTTCTTGGCTTCGGGGGTCATAGCCAAATCTTGCATGTCTAGTCACATTTTGCCACATCAACCATCTTTGCAAAATAGAGATATTTTTGCAAAAGTGGCTTGTTAACTCATATCTTAGAGTCCTAAGTCCACAACAGGGTGCCCTCTTAGGTTAAGGTCCATTCCTGTTGAATTTGCATGCTCAACCAATTTTTGGCCACATATGCCATTTTTGCATATGGATCTTTTTGCAAAGTAATTCTGGGGATTATGATTCCTTGAAGTTGAAGGCCATATAGGCCTTCATGAGATGCTTCCATGTCTTAGAGGTCACTCTTATTGAGTTTGCATTTCTAGCCACCTTTTGGCCATGTAGGTCAATTTGCAAAAATAGCCTCAATCGTGTCTTGCATGTGTCCAATAGGAGGTGTTATGGTTCACGTAGTGTCTTGAGTCAATAACTCTATTTGTTCTTAACTTCTTATCCTTCTCATTTAGGTTTGGATCCACTTACCAAAGCTTGAGTATGACAGATGCCCTAGGACCATCCCAGCCAGGACCATTGCCTTCAGGAACTGTTTGAGGATACTTTTTATATTTTTGAGTCTGTTTTCTTTTACTTTCTTTTCTTGTCCAGTAGTATTAAGTATTTTAGGTGGTGTTAGATTCTGTCATAGTCTAGCTGAGTCTGTCGAGTCTTTTGTCATCGTACTCCCCATTTGTATTTGATCACCAAAAAAAATTATAAATGAAAAATCCAATTTTTTTTTTGCTTTTTAGTTTATTCTATCCATCGCTTTTCAAGAACTACACTTGGTCTGATTCTAGTGGAACATGATACGTAGACAACCTACATCGGGTTCGATCAAATCATTTTTAAAATTAAAAAAAAAAGATGAAGTTATGGGATGTGAGAAATGAGATGAAAGAAAATAATGGTAAGCAGAAAGAGAAAGAGATGAAAGAAAATAATGTAAACCAAGGAGTGTTAAAGAGAAAATAAAAGAGGAAGGTTGCAACGAGAAATTTGGGATGATGTCATATGTCCTTGTGACCCTCAAAGTCATTATTGAACCGTTAATTGTTGCTAGGTGCATTGTACGTAGTGTGAAATTATTATCTGATGAATCCCCTTATGCTAACATGTTGGCTTTGTTTTGATCCTCTATGTTATCTTTATTATTATTATTATTATTATTATTATTATTATTATTATTATTATTATTATTATCATCATCATCATTCAGGAAGGTGGTTAGTTTGTGGCATTCTGGCGAGCCATCTATACAACACTAGGTCAAAGAGCAAGGCAACCATGGCTAGCAAAGAATTGGACATAGGCATTTGCTGATCCATCAAGGAAGATTGTGGAATTAGAACCTGCGTTGAAAGAAGAGGTTTAAAGGTTGAAACAACGGATGGTACAAATGTATTAGGGTTGGATCAGGGGGCATCCTCCACCCTCCTGCCCCACTAACTACACAGAAAACCCTGCCTCCATCCCACTACTATCGCAATCCCAGATTCCCACTACTGTTGATCTTTCCCCACAACATCCTCCAAGATGTACCCCTTACCACAACTACTCTGGCACCTCGTCCCAACCTTTTCATGCTCCACCAGCCAAAACAAACTCATGTCCCGCCCCAACTTCCACTCCTATTTTTTGTAGCTCCTCCACAACCCTACCGAAACCCTACTGGTCCAAGCTTTCGACCTGGGCCTGAGTATAAAAGAGAAAGGCAGCAACGAAAAGAAACCATCACCCCTCTTGGAGTGTCCTATGCCAGTTTATTTCAAAGGTTGAGGAAACTGGATGTGTTGAGGCCGATTGAGGCAAAGATACCAAATCCACCCCCAAAGAACCATGATTATTCTTTAAGGTGCGCATATTGTTCTGATGCTCCGGTGCACAACATAGAGAAGTGTTGGCATTTGAAAAGAGCAATCCAAGAGCTTATTGATACAATTGTAGTACAGAACCCGGACGCACCAAACATTAACCAAAATCCTTTGCTAATCCATGCAGAGACACACATGATTGAAATAGTTAGTAAGGATGAGGAGTCTAGGAATTCTACCAAGCCTGTCCCACACGTCTCTAAGTCTTCTGTAAAGTCGGGGGTTGCAAAACTTTCAATATCATCAGTCCCTAAACAGTGATTAAAGGTGGTGAAGTGCTGATCAAGAGTTCCCAAAGTCTATTTGCTGAGGTTGATATGGTTGAAATTGGGGAAGGTTCTAGCAATATGGATGTGCAGCCTGTTGGACCGAATGCCAAGCTTAGCGATTGAGAAGCTACTCCTATCCCCACTCGGGAGGAGTTTTGGTAGTTTGCTTTGTTTTCCTTTATGTTATATGGGTTATTTCAGGGTTGTAACTCAGATTTTTACTTTTGCTTGTTTTGATGTTCAAACCCTTCTTTCCTTTTATTTTCAGTGAAATACAATTTTTTGTTTTCCGTTATTCCAATTGTGTGTTTTATTTTCATTTTTCTTTTGTACAGTTCATTTTATGAAGGTTCCAATAACATGACATACATGAAAAATGTTCAGCCAGATCTTAAAAGCTAGTCTAGTCTTGAAATAATGAACCAAGAAGCTGAATATAATGAATAAATAATATTTGAGGAAATAAAGGTTGAGACCCCGTCCCTTGAATTGTCGCGAAGCTGAAATTGACGATGATGAGTGGGTCAAATTCCGGTTAGAGTAGTTGATCTTGATAAATGGAAAAAGATTAGCAGTAATTATTCATGGTCAATTACGTCATAAGAGAATGGCAAAAGCATACAACATGAAGGTGTGTCCCTGAAAATTTGAGGTGGGCCAGCTAGTGTTGAAACGTATCATTTCACAGCCGGTTGAAGCTAAAGGCAAGTTCTTCCCAAACTAGCATGAGTCATTCGTTGTGACAAGAATGTTGCCCAATGATGCTTAAAAAACATAGAAGGCAAATTGTGGATATTGCTATCAATTCTGGTGCTGTCAAGAGATACTATGTATGACTTCTTTATTTATCTTCAATTGCATGTCTTGCACTTGGCATATCCAAAGTTTGGTATGGAGAAGGCATTTTGTTCTGCTATCTAAACACTTTTATCCTTTTCTACCCCCTTTTTGAGCCTTTGATGCATTTTCTTTCATACCTCTCTTCTGGAATCGGAAATAGAGTGAGAAAAAAAATAGAAAAAGAAAAAAAAGAAGAAAGGAAAGAAAAAGAAAAAAAAGAGAAAAAAGAAAAACAAAAAAAAAATGAAAAGATAATAGAAACAAAACGAAACGAATTGTAGTTTATGTTGGAACTAAGTTCGACCTGATTCATTTAAAGGATACGTATGCAGCCTTACTCTGAGGTTCGGTCCCATCAAAATAAAAATTCAAAATTCCCAAATTCAAAAAAACTAGGGCAGAAGTTTTAGTTTGGCCAAAGATCTGATTCCAAAAGTTGTAATTCTAAACCCTTTCATCTTAAATTATTTTGAGCCTTCATTCCATCCTTCCTTTCTAACCTTGACCAAAATCCCACATTACGGTCCAAAGAAAGACCTTCCGATCAACCTTTGAGGATGCCAAGTCAAGCATGGGATAAAGGTATGATATTCTTACATCATGGGTAGCACTTTGTTCATGGGCACAAAAATAAATAAAATGAGAGAGTCTTATTGGTGTAAACCGTCACGGGCACCGTACGACGATGGTGGGTTGAGAGATAATCAAATGTGATAGGCTTGCTGGTGAAAACCCTCTGGGGAACTATAAGTCGAGTGAGGATTGTGGGTTTTACAGAAAAGTTTAGTCATTGAAGCCCGGTTTCGAAGTGTAAAGGAATGACGTGAACTGAAGGTGTGATTGGTTTGGAGGATCAGGCCACTCAATCCAAAATGCATGTCATGATCATTGGAGCCAGCTGCTTCACTCAGATAAGTCTCTTCTTCTCCAAATAGACACCTCCGTTCAAACCTTTCCTTTTTGTTCCTTTGCCAAAAATCACTTCACTTTATTCTTTTGGTTATGTTTCTTTGTTCCTCTTTCAATCCAATTTTGTTAAAGCAAGTAAGAAAGGACTTCAAAGTATACTACCGGCTTCTTGATTGCACAAAGAAAATTTTGGCCAAGCACATCACAAGTGACATGATTCAGAAGAAGTAATGTAGTATGTAAGTTGGGTTTGGAGGCTCAAATGATTCTTGGACTCAAGGAAGTGTAAAGGTTCAACAATTGTCAGAATGAAAATACATTGCAACAAATGAATGGTAAAGGATTCGAGTCACTCACGGGTTTGTGTGGTCGAGGCTCTATAAGAAGGTCAAGTGATCCTTTGCTATCCCGAAGCAGCAAATCAAAATGAAGCATAATAGTGGCAGAAGCAGACGCTTTCAGCAATGATGCCACAAACTAACCACCATATTTTCAAACTCACAAAATTCCCTTTGATTGAAACAGGGGCAGGAAAATTTGGTCGTTCGCAAGGATCCTCCATAAGAAAAACAAGGTTTCAGTTAAGTTCACTTTCAAGTTTTCAGGACCCTCCCGGATAATGAGATTTAGTTTTAAGTTTTCAGGACCTTCCTGGATAATAGGATTTAATTTTTAAGTTTTCAGGACCCTCCTCGATAATTGGATTTAGTTTTAAGATTTTAGAACCCTCCTGGATAATGCGATTTAGTTTTAAGTTTACAGGACCCTCCTGGATAATGGAATTTAGTTTTAAGCTTTTAGGACCCTCGTGTATAATGGGATTTAGTTTTAGGTTTTCAGGACCCTCCTGGATAATGGGATATAATTTTAAGTTTTCAGGACACTCCTGGATAATGGAATTTAGTTTTATGTTTTCAGGACTCTCCCGAATAATGGGATTTAGTTTTAAGCTTTCAGGACCCTCCTATATAATGTGATTTAGTTTTAAGGTCCCTCCAGGATAATGGGATTTAGTTTTAGATTTTCAGGACCCTCCTGGATAATGAGATTTAATTTTAAGTTTTCAGGACCCTCCTGGATAATGGGATTTAATTTTAAGTTTTCAGGACCCTCCTAGATAATGTGATTTAGTTTTAAGTTTTTAGGACCCTCCTGGATAATGGGATTTAATTTTAGATTTTCAGGACCCTTCTGGATAATGGATTTAGTTTTACGTTTTCAGGACCCTCCTGGATAATGCGATTTGGTTTTAAAGCTTTCAAGACCCTCATGGATAATGGGATTTAGTTTTACGTTTTCAGGACCCTCCTAGATAATGTGATTTAGTTTTAAAACTTTCAGGACTCTTTTGGATAATGGGATTCAACTAACACTCACAAATGTTCCTGGTACAAACTGGGGCAGAAAAGTTTCTTTGTTTTCACTGTTTTGTTGTGATTGCAGGCACCCACCTGGAGATCGAGGGTTAATATTTCAGAATTTATTCCAAGTTAGTACCTGGCGCCCACCTGGAGAATGAGGGTATTCATTTCAAGTTCAAGCTAGTAGCGGGCGCTCACCTGGAGAATTAGGGAATTTATTTTAAGTTCAAGTCAGTAGCAGGCACCCACATGGAGAATGAGGGAATTCATTTTAAGTTCATGTCAGTAGCAGACGCCCGCCTAGAGAACGAGGGTATTTATTTCAGAATTGATTTCAAGTTAGTAGTATGCGCCCACCTGAAGAACGAGAGTATTCATTGCAGAGCTGTTTCAAGTTTCAATTCAGTAGCAGACGTCCACCTAGAGAACGAGGGAATTCATTTCAGATTTATTTCAAATTCAAATCAACAGCATGAGCCCGCCTAAAGAATAAGGTCAATTCAAGTTAGAAGTAGCAGAAGCTCGCCTCAAGAAAGCGAGTCAACAGCTCGAGATGTACAACAAGACTGTAGAGGATTCAAGACAGAAGAATAGATAGGATTTTGTAATTTTTTTTACTTAATTTTTCATTTTTGATGTAATGACAGGAACCGCAGACCGGAACCTTGACAACACTTCACTCGACTCTCCACCTTGGTATCTTTATCTGTTCTACTTATCAACTACACATGACCTGATTCCTTTATAGCCAAGGATATGTAGGAAGCTCAAATACTAGGGCTCGATCACAATCTTTTATCTATATTTATTTTCTTTTGAATAAGTGTCGGGCCAGAGATCAATTACATCACTTACTTGTTTCTTTGCTCAAAAACACTTAGTGTTTCCAAGAAAATAGGGGTAGCTGTAAGCACGTAATTTTTGACCCGCCACGTCTTTATGTTATATTAATTTTCTTGCATATTTTACATATTTATTTAATGGTTCCTTGAGTCTTAGTCTATTTTACTTCAATTACAATCTTTGAAAACACCAAAAATAGTTCCATCTTTATAATATTTCTCATTTTTTACATATATTTATTTAATGTCATTAGTCTTTTTGTAGTGAATTTTGTTATGGTTCTAACCTATTTTTATATTTTTGAGTTCAAAGCAGTGAAACAATCAATTTCCATCTACATTGAGGTCCAACTCTAACTCTATTTGCTCTTCAATTTTCAAATTTGTTTCTCTTGGTGCTATATATGGGATCTATGTTCGATTACCTATTATTTTTAGTTCTCAATTGAATTTGCCTTTGTTTCATTAATGAGGACTAGATTATCATTTAGTTTACGTAACTCCTTTGTTAAGCAATAGGTTTTAAGTTGCTAAACTTGGTTAAAAGCTTAGGTGAGGATCACTGCTGTTAATCTGAATTTTGGCTCTCTATAAGACGTCTTCTCGGATGGGGTTGCCATCTTGGTCATAATCTTGGCTTTAAGGATGAAACACAAGTCTAAATTTGGATTTAGAGTAGGATATTTGATCTGATGAAGGTTAGGAGGCTAATAAGTCAATTGGGGAGGGTGTAGTATCTTTAATAGCTTTTATGATAGCTTCGAGTACTACCTCTATTTCGTTTTCTTTCTTAGCTCCCATTTTCTTCTAAGTGATTTGCATGCCTACCTGACCATATTTTCCTTTTTCATTGCTTGGACATAAAATAAATTGTTTGAGTGGGATCATGAGAATGGAGAAGTCCAATCCATTACATAATTAAGTATGTTACACATGATTTAGGATCGGGCTTGGATAAGTACATGAAATAAAAATTAAAAGAAGATGAGCATGAAATAAATTTTTTATTTACTTTAGTTTTATTTTTCTACCTTTCTTATTTAATCGCTAGGAGCATGTTTAGGCCGTCAACACTCGGGTAGACAAATTTTAGGTCTTGTCTTTATTTCACTCGAGGTGAGAGGTCGTCCCCTTTAGTTTATACTTAGGGGAATGCCCCACAGATTTTGTATATATTTTTATTTGGGGTATGTCCCGCAGTGAATGTAATTGGAGTCCGTGACAGATATCGTGGATTAGCATAGCATAGATTTTTAGTAGTTTTCTCTTATTTTTTTTTTTATTTAGGTGGGGACAACCTCGAGCCTCTTGTGTGTTCATTTTTCTTTCGTGTGTTTTTGCCTCAGTTTGAGTATTCTTTAAAGCTAATTAGATCAAATACGCAACCGTGATCACGGAACTCGGAGAATACCTAACACCTTCTCCCCGAGTCAAATGAACCCCCTTGCTCGGAATATCTGGTGCAGACTAAGTTTTAGTGTCTAAATGTGTTTAAAAGGAAAAATTACCTTTTTTCGAAAGACGGTGACTTGGCATACCGAAATTAAATGTCAAGTGGCGAATCTGAAAAATCCTTTGAAACACAACTTTTTATCACTTTCAAATTTGAAAACCCTTTTGAGCTTTAAAAATTACTTTATCTATTTTAAAAGAGTTAAGGTGAAAAAAAAGGATGTGACAGTTTTCATGTTACACTTCTGCACTTCTTGTGCAGATACTAGTATTGATCTCAACGACTTCTAGTGGTGTTTTTCTTAGATTCAGCCACATTTGGATACTTGAGGTATAGCTGCACGATGTCAGCAGACCTGAAGTCCCTTTCTTTCTCCATTTTACTGTTTATCTAGTCTCAAACAGTAGTACTTTGTTTCAGACCATATATGTAGTATTCTAGTTGCTTATGTACTTGTGACTTCAGATTTCTAGTAGTAGTTAGCATCGCATTACTTTTATTAACATCGTGTCAAAATTATGAGTTTATTTATCGTCAAATATAATTACTCATTGTTAATTATTTAAAACTTGATAATTAATTTAATAACGCCGGCTTGCCTAGCAAGTAGATGTTAGGAACCACACGGTCCCGAGGTTGAGAATTCCGGGTCGTGAAAAGTTGGTATCAAAGCACTAGGTTTTCAAGGTCTCACGAGTCATGAGCAAACTTAGTAGAGTCTAGTGGATCAGTACGGAGACGTCAATATTTATCTTTTAGAGGCTATAGTGCTTTAGGAAAATTTCACTTCTTTATTTCCCTATCATGCGATTTAATTCTATCATTGATGCTTGAATCATTTCATTCTTATTATCTCGCAGATGGTGAGAACACGCACAACATCAATAATGGGCAGTAGCCAGAGCCACCTATTGTAGCCACTACTAGGGGTAGAGGCCAGGGCCAAGGTCGAGGCAGAGGTAGAGATCGGCCTAGAGCACGTGTGGTAGCATCTATTCCGGAGCCTCAGATCGAGCAACACAAGGAGGTTCCTGTTCAGACAGTGCTAGTTGGACTAGCTCAGGTCCCAGAGGGGTTTATTGCTACCCCGGTACTTCAGGACGCTGTAGTCCTCTTGGTGGGCCTTATGGAGAGCGTGGCCTTGACCAGTGCATTTTCGGTGGCACCAGCTGTCTCTCAAGCTGGAGGAGGAGTACATACTCCCGCTACTCACACTTCAGAGTAGATGGCTCCCATATATCAGACTCCGGTAGTTTCTCCAGTTGGGTAGTTCAGCCTATTGTTGCTACACAGACAGGGGAAAGGCCTACAATGTCTTCTGGGGGATTGATGAGACTGGACAAGTTCACAAAGCTCTTTCTTATTCATTTTAGTGTTGCACCTTCTGATAACCCATATGATTATTTGGACCGCTGCCACGAGGTGTTGTGCAACATGGGTATTGTTGTGTCCAATGAGGTTGACTTTGCAGTGTTCCAGATAACCAATTTTGCCAAGATGTAGTGGTAGGATTATGTGCAGAGTAGACCAGCAGGTTCACCGCCACACACTTGGGATCGGTTCTCATAGTTTTTCTAGAAAAGTTTATTCCTTTCACTCTGAGAGATGAGTACCGCAGGCAGTTCGAGTGCCTTCAACAGGGTAGCATGACTATTACCCAGTATGAGACCTGATTTGTGGACCTAGCTCGCCTTGCAGTTATCTTACTCCCTACATAGAGGGAGAGATTGAGGAGATTCATTGATGGAATTACTTACGGTATGAAGCTACAGATAGCCAAGAATATCGGAGATAATATTTCTTTCAAGAGGGCCGTAGAGATTGCTAGATAGATCGAGATGATTCGTAGTCAAGGTAGGAATGTGGTATCTGAGAAAAGGACTCATCATTTTGGTGGTTTCAGTGGTGCCTTATCTGTAGATAGAGGTTCGTTTGGTAGAGGCCATTTTATCCAGGCCGACTCAGTCAGCGGTCCAAGCATCCCATGGTGCTTCAGGAAGCCATGGTTCTTATGGGTATCATCTTGAGCAACTATCCTACAGTGCACCCTTCAGCTCCTATCAGTGCACCTCCGATTCATAGTTATCAGAGTGGTTATTTTGGGTGACAGGGTCAGTTCCAGGGTCAGCAACCATAACAACCGAGGACCTGTTATACTTGTGCACGTCGCGATATTTTGCCCTAGGTCACACGGTGGCATGCCACAGTAGGGTTCTCGTGCCATGGTTCTGGTACCAGTTGCTCCATCGACTGCTTAGCTAGTTAGAGGCGAAGGTCAGGCTGCTAGAGGTGAAGGTCATTCCATTAGAGGTGGAGGTCGGGCCATTAGAGGTAGAGGCCATCCATCTAGGGGTCGTCCGAGAGGCGGAGGTCAGAGTGGTAGGGCCTAGCCCCGTTTTATGCATTTTCAGCTAGGCCTGAGGCAGAGTCATATGATACCGTCATCATATGTATTGTTCCGATTTCCCTTAGAGATGCCTCAATTTTATTTGATCCAAATTCCACTTGTTCATATGTGTCATCCTATTTTGCTTCATATCAGGTTATGCCTCGTGATTCCTTGAGTGCTCATGTGTATGTGTCCACGCATGTGAAAGATTCTATTGTAGTAGATTGTGTTTATCGCTCGTGTGTGGTTTCTATGGAGAGCTATGCGACTAGGGTAGATCTTCTACTTATTGATATGGTGGACTTTGATGTTATCTTGGGCATGGATTGGCTGTCACTTTATCATGTTATTTTGGACTGTCATGCCAAGACAGTGACCTTAGCCATGCCGGGGTTGCCCTGATTAGAGTGGAGGGGGACTCCTGGCCATTCTACTAGCAGGGTTATTTCTTATGTGAAGGTTCAGCGTATGGTCAAGAAGGGATTTCTAGCATATTTGGCCTATATCTGTGATCCTAGTGCGAAGGTTCCTTCCATGGATTCAGTACCAGTTTTGCGCGAGTTTCCGGAGGTGTGTCCTACTGATTTATTTGGGATGCCACCTGATAGGGATATCAATTTTTGCATCGACTTGGTTTCGGGCACCCAACTCATTTCTACTATACCATATCGTATGGCCCTAGTTAACTTGAAGGAATTGAAGGAGAAATTAAAAGATTTTCTAGACAAAGGATTTATTAGACCTAGTGTCTCGCCTTGGGGTGCACCAGAGTTGTTTGTGAAGAAGAAGGATGGAACGATGAGGATGTGTATTGACTATCGGTAATTGAACAAAGTCACTATCAAGAACAAGTATCCTTTGCCAAAAATTGATGACTTATTTGATCAGCTTTAGGGTGCCAAAGTATTTTCGAAGATTGATTTGAGATCTAGCTACCATTAGTTAAAGATTAGTGCATCGGATGACCCTAAGGTAGCTTTTCGGACTCAGTATGGTCACTATGAGTTCTTAATGATGTCATTTGGCTTAATAAATGCCTAGCAACATTTATAGATTTGATGAACCGAGTGTTAAAGCCCTATTCAGACTCTTTTTTGATCATTTTCATTGATGACATCTTGATTTACTCTAGCAGTTGAGAGGAGCGCAAGCAGCATCTTCCGATCGTACTTCAGACTCTCAGAGATAGTTAGTTATATGCCAAGTTTTCAAAGTGTGAGTTTCAGTTGGACTAGGTTGCCTTTTTGGGCCACGTTGTATCTTCTGAGGGCATTAAGGTGGATCCTAAGAAGATTGAGGCATTTCAGAATTGGCCTAAACCTACTTCAGTTATAGAGATCCGGAGCTTCCTAGGTTTGGCAGGTTATTATCACCGGTTCGTAGAGGGGTTTTCATTTATCTCAGCCCATTGACCAAGTTGAACCAGAAGGGTGCTTTATTCAAATGGTCCGACGAGTGTGAGTTGAGCTTCCAGAAGCTCAAGACTACTTTGACTACAACCCTAGTATTGTTGTTGCCTACAGGCTCAGGATCTTATACCATGTATTGTGATGCATCGTGTATTAGGCTTGGTGCAATATTGATGCAGGATGGTAGGGTGATTGCTTACGCATCTCGACAGTTGAAGGTTCATGAGAGAATTACCTTGTTCATGACTTAGAATTGGCAGCCGTTGTTCACGCGCCGAAGATTTGGAGGCACTATCTGTACGGCGTTCATTGTGAGGTCTATACCGACCATCGGAGTCTCCAGCACCTGTTCAAGCATAAAGACCTTAATTTGTGGCAGCGGAGATGGTTAGAGTTGTTGAAAGACTATGATATCACCATATTATATCACCCGGGGAATGCCAATATAGTGATCGATGCATTGATTAGGAAAGCAGAGAGTATGGATAGTTTGGCATATTTACCGATAGCAAAGAGGCCAGTAGCCATGGATATTCCGGCTTTAGCCAACCGGTTTGTTAGATTAGATGTTTTGGATCCCAGCAGTGTTCTTGCTTATGTTATGGCACAATTTTCGTTGTTGGAGCATATCAAGGATCACCAGTTTGATGATCCTCACCTGTTGGTATTGAAGGATACGGTGCAATGGAGTGAGGCTGTGCAACGGGACGGGCCGTCCCGTCCCGTCCCATCCTGTCCCACTTAATTCTAAACGGGATGGGCTCATGTTAAACGGGACACGGGATGGCTATTTCGTCCCATTTGTCCCATCCCGTTTTGTCCCGTTTGTCCCATCTCGTTTCGTCCCGTCCCACGTCCTATTTTCTTTTTAAATTGTAGCCATTGGACAACGACTCCAATTGCAAAAATAGTCGTTCCCAACGGCCAAAAACGACTATAATTGGCCTCTCCCCCCCCCCCCCCAAACACCCCAACCCCCCAAACTTTTAATATAACCCGTAAGTTTATTAAATTATACTTTGGCCCTATTTTCTACTATAAATATCCCCATCCTTCTTCATTTTTTCCTACAAAAATCAATCATTCTCTCTCAAATCTCTTACATTCTATCTATATTATTCTCTCAATTTTCTCACTATAAACTATCAAGTGAGTTTCAAGTATTTGGAAAACTTTTTGGAGCAACTTTCAAGTTTCAAATTAATTCATCAAGTATTTGGAGCAATATTTTGGGCAATTTTTTCAAGTTTCAATATTTAATCACGGTGCACTCATTCCATCTCCTAATTTTAATATATAATTTTTGCGTATTATTTTAGTGCTTAATTTTTGTGTTTACTTTATGTGTTCTATTTTCATATTTCATTTGTGTGTTTAATATTTGTGTTAACTTTTTAAATTTAATTTCATATTTAAATTATGGCACCTAAAAATGTATTTGGCTTTAAAAAAACTAGTAAAAAAAATAGTAAAGGTGAAAGTAGTAGTAATCCTAATCCTAGTCCTAATCCTAACCCTTCTCCTAGAATTAGAAATCATATAGATGAAATGACTCATGTTGATGAAACTTAATTTTTTCAACCCCCCGCATGTTATAATATTAATTTGGAGAACAACTAGATCATGAAACTTTACAAAGACAATTTGGTAATGATATTTTTATTGAGGACGAAGAAAATGAGGAAGAAGATTTAGATGAAACACCCACTAGTCCCGTAACACAAGCTCTAACTCAGACTGAATCTCGGCCTGGAGCTTTACCCCCTGTACCTCCTGTAAGGGGTAAGCCTAAGGGTGAACGTCCCAAAACATGAATTGTATGAAATTTTTTAAACATTATAAAGTCAATCAACGTGCTACATGTGAAATATGTAAGCAAAACTTTGCACACACCAAAGTGGTGGGACGGGGGGTTTAACTAGGCACTTAGGTAGGGAGCACAAAGCTTTATGGATACAAGCTAAAATAGAAGCCCGACTAATAGCGGATCCTAGCACCGGTACTGGCACTCGGATCTGGCGGGGGTTCTAACTTTTTACAATAATAACTTGACCATGCTTCTGGTACTATTTTGCAACAACAACTTGACTATCCTACTGTTACACAAATATTATGGTATATTTGTGTAATTTCTGTTGTATTTGGTAAGTATAAAACTAATCCAATTTATGCACCGACCATTAATAAAATGATTATAAAATTTAAAAAGTATTTTTTTCCTATTCCCCAAATTTATTTAATTTCTAATATACTTAACCCATCTTTAAAATTAAGAGGTGCAAAGGGACTTGTTCGTAAAATTTATGAGAATTTAGCAATTCAAGAAAATGAACAACCATCTCTCGAAGACTACCAAGCTAACATATATTCTTATGTTTGATCAATATTTGATAAATATAAATCTATGGAAACAACAGGTGGTGAAACTGCTCCTTCTACTTTCTAAGCCTAGACTAGAAGTTCTATGGGAAGATGTGGATGATATAACAGGTTTTGATTCCTCTATTGATGATGAACTTGATTCTTATCTTAATCAAGGATTGGAAAGTATTAAAGATGAAAAAGGCAACGAGCAACTTTTGGCATATTGGAGGGAGCGTGGCAAGACTTTTTCAACACTTTCAATAATGGCCTGAGATATCCTTGCTATTCAAGCATCATCAGTAGCATCAGAGAGTGCTTTTAGCTCAGCAAGATTTCAAATCGGAGATCATAGACATTCATTAGCGGAGGACAGCCTAGAGATTTCTATATTATCCATAGAATGGATTAATTCAGAAAGAAGAAATCTTGGTTTTGAAAAATTAACCACTAGGGAAGAAGAAGAATACAATGAGATACTTAGCACTGGGAGAGATGACGACATGGAACTCATGGAACATCAATCAACATTGCCAATTCCAAAACAATGTCCGAGAGAAATTATATATAAGTTACAACGAAGTTATATAGGAGCTTACAAATATTAGAATAATAATTTATAATTAGCTACTAAGAGGCCTAGTCAAACAGAACCCTTCCTAGAAGGTGGCTACGTAGATTAGGTGCTCTTCAAAATAATTATATTTGTATGTGAGATTTAAAAATTATATTAATAAATTAAAAGACTCTAAGCGTTGAATTGCTTTTATGAATTGTCTTACACTCTTACTTAGTTACTTAATGGCTTGAAATTATATTAAATAAATTATAACTCTATTATAAATTTATAATTACTAGAATATTTTATTACAAGTCTTTTGTTTTAATATTTTATAGTTCTTTACTTAGTTTTCTAATTTCCGTTTAAATTTTAAGTTTATTAAATAAGTCAAAAAATTAGTCGTTGCAAACTTTATAAACTTAGTCATTGTCAAAAAAATAGTCGTTGACAAACTTAATACTTAAATATATTTTTTTAAAACGGCACTTAAGGCTCGCGAACCCGTCTCGTCCCATCCTGTCCCATCCCGTTTGTTAGAGGGACGGGATGGGCCTACCGTTTCGTCCCGTCCCATCCCGTCCATCCAGTTTGTTAGCGGGACGGGATGGGCCTACCGTTTCGTCACGTTTGTCTCGCCCCAGCTAAATATTATCCTGTCCCGTTCCGCTGGACATCCATACAATGGAGTGGTGCCAAGGATGTTGTGATCGGTGATGATGGTGTTATACGGCTCCAAGGCCGGATTTGTGGTCCAAATGTCGACGGGTTGAGAGATTTGATCCTTGAGGAGGCGCAAAGTTCACACTATTCTATTCACCCAGGTGCCATGAAGATGTACTGTGACTTGAAACATCACTACTGGTGGTGGAGAATGAAGAAAGACAGTGTTGCTTATGTATCGTGGTGCTTGAATTGTCAACAAGTGAAGTATGAACGTCAAAAATCGAGTGGACTGACTCAGAGATATGAGATACCAGAGTGGAAGTGGGAGTGCATCAATATAGATTTTGTTGTAGGATTACCACGAACCTTGAAAAAATATGATGCATTTTGGGTTATTGTGGACCGATGGACTAAGTTCGCGCACTTCATTCCTGTGACAACTACCTATTCTTCATAGAGGTTAGCTCAGATTTACATCCAGGAGATTATCTGCCTGCACGACTTTCCTATTTCTATCATTTCTGATTGAGGCACGAAGTTCTAATCGCATTTTTAAGAGCCGTGCAGTGTGAGCTGGGCACGCGGGTTGCATTGAGCACAACATTTCATCCTCAGACGGACGGACAATCTGAGCGCACCATTCTGATCTTGCCTACAGACCTGTATTGACTCCTAGCCTATCAGGAGTACATCCGATTTTCCATGTTTCCATGCTTAGGAATTCCCATTAGGATAACTCGCATGTTTTGGATTTCAGTATGGTTCAACTTGATGAGAATTTAGCCTACGAGGAAGATTCGGTGGCTATTCTAGCCCGGCAGGTTCATAAGTTGAGGTCTAAGAGTTTTTCTTCTGTGAAAGTGTAATAGAGAGGTCAACCGATCGAGGCAGCTATATGGGAGTTCGAGTCTGATATACAGAGTAGATACCCACACTTTTTTACCACTCCAGGTACTTTTCTATGTCCGTTCGAGGACGAACAGTTTTTTTAGAGGTGGAGAATGTGACAACATGATAGGTCGTTTTGAGTACTAGCCTTTATTTCTTTGTTTCGAGATCTCTAATAGCTCTATTTAATGTTTCTCGATTTTCGTGCACAGTCCGTGTCTCTTTCCGAAGCATTTTACGTAAAAAATTAAAGAAAATATTATTTTTGGCTTTAAAAATAATTTAAGTTGACTACAGTCAACATTTTATGTAAATAACACCGGATCAGTATTTTGACAATCCCAATGGGTATGTATCGTGATTATGGATGCCCAGAATTAAATTCGGAGGTCCCTAGGTTTGGAAATTTCCTAGGTTTGACCGTAGGTTGGCTTTAGAGTTACCGGGTTTGTATTTTAGTTCCAGGACTTGGTATAGGTCCGTTTTTCTATTTGAAACTTTTCTGCATAATTTACAGCAAATTGGAGTTGGTTTGATAGGATTTAGACACTTGGTTGTGATTTTAGAGATTCTTGAGTTTTCTTTAAAATTTCATGCATTTTGATGTCTGATTCGTAGTTAGAGATGTTATTTTGGTGTTTTGATCATGCGAGCGAGTTTGTATGATGTTATTACACTTGTGTTCATGTTTGGTTTGGAACCCGAGGGGCTCGAGTGAGTTTACAATAGGCTACAGACCATTTCAGACTTAAGAGATTGCTGGTTTCAGCAGCTTCTGGTGTGATGTGCTTCGCGATCGCGAAGCTACTCTCGCGATCGCGAAGGGGAAATTTGGGCTGGGACGGAATTGTTCTTCGCGAATACGGGGATGGGGTCACGAACACGAAGTAGTGGATGTGCTTATCGTTCGCAAACGCGAAGCTTTGTGAGGACCTAGGGGAAGGCTGGACTATTACTCTTCGCGAACGCGATCGTTGGCTCGCGAACGCGAAGACATGGGGGGATAAGCCTCCGCAAACGTGAAGGGTACCTCACAATCGTGATGGCCATTTGGTGAGTGATTCCTCGTGAACGTGTCAGGTGCTTCGCCAACGCGAAGAACACCTGGCGCCCAGGTATTAAAGCATCTGAAAATCGAGATTTTCACCATTTTCAAGTTTGATCTCGGCCAAGAGGCAATTTTGAAGAGATATTTCATCCCAACTTCATTGGTTAGTAAATTTTAACTTGTTTTATTATATTTTCATAAACATCCATTGATTTTAACCTTTAATCTAGAATTTTTCATGGTAGAAATTAGGGATTTGGGTAGAAATTGGAGATTTTATAAAATTGAGATTTAGACCTCGAATTGAGGTCGGATTTCAAAATAAAATACATAACCGCACTCGGGGGTAAATGAGTAATTGTGTTTTGGCCCGAATATCAAGTTTGACCAAGCGAGCCCTGGTTTGACTTTTTCCAACATCATTAATAAATGAATATTTTTTACTCGTGGGTGGTTTCTAAAGCCTAATTTGAATTGTTTGAATTATTTGAACTATAATTGGCTAGATTTGATTGGTTTGGAGGCTAATTCTAGAGGAAAAGCCACGGTTGAGCATTGATTTAGTTGCGGAGTAAGGTAAGTGTCGTGGTTAACTTTGACTTGATGGATTATGACTTGTTGGTCTATTTGCTACGTGTATTATGTGTGTGGGATGATGTATATGTGAGGTGACGAGTACATATGCATTGTCATTGGGTTAAATCATGCAGGTGGAAATTATTTCTTTGTACTAGGTTATTTCATTGACTATGTTTTCCATGCTTAGGTTAGATTATTACTTCTTTAATTATTCGCCTCGTATTTATTGTTTATTTTAAAGATGTTGGGAATTTTAAAAGTTGAGTTAGTTATCATGGCACTATAATTGAAGTGAAATTGCTTCCTGCCTTGCATTGCTAACTCGTATTTGTATTGTTGCTTGGTGAGAAAGAGTTAAAAAATACGAATGGTGTTGTCGTGCCTTATTTGCATTCATTATCATCTATTGAGAGGTTGTGAGGATTAAAGCATGAATGGTGATGCCGTGCATATGATTGCTTATCATCATTCTTCATATTATGTGAGGTTGAGAGTAAAAGCACGAAGGGTGATGCCGTGCCATTTTCTTTCATGATATTACATGGTGAGGACAAAGTAAAAGTACGAAAGGTGATGCCGTGCCATTATTGATTTCATTGCTTTAGTTGCTTTTGGTTGATTATTTAATTGGTTGCGTTACTATTATTTTCCAGAGAAAGGTTAGTTGGTGGTTTTCTACTTGCCGTTCTTATCGTCCCCTTTCTACATGTCCCCTCCTAGTTAATATTTTAATTATCCTACTTTTTTTATTACTTTATGTATATATATATATCTGTACAGGATTTTATGTAGTGTCTTGTCAAAGTCTCATTACTACCTCGTCGAGGTTAGGCTCGACACTTACAGAGTATATTGGATCGATTGTACTCATGCTACATTTTGCACTTCTTATGCAGATACTGGTGTTGATTCCAACGACGTCTAGTGGTGTCTGCTCGAATTCAGCCACATTTGGAGACTTGAAGTATAGCTGCACGGCTTCCGCAGCCCTAGAGTCTCCTTCTTTCTCCATTTTACTGTTTATCTAGTCTCAAATAGTTGTACTTTATTTCAAACCATATATGTAGTATTCTAGTTGCTCAAGTACTTGTGACTTCGAATTTCTGGGAGTAGTTAGCATCGCGTTACTTCTATTAACACTGTGTTAAAATTCTAAGTTTATTTATCGTTAAATATCATTGCTCTGTGTTAATTGTTAAAAAATGGAGAATTATTTTAATAAAGTCGGCTTGCCTAGCAAGTAGATGTTAGGCGCCATCACGATCTCGAGGTTGAAAATTCCGGGTCGTGACACTGGGAGACTAGACAACACTGAACATGAAACATTTAGATTGTTGCTAGAATTATTCTCAATGTCATTCCATTAAGAAGTTTTGAAGCTTTGAATTTGATATTCAGATTTTGTGATTTGTTTGGATTGGGTATTCTTGCAAATGATTGAAAATATCCTTTGGAATTTATATCTCAATTTTGAGGGAGATTAGTCGAGTATAGAGTTAGTTTTAGGTGAAATTTCATATTGAAACTCGGAAAAGAAGAAGGTGCACGAATTGTACGATAATTGTATCATTATTGTATTTGAGTTGTATCTAATACATCAATATCTAAAACTTAATTGTATCATACTTGTACACAACTGTACCTAACTTGTATCTGGTACATTAATGCCCAAAATAATACCCGATACAATACTAATAAATTAATATACAATTATCATATATTTGTGATACAAACTGTGAAATTGGTCTCAAACTCACAACTGCTCGTAATAATATACGATGAATATATAATTATCATACATTTGTAATACAATTCATGTAACAATTATGATACAAATACAATTATAATACAACCGCGATGCATTTCTAAAATATTATGATACAATTATGATCTTCATCTTCTTCAAGTTTCAATCATAACTATAAACTAAAAATCTAATATAACACTTTATTATAATTGTATTAGTATTGTATCAAGTATTGTTTTGGTTATTGATATATCATCTACAAGTCACATAAAATTTTGATACAATCGTGATACAATTCTGAAATAAATCTGATACAATTATCATATAATTCAGATTTTTTACCTATCAGTGAAGAGAGCAGCTGCAAATCGAAGTTCAAATCCATAAGATTTTAGTGAAGAGATAGCAATTTGGGAAGATTTCTATAATTAAAAAGAAAACCATATAAATCAATAATACAGAGAAGGATGGGGTTGGGCGAGTTATATAAGAAGAAGGATCAAAAAGAAAGAGAGATTTTAGGTGATTAGTAAGAAAGAGAAAGATTGGGCTTGAAATTCTTTGGAAAAGGAAAAGAATCGGAAATGTAGGAGGGGTTATTTGAAATGGGGGGCGGGTATCGTGGATAATAACCGATAATGGCTAAAATTTAAGGGATTTTTAATTTTTTTCTTCTTTTTTATGATTTTGTACATAAATTGTAAATATAGATATACAATATATTAAGAAGGAACCTAAATAAAGGAGGTAAATAGGTTTCTATTATAATATATCTAAGTAAATTTCCCAATTTTGTTTTTTGGTGGAATAATCTTTTTTTTCATCATTAGAACAAAGTACAATGAGGAAAAAATACTCTATCATCTAGCTATATAAAGAAAGTCCTGTACTTACTCAGGTATGTCCAAGTAAGTCTATTTGTTATCTTATTTCTATACAAGTATTTGTCTTGCCTATCTCCTATCTATCTATATACTTCTTCCAGCCATCTCCTATCCTTGTCCCTTTTTTCCGCTTGCTGATTATCTCCACCACTCAAACTCTACATTCTTCTTTGATTTGATCACATACTCTATGTGGTCTAGGAACTGAAATCTGCTATAGTGCTTCATTCCTCCCCTTCCATATGTGATAATTCATTGATGCTAATACTCCATATGAGAACTCCCTGCTCAATTTACCTCCTATATTCCTGGCTACTCTTTTTCAGAGGTGCTATTCTTCAAAGTTCGTGATCCTTATCTTTAGCCATTAGAGTACTTCAGTGATGCATAACTTGGAGAAGTGACACTCATAGAATAAATGTTCAATAGATTCTGGTGCATTTCCACATAGTACACATAGGCCATCCCTGCTGATTCCTCTGAGAGCTAGCCTATCCTTTGTGAGAAGCTTCTTATGCATAGTCAACCAGCAAATGAAGCAGTATTTTGAAATGTTTTGTTTGTTCCAGACCCATCTTCCCCATTGGCATGTGTCGAGGTTCCCCTTCAACTAGGGGTAACCTTTTTGGATTGTATATTTCCCTGTTTGTGATTACCATCCTCCATGAGTATAACCCCCTGCAAATTTATCTCTTGTGTGGCATATTTTCTTCCAATACCAACTGTTGTCTTGTGGTACATTGTATTGCCATCAATCTATATTTTTAAGGTAGATGTGGTTGATCCATTTGACCCACAAAGATTCAATCTTTTAAGTTATGTCCCATATATACTTCCCTATGGCTGCCTCATTCCATACCACACAATCCTTTATCCTAATCCCCTCTTGTTTTGGTCGACAAACGAGGTCCCAGGCCACTAGTGGTACCCTGTTTGTTTTCACCTTACCAACCCAGAGATAATTGCGACAAATTGCTGTAATACTTTTGAGTACTGCTTTGGGGAGTACGAAAATCGATGCCCAATATGTGTGGATATGCGTCAACGCTGCATCGATCATTTGCACTCTCCCAGCATAGGTTAAGTTCTTTGAACCCAACTCCTTATTCTGGTAGTTAATTTTTCCACTAGCACTTGACAGTCCATTTTTGATAGTTTCTTAGATGATATTGGAACACCTAAGTACTTGAATGGGAGTCTGCCTCTGCTGTATCCCGTTACTTCACACAAATCCTCTATCTCATATGCCACCATATTCACAGCAAATATGTTAGACTTTCCTGCATTGGTTGTTAGCCCCCGAAGAGCTGAAAAATGACTGAAGACCTCTCAACATCAGCATCACAGAGTGGAACTCTCCTTTACAAAAAAGGAGCACATCATCTGCAAAACATAAATGATTAAGCTGTAAACTTTTACATTTGGTATGATAACCAAATCTCTCATGTAGTGCCACTAGCTTCATTATTCTGGTGAAATATTCCATATATATTACAAACAGTAGAGGGGATATGGGGTCCCCTTGTCTCAGGCCTCTCTTTCTTTTTATGCTCCAATATAACCCTCTATTTATAGCCACAGTATACTGAGGAGTTGATATGCATTCCATAATCCACCTTATGAACTTCATAGGAAAATTGAGTGCATGTAACATCTCTTCCACAAAACCCCATTCTATAGAGTCATAGGCCTTCTTAAGGTCTATTTTAATCAAGTAGCTCTTGGTTGCTACTTTCCTATTTTATAACCTAACTAGGTCTTGTCAAATCAATATGTTCTGCATGATTATTCTTCTAGCTACAAAGGCACTCTGATTTTCAGAAATTATATCTGGCAGGATGATTTTAAGCCTATTACAAAGTATTTTGTATATCGACTTATACACTGTGTTGCAGCAAGAAATGGGTCTATAGTCCCCAACTACTTCTGCATGGCTGCACTTAGGAATTACTGTGATTACTGTGTTGTTTATTACCTTTAGCATCTTCCATGATGTGAAGAATTCTAGTACTTCCTCTTTAAGGTCTTTACTGATTATATTCCAGCTATCTTTAAAGAATTTACTACCATATCCATCAGGACTTGGAGCTTTTTCTCCCTCGATTTGCCACAATGCTTGCTTTACCTCCTTCTCAGTGAATTCTTCAATTAACATGTTCCTCTGTCACTATTGTGCCTTTTCTCACCAGATTGCTGCATATATGTGTTCTATCTTCTTTAGTAGACCCTAGTAGCTCTGTATAAAAGTCCACAAATGCCCCTGCTATCCCCTCCATGTTAGTAACCATATTGCCTTTAGAGTCCTTTATTGAGAGAATTTTGTTGGCATTCCGTTAAGCCTTCATATACATGTGAAAGTATCTGTTGTTCTGATCCCCTTGTTTCAACCACTTTACTTTACTTTTTTGTCTTAAGAACTGGTCACTTGCTTTCTTTAATCTACTATACTTATTTGCCAATTCCTTCTCCTTATCAATGAGATTATAATTGATGGGATTTTGTTGAATCTGCTTTTGACACTCCTCTAGTTCTTCCTTAACTTGTTCTACTTTCAATTCGATGTCACTAAATTTATTTATGTTCAGGTGTTTGAGAACTCTCTTCAGCCTATTCAGTTTCCCCACTAGTTTATACATTTTGGTTCCTCTGATTTTAATAATCCATCTATCCCCCACTTTATTTTTAAATTCAGGATCCATACTCCATATGTTGAAGTACTTGAATGGCCTATTGATCCTCTGGTTTTCATTCTCCCAATTAATCATAGCTGGGCTGTGGTCAAACAAGCCCTCAGTCATATAGTTAACTATAGAAGTTGGCAGTTGTGATAACCAACCCATGTTTACCAATATTCTGTCTATTTTTCTAAGTACTCTATCTACTCCACTTTGCTTGTTGTTCCAGGTATAATAGGCACCAGCTGATTTCAGCTCTTGGAAGTAGCATACATCATAGCATTGCCTGGAATCTCTTATTTCAGCCACTGTCACTGGACTGCCTACCCTGTCTTCCTTGTGCAGGACACTATTGAAATCACCCTTCACAGCCCATGGACCTCGAGTGTGGTTGTAGATGTCCATTATCTCCTTCCATAGGTTCCTTCTAAGTGCCATATCATTGTAAGCATATACCATTGTTACATGGAATTTCTTCCCATTTCCTTTATGTCTGACCTCACTATGTATTAGTTGATCAGTGGTTCTTAGTATGCATACATCAAATATCATTGGCTTCCACAATAATTATATTCTTCCCCTCAGGTGTTGTGCCAGATTAGTTGTAAACGACCATCCATCACACAGATTAAGAGAAGCTCTATAAGCTTTGTCTCTCTTAATCTTAGTTTCGAGGAGACCAAACAAGCCAGCACCACTATTATGCATAAACATATGAATATCTCTCTGTTTATCTTGCTTGTTGAGTCCCCTCACATTCCAAAAACCTATCTTATCCATTAGGTAGGGGATTACGCCCCCCTCCCCCCCAACCCCTCACATGTCCTGGTCCAGCCACACCTAATTATCCCTTAGGGTAGGAAGTACTAGTTTTACCTTGTCTTGGATCCTCTACATTCACACCTTTGTCAAGTGCAACAAATGCATTCCTTGTAGGGATTGCATTGTCTTCATTTTGTTGTTTCCTTGTCACCTAGTAACTGGATATGTTTTCTCTCCTTTTGTTCCCCTTTGCTTGGCTAGGTTCCTCTACTGCTTGTTTCTCCTTCTCAATTTGTTTCCCTCTCATTTCTGCTTCTTCCTTGTGAAGCTTCCTACAATCTTGCAGCTCATGTCCAAAATTCTTACATTTTGGACACAATGTAGGCTTCCATTCATAGTACACCTCTTTCTTCACTATTTTTGCCAATTCATTTTTGAAAACAAACTTTTAAAAATACTTCTGAAAAGACCTTTATTCGTGGTTGTCAGCGTGGGTTGCTCAAGGCCCAAGCAGGCAAAAGCTTCTTAAGGGCCCTATTTCAGGCCCCCAAAGTTGTTAACACTAGTTTCTTTTAGCAAGATATTAATACTAGATAGTATATGGTTTTAAGTTGTTTTTTTTTGTTGACAATATTGAAGTTTGTAAAGAAAAAAAATAACCAATAATTGTAAGAACAATAAAGAAGTTGTGAGTGAAAAGGGCAGATTAAAAGGAGACATGAGCATAATGCGCCTTATGTGTTAGAAAATACTATATGATGTGCTGGCATACCACATTTCATTTTATAAATCATGTCTTCCAAATTTTTCTCTGTGCTTATGCTCTCTGTTTTTTTAAACTGCTTTGCATGCATCTATATATTCTATCAAACAAAAAGGCATTGCGTAATTTTAATTGCACGTTGTTTTTCATTCTTTCGCAGGCTTTCAAAAATACAAGTAAGTAAATAGAAGGATTGAAATTGATATATTTTGATATCCATGATCAAATTATTAATTAACTCCCGGAATCATGTTTTATTGTTTTAACTTTCTATTTCTTTCTTTTTATCTAAAATTGTTTGTTTTTGTAATTTTAATTTCTTAGGTACATATTACTACTATTGTTGTTTCTTATGTCTACAATTTAAATACTTTTTTTCAGCTAGAAATAATTAGATTGCTCAAAGCTTGGGGGGGGGCATGTGCAGGGGCGGAGCCACAATACGTGTTACGGGTTCGGCCGAACCCAATAACTTTGGTCCAAATCCTATATTTGCCATAAGAAATCTATTGAATATGTACAAATTCTTAATTTAGCACCCAGTAACTTAAAAGAACTAGAATTTCGAACCCAATAACTTTAAATTCTGGCTCCGCCTCTGGTTGAAACATTAAAATACAATCTAAAAGGATATTTGATAGATCAATTACTAAATATTTAAAAGATTATAGATCAAGATATATGGGAGTGTTCTTTAAAAGAACAAATTCTCAGTTACTATTAATAGCTAAAAACTGAAGTTCAAAGTGAAACATAATATAAATGAAAATGAATTTGATAACTCTTTAGGTCACCAATTTTATTAAGCACCGTCTAATCGTCGGAGCTTCCTTTCCTCTGAAAGCAATTTAGCAAATCGAATAAGAGCTTGTTCATTGGTGCCTTCCCCATGAACTGCTTCAAAGCGGCCCGTGTCCAAGTTGACCCTTGACACTGGCTTCTTCAGTAGATCTTTACCAACCTGCACTAGCGTCTGCATATTTTTCATGGTCGAAATATCTGTTGATGCTGCCTCTCCGGTCAAAGTATCGTTCTGTACAAATTTATTATGTCATTATCATGAAACCGTATATATATGTGTGTGTGTGTTAATTAGATGATTAATGCTTAATACTTCAAGCTGATATCAAACCTGAATTCTGAGGTAGTTCTTCTCGTTGTGAAGGGACTGAAACATGGTTGAAACATGTATATCTACAACATCTGTACTTGCATCACTGAAAATATCTAGCAATGGACTGGCACCATTGTTGTACATCCAACCAAGTACGCCCCATCTTGAAGCCGAGCGGGCATTATACTTTTCTTTATTCGTGCCTGTACCCGTGCCTAGTGACAGAACCAACATTTTCTTGCAGTCCGCGGTTTTCATATCCTCATATTCCATTTTTCTCGTCTTAATTTCTCTTGAAACGTGAGTAATTGCCATTAGAGTCTGCCAATAGATTTAAAGAAAAGTGTTACTCAAATATCTGAATTCATAAAAAGATCTTATCTATTCCGTTACTTTTCAAAAAAAAAATACAACATTCTAAATTTGAAAATAATTTAACTTTAACCACACGAACATTATGACATATATCATAATAAAAAAAAGAAAAAATCTTTAGTTCTATATTGAATTTCGTATCCGGTCAAAGTATGTCATATATGAAATGGCTACTTACTGGATTATTTGCAGCTACACCTCCATCAATAAGATCAAATGTACGTATTTTACCTTCAGCATCCTTGGTCTCAAAATAATACGGAGGGAAATAGGTGGGTGCTGCAGAGGTACCAAGACAGACGTCCGATAGTAGAGCATCCTTAGACACAGTTGTTCTTGCCTGCAGTTCAGTGTACACAAATATGATATCAGCCATCATTTTTGTCAAGTAGAAGATAGAGTTGCAGTCGTAGTAAGACACAAATTAACTTTATTGGGTGAAGAGGACTGTACATACGTCAGAAGTTGTGAAGATGATGGGTTGGAGGCGCTTGATATCAAAAGTTGGGATAACTGTGTGAGTTAACGTTTGCTTCATCGTAAGATTGCCTAATTTCGACCTAACCAATGATCTCAGGTACCTGCCATCGTACTTTGGCCCCCCAAATATATTAAAGATCTTCTTCACATCGTTGCGGCTATATCAAATATAAATTTTTGCCATCAGTAAAGCGTTCACTGAGACACATCAATCTTCAATTTAATGAGTTAGAACTGAAACCCAGTGTTTTCAACATGAAATATATATATATATGAAAATTTACTAAAATATCGACAAATATTAAATTCAATGTGAATTTACAATTATAAAAGTACAATGAATAAGAACCTTAAGGCTGGTTGAACCCATCAATCTGAAATGCTCGACTCGCCTATCAGTGTTCAACAATTAAACTATGAAAATTAAGAAACACTAGCTAGATATATATTGTCAATTGTTCTAACCTGCTAGCAGGAAAGATTTTAGGGCCGTGCTCAAAGTAGAAACTGGTAATGTCATTTGCTGCATATAAAGGGCGATTATCCTTGTTTGGAGCTGTGAGCATTGAGGTCACTAGTCCACCTGTACTTGTTCCAGCTACCACATCGAAATAGTCTGCAATTCTTGCATTAGGTCCATCAAGTTCCTATCACATATAGCGTTTTGAGCTAGGATCATTGCATGCGCGCAATATATGAACAGTTTCGAATGTAACTATTTATGGTACTGGTTCATTTATTTTTGACGCGAAATATAAATTTAGGTGTCAAAACTCACTAAAATTGACCCATAACTCAAAAATATAGAACTTTAATACTAAATCCACCTTGTGTATGAATACCTAGTTATATACTCCGTAGATAAAGTAATTGATCTATGAGTGCTTACCTGAAGTTTAGATTCAAGGAAAGCAAGAATAGTGCCAGGAATAATGCCTCTGATGCCACCTCCATCTATGCTTAAAACGGTCACCCTCGTCTTTCCTTTTGTAGCAGCAGATGCTATAGGAGTTTCCAAGACTAGAAAGGTCACAACCAGAGCTAGTGCAGCTACAAAAGTCTTAATCATATTGTATCAAATGCTACCTTAATTTAGACCTTAATGTTTCTGATAGTTGAAAGAGTAGTGGGGCAAGAAATTAAAGCAACTATAATCGGCTTGGCATCACCTATGTATAGTTGATGGCATATTTATAACTGGATTTAAGTTTTATGCACAAGATTTACACGTACAGTTAAGTCACTTAATTCCATGTGTCAATTTTTTAATAAAATTAATTGATAATCCAGAATAAATTAATAGTAAATAACATTTTATAACCAGATTAAATTACATTGTTAATGGTATAAAAAATTATATAGCAGCAGATATAATTTTAATCCAATTATTAACTAGCATTTCCTCTGTTCGTTGTACACTTTTTCGTGACTTAAAAAAGAGTATCAACTCTTTTTCGGATTTCGAATGGTAAAGAATTTAAATTCTTTTTCTTTACGTTCGAGGTAATTCACATGTGATTTGATCCCCTTTTTCCGTCGTCGTTGACTCTACAAATTTAAATATGCATGTATTCCGTCAAGGCGCCACATGACAAAAATTTTCTTTCTTTCTTTGTAGAGCCTGATCCCATTTTGTGGGGAATTTATAAGTGATTTTGAGGTGTAATTGAAGCTTTTATTTATTTATATCAGTCCTTAATTGGCCTCGATCACTTCTTTAGCAATTCCTATGATTAAAATTTTACGACTCCTAATCGCCAAGCAAACGATTTAAATGGACAGTATTGGACTTACCCTACTTTAAGGAGGTCAATAAAGAATATAAATAATTTATCTCCCAATCACGTTTGCAAGAATTATTAATGTGGTAATATTATCTTTCCTCCGGGAAAAAGAGACCGTGCTGCACATTGAAGAACACGATTGCTGTTGTTTACTGAAACAAAGTACAACTTGGTGAAAAAAGTATTCTCAATCTTTCTTGAAAACTAGGTTATTTTTTAAAATACATTCGTTTCTTAGACGTGCAAAAAAAAAAAAAAAACAATTAACACCAAAAGGAAGGTAATGGGATGAATGAGATATGATCACTGCACTCTTAATCGGTGTTCAGGTTCGAACCCCTTATGTCACGACCCAAAATCTATAAAGGTCGTGATGGAGCCGGACATCACTGTTACGCAAACCAATAATGAATACTTAAATGAGTTTTTATTTTTGTTACTTTTGAAATCATATTTCCTTCAATTTAAATCGTAAAAGATGAAGCTTACAAAATAAATAATAATATCTTTAAAAATTTCAATACAGCACAACTCATAATCATCCCAAAACCCGGTGTCACAAGTGTATGAGCATCAACTAGGAAGACAAAATAAAATACAATAGCTGTCCGGGATACAAGTTTGGACAGAAAAGAAAATACAATACTCTGAGGGAGACTCAGTTGGCTGCGGATCGTCGTAAAGAATGCAGCTCACCTAAGTCTCTGCCATAATCGCGCCTCTGCGCCGAGAAGGCCGCTAAACATATGTGTACCTGCACAAAAATGTGCAGCAAATGTAGCATGAGTACGTAAATCAACGCGTAGCCAGTAAGTATCCCGCCTAACCCCGAAGAAGTAGTAACGGAAGTCGACTTCGATACTTACTAGTGGTCCAATAATATCAGGTACAGTAAAGAAGTGAATAAATATGAGACAAAGTAAATATATGAAACAAACAAGTATAAAATACGTGTTACAATTTTCCTCTTTACAATTTACTCAAGATCTCAACTGGCAAGTTCCCTCCGTAATCGGAGCATACACACACATAGATATATATATATATATATATATATATATATATATATATATATATATATATATATATATATATTGGATTTTATCAAAGAGGTTCTTGCCAATCAAATCAGGGAAAAACCCTCAGATACACTGGCTTCTTGCCAAATATTACGCACGATTCCATAAGGATATATATATATATATATATATATATATATATATATATATATATATATATATATATATATATATAGAAGTGACGAGGCGTACGACCCGATCCAAGATAAAAGTAAACTGTACACTGCCGAGGCGAATGGCCCGCTTCCATGAGAGTGGTAAATAAATCCTGCCGAGGCGAACGCCCAGATCCCATAAGAGTGGTAGAAAAAAATACCCCGCTCGCAAATCATACGTGCGACGCGGTCAAATATAAATTTAAGGAAGCTCCTCGCTCGCAGATCATACTTGCGACGCGGTCAAATATAAATTTAACATTAAGATGATATCTCTTTCTTGATTCTTTTCAAAATAAGGGAAATTCAGCTTGTAGTTTTTTAAGAAAATTACCCCGCTCGCGAAATATACATGCGACACGGTTACACATAGATTTCTTAAGCTATTACAACATTACTCAATCATTTTCGAAATTACGAAGTTCAAATGAAACCTTTTAAATCTTAAGTTCTTCAATTTCAACTCCTTTCAAAACATTTAATAAGCAAACTCAATCTCGCTCCCTCTCAAGGTAGACAATAAGCGTAATCCACAACAATATCAACAAGGTTTGATGTGAGCCTAAAACTACCCGGACATAGGCATAGCTAGTAACTACGTACGGGCTCTCGTCACCTCGTGCGTACGTAGCCCCCAAAAATAAAAGCACATAATAATTTAGTTCACCTATGGGGTTAATTCCCTCTTACAAGGTTAGAAAGGAGACTTACCTCGCTCCGAAATTCCATAACCGGCTCCAAAGCCTCCCTAACACCTCAAACCGATGCCCGTCGCTCCAAAGCTAGTCCAATAAGTTGCAACCCAATCAAAATATACTCTAATATTCATAATTAATCAATTTATAAAAATTTCTAACTCCGCTCGAAAAATCGATAAAGCAACCATCATGCCCACGTGCCCAGATTCCGAAAATATTCGAAGATAACCACTACCCATAGCCTTACGAACTCAAATATATAATTCATTTTCAATTCCTTACCCAAATTCGTTGTTAAATTCCAAAAAATACTAATTTCTAGGTTTTCTACTAAACCCCCACAATTTCTACTAATTTCCATGTCTAAATCCACATATAAACCATGTATTTAACTAGTAATAGGTGGGAATCACTTACCTTGACATAGGTGATGAAGATGGAGCTCCAAAATCGGCCCAAGACCGGGTCCCATGGAGGAAATGAAGTGAAAATGGATACAAATCCCGTTTTAAAACATCTCACTACCTAGTCCGACTCCTTCTTCGCGAACGCGGAAATGCCCTCGCATTCGCGAAGGCCAAACTTGCACGACCTTCAATTTCCTCTTCGTGTTCGCGTTCGCGGTCAAGTCTCGCGTTCGCGAAGGTTCCTGGCTCCACTGCTTTGCGTTCGTGGTTGGAGCTCCACGTTCACGAAGGCTAAATATCTCCAGGCCCAGCTCCTCCATTTCCTTCAACGCGTTCGCGACTGGCCCTCGCGTTTGCATAAGTTCCTTTGGCACCTCTTCGCGTTCGCGTAGGCCAAATCCAGCACCCCCAGAATTTCTTCTTCGCGAACGCGGGACTTCCTTCACGTTCGCGAAGAAGGAAACCAAACACCAGAATCAACAGTTTCAAAACAACACGAAAAGATCCGAAACCACCCCGAAACACACCCGAGGCCTCTCGGACCCCGTCCAATCATACCAACCAGTCCCATAACATAACACAAACTTGCTTGAGACCTCAAATCACATCAAACAATATCAAAATCATGAATCGCACCCCAATTCAAACTTAATGAACTTTGAAACTTCAACTTCTAAAATTGATGCCGAAACCTATCAAACCACGTCTGATTGTCCTCAAATGTTGTACACAAGTCATAATTGACATTACGGACCTACTCTAACTTCTGGAATCAGATTTCGACCCCGATATCAAAAAGTCCACTTCCGGTCAAACTTCTCAAAAACCTTCAAATTTCTAACCTTAGCCAAATGACTCCAAAATGAACTACGAACCTCCGAATACACTTCTGGACGTGCTCCCAATTCCAGAATCACCATACGGATCTATTCCCAGACTCGGAATCTCAAACAGACATGGATAACATTGAAATGCACTTCAACCCAAATTTATAAAATTCTTCCAAAATGTCAACTTCCACAATAGGCTCTGAAACGCTTCTAGGTCATCCAAAACCCGATCCGGACATACGTCCAAGTATGAAATTATCATACGAACCTGTTGGAATCTTCAAATCCCGATTCCGAGATCGTTTACTCAAAAATCCAACCTTAGTCAATTCTTCCAACTTAAAGCTTCCGAAATGAGAATTTTCTTTCCAAATCAACTCTGAACTCCTTGAATCTCAATTCCGACTACGCGTACAAGTCATAATACTTGAAATGAAGTTGCTCATGGCCTCAAACTATTGAACGACACGCTAGATCTCAAAATGATATGCCGGGTCATTACATTCTCTCCCACTTAAACATACGTTCGTCCACGAATATGCTAAAAACTGCGCTAGAGTTGTCCAAAATCACTGTTTAACACCTCGTGCACCTACCCGTGCTACCATAACTCAGTTGAGCACATTAGCTCGATCAAATTTGAAGATATTCTCTTTTATTTAGGCAAATAAGCCTTAGAGCCCAGTTCCAACATCCGGAATTCTCTGCCAGGTCGACTTCCCGCATACGAACACCGTATCAATCACCACACGATGTACTAGAACATGACTGCATACCTTTGCTGAATTCACACCATGTACCGTAACATTCACATGACCATAATAACATTATCTGATCATAATAGACGAAATCTCACGAATCCGATGCTCACAATACACCTCATGACATATATGTCTTGTTTCAACTCTGGCAATACCGCCATGACGGAAGAGATGTGTAGAAATTCATAACCAACTGCCAAGTCAACAAACCATTGAACCTCTCCTCTTGACTAGAATCATCACCTCATTATGAACCAAATAATGATATTTTCTCTTTACTATACTTCATATAATTCGATCACACTGATCCCGGATCCAATAATCTCGCCTCACCCAGTATAAGTTGTTCAGGCAATAAGCCACCTCAGACGCTACCAAAAGTCTCATGTGATGCCACAATGAGCCAATAGGCTACAAACTCGACGTGATACATAAGAAAAATAAACTCTGGGAGGGACTAATCAACCCACGTAACTCATTAGACAACCAAAAATGTGTCATGAACCTTCCTCAGAAAATGGAAAACAAAACACACGAAAATAGATAGAGGGGACTGTACTCAACATCACACTGTTGCGGCGTGCAAACCGATCCAAACAATATACCCGTGGCGGCGTGCCACCCAATCCGCACAAAAAAAATCTATAAGGAAATACTTACCGAGTTAGAATGCTCATTACTATAAAATATCCGAATATCGGACACAAGCACACTAAATGCATAATACCATCCCTGGGAGGACCGAAAGTGCCATACGCTACAAAACTCAAGCACAACTAAGGTGCGATATATGATCTGAATCTCGAGAGCCATCCTGCTCACATAACACCATCGCTACGTGGAACCTCAACACATAAGAAATTTATCAATCCGTTTCACAACTCACACGGCACAATATAGTATTACATGAAATAGCCGACGATGAAACGACATCCAACATCCGAATACTCTTCCATAAGGAGCGCTATGCTGAAATGAACACATCCGGTCTGATATAGAGCCCATATTCATATTTAAATCCATCCACGGACCTCAAGCCAATTCTCATCGCACCGTACTAGGTTAATAACCTTTTAAGGGTCCATAAATAACCCCTTTCTCCCATAACACACAAGAACAACCATCATAACTGGAATAAACTTCCATAGTCCACGGCCAAATGAACCGAGCGCTCCAGGTATAAGTTCTCAAATTAGCGATATTACCATAATCTTCATACTTGGTTTCAATTCTTCAATCAATCAAGTGACTACACGTCACACTTATACAAACTTCCCATGGGATACGCTCCCACGACCTTCCGCACCAGGTAACAAGTCTGCACATCTATACCACCGACCACACTAAAGCTGTAAAGCAAATCAAGAATCCACAAATCAATACACAAGGCCTCTTACACATGACATTGACCTTAGGCAATGCTGAAAACAATACCATCTTACTTTAAACATCTAAATCATTTTCCTGCTCATCTGAGCTCATGGCATCCTTGTCAACATCAAACCGCAATCTTGAATCCTCAACTTTCGAATCCTATGCTACTTGATGCACTTAATCACGCCAATGCGCAAGAGTACAAGAATTTCATTATAACTCCTGAACCACTAATAGGGTAAACACTTCATCATATAGAAATCTTCTACTTAACTCATTTCAATATAGCCATTGCAACACGTGACTGAATTCTCATATCCGCAGAAAATACTAATCTCAAGTAGTGGTCTAAACCACCATAACTCTTCCGGGATCCATCTACACATAACATGCCATAATACTTGAATTCCTCCAAATAAAATCAATTACGGCGGCCGTCAAGCCTCGCACGTACCGCTAAAAATTCACATGCATAACTCAATGCGCTGAAGGAACTGATCATTGCCACCATCATGCCAATTCAACCATTGTTAGCCGACCTGTCTTTTCCCAATTTATTCTTAACTTGCCTTAGAAATAATAATAGCTCCATTCATTCACTACATCACGAACCTAATTCCGCACTCATCCCGAGTGACCTTATTTTATGAGACCACGCTGTCTCAAACCTATGAACTATCTCATACCCTCCTTGTGCGCATATTCGCATCTTTAACTCGCACACCATTCTAATAATTCCTCTATGAGTCCGAAGTTATTTTCTCTCATTCCTCCAATACTACACCGCAGACCGAAGATAACATAGAACACTCCAAGCCCCTTTTCATAATCTGCAAAAGATCAATACTCAACCATACTACTGGCTCAAAATCCTTAGGCACCGCACTTTGAATTTTTAAACCCACTAGAACCATTACTGCGAGTCACCCACTCTGACTTGGTCCCGAATGTAATCAACTCCACGGCTCTGCTAGCACGTGTACACCCTCTCAAAGAAGCAACCGACTGAATTTCTTTCCTTATACATCGCATCCACACGAAGCATAGACTCCAAGTCTTTCCAAAAAACTGAACATGAACCGATAAGGCCAAAGACAACACACATTCCTCAAATCCTTTGCTCAAACTACCACTGATGTTTTCTTTCCTTAGTCGCAATAACCCACCAATACACCGATAACCAGAAGCCACACAAGTTGACAACTACGTAATCCAATCATAGACGGTGGGGCTCTCCCAATTTGGTTGAAGCTACCATTGCATAACCCTGGAACCCGCCAAGATTCCTTATGTTAAATATCTCATGAACATTCTGAATCACTAGCCACATTCACATATTCGACCTCTTACTGGATAAATAGTAAAATTTTTCATAGAAGCTTCATCAACACCACGCAACCGCTAACCTGCTCACAGGAGATATCCCACCTGTGGAAATTCCATGTCGACATCCTCCAACAACACTGCCCCGAATACAATTACCACTAAGCCAATAAACCATCATGAGCCTATGCTCATTCACCAGCTGTACAAGTCCGTTCACTCCTCATGGACATCAACTAAGGGTGCGACAATACATTCCAATCCAGAGTCGTGTTGCATTCCTCTTCATATTAAGCAACTCCCTCCTGTCACACACAATCTTCCTCAATATAGCAGCCAATATTCCAAATTTAGACCGTAGACCTGGTCATTGACCACCGTGAATCTCAAATCACTCAAAACTTTCCTCAAAGAGTTCAACTATCCTACCACGGAACCCATATGCTACTTTGCCACTCTCCCACTTTGGTCAAACTCTCTCCTTTAAGCAACTACCCGATTTCTGCTTCACAATTAGCTTTCTGGAAACTTAACCACCGCAAGACACCGTCTCACTTGCCCTTCCTCATCCTTCGCTACCCAGTTGTTGCCTCAAATCATTATCTATATCCAGAGCACTTGAACGAATAGATTGCTACTAACTTTAAACCTTTCCGAAGATCATCTTTCTCGATCCCAATATTAAAAATATCCATCTGATTCCGAAATTGTTACACTCTGCTACCTCTGACAACCGCTTCTCTAGAACCATCTCCTATATCATATTATACGACGCTCGAAAATACCAATTCTCATTTCTCCATCAACCCAATCCTGAACCTTCATAGGCCAATTGCCTTTTCTCCGCCAAAAATAAATACTGAACCTCTGAGTCATGCACTGAGTAAACCCCTTTCCAAGTCATTCATTGTTCCGACGCATATACAAGCATCCTACCATTACACAAACATTTTGTGATAGCAACGCATGAATCGTCATAATAATCAAAGCCAAATCTCGAACCTTAGGTAATACTGATACTAAGCTGAAATGACAGAACATCCTTCCATAAGGCGACGACAATCGTCCAAAGAGATTACGCAGGGAGGAACATCCTGCACCACATCTGTAGTACCATTACAATTCCTCAAATTCCTGATTTATAACAAGCGCTTGAATGGGAAGGAAATGAAGGCATAAGCCTCAAAGGAATCAAATCGCACGATGAGGAATCAAGAAGGGAAGTGCTCCTAACAACCCTGCAACCTCTCGAAGATAAGTACAGATGTTTCTGTACCGATCCGCGAAACTCTACTAGAGTTGCTCATGACTCGTGAGACCTAAGTGAACCTAGTGCTCTGATGCCATATTGTCATGACCAAAAATCCATAAAGATAGTGATGGCACCGGACACCACTGTCAAGCAAGCCAACAATGAATACTTGAATGGGTTCTCATTTTTGTTACTTTTGAAATCATATTTTCCTTCAATTTAAATCGTAAAAGATAAAGCTTACAAAATAAATAATAATATCTTTAAAAATTCCAAAACAGCACAACTCATAATCATCCCAAAACCCGGTGTCACAAGTGCATGAGCATCAACTAGGAAGATAAAATAAAATACAATAACTGTCCGGGATACAAATTTGGACAGAAAAGAAAATACAATACACTGAGGGAGACTCCGTTGACTGCGGATCATCATAAAGAATGCAGCTCACCTAAGTCCCTACCTTAATCGCGCCTATGCGCCCACAAGGCCGCTAAGCATATGTGTAGCTGCACAAAAATGTGCAGCAAGTGTAGCATGAGTACGTAAATTAACGCTTACCCAGTAAGTATCCCGCCTAACCCAAAAGAAGTAGTGACGAGGGGTCGGCTTTGACACTTACTAGTGGTCCAATAATATCAGGAATAGTAAAGAAATGAATAAATATGAGACAATAAATATATGAAACAAAAGGAATAAAATACGTGGTATAATTTTCCTCTTTACAATTTACTCAAGTTCTCAACTGGCAAGTTCCCTCCGTAATCGGAGTGTGTGTGTGTATATATATATATATATATATATATATATATAGATATAGTGGATTTCATCAAAGAGGTTGTCATAATTCAAATCAGGAAAAAACCCTCAGATACACTGGTTTCTTGCCAAATATTATGCACGATTCCATGAGGATAATATATATATATATATATAGGAAGTGCCGAGGCGAACGGCCCGCTTCCATGAGAGTGTGGTACATAAATCCTGCCGAGGCGAACGCCCCGATCTCATAAGAGTGGTAGAAGGAAATACACCGCTCGCGAATCATACGTGCGATGCGGTCAAATTTAAATTTAAGGAATCTCCTCGCTCGCGGATCATACTGGTTTCTTGCCAAATATTATGCACGATTCCATGAGGATTATATATATATATATATATATATATATATATATATATATATAGGAAGTGCCGAGGTGAACGGCCCGCTCCCATGAGAGTGTGGTACATAAATCCTGCCGAGGCGAACGCCCCGATCCCATAAGAGTGGTAGAAGGAAATACCCCGCTCACGAATCATACGTGCGATGCGGTCAAATATAAATTTAAGGAATCTCCTCGCTCGTGGATCATACTTGTGAAGCGGTCAAATATAAATTTAACATTAAGATGATATTTCTTTCTTGATTCTTTTCAAAATAAGGGAAATTCAGCTTGTAGCCTTTAAAGGAAATTACCCCGAACGCGAAACATACATGCGACGCGGTTACACATATATTTCTTAAGCTATTATAGCATTACTCAATCCTTTTCGAAATTACGAAGTTCAAATGAAACCTTTTAAATCTTAAGTTCTTCAATTTCAAATCCTTTCAAAATATTTAATAAGCAAACTCAATCTCGCTCCCTCTCTAGGCAGACAATAAGCACAATCAATAACAATATCAACAAGGCGTAATGTGAGCCAAAAACTACCCGGACATAGGCATAGCTAGTAACTACGTACAGGCTCTCGTCACCTCGTGCGTACGTAGCCTCCACAAATAGAATCACACAATAATTTAGTTCACCTATGGGGTTAATTTCCTCTTAAAAGGTTAGAAAGGAGACTTACCTCGCTCCGAAATTCCATAACCAGCTCCAAATCCTCCCTAACACCTCAAACCGATGCCCGTCACTCCAAAGCTAGTCAAATAAGTTGCAACCCAATCAAAATATACTCTAATATTCATAATTAATCAATTTATAAAAATTTCTAACTCCGCTCGAAAAATTGATATAGCAACCCTCAGGCCCACGTGCCCGGATTCCGAAATTTTTTGAAGATAACCATTACCCATAGCCTCACAAACTCAAATATATAATTCATTTCCAATTCCTTACCCAAATTCGTGGTTAAATTCCAAAAAATACCAATTTCAAGGTTTTCTACCAAAATCCCACAATTTCTACTAATTTCCATGTCTAAATCCATATATAAACCATGTATTTAACTTGTAATATGTGAGAATCACTTACCTTGACATAGATGATGAAGATGGAGCTCCAAAAGCGCCCCAAGACTGGCTCCCATGGAGGAAATGAAGTGAAAATGGCCAAAAATCCCGTTTTAAAACATCTCACTGCCCAGTCCGACTCCTTCTTCGCGAATGCTGAAATGCCCTCGCGTTCGCGAAGGCCAAACTTGCACGACCTTCAATTTCCTCTTCGCGTTCGCGTTCTAGCCTCGCATTCGCGAAGGTTCCTGGCTCCACTGTTTCATGTTCGCAGTTGGAGCTCCTCATTCGCGAAGGCTAAATGGCTCCAGGCCCAGCTCCTCCATTTCCTTCAATGCGCTCGCGACTGGCCCCTCGCGTTCGCGTAGGTTCCTCAAGCACCTCTTCGCGTTCGCGAGCCCTCCTACACGTTCACGAAGCCAAATCCAGCACCCCCAAAAATTCTTCTTCGCGAATACGGGACTTCCTTCTCGTTCGCGAAGAAGGAAACCAGACACCAGAATCAACAGTTCCAAAACAGCCCGAAAATGATCCGAAATTACCCCGAAACACACCCGAGGCCTCCCAGACCCATCCAATCATACCAACCAATCCCATAACATAACACAAACTTGCTTGAGACCTCAAATCACATCAAATAACATCAAAATAATGAATCGCACCCCAATTCAAACTTAATGAACTTTGAAACTTCAACTTCTAAAATCGATGCCGAAACCTATTAAATCACGTCCTATTGTACTCAAATTTTGCACACAAGTCATAATTGACATTATAGACCTACTCCAACTTTCGAAATCGAATTCTGACCCCGATATCAAAAGGTCCACTTTCGGTCAAATTTCTCAAAAATCTTCAAATTTTCAGCTTTAGCCAAATGATTCCAAAATGACCTATGGACCTCCGAATCCACTTACGGATGCGCTCCCAATTTTAGAATCACCATACAGAGCTATTCCCAGACTCGGAATCCTAAACAGACATTGATAACATTGAAATACACTTCAACCCAAATTTATGAAATTCTTCCAAAATGTCAACTTCCATAATAGGCGTTGAAACACTCCGGAGTCATCCAAAACCTGATCCGGACATACGCCCAAGTCTGAAATCATCATACGAATCTGTTTGGAACCTTCAAATCCTGATTCCAAGATCGTTTACTCAAAAATCCAACCTTAGTTAATTCTTCCAACTTAAAGCTTCCAAAAAGAGAATTTTCTTTCCAGATCTACTCTGAACTCCCTGAATCTCAATTCAGACTACGCGTACAAGTCATAATATCTGAAGTGAAGTTACTCATGGCCTCAAACTGCTAAACGACGCGCTAGAACTCAAAACGACCAGTCGGATCGTTACACCTTAGAACCTGGATATTTTTGGGTAGGGAACATTTTCACCTTAAATGGGCTCTATGTGTGATGAATCTGAATTACTCGGATCAGCGAATTCCGGAGACCAAATTAATGATTTAATCATGGCTCTTCAAGTGGGAGACCTACCTACACTCAATATTTACATCAAATTATACCAGTTTGTTATAGTTAAACAATGATAAATTAATTAATACGAGAAAACATAGTTATTCAATCATGATTTAGTGATAAACATTTATATTCATAGTTGGTTTGGTGCAAACATAGCGAGAGAAAATTTTATCTTACAAATAATATGATCCTTAAAGACCGGAAACATCAATAAACCGAGGAAATCTCCGGGAAATTGAATTTCGATCACTACTAGAAATTCGGCAAAAACCGACCAAGGTCGACCGACCAACTTTGGTCGGTAAAAAAACCGATCAAAGTTGGTCGGTTTTTCAAAATATTTTTTATTTTTTTTATTTTTTTACGAAACCGACCAACTTTGGTCGGTTTTCTTTGGCGCAAAAATGCGGGAAACTATTTTTGAGTCCAGCGAAATTTATGTTTCAAGAAACCGACCAACTTTGGTCAGTTTTTTAATTAATATAAATAAAAATTAATATTAAAAAAACCGACCAAAATTGGTCGGTTAATTCGGCGGGTCATTTAAAAAAACCGACCAACTTTGGTCGGTAATTTTACTTTTTAATAAAACCGACCAACTTTGGTCGGTTATTTTCGTGCGAAAATACAATTAAAGAGTATAAATCAAATAAAAGACAGTCTTAAAACAAAATGTACAAATGGTCTAGTGGTAGAATAGTATCCTGCCACAGTACAGACCCCGGTTCGATTCCCAGATGGTAAATTTTTTTTTACATAATTAAAATACCGACCAACTTTGGTCGAAAAAAGCCGACCAACTTTGGTCGGTTTTTTTTGCAATATTGTTTTTTTGAATTTAATTGACCGACCAAAGTTGGTCGGTAATTTCCGACCAACTTTGGTCGGTATTCCTTTCCGACCACAAAAATACCGTCCACACGTAAATGGTCGCGTTTTGGTCGGTTTTTTGCCATTACCAACCAACGTTGGTCGGTTTTTTTGGTCGGTTTTTACCGAATTTCTAGTAGTGGATAGCTCCAAGAGTCCAACTAAAAGAAGGAAGAAAGAGGAGCAATAAATTGGATTTATGTTGAAACTCCGATCAAGTGACAATAGATGGATTGGAATTAAACTGGACATGTGCCGTATAAATCTTTAATGCCAGTAATTAAGATAATAATTTATAGTAAAAAATGATAATTTAAAATTATCATTTTTGTTTATAATTTGGTTCCCTGAATTTCTTCATGTACTGAAGGAGATGCATCAGTTGTGAAAGAAGCAATCGGTTGAGGCTTGTAACAACCAACAATTAGAGAAACACGGAGAATTTCATTCTTCTTTTTTCCAATTTTACATAAAACTGCCTACAGCTTATGAAAATTCAAAGAAAAAAGATAAACATGTAAGACTTTTCCCTTATTGGTGTTTGACAGATTCTTGGAGTATTTTCCTAGTGGAGGTGAACTCCTCCGCTGGCTGTCGAAGTTTTCTTTGCTCTGAAAGCAACTTAGCAAAGCGAATAAGAGCTTCTTCATTGGTCCCCTCACCAGAAACTTGTTCATAGCGACCGGTGTCTAAGTTAACTCTTGACACAGGCTTCTTTAATAGATCATTACCAATTTGCACAAGTGTTTTCATGTTCTTTGTGGTTGAAATATCCATAGATGCAGCCTCCCCGGTCAAACTATCATCCTGCACAAATACATAAAATCAACATGAAGTGTGTGTATATATGTGTGTGTGCTGGCCTGGAATTTATGTTATATACATCAACTTAATAATTTTGGAACTCAATTGTTATACTAGATCATTTACCATGCATAAACTATAACATGTTATTAATTTATTTCCGGATTAATTTTATGCATGGTAAATGATCTACTATAACAATTGAGTTACAAAATTATTAATTTTTTTATCAGGTTTAAGTAATTGAATTACCCGCTATAATAGTAAAATCCCGGGGACTATTATTTGCTACATTCAAATAAATGAATTTTTATCCTGTTTCAACAGTAACATCAGAAATTTTACCTACTCTAACACTAACATCACCTTGATGAACATGTTTTGTTGTTATAGATTGTAAACTTTAGTGACTTTACCGTTATAGTAGACAAAGTGTATATAGTTACTTTAACGTGACACAAGATATAGTTTTATGATTTTAATTACTACTATTATAGCGGGTAAAGTTTAGTAACCTTAATATTAAAGTTGGTAAAATCGATTATTTTAGTGTTATAAAAATAATTTTGTAACTTAATGTTAGTGACAACACACGAAATTAACTCCGGACACCCTTATAAAAAAAAAAAAACAATACTATAAAGTGTACATGAAGGGAGAAAAATACTAGTAATACTAATCTTGGTACCTGAATTCGAAGATAGTTCTTTTCGTTTTGAAGGGACTGAAACATGGTGGAAAGGTGTATATCCACAATATCAGCACTTGCATCACCAAAAACGTCTAGCAATGGACTTGCACCATTGTTGTACAACCAACCAAGTACACCCCACGAGGAAGCCACGGCTGCGCTATACTTCTTTTCCTCCTTGCCTATACCAGTCCCCAATGACAGAACCATCATTTTCTTACAGTCCATTGGTTCCATGCCCTCGTATTGGGATTTCCCTAACATGATTTCTTTCGAAATGTGACTAATTGCCACTAGAGTCTGCGAGTAAATTTATCGACAAGTCTGATCAAATATGGGAATTTTGACAAAGAAATTTATAAGTAGTCTGTTTCTTTATCTAATGGCTACTCACTGGATTATTTGCAGCTACACCTCCATCAATGAGATCAAATGTACGTGTTTTCCCTTGAGCATCCTTGGTCTCAAAATAATGTACAGGGAAATAGGTGGGTGCTGCAGAGGTACTAAGGCAGATGTCAGATAGTAGAGCATCCCTAGAGACGTGAGTTTTGGCCTGTACAACGTACATAAATATGAATGAGTTTAAGTTTTGCATATATACTTACAATGTATAAGTTAACATAATTTTTTATAGCAAATAGCCAAATATGATACGCTAACTTAGAAAATAGAGCAATAATCTGTTATAATCGATTAAATTGTACTAATACCAATATTTACAACAATATATATAATTTAATCTAATATGAACAAGGCTATAAACCGGCTATCATGTACATTAAGCAGGAAATATAGTGAAATTTATTTAGGTGAAGAGGACTGTACATCAGCAGTTGTGAAGACGATAGGTTGAAGGCGCTTGATATCAAAAGCTGGGATGACTGTTTGAGTCAATGTTTGCTTCATAGTAAGATTGCCTAATATTGACTTAACCAATGTTTTTAGATATTTTCCGTCATACTTTGGGCCCCCAAATAAATTTGTGATTCTCTTGACAAACCCGCTGCGGCTGCATTTACATATAAACATTTTTTTCATCGATACTGTGTCCAGCAAACTAGTATATAATTGAAAAATAAAACACTCGATTATATATCAACTGTTCTAACCTGCTCTCAGGAAAGATTTTAGAGCCGTGCTCCATATAGAAATTGGTAATATTTTTCGCTGCATATAAAGGGCGATTATCCTTGTTTGGAGCTGTGAGCATGGTGCTTATTAGTCCACCTGTGCTCGTTCCAGCTACAACATCAAAATAGTCTGCAATTCTTGCATCCGGTCCATCTATGTCCTAAAATAGCAACACAAGTTGAGGATCATTACATGCTACAAATTTTCGAAGTTAAATATATGAGGTCGAATCCTATATATATACAGAGGCATGCACAGAATTTTACACAAGCAATATTAGTTGATTGTCACAATTCGGCTTGTAAGTGGATTTGAGTGCAAAATTATGAAAGTTTAAAGGTTTTACTTTCTATTACAAATTAAATTAAGTTTTGTATTAGTTTTCATCGTTAATAATGGTTTTAAAAAAATACACACGACTTAATAAAGATGTCTCCGCCCTACCAATATACAAGTATAGATAGAAATAAATAAATATTTTTAAAATTATACTATTTAAAAGTAGCTAGGCATGTAGATAAAGTGGTTAATGGATACCTGAAGCTTGGATTCAAGGAAAGCAAGAAGGGTGCCAGGAATAATGCCTCTGATGCCACCTCCATCTATGCTCAAAACTGTTACTATCTTTCCTTTTGTAGCAGCAGAAACCATAACAGGTAGTAGAACATGAAGAGTCACTAATAAAGTTAGTGCAGCTACAAAAGTTCTACCCATACTTGCCAAGTTCTATACTAGAGGAAGAATTAACACACTGTCTCTAGTATTTGACAGAGAATATATAGCAACTTAATGGCTTGGATTCACCAGTTTTCGTAAATCCTTTATTTATACACTCAAATTTCATCGAACACTTTTGATCATGACATCATCACAGTGGCTGCTAACACATTTTAAATGGGTTGTTGACAAAGACTTTTTAAAACGTACAGGGCAAATGGCCAAATAATTAAACTTATCCAATTGCCATTTGAATGCATTCTTGTTTACTATTTCTAACTTTTTTTCTATATATAGTACTGTAGTCATACCTTTGAACCGTCTTGACGAAATCCTGGTGATCTAGTGGGGCATTACGTCAATACAATAATTAATAGAACAAACCATATTGTTTCTGAATATTTAATTTTCTCGGGAATTCTTTAAAATTCACGTACCACCCTAATTATTTACTTTTTATTTGTAAGGTCAAATGAGGCAATGAATATCTAAGCACCCAATCAACTAGACGAGTATTAGACGTTCCAATATCATAGTTTCTCAACAAGAAAATAACAAAAGAGATCTTATTGTAACTGAGAAATCTGCAATTAGCTATTATATAAACAAATCACAAGTAGGTAAACGGCTCGTGGGATCAGTCTATTTTGAGAATTAGTAGGTTGGTGTTGAAATTTAGTTCCCATGACTTTCAATAATGAAAAGGTACAAGCAGTGTTAAACATCATGATGGATAAATTAATATAATTGATGAATTAGATGAGTATGAGTAATTTATACAAAGCTGTTGACTGCACGTCTGCACCAGCTTCGGTCTCTTAAGTACAACAGCTTTTGGTCTTTAACTCTTATCCACTGGTTCTCCTATTTGATGTATTTGAATAGTACTGCACTAGATAGCGCTGTGGTCAATGAGAGAAAGTTAGAAGCAATTGCAAAGCGTTTAAAAGAGTATATCTATGTAAAATGAAGAGATCATTGGACCAAATTGTATGATACCGTAGCGGATTAGAATTTAGATCACTTGCGACTTAGGATATAGCCTATAATAAGAGTATATCCAATGCCAGCTAGTGAGACTCCACTTGCTAGATTCAATACTTAAAATATGCTTGTAACTTGTAAGAAGAATATACTACATTCATCCTAAAAACAATGGCTAAGTGCAGAATAAGAGAGTCAAACCTTATAATTTTAATGAGTCAACTTGAAAATTGATTTTTAGAATTTCAAAAATTTATACGTGAAAATTACATAAAAGAACTCTAAATAAATATTTATTATAACTAAGATTATTTATAAAATATTTGAAATAGTCGAAAAAAAGCTATCTGATTTCTCAAATAATGATAGTAACAAATGAAATAGAATTGACAGAATCCGTTACAAATATTATTTTCGTTATATGACAATTTCACATGAAACCGGTAAAAAATACATACCAGTTCTATGTAACGATCCGACCAGTCGTTTTGAGTCCTAGCACGTCGTTCTGCGGTTTGAGGCCTTAAGAAGTTTCACTTCATGTTTTATGACTTGCGCATAGTCGGAATCGAATTTCGGAAAGTTCAAAGTTGATTTGGATGGGAAATTCTAATTTCGAAAGCTTTAAGTCGTGGGAATTCACCGTAGGTTTAATTGTGTGAAGACGACTCCATAATGAAGTATCGATGGTTCCAATAGCGTTGTAGGGTGATTTTCATCTTAGAAGCGTGTCCGGATATTGATTAGGAGGTCCGTAGATCATTTCAGCGTTAATTGACGAAAGTTGGAAATTGGATGATTTTTAGAAAGTTTGACCCGGAGTGGACTTTTTGATATCGGGGTCGGATTTCAGTTTCGGAAGTTGGAGCAGGTCCGTAATATCAATTATGACTTATGTGCTAGATTTGAGGTCAATCGGACTTGATTTGATAGGTTTGGCGTTGAATGTAGAAGTTTGAAGTTTTAAAGTTCATTAGGCTTGAATCGATGTGTAATTCATATTTTTAGCATTGTTTGATTTGATTTAAAGGATCGACTAAGTTCGTATGATATTTTAGGACTTGTTGGTATATTCGGACGGGGTTCCGGAGGTCCCGGGTGTGATTCGGATTGAATCTGGAACAAATTTGGACTTGTGTGAATGACTAAAGTGCACCACTTCTGGTGCAATGGCACCTGCGCAAGTTTGACTGCAGGTGCGAGCTCGCAGAAGCGAGCGGCTGGGCGCAGATGCGGGGCTGGAGAAAGTGGCTAGTGGTTGCAGGTGTGATGTGAGGGCCGCAAAAACGGAGTCGCTTCTGCGCAAGGATGATCGCAGAAGCAGACGAGAGCTTGGGAGGTCGGTCCGCAGAAGCCGGATTTGGACCGCAGAAATGGTTGGCCAGCGTCAGTGACCTTCCACAGTTGGTCGACCGCTAAAGCGGCGCCGCTGAATTGAACCGCAAAAGCGGAAGTTCTGGGCAGGATGATTTAAAAATCGAGGGTTTGCCATTTTCTTTATATATTTAGAGATAGAGCTCGGATTTAGGCGAAATTTTGAGAGATTTTCATAGGAAATATTTGGGTAAGGATTCTACACTCATTTTTTATTAATATCCACTAATCTATCAATTATTCCTTCATTCAATTAAGGATTAGGGGTGAGAAATTTGGGGGAAAATGGTGGAAGTTCTTAGACCGAATTTTGGGAATTTAAAAGCGATTTGAGGTAGGATTTGAGTAATTTTGGTATGGTTGAACTCGATATCGAATGTGTATTCGTATTTTGTGACTTTTAAATGATTCAAAGACGTGTTCCCGGGTCGACCTTTTGGGAAGATTATTCAATTCATTTTTAAAGTCCTAGTTTCATTATTTAAATTAGTTTCTTATAGTTGTATTTATAGTATGTAATTGCTTTTGGCTAGATTTGGGTCGTTCAGAATCGGAAATTCGAGGGAAATGCATTCTTGTCGGCTGATTGAGCTTGGTTTGAGGTAAGTGACTTGTCTAACATTGTGTGAGGGAAACGCCCCTTAGGTTTTGGTATTGTTATGGTATTTGAAATACGTGAAGGCTGCGTACGCGAGGTGACGAGTGCATAATCGGGATATATGTTGAAAAATACGGTTCTTGCTGAGTAGTTTTCTTTTAATTTCTTAACTGAATTTCTCTAGCCTGTGTAGTCATCATGTTTAGTCTAATGTCGCATGCCTACGTGTCTTAACTCTTACTTGGAATTTGTGCAACATGCTTAGTTAAGTTACCTGCTTCCTTGATCTTGCATTCAGTCTTTAACTGTAGGATTCCTTGCTGTAAATTTGTTGTTCCATAGGTTATGAATTGTGTATTTACTTTTGGACTACGAGGAGGAACCTCGGGAGCTCCCCCTATTGCATATTTACTTTTGGGACTACGAGGCGGTATCTCGGGAGCTCCCCCTGTTATGTATTTACTTTTTTGGACTACCAAACGGTACCTCGAGAGCGTCCCTATTGCATATTTACTTTGGGACTACAAGACAGTACCTCGAGCTCCCCCTGTTGCATATTTATTTTTGGGATTACTAGGCGGTACCTCACGAGCTTCCCCTATTGCGTATTTACATTTGGGACTACGAGGCGGTACCTCGGGAGTGCCCCTACTATTTACCTCTATTTGCTGTGTTGTTACCTTTATGAAATTTCTCATTGTTAAATTGTTAGTCATTTCATTATATTATTATATCTTCTGCCTTGTTTCCTTTTTATTCCAGTAAGGCCCTAACTTAACCTCATCACTACTCTACCGTGGTTAGACTTGGCACTTACTAGGTACCGTTGTGGTGTACTCATACTGCACTTCTGCATATTTTTTGTGCACATCCACGTTCTTCCTACCAGGCCAGATACCAGTGAGCTAGACCGTACGTGAAAACTTCAAGGTATATCTATTAGTTACAAGAAGGTTTAGTAGAGTCTCGCGGAACGGTACGGAGAAGTATGTACTTATTATCAGGAGGCTATGTAACTGTTAGGAAAAGCTTCACTTCCTTGATTCCTCATCGTGCGATTTGATTCCTTTGGGGGCTTATGCCTTTATTTCCTTCCCACTCAATCTCATGCGACGTGAAGCGCTTGTTATCAATTGGGCATCAAAGAGTTGTAGTGGTACTGCAGATATGGTGCAAGATGTTTTCATTATGTGTTCGAGTGGTCTATTATCGTCGCCTTGCAGAAGGATGTCTTGTCATTTCAGTTCAGTATTTGTACTTCCTATGGTTTTGATGCTATGCACGAATTATTGTGATATTCATGAGTTGTGATCGCACGGTGTTGGTATAATGGTTGGGTGCTTTTTTATGTGTCGAGGCAGTGGATGACTTGAAATGGGTATTTCTCGGTGCATGATTTAGAAGTTCGGCATTTAATTCCAGTGGAGAAAAGGCAATCAGACTATGGATTTGATTTGAGGCAATATTTTGGGGCAGCAAAGTATGGGGAAGGACATGGCGGGAGATGTCTCACGGTGGTTGAATTACCAGCAGGTCAAGTATGAAAAGCAGAGGTAGAGCAGTTACTTAAAGAAGATGGTTTTGATCGAATTAAGAAAGGCAGAGTAACATGCAGATTCTGTGGTAGGATAATCACATGCCTTGAGAAAGTTTAAAACGATTTGTGAGTCATGGTGGAAAGTGACTAGGTCTACAGACCTTATTTGAAATAGTGGTTACTGTACTGAGAAATATTGAATATGGCAGAAAGAAGTTTGTTTGAAATGAAGAGCGGTGTGGAAACTTGATTGTCGTGGGATGCAACATGACTTCTAGTTTGGAATGTATTGTCGGACTTTCAGTTGATGTCAATGGGGAATGAACAGACTTGTACAGTTGGTGGATGAGCATGGGCTCAAGAGGTTTACTAATTTTGTGGTAGTTGTACCCAGTGCAACGTCGTTAGGAGATGTCGATATGTAATTCCACAGGTGGGCTATCTCCGGTGGACAGGTCAGCGGTTGTGTGATTTTGATGAAGTTTCTACAGAGAGTTCTACTTACTACGAAATAGAAGGTCAAATATGCGATTATGGCTGATAATTCGGAATGTTCATGAAAAGTTTAGTAAGAAACTACAAGAAATTTGGAGGGTTGACGGTGCGGGAGCATGGTAACTGAGAAGGGAAAATATTTGTGGGTTCTAGGTTTATAAATTGTAGCTTAAAACTAAGTGGGGGAGCCCTACCATCTACGATGGGATCGCATGGTTGTCTACTGGTGCGGGTTCTGGTTATCGGTGCATTGGTGGGGTATTATGACTAACAAAATAAAGACATCAGGATTAATCCGGGCAAGGAATTTGATTGATGTGTTCTCCATTTGGCCTTATTGATTCATGTTTAGGTTTTTGGGAAGACTCATAGTTTATGCTTCTTGTGGAGGTGATGTACAAGGAAAATAATTCAGCTCGTTGCTTCCTTGAGAGGGTGTTCATGTGCTAGCAGTGCATCGGATTTTGATTATATTCGGGACGAGGTTACAGTGGGTGACTCCCAACAACGATCCTAGTGGGTTCAAGAATCTAATTCCAATGCCTAAGGATTTTGGGTCCATTTTGTGGTTAAGGATCGAGTTTTCACAGTGGATTACGAACGAGACTTAGAATGTTCTATGTTATCATTGAATATGCGTGCAGTAGTGGAGGAAAGGAAGAAACAATTTCGGATTCGCGAAAGGTCCTTCAGAATGGGTGTACCAATTGGACATGTTATTGTGTGCATGAGGAGGATATGAGATGGTTCATGGGTATCAAGACGATGTGGTCTCATGATTTGGGTCACTCTGGGCGAGTGCTAATTGAGTTCGTTATATTTTTGAATGGTGCTATTATTGTTTCTAAGGCAAGTCAAGAGTAAATCAGAATAAGTTAGGTCGGTTAGTAATGGTTTAATCAGCACGATTGTGGCAATGATCAGTTCCTTCAGCGTGTTAGTTATACATGTGGTTGGTGGTTGTATGTGAGGGCTTGGCAGCCACCATAATTTGATTGATTTGGGAGGTACTTAATTCTAATGGCCTTGTTCTGTTTAAATGGATCCATGAAGAGTTATGACGGTTTGGACCACGATTTGAGGTTTGTATTTTCTGCGGTTATGTGAATTCAGTTGCGTGGTGCAATCGTTCTTCTGAGATGAGTTGAGTGAAAGGGATTCTAGCCAATGAAGTGTTTATTCTACTAGTAGTTCGGGGATTATGGTGAATTCTTGTACTCTCGCGTAGCAGCGCGATATATGTAGTGAGCGGCATGGGAATTGGAAGTTGAGGATCAAGGTTGCGGTTCGGTGTTGACAAGAATGTCACAAGCTCGGATGAGCAGGGAAGAATTCAGATGTTCAGAGTAAGCTGGCATTTTCTTTAGTGGCACCTGAGAACGGTGTCCGGTGTAAGAGGCTTTGTGTATTGATTTGCGGACCCTTGGTTAGCTTTATAGAATTAAACAGTTGGTGGTGTGGAAGTGCTGACTTTTCTACCTGGTGCGGAAGGTCGTGGGAGCGTATCCTACTGGAAAATTATACGAGTGTGACATATTAGTTACTTGATGGTTAAAGATTGAAACTAAGCATGGCGATTATGGTGCTATCGTTAATGTGAGAGTTTATGCCGGGAAGGCACTCTATTCCTTTTGTGATGAGTTGTGGAAATTTGTTTCGGGTTGGTACGACTACTTGTGTGTGTCATGAATAGGGCCATTGGGGATCCTTGAAAGGTTGTTGGCCCAGTATGGGATGACCGAAATTGGCATGGGGTCCGTTAGTGGGTCTAATGTGAATGTGTGCTCTACATTAGGCCGGATGTGTTCGTTTCGCATAGCATTGCTTGCGGAGGAGTCTACGGGCGTTGGATGTTATTCTCGTCATCAGCTATTCCATGTAATACTATATTGTGCCATGTGGGTTATGAGACGACTTGATTATTCGCACATGTGTTGTGATCTCATGTAGCTTGTGGTGTTATATGAGCAGTATGTCTCTCGAGATACAGGTCATTTATCGCACCTTAGTTATGCTTGGGTTTTGTAGCGTATGGCACTATCCGCCTCCCCAGGGTTGTATTTTTGCACTTGACGTGTTTGTGGTCGATATTCGGGTATTTTGTAAGAATAAGCATAATGGATCAATGAGCACTTCCGTACTTATTATTATGTGTGGATTGGGTGGCACGCCGCCACGGGTATGTTGTTTGGATCGGGTTGCACGCCGCAATAATGTCATTCTTGGATCGGGTTGCACATCGCAACAATGAGATGTTAAGTACAGTTCCCTATACTTATTTCTGTATATTTTGTTTCTCATTCTCGGAGAAAGGTTCATAGCATCTTTTTGGTTATTTTATTTATTACGCGGGCTGAATAGTTCTTTTCCAGAGTTCGTTCTTCCTTAAGTGTCACATTCGAGTTTGTAGCTTGTTGGCACAATGTGGGTGTAATATGAGATTTTTGGCAGTGTTTGAGATGGCTTATTGCCTGAGCAGCTTATACTGGGTGAGACGAGATTATTGGACCTGAGATCAGTGCGATCGGAGTTAAGTAGGCTATATTAAAGAAAAAAATATTGTTATTCGATTCTGAATGAGGTAATGATTCTTGTCAGGTGGAGCAACCCTCGTGATTTATTTATTTGGCATGTGGTAATGAGTTTCTATACATCTCTTTCGTCGTGGAAGCATTGCGAGAGTTTGAACAGAGCTTATATGTGTCATGCGGTGTATTGCGGGCATCAGATTTGTAGAATTTCAGCTATTGTGGTCGGAGGATGTTATTATGGGCAGACGACATATGTGGTGCATGGTGTGATTTCAGCATAGGTGCATGATCAGGTTTTGGTATAGTGTGTAGGGATTGATGCGGTGTTCGTATGTTAGAGTTAGGTCTCGTGGCGAATTCCAAATGTTGGAATTTGGTTCTAACGCTTGTTAACTAAGGTTACAAGGAGGATCTTTGGCTCGAGCTAATGTTCTCATATGGGTTTTGGTGGCACAAGTAGGTGCACGAGGTATTAAACAGTGATTTTAGACAACCCCGGACCAGTCCTCAGCACGTTCGAGGACGAACGTATGTTTAAGTGGGGGAGAATGTAACGATCCGGTCGGTCATTTTGAACCCTAGTGCGTCGTTTGGTGGTTTGAGGCCTTGAGTAGCTTCACTTCATGCTTTATAACTTGTACGCATAGTCATAATCGAATTTCGGGAAGTTCAAAGTTGATTCAGATGGGAACTTCTAATTTCGGAAGCTTTAAGTTATGGGAATTGACCGTAGGTTGAATTGTGTGACGACGACTGCGGAATGGAGTTTTGATGGTTCCAATAGCTCCATAGGGTGATTTTGGTCTCAATAGTGTATCGGAAGCTTTAAGTTGTGGGAATTGACCATAGGTTGAATTGTGTGACGACGACTGCGGAATGGAGTTTTGGTGGTTCCAATAGCTCCATAGGGTGATTTTGGTCTCAATAGTGTATCCAGATACTGCTTTGGAGGTCTATAGGTCATTTCAGCGTTAATTGGCAAAAGTTAGAAATTGGATGATTTTTGAAAAGTTTAACCGGGAGTGGACTTTTTTGATATCGGGGTCGGATTCTATTTCGGAAGTTGGAATAGGTCCGTAATGTTAATTATTACTTGTGTGCAAAATTTGAGGTCAATCAGACTTGATTTGATAGGTTTCGGCATCGAACGTAGAAGTTTGAAGTTTTAAAGTTCATTAGGCTTGAATCGATGTGTAATTCTTATTTTTAGCGTTGTTTGATGTGATTTAAAGGCTCGGCTATGTTCATATGATATTTTAGGACTTGTTGGTATATTCGGATGGGGTCACGGAGGTCCCAGGTGTGATTCGGATTGAATCCAGAACAAATTTAGACTTGTCTGAATGGCTGAAGTGCACCAGTTCTGGTGCAATCGCATCTGCGCAAGTTTGACCGCAGGTGCGAGCTCGCAGAAGCGAGCGGCTGGGCGGAGATGTAGGGCTCGATAAAATGGCCAGTGGTCGCAGGTGCGACGTGAGGGCCACAGAAGCAGAGTCGCTTCTGCGGAAGGATGATCGCAGAAGCGGACGAGAACTTGGGAGGCCGGTCCACAGAAGCGGACGAGTTTACGCAGATGCACACCCACAGAAGCGAAATAGGGACCACATAAGCGGTTGGCCAGCATCAGTGACCTTCCGCATATGCGGTTGGTCGACCGCAGAAGCAACTAATTGAACCGCAAAAGCAGAAGTTCTAGGCATGATGGTTTAAAAATCAAGGGTTTGCCATTTTCTTCATATTTTTAGAGATAAAACTCGTGTTGAGGCAAAATTTTGAGAGCTTTTGAGAGGAAACATTTGGGCAAGGATTCTACACTCATTTTTATTAGTATCCACTAATATATCAATTATTCCTACATTCAATTAAGGTTTTGGTGTGAGAAATTTGGGGAAAATGGTGGAAGTTTTTAAACCGAAATTTCGGGTATTTAAAGCGATTTGAGGTCGGATTTGAGTAATTTTGGTATGGGTGAACTCGATATCGAATGGATGTTCGTATTTTGTGACTTTTACCCAATTCTGAGACGTGTGCTCAGGTCAACCTTTTGGGACAATTTTTCAATTCTTTGCTAAAGTAGTAGTTTAATTATTTAAATTAGTTTCTTATAGTTGTATTTATAGTATGTAATTGCTTTTGGCTAGATTTGGGCCGTTTAGAGTCGGAAAATCGAGGGAAAGGCATTCTTATTGACTGATTGAGCTTGGTTTGAGGTTAGTGACTTGTCTAACCTATTGTGGGGGAATCTCCCCTTAGGTTTTGGTACTGTTATAGTATTTGACATACGTAAAGGCTGCGTACGCGAGGTGATGAGTGCGTACTCCGGTTATATGTTGAAAAATCTGGTTCTTGTTGAGTAGTTTTCTTTTAATTCCTTAACTGAGTTGTTGTAGCATGTGTAGTCATTATGTTTAGCCTAATGTCACATGCCTACGTGTCTTAACTCTTACTTGCAATTTGTGCAACATGCTTAGTTGAGTTATCTGCTTCCTTGATTCTGCATTCAGTCTTTAACTGTAGAACTCCTTGTTATAAATTCATTGTTCCATAGGTTATGAGTTGCGTATTTACTTTTGGGACTGCGAGGTGGTACCTCCGGAGCTCCCCGTGTTGCATATTTACTTTTGGGACTACGAGACGGTAACTCCGGAGGCCCCCTGTTGTGTATTTACTTTTGGGACTACGAGGCGGTACCTCAAGACCGCCCCTGCTGCATATTTACTTTTAGGACTACGAAGCGGTACCTCGGGAGCTCCCTCTGTTACATATTTACTTTTGGGACTAGGAGGCGATACCTCTGGAGCGTCCATGTTACATATTTACTTTTGGGACTACGAGGCGGTACCTCTGGAGCTCCCCTTATTGCATATTTAATTTTGGGACTACGAGGCGGTACCTCGGGAGCTCCCCCTGTTATGTATTTACATTTGGGACTACGAGGCGGTACATCGGGAGTGCCCTTGCTGTTTATCTCTAATTGTTGTGTTGTTACCTTTCTGAAATTTCTCATTGTTAAATTCTCAATCATTTCATTATATTATTAAATCTTCTGTCTTGTTTCCTTTTTTATTCTAGTAGGGCCCTGACCTGACCTCGTCACTACTCTACCCAAGTTAGACTTGGCACTTACTAGGTACCGTTGTGGTGTACTCATACTACACTTCTGCACATTTTTTGTGCAGATCCACGTTCTTCCTACCAGGCCAGATACCAGTGAGCTAGACCGTACGTGGAGACTTCAAGATATATCTGCCAGCTTCCGCAGACCTCGGAGTCCCTCTCTATCTCCATGATGTTGCTTTTCTCTATTTTACTAGACTCTGATGTGTGCAGACACTTAACATTTTCTCTTTAGAGCTTGTGACTTATTTCTACCGATTTTTGGAAGTTATAATTATTTGAATCACAGTTTTATATATATATATATATATATATATATATATATATATATATATATATATATATATATATATATATATATATATATATATATATATATATATATTTCATATGTTGAGGCTTGAGTTCAGTTTATATTCAGTTATTTCGCAAATTTTTAGGCTTACCTAGTTTTAGAGACTAGGTGCCCGTCACGACATCCTACAGAGGAAAATTTGGGTCGTGACATTCTATGAACAAAATACAACATTTATATTTAGTCATTTTTTTCTACTAGTCTTAGGGTACGCACATTGTGCATGTACTTTATCTCAATGAATATAGAACTTTAAAAATTAAATAAATATTATATTAAATATTTTATTTGAGTTATAAAAATAAATGTTAACAAAAGTGTAATATTCAGAAAATAGTGACTGCTAAACTTATTTAGCTAATTCAATTAAATAAGAAATTCCTCCTTATAAGTCTTTAATCATCTCATTCAAATGATAAAAGACAGTCTTTTTTTTCTTCTAAAGTTCAAAATGCAATTGTTCTATTTCCTAAATTTATGAGAAGTACAATTGAAATTATTTTAAACGGATTAGAAATGAATAAATTGCTATTGCAAATGTTACGCCCCGAACCTGGGCCTAGACATAACATGACACCCGTTGCCTGACTACATGTGACCGAGCGAACCAACTGGTTGGCTGAATCAACATGTGATAGCATAACACACTGAATGCGGAAGATAAAAAAAACACATGCTGAATTGAGAATTATTCTTGGTCAACTGTTGGATCCGAGGTCGTTTACCCAAGAGTCAAACCTTGGTCAACTCTTCCAACTTAAAGCTTCTAAATTGAGAATTATTCTTCCAAACCAAATTTGATCTTCCCGAAAATCTAATCTGACTACACGTGTAAGTCATAATACATGAAGTGAAGCTACTCAAGGTCTCGAACCGCCAAACCACATGCTATATCTCAAAACGACCGGTCGGGTCGTTACATTCTCCCGCACTTAAACATACGTTCGTCCTCGAATGTGCCAAGAACCGTTCCAGAGTTGCCCAAAATTACTGATTAGCACCTCGTGCACCTACCCGTTCCACCACAACACATATGAGCACATTAGCGCAAGCCAGACCGAAGCTCTTTCCTACTACCTTATCCTACAAGCCTTAAAACCAAATACCAACATCCAGAATTCTCTACTAGATCTGATTCTAACATACGCACGCCGTATCAATCCCAACACGCTATACCAAAATATGATCATGCACCGATGCTGAATTCACGCAATGCACTACATAATGTGCATGCTCATAATAACTTCCTCGAACCATAATAACTGCAAATTCACGAAGTCGATGCCCGTAATATACCTCATAATGCATATAAGCCATGTTCTAACCCTCGCAATATTACAATGATGAAAGAGATGTGTAGAAACTTATAACTACCTGCCAAATCAAAAACTCATTAGTGACATTTTTCCTCTTATATACATTATATAAATCTGATTGCATTAATTCGTCTCACCCAGTACAAGCTGCTCGGGAAATAAGGCACCTCAAACACCATCTAAAAACTCATACGACGCCACCAATGCGCCAACAAGCTACAACTCGAATTGACCAATAAGGAATAACAAACCCGAATACAAGACTATCCGGTTTGCGCAACAAACAGAGCCAACCAAAGCAATACTATGAATCTATCTCAGAGATGAAAAACAAAACACACAAAATAAGTATAAAGATTTGTACTCTACATCTCTTTGTTGCGACATGCATCCTAATCTAAACATCACACGGCATGCCACCCGATCCGCATATAACAATCAATAAGGAAATACCCATCGAACCAAAATGCTCATACCTACGAAATGCCTGAATATCGACCACAAGTACGCCAAGTGCATAAACACAACCCTGGGAAGACAGGTAGTGCGTTGCCATATGAAATACCAAGCACGACTAAGGTGCAATAAACGACCTGCATCTCGAGACCCATCTTGCTCACATAACACCACAAGCTACACAGAATCATAACACACGTGTGAATAATCAAGCCGTCTCACATCCCATATGGCAAAAAAGAGTAGCACCTGAAATAGATGAAGGCAGGAATATCATCCACCATGCCCAAATACCTATCTATAAGAGATGCTATGCCGAATAAGCATATTTGATCTAGTATAAAAATATGCATTCACATTAGGCCTACCAACGGACTTCAAGTTGCTTCCAATCATCCCAAAATGGGATAATAACCTTTCAAAGATCCACAATGAACCTATTCATGGCAAATACGATCTACCTTCCAATCCAGAACAAACTCCCATAGTCCGGAACCAAAGAAATAGAGCGCCTCTGAGACATAAACTCTCCCATCAATGATAGTACTAAAATCTCCATACATGATTTCAATCTCTACCACATAAATGGCTGACACGTCACACTTATACAGTCATCTCGCGGGAGATACTCCCACGGCCTTCCGCACCAGGTAGCAAAATCTGCACATCCATGGTTGCCAACCATACTATTACTGAAATGCAAATCTAGAATCCATAAATCGATACACAATGCCTATTCCACATAACGCCATTCCCAGGTGGCACAAAAATAATGCCAACATACTCTAAACATCTAAAATCTCTCCCCCAGCTCTTCCGAGCTTGTGACATTTCTGTCAAAACTGGATTGGAACCTTGATCCTCAAATTCAAATTCCATATCGCTAATTGCACCTATTATGCTTCTACATGAGGGTGCAAGAATTTCATCATAACTCCTGAACCACCAGTAGAATAAATATTTCATCATCTAGAACCTTTCACTTAACTTATTTTAGAAGAAGAACTGCAACACACAACTAATTTCCCATAGCTGCAAAAGACATAGAACTCAAGTCGTGTTCTAAACCTCCATAACTCTTCCGGGACCCATTTACACATAATCAAAACCATCAGAATCAAATACCTCCAAATAAATCAAATTATGGAGGCTTTCAAGCTTGCACATACAGCCACAAAACACTTGTAAATCACATTCATAAAATTCCATGCTCAAATTACCCCCGATGTTTTCTTCCCTTAGTAATAACTAATCCACCAACGTACCGATAACCCAAAACTTCAAAGGCACATCACCACATGACCCAATCATAAATGGTAGGCTCCCTCACTAAGCTTTAAGCCACAATCACATAAATCCAGAACCCGCAATGACTCCTCCTCTTCAGTTACCATGATCTCGCACTATTGCTTAGCCAAATTTCTCATAAGTTATTGTTGCACTGATCATAACACATCCCGAATTATCAGCCATAATCAAACACTCGGCCTCCTGATAGTCGTACCAACTTCTTCAATCGATCCAAGCTCACATCGTAGGACATGCATCCTATTGGATAGAAGGCAAAACTTTTTATAGGAACTTCATCAGGAGTCATGCAACCCCTAACCTTCTCATAGGAGATATCCCACCTGTGTAAGCATACCGACATCCTCGAATGACATAGTCATAACCACATCCATTATGAAATCAGTTGATTCTCCTAGGTCCACGCTCATCCGCCAGATACAAGAGTCTGTTCATCCCATTAGCATCAATTGAAGGTCCAACAATACGTTCCAAAACTCGAAGTCATGTTACATCCCAAAACGATAATCAAGCTTTCACGTTCCTATAAGTTCCCAGCAAACGCTTCCCATCATATTCAAACTTCCTAAGCAAACTACTCGATTTCTGCTGCTCGTACTTGACCTGCTAACAACTCATCTATTGAGAGACATAACCCTCCATGTTATTCCTCATCCTTCGCTACTAAAATACTGTCTTAAATAATAATCCATCTATGTAGCATCCAAACTAATGAATTGCCACCAACTCTAAGCCTCCATAAGGATCATTTTTATCGAGACATCAACACTAGAAATATCAATTCGACCCTAAAGCTGCCACACACCGCCATCTCTGATACCCGCTTCTTAGGTACAATTTCACAACACCATTCCCCTAAGGCAAACCAGTGAAGACCATCACACATAAGAGCCTAAATACGTTCAAACAAGGATGACGATACCACATCACAAACAAAAATTCCACCAAGTTCAAAAATGTCCAATCTCGCTACTCCGACAACCAAAGCCTGAACATCCATAGTCTGACTGCCTCTCCTCCGCTGTAAGTAAATGCCGAATCTCTAATCCATGAATCGAGAAATCCTACTCTTGGGACATTCACTACCGCGACACATAAATATGCACCATATCATTCACACCAGCACTACGCGATAACAATGCATGAACATCACAATACACTATGCATATCCTCAAAACTATAGGCAACACTAACACTAGGATGAAATGATAGAACACCCCTCCACAAGGTGTTGATAATAGTCCGCCCAAATACGCAGGGAAAAATATCATGCAGTATATATGTAGCACCACCTTGATGCCCAATTGATAACAAGCTCTCAACATCGTATAAGAATGAGTAGGAAGGAAATGAAGACATACGCTTCAATAAAATCAAATTGCACGATGAGGAAATCAAGAAGAGAAGTTCTCCTAACAGCCCTGTAGGCTCTCGAAGATAAGAACAGACGTCTTTGTACCGATCCGCAAGACTCTACTCGACTTGCTCATGACTCGTGAGACCTAAGTGAACCTAGCACTTTGATACTAAGTTGTCATGACCCAAATCCCATAACAGGTCGTGATGGCACCCAACTATGCTGTTAGGCAAGCCAAAGCGGGAACTTCCACTTAACTACTCATTTTAAAATTTTAAAATCAGGATTTTCATTAAATAAATAGAATAAAATCTAGCACTCATAGAAACTTGCATTTTATTTACCAAATTTCTGAATATAAATAAATTATAAAAGTGAAGTAATAATAATAATGTGAAATAAAATAATGAACATCCATTAAGAACCCGCAAAATCCGGTGTTATAAGAGCATGAGAATCTACTAGAACAATACAATACTACTACAACATCTGTCTGGAATATAAAATATACTAACTGAATAAGATGGAGACTCTGTGTGCTACGAATAGTAGCGTAGAATGCAACTCACCATAAAGTCCTTTCAGCAGTTGCGCCAAGATGACCACCTATAAACGCGTACCCATTAAGTATCTAGCCTAACTCCGAAGTGATAGTGACAAGGGGTCAACATTAACACTTACTAGTGGTCCAATAAATCAAATATAATAAGGTAGACAAGTATGAAACATGGTAAGTAAACAATGAGAACAAATATAGGCAAATAATATGGTCTACAACTGAATAGTGAACACAAAGTCCTCAATTATTGAATACCTCCTCAAATGGAATACGCAATGTTCAATACCAAATCAACAATCACATCTCAAGTCAGGAAACTCATGAGTACGCGGACTCCTTATCAAGTATTTCGCACGATTCTGTCGAGGTGAGCGGCCCTATCCCATAAGAGTGTTTCATAGAATTAGTTAGGCGAACGACTGGATCGCATAAGAGTGTGATACATAATCCTGCCGAGGTGAATGACCCGATCCCATAGTAAGATATTACTCTGCCGAGGCAAACGACCTGATCCCATAAGAGTGTGTTACATGATATTGTCGAGGCGAACGACCCGATTCCATAAGAGTGTGTTACATGATACCACCGAGGCGTTCAGCCTGATCCCTTTAGAATATAAAACTTTGATGGGTCACTGACCCCACTCACGAATATATGTGTGAATTATAAAATTCAAGAAAAATCTATCGTAAGAATATACACAACGCGGGAGAAATATTTAAAGAAAAGTAAATTTTTTACGGCTAATCAAGTAGCTCTTCAAGTACCTAAAATAGCAAGTTCTATACTTTACGTGAGTCTAGTCTTAGGCTAAATAGAAATTAAAGCATTTAGATAGGAAAGAATAACTCAAATAGTACAATTAAAGCATGGCGTGAGTCTAAGTCTACCCGAACATAATCAGGAATTCTAGCATACGCATGGACACTTATCATCTCATACGTGAGTAGCTCCCACAACATGTAACACATAATAAATATAACACGTACGGGGTAAATTCCCCCTCAAAAGGTTAGAAAGGAGACTTACCTCGCTCCGAAATTTGATAACCGGCTCCAACACCTCTCTAACTCCTCAAATCGATGTCAAACAATCCGAAACTAATCAAACAATGTGCAAACCAATCAAAATATACTCCAATACTCATAATTTAACAATTTGTAACAATTCCCAACTCTAGTTGAAAAGTCAACAAGGTCAACTCCCGGGCCCACTTACCCAGATTCTAAATATTATCGAAGATAAGTATTACACTTAACTTATATAGTATATATCTAGAAAATTATCTAATTTTATCCACAAATTCACCCTCAAATCAAGGATTTATCATTTCTCAACTTTGGGGCTCAAAACCCCAATTTCTATAATCCAAAGACGGATAAAAATAATAATCAACAAACCTAATCATGGAAATAATCAAAATAAAGGTCATATATTTACCCCCTTGTTGAGAGGAGAACAACACCGTAAACATCACCTAAATCGGAGCTCTATAACTCAAGATATGCTCAAAATACTAAACTTCTCTACTTAAAACATTGTAGAGATGATCTTTGTTCATTGCCTTTGCGGGACACCTTTGCGTTCCCGAAGAGAAATTTTTCGTGTTGGCCGATCAAACCAGAAATCATTCCTCGTGTTCGTGGTAACTCTCTCGCGTTCACGAAGAACAAAAGTTCGCACCAAAAACTAGCAATCTTTCCCAACACGAAAATGGGCATAACTCTCTCATACGACCTCGGAATTCAATGATTCTTGTTGCTATGGTTTTATAATTATGATACAGATCTAATGGTTTAATATAATAACAAATAAATGGTCGTTTTATCAATATAGTACCCTTTATACCCAAAAAACAACGCTAAAATATCAAATAAGAGCACGACACAACCCAAACACATTTGAAACACACCTGAGGCCCCCCCAGGACCCCCCTCCAAATCACACAAACCAGTCCCAAAACATAACACGAACCTACTCGAGGCCTCAAATCACATCAAACAAAATCAAAATCATGAATCACACCTTAATTCAAGCCTAATGAACTAATGAACTTTTAAACTTCTAATGAACTAATGAACTTTTAAACTTCTAAAACTCAGATCGAACCATACCAAATCAACTCGGAATGACCTCAAAATTTGCATGCAAGTCCCAAATGATACAACAGGCCTATACCAACTCCTAGAACCATAATCCAAATATGATATCAATAAAGTCAACTCTCGGTCAAACCTATGAACTTTCTAAACCTTCAATCTTCTAACTTTTTCCAAAAAGCATCAAATTAACCTATGGACTTTCAAATACAAATCCAGACATATGACTAAGTCCAAAATCATCATCCTAATGGAAACGTCAAATCTCTGATCCGAGGTCATTTATGCAAAATGCAAACCTTGGTCAACTCATCCAACTTAAAGCTTCCGAATTTGAGACTTATTCTTCCAAACCAACTCTGATCTTCCCAAAAATATAATCCGACTACACATACAAGTCATAATACATGAAGTGAAGCTACTCAAGGTCTCAAACCGCCAAATAACATGCTAGATCTCAAAATGACTGGTCGGGTCGTTGACGTTACATTCGGTCGGCTTATTACAAACATGAGTATCTGAGTATTGAACTGACATGAGTATCTAAGTACTTAACTGAGATGAGTATATGAGTATTGAACTTACATGAATATCTAAATACTGAAAACTTGAATGTTATAACATGATACGTGAAATACTAGGTGTACAACCGCTAATTCTGGTGGCAACTCTAAATCATACGATAATGATATGATCCTTCGTAGGATCTGATATGGCCCTATGTATCGAGGACTGAGCTTTCCTTTCTTTTCAAATATTATAACACCTTTCAAAGGCCAAACTTTCAAAAATACCCAATCATCAACTTGAAACTCTAGGTCTCTACGCCGCATATTTGAATAGGACTTTTGGCGACTTAGAGCCGTCTTCAAGCTCTCTAGAATCAACTTGACTTTATTCATAGCCTGATAGACCAAATTTGGTCCCAACAACTCCGCTTCATCAACTTTGAACCAACCAATTGGCAATCTACACCTTTGCCCATACATAGCTTCGTACAGTGCCATCTTGATATTAGAATGGTAGCTGTTATTATAAGAAAACTCAATGAGAGGTTTGTGATCATCTACCTTTAAAATCAAGGACATATCCTTAAGTGTCTGAAGAATGCACTCTGCCTGGCTATCTGTCACGTCCTAAAATCCACTAAAGGTCGTGATGGTACCTAACATCGCCGTCAGGCAAGCCAATGGTGATTGATCAACTTAATTACCCTTTCTTTTTATATTTTGAAATAAATTTGTTTCCTTAATTAAATCGTATGAAATAGAATTTACATAACCAAAATAATGAACAACTCGTAGGAACCCCCAAAACCCGGTGTCACAAGTGCATGAGCATTTTCTAAGGAGCACAATACTAATACAACATATGTCTCGAATGTAATAAGACAGAATAAAATAAATAGTACAATGGAAACTCGGAGGAATGCGATGCGTAGCCCCTAAATACAGCTCACATAAAGTCTCATCAACAGATGAGCCTACGTGCCAAGGTGATCATCATATGAACCTGTCAGATCCTGTACATTTAGTGCAGAAGTGCAGCATGAGTACGTAAATCAACGCGTATCTAGTAAGTATCTAGCCTAACCCTGGAGAAGTAGTGACGAGGGGTCGACATCGACACTTACTAAAGATCCAACAAAACAACATAATAAAACATGAACAGATATGAAGCATAAGGCAAAGATGGAGTAAATATGTAAGTTACATAATCTTCCAATTACTTCTTTTAAAGAAAGAATTTCTAAGTCTTGTGATCTACCTTAACAACTCAGAAAATGTCAAGTGTCATTATCAAATAAATAAGGAATACCATATAAATGCCACACATCAGTGGAAATATTAGCTCGTGAATATTCAGACTACTAGCGATATAACGCATGATTCTACCGAGGTCGTTTGGCCCGATCTAGAATAATATATACACTGTCAAGGGTCAAGCTGTACGAACCATAGATGCATCTATATATTGCCGAGGCATTCGGCCCGCTCCACAAGAAAAGGAACGAGGTTACCGAATCGCGAGACACGTATTTACAATACAACACATGAGCACAAAATGAATATAATCTTTACCGTTCCTCAAATAGCTCGCCCACAACTCAAAGTGTTAAGACTTGGCCTAGTGTACATATATTTATTTCTAAATAAATTTTAATTATAACTTCAATTAATTAAGCCAGCAGAATGAGTTCACATAATTCAAATATTACATGATAAGATCCTAAGTCTACCCGGACATAAACATGTTCTCATCACTTCGTGCGTACATAGCACCCACAATTAGTTGCACATAACAAAAAATATCACCTAATGGGTAGTTTCCGCCTCACAAGGTTAGACATGAGACTTACCTAGCTTCGAAGTTCCATAACCGACTCCAAAGCCTCTCTAAGGACTTGTTGAAGTGTCAGATCTTTCTAGATTTTGCAATACTCGTTCAAGCATGTTTTCCAACTTGGACTCACTTGAAGAACTTTCCTTTCAATGTGGAGAGTTAGAATATTTTCCCTTTGGTGGAACATAGGGGTTTGAACTCCGATTTGAAGAGTTGTTGTTGTTGTTACTCATATTACCCTATTTGACCTACCTTGATCATTTCGCCACTGTTGATGGCCTTGCCCTTGCGGGTTAGACCTCCATTGGTTTTATTATCCTAAACCTTGGTAGGGTTTTCTTTGATAACCACCTTTATAGTTGTTGACATAATTTGCATCTTCATAATCCTCATTTGACAAGGGTTGCACATCTTCCATAATATTCACCTTTTTTGTTTGGCTTTCAGTGAACATCTTCATCAGCACATTGATGTTGGTTGCAAGCCCTGCAATTACTTGATCTCTTTCATGGTTCTACTTAATCATGTTGTTCAAGGAAGGAGTACCATATTCAATTCCATCTGTGGTGTCTTCCGAGTGCCAAGCTTGGTTATGTTCTGCCATCTTGTCAAGGGTTTGTGTGACCCTTGCAAATGTTTTATCCATAAAGGATCCATCAGCTGCATTTTTGGCTATGGATTGATTCATAGGATCCAAGCCCATATAAAACTTCTCCAATAAGATGTTGTCCGGAAAACCATGATTCAGTGACCTCACTAGATATAGCTTGAATCAATCCCATGCCTCATGTAAATGCTCTCCTGGTAATTGCTTGAAGAAGAAAATTTTATCCCAGAGCTCAGACTTCTTGCATTGCGGGAACCATTTTGCTAAGAAAGCTCGGACAAGTTCGGGCCAAGTATGAATGGAATTAGGCAGTAGATTTTGGATCCATTGTATTGCCTCTCCAGTTAGAGAGTACTTAAACACCCTCAGCCTTAGGTCATCATCTGAAACGTGATTCTGCTTGTACATTGCACACACACCCAAGAGGTTTATGAGACATTGTGTCGGATCATCATTTGTGGAATTTTGGAAAAAACCCTCTGCCTTGAGCATTATGATTAGACTGTGTTCCGCCTTGAAGGTGGCAGCATCAACTCTTGGAGGGACAATGGCATTTGTGTCCTCAATATACCCATCTATATCCGCACAAATATTTTCTTCTTCAGGCTCGCCCATGTTTACCTAGTGACACCAAGCAAAGTGTGATGGAAAAGAATAAGACGTAAGTTAAAGCACACACTAATTAGTAATTTCAAAACTGTATTCCCCGGCAATGGCGCCAAAATTTGATACGCTCAAATTACACCTAAATAAATGGTGTAAGGCGGTCGATGCTAAATATAATAACCCAACTATATTGGGGTCGAATCCCACAGGGAATAGTGTGAAAAGGTTACTTGAATAGTGTGAAACTTGACTTAAGTCGTAATCCTACTCCGTTAGCTTAAAAGAGAGTGTTCTAATTATGAGTTGTCGAGAAAACTATTTTGTTATGAGAATTTAATTAATTTGATTAAGGAAACCAAGGTTATGTCCCCATCAATGGAATATAATGCTATCAGTGTTAATATGATATATTCCTAATGGAAGGTCCTTTGATATGCAAATAGTTTCTAAATGACTACCCAATATTTTTCAATAGTTAGGTAGTATTTTCTCTTTATGATTTTTTCAAATATAAAAGAGTTATAATTAAGAACAACCAAATTATGCCAAATAGAACCCACTTATTCCTAAGTGATTCTATTAAATAAGGTTTAAAGCCTTGAGTTTTTTCTATTCAATTCTACCAAACCCTAACCCACTTTTCCAAGTAAAGATAGAATGAAATGGTATTAGTAAATGTTTGCAACCACGAACATTAAATGAAGCATGAGAAATGAATAAATATCAATCAACCATTATATATATATATATATATATATATATATATATATATATATATATATATATATATATATATATATATATATATATATATATATTCAATGGTAAACACCCATTAACATTACATCCATTTTGGGCCCACAACCTTAGTATTTAAAACTTGCTACTCATACTAGAATCCAAGAACAAAGTAATAAATAAAGTCATAAAGCTTACAAATATACAAGATTCTCTCTTCAAAAGCTTCAAAAATAATAGTGTATTCAATGCTCTAAAAGTATCCTCTTTTTCAGACAAGATATCCCACAAAAATCCTAGTTATTCTTTTTATAATGGCTAAAAGTCGGGGTCAAAATATGGAACAAATACCCCTACAGATCGCATCTGCAATCGCAGAACGGGTCGCAGAATCACTTTGCGGCCCGCATAATTACAGCTCCGTCGCATAATTGAGTGTCCAGTTGCCCAGTTGTTCATCGCAGATCTGTTATGTGGTTTGCACATTGATTTTGCGATCGCAAATGATGCAGCAAAATTTCTCTTGCAGAATTCTTGCACTTATAAGGTCATTATGCGGTCCGCACAAGCGTTACCGCACATTCCTCTTTTCTGAGTTCTTGGTTCTTCAAGTCTGGTATGCTGCAAAACACCAAAACTACATAAGAAATAACTTAAAATACTTTAAAAGACGAGTGAAAGTCTATGTAATTAGTATCAAAAGTACCGCAATTCTATGGCACATCAACACCCCCAACTTAGACTCTTGCTTGTCCTCAAGCAACTAAATCAAAGGCATCCTATCATATACTAGTCTATTTCCTACAGATCACTAAACAATAGTGACTGTAGATGATGCTGGCTGTTAGCTAACAAGCATGTAACTTCTTTTATTCACCCATCGTGGAATACAACGATCATTTAGCAATTCGAATAATCAATTTGTAAACTTCGAGCCTCAAGCACAATGACAAAGTACTACCCACAGCTAGGTGTGCATTTGTATCCTACTTCAAGAACCTAACTTCTGCTAAATCTTGCAATTCATGAGTGCTCACAACAAAGAAAATCCCCAACTCAACAAATATGTACAGGGGATACAATCAAACACTGTTGCACTCAGAAAGAAGGATAAATGCTACAAGTATCAGTCCATATGCTTACCTTTATTTTAACTCATTGCTATCTCAAGAATAATTGGTTGTAGATCACAAAGGACTTTTCACGGGTTGTAGTGTAGGCTTTGGGATGGGTTGGACAAATATTTGGGAATGTAGTGGTTGTACCCTCCTTGAACTCTACATACAGTTTGCTTCTTTACCACATAGCACTTATTGACCTCGAGTTATCGATATAGAACCACCTCAAGGTATTTCTTTAGTTTTCACAAGACTCCACACCATTTTTAATTTTTTTTATATACAAATGTTTTTCTTTTGCTTTTCCTTTGGAGCTTGAATATCTTCATATACACAAGTTTGAGGTTATTTTGCTTCTACACGCAATGAGCAACCTTACCAATTTCCAATTAACAATGACACCCCCAACTTAGGCTTTTAGCCTCATTCTTAATCATTCAAGGAAGGATGGGTTCAAAAGAGGAATTATTTCACAAAGGAGTAAAGGTTTGTAATGTAGTGGCCAAGTAAAAGGTTGAAGGCTCAACGAGGGTAACTAGGATAATCGATGTACCAGGGAGGTCAATTTGGTCAAAAATTAGTTAGCAATCACAAAGAGAGCGTAAGATCATTTCAACGCCCAATCATCAACTTGATAATTGCATTAAGAAACCAACTGAGCAAGTTCTAGACATCACAAGTTAAGCACATGCCTTATTTATACAAATTCTCACTCACTCACAATGCATGAACTGTTCGACTCGGCATAATTTCAGCCCTCAAATGAAAACAAGGCAACTCACAAAGTTAAAGAGCGAGCCTCGATTTCACAAGAATGACTAACCGTTTATTCACAAAATTAGAAGGGTGCAATTTATTCAAAAAAAAACTTATCACATGCTTGAAGCTAGAACAAAAACACCAAACAAGTCAAAACATTTTGTGCTACCGCCATGGTTCTACTATTATAACCTTGGAAAAGAACCCGGCGAAGAAAAACCAAGGGGAATTCATTGTTATATACAAATCTACACTATTAAGGTAAATTATTTATATACAAGTTTCAAGACTTTTGACTACCCCACCCCCAACCAAAGAGAATGCATTGTCCCCAATGTATTGAGAAAGTAAGAGCAAAGTTTAAGGGCTTCCTGGGGCGCACTAGGCACTTGGAGGGGATGGAACATACGACGTAGCTGTGGGGTCGGAGGCTGACACTATGGAAGCAATGAGTAGAACCTCTGACTGTGTAGTGGTGTCTGAGACAAGAATAAGAAGCAACGCCTGCTGTGAAGCTGGGTCTTGGACCTGGGAGCTACTAGCCTCACCCAGTGTTGGTTGTGTGGTCGTGGGAGTGGCTTTGGCTACCATGTTTGCAAGGGAATATACAATGGCTGCCTGCACATCTGCTTCCTCCTCACCCAGTGTATCTGTAGAGACAACAATTTTTTTGCCTCTGTTATCCTGCTGATCATCCTCCTCCTCAAGCAATCCCTCTTCATTAGTTTTCTCCTCATCAGTTTCCCCCTAATCAATTTCCCCCTCAGATCCTCCGGATTCCTCTTTTGAATGAGTATCAATGTGCATAACGGAGTTCAGATCTTGTGAAACCGTAGTACCATGGGCCACCGGAGCTGACATGAGGTTTGTGAAATCAAGGTAAAGGCTCGGAATGTGGGAGGTACCAGTGCCCTGCTCCCCTTCCTCTGGAAGAAGGGAGGTCAAATCAAACTCCAGGTTTTTCACCTTGTGCAGCTCTGACTTCAGCTCGGCTACATACTTTTTGAGTTGAGACATATCTCCAGCTTCACCTCACTCGACCCTCTCAAGGCGCACTTCAAAGTGCTTGAGTCGATCGTCATAATATTGATGTTGTTTTTGAAGAACACTCACTGAGGTTTGGATAGGGGCCAGTGCTTGCTAGATTAGAGCTGGAAGTTCTTTCGTCAATATGTCTACTTTGGCATTGGCATGTTGTGCCACTAGACCAAGCTTTGAGAGTGCATACAATGAGGTAGGTGATTGTGGAGTGGCTAGTCGGGGAGTGGATGTGGAGGTAGCTGGTGCGGAAGGAGTGTTAGGCACTAATGAAGCAGCAGGTGCTGCTGAGGCTGGAGGAGGAGTGAGTGAAGGCTCTAGTGGATTTTCTATCACTTTTTCTGCAGCATCATTGATCTGGGTGATGTTAATATTTTGAACAGCTTTTTCGATGTGGTCATGTTTGGGGATATGAGGAACTTTACCAACTTTACACAAAGTATGGATCAATCATGGGAAGGGAAGTAATGTTTTTTTCTGGTTTTCCCGGATCCCAATCTCACGGGATGTAATCTCTCCCACACCAACTTTGATACCCGACATGATGCATGCATTGAGGATTGCCTTCTCGATACTTATGTAGGTTTCATTTCTTGAGGGCATTAGACGATAGCAGACTAAACTGAGCCAATACCAGCCTTTTTGTGTGAGATCCCTCTTGAGAATCTTTTGGCGCGAAGCGATCTAGGATGGAGTTCTCTTGGCTATGACTGAGGCAACCCAAGCATGCTCAAATTCCTTATTAGCAACCTTTGCATCATATTCAACCGTGCCTGGCTCCCAATCCTCAAAATATATATCATTTATCAACGAGGCATCACAGAGTAATTTAACCCCTCAATTAGGACATATCGCAAGAATCTACAGTTTCGCTTATGTTCAGCGTTCCTGGAGGCAGCATATGCAGCATAGAATTCCCGAGCGAGCGTCTCGTTGTACTCCCCCTGAACCTGAGTGAAGAACTCCCATTTCCTCTTGTTAATATTTTCTAGCACATGAGAGTAGTGTTCTTTTAAACCGTTCAAGCCTAGCTGCTTCTTTTCAAGGATTTTTCTCTTTGCTAAGCCATCTCCGTACAAGTTCCAAGAGCTGTAAACCCCAAACTTGAGATCTTCACCACTTTTACGGCGGGCTTCAGCATGGAGGTCAACGGGTGGCACACGATCAGTTTGTACCTCCTCCTCTTCAGACTGGGAGGAATGCTCAAATATACTTCTGGCTGTGTCAGGCTGTGTCAGGCCATGTGCGTTTGGATTGTTGTACTTGTTAGCTCAGAGCAGTATCCCTTTTCTTTCCTCGAGCGGGAGGTTGTCGCGATGCTAGGAATTTCTTTGGTGTCATTCCTGTTAATTAATCAATGAGTAAGTATGTGATACGGCATGGGAAACATATTGAGAACAAATAAAAGTATCAAGAAGTTTCTGCGATCAGTTATATGATCGCATAACAACTCTGCGAGCCGCAAAACATGTCGCATAATACATCCCTCAAAATCAAAGCAAGTTATGCGGTCCGCAGAAGTGGCTGCAGAACAACTTATGCGACCGCAGATTGGTCGCATTTTGTTCTTCAGATTTAGCATTTTATCTGCCTCAGTCTTCGGTCCGTGAACGTTTCTGCTGTCACAAATCCAACCGCACAAGTCCTTTTTAGAAAACTACCTAGGGCACAAAATGCGATGACTTTGCGGACCGTAAGTTATGCGGACCGCAAAGATCATCGTCCTTAGTCAAAAAACAGTCTTCCCACTCAGTCTCAAATACAGAATTGTCTAGTAGCTACACTCAGTCATTGCACACCTATTAAAATGAAATGTAAGCAAAATGCTACAACTTTCCAACCCATGTTCTTCTACTCCTACTCTGTAGATTAAATCCCCGAATTCCAATTTACCCACAGCATAAATATTTTCCCCTAGCGATGATTTTCAGCTCAATCACGCACACATGAACACCCATAGCAAGGGATTGAGAAGAAGGGGGAGGGGAATGAAAGCACATGGTATTCTTCAATTTGATCAAGCAAGAGAAAGTGTGGAAATGTATATACCAGATAGCAGAGGATTTGAAGATTTCGGTCTAATGTGAGAACTAGGTGACCTCTTCCTTTTCAATTCCTTTTTCTTTTTGTGATTTTGTGTTGTTTTTTCAATATTTTTGGTCTCTTTTTTTTTCTTTGCTTTTGTGTTATGCGGTGCTCGTGTGTGTGAGAGTGTAAATGAATGATGGAAATGCGAAGTGAGGGATTTAGGGCTTTAATACCTAGAAGGTTCTCGATGAGAAAGTGCATCGCATAACACATTATGTGGTCGCATATGTGTTATGCGATGTGTTAGTGACTGAGTGAGGCAAATCAGCTTTGCGATCGGTTCTGCGGTCACATAATCGTTATGCGGGCCGTAGAAAGAAAAATCTCACTGCATTTTTGAAGGCCCAGATTGCATTTTCTTTTGATTGTGTCTGCGATCATTATGCTATCCGCATATCCATTATGTGACCGCATATGTTGCCGCAGACCATAGGGCTTGCTTTCCTTCATTTTCCTCTGCACTTGCACCCTGTTTCATTATATTTTGGGTTACCTGCATTCTAACACACACGTCAAACAGCTCAACACTAACAACTAAATCTACAGAAATTAAAATCTAACCAAAAAGTGTTACCACACATGGGTTGCCTTCCAAGAAGCATTTAATGTCGCGGCACGACGATGTTGTCCCCATTTTGGCTAATCAGTGGTGGGGGCTAGTGTAGGACTATCCTTGAGTGCGAATTGTTCTACCAAGTGCCTTTCTCCTTTAGTTCTAAGGTAATGCTTGTCCCTTTGGCCATTTACTTTGAAAGTTCGAGTCCCGTCCTCAGACTCCAATTAAATAACGCCATAAGGAGACACATTCACAACTTTGAACGGGCCAGACCATTTGGATTTGAGTTTGCCCGGAAATAACTTGAGTCTTGAGTTGAAGAGTAAGACCAAGTCACCAAATTTGAATTCCCGCTTCAAAATCTCCTTGTCACGAACAAACTTCTTTCTTTCCTTATACATGGCTGCACTCTCATAAGCATGAAGACAGAATTCTTCCATCTCATTGAGTTGTGTCATCCTTAGATTAGCAGCTTCGGCCCAGTCAAGATTTAACTTTTTCAATGCCTACATAACTTTGTGTTCAAGCTCCACTGGCAAGTGACACGCCTTACCAAAAACCAATCGGTATGGTGAGGTGCCAATGGGAGTCTTAAATGATGTGCGATATGCCCACAATGCGTCATCTAGATTCCTTGATCAGTCGGTCCTGTTTGCATTAACATTTTTTGATAGGATGTTTTTGATCTCCCTGTTGGAGACTTCAACCTGACTGCTTGACTGAGGATGATAAGGGGTGGCCACCTTGTGTTTAACTCAATATTTTTCGTGCTGCCCGGTGAAAGCCTTGTTGTAAAAGTGAAAACCACCATCACTAAGGATGACCCTTGGGGTTCCAAATTGTGTGAATATGTTCTTCTTCAAGAAAGCGGTTACACTCCTTGCCTCATTGTTAGGCAATGCGATTGCCTCGACCCATTTGGATACATAATCTACTACCACCAAGATATATGTCATGCCGTAAGAGCTTACGAAGGGACCCATGAAATCTAATCCCCCACACATCGAAGATCTCGACCTCCATCACAAAGTTCATAGGCATCTCATGTCTTATAGATATTGACCTATGTCTTTGACATTGATCACATGCCTTGACCATTTGGTTTGCATCTTGGTATATCGATGGCCAATAATAGCCACATTCAAGCACTTTTTCCGCAGTACGGTTTCCACCATAATGGCCCCCAACTTGGGAGTCATGACATACTTTGAGAATTTGCATTACCTCATCTTCTGAAACACAATGCCGAATGATGTTGTTGGCGCAAATCCGAAACAAAAAGGGTTCCTCCCAATAGTATTGCCTACAATCCCGCAAGAACCTTTTCTTTTGATAAGCTTCCAATCCGTCGGGGATAAGTGTAACGACCCGGCCAGTCGTTTTGAATATTATAACCATGTTCCCCCATTTACTGCTTAATTTATGTCTTGTAATTGATTTATGACTTATCGGGTTAGTTGGTTCGGGTCCGGAAGGAACTCAGAGTGAAATGAGACACTTAGTCTCATAATTGAAAGTTTAAGTTAGAAAAGTGGACCGGATATGGATCTATGTATAAACGACCTCGAATTTGAATTTGGATGGTTCCGTTAGCTCCGTATGGTGATTTTGGGTTTAGGAGCGTGTCCGAAATATTATTTGGAGGTCCGTAGAGGAATTAGGCTTGAAATGCCGAAAGTTTAATTTTGAGAAGTTTGACCGAGGGGTTGACATTTTGATATCGGGGTCGGAATCTAATTCTGAAAATTGGAATACCTTTGTTATGTCATTTATGACTTGTGCGCAAAATTTGAGGTCAATCAGACGTGATTTGATAGGTTCCAGAGTCGTTTGTAGAAATTAGAAATTTCAAAGTTCATTAGGCTTGAATTGGGGTGTAATTCATGGTTTTAGCGTTGTTTGAGGTGGTTGTACTCACGCTACACCCTGCACTTTATGTACAGATTCAAGTGAGTTAGAGCGCGGCGATCATTGAGTTCAGGCCGGCTATCTGTAGAGATTGCAAGGTAGCTGCTAGCGTCCGCAGGACCTTGTTACTCCTTTTATCATTTCCTCTTTTGGATTGTATTGACAGTTAGACAGTTTCATTTCTTAGTTCATAGATTTAGATGCTCATGACTTAGTGACACCCCGATGTTTGGGGCTTGTTTCTGTATTTTAAAAGTTATATTTAAAGTTGATTTAGTTTATGATAAATTCAAATGTTGAAATATTTTATTAAATTCTTATAACCGATTTAGTAGTAATATTTGGGAAATAGGCTTGCCTTGTAACACGATAGGCGCCATCACGACCATGGTTAGATTTTGGGTCATGACAAGTTGGTATCAGAGCCTAGGTTACATATGTCTCACGAGTCATGAGCGGGTTTTGTAGAATCTTGCGGATCGGTACGGAGACGTCTGTACTTATCTTCGAGAGGCTGAAGATCCTTTAGGAAAATTTCACATTCTTGGATTCTTATCGTGCGTTCTGTGTATTCAATTAACTAAACATCTGTATTTCATTCTCTCACAGATGGTGAGGACTCATGCTACCGGTCAAGAGGGTCAGCCACCAGTTCGGGTCGCAAGAGGCCGAGGCCGCGGTAGAGGTCGTGGTAGGGGCAGAGGTGCAGCCCGTACAACAGTTGGGGCAGTACCTGCAGATCCACCGATTGTCCCAGAACAGGACCAGATTCCAGTTGTTGATGCACCAGCTCAGGCACCACTTGTGCATATTGTGATTCCTGGCCTTCAGGAGGCCTTAACTCAAATTCTGACAGCGTGTACCGGCCTTGCTCAGGCGGTCTCTATTTCGACGGCCGCAACCACTTCTCAAGCTGGGGGAGGCATTCAGACTCCCATAGCTCGCACACTCGAGCAGGTTGTTCAGGGACTTCAGACACCGGAGGCACCACCAGCCCAGCCAGTTATTGCTGCACAGGATTATGTGATTCCTGCTATGCCTGAGGATGATCAACGTAGGTTGGAGAGATTTGGGAGACTCCAGCTGCCACCTATCAGTGGCACAGAGAGAGAGGACGCTCAGGATTTCTTGGACAAGTATCAGAGGATACTCCGTACTGCTGGTATTTTGGAGACTTGTGGGGTCTTATTCACTACCTTTTAGTTTTTTGGGGCTGCACTCAGATGGTGGGAGACCTACGAGAGGCGTAGGCCTATTGGCGCAGCACCCCTTACTTGGCAGCAGTTCTCCGTTCTTTTTCTGGAGAAGTTTGTACCTGAGTCCCGCAGAGAGGAGCTGTGCAGGTAGTTTGAGCAGCTTCACCAGAGTGAGATGTCTCTTACAAAGTATGAGATGCGGTTTTTCGAGTTAGCTCGTCATGCGGTCTGGTTGGTTCCCACAGACCGAGAGAGGATCAGGAGGTTTATAGATGGCCTCGGTTTTTAACTTCGATTGCTTATGACCAAGGAGAGAGTATCTGGGGTTACCTTTGATGAGGTTGTCAACATTGCTCGACAGATTGAGATGGTTCGAGGCCAGGAGAGGACTGAGAGGGAGGTTAAGAGGCCTCGTGGTCAGGGTGGTTTCAGTGGTTCTCCTCAAGGAGGTCAGTTTTAGCAGGACCAATTTCAGCAGAGTCAGTCATCATTCAGTGCATTGCTAGCACAGGGTTCCCATTATGCCTCGCCCGCTCAGGTATCATCGGGTAATTCTTTTGGGCATCAGGAGCAACAGTTTTGTCAGAGGAGGGGTTGTTTCAAGTGCGGGGATTTTGGGCACATTGCGAGATATTGCCCTAGGTTGTTGGATGGGACTCTGCAGCGGAGTACTCGGCCAATGGCACCAACGCCAGTTCCTCCACCACCCGCCCAGCCAGCTAGGGGTGGAGCCCAGTCAGCTATGGGTCGCCCGAGAGGGGGATGGAGATAAGGGGGTATTCAGGCCCGTTTCTATGCCCTCCCAGACAGGCCAGGCGTTATTGCTTCAGATGCTGTGATTTCAGGTATGTTCTTCTGTTAGACTCGTTCAAGGACGAATGTTTGTTTAAGAGGGGGAGAATGTAACGACCCGGCCAGTCGTTTTGAATATTATAACCATATTCCCCTATTTACTGCTTAATTTATGTCTTGCAATTGATTTATGACTTATCGGGTTAGTTGGTTCGGGTCCGAAAGGAACTCGGAGTGAAATGAGACACTTAGTCTCATAATTGAAAATTTAAGTTAGAAAAGTGGACCAGATATGGATCTATGTGTAAACGACCTCGAATTTGAATTTTGATGGTTCCGTTAGCTCCGTATGGTGAATTTGGGTTTAGGAGCGTGCCCGAAATATTATTTAGAGGTCCGTAGAGGAATTAAGCTTGAAATGCCGAAAGTTTAATTTTGAGAAGTTTGACCGATAAATGTGCTTGGTAAGGAAGAGTGTAAAGCACGAAGGGTGATGCAGTGTCATTGAGAGTGTAAAGCACGAAGGGTGATGTCGTGCCATTTTATTATATTATCAGGCGAGGATGAGAGTAAAAGCACGAAGGGTGATGTGGTGCCATTATTTTTATATTATCATATGTTCATGGCGCGAAAAGTGTTTCCGTATAGGCGAGGATAAGAGACATACATTATATTGTGATATCTTTTTGTTATGTGTTCATTCAGGCCTTTATCTTGAGATGTTATTGTGCACCTATGTTTTCTATGTGACATGTAGTCGTTGTTGCTTCTTGTGTGCCTCCCACTTTATTTCTTTTATTGTTATTGGCATTTCTCCCACCTAGTTAGTATTGTTATTTGTATGCACAGTGAGAAAGAGATAAATGCACGAAGGGTATTGCCGTGCCAATTGATTTGATCTACATATATACATTTGGTGAGAATGAGACAAGTGCACGAAGGTATTGACGTGCCATTTGATGTGATATATTGAATGTATTTCTCACACCAGGAAAGTTAAATGAGGTGTCACATGGTGCTATTTATTTGAAGGAATTATATTTGAAGATATTTATTTGAAGGAATTATATTTGAAAGAGATTTATTTGAAAGAATTATATTTGAAGATATTTATTTGAAGGAATTATATTTGAAAGAGATTTATTTGAAAGAATTATATTTGAAGATATTTATTTGAAGGAATTATATTTGAAAGAGATTTATTTGAAAGATATTTACTTGAAAGGAGTATATTCGAAATATATTTATTGGAAAGTATTATATCCCGAGGATTATTATTTGAAAAGCATATAGGCAAAATATTTATATTTAAAGGACTTGATTAATTGGTTGTACTTGTATTCATTATTTGTTGAGCAATATTAATGGTGTTCTTGTTTCCCTGCTATGTATACCATTGGTTGATTAGTGTTGCCATCATTGTTATTTGTTTCCTATTATTTTTGTATACTTTATTGTACAGGTTATTAGACTAGTGAGTGTCTTGACTGTACCTCGTCACTACTTCACTGAGGTTAGTCTTGATACTTACTGAGTACCGACTGTGGTGTACTCATACTACACTTCTGCAAATATTTTTGTGTAGAGCCAGGTATATGAGATATCAGACTCGGACAGAGTTAAAGTGTGATCGCAAGTATTCAAGGTAGAGTTGCTTGGTCGTCGCAGTCCCTTGGAGTCTTTCCATTTTTATTGTATAGTTAATTTTTTATCCGGACAGTATTATACATTCGGTCCTTGAGATCATTTCATGTATTCAGTTAGAGTTCGTGACTTAGTATTACCAGTCTTGGGAGGTTGTTTGTTGAATATTTTCGTTGTTAGTGTTGACACTTGTATTGAATAAAAAAAGGCTTGGATTGTTATTATAATCGGCTTACTTAGTCTTAGAGACTAAGTGCCATCACGACGCTTGTGGTGGAATTTTGGGTCGTGACAATAACGAATCTTAAAATTTTCTTTGTTTAATCATTTATTGATCGTCATTTGTAGGTGCAGCGATTGTAGATGAAAGCAGTGACGAAGACCTTACTTGAGTGTTTTTGATCGTTTCTAGGCTTTTTCATTATGTTCCAAGATATTTTAGTTTAGAAATTTTTTGTATGCAAACGCATCTATTTTAACTTTGAATTATTGATCAAACAATGTATTCATATTTTATTTTTGTCTATGGATAATGCTAGTTGGATAATTTAGTGTTATTTTATAATTTATATAAGTAATGGTGTATAAAATTTTGTTGCATGAGAAATATTCCTTATTCTGGAACTATAAATATAACAGTTGCAATAGACAATATAACCGTTGTAATAGACCTAACAAAGAATAATAGCATCCCCTAATAAATATTGTAATAGATCACCAAATTGTTACAATATATCATACCAACCGTTGCTATAGCCTTAAAATAGCGTTGGGACAAATATATCAGAACGGTTTATAATCGTCCCAACAGAACTAAAAACCGTTCCACATATTGATGCAACGGTTTCATAACAATATCCCTATATGGGAACGATTTTGTAACCGTTACAAATAACCATTCCAATAGATCTATGGTAACGCTGAATTACGGAACGAGTCCTAAACCGTCCTAATAGCCCTATAGGGTCGGTTAATGTATTTATTGCAAAGGTTTAGAAGGGTTGCCATAGGCCTTATTTCTAGTAGTATCATTTCGTACATCATATCTTCTTAGTCATATGCATGAGTCGTGCAAAAAATACATCTTTGGTAATATCAAACATTTCTGCCTCCTAGATATTTTTCCCTTAGACTCTTATCTGTTCAAGCTTATAGTGATCAATTTTATTCCCGTTGCAATTGAATTCTTAACTTCTATATGGGGTCTAACATTTAAACTATCATCATCCCACCTGTGGCTCCATTTCCAAGAATTAAAAAAAATTATTCTATGAGGTAAAACACATACGACTACCATACACAAACTTATCCTTCAGAGTATACTATCATCTGATAAATCACTTCCTGCTCCATCCGGCGAGTCTTGGATTTTAATCCGGACCTAAAATATGTGAAGATTTCGCTATAATCACTGTTACTTATATTTTCTTTTAGCACCCATATGCATCACTGTATACTCACAAGTCACCTTTATTTGGATATATTGAAAATTGGTGATCTGACAACTAAATAACTGAATGCTAGCATACTAAATAACCATAAACTTGCTAACTAAAAGCCTGTACAACTGGTAACTAAGGTAAATTGATAACTATAAAATATGATATATGCTTTTGTACTTTCTGATAAGGTTATGCTCTAATATGTACTACTATCCATTATATTGTAATGACCCGGCCGATCGTTTTGAGTATTACAGCCCCATTTTCCCATTTAATGCTCAATTGTTTCTTTACAGTCGTTTTAAGACTTACCGGGTTAGTTGGTTCGGGTCCGGAGGGAATTCAGAGTGAAATAAGATACTTAGTCTCATAATTAAAAATGTTTAGTTAAAAAAGCTGACCGGATGTGGACTTATGTGTAAACGACCTCGTATTTTAATTTTGATAATTCCAATAGCCCCGTATGGTGATTTTGGACTTAGGAGCATGTCCGGAAAATTATTTGGAGGTCGGTAGAGGAATTAGGCTTGAAATGGCGAAAGTTAAATTTTTGGAAAGTTTGAGTGGGGGGTTGACTTTTTGATATCAGGGTCGAAATCCGATTCTGAAAATTTTAATAGGTCTGTTATGTCATTTATGACTTGTGTGCAAAATTTGAAGTCAATCGGACTTGATTTGGTAGGTTCCAGCGTCATTTGTGAAAACTTGAAATTTCAAAGTTCATTAAGCTCGAATTGGGGCATGATTCATGGTTTTAGCATTGTTTGATGTGATTTGAGGTTTCGACTAAGTTCGTATGATGTTTTAAGACTTATTGGTATATTTGGTTGAGGTCCCAAGGGGCTCGGGGTGAGTTTTGGGGTGGTTTCGGACCATTACTAGGCCATTCTTAGTGTTGGTTTTTTACCACAGATGTATGCATCGTGATTGGAGACAAATGGTCACGATCGCGAAGAGAAATTTTGTTGTTTGGGCACTGTAAATCGCGATCGTGGAAGCCTTTTCGCGATCGCATAGAGGAAAATCTTGCAACACTGACCCGACTTTGGAAGCTTATATCTCGCAATCTATAAGGAATTTGGAGATGATCCAAAAATAAAAGTTGTAGCCCTTTGTGTTTAGTTTTCAGAGAGGTAAATCATTTGTCATTTGGAGTTGTGTACAAAGGGTTATGGTGGATACACTATAGGCTGTCTGGGAAGAGTTTGGAAATCTCGGTTGCACAGGGCTGACTTTGGGAGCTTATATCTCTCAATCTATAAAGAATTGGGAGGTGAGCAATAAATGAAAGTTATAGCTCTTGGTGTCTAGTTTTCAGAAAGTTAAACCATTTTAATTTGGAGTTTTGTACAAAAAGTTATGATTATTATATTAGAGGTTGTCTGGAAGAGCTGGGCACTTGTTCTTCGCAATCGTGAAAGGCAAATTTTGGGCTGGAAATTTTTGTGCTTCGCGATCGTGAAGAGTAAATGACTAGACAGAAGATAAAATCGCGGGTTTTGGTTTCTTTCTTCATTTTCGGATTTTGGAGCTTGGATTAGGGGACTTTGGAGAGAAAATTTTCCACACAACTTGTGGTAAGTGTTCTTGACTCCCTTGTTATTACATTCCATGAATTAATCTTCGTTTTCGGCGTTAGATTATTGATTTTTCAAGAGAAATCGGAGGAATTTCTACAATTTCATAAAATAAATTTTTGAGATTTGAACACTGATTCGGAGTCGGATTTGAGTGAAATTAGTATGGTTGAACTTGTAATTGGATGGGTTCTCAGATTTTGTGAGTTTCGCCGAATTTCGAGATGTGGGCCCCACGAGCGATTTTTGAGCTAAATTTCAGATTTTTATGGAAAATTAGTATTTTCTTATGGAATTAATTCCAATAAATTTTATTGACTGAATCGAATTAATTATGGCTAGATTCGAGGCGTTTGGAGACAAATTCACAAGGCAAAGGCATAACGGAGTAAAAAGTTACACGGTTTGAGGTAAGTAACACTTCTAAACTTCGTTTTGAGGGTAGGAATCCCCGAAATTTGGTATGATATAAATTGTTTGGAGGTGACATACATGATAGGTGACGAGCATGTAGACGTGCACCACAAAAATTGTGTCTTGAATAAATCTTGTGCAGTTGTAAAATTAATGAATCATGTTATTATCTGAACATGTTCCACGTGTTAGAGAAATTGAGCTGAGTCTCTTATTAAATATCGTGTTAAGGCTATGTGCAAATATTTTGGGACCCATGGGGTCGTGCTGCTGTTGAATTAATTATTTTAAAAATATATATTTCACACCCAGTCATATTCGTCTATTGTGAGGATATATATGGGATCGAGTTGCGCGCCGCAGCAGGCCATATTGGCTTAATATATGTTATCAATAAATGGATTGGGGTTGCCCGCCTACAGCAGGCCAGAATAGCTTTATACATTATTATTATTATATGGATCGGGACTGCCCGACTGCAGTCGGCCATATAGGCTTTATATCACGCTTGGGCTGAAGGAGCCTCTCCGGAGTTTGTACACACCCCCAGTGAGCGTAGATGATTATATATATTCGGGAAGGATTTCCTAGGGTATGAACTTACCTTACTTATTTATATTATAATGAATTTACCTAGACATGGATCTTGTCTGTATCATTTATATTTGGGGATAAATTACCCCAAGACTGGATTAGCCTTATACGGTACTGAGTGACTGACTGTCAGTCGATGTGTATATATATACGGGTTGGAACACCCTATGCTGGATTGGCCATAACCAGTACCAAGAGACCGAATAATTGGTGACCAGTATTTACTTAAGATCTTTCTACTGAGATGTCATATTCCTCATATCATGCAGTATTGATCTATTTTACTTATACTGAGTTTAACTGTTGAACTTAAAAGCATGCCTACATTGTTGTACCATTATTTATATTGGATTATACCTGCGGAGCTCGTCACTACTTTCAGCCCAGAGGTTAGTCTTATTACTTATTGAGTTAGTTGTACTCATACTACACTCTGTACCTTGTGTGCAGATCCAGATGCTCCCGGATATGGCAGCTGCTAGATTTTGAAGTTAATTCTATTGGGGACTATCAAAGGTAGCTGCTTGACGTCTGAAGACTTGATTCCCTTCCTGTTTAATTATTGTACTGTTCTATATTTTCATACAGTGATTTTGTCAGTCAGACTTTGTATTCATATTAGATGTTCATGTACTCAGTGACACCGGATTTTGGGAGTGTTATATTTGTATTTGTGAGATTTCTTCCGCTAAATTTAATAATTTTATTTTTAAATTTAAAAGATATGGTGGTTTATTAAGATTGTGGGCTTGCATAAGATTGAGATAGGTGCCATCACGACTGGTGAGATTTTGGGTCGTGACATATATCCTTTCATGTCTCATTTGTTACAAACCTGTAATCCATAATTATATCTAACAGGCTATCATCATCTCTAGAGCCTTGGTTTTGTTTTTGGCCATCGCTTGGGCATTCGATACGTTTGGAATTCGATAGGAAGAGAAGGCTACCTATTGCTCTAAGTTTCATGACACGATCTAGAATAGAAAGAAATGAGAAAATCCTGAATGTCTTGTAGTTAACCATTTATATGCATGGCCGACACACACATATAAAGGAAACTCCACTAGACACGGCTTCATACTCTCCCTATGACTCTTGAACCTAGTGCTCTGATACCAAATTTTATCATGTCCCGAACCTGGGCCTGAGCATAATAGGGCACCCGGTGCCTAACTACATATGACCGAGCGAACCAACTGGTTGGCTGAATCAACATGTGATATCATAAAATACTGAATGCGGAAGATAAACTAACACATGCTGATATACTGAAAGTCTGAATGATATAAATCAAGTGCGAAAATACTAACATAAGTATGAAATATATCTGTAGCCAATATTTCTTAACATGAAAATCCTATGACTCTATCTAACTGTTACTCTAGTCTATGAAGTCTCTAATAAAGTACTGAAAATATTGATTGTCTGAAAATACTGAAGATTGTAAGGTAATGATAATGCCCCAAAAGAATTGGGGATCACCAAATAACTGGTACGTGAATCATAGCACTCTGAATTGTCAACCTATAAATCATTACCTACATCGTGAGATGCAGGCCCCAGGCAAAAGGGACGTCAGTACATTTGAATTGCACTGGTGTGTAAAATAACTGAAAAAAAGAATTGTAAATGCTGAAACTAAAAAACTGAACTGATAACTGATAACTGAAAGTTGATAACTAATATTTGATAATTGAAATGATAACTAACTGAACAAAGGATGTTAGGATATGAATACTCCCTCTTCTGAATGATGAACCACATGTTTATCTGAATATTAAACTACGGTCTTAGGCCCAATATATATGTGTACAAGTTACGGCCTTGGGCCCAAATATACGTATACATAACTGCGGCCTCAGGCCCAAAGATGCATAAAGTATAAATTGCAGCCTCAGGCTCAAATACAAGTGTTCAATATTCAGGGATTTAAAATCAGGAACTGAGAATCATATTGTAATATTTGATACTAAAATACTGAATCATACTGACTTACATGATACTGGAATGCTGAATAGAACTAGACTGAGACATGTATTCATGAACTGATTATGAGAACTGGAGTTTTAACTATTTATGGCATGCTGAGTAATCTGACTGAGACTCATGGGCATCAAACACAAGTCTATATTGATTACGCACTGAGCTCACAACGTTCGAAATGAAAGTCATGAACGAATTATGAAACTAGAGAATAGAAGTTCTGCAACTATTCAAGGAACTAAGCTTAACTATATTTCAGAGGCAATTAGTAACGTTGTAAAAGAAACCTTGTGCAGGGAGAATTATTAACATTCCCAAACATAGAGAGTTAGTCTCACATACCTTAACTTCCTGCTCTTGAGCGTAATACAACATTCGCCAACCCTTTCAACTTTAATTTATATCAATACAAGTCAAAGAGATTCTATATTAGCAATAATACTCATGTTTTGGTCACTTAGGCATTTTCTCAAATACTTGGTGGGCATAAAGCTTCATAGCCCTTATTAATGGGGTTTCTACACCCAACAACCCATTCTCTTGCTCATAGATAAATTCTAAAATATCAATTTACTATAATCAATACCATTCTTGATCACCCACAAGATAAATAACACCCTTAATAAATAATCAACAATCAACAACCCAAAACTATAATAGTTCATATTTTTCTATCAAACCCATCAACTCATATCTCATGAACATAGAGTCTATAATCATTAATCCAATGTTATAATCAATTAAAGGGTGAATACATTACCTTTTTGAAGTTCAATCCTCTTGAATTCGAGTTCTAGGGTTCCTTTTTTCAACAATGAAGTCTCAATCGAATATCTAATAATTTGAAGGGTTTACCCATGTTAATAAGGTGTTGGAGAATCAGAATTAACTTAGAATCACCATTAGAACTTATCTTGGATGGTGGAGGGACCTTGGGGGAGTTAGGTTCTTGAGAGCTTCCCTTTCTAGAGCAAGTTTTTGTGTTTTAGGGTGTGGGGGACGAAGTAGGATTTTTAAAACGACCCTCCGGGTGTGATCCCGCACATCTAAAGGCCCAATTGTACACCTGAACGCGCAGCAAGGGCAGTAGCACTGCCACAAGTGCGCGGTCGAGCACGAGACCATCTGGGCGTGCATACTACGCATTGTCCAGTAAAATGAATATAACGTTTAGCAAAGGATCCGTTGGGGCATCACAATATATTATTGGAATGATATTTCAAAGGGCTACAACTTCTATATTTTAAGTTTTCCCCAATTCTCAACAGACTTTCATTAATCCTAGCTAAAGACAGACATTCCATAAACTTAGTCGAATTTATCGAATTTTATGGACCTCATTCTCCGTCTTGATACCAAAACAACTATTTTCACCCATACTCATCCCGATAGGACTTCACATGTCTAAAATATCATATTAATATTCATTTAACATGTCCACACCTAGTCCAAATTTACGGAGGGTTACAACAAACGTATTAGATTCAGCTGCTATACTTTGATTAATCTATTGTTTCTTCATTTTAAATGAAGCTTTCTTTCTTTATCCGAGCACATAACTATGCATCTGGATATTTCTTTTTATGGAAGTATATAAGAGCATAAGATCGTAATAAAATTGCTTATTGTTAATAGATTCTAAAAGGATTATGTTAAGCGAGGAGCGAAATTATGGAGTTTATATTATGGGGAAAAAAACTAATCTTGGTAAAATTGGTAAGAAGATAAAAATTACAAAATGTTTTATCATCGATTTTCATGTAGGAAAAGAAATTTACCTTATATGTGTTTGTGTTTGTTTTTAAATATGTTTGGTTCTTATTAGGAAAAAGATATTTAACACAAATTTAAAATTTTAGTTGATTTAGAACTCCTAAATATTAGGCAATAAGGAAATATAATTACTAAAATTTTACTCGAAATTAAAGTTTTAGATATTAGAAAAATAACTAAATTACAGTGTTGTCCATTATAAAATTTATTTTTAAAGGAAAAAAGGCGAACAATATTTCGCTAAGGACTTTCGTGCTTTTAATATAGTACATAGATATAGATAGACAGATAAAAGCATGACCAAAACTAGAATAATTAACCTCTTTAAGAAACAACTATTGCAAGCAGTTGTCAATCGTTGCCAGCCTCTAATTAGGTATGATTTCGATTTTAAATTGAGTTTTTTCTTTAGCTTTTGGCTTTCCCAAAATTTAGCTTATTTATTTACTTATTTCATGAAAAAGAATTATTGTCTTTGTAAAGTCTATTATGTAGTGTGCATTAGTTCATATATCTTGAGTATATTTACCTTGTTTATCGTGTTACATCCCATTGACTTCTCAAAACTACAAAGAATCCATAATTCCAATAGAGTATAGACTCTTGATCAGGAAGCTTCCAGGCGCTTTTTTGTGACATCGCCCAAGAAGTTCACTTAAATTTTATCGAAGTTACATATTTTCTTTTTGGTCTAAGTTGTTATTTTTTTTGATAATGAGTAATGAATATGTAGTTCTCATGTTTATGGGTGATTGATCCTTCCTGGTATGGTATTCTTGCTTTCCGAACGATGCATTATCAAAGTGGCGAAGTCATAAATGACATTAATTTCGAACACATCGTTACAAGGTTAGGGAGTTATGTCTCTTCATTTTTTTTTAATAAATTTAATGATTTTGAAAACATATGACAGTCTATAATATAATATGACATAAATAGTGTAAAATAACTTTCTACTTATATTTGTATGTGTTTCGATATTTTATTACTTATAAAGGTAATATTATAAATATAACAATAGGGGATAGACTTTTCAAGCCGTCATTACTAGAGTGGTAATATCTAAATAGGTATGAAAATCAAACTATCATCTAGTAATCTGTATTTCATTCAAAAGAAAAAATTATCAAAAATCTTAGTAAAATTATACAAAAAGAATTTTGTTAGAGTTAAATATCCAATAACATTTTAATATAGTACAAACTAGGGCTTAGAATCAACAAAATGATAGACGAAAGGGCAGACCGGTGTACTAATCTCCCGCTATACACGGGATCCGGGAAAGGGCCGAACCACAAGGGTCTATTGTACGTAGCCTTACTCCTGCATTTCTGCAAGAGATTATTTTCACTACTCGAACTCGTGAACTCCTGGTCATATGACAACAACTTTACCAGGATGATAGACGTTAATTTCCTACAAATTGTTAGGTTTATAATATTAATCTTTGTAAATATTTAGTTGAAAAGTATTAATTTAGAGAAAAAGAAAGGAATATATCACTAGAATTATTTTATTATGAGTAGATCTAGAATAGTTTATATTTTATTGTTTGTTTGCAAATCGAAAGAAATAGAAGGCAAAGTGCGAAACCAAAACAGGACATATTGTTTGACTATTAGGATTGGTTACGACGTAAAATGGCATGATTTTATTTGTTCGTTATATGCACAAAAAGATAATATAGAAAGAAAAGAGATTGCAAACGAAAAAGAAAAACAAGGAAAGCGAATGCAAAAATATAAATATGTTGAAGTTAGATATATACTCTTTTTATTTTAAATTTATGAGTTTTATGTGCCCTTAAAGAAAATGTCATTCATCTCTTTTACCTTTTAAATATGTTACACTAGACAAAATAGTTATTTTAATTATTTAGGATAGTCATTTAAATATTTCCTAACATTTAGAATTGCAAATTTTATCTATTGAATCCTTCCTTGTTTAAACTAGGTAAGACAACATATTTGTAAAAGAAACATAACACCTAAAAGAATTAAAGTAGGAAAGTTTCGTCCACTTAGAACTATTTTTAGATTTAGGAGTCTTTATTCTTTGTATAATTATAACAAATTAATTTTTTATAATTTTATTATTTTAGTAACAAGAGAAAAAGTTAATTGAAAGATAATAAAGTGAAAACTAAAAATAAAGTCTTGTGCACTTAGAACTCCTTTTAGGTTTGGGAATTCTTATTCTAATGTGATAGTATAATAAAATGTGTGTTGCTCTTTTTATGTGAATATTTCAAAGGGCATTCACAATCCACCTTAAAAGAAATAACTCTATGAAATAATTAAAAGCTAAAAATTATCTCCTTTAGAACTTAAAGTATACACGTACATTTGAAGTTTATTGATTAAAGTTTAGTTTTAATTTTGTGTCTAAAGTATTGAAGTTTATTATATATCGTAAACCAAACCTATAAATAATTATGAGTAAAACTATATCTTAAGTAAGTTTACAAGCTTAAAAAAAAGTAAGTTTACAAATGACATGATACGTTTTGAATTATAATTTACAATTATAACCAATAATATAATGCATTTTAATTTTTGCTGTAAACTTATATATTTTAAAGCACAAACTGAATTAAATAAATGAAACAAAGATAATATTCTAAAATTTATATATCATAACTAATCTATATTATATTAAAAGTACGAAGGCCCTTAGCGAAATGTCGTTCGCCTTTTTTATCCTTGAAAAATAGATTTCACATAGTACAAAATTATCATTTATTTATTTTTCCTAATTTTTAGAATTATAGAATTAACAAAAATTCTACTTATTATATCTTTCCTTATTTAAATTATGTAAAAAATTATAATATTTAGGACTTTAAAATCAATTAAATTGTATTACCTTATATAAAACAAATTCCTTGCTCGATTAGGTAACACAACTATAATTCCTTCTATATTATTATTCCTAACATTTAGGTCTATTAAATTAATTAATTTTTTATTAATTACTTTCTAACTATATCAAACTTTAAATTAATAAGATTATTATTATTACAAAGAAGGATATGATAGTAAGTATCACGACCCAAAATCCACTATAGGTCGTGATGATACCTAATGCTGCCGTCACGCAAGCCAACAGTGATTTATCAAATTAATTACTCATTTTATTACTTTCGAAAACATATATTTTAATAAGGAATGATATTTACACTTCTAAATCTACGGAAACGTACAACATTTGTAGTTTATAAAAGATATGGAAGTCGATAATAATATACGAAACTGTAAGCATCAACTAGTATAACCCAAAAACCCGGTGTCACAAGTGCATGAGTATTTTCTAAGGAGTACAATAATAATAATAATACAACATCTGTCCAGAATGTAAATAGACAGGATAAAATACATAGTACGATGGATACTCGGTGGGGTGCGATGCGTAGTCTGGAATGCAGCTCACATAAATCCCCTCAACAGTTGCGCCTACGCGCCAAGATGATCGCCAAATGAACCTGTCAGCTCCTGCACATTTAGTGCAGAAGTGCAGCATGAGTATGTAAATCAACGCGTACCCAGTAAGTATCTAGCCTAACCCTGGAGAAGTAGTGACGAGGGGTCGACATCGACACTTACTAGAGGTCCAATAAAATAATATAATAATTCATAACAGATATGAAGTGCATGACGATAGTGGGGGTAAATCTGTAACTTACATAAACTTTCAAATATTTCTTTTAAAGTATGAATTTTTCGATCTTGTATTCTAACTTAACAGCTCAGAAAAATGTCAAGTGCCAATATCAAATACATAAGGAATACCATATAAAATGTCGGGCATTAGTAGAAAGATTATCTCGTGAATATTCGGACTACTAGCGATATAACGCACGATTCTGCCGAGGTCGTTCGGCCCGATCCTGAATAATGTGTACACTGCCGAGGGTCGAGCGGCACGAACCATAGATGCATCTATTATACTGCCGAGGCGTTCGGCCCGCTCCCCAAGAAAGGAAGGAAGTTACCGAATTACGAGACACGTGCTTACAATATAGTACATGAGCACAAAATGAATATAATCTTTACCGTTTCTCAAATAACTCGCCCACAACTCAAAGTGTTAAGGCTCGGCCTAGTATACATATATTTATTTCTAAATCAAATTCAGTTATAACTTTAATTAATTAAGCCAGCAGAAATATATATATTTATTTCTAAATTAAATTAAGTTATAACTTTAATTAATTAAGCCAGCAGAACGAGTTCAAATAATTCAGTTATTACATGATAAAGTCCTAAGTCTACCCGGACATAAATATACTTTAGCTACGCACAGACTCTCGTCACCTCGTGCGTGCGTAACACCCACAATTAGTTGCATATAACAATAAATATCCTCTAGAGGTAGTTTCCCACTCACAAGGATAGACAATAGACTTACCTCGCTCTGAAGTTCCATGACCGGCTCCAACACCTCTTGAACACCTCAAACCGATGCCCGTCTCTCCAAAACTAGTCAAACAAATGTGAAAATCCATAAATATATACTCTATTACCCATAATTAATCAATTCATAACAATCCCTAACTTCGCTCTAAAATTCAATAAAGTCGACCCTCGGGCCCACGTGTCCGGATTCAGAAATTTCTAGAAGATAAACTTTACCCATAATATTACGAACTCAAATATATGATTTATTTCTAATTTCATGACTAAGTTCGTGGTAAAAATCCAAAAATACTAATTTCTTGATTTTCTACTAAAATTTCAAATTTCTACTCATTTTCATGTTGAAATCCACATATAAACCATGTATTTTACTTACAATATGTGAAAGTTACTTATCTTGATATAGATGATGAAAATCTCCACTTGAAACTCTCCAAAAATTGCCCAAGTCAAGAAAGAATGAAAGAAAATGGGCCAAATCCCGTATAAAAATTAATTTTTCCCAGTGCTTCCCCCGCACATGCGGAACAGTAGTAGCTTCTGTGGAAGCTTCCTCGCAGATGCGGCTTCCCCTAAGGCCAGGTTTTTCCGCTTCTGCGGCCATCCAACCGCAGGTGCGCATCCGCTTCTGTGGAAATCCTCCGCACCTGCAGACTCCCCAGCTCGAGCGCTACTCCGCACCTGCGGCTCAGCAGGTGCGCTACAGCACCCGCACCTGCGATCATCCAGCCCCAGACCACTTCCGCTTCTGTGCTTCCTCGTCCGCATCTGCGAGCCCGCAGGTGCGGAAAATTCCTCACACCTACAAATCCCATCCAGGCTCACTCCCTACTGCTTCTGCGACCCCTGGTCCGCTTCTGCAGTCCCGCACCTACGGCCATAACGTCGCAGGTGCGATCGCACCAGAAGCTTTAAGCTTCAGTAATTCTTCCAAGTCCAAAATCGATCTGTTTCCAATCCGATTCGCATCCAATACCCCCGGGACCCCGTCCAAACATACCAACACATCCCACAATACGATACGGGTGTAGGCAAAACCTCGAATCATAAACAACATAAAAATTACAAATTGACGGCCAAAATCTTTCTTTCAACTTTCCAACCTTCAAACTTCGCCGAACGTGTCCAAATTATACTCAAACATCTCGGAATGATGCCAAACTTTATGTGCTAGTCAAAAATCACGAAATGAACCTATTCCAAGGCCCGAAACTCCGAACGGACATCGATAACACCAAAATTCATTTCAAATAAATCTTAAGAATTTTTTAAAGTTACAAAATGCCAACCTTCCATAATAGGTTTCGAAATACTCCCGGGTGTTCCGATACTTAACCCAAACATACGCCCAAGTCCGAAATCATCATACGAACCTTTGGAACCTTCAAATCCTGATTCCGAGGCCTTTTGCTCAAAATTCAAACCTTAGTCAATTTTTCCAACTTAAACCTTTCGAAATTAAAATTTTTCTTTCCAAATCAACTCTGTACTTCCCAAAATTCAACTCCGACCACACGTACAAGTCATAACACTTGAAGTGAAACTACTCAAGGTTTTAAATCGCTGAACGACGCGCTAGAGCTCAAAACGACCGGTCGGGTAGTTACATTTTCCCCCACTTAAACATACGTTCGTCCTCGAACGTGCTAAGAATTGCTCTGGAGTTGCCCCAAAGTCATGGTTCAACACCTTGTACACCTACCCGTGCCACCATAACCCAGTTGAACCCATTAATTCGAGCCAGACTGAAGATCCTTCCTTTTATTTAGTCAATAAGCCTTAGAACCAAATTCCAACCTCCGTATTTCTCTACAAAACTTGATTCTAACTTACGAACACCGTATCAATCACTACACATTGTACCAAAACATGATCGTACACCTTTGCTAAATTCACACCATGCACCGCATAATTCACACACCCATAATACATCCTCTGACCACAACAACTGAAATTGCACGAATCTGATACCCGCAGTACGCCTCATAACACATGTGAGCCCTGTTCCAATTCTCGCAATACTGCCACGACAAAAGAGATGTGTAGAAACTCATAACCACCTGCCGAATCAATAAATCATGGAGTCTCTCCTCCTGACAAGAACCATTACCTCATTCTGAACTGAATAATGATGTTTTCTCTTTAATGTACCTTATATAAATCTGATTGCACTAATTTCAGGTCGATTAATCTTGTCTCACCCAGTACAAACTGCTCAGGCAATGAGTCACCTCAACACTGAGCAGGATCTCATGCAGCACCATCAAAGCGCCAAGAAGCTACCGCTCGAATATAACTCATAAGGAAGAACAAACTCTGACAGGGAATTCCCCAGCCTATGTAACGAATAAAATGACCGAATAGATGCTATGAACCTACCTCAGGGATGAAAAACAAGGCACACAAAATAAGTGTAAGGAACTATGCTCAACATCTCACTGTTACGGCATGCAACCCGATCTAATATGACACTATTGTGGCATGCAACCCGATCCATACAACATGCCCGTGGTGGCGTGCCACCCAATCCAAACAATACACCCGTGGCGGCGTGCCACCCGATCCGCACATAACAATCAAGAAGAAAATACACACATCAAGTCGTAACGCTTATACTTACGAAATGCCCGAATATCGACCACAAGCACGCCAAGTGCATAATACAAATTCTGGGGAGACGGATAGCGCCATACGTTATGAAAGCCAAGCACAACTAAGGTATAATAAATGACCTGTATCTCGAGGGCCATCCTGCTCATATAACACCACAAGATACACGGGACCTCAACACATGTGCGAATAATCGAGCTGTCTCACAACCCACATGGCACAATAGAGATTACATGGAATAGCTGACGACGGGAATAACATCCAATGCCCGACGACTCCTCCGTAAGCAATGCTATGACGAATAAACACATCTGACCTGACGTAGAGCACACATTCATATTAGACCCACCAACGGACATCTAACCGATTTTGATCATACCATACTGGGCCAATAACCTTCCAAGGATCCACAATGGTCCCATTCATGACACACACGAGCATCCGTCCACTCCGAACCAACTCCCACAGTTCACAACCAAAGGAATAGAGCGCCTTCCAGGCATAAACTCTCACATTAACAATAGTACCAAAAATCTCTGTACTTGGTTTCAATCCTAAACAATCAGGTGACTAACATGCCACTCTTATACAAATTTCCCCGTGGGATATGCTCCCACGACCATCCGCACCATGTAGCAAGTTTGTACCTTCATACCACTAATCGTACTAATCTGTAAAGAAATTCAAGGACCTGCAAGTCAATATACAATGCTCCTTCCACAGAACACCATTCCCAGGCGACACTAGGATAATGTCAGCTTACTCTGAACATCTAAATTCTTCCCGGATCACCCGAGCTCATGACATTCTTGTCAACACCGAACCGTAACCTTGATCCTCAACTTTCAATTCCCATATCGCTCACTGCACCTATCATACCGCTATGTGAGAATACAAGAATTCATCATAACCCCTGAACCACTAGTAGAATAAACACTTCATTGTCTAGAAATCTTTCACTTAACTAATTTCAGAAGAACCATAGCGACACGCAACCGAATTCCCAAACCGCAGAAAATACAAACCTCAAGTCATTATCTAAACTGTCATGACTCTTCCGGAATCCATTTAAACCACAAGGCCATTTGAGTCAAATGCCTCCCAAATCAATCAAGTTATGGTGGCTGTTGAGCCCGCACTTACCACCACCAATCACATGTATAACCTTAACATGCCGAAGGAACTGATCATTGCCTCAATCACGCTGATTTAAACCATTACCAACCGACCTCACTTCCTTCAATTTACTCTTGACTTGCCTTATAAATAATAATAGCTCCATTCAAGAACATAACTAAACTAAACAACACTCCTCTTTAGTGACCTAGTTCACGAGACCACATCGTCTCAATACCCATGAACCATCTCCTACCCTCCTTATGCGCACAATAGCATCTCCAATTGGTACACCCATTCTGAAAGACCTTCTGCGAATTCAAAACTGTTTCTCCCATTTTTTCAATACAGCCCCGCAGACACGATGATAACATAGAAAATTCCCTAAGTATTCTTCACACTCTGCTGCAAAATCCCGGTCTCCAGCCACACATAACGAACCCATTAGAACCACTATTGAGAGTCACCCACTTTGACTTCGTCCCGAATATAAGCCAAACTCTAGTGTGCTGTCAGCACATGAACATTCCCAAAGAAGCAACCAGATGAATTATTTTACTTGTACATCACTTCTGCCAAAAGCATAAACTTTGAGCCTCCCCAAAATTTGCGTATGAATCGATAAGGCGAGATATAGCACACATTCATCAAATCCTTTGCTCGAATCACCCCTGATGTTTCCTTTTTCTTAGTCATAAATATTCCACCAATGCACCGATAACCAAAAGATGCACAAGCAGACAACCACATGATCCAATCGTAGACGGAGGGCTTCTACTTAACTTTAAGCTACAATCACATAAACCTAGAACCCACAAAGATTCCTCCTTCTCGATTACCATGATCTCGCACCGTCAACCCATCAAATTTCTTGTAATCTCTTGTTAAACTTTTCATGAACATTCCGAATTATTAGCCACAATCGCACATTCGACCTTCTATCGGGTAGTAAGTAGAACTCTTCATAGAAACTTTATCAAAATCACAAAACCACTAAATTGTTCAGAGGAGATAGCTCACTTGTGGAATTCCATACCGACATCTCCCAACGACGCTGCACTGGATACAACTACCACGAAATCAGTAAACCCTCCTGAGCCCGTGCTTATCCACCAGCTGTATAAGTCCGTTCATTCCCCTATAGACATCAACTAAAAGTGCGATAATACATTCCAAACTCGAAGTCATGTTGCATTCCAACGATATTCAAGTTTTCACACCCCTCTTCATTTCAAGCAAACTCCTTTCTCCCATATCCAATCTTCCTCGATACAGTAGCCACCATCCCAAATAAATCCGTAGATTAAATCACCTTCAATCACGATTCCCAAACTGCTCTCTAAACTTTCTCAAGGCATGTGGCTATCCTGCCACGAAATCCGTATGCTAATCTCCCACTCTTAATTCGGTTAAACCATCTCCTTTAAGCAACTTCTCGACCTCTATTTTTCATACTTACCCTGCTAGTAATTCAACCACTGCGAGACACCTCTCACCATGCCTTCCTCATGCCTCGCTGCCCAAATGTTTCCCCAAATCAATCCATACCCGTAGCACCTGAACTAATGAATTGCTACCAACTTTAAACCTCCTAGGAAATCATCTTTCTTGAGCCATCAGCTTCTGAAGCACCGGTTCGATTCTGAAATCGCTACACACCACCATCTCTGACAACCGCTTCTTAGACACTATTCCACCACACTCTTCCCCAAAGGCAAATCGAAGAAGACCATAACACTGGAGAACCTTAATACATTCAAATAAGGACAACGACACCACATCATACATGAAAATTCCACTATGCTGGAAAATATCAAGTCTCGTTACTCCATCAACCAAATCCTGAACATCCATAGTCTAATTTCCCTTCCTCCGATGGGATTAGATGCAGAACCTCTAAACCATGAACTGAGAAATCCCTCTTTCGAGTCATTCACTGTCTTGACACATAAACAAGCACCCTACCATTATACCAACACCGTGCAATAACAATGCATGAACATTATAGCAATCCATGCATAGCCTCAAAACCATCAAAAATATAGATACTGAGCTGAAACGATAGAACATCCTTCCTCAAGAAGACGATAATAGCCTGCCCGAATACGCAGGGAAAACATCCAGCACCACGTCTACAGTACCACCACAACTACTAGACGCCCAATTGGTAACAAGCGCTTTATGTCGCATAAGATTGAGTAGGAAGGAAATAAAGGCATAAGCCTCAAAGGAATCAAACTGCACGATGAGGAATCAAGAAGGGAAGTGCTCCTAACATTCTTGTAGTCTCTCGAAGATAAGTACAAACATCTCCGTACCAATCTACAAGACTCTATGAGACTTGCTCATGACTCGTGAGACCTAAGTGAACTCAATGCTATGATACCAAGCTGTCACGACCCAAAATTCGCTATAGGTCGTGATAGTGCCTAACGCTGCCGTCAGGCAAGCCAACAGTGATTTATCAAATTAGTTGCTCATTTTATTACTTTCGAAAACATAGATTTTAATAAGGAAGGAGATTTACACTTCTAAATCCATGAAAATGTACAACATTTGTAGTTTATAAATTAAATGGAAGTCGATAATAATATACAAAACCGTAAGCATCAACTAGTATAACACCAAAACCCGGTGTCACAAGTGCACGGGCATTTTCTAAGGAGTACAATAATAATAATACAATATCCGTCCAGAATGTAAATAGACAGGATAAAATACATAGTACGATGGAGATTCGGTGGGCTGCGATGCATAGCCTGGAATGCACTCACATAAAGTCCCTTCAACAGGTGCATCTACGCACCAAGATGATCACCAAATAAATATGTCAGATCCTGCAAATTAAGTGCAGAAGTACAGTATGAGTACGTAAATCAACGCGTACCCAGTAAGTATTTAGCCTAACCCCGGAAAAGTAGTAACGAGGGGTCGACATCGACACTTACTAGAGGTCCAATAAAATAATATAATAATTCATAACAGATATGAAGTGCACGACGATAGTGGGGGTAAATCTGTAAGTTACATAAACTTCAAAATATTTCGTTTAAAGTATGAATTTCTCGATCTTGTATTCTAACTTAACAGCTCAGAAAAATGTCAAGTGCCAATATCAAATACTTAAGGAATACCATATAAAATGCCGGGCATCAGTGGAAAGATTATCTCGTGAATATTCGGACAACTAGCGATATAACGCATGATTCTGTCGAGGTCATTCGGCCCGATCAAGAATAATGTGTACACTACCGAGGGTTGAGTTGCACGAACCATAGATGCATCTATTATACTGCCGAGGAGTTCGGCCCGCTCCACAACAAAGGAAGGAAGTTACCGAATTACGAGACGCGTGCTTACAATACAGTACATGAGCACAAAATGAATATAATCTTTACCGTTTCTCAAATAACTCGCCCACAAATCAAAGTGTTAAGACTCAGCCTAGTATACATATATTTATTTCTAAATTAAATTCTATTATAACTTTAATTAATTAAGCCAGTAGAATGAGTTCAAATAATTCAGTTATTACATGATAAAGTCCTAAGTCTACCCGAACATAAACATGCTTTAGCTACGTAGGGACTCTTATCACTTCGTGCGTACGTAGCACCCACAAATAGTTGCACATAACAATAAATATCACCTAGGGGTAGTCTCCTCCTCACAAGGTTAGACAGGAGACTTACCTCGCTCCGAAGTTCCATGACCGGCTCCAACACCTCTCGAACACCTCAAACCGATGCCCGTCTCTCCAAAATTAGTCAAACAAATGTGCAAATCCAGAAATATATACTCTACTACCCATTATTAATCAATTCATAACAATCCCCAACTCCACTCTAAAAGTCAATAAAGTCGACCTTAGGCCCACGTGCCCGGATTCCAAAATTTCTAGAAGATAAACATTACCCATAACATTACGAATCCAAATTCATAATTTATTTCCAATTCTATGACCAATTTCATGGTAAAAATATCAATTTCCATGTTTTCTACCAAAATCCCAAATTTTTACTCATTTCCATGTTCACCACATATAAACCATGTATTTAACTCACAATATGTGGGAATTACTTACCTTGACATAGATGATGAAAATCTCCACTTGAAGCTCTCCAAAAGTCGCCCAACCCAAGAGAGAATGAAAGAAAATATGCAAATCCCGTAAAAAATCATTTCTGCCCAGCGCTTCCCCCGTACCTGCGGAACAGTAGCCGCTTATGCGGAAGCTTCCTCGCAGATGCGGCTTCCCCCAAGGCCAGATTTTTCCGCTTTTGCGTCCATCCATCCGCAGGTGTGCATCTGCTTCTGCGGAAATCCTTCGCACCTGCGGACTCCCCAGCGCGAGCACCACTCCATACCTGTGCACCCATGACCGCACCTGAGGCTCCGCAAGTGCGCTACAGCACCCGCACCTGCGATCATCCAGCCCAAAACTACTTTCGCTTCTGCGCTTCTCTGCCCGCATATGCGAGCCCATAGGTGCAACAAATTCCTCGCAGCTGCAAATCGCATCCAACCTCACTCCCTACCGCTTCTGCGACCCCTCGGCCACTTCTGTGTTGTCTCACCTGCGACCATAACCTTGCAGGTTGATAAATGGGGATTTTGACTACTTATTAGCACCTTTTAGCTTTTGTTTTAGTCCAAAAGCATTTAATTGTGTTCCTGAAAACTGATAAAATGTGCTAAATTACAGGAATATTGGAAGATGGACCCAGGAGATGAAATCCAACTCAAAAAGGAGTAATCTAAACTCAAGGCCATAAAAGGCACAGAAGCTCAGAAATGCGGACCGCAGAATATCATCTGCGGCCGCAGATGATAAAGGAAAAGCCATCAGACATTTGTGCAAAGTGCGGTCCGCACATGAATTGTGCGGCCGCAAAAGATGGATAGCAACAAAAGTTCAGAGAATGTGCATTCCAAGTCCCTCAGAAGTACGGACCACACAGGAATTGTGCGGCCGCAGAAGAAGCACCGTGCGGTCGCAGGTGTAAAAGCGCGGACCGCAGAAGATCAAGTGCGGCCGCAAATGTAAAAGTGCAGACCGCAGAAGATCAAGTAGGGCCGCAGATGTAAAAGTGCGAACCACAGAAAGAATGTCCTGCGGCCGCATATCAGAATTATGCGGCCGCAGACCTCCAGTTCCTGACAACTTGAAGAACTCTGCGGACCGCACATGGAATTGTGCGGCCGCAGAACCTCACGAAGGGTAATTTTGTCCGAAATCTCCATCCTTGTATAAATAGATGAGTTTCATAATTTTAGTTTAACGTTTGACATCAGCAGCTACAGTATCCATTTCTCTTTACTTCTTTTAGTAGTTTTTCATATTTTGAGCTATTTTAACATAGATTTTATCATTTTAATCTTGCAATATGAGTTTAATTATCATTTCTTCTTCTTTTTCTTCAATTTCAAGCATGAGTAGCAAGATTTTCACTAGGGTTGTGACCCAACCCTAGTGTGTGAACCTTATGGGTATTTTAATTTAATGCATGTTTATAGTTGGGTGTTTATTATTTAGCCTTGTTCATGCTTTAATTTATGGAATTAATGGTTGCAAGCATTAGTTCATACCTATTTGACTTGGTCTCTACTTGAGAAAGAGAGACTTAGTCTAGTAAATTTTGGCTAGCAAGGAATTGGGTCAATTGAGAGATTGATAATCCCAATTAAAGGGTTCAACCTAGAGATAGTAACAAACCGACTTGAGCTTTTATCAACCATTTTAAGCAATATCCATTTGGACCTGATAAAGCCAAATTGGGCAAAATCACTCTCTGACCGAGAAGTATTAAAGGGTAATTGAGTGTTGATAGATATAATACACCCCGATCAATAAAACAAGCATTAAGGTTTATATCTCATTAGGCAAACACTTAGGCGATGGTCATAGCCCTAGGCTTTTTACACAACTTGAAAAATAACAAAAATAATTTCTTAGTTTTATTTCTTAACTTTGCAATCTTAGTTTTAAATTAGACTTAAAAATAACTCCAATTTGTAGAAGTGTAAATTGAGATAGTCAAATTCACATACTACAATATATACTCCTAACTCCCATATAACCCTGTGAAAATCGACCCTGACTCTTGTTGGGCACTATTATTGCATTCAACTATTTCATAACATTGAATTGAGGTATGAAATTGGACAAGATCAATTTTTGGCGTCGTTTTCGGGGAGCTAAAAAATAGTGTTAGCTATATATTTATGTGTGTTTTTGGGAATATTTTCTTTTCCTTCTTTGTTACGAACGTGTTGAGTTATTGAGGTGAAATCATGTCAAACAACGAGCTAGGAAACATAGCTTTGGGGGATGTGGACGTTGAGGATGATCAAATGGATGAGGTCCCTCTTGAAGCTCAAGCCAATAGACGAGGCCGAGCGCCTCAAGACAATGTGCCCGCTCCACCCCCACCTCCACCACGAGCGGCTCCACACCGGGTGTTGCCAAATGAAGGGTATGCAAGTGCTATAGTCCATCCCCATATTAGGGCGGGCAACTTTTAAATAACGTGATGCTCACTTTGCTCGAGCGACAAAGGTTCTTCACCGGTGCACCGGGTCAAAATGCATATAAACACTTGAAGGGGTTCATAGATACGTGTTGGGGGAGTAAACAAACAAATGTCTCCGAGGATGCTTTGAGGCTAAGGCTTTTTCCCTTCTCTCTATGGGGGAAAACTTTAGATTCGTTGGAACGTTTGCCAAATCATTCCATTCATACTTGGGATGAACTAGCGGAGAAATTTATTTCTAAGTACCTCTCTCCCGGGCACATGGCTATTCTTCGGGATGAAATTCTAGCATTCAAGCAAGAGCCCAATGAACCACTACACGAGATATGGGAAAGGTATAGAACAATGGTGAAAGAGTGCCCCAATAATGATATGACGGAGAACATGATTCAACAAACTTTCTATCGGGGGATCAATACAACCAACCAATGTGTAGTGAATCAACTTGCCGGTGGGAACTTCATCACTACGCCTTATACGAAGGCGTGTGATATCTTGGATGAGATGGAGGATACTTCATCGGCGTGGCAATCTCAGGCCAATGTTCCACAAGGTGATCACAATGTGATTCTTCTTCACAAAGAGTTGCATGATCATGGGCAAGCCATAGCCGAGTTGACTACTCCGATGAACCAATTGGCAAAGGCTCAACTTCAACAAGTGCAAAACCTGAGGCAAGACAATGCAATGGAGGGAGCAGGTATGATGGTGAACAAGCGAAGAACAAGAAGTCCACAAGTGCAACAAAGAGTGGACAATTTTGTGCAGGATAATAGTGGATTTGATCAAGATGAATCTTACAATGACCAAGAAGAGGAGGTCTAATATGTGAACAACTTTCAAGGGCAAAGAAACAACTACCAAGGCCCTAGCCAACAATAATGGAGACCTTAAAATAATCAAAGCAATTGGAATAACAACAACAATCAAGGCAATTGGAGTGAAATCAATAATCAAGGGAATTGGCATAACAACAATAACCAAGGCAATTGGGGAGGCAACAATCAATGCGGGTGGAGTAACAATCAAGGAAATCGGGGGTCGGGTTTTCAAAGGCCCCCGATGTATCAACAACCGAGTAATCCACCTCCTTATCCTTCCCATGGTCCTAGTTCTTCCAACAATGAAATGGACCATATTGAGAACATGTTCAGGCAAATGATGGAGAAGAATGTTGATTCTAATGCCCAACTTGCTTCACACAACACATCGATCCGCAACTTAGAAGTGCAAATGGGGCAAATTTCTCAAGCTTTAAATTCTCATTCTAAGGGGGCACTACCAAGTGATACGGTGATAAACCCAAAGGGTGGGAACAATACGGGACATGCCATGGCCGTTACTACAAGAAGTGGAAGAGGTGGGAATGCACCCACCTCAAATCAAAGGCAACTTGTGGATGATGAGCAAGTGGTAGAAGAAGAGGAGATCCCTAACAATGCAGTGCAAGAAAATGATGAAGTGCGGATTGATATTGATGACAATGTGGGAGAGACTCAAGAGGAAGTGAACCCATCTAGGGATCATGTTAGTGATATACCGGAACTGGTAGTGTAAAAGGCTAAGGCACCATTGCCTAAGACACCTCCTCTATATCCTCAAAGGCTTGCCAAGAAAAACGGTGAGAACCAATTCAAAAAGTTCATTGACATGATGAAGAGTCTCTCAATAAATGTGCCATTAGTTGAAGCCTTGGAGCAAATGCCCGATTATACAAATTTTATGAAGTATTTGGTGACAAAGAAGCGGTCGATGAATTTTGAAACTATCAAAGTCACTCATCAAGTGAGTGCAATTGTGCATTCGATGGCTCCTAAATTGGAAGATTCCAGTGCTTTCACAATCCCTTGTACCATTGGAAGTGCCGAGTTTGCCAAAGCACTTTGTGATCTTGGGGCGAGTATCAATTTGATGTCCTATTAGGTTTGTAAGACCTTGGGAATTGGGCAACCAAGACCCACATCTATGAGATTACAAATGGCCAATTGTACAATGAAGAGGCCGTTAGAAGTGATTGAAGATGTATTGGTTCGTGTTGATAAATTCATTCTCCCGGTGGATTTTGTTATTCTTGATTGTAAAGTGGACTATGAGGTGCCGATTATTCTTGGAAGACCTTTCCTTTCTATGGGAAAGGCTCTTGTTGATGTGGAAGCCGGAGAACTCACTTTTCGGGTGGGTGATGAAAAGGTGGTGTTCCACGTGTGCAAATCTATACGGCAACCGAATAGCAATGAAGTGTGTTCTTTCGTGGACTTGGTGACCGATGTGATTATTGATGATACAAGTGCCACAATTAATATGGGTGATATGTTGGAGGCCGTCTTGCTCAACTTTAATGATGACGAGATGGATGACTTCATGGAATGTGTGAATTCTTTGCAAGGAATGGGGTTGTACAACTATGCACCCCAAAAACTTTCCTTGATTCTTGAAAATAGGAAAACTCCTCCTACAAAGCCTTCAATTGAAGAGCCTCCTACCTTGGAGTTGAAGCCATTGCCTCATATTTTAGGTATGAATTTTTTGGCACATGTTCTACTTTACCGGTTATTCTTTCCTCTTGTTTGACTAATGTGCAGGTTGACTCTACATTGGCGGTGCTCCACAAGAGAAAGCAAACTATTGGGTGGACTTTGGTGGATATTCAGGGGATCAGCCCTGCATTTTTCATGCACAAAATTAACTTGGAGGAAGATTCCAAACCATCCATTGAACATCAAAGAAGACTCAATGAAGCCATGCAAGACGTGGTCAAAAAGAGATCATCAAGTGGTTAGATGCCGGGCTTTTCTACCCCATTTCTGATAGTACGTGGACTTCTCCGGTGAAATGTATCCCAAAGAAGGGGGCATAACAGTGGTCACCAATGACAAGAATGAGTTGATTCCCACAAGAACGGTGACCGGGTGGAGAGTGTGTATGGACTATCACAAACTAAACAAAGTCACGAGGAAAGACTATTTTCCACTTCCCTTCCTTGATCAAATGCTTGGTAGGTTAGCCGGTCGTGCTTTCTATTGCTTTTTAGATGGATATTCGGGCTACAACCAAGTCTTTATTGCTCCGGAAGATCAAGAGAAAACAACTTTCACATGTCCCTATGGTACTTTCTCTTTCAAGCGGATGCCATTTGGCTTATGTAATGCACCAACGACTTTTCAAAGGTGTATGATGGTGATCTTTATGGATATGGTCGACGACTACCTTGAAGTCTTCATGGATGATTTCTCAGTGGTCAGGGATTTGTTTGATGATTGCTTGGCAAATTTGGATAGAGTTTTGGCAAGGTGTGAAGAAACAAACTTGGTGCTAAATTGGGAAAAATGCCATTTCATGGTCGAGGAAGGAATTGTACTTGGCCACAAAATTTCAAAGAATGGCATAGAGGTTGACAAGGCAAAGATAGAGGTAATTTCTAAACTTCCACCTCCAACTTCGGTGAAAGGCGTGCGAAGTTTCTTAGGTCACGCGGGGTTCTACCGGTATTTCATAAAGAATTTTTCTAAAGTAGGGAACCCGTTGTGCAAGCTTTTAGAGAAAGATGCTAAGTTTCACTTCAATGACGATTGCATGAGAGCGTTTGAATTGCTAAAATACAAGTTGACAACCACTCCCATTATCACCGCTCCTAATTAGAGTACCCCTTTTGAGCTCATGTGCGATGCTAGTGATGTAGCGGTTGGAGCAGTTTTGGGGCAACACATCAACAAGGGTTTTCATCCATTCTACTATGCTAGTAAGACCATGAATGATGCCCAAGTCAATTACACAGTTACAAAGAAAGAGCTCCCTGCCATTGTGTTTTCAATTGAGAAGTTCTGCCCATACTTGATGGGTGCAAAGGTTATTGTTCATACGGATCATGCGGTACTTAGCTATCTTATGAGCAAGAAAGATTTAAAAGCTCGGTTGATGAGATGGGTGCTATTGTTGCAAGAGTTTGATATTGACATCCAAGATCGAAAAGGGACTGAAAATCAAGTGGCAGACCACTTGTCTCATTTGGATGAGGAGGGGAGGCCGCATGATGGCCTTGAAATCAATGACTCCTTCCCCGATGAGCAACTCTTGGCTATTTCAATGAAGGAGGTTCCATGGTTCGCGGATCTAGCAAACTTCCTTGTGTGTGGAATCATCCCGGATGATTTCTCTTCAAATCAATGGAAGAAGCTCAAACGGGATTGTCAGGATTATTATTGGGACAAGCCATACTTTTTCCGGATTTGTACGGATGGGATAATTTAAAGATGTGTACCAGACGAAGAGCAAAATATTATTCTTGAGGCTTGCCATTATTCGCCTTATGGTGGTCACCATGGCGGAGCAAGAACGACGGCCAAAATGCTAAGTTGCGGTTTCTATTGGCCCGCTCTTTACAAAATTTCAAGTGATATGGTGAAAAGATGTGATAAATGCTAAGGGACCGGTGGAATCTTGAAGAAGAATGAAATGCATCTCACTACCATTTTGGAGATTGATATCTTTGATGTGTGAGGTATTGACTTCATGGATCCTTTTGTGAGTTCTTGTGGAAACACCTACATCTTGGTCGCAGTTGATTATGTGTCTAAATAGGTTGAATCCATTTCTCTACCTAATAATGAAGCAATAAGTGTGATGGCATTCTTGAAAAAGAATATTTTTACAAGATTTGGTACTCCGCGGGCTATCATAAGCGATGAGGGGTCGCATTTTTGCAACAAGGCTTTTGACACTATGCTTGGCAAGTATGGTCACTCATAAATTTATGACTCCCTATCATCCACAAGCTAGTAGTCAAGTGGAAATTTCCAACTGGAAAATAAAGAGTATCTTATCCAAAACAGTGAATGCTAACCAAACGGATTGGTCAAAGAAGCTTGATGATGCACTATGAGCTTATCGGACTGCTTTCAAAACTACTATCGGGATGTCTCTATACCGATTGGTGTTTGGAAAAGTTTTTCATCTTCCGGTATAACTTGAGCACAAAGCCATGTGGGCTTTAAGAAAGTTGAATCTTGATTGGGATGCAGTCGCTAACTTGCGGGTTGCACATTTGAATGAATTGAATGAGTTCTGGTATCATGCATATGCAAGTTCGTCCTTGTACAAAGAGAAGATGAAGTTCCTTCATGACAAATACATTCGGAACAAGGAGTTCAAGGTGGGCAATCTTGTTTTGTTGTTCAACTCACGGTTGAAGATGTTTCCCAGAAAGCTGAAATCTAAGTGGAGTGGTCCCTTTGAAATTGTGGGTGTGACACCTTTTGGTGCTTTGGACTTGAAGAACAAAAATGATGAGGTATTCCGAGTCAATGGTCACCGGGTGAAGCATTATTTGGGAAAGGTTGTTGATGGCCACGTGGTGGCAGTTATTCATTTCAAATGATAGTAATCTGCATCGTGTCGCGACGTTAAATCAGGCGCTTCTTGGGAGGTAACCCATGTTTCTTTTTCTTTTCTTTTCTTCTTTTGTAAATAAGTGTTATTTTTGTGCTAACTGGATTTGAAGTGTGTTGCAGGGATGAATATACTTTACAGGAACTGGCCAAAAAATTGGCTAAGTATGGAAAGAAGTGCGTACCGCATGTACATTGTGCGGACCACACAATTGTGATTGCTACAGCAAAAAGGAACCGTGGCCGCACAATTACAGTGCGAACCGCACAAATTGAAAGGGAAAAATGCAAACTCTCTAAAGTTGGTTTGTCAGAGAAATGGCTAAAGTGCAGCCGCACAACAAAATTTGCGGTTCGCAACAAAAATCTACGGTCGCACTCATCCCTTTGTCCCTTAGTCAGACCGTCCTGCATAAATAGTAGACTTAGGGCTACTGTTCATTTTTTTTTCCTCTCTAAGCACTCACAAATTTAAAATATTGAAATCATCTGTTTAATCATCTGCCATATACAATCAAGATCTCTGATCACTTATTTGCACTACTTCATATCTGGTATGCCTCAATTACTTGTACAAATTTTCAATTTTTAGTTTAATTTACAATTTGTTAGTTAGTTTTAGGCCATTTGTCAGTAGAATTCAATTTTACAATAATGTGGGGTTTAAACTATAGTGGGTCAACTGGTAATTGCTCTAAGGGGAATGGATGAATTGATTATCATGCTTAAATATTAACACCATGTCAAAGTTGTGAAAAAAATTGTTTAACCCTAGAAATCAGATCGTTTTTGTTTTGAAATCTGCGGCCGCATAAGAAATTGTGCGGTTCGCAGAAGTTGAGATGAGGGTACCTTAGTTAAGATTGATTCTACGTCCGGATTGAAAATTGTGCGAACTGCAGAAATCCCATCGCGGCCGCAAAAAAGTTATTGCGGCTGCAAAACAGCCCACTCTCTGTCATCGGAGAGTTGGCATTTTGGTGGTATCTGATGTGCGGCCGCCATAGAAAATGTGTGGATCGCACCCCAATTGTGCGGCCGCACTGACAATTGTGTGGACCGCACTTTCAACCTGCGGCCGCACTGATTATTCTGCAAACCGCACTCCCCTACCCTGCAAGCATGTTTTATACTAGGTTGTTTACTATTTCATTAGTGTGTCCTTGTATGTTTGCACTTGATTTACAATTGACACTTACGTTTGCTTGGTATAGACAATGGTTAGATCACGAGGCAGAAGTGATACTTCAAAGGGGAGGGGTGAACCTTCCAAGGGCCAAGGCAAAAGTACTTTACCCCTCGCCCTCCAAAAGATAATCACAAAGATGGCTACAGCCGGTCGAGGAAGAAATGCAGAGCCCTCCGAATCAAGTTTTTATGCCCCATCTAGGGAAGCATCAGAGGGCAACTCGGTTCAAGAATAGCAGGCTGTACAATCAAAGCCACCAGAAAGGTATCAACTCCAGGATGAGCCTTTCACATCATATAGCACCTCCGAGGGTTCGGAGAGTGCCAGTCAAGCTTTCGAGCCCTCCTCTACCCCTGTCCCTGAGGCACCAGTGACTATAGTGGATGATATTCCAGATGATGGCCGAGGGGGAGACATTACAGTTATCGGCCTTGAGCGGTCAAAGAAGAAAGAGGTCTGGTAGGACCGGTTCGTCAGTCTGGCTGCCTTCACTAGTTTCCGTGAGTGGTGTCCAGTGAGATCGCTCACTCTTGAGTGATAGTTCCAACTGAAAGACCTTGAAAAATATAATCTGGCAGTTTTGAGGTAGTTCCGAGAGAGGAAGGGGTGGATGTGGTTCACCCAGATCATAGTGGATGCAAAAGAGTATCTTGTCTGGGAGTTCTACGTTAATGTGGAGCACATAAAGAAAGGGACAAAAGTGACCAAACTGAGGAATCTGAAAGTGGGGTTTGACCAGAACACATTGAACACCTACTTGGGGTTTGATGATGTTGAGCCTGCACAGTACTTGGAGAAGCTGGTAATGGGAGATGCAGCTCGCCCATGGCAAGCTGAGATTCTTGTAGCTCCGGGGCCACCACCACCATGGATCACAGCAGGGGTTCCTATTCAGCGGAACACCCTAAACTTTGAGGCAAAGGGATGACAGACCTTTGTCTGCAGCAGACTAGACCCATGCTAGAATAAAACAAACCTTCCTATCCCGTGGGCAGTTCTAGTCGCCTCCATCATGGCTGGGTACCCGATCAATGTGGGTGTCGTGTTGTTGGCCAACATGTTTGTGGTCGCCAGGCAAGCTGATACCTCCTACCCGTATCCCAACACCATTACTGAGTACCTTACGGGTGCACGGGTGGAGCCGAGAGATTTATATATGAAGGTTCGGGACAAGAAGCCCTTCTCATGGTATTCTCTGATGGATGCACACAACCCTAAGAGAAAGGGTCAGCCGACTACGACCGTAGGCCAATCTGATGAGCCGTCGGTGGTAGTTACGGAGACAACCGACATGACCTCCACTTCAGCAGAGGCTTCAGCCAGTGCAGCAGCCATGCCCCCACCTTTAGCCTCAGTGCTTTCCATCTCAGCTTTGAAGCCGGTGCATATGCCGACTGCTCCACTTTCTGCACTACGAGTCTCCTAGACACTGGCGAGCCTCAACAACTGAATGCATACAAACACTGGCGAGCCTCAACAACTGAATGCATACAGCTACTGCAAAGCTGTCTGACATATCCAGTCATGTTGCAGCACAGTCATCCATTCAGGCACCCCAGATTCCCCCTACAGTTGAAGAAACTTTGAACAAGCTCCTGGAAAATCAGAACATAATCATGGCCACTTTAGTACAGCATGGGTCAGTGATCGAAGAGTTTGGTAAAAAGGTAAAGAAGATGAGAAAGTGGCAGGCCACTAAGAAGATGAGCTTCAGAGCTAGGTTACAAAGCTTGCAGCAGCAGGAGACATTCCATTTGACATGTTGATTGACCCACACCACCCAGGCCCAAATCCTATAGCACCAGCTGGCCAGTTTGAGGAGCCAGACATTGCTGCTGACACTACCGAGGCAGTACATCAAATGTTCACCAACCCAGTCACTCTCGGAGTTGAGGATGATAAGATCCAATTGGATGAGTCTGAGGTCGGTGCCACTGCTTGGGACACAGAGATGGCCACAGAGCCATAGGGAGTTTTCTTCACTCTGACCCTTCCTTTACTCTTATTTTGGTAAGCATTGGGGACAATGCTTATTTTTATTCGGGAGGGGGGGGGGAGTTTATTTGATATATTTTGATGACTCGAAGACATTTGGCCTGTAATTAACTTAATATTATTTTCTTCTTCTTTCTTATTATGTATATATTCTCTCTACTCTCTCATTATGTATATTCGCTACGCTTTCAATAGTTTTTGTCTTGTAGCTTCTTTTATGTTTGTTTTCTTATTAGTTAGTGTTTAACTAAGTAGCTTCTTTTTGAATTAGTAGCTTCTTTTCATGTTTTAGTAGATAATAAGCATTTGATTTTCTTAATGCCACAATTCTTTCCAAAGATAGTTTTTGTGTGAACCGGGTGACTCTTCCCAACAATGGATGGCGTGACAACCTTCTTAAGGGATTCAGTCCGTTTTTGGTGTTTAGGTAATAATAGTAGTAATAATGAATTTAAAATAAAACTAATTGAATCATGCTTGAAGAGTCAAACATGCTTCACTTGGTACCAACACACTTAAATACGTACTTATGATTTAAAACAAAGTTTTTAGAAAGAAATAGCTCTAGTTAGTGACCTTGTGACTCTTGTGTTGACTTAGGCAATCATTGAGTAATTTAGTCGAACCATAGTGATTTTCAATCTTGAATATATTCGTTGTGGTCCCTCGAATCTATCCTCTTTAACAATCCAGCTGCGTGAGAGGTGAGATATTTTTGTTGAAAGTCCAAGTACCCATGCGAATGGTCTAGAACTTGCCCCGAATGTGTTTCAAGGCGAAATCTTAAGTTTTGTTTTGATTGAGAAGTGATTGTAGGCTTTCCTTAACTCACTTGAAGTTTTACATTGCCCTCCAATGTTGTTATCCCTAGTCAACCCATTTGAGCCTCAAACCTTTCTCATTTGATAACCATGTCACAAGCCTTTACCTGTTTTGTTGTGACCCTCTCTTGGCACCCGAGCTTTCCTTAACACTCTTGTGAAATAATTGGCTTAAAAAACGTAAGTTTGGGGGAGAGACGAGGAACTTGGAAAAGGTATCAAGGCACAAAAAGAGAAAAGAAATGATGCAAAGGAAAGAGCAAAAAAGAAAAATGCAAAAAAAACTGTGAATAAGTGGAAAGGTTGAAGGGATTCAAAGAAAAGTAATATTGCAAAGCATGGAGGAATCAAATAGGGAGAAAATGAATGTCATAATAAAGAAATAGTGATGTTAACTCTCTCTAGTTTCTCCCAAGGAAAAGAAAAATGCCTCAAAGAATTGGCAAAGCATGAGCCGAGAATAGAAAATGGAGTGCTTAAGAAAAGATGAACCCGCTCTATCATAGTATATCCAACCTTAGTCCAAAAGCCTTCATTACATTCCGAAAAAGCCCTACGTGATTTTAAGCCGAGTGATCTTACATTAGTAGTGATCTACATGAGGGGCAAGCCTATGGTACTTAAAGCGTACTTGCGACATTCTTTTGAGAGAGATAAGTGAACCTTTCGAAACTCTTTGGATTGAGTGCTAAACTTCTTAAACGAGATAGGAAAAGGGAGAGTATAGGAGTAGGAGTGTGGGATCCACAATGACCTAAATGAAAGAGCGGGCTTCCTTGATGAGTAAATTCAACCCTTGATGCTCAAGTGTCACATTAGAACTATTTGTGCATAAATGTTTAACTTGTTGCCTTGTTGATAATTCATAAGTGGTATGGGTAATTGTTAGTCCCAATTGATGTGTAAATGACTCACCTTTGATTAGCTAGAATGGACCTAAACTTGTGGAGGTGAGAACTAATTTATTTTCTTGAGGACAAGCAAAAACTTAAGTTTGGGAGAGTTGATAAGTGGAAATTTTGACTACTTATTAGCGCCTTTTAGCTTTTGTTTTAGTCCAAAAGCATTTAATTGTGTTCCTGAAAACTGACAAAATGTGCTAAATTGCAGGAATATTGGAAGATGGACTCCCGAGATGAAATCTAACTCAAAAAAGAGTAATCTAAACTCAAGGACATAAAAGGCACAAAAGCTCAGAAGTGCAGACCGCAAAATATCATCTGCGGCCGCAGATGATGAAGGAAAAGCCAGTAGGCATTTGTGCAATGTGTGGCCACAAAGGATGGCTAGGAACAAAAGTTCAGAGAATGTACATTCCAAGTCCCTGAGAAGTGCAGACCACACAGGAATTGTGTGGCCGCAGAAGAAGCAACGTGCGGCCGCAGGTGTAAATGTGCGGACCGCAGAAGATCAAGTGCGGCCGCAGATGTAAAAGTGCGGACCGCAGAAAGAATGTCATGCAACCGCAAATCATAATTATGCGGCCGCAGACCTCCAGTTCCTGACAACTTGAAGAAACCTGCGGACCGCACAAGGAATTGTGCGGAAGCAGAACCTCACGAAGGGTTTTTTGTCTGAAATTTCTAACCTTGTATAAATAGACGAGTTTCATAAGTTTAGGCTAACTTTTGACATCAGCAGATATAGTAGCCATTTCTCTTTACTTCTTTTAGTAGTTTTTCATATTTTGAGCTATTTTAACATAGATTTTATCATTTTAATCTTGCAATATGAGTTTAATTATCATTTCTTCTTCGTTTTCTTCAATTTTAAGCATGAGTAGCTAGACTTTCACTACGGTTGTGACCCAACCCTAGTGTGTAAACCTTATGGGTGTTTAATTTAATGTATTTTATGGTTGGGTGTTTATTATTTATCCTTTTTCATGCTTTAATTTGTGAAATTAATGGTTGCAAACATTAGTTCATGCCTATTTGACTTGGTCTCTACTTGAGAAAGAGAGACTTAGTCTACGAAAACTTGGCTAACATGGAATTTGGTCAATCAAGAGATTGATAATATCAATTAAAGGGTTCAACCTAGAGAATGTAACAAACCGACTTGAGGTTTTATCAACCGTTTTGTGCAATACCCATTTGGACTTGACAAAAGCCAAATTGGGAAAAATCACTCTCTGGCCGAGAGGTATTGAGTGGGTAATTGACTGTACCCCGATCAATAAATGATGTATTAAGGTTTATATCCCATTAGGCAAACACCTAGGCGATGGTCATAGCCCGGCATTTTACAAAACTTGAAAAATAAAAAAAATAACTTCTTAGTTTTATTTCATAACTGTACAATCTTATTTTTAAATTAGACTTAAAAACAACTCCAATTTGTGAAAGTGTAAATTGAGATAGTCAAATTCACATACTATAATATATACTCCTAACTCCCATATATAGCTCCCTGTGGAAATCGACCCTGACTCTTGTTGGGTACTATCATTGCATTCGACCATTTCATAACCTTAAATTGAGGTTGATCTCGCCCAAGTCACACCTCAAATTGGGGTTTTGAAGAGGTCGATTGCAATAATAATACCCAACTAGGAGTCGGGATCGAATCCACAGGGAGCATAGATGGGATTAGTGGTATGTATTTGGTCTAAGCACGTGAATTGTCTAAGTTGCACTTCCACAAACTTTGTTTTGATTTTACTTCTAAAATTATAGTAAGGATTACAATTGAAAAATATGAAATAGAGAAGAATGTTTTTGTTATTTTTTCAAATATGTAAATGGTCTAGGGCTGTGACTTCCACCTAGGTGTTTGCCTAACGGGTTGTGGGCTTTAGAGCGAGATTCGTTGGTCGGGGTGTATTATAGCAATCAACACTCAAATACCTACTCAATACCTCTCGGTAAGAGAGTGGTTTTGCCCAATTTAGATTTCTCAAGTCCAAATGGGTATTGAACTAAACAGTTGACAAATTGCTCAAGTCGGGTTTTACTATCTCTAGGTTCAACCCTTTAATTGGGACTATCAATCTCTTGATTTCATTCCAAACTCTTGTTAGCCAAGTTTTCCTAGATTAAATCTCTATTTCTCTAGTATAAACCAAGTCAAATAGGCTTGAACCAATATTTGCAACCATTAATTCTACAATTATAGCAAGAACTAGGCTAAATAATACACACCCAACCATAAACAAGCCCTAAATCAAACACCCATTAGGTTCCACACTAGGGTTGGGTCACAACCCTAGCTAGAAATTTAGCTACTCATAGTGGGTAATGAAGAAAATAAAGAAGAAAAGATGATAAAACTCATATTGAAAGATAAATAGATAAAAATCCAATGTAAAATTAACAATATAAACTAAATCTTCCTAAAAGACTAAAGAAAAACGGCTACAGACTTTCTTGTATTCAAAACTTCACCTAATTTCGTGAAAGTAGTCTATTTATACAAAGTTATTCGGACAAAATTGCCCTTTCGGAGGTTCTGCAATTCTGTGTGCAGTCCACACTTTGCTTCAGCTCTTGACAGGAGTTGGCTCTACGGCCGCACAATTCTGCACTGCGATCGCATCTCTTGAGTCCTGCGGACCGCATAATTCTGCACTGCGGCCGCGTCTCTTGAGTTCTGCGGATCGCACAATTATAGTGCGGTCCGCACTTCTTGCTGGGCTTGGATTTGGAACTCTCTGAACCTTGACATCTGCGGCCGCACAATTATTGCGCGGTCCGCACTTCACATTGCAGCTTTAATTTGCCGAGGCGAACGACCCGCTCCCATGAGAGTGATGGAAATTTACCTCGCTCGCAGAAATACTTGCGACGCGAGTGAACATAGATTTCTCAAAGTTATTATAAAATTCTTCCCCACACATAAGAAATTTAAACGGGAGACTTTAAATCTTAAAATGCTTAATCACAGCTCTAATTAAGACAATTAATATGCATGACTAACATAATAGAGCAAACAGGGCATGGTGTAAGCCTAAGACTGCCCGGACACCACATAGAACATAGCTACGCACGAGCTCTCGTCACCTAGTGCTTACGTAGCTCCCCACACATACAATTCACAACCACAAATACACCTAAAGGAATGAGTTCCCTCTTACAAGGTTAGACAAGAGACTTACCTCGTCTCAAGGCTCACTTCCAATCCACAAATATGCTTTAAATCCTCAATTCATTGCCAAACGATCCGAAACTAGTCAAATGTTATATAAATTAATCAATACATGTACAACATTTTATAATTTAACTATTAGAGTGATTACCAACACCAATTAAAGGATTCCTAAAATTCACCCTCCGGACTCACGTGCCCGGATTCCGGGTATTTTCGAAGATAAATGTTCGCCATAACCTCAGGAATTCAAATATATAATTTTTACTCAATTCCATAACCATTTTCGTGGTAAAATCCCATTTTTAACAAAACCTAGATTTTTCATCTAAACCCATGATTTCACAAATTTTACATGTTAAATTTACCCATAATCTATGTATTTAACTCACACTAGATAGAAATTGCTTACCTCAAATATCTAGTAAAAATCCCTCTCTAACCAGCTCCAAAATCGCCCCAAGAAGTGCAATAAATGAAACCCAAAGGCTCAACCCCGACTTAAATGGGGTTCTTCCTTCAGCGTTTTTTGCACCTGCGGTGCCTCGGCTGCATTTGCGGTACCGCACCTGTGGTTCTAGGTCCGCTTCTGCAAAGTTAATCAAGCCCAGCGAGAACCTCTTCCATGAATGGGATTTCTGCTTCTGCAGCGAGCGTGCCGCTCCTGCGGCTTGAGCCGCATCTATGTCCTCCCCAATCGCACCTGCGCGTTCGCAGGTGCGCACGAAAACCTGTATCTGCAGTTCATGGAAAAACGTTCCAAAGCTTCTTTTGCAACCCAACCTACGCATCTGTGGGCTCGCACCTGCGGCCCAAAGCTCGCAGGTGCGGGCACACCAGAACTGGTGCACTAGCAGCCCTTTTAAGTCTTAACTCAATTCGCGCATCGTCCGAATGGCATCCGGGGCCCTCGAGGCCCCGTCCGAACGTACCAACAAGTTTGAAATCATACAATGAACTCGTTCGAACCCTCAGAAAGCATAAAACAACATCAAAACTAATAATCACACCTCAAACCAAATTGAATCAACTTAGGAACTTCAAGTTCTTCAACTTACTCCGAGCGCGTCGAAACATACTTAAACTACTCGGAATGACACCAAATTTTGCATGCAAGTTTTAAATCGCTATACAGAACTATTCTCGGGCTTGGAATTCCAAATGGACCTCGATAACATCAAAACCTACTCAAAACTAAATTTAAAGAACTTTAAAACCTTCAAATAATCAACTTTCACCATTAAGCGTCGAAACGCTCCCGGGTCGTTCCAAACCCGATTCGAACATACGCCCAAGTCCAAAATCATTATACGTACCTATTGGGGCCATCAAATCCTGATTTTGAGGTCCATTACTCAAATATTGACCGAAGTCAAACTTAGCCTTTTAAAGCCAAACTAAAGAACCAAGTGTTCCGATTTCAACCCGAACCCTTCCAAATCCCGAACTAACCATTCCCGCAAGTCATAAAATATTAAAAGCACATTCGGGGAGTCTTATTTAGGGGAACGGGGATCTATAAGGAAAAACAACTGGTCGGGTCGCTACATTCTCCACCTCTTAAATAAACGTTCGCCCTCGAACGGGTCTAGAATCATACCTGGAGTGCTGAACAAGTGTAGATATCTGCTCCGCATGTCAGCCTCGGTCTCGCAAGTCGCCTCCTCGACTGGTTGGCCCCTCCACTAAACCTTTACTGCAAAAATCTTCTTGGACCTCAACTGGCGAACCTTCCTATCAACAATGGTAACTGGCTCCTCCTCATAACCCATGCTCTCATCTAACTGAACCGTGTTGTAGTCTAACACATGCGACCTGTCGGCATGATACCTCCGGAGCATAGACACGTGGAAAACCGGATGAACTCTAGATAGATTGGGAGGCAAATCAAGCTCATAAGCGACCTCCCCAACTCGTCTCACAACTTCTAATAGGCCTATAAGCCTTGGGCTCAACTTGCCCTTATTCCCAAACCTCATGATTTCCTTCATCGGCGAGACATTCAAGAGAACCTTCTCACCTACCATAAATGATAAATCACGCGCCTTCTGATCCGCGTAAATCTTCTGTTTGGACTGTGTTGTGCGAAGTCACTTCGTAATCAACTTTACCTTTTCCAAGGCTTCCTTCACCAAATCAGTACCATATAACTTAGTATCGCCGGGATCAAACCATCCGATGGGAGAACGACATCGCCGACCATATAAAGCCTCAAATTGAGCCAGTCTCGATGTTGGACTGATAACTGTTATTGTAAGCAAACTCGGCCAAAGGCAAGAATTGATCCCACTGCCCTCCAAAGTTAATCACACATGCTCTGAGCATGTCCTCTAAGATCTGAACTGTCCTCTCTGACTGCCCGTCCGTCTGCGGATGAAAAGCTGTGCTGAGCTCTACCTGGGTCCCCAACTCACTCTGTACTGCTCTCCAAAAATGTGAAGTAAACCGAGGGTCTCTATCTGATATGGTGGAAACAGGCACAACATGCAACTGAACTATCTCCTAAATATAAATATGGGCCAACCTTTCTGAAGTATACGTGGTCACAACCGGAATAAAGTGTGTCGACTTGGTCAACCTATCGACAATGACCGAAACTGTATCAAACTTCCTTCAGAAAAGAGATAACCCGACTAGGTGTACTGATAGACGAACCATTCTACTCCAATCTAGGCAACTCTGGCATCGCCAAGGTAACAGTCTTGGCATGGCAATCAAGGATGGAATGATATGGAGATAACCAATCCATGCCCAGGATGACCTCAAAGTCGGTCATATCAAGCGATAGAAGATCCGCTCTAGTCTCATAACCACATAATGTAACAATGCAGGACCGGTAGATCTGATCCACAACAACAGAATCGCCCACTGGTGTGGACACATAAATAAGAGTACCCAAAGACTCCCGAGCAACACCCAAGAAATGAGCAGACAGAGATGAAACATACGAATAGGTAGACCCTGGATCAAATAGTACCGAAGCATCCCTACCGCAGACAGAAATAATACCTGTGATCACGGAATCTGAGGCTACTGCATCTGGTCTGGCTGAAAAAGCATAGAATCTAGCTGGAGCGCCACCTGACTGGCCTCCTCCTGTCTGACCTCCACTTCTAGGACGAACCCTACCCACCTGTGCTCGCCTCTGTGCGGCCAGATGGCCGGACAGCTGGTGGGGCGGCTGGTGTGGTAGTTATAGGTTGGTGTCCCTACTGCACTGCCTTTCCCCGAAGTCTGGGACAAAACCTCTTCATGTGGCCAGGATCGCAACACTCATAAAAACCTCTCAGAATGGCAGACTGCTGATCGGAAGCCTGACCCTGATGGCCTGAAAACCCACTAGAGGAACCCTAAATGGCTGGTGGCCAGTAGGAACTCTCTGGCATGGCGCTGAAGTAGGGCCACACTGGAGTACCCCGAGGATGTGGCGGTGCTAGATATGTGGGCCTGCTTAGACTGACCCCTCACGAACTGACCTCTGCCCCCAGCCGGGGCTCCACTGAACTCTCCAGAATATCGGAACCAGTTATCCCTCATAGCATGCTCTCAAGCACGCTGACATGCACCCTCGATCCTCCGAGCTATCTCTACAACTAGATCGTAAGAAGTCCCCATCTCAACCTCTCGGGCCATAGTGGCCTGTCTAGAAGAGTGCAACCCTGCAACAACCCTTCGCATTCTCTCTGCATCGGTCGGAAGTATCATAAGTGCATGGCGAGACAACTTAGAGAATCTCGCCTCATAATCGGTCACTGACATCTTGCCCTGCTGGAGCTGCTCGAACTGAAGCCGCAACTCTTCCCTCTGAGAGGGTGGAATATATTTGTCCAAAAAGGTACGTATGAACTGGTCCTAAGTCATGGGAGGACAACTTGCTGGCCTACCAAGAACATAAGACTGCCACCATATACGGGCCCTGCCCTCCAGCTAGAAAGTAGTAAAATCACCCCATGGGACTCCAATATCCTCATGTTGTGCAGTCTGTCCCTGCACCGATCAATAAAGTCCTGGGGGTCCTCATGTCGTTCACCTCCAAAGACATGAGGCTGTAGTCGAGTCCATTTGTCCAATAGCCTATGCGGATCGCCTACCACAGTTGGTATGGGATTAGGTGTGGCTGTTGTATTTGGCTGAGCTCCGCTCATGGGCAGTGTGCCTGGGGTCTGATATACGGTAGCTTCGTGCCCTAGAGCCTGAGCGGTAAGGGTCTGTGCTCCCCCTCCCGCCTGAGATGTGGCATGGACTGCTGGAAATAAACCAGCCTCATTCATAGAATCCATGAACTGTAGCATACAGCCCATGACCTCCTGGAATCCCGGTGCGGACATGAAATCCACCGGGGTTGGTCCTGCTACAGGCACCTTGCCCTGCTCCTCAATTATGTGATCCTCTACTGGATCCACTGGTGGTGTAGCTGTAGCAACTCTACGACGCCCTCATCCTCTACCACGAACTGGAGCCCTCCCTCGGCCTCTAGCAATAGGGGGAGCAGCTCCTCCAGGGTCTGGAATATCCGCTACGCGCGTTCTCACTATCTGTGAGAGAATAAGCGAAAGATACTTAGTATCACATCAACTGCACGATAGGAGATGAAGAAAGAGTAGTTTCCTAACACCCTATAGCCTCTCGAGATAAGTACGGACGTCTCCGCACCGATCCACAAGACTCTATTAGGCCTGCTCAAAACTTGTGAGACCTACGTGAACCTAGTGCTGTGATACTATTTTGTCACGACCCAATTTCTCCCATAGGCCATGATGGCACCTAACGTCGCCGCTAGGCAAGCCTACGATAGAGATACTACGTGATTCCTTCTTTTAAACAATTTCGAAGTAATTAAATCCCATTTGTTTAGAAATTTTAAGAAATAGAGAGTCAAATGATTAAAATGAAAACAATTGAACGCAAGCATAAATATGTAAATACCCCAAAACCGTAAAGTCTACTAGAGTGTGTGCCAAGATCTGGTGTCACAAGTGTATGACCACTAGTAGAATATACAAAACTCTAACTACTTTCTCAAATAACATAGACAGAAAATAAGTACAAAAGAAAGGCTCTAGGTGCTGCGGAACGACTCAAGACGCAGCTCACCACTAGGCCTCCGGGTAACGGGAGTGTGCGCTGGTATGTCCACCGGGTCGAAGTAACAAGCAGTGAAAAATAATTTCCTTCACTAACGATAACTTCGAATCAATTCATGTCCTTTAAATAATAGTAACCTCTTTAGCCATAAATTAAGATCAAGTAAAAGTTAGGCTCCGAGTATTATCACGCACAATTTATGCCGAGGTCGTACGGTCAGATCCAGAAATATACTGTGCACTGTCGAGGGTCGAACGACACGAACCATAGATATATCTATTAACCTGTCGAGGCAAACGGCCCGCTCCCATGAGAGTAGTTGAAATTTACCTCGCTCGTGGAAATACTTGCGATGCGAGTGAACATAGAGTTCTCTTAGTTATTATAAAATTCTTACATTCTTCCCCACACATAAGAAATTTAAACGAGAGACTTTAAATATTAAAATGCTTAATCATAGCTCTAATTAAGATAATTAATATGCATAACTAACATAATAGAGCAAACATGGCATGGTGTAAGCCTAAGACTACCCGGATATCACATAGAATATAGCTACGCACGGGCTCTCATCACCTAGTGCGTACGTAGCTCCCCACACATACAATTCATAACCACAAATACACCTAAAGGGATGAGTTCCCTCTTATAAGGTTAGACAAGAGACTTATCTCGTCTCAAGGCTCGCTTCCGATCCACAAATATGCTTTAAATCCTCAACTCGTTGCCAAACAGCCCGAAACTAGTCAAATGTTATATAAATTAATCAAAATGTACAAAAGTTCATAATTTAACTATTAGAGTGATTACCCAACCCCAATTAAAGGATTTCTAAAATTCACCCCCCGGGCCCACGTGCCCGGATTCTGGGTATTTTCGAAGATAAATGTTCCCCATAACCTCAGGAACTCAAATATATAATTTTTACTCAATTCCATAACCATTTTTGTGGTTAAATCCCATTTTTATCAAAACCTAGGTTTTTCATCTAAACCTATGATTTCACAAATTTTACATGTTAAATCTACCCATAATCTATGAATTTAACTCACATTAGATAGAAATTACTTACCTCAAATAGCTAGTGAAAATTCCTATCTAACCAGCTCCAAAACCGCCCCAAGAAGTGCAATAAATGAACCCCAAATGCTAAACCCCGACTTAAATGGGGTTCTGCCATAAGCGTTTTTCGCACCTGCGGTGCCTCGGCCGCATTTATGGTACCGCACCTGCGGTGTTAGGTCCGCTTCTATGGAGTTCCTCAAAACCAGCGAGGCCCGCTTTTGCGGATGGGATTTCCGCTGTTGCGGCGAGCGTGCCGCTCCTGTGGCTTGAGCCGCTTCTGCGTCCTCCCCAATCGCACTTGCACGTTCGCAGGTGCGCATGAAAACCCGCATCTGTGGTCCATGGCCAAATGTTCCAAAGCCGCTTCTGTGACCCAACCCACGCACCTGCGGGATCGCACCTGCGGCCTAAAGCTCGCAGGTATTGGCACACCATAACTGGTGCATCACTAGCCCTTTTGAGTCTTAACTCAATCCGCACATCGTCCGAATGTCATCCGGAGCCCCCGAGGCCCCGTCCGAACGTACCAACAAGTTTGAAATCATAAAACAAACTCGCTCAAACCCTCAGAACGCATAAAACAACATCTAAACTAATAATCACACCTCAAACCAAATTAAATCAACTTAGGAACTTCAAGTTCTTCAACTTACTCCAAGCGCGTCGAAACATACTTAAACTACTCAAAATGACACCAAATTTTGCGTGCAAGTATTAAATCACCATGCGGATTTATTCCTCGGCTCGAAATTCCAAACGGACCTCGATAATACCAAAACCTACTCCAAACCAAATTTAAAGAACTTTAAAACCTTTAAATAGTCAACTTTCATTATTAAGCGTCGAAACGCTCCTAGGTCGTCCAAAATCCGATTCGAACATACGCCCAAGTCCAAAATTATCATACGAACCTATTAGGGCCGTCAAATCCCAATTCCAAGGTAGTTTACTCAAAATGTTGACCGAAGTCAAACTTAGCCTTTTAAAGCCAAACTAAGGAACTAAGTGTTCTGATTTCAACCCGAACCCTTCCAAATATCGAACTAACCATCCCTGCAAGTCATAAAATAGTAAAATCACATACTGAGAGTCTTATTTAGGGGAACGAGGATCTATAAGGCAAAACAACCGATCGGGTCGTTATAGACCCGATTAGTCATTTTGATTTCTAGCACGTCGTTCAGCGGTTCGAGGCCTTGAGTAGCTTCACTTCAGGTATTATGACTTGTATGCATGGTCGAAGTTGAATTTTGGGAATTTCAAAGTTGATTTGGAAAGAAAGATTTTAATTTCAGAAGCTTTAAGTTGAAAAACTTGACTAAGGTTTGACTTTTGAGCAAAAGACCTCGGAATTGGGATTTTAAGGTTTCAATAGGTTTGTATGATGATTTTGGACTTGGGCGTATGTTCGGGTTGAGTATCGGACCACCCGAGAGCATTTTAGTGCCTATTAAGGAAGGCTGGCATTTTGGAAGTTTAAGAAATTCTTAAGTTCAATTTGAAATGAATTTTGGTGTTATCGATGTCCGTTCGGAGTTCTGGGCCTTGGAATAGGTTCGTATCATAATTTTTGACTTGCACGTAAAGTTTGGCGTCATTCTGAGATATTTGAGTGTAATTGGGACGCGTTCGGCAAAGTTTGAAGGTTGGAAAGTTGAAAGAAAGGTTTTGGCTATTGATTTGTAATTTTGATGTTGTTTAACATAATTTGAGGTTTCAACAAAGTCCGTATCGTGTTATGGGATGTGTTGGTATGTTTGGACAGGGTCCCGGGGGCCTCGGGTGCGAATCAAAATGGAAACAGATCGAGTTTGGACTTAGAAGAACTGCTGAAGCTTAAGGCTTCTGGTGAGATCGCACCTGTGATCTCGTCCAATTTTACACTGATAAGTGGGGATTTTGACTACTTATTTGTGCCTTTTGACTTTTATTTTAGTTCAAAAATGTTTAAAGGTATTCCCGAAAACTGATGAAATATGCTTACTTGCAGGATTATTGGAAAATAAGCTATTACAATGAAATCAAACTCAAGAGGAGTGCTTTTGAACAAGGACAAAAATACAGCACAAAAAGCTAAAGTGCGGACCGCAGAATTCTGTGTGCGGCCGCAGAACATAGAGAAGAATTAACATAGTTGTAATGTAAGGTGCAGACCGCACAATAATTGTGCGTCCGGAGAAGTCAAGGTTCAGAGAGTTCCAACTCTAAGCCCAGCAAGAACTGCGGACCGCACTATAATTGTGCGGCCGCAGAAATCAAATGTGCTGCCGCACCCAGAATTGTGCGGTCCGCAGAACTAAAGAAACACGGCCGCTGTGCAGAATTGTGCAGCCGCAGAGCCAACTCCTGTAAAGAGTTGAAGCAAAGTGCGGACCGTACACAGAATTGTGGGGCCGTAGAACCTTCGAAATGGCAATTTTGTCCGAAAATCCAGCTTTGTATAAATAGACTACTTTCACGAAATTAGGTGAAGTTTTGAATACAAGAAAGTTCGTAGCCATTTTTCTTTACTCTTTTAGGCAACTTTAGTTTATATTGTAGATTTTACATTGGATTTTCATCTATTTATCTTCAATATGAGTTTTATCATCTTTTCTTCTTTATTTTCTTCATTACCCATTATGAGTAGCTAGAGTTGTGACCCAACCCTAGTGTGGGAGCCTAATGGATATTTGATTTAGGGCTTGTTTATGGTTGGGTATGTATTATTTAGCCTAGTTCTTGTTATAATTATAGAATTAATGGTTGCAAACATTGGTTCAAGCCTATTTGACTTGGTCTATACTTGAGAAAGAGAGACTTAGTCTAGGAAAACTTGGCTAACAAGAGTTTGGGATGAAATCAAGAGATTGATAGTCCCAATTAAAGGGTTGAACCTAGAGATAGTAAAACCCGACTTGAGCAATTTGTCAACTGTTTAGTTCAATACCCATTTGGACTTGAGAAAATCAAATTGGGCAAAGCCACTCTCTTACCGAGAGGTATTGAGTGGGTATTTGAGTGTTGATTGCTATAATACACTCCGACCAACGAAACTCGCTCTAAAGCCCACAACCCATTAGGCAAACACCTAGGTGAAAGTCACAGCCCTAAACCATTTACATATTTGAAAAAACAACAAAAACATTCTTCTCTAGTTTCATATTTTTCAATTGCAATCCTTATTTTAATTTTAGGAGTAAAATCAAAACAAAGTTTTTGGAAGTGCAACTTAGACAATTCACGTGCTTAGGCCAAATAAATACCACTAATCCCATCTACTCTCCCTGTGGATTTGATCCCGACTTCTAGTTGGGTATTATTATTGCAATCGATCGCTTCACAACCCTAATTTGAGGTATTACTTGGGCGAGATCAATTTTTGGCATAGTTGCCGGGGAGCATAAAAACGGATTTAGCTATATATTTGGTTTTGTGTGTGAATTGTCTTCTTTTACTTTCGTGTTACTTATCTATTTGGTGAAACAATTGTAGGTGAAACAATGGCTCTTAACAACAATGATCCTCTCGGAAACATGCCTTTGGGGGATGTGGACGTGGAAGATGACCAAGTCGAAGAGGTTCCTCTTGAACCTCAAGCAAATAGACGAGGCCGGCTGCCTCAAGACAACGTTCTCGTTCCACTCCCACTTCCACCAAGAGCATCTCTACACCGGGTGTTGCCGAATGAAGGGTATGCAAGTGCCATAGTGCCGCCCACATTAGGGCTGGAAACTTCCAGATCATAAATGTTATGCTCACATTGCTAGAGTAACGGGAATTATTTACCGGGGGCTCCGAGTCAAAATGCATACAAACACTTAAAGGGGTTTGTGGACACTTGCTGGGGGAGTAAACAGACAAACGTCTCCGAGGATGCTCTAAAGTTGAGGCTATTTCCCTTCTCTCTACGGGGGAAATCCTTGGATCGGTTAGAAAGGTTGCCAAACCATTCCATACATACATGGGATGAATTGGCGGAGAAATTTATATCCAATTTCTTTTCTCCCGGGCATATGGCTACTCTTAGAGACGAGATTCTAGCATTCAAACAAGAACCCAATGAGCCTTTGTATGAGATATGGGAGAGGTACCGAACTACGGTGAAAGAGTGCCCGAACAATGACATGACAGAGGCTATGATTCAACAAACTTTCTATAGGGAGATCAATACTACCAATCAATACGTGGTCAACCAACTTGACGATGGAAATTTCATGACAACACCATATGCCGAAGCTTGTGAGATCTTAGATGAAATGGCAGATACTTCATCGGCATGGCAAAGTAGAGCAAATGTTCCTCAAGGTGATCCAAATGTGATTAACCTACATAAAGAATTGCATGATCATGGGCAAGCAATTGCCGAGTTGACCACTACAATGAATCAATTAGCCAAAGCTCAACTTTAACAAGTTCAAGGTCCTAAGCAAGTAAGTGCAATGGAGGGTGTCAATATGATGGTAAACAAGAGAATGCAAAAGGGTCAACAAGTACAAAACCGTACGATATAATATGTGCAAGAAGATAGTGGATTTGACCTAGATAAATCTTACAATGAACAAGAGGAGGAAGTACAATATGTGAACAACTTCCAAGGGCAAAGAAACAACTCTCAAGGCCTGAATCAACAACAATGGCGATCTCAAGGTAATCAAGGGAATCAGAGCAATCAAAACAACCAAGGTAATTGGAACAATCAAAACAATCAAGAAAATTGGAATGGTCAAAACAACCAAAGCAATTGGGGTGGCAATAGTCAAGGATATTGGAGAGGCAACAACCAAGGAGGATAGAACAATAATCAAGGGAATCGGGGGTCGGGCTTTCAAAGGACACCGATGTTTCAACAACCAAACAACCCGCCTCCTTATCCTTCCCATGGTCCTAGCTCTTCCAACAATGAGATGGGGAGAATTAAGAACATGTTTAAACAAATGATGGAGAAGAATGCCAACTCCGATGCTCAACTAGCCTCTCACAACACTTTAATTCACAATTTGGAAGTCCAATTGGGGAAAATCTCTCAAGCTTTGAACACTCGTCTTAAGGGGGCACTACCAAGTGACACAGTGATAAATCCAAAGGGTGGGAACAATACAGGACATGCCATGGATGTGACTACAAGGAGTGGAAAAGGTGGGGATGCAACCACCTCAAGTCAAAGAAAAATTATGGATGATAAACTAGTGATTCAAGAAGACGAGATTCCAAACAATTTGGTGCAAACCAATGATGAAGGGTGTCAATATGATGGTAAACAAGAGAAGGCAAAAGGGTCAACAAGTGCAAAACCGTGCAGAACATATGTGCAAGAAGATAGTGGATTTGACCAAGATGAATCTTACAATGAACAAGAGGAGGAAGTACAATATGTGAACAACTTAAAAGGGTGAAGAAACAACTCTCAAGGCTCGAATCAACAACAATGGTGATCTCAAGGTAATCAAGGGAATTGGAACTCAAACAACCAAGGCAATTGGAATGGTGGTAACAACCAAGGTAATTGGAACAATAAAAACAATCGAGGAAATTGGAATGGTCAAAACAACCAAAGCAATTGGGGTGGCAATAGTCAAGGATATTGGGGAGGAAACAACCAAGGGGGATGGAACAATAACCAAGGGAATCAGGGGTTGGGCTTTCAAAGGCCCTCGATGTATCAACAACAAAGCAACCCACCTTCTTATCCTTTCCATGGTCCTAGCTCTTCCAATAATGAGATGGGGCAAATTGAGAACATGTTCAAACAAATGATGGAGAAGAATGCCGACTTCGATGCTCAACTAGCCTCTCACAACACTACAATTCGCAATTTGGAAGTTTAATTGGGGCAAATCTCGCAAGCTTTGAACACTCGTCTTAAGGGGGCACGACCAAGTGACACGGTGGTGAACCCAAAGGGTGGGAACAACACGGGACATGCCATGGCCGTGACTACAAGGAGTGGAAAAGGTGGGGATGCAACCACCTCAAGTCAAAGAAAAATTATAGATGATGAACAAGTGATTCAAGAAGATGAGATTCCAAACAATTTGGTGCAAGCCAATGATGAAGTAAGAATTGATATTGATGACAATGTGGAGGAGACTCAAGAGGAAGTGAACCCATCTAGGGAGCACATTGTAGACATACCAGAATCGGTAGTGCCAAAGGCTAAGGCACCAATACCAAGGCCTCCTCCTCCATACCCTCAAAGGATTGCCAAGCAAAATGGCGAGAACTAATTCAAGAAGTTCATTGACATGATGAAAAGCCTATCTATTAATGTGCCGTTGGTTGAGGCTTTGGAGCAAATACCCGGTTATGCAAAGTTCATGAAGGATTTGGTGACAAAGAAGAGGTCGATAAATTGTGAGACTATAAAGATGACACATCAAGTGAGTGCAATTGTGTACTCAATGGCTCCTAAATTGGAAGATCCTGGCACTTTCACAATACCTTGTACTATTGGAAGCGCCGACTTTGCAAAAGCTCTTTGTGATCTTGGGGAAAGTATCAATTTGATGTTCGGTTTTCAAGACTTTGGAAATTAGGAAACCAAGACCCACATCTATGAGGTTACAAATGGCGGATCGTACTATGAAGAGACCATTGGGTATTATTGATGATGTGTTGGTTCGTGTTGATAAATTCATCCTTTGTGATTATTGATTGTGAAGTAGACTATGAGGTGCCTATTATTCTAGGGAGACCTTTCTTTGGTACGGGGAAGGCTCTTGTTGATGTGGAAGCCGGTGAGATCACCTTCCGGGCGGGTGATGAAAAGGTGGTTTTCCATGTGTGCAAATCTTTGAGACAACCAAATAGCAATGAAGTTTGTTCGTTTGTGGACTTGGTGACCAATGTGATTATTGATGATACTAGTGCCATGATGAATGTGGATGATACTTTGGATGCCGTTTTGCTCAACCTTGATGATGATGAGAAGGATGGCTATGTGGAATATGTGAATGCATTGCAAGGAATGAGGTCTTACACTTATGAACCCCGCAAATTGTCCTTGGATCTTGAAAATCGAAAGACTCCTCCAACAAAGCCCTCAATCGAGGAGCCTCCCACTTTGGAGTTAGAGCCATTGCCTCAACATCTCAGGTATGAATTCCTTGGCCCTTGTTCTACTTTACCGGTTATTCTTTCCTCTTGTTTGACTAATGTGCAGGTAGACTCCACATTGGTGGTGCTACAAAAGAGGAAGAAAGCTATCAGATGGACATTGGCGGATATTTAGGGTATAAGCCCCGCCTTTTGCATGCACAAGATTATTTTGGAGGAGGATGTCAAACCCTCCGTTGAACATCAAAGAAGACTAAATGAAGCAATGCAAGAGGTGGTCAAAAAGGAGATCATAAAGTGGTTGAATACCGGGGTTGTTTACCCCATTTCCGATAGTTTGTGGACCTCTCGGGTGCAATGTATCCCAAAAGAAAGGGGGCATGACGGTGGTCACCAATGACAAGAACGAGTTGATTCTTACAAGAACGATGACCGGGTGGAGAGTGTGTATGGACTATCGCAAGCTCAACAAAGTCACAAGGAAGGATCATTTCCCACTTCCCTTCCTTGATCAAATGCTTGATAGGTTGGCCGGCCGTGCTTTCTATTATTTCCTCGATGGGTATTCCGGCTACAATCAAATTCTTATTGCTCCGGAGGATCAAGAGAAGACTACTTTCATATGTCCCTATGGTACTTTCTCATTCTCGTGGATGCCATTTGGTTTATACAATGCACTGGTGACTTTTCAACGGTGTATGATAGTTATCTTCACGGACATGGTGGAGGATTTCCTTGAGGTCTTCATGGATGACTTTTCAGTAGTCGGGAAATATTTTGATGATTTCTTGAAAAATTTGGATAATGTCTTGGCAAGATGAACTTGGTACTCAATTGGGAGAAATGTCACTTCATGGTCGAGGAAGGCATTGTCCTTGGCCACAAAATTTCAAAGAATGGTATTGAGGTCGACAAGGCCAAAATAGAGGTAATTTCTAAACATCCACCCCTAACATCCGTGAAGGGAGTGAGGGGTTTCTTGGGTCATGCGTGGTTCTACCGCCATTTCATCAAGGATTTTTCCAAAGTGGTGAACCCCTTGTGTAAGTTATTAGAGAAAGATGCCAAATTCTATTTCAACGAGGATTGCATGAAGGCATTTGAATTGCTCAAGTCCAAATTGACAACTACTCCTATTATCACTGCACCGGATTGGAGCTTGCCTTTTGGCTCATATGTGACGCAAGTAATGTGGCGGTCGGAATAGCTTTGGGGCAACGTATCAACAAAATCTTCCATCTGGTCTACTATGCTAGTAAGACCATGAACGATGCCCAAGTCAATTACACGGTGATCGAAAAAGAACTCCTTGCTATTGTTTTTGCTATGGAGAAGTTTTGCCCGTACTTGATGGGTACAAAGGTGATTGTCCACACGGATCATGCGGCGCTTCGGTACCTAATGAGCAAGAAAGATTCAAAGGCGCGATTAATGAGATGGGTGCTTTTATTGCAAGAGATCGATCTAGAAATCCAAGACCGCAAAGGCAGTGAAAACCAAGTGGCGGACCACTTGTCTCGCTTGGAGGGGAGGGGAGGCCACATGACTGCCTTGAAATTAATGACTCCTTCTCCGATGAGTAACTTCTAGCCATTTCAATGACCAAGATGCCATGGTTCGCCGACTTAGCAAATTATCTTGTGAGTAGTATTGTACCGAATGAGTTCTTTTCAAACCAAAGGAAGAAACTCAAACGGGATTGCCTTGACTGCTATTGGGATGAACCGTACCTCTTTCGTATTTGTACCGATGGTGTGATTCGAAGATGTGTGCCTGAGAAGGAACAAGTGAAAATTATTGATGCTTGCCACTCTTCACCATATGGTGGTCACCATGGTGGAGAAAGAATGATGGCGAAAGTGTTGAGTTGTAGATTCTATTGGCCTACTCTCTACAAGGATGCAAGTGATCTAGTCAAGTGTTGTGATGAATGTCAACGGGCCGATGGGATTTCTAAGAAAAATGAGATGCCCCTCACCACCATCTTGGAAATTAACATTTTTGATGTGTGAGGCATTGATTTCATGGGACCGTTCGTAAGCTCTTGTGGGAACACCTACATTTTGGTAGCTGTGGATTATGTATCAAAATGGGTTGAGGTCATTGCTCTACCCAACAACAAAGCTAGAAGTGTGGTGGCATTTTTGAAAAAGAACATCTTCACAAGGTTTGGTACTCCAAGGGCCATTATAAGTGATGGGGGATCGCACTTTTGCAACAAAGCTTTTGATACCTTACTCACCAAGTATGGTGTCACTCACAAAGTCACGACCCCCTATCACTCTCAAGCAAGCGGACAAGTGGAAGTCTCCAACCGGGAGATCAAGAGTATTTTGTCAGAGACAGTGAATGCCAACGGGATGGATTGGTCGAAGAAACTTGATGATGCTCTATGGTCCTATAGGATGGATTACAAAACATCGATTGGGATGTCTCCATACCAGTTGGTGTTCGGAAAAACTTGTCACCTTCCGGTGGAACTTGAGCACAAAGCTATGTGGGCAATGAAGAAGCTAAATCTTGAGTGGCATGTCGCCGCCAACTTAAGGGTGGCACAATTGAATGAGCTTGATGAATTCCGGTACCTAGCATATACAAGTTCTTCCTTATACAAGGAGAAGATGAAGTACCTCCATGACAAGTACATCCGGAATAAGGAGTTCAAAGAAGGTGATCTTGTGTTATTGTTCAATTCTCGGTTACGGATGTTTCCGGGAAAGTTGAAGTCTAAATTGAGTGGCTTGTTTAAGGTGGTGAGTGTGACACCCTTTGGTGCATTAGACTTGAAGAATAAAAATGATGAAGTGTTTAGAGTCAATGGTCACCGGGTGAAGCATTATTTGAGAAAAGTTGATGATTTCCACGTCGTGGCATTGATTTATTTCAAGTGACTGATGGCAATCTGCGTCGTGCCGCGACGTTAAATCAGGCGCTTCTTAGGAGGCAACCCATGTTTCTTTTTATTTTTATTTTTCTTCTTTTTTTAGATAGGTCTTGTTTTGTACTAACTGGTTTTGAAGTTTGTTGCATGAATGAGTGTGATTTGCAGGAACTGTGCTTTGGAAAAGTGGCTAAGTGCGAAAAAAGTGCGAACCGCACATTTATTATGCATACCGCATATTTATTGTGCGGACTGCACATTTATTGTATGGACTGCACAATTTTGATGGCCACAGCAGAAAGGGATCTGCGGCCGCACAATTCTTGTTGCGGCCGCACAACTGGAGATTAGAAATTGCAAACTCTCTGAAGTTTGCATGTCAGAGAAATGGCCGATCTGCGGCCACACTTAGAAATGTGCGGATCGCAGATCGTCAAAAAGGGTAATTGGTAACAGGTAAGGAGTGCGGACAGCACATAAAATTGTGCGGTCGCACTCAGCTTAGCATTTTTTTCCCTAGTCGGTCAAACTATAAATAACATCCCCTCACACTGGTAAAACTTTACACACTCTAAACACTTAACACAAAGTCCAGCACATTGCACTTAAATTGATTCAAGCATCTCACACTCATTGCATCTTCCTTGCATCACTACATCACTGGTAGGTTCAATTCATCTTCAAATATTTTGATTTTATTAATTTTGTTTATAGTTAGTGTAGTTATTTTTAGGCCTAATGTCAAATTCATCATCATGTGTGCTTAAAATTGTGTGGGTAACTTCTTAGTTGCTAATTAGGGGATGGGTAAACTGTGTATTATGTCTAAATTTTTACTACCATGTCTAAATTGTGCTAAATTGAAAAGCCCTAAGTTCATTGTGGTTGGTGTTTAAATTGTGCGGTCCGCAGATCTTTAGGCTAGGAAAAATGTGTGCATTGATTGTGCGGACCGCACTCAAAATTGTGCGGTCCGCAAAAATTCAACCGCGGCTGTAGAAAAGTGTGTGCGGCCGCAGATAAAGCAATTCTCTAACTTCATAGAGTTGTCATTTTTGAAGTTTCAATGTGCGACCGCACCCAAAATTGTGCGGACCGCACTTTAGATATGCGGCCGCACTTAAAATTGTGCGGACAGCAGAATCATCACTGCGGCTGCACTTTCAAATTGTGCGGTCCGCACAACCCCATCTGTGGCCGCACTAAAAAATGTGCGGTCCGCACTTCCCCAAACCTGCAACATGTTTTGTTCTGCAAATTTTATGCTTACCTGCACTTAACTATAACTAATTCCTGTTGCTATGTATTATAGACAATGGTTAGATCATGGGGACGAGGTGATACATCCAAGGGGAGGGGTGAACCCTCCCGAGGCCGAGGAAGGGGTACCCTATCACTCTCTGTGCTAAAAGTAATCAGTAAGAAGGCAACAATAGTCTGAGGTAGACAATCGGAGCCCTCCAAATCAAGTTTATATGCCCATCTAGGGAAGCATCGGAGGCTGACTCAGTGCAAAGGCAGCCTGTTGTGCAATCACAGCCACAGCTGCCCCAGGATAGATACCGACTGAGAGATGAGCCTACCTCTTCTAAGAGTACTTCTGAGGGCTCGGAAGGGAACAGCCAGGCTTCGGAACCCTCATCTACTCATGCCCCCGCCACACCAGTCACAGTTGATGATGATGATGATATTTCGGATGACGGTCAGGGGGGGAGGGGGGGTGGATACCAGAGTTGCAGGCCTGGAGAGGTCAAAGAAGAAGGAAGTTTGGTAAGTTAGGTTTGTGAGCCTGACTGTATTCAACAGGTTCCGAGAGTGGTGGCCTCAGAGATCGCTCACACTTGAGCGTCAGTTTCTTTTAAAAGACTTGGATAGGCATAATCCCAATATGTTAAGACAATTTCGAGAAAGAAAAGGGTGGAAGTGGTTCATGAAAAGCGTATTGGATGCCAAGGAGCACTTAGTCCGGGAGTTCTACGCCAATGTGGCGCACATCAAGAAGGGGACTAAGGTGACTAAGGTGCGGAACTTGAAAGTACGATTTGATCAGAGCACCCTGAACACTTATTTGGGGTTCGAGGATATAGAGCCGGTGCAGTATTTAGAGAAGTTCGCATTGGGTGACACAACTCGACCTTGGCTAGCTGAGATACTAGCATCTCCAGGATTACCACTACCATGGATCACAGCAGGGGTTCCTATTCTATGGAACACCCTCAACTTTGAAGCAAAAGGATGGAAATCATTTGTATGCAGTCGCATAGACCCAAGCCGGAATGAAAACAATCTTCCAATCCCTCGGGCAGTCTTAGTTGCATCTATCATGGCCGGGTACCCAATTAATATGGGTGCCATCATGTCGGTCAACATGTCTTTGGTTGTCAGGCAGGGTGAAAGCTCCTATCCGTATCCCAACACTATCATGGAGTATCTCACGGATGCAGGGGTAGAGCCCAAGAGCTTTGATACGAAGGTTAGGGCTAAGCAGCCCTTCTCCCGGTACTCTCTGAAGGACCCAAGGAACCCGAAGAACAAGGGTAAGTCGACTACTACCGTAGGCCAGTCTGATGAGTCATCGGTGGTAGTTGCAGATTCTACTGCTATGCCTTCTACAGCAGTCAGGCCTTCCACCGAGATAGCTACCATTCTACCACCTCCATCTTCAAGGCCATCAGCATTAGTATCAGTGTCTTCCTCTTCCACTTATCCACTCACTACGCTACGAGTCTCCCAGACACTGGTGAGTCTCAACAACTAGATGCAGACAGCTACTGCAAAGCTGTCCGACCTATCCAGTGTTGTTGCAGCACAGTCTTCTGCCCAGCACCCCAGGTTCCTTCGTAACTGGAGGAAACATTGAAGAAGATATTGGATAACCAGAAGACTATCATGGATACCTTGGTGGCACATGGGCGGAGCAATTGGGGAGCTAGGTAAACAGGTGAAAAAGATGAGAAAATCCCAAGCCTCGAGAAAATCAATGGACAAGTTGAGACGTGAAGTGACCAAGATAGCAGCAGTTGGTGATCTTCCCTTTGACTTACTGATAGAGACAGATCCATCAGTACCAACAGCACCATCAGTACCAGCGGCACCAGCTGGCCAGTTTGAGTAGCCAGACCTCGCTGTCCACACGGCTGAGGCAGTGCTACAGATGTTCACCAACCCAGCTATTCCCCGAGCAGAGGATGATGAGATCCAGTTGTAAGAGTCTGAGGGAGGTGATGCTGCTATGGACACTGAGACCACATAGGGAGTCCTCTCTACTCTTTCCCTTTCTTATTTTGATTTTTGTTAAGCACTGATGACAATGCTTATTCTTATTCAGGGGGTGGTCTATTTTGATTTGATATGACATTTGACATTGACCTATAATAACTGATAACATTCTCTTTTTATTTTTATTTCCATTATGTACATATTTTTCTCTCTATTGATGTACATATTCTCTTTCCCTTTCTCAGTTTGTATATTCATTTATGCTTTCAGCAGTTTACTTCATAGCTTCTTTATTTTATTTTCTAAGTAGTCAATGTTTAGTCTAATAGCTTCTTATTTACTTTAATAGCTTCTTTTTAATTTAGTAGTTTCTTTTCATGTTTAAGTGATCAATAAGCCTTTGGTTTTCTTAATTTCACGGTTCTTTCCAAAGGTAATTTTTGTGTGAACCGGGTAACTCTTCCCAATGATGGATGGCGTGACAACTTTCTTAAGGGATTGAGTCTGTTATTGATATTTAGGTAAGAACAATAGTAGTAATGAATAAGAGGACCTAATTGAGTCAAACTAGAAGAGTCAAGCATGCTTCACTTGGTACCAACACACTTAACTACATGCTTATGATTAAAAACAAGTTCTTGGAAAATAAATAGCTCTAGTTAGTGACCTTGTGACTCTTACGTTGACATAGGCAATCATCGAGTGGTTTAGTTAAACCATTAGTGATTTTTAATCTTAAACACGGTTGTTGTGGGCCTTCAACTCTATCCTCTTTAACAATCCAGCTGTGTGAGAGGTGTAATATTTTATTGCAAGTCCAAGTACCCATGCGAATGGTCTAGAACTTGTCCCGAATATATTTCTAGGCAAAATTTTAAGTTTTGCTTGGTTTTAGAAGTGATTGTAGGCTCTTCTTGACCCGTTTTAAAATTTTTCATGCCCCACCAATGATGTTATCCCTAGTCAACCCTTTTGAGCCTAAAGCCTTTCTCATTTGATAACCATATTACAAGCCTTTACCCGTTTTCTAGTGACCCTCTCTTGGCACCTGAGCTTTCCTTAACACTCATGAGAATCGATTGGCGAAAACATAAGTTTAGGGGAGATATGAGGAGTTTGAAAGTGGTATCAAGGTACAAAAAGAGAAAAAAAATGAAGAAAAGGCAAGACAAAGAAAAAGAAAGAAAGAACAAAAGAAAAAATACAAAAATAAAGTGAATAAATTGAAGAGTTGAAGGGATTCAAAGAAAAGCAAAAGTGCAAAGCATGGAGGAAACAAAAAAGGAAAAAAAATTGAATATCATGACCAAGAAAGAGTGATGTAAAGTCTCTCTAGTTCCCCTAAGGAAAAAGAAAATGACACAAAGAGTCGATAAAGCATGAGCCAAAAAGAGAAAATGGTGTGCTTAAGGAAAGATGAACCCGTTCTACTCTAACATTTCCTACCTTAGTCCAAAAGCCTTCATTACATTCCAAAACAGCCATACGTGATTTCAAGCCAAGTGAACTTACATTAGTGGTGATTTACATGAGGGGCAAGCATATGGTACTTAGAGTCGTACTTGTGACAATCTTTTGTGAGAGATGAGCGAACTTTTCACAAATCCTTAAAGCGAGTGTTGTATTCTTAAGTGAGATAAGCTAGCGAAGAATAGAGGAGGAGGAGTTTGGGATCCACAGTGACCTACATGAAAGAGCGAACTTCCTTGATGAATAAGTCAACTCTTGATGCTCAAGTCTCACATTAGAACTATTTGTGCTTAAAACTTCAAATCATTGCCCTGTTGATAATTCATAAGTGTTGTGGGTAATTGTTGGTCCCAATTGATGTGTTTTTTGCTTCATTTTAGATTAGCTGGAATAGAGCTTTTCTTGTGGAGGTGGAAATTACCTTATTTGCTTGAGGGTGGCCTAGTGGTTCGCTGCATCCTGAGTCGTTTCGCTGCACCTAGAGCCTTTCTTTTGTACTTATTTTCTGTCTATGTTACTTCAGACAGTAGTTAGAGTTTTGTATATTTTACTAGTTCTCATACATTTGTGACATCAGATCTTGGCACACACTCTAGTAGACTTTATATTTTGGGGTATTTACATATTTATGCTTGCATTTAGTTGTTTTTATTTTAACCATTTGACTCTCTATTTCTCAAATTTCTAAACAAATGGGATTTAATTACTTGAAAATTGTTTAAAAGAAGAAATAACGTAGTATCTTCATCGTAGGCTCGCCTAGCGGCGACGTTAGACGGCATCACGGCCTACAGGAGAAATTGGGTCGTGACAGGGTCGTTCGTTAAAACGATTCTAAAATTCCAAGGCCAAGAGAAGAGAGATTTTCGCAAAGTTCTAAGGAAACAAAATAATGCCGTGTGTTTCTTTCTTTTCCTGTTTTGTCTAAAACAAAAATACTATTTAGAAGTAAGAAACCACAAGTTGGTTTTTACGAAAAATAAACAAAACGTTCCCATTAGATTTTATGTAAGGATATCAATGGTTCTCTAAAAAAAACATTTCAAACCGATTACTAGGTTTTTCTTAATAAGATTATACTATTGATATAAATCTACATCATACCGAATAATTAGAATAATTTTTTATTTTTAAATAATATCAAAAAGTATTGAACCGAACCGAACCAAATAAATTTATATGTATATATTATATGTATTAATTTTAAAAATAACAAAGCATTAATGTAATACTAATGTAATTGAAATTAATTTTTCTAATGTTTTAAATTTGGAAATTAATTAATATATTGACCATTAAACTTTTTCTTATTTGAACTAGATAAGAACATCTAATATTTAAGAATTTAAAATCAAATAAGATTTTATTTATAATAATTTTTTCCTAATATTTAGAATTTTAAAATTATCTAAGATTTATAGACAGTTTATAATGGAATGTAACTGAAGATTCCATTTTAGAAAAAAAAAATCTATTTATTAAATAAATATCAAAATAAATAGATATATACTAATTTATTTAAACAAAATGCTCTTAATTTTGGACTTGAATGCTTTTGAATATTAACCATATAAACTAACTTTGATAATATGTGATAGTAATCGTTTAGATCATTTGTTGTTGAACTTTTATTAACTTATTCTTCAAAAATGTTAAGATATAATATTTCAAAGATAAAATTTAACAGTTTCTTTGAAATTTGGATTTAAAGTTGTCTTATGCTTGTTACATTCACTACTAGAAATCCGGTAAAAGCCGACCAACTTTAGTTGGTAATGGCCAATAACCATTCAAAATGCGACCATTTACGTGTGGACGGTATTTTAGCGGTCAAAAAGGCATACCGACCAAAGTTAATCGGAAATTACCGACCAACTTTGGTCGATCAATTAAATTCAAAAAAAATATTGCAAAAAAAAAACCGACCAAAGTTGGTCGGTTTTTTAATTATGTAATCAAAAGATTCACCATCTAGGAATCGAGGGTCTGTACTGTGGCAGGATACTATTCTACCACTAGACCATTGGTACATTTTGTTTTAAGACTGTCTTTTATTTGATTTATACTCTTTAATTGTATTTTCGCACGAAAATAACCGACCAAAGTTGGTCGGTTTTATTAAAAAGTAAAATTACCGACCAAAGTTGGTCGGTTTTTTTAAATGACCCGCCGAATTAACCGACCAATTTTGGTCGATTTTTTTAATATTAATTTTTATTTATATTAATTGAAAAACCGACCAAAGTTGGTCGATTTCTTGAAAAATAAATTTCGCGGGACTCAAAAATAGTTTTCCGCATTTTTGTGCCAAAGAAAACCGACCAAAGTTGGTCGGTTTCATAAAAAAAAAATTAAAAAATAAAATATTTTGAAAAATCGACCAACTTTGGTCAGTTTTTTGGCCGGTCTTTTGACCGACCAAAGTTGGTCGATCGACCTTGGTCGATTTTTGCCGAATTTCTTGTAGTGATTGTATCTCGTGCTAATCCTTTGAAAGCTTATATTTGAATTTTTAGTTATAAAGCGTAAAACTTACAAAGTATACAATAAATACTCATACGAGCTTAAATGTTTTTCATAATTTTTGTTTTATAACTCAAACGTAATTTTTAATAAAATATTATTCTTTGAGATGGGTACACGCGCAACGCGCGTATTCTAAGACTAGTAGTAATAAATTGTATGAATTTCTTTATAAGAAATTTAAGATAATTATATGTTTTTGTTCTATTAATTATATTGACTTTTAGCACAAATAATGCTATTTAGGTTTGTAATTTAAATATTAGTAAACCAATATGTTCTGTTATTTTAGATAAACGTCCTTACCAGAAACATATAGGTCGGATGAGTCCATGGTCCAATAATCGGACAGATTATGAGTCATCTCCTACCCTGATTTTTTCTTTGTCAATACATTTATTATTTTCTTTCAAGTATCAATATTTTCTTAGTTTTATATATCTATCAATCTTATTATTATAATAATTATAAAAGCAGAAAACTCCAACGCAAAATGTTGATAGATCTCTTTACCTTTGAAATTAATTTTCCATTTAATAAAATTTTCATTTAATTTATTTTAATATTTAAGACTTTAAAATCAACTAATACTTATGGTTCAAAATGTAGTTGTTGTATTCTACTTTTACAATGGTACATTATTCATTTTTAATCTGACAGAAATGCAATATTAATTTATTCCTTTTAATTTGATGAAAACAATTCATATAGTATTTCTTATAATTGATTAAAGAAATAGATCAACTTGAATTTTGCTTGCCAGAAAGAAAACAATTATTTTATGTTAGTGCACTAACCATGTTGTATTTTTTAGAATGAACTTGAAAATGAAAAAAAAAACTTGAAAATAGCTTTCCAAAAGAGATTCAGAAAAGCTTTTAAATCTTCAAAGGCTACGTGTTCTTGCTCTTAATATTTATGTGACTTTATACAAATAATTTACTTATTAAAAGGGATGCACGCGCATGCACGTACACTAAGACTAGTCTATATAAATGAGTGTTAATGTCTCTTTCAGAGAATTATATATCCGTCTAGATCACTGTCATTATAAAACTACAAAAAGAATGGGAATGATCTTGTTACTAGTATTTAGTACGTAGTTTCAGTTGCTAAACACTTGGAAACAAGATTCCCGGAAATCCCCCACGTTGTAGTGATCTAGAGATATAAATTATTACTACTACCATGTAAACACTCGTACATATACATTCAACCATGTAGGAATTATGGAGATGAAACAACAAACCAAGCTGCATTATGGCATCATATTTGTGGTTTGCGTGTGTGTATTTATTATGTGTGTGTTGGTAGATGTGGCAATGTCACATCGAATTGCAGGTAGTAAAAATATTCCGTTAAGTGTCTTAATTTTCTAGGATAATTACTTTGTCTCATTCAAAATCTATTAGAGAAAGAGCAATTAACTGCAACGAATCGATCAGTCGTTTTGAGTTCTAGCGCTTTGTTCGGCGGTTTGAGGCCTTGAGTAACTTTACTTTAGGTATTATGACTTGTACACGTGATCGGAATTTGAATTTAGGGAAGTTCGGAGTTGATTTGGAAAGAAAATTATAATTTCGAAAGTTTTAAATTAGAGGAATTGACTAAGGTTTGACTTTTGAGTAAACGACCTCGGAATCGGGATTTGAAGGTCCCAACAGGTTCATATGATAATTTTGGACTTGGACGTATGTCCGAATCGGGTTTTGGATGACCCGGGAGCGTTTCGGCGCCTATTGTGGAAAGTTGGCATTTTGAAAGAATTTCATAAATTTGGGTTGAAGTATATTTCAATGTTATCGATGTTCGTTTGGAATTCCGAGCATGGGAATAGCTCTGTATGGTGATTCCGGTCTTAGGAGCATGTCTGGATGTGGATTTGGAGGTCCGTTGGTCATTTTGGGGTCAATTGGCGAAAGTTGGAAGTTGGGGGAGTTTTGAAAGTTTGACCGGGAGTGGACTTTCTGATATCGGGGTCGGATTCTGATTCCAGAAGTTTGAGTAGGTCCGTAATGTTAAATGTGACTTGTGTGCAAAATTTGAGGTCAATCGAACGTGAATTGATGGGTTTCGGCATCGAATGTGAAAGTTAGGAGTTCAATGGTTCATTAAGCTTGAATCGATGCGCAACTTATAGATTTGACGTTGTTTAATGTGATTTGAGGCCTCGATCAAGTTTGTGTTAGGTTATGGGACTAGTTGGTATGATTGGTCCGGGTCTCGGGGGCCTCGGGTGTGTTCGGGGTGATTCCGGGCCACTTTTCGTTGAGCTGCTGCTGCTGGTTTGCTGGTGCTAGTGTTGTTCTTCACGAATGCGAAGGCCCTCACGCGTTCGCGAAGAAGGAAGTTGGACTGGGCCCTTTTTGTTCTATGCGTTCGCGAGTGGGAAAACGCGTTCGCGAAGGGCTAGCTAGTAAAGCTTCACGTTCGTGGGCCCTGTCTCGCATTCGCATAGAGGAACTGGGGGGTTGAGGCAGATTTGCTTCACGAACGCGAGGGGCTTGCTGCGTTCACGAAGAAGGATTTTCGTGTCTGGGCTTGCTGAGCTTCGCGAATGCGAGGGCGGTGCCGCGTTCGCGATGAAGGGTCGCCTGGGCAGTGTATAAGTTGCAAGAAACGGGTTTTGGCTGATTTTATCTCAAATCTTCCATTGGAGCCGAGCTTGGGGCGATTTTTGAAGGGGCTTTTTCATCATCCTCCACTAGGTAAGTGATTCCTTCACATTTTAAGTTAAATATATGAACCATATATGGACTTGAACATGAAAATTGGGGGAAATTATGAGATTTTGAAGAAAACCTAGAAATTTGTAGTTTTGGATTTTGACCACGAAATTGAACATGGAATTTGGAATAAATTATATATTTGAGTTTGTAATATTATGGGTAATGTTTATCTTCGAATATTTTCGGAATCCGGGCACGTGAGCCCGAAAGTCGGCTTTATCAATTTTTCGAACGGAGTTGAAAATTGTTATAATTTGTTTTATAATGAGAATTAGAGTATATATTTATGGATTTGCACATTGATTGACTAGTTTTGGAGCGGCGGGCACCGGTTTGAGTGTTAGAGCAGCGTTGGAGCCGGTTATGAAACTTCGGAGCGAGGTGAGTCTCCTGTCTAACTCTATGAGGGGGAAACTACCCCTTAGGTGTTGTAATTTATATGTCCTACTTGTTGCGGGGGCTACGTACGCAGGTGATGAGAGTCCGTACGTAGCTACATTCATGTTATTGTCCGGGTAGACTCTGGTACACGCCATGCTATAACTGTACTATTTGGGTTATTACTTGCTTATTAAATTCTTTCACTTCGCATTACTACTTAAGACTAGACGGACGTAGAATGATAGACTTGCTATTATAGAGATTTGACGAGTTTCATGATTAGCCGTGGAATAATTGTACTCCTCTTACGAATTTCTCCCGCGTTATGCGTTCTCATCGAAAGGTTTCCTCAAAGCTCCTTATAACTCATATGTTCCTTCGTGAGTAGGGTCAAGGACCCATCAAAGCTTCTTATTCTAATGGGATCGGGTTGTTCGCCTCGGCAGGATTATGTACCACACTCTCATGGGAGTAGGCCCTTCGCCTCGGTAGTATAATGGATGTATCTATGGTTCGTGTCGTTCGACCCTCGGCAGTGCACATATTATGATGGATCGGGTCGTACGCCTCAACATTTCTATAAAATACTCTCATGTAAATCGTGCGTAATATCTGACAAGAAGTCACTGTATCTATGAGTCTTCCTGATTTGAATTATGACAACCTATCTGGTGAGGTCTATTATATATATATGCTCCGGTTGAGGAGGTAATTGCTAATTGAGAGCTTGAGTCTATTGTAGAGAGGAGGACAATATCACGTATTTACACTTGTTTAAATTCGTTTATTTACTCTGCCCCATATCTGTTTACTTCTTATTGTATCTGTCTTATTGGACCACAAGTAAGTGTTGATGTCAACTCCTCATCACTACTTCTCTTGGGTTAGGATAGATACTTACTGGGTACGCATTGATTTACGTACTCATGCTACACTTGCTGCACATTTTTGTGCAGGTACATATATGCCTGGTGAACTTTTGGACGCAGAGGCACGACTATTGCGGGGACTTACCATGAGGTGCATTTCATCTTACGATTTGCAGCCTGCAGAGTCTCAATCAGAGTTATTTGTATTCTCCTTTCTAATTTATATCTCAGACAGATGTTGTATTTTATTTTATTTCCTAGTTGATGCTCATACACTTGTAACACCGAGTTTTGGGTTGCTTATGGGTTGTCTTTAATTATAGTTGTGAAAATATTATCCGTAACCCTGTAAATTCTATTTTTTATTATTTAATTGATGAAAATTATGGTTTCAAATATACTAAAATAAGTAATTAAGTTAAACATTCACGGTTGGTTTGCCTGACGGCGATGTTAGGCGCCATCACGACCTCTAGTGGATTTTGGATCGTGACAGCTTGGTATTAGAGCATTAGGTTCACTTAGGTCTTACGAGTCATGAGCAAGTCTAGTAGAGTCTTGCGGATCGGAACGGAGACGTATGTACTTATCTTCGAGAGGCTACAAGGCTGTTAGGAGCACTTCCCTTCTTGATTCCTCATCGTGCGATTTGATTCCTTTAAGGCTTGTGCCTTTATATCCTTCCTACTCATTCTTATACGATGTTCAACGCTCGTGTCATTTGGGCATTTAGGCGTTGCAGTGTTACTACAGACGGGGAGCAGGGTGTTTCTCCCTGCGCATTCGAGCAGGTTATTATCATCTTCTTGTGAAAGGAGGTTTTGTTATTTCAGCTCAGTAACTGTATTTTTGATGGTTTCAAGGCTACGCGCAGGTTGCTATGATGTTCAGACGTTGTTATCGCATAGTGTTCGTATAATTGTAGGGTGTTTGTCTATGTGTCGGGGCAGTGAATGACTTGAAAGGAGGTTTTTCTCAGTGCATGATTTAGAGGTTCAGCATTTTATTTCCAGCGGAGGAAAGGCAATCGGACTATGAATGTTTAAGTTTGGGATAATGGAGTAACGAGAATTGGTATTTTCGAGCGTGGTAGAATTCTCAATTGTGATGTGGTGTCATCGTCCTTGTTGAACACATTAAGGTTTGCCGGTGTTGTGGTCTTCATCAATTTGCCTTCGAGGCAGGGTAGTGTGAAATGGTGCTAGAGAAGAAGTTGTCCGAGATGGAGGAGTGTAGCAATTTCGGAATCAAATGGGTATTTCTAATGTTGATGGCTCGAGAGGGATGGTTTTCTAGGAGGCTTGGAGTTGGTGGTAATTTATTAGCTCAAGTGTTACAGAGATGGATTCAGATTTGAGGCAACAATTGGGCAGCGAAGGACGAGGAAGGACATGTGGGAGGTATTTTGCGGTGGTTGAATTGCTAGAAGGTCAAGTATGAAAAGCAGAAGTCGAGGAGTTGCTTAAAGGAGATGGTTTAACCAAAGTGGGAGAGTGGCATAGTAGCATATGGGTTCTGTGGTAGGATAGCCGCACACCTTGAGGAAAGTTTGTAGCTATTTGGGAATTCATGGTGGACAGTGACTAGGCCTACGGATTTTATTTGGATGCAACATGACTTCGAGTTTGGAATGTATTATTGGAATTTCAGCTGATGTCAATGGGCAAGAAGGAATATCGGCGGGTCCCAGGGTTATATAATTGTAGCTTCAAGCTAAGTGGAAGAGCCCCACCGTCTATGATTGGATTACATAGTTGTCTACTTGTGCGGTTTCTGGTTATCGATGTATTGGTGGGTTATTACGACTAAGGAAAAAAAGCATCAGTGTTAATTTGAGCAAAGGATTTGAGGAATGTATGTTATATTTTGCCTTATCGATTCATGTTCAGGTTTTGGGAAGACTCAGAGTCTATGCTTTGTGTGGATGTGATGTACAAGGAAAGGAATTCAGCAGATTGCTTCTTTGAGAGGGCATTCATGTGCTAGCAAGACCTTGGAGTTTGATTATATTTGGGAACAAGTCAGCGTGGGTGACTCTCAACAACGGTCCTAGTGGGTTCAAAATTAAAGTGCGGTGCCTAAGGATTTCGGGTTCGTGGTATGGTTAAGTATCGAGCTTTTGCAGTGGATTATGAAAGGGGCTTGGAGTGTTCTATGTTATCATCGGTCTGTGGTGTAGCGCTGGAGGAATGGGAGAAAATAACTTCGGATTCATAGAGGAATTATATGAATGGGTGCACCAGTTGAAGATGCGAATGTGCGCACAAGGAGGGTATGAGTTAGTTCGTGGGTTTTTAGGCAACGTGATCTCATGAAATAGGATCACTCAGGATGAGTGTGGATTGGGTTTGTTATATTTTTAATGGAGCTATTATTATTTATAAGGAAAGTCTAGAGTAAATTAGAAGAAGTTGGGTCGGTTAGCAATGGTTGAATCGGCATGATGTTGGCGATGATCAGTTCCTTCAGCGTGTTAAGTTATGCAGGTGATTTGTGGCGGTACGTGCGAGGCTTGACGGCCATCGTAATTTGATTTATTTGGAGGTATTCTATTATAATGGCATGTTATGTGTAGATGGATCCCGGAAGAGTTATGGTGGTTTAGACCACTACTTGAGGACTGTATTTTCTGCGGTTATGGGAATTCAGTCGTGTGTTGCAATGGTTCTCCTGAAATGAGTTAAGTGAAAGGTTTCTATATGATGGAGTGTTTATTCTATTAGTGGTTCAGGAGTTATGATGGAATTCTTGTACTCTCGCGTATTGGAATGTTAGGTGCAGTGAGCGGCATGGGAATTGTAAGTTGAGGATCAAGGTTGCGGTTCGGTGTAGACAAGAATATTACGAGCTCGAATGAGCAGGAACGAATTCAAATGTTTAGAGTAAGCTGGTATTGTCTTTAGCGTCATTTGAGATCGGTGTCCTGTGTAAGAGGCTTTGTGTACTGATTTGTGGATCTCGATTCGCTTTACAGCATTGTATGGCCGATTGTATGGATGTGCAGACTTTGTTACCTGGTGCGGAAGGTCGTGGGATCGTATCCCACAGGAAGATTGTATAAGTGTGACATTTAGTCACTTGATTGATTGAAGATTGAAACCAAGTATGGAGATTATGGTACTATCACTAATGTGAGAGCTTAGGCCTGGGAGGCACTCTATTAATTTGGTTGTGAACTGTGGAAGTTTATTCCGGATTGGACGGCTGTTCTTATATGTCATGAGTAGGGTTGTTGTGGATCCTTGGAAGGTTATTAGCCCAGTGCGGTACGATCAGAATTGGCTTGAGGTCCATGGATGGATCTAGATGTGAATGTGTGCTCTATATCAGGCCGAATGTGTTCATTTCAGCATAGCGTTGCTTACAGAGGGGTCTACGGGCCTTGGATGTTATTTCTGTCATCATCTATCCCGTGTAATCTTTATTGTGCCATGTGGGTTGTGAGACGGTATGATTATTCGCACTCGTATCGAAATCCCATGTAGTTTGTGGTGTTGTGAGAACAAGATGGCTCTCGAGATACAGGTCATTTATTGTACCTTAGTCGTGCTTGGGTTTTGTAACGTATGGTGCTATCTGTCTCCCCAGGGATGATATTATACACTTGGCATGCTTGTGGTCGACATTCGGGTATTTCATAGGTATGAGCATTCTGACTCGGTAGGTATTTTCTTATAAATTATTATGTTTGGATCGGGTGGCACGCCGCCACCACGGGTATATTGTTTGGATCGGGTGGCACGCCGCCACAGGTATCATGGTTGGATCGGGTTGCACGCACGCAACAGTATCATATGTGGATCGGGTTGCACGCCGCAACAGTGTGATGTTGAGTACAGTTCCCTATATCTATTCTTGTGTGTTTTGTTTCTCATTTTCTGAGAAAGGTTCATAACATCTTTTCGGTTATTTAATTAGTTACGTGAGTTGAGTAGTTCTTTCCAGAGTTTATTTTCCTTATGTATCACATTCGAGTTTGTAGCTTATTGGCACATCATATGAGATTTTTGGCAGTGTCTGAGGTTGTTTATTGACTGAGCAGCTTGTACTGGGTGAGACGAGATTATTGGACCTGTGATCAGTGCTATCGGATTTATATAAGGTATATTAAAGAGCAAATATTGTTGTTCAGTTCAGAATGAAGCAATGCTTCTTGTCAGGAGGAGAGACTCCATGATTTGTGATTCGGCAGATGGTAATGAGTTTCTACAAATCTTTTCCGTCATGGAAGTATTGCGAGAGTTGAAACGGGGCTTATATATGTTATGAGGTATACTACGGGCTTCGGGTCAGTGAAAATTTCAGTTGTTGTGCTTGGGGGAGATTGCCTTGGACAAATGAGTTATGTGGTGCATGGTGTGATTTCAGTGGAGGAGCATGGTCACGTTGGGTTCAGTGTCTGGTGATTAATACGGTGTTTGTGTGTTAGAATATGGTATCATAGAGAAACTTCGGATGTTGGAATTTGGCTCTAAAGCTTGCTAGCTAAGGTAGCAGGAAGGATCTTCAGCCTGGCTCAAGCTAATGTGCTCAACTGGGTTGTGGTGGCACGGGTAGGTGCACGAGGGGTTAAAAAGTAATTTTGGACAACTCCGGAGCAGTTCTTAGCACGTTCGAGGACGAACGTATGTTTAAGTGGGAGAGAATGTAACGACCCAACCGGTCATTTTGATCTCTAGAGCTTCGTTCGGCGGTTTGAGGCCTTGAGTAACTTCACTTAGGTATTATGACTTGTACACGTGATCGGAATTTGAATTTCGGGAAGTTCGGAGTTGATTTGGAAAGAAAATTCTAATTTCGAAAGCTTTAAGTTAGAGGAATTGACTAAGATTTGACTTTTGAGTAAACGACCTCGGAATCGGGATTTAAAGGTCCCAACAGGTTCGTATGATAATTTTGGACTTAGGCGTATGTTCGGATCGGGTTTTGGATGATCCGGGAGCATTTCGGCGCCTATTGTGGAAAGTTGGCATTTTGGAAGAATTTTATAAATTTGGGTTGAAGTGTATTTCAATGTTATCGATGTTCGTTTGAAATTCTGAGCCTGGGAATAGCTCCGTATGGTGATTCTGGTCTTAGGAGCACGTGCGGATGTGGATTTGGAGGTCCGTAGGTCATTTTGGGGTCATTTGGCAAAAGTAGGAAGATGGGGGTTTTTGGAAGTTTGACCGGGAGTGAACTTTTTATATCGGGGTCGGATTACGATTCCGTAAGTTGGAGTAGGTCTGTAATGTCAAATGTGACTTGTGTGCAAAATTTGAGGTCAATCGGACGTGATTTGATAGGTTTCGGCATCGAATGTGGAAGTTAGGAGTTCAATGGTTCATTAAGCTTGAATCGATGCGCAACTTGTAGATTTGACGTTGTTTGATGTGATTTGAGACCTCAAAAAAGTTTGTGTTATGTTATGGGACTGGTTGGTGTGATTGGACAGGGTCCCGGGGGCCTCGGATATGTTTCGGGGTGGTTCCGGGCCACTTTTGGTTGAGCTGCTGGTGCTGGTTTGCTGGTGTTGGTGTTGTTCTTCGCGAACCCGAAGGGCCTCACGCGTTTGCGAAGAAGGAAGTTATACTGGGCCCTTTTTGTTCTATGCGTTTGCGAGTGGGCAAACGCATTCGCGAAGGGCTAGCTAGTAAAGCTTCGTGTTCGCAGGCCCTGTCTCGCGTTCGCGTAGAGGAACTGGGGGGCTGAGGCAGATTGTGCTTCGCGAACGCGAGGGGATTGCCGCGTTTGCGGAGAAGGATTTTTGGGCCTGGTCTTTCTGATCTTCACAAACGCGAGGGCGGTGCCGCGTTCGCGATGAAGGGTTGCCTGGGCAGTGTATAAGTTGTAAGAAACGGGTTTTGGCTCATTTTATCTCAAATCTTCCATTGGAGCCGAGCTTGGGGCGATTTTTGAAGGGGCTTTTTCATCATCCTCCACTAGGTAAGTGATTCCTTCACATTTTAAGTTAAATACATGAACCATATATGGACTTGAACATGAAAATTGGTGGAAATTATGAGATTTTGAAGAAAACCTAGAAATTTATAATTTTGGATTTTGACCACGAAATTGAACATGGAATTTGGAATAAATTATATATTTGAGTTAGTAATATTATGGGTAATGTTTATCTTCGAATATTTTCGGAATCCGGGCACGTGAGCCTGAAAGTCGGCTTTATCAATTTTTTGAACGGAGTTAAAAATTGTTATAATTTGTTTTATAATGAGAATTAGAGTATATATTTATGGATTTGCACATTGATTGACTAGTTTTGAAGCGGCGGGCACCGGTTTGAGTGTTAGAGCAGCGTTGGAGCCGGTTATGGAACTTCGGAGCGAGGTGAGTCTCATGTCTAACTCTATGAGGGGGAAACTACCCCTTAGGTGTTGTAATTGATATATGCTACTTGTTGCGGGGGCAACGTACGCACGAGGTGACGAGAGTCTGTACGTAGCTACATTCATGTTATTGTCCGAGTAGACTCAGGTTCACGCCATGCTATAACTGTACTATTTGGGTTATCACTTATTAAATTCTTTTACTTCGCATTACTACTTGAGACTAGACGGACGTAGAGTGATAGACTTGCTATTGTAGAGATTTGACGAGTTTCATGATTAGCCGCGGAATAATTGTACTCCTCTCACGAATTTCTCTCGCGTTATGCGTTCCCATCGAAAGGTTTCCTCAAAGCTCCTTATAACTCACATGTTCCTTTATGAGTCGGGTCAAGGACCCGTCAAAGCTTCTTATTCTAATGGGATCGGGCCGTTCGTCTCGGCAGGATTATGTACCACACTCTCATGGGAGCAGGTCGTTCGCCTCGGCAGTATAATAGATGTATCTATAGTTCGTGTCGTTCGACCCTCGACAATGCACAGATTATGATGGGATCGGGCCGTACGCCTCGACATTTTTATGAAATACTCTCATGGAAATCCTTGCGTAATATCTGATAAGAAGTCAGTGTATCTATGAGTCTTCCTGATTTGAATTATGACAACCTATCTGGTTTATATATATATATGCTCCGATTGAGGAGATAATTGCTAATTGAGAGCTTGTGTTTATTGTAGAGAGGAGGACAGTATCACGTATTTACAATTGTTTAAATTTGTTTATTTACTCTGCCTCATATCTGTTTACTCCTTACTGTATCTTTCTTATTGGACCACTAGTAAGTGTCGATGTCGACCCCTCGTCACTATTTCTCTTGGGTTAGGCTAGATACTTACTGGGTACGCGTTGATTTACGTACTCATGCTACACTTGCTGCACATTTTTGTGGAGGTACATATATGTCTGATGACCTTTTGGGCGCAGAGGCGCGGCTATTGCAGGGACTTACCGTGAGCTGCATTTCATGTTACGATCTGCAGCCTACAGAGTCTCCATCAGAGTTATTTGTATTCTCCTGTCTAATTTGTATCTCAGACAGATGTTGTATTTTATTTTATTTCTTAGTTGATACTCATACACTTGTGACACCGGATTTTGGGGGTGCTTATGGGTTGTCCTTTATTGTAGTTGTGAAAACATTATCGGTAACCCTGTAAATTCTATTTCTTATTATTTAATTGATGAAAATTATGGATTCAAAAATAATAAAATGAGTAATTAAGTTAAACATTCATTGTTGGCTTGCCTGACGGCGATATTAGTCGCCATCACGACCTCTAGTAGATTTTGGGTCGTGACATTAACCTAAAAAATTAAGACACTTAATTAATTATATATAAACCATGGTAGAATAAGTGGTTGTCAACCAAAAGGTCTCTTTGTAGTTCAAAGTAGAGCAAAGAAAAATAGCAGAGAAAAAAGTAATGATGACAACAACAGTGATCATCTTTATAGTTATGATGTTTATGAAGTTTAAATCAGATCCACCCATAGATTTGTCAAGCACACCAACAACAAACTCAACAATAATGTTCATTTAAGCTTCCCCATCTCAGAGCATATGAACTGCACAATTACAGTCTAATGCTCTACTTAGATAACTTGCTTAATATGCGATAATTTTTTAATTACTAATAGATTTTATCAAAAATTACTGATAGAGCTCGTTGATTTCTTCACTCGAAAAAATACTTGTTTTTAATAGTGCAAGTCACATAAATAGGCTTACCTTTCATTATTTTGAGCTAGCACTTTTGCTTAAAATTTTATTTTATAACTCACGCATATATTTTAACAATGTAAATGATATTCTTAATTTTTTTTATTTGACATAAGATGCACGTATGATGCACGTTTCATAAATATAAAAGATAGTTTTATTAAATATACTTGGCAAAAGATAACATGTTTTGCAAATAAGGCTGAAAGTTTTAAATGTTTTTCATTCCATTTAATTTCTAAAATTAATAGTACTCGCTAGTAATATTAAAATATGGATATGGTCAAATGACCCTATAATTAGTATTTAGGGATCCCTATTATTTAGTTATTAAATACATATCAAAATAAGATTTTCGAAAAAATGCCGACGTAGTACTAACAAAGAGGATATAAATTGCTTTTGTGTAATAACAAGTAAAATATGTTCAATAATTTGATTAAAAAGTTACTATGGAATATTGATGACTCAGTATATTATAAGAGATAGAAGAATAAACTCCAAATAGATATATATGCATGAATTTTTAAACAACAAACTAGAAATATTATGGAATCACGGATTTGTGTTTGCGTATGCGAATATTTTTATGTGTGTGTCGGTAATTTGTGATAATGCCACATTGAATTGAAGACTGCCCAAGAAGATTCTTAATGAAACAAATGTAGTCTTTTAAAATGGCGTAATTATTTGGACAATTAAAACAGTTAACTGAATATCTCTAAGAAATTTTATATACATCATAGTATTATATTACTTTTATCCACATGCAACTTTCCAAGAAGATTCTACGTAAACCAAAATAGTAATAGTGGTTGTCAATCAAGAGGTTCTCTCTACAGTTGCAAAGCAGAGCAAAGAAAAAATTTGGACAAAAAAGTATTGATAACAACAATAATAGTAATTATTATAGCTATGATATTAATGAAGTCTAAGTCATACCCATCCAAAAAGTTATCAATCACATTAACAACAAACACAACCATCTCCGAGGCTGAGCCAAAAGAAACCAAGGCCAAACTACGCATCAATGTAAGGCCTTAGAAAAAGGAGCACAAAGATCTTGCTCCTGCATTGAGCTTTACAGCAACAACCACGAGCATTCTTCTTATCTCCAGTCAAAGATTAAAGAGTTGCACATTAAATGTGATGTTCAGCTAAGCTTTCCCATCTCATAACATATGAACTACACCACTACAGTCTAATGCTCTAGTTAGATAACTTGCTTAATATGCGATATTTTTTAATTACTCATAGATTCTATCAAAAATTACTGATAGAGTTTGTCGATTTCTTCACTTGTAAAAATACGTATTTTAGTAGTGCAAGTCACATAAATAGGCTTACCTTTCATTGTTTTTGTCACGACCCAAACATTCCTTTGAGACATGTCGTGACGGCACATATTCTCTACGACTAGGTAAGCCTAACATATTACGGAAATATCAATAATGGAAGCAAAACTAAATAGCTAACTGCATTAGATACTGAATAACCAATAATAATGTCGCTCGGCATATACAATAACGAAAACACTAGACGTACACAGTTTTCCAAAATCCGAAACATCGTGAATCACAAACTACAGAAGGAAACCTAGTATCTCTATACATCAGAGTCTAACAAAAGAAATACAGAAGATAATAGACATGGGAAAGAGTAGAAAGGGTCTCCGAGGTCTGCAGACGCGGCAGGTATACCTTGAAATCTCTGTACAACAACAAGCACTCTCAGCTAGTAGTGGGGCTGATAAGAAGTACTTGGATCTGCACATGAAAATATGTGTAGAAGAGTAGCATGAGTACACCACAACGGTACCCAGTAAGTGCCAAGCCTAACCTCGGTCGAGTAGTGACGAGGTCAGGTCAGGCCCACTAGTATATAATAAATAAAGCAGGAGAATATACAGTATAATAAGAGACAAGAATTTAACAAAAGAAAATATAGCAAGGCAACAGTGCAACACAGAGGGGTAAACAGAAGGGGATCTCCCGAGATACCGTCTCTTAATTCAAAAATAAATATGTAGGGATAACTCTCGAGGTACCGCCTCGTAGTCTCAAAAGTAAATGTATAGTGAGAACTCCCGAGGAACTACCTCGTAGTCTCAAAAGTAAATGTGCAGGAAGAACTCCCGAGTAACCGCCTCGTAGTTTCAAAAGTAAAAGTGCAGGGAGAACTCCCGAGGAACCGTCTCGTAGTTTCAAAAGTAAACACACAGCTCAAACCGATAAATACAACAGTTAACAGCAAGATTCCTACAGTTATACTGATAAAGAACAAGGAAAAACAGGAAATCAACTAGGCATGCTTTACAAAGTTTAAATAAGTAGTTAAAGCACATAGACATGCGATATTAGACTAAACAGGATAACTACACATATTGGAATAGCTCAATTGAGAATGAAAACAGACTAATACTCATTTAAACGGTATAACACAAATTAAAGAAAAAATAGGTTGCTACCCAGTAAAATAAATCGGGTTCTACAACAATTAGCCTGCTCGTCACCTCACGTACACGCCGCTCACATATCACAACAGTACTAAATCCTAGGAAAATTTTCCCCACACAAGGTTAGGCAAGCCACTTACCTCGAACCAAGCTCAATCAATCAGTAACAATACCTTTTCCATGAATATCCGACTTTGAATGGCCCAAATCTAGCCAAAATCAATTACATACTATAAATACAACTATAAAAAACTAATCTAACTAATGAAATCAAAGCTAAAGCAAGAAATTAGAAAATCGCCCCAAAAGCCTCCCCGGGCCCACGTCTCAGAATCGGGTAAAAGTTACAAAATATGAACACCCATTTACTCACAAGTCCAACCATATAAGAATTACTCGAATCCGACCTCAGATCGCCTTTCAAAACTCACAATTTTAGTTGAAGAACTTCTTCCCATTTTTCTCAATCTTTCAACCCCAAAACTAAAATTAAAGAATTAATTAATAATAGATTAGTGGGATATAACCAAAATGGAGTGTAGAATCATTACCCAATCGATGTCTCTGAAAAATTCTCAAAATCTCGTCCAATTCCGAGCTCCCAAACTCAAGTTTTGATAAAAATGACCAAACCCTCATTTTGAAATGATATAAGTCTGCCCAGTGATTCCTTAATCGCGATCGCGGAAATAGCCTCGCGATCGTGAAGAACAACTTTGCTGCCCCAGGATTTTACCCTACGTGAACGCGCAAAACACCAAGTGAATGCGATGTGCTGGCTCTCAGACTTACGCGATCACGAACGTCCTCACGCGTTCGTGATGAGCAAAGCGCGTGGCCCAGCTTTAGCCCCCTTAACTCTACGCGAATGCAACCTTGGCCACGCGTTCGCGAAGCACCACTATGCGTTCGCATCCTTATGCCCGCAAATGCGAAGAACAAAACTTCCTCTGCCCAGCTGAGCCTACGCGATCGAGGCCCCTATCTCGCGGGTGCGTATAAGGAAACCATATGCACCAGATCACAGAACTTCAGCCATTTCTCTAAGTCCAAAACGCATCCGATAATGATCTGAAACACACCCGAGGCCCCCGCGACCTTAACCAAAGATACAAACAAGTCCTAAAACACCATACGAACTTAGTCGAGCCCTCAAATCATATCAAACAACGCTAAAAACATGAATCACCCTCCGATTCAAACTTAATGAACTTGAAACTTCCAATTTCTACAACCGATGTCGAAACCTATCAAACCACGTCCGATTGACCCCAAATTTTGCACACATGTCATATTCAACCCTACGGACCTACTCCAACTTCCGAAATCGGAATCCGACCCCCATATCAAAAAGTCCACTGACCGCTATCAAAATCTCTAATAATTCGACTTTCGCCATTTCAAGCCTAAATGACCTTCAGACCTCTAAAATACAATCCAGACATGCCCCTAAGTCCAAATTCACCCAATGGAGCTAACAGAACCGACGAAACTCCATTCCGGAGTCGTTTTCACACAGTTCCGACTACGGTTAAAATCCTAAGGCTTAAGCTTCCGTTTAGGGACTATGTATCACAAAACACTCTGAAACCAAAAACAAAACCTCCCTCCAAGTCACATAAGCAGAAAAAGATACGGGGAAAGCAGTTAATAGGGGATCGGAGCTTATACACTTAAAACGACCGGCCGGGTCATTATATCATCCCCCTCTTAAAACTATCATTCGTCCTCTGACGAGTATAGAGACATACCTATATTGGTGAAAAGATAAGGATAACGGTTACGCATATCCTGCTCGGTCTCCCAAGTCACCTTCTCGATCGGCTGACCCCTCCACTGCACCTTTACGGAAGCAATTTTCTTTGACCTCAACTTTCAAACCTGCCTGTCCAAAATAGCCACTGGCTCCTCAACATAAGATAGATCTTTGTCCAACTGGACTGAGCTGAAATCCAACACATGTGCCGGATCGTCGTGATACTTCCGGAGCATAGAAACATGGAATACTGGATAGACCCCTGCAAGACTGGGAGGCAAGGCAAGCTCATAAGCAACCTCCCCAACATGTCGCAACACCTCAAATGGGTCGATAAACCTTGGGCTCAGCTTGCCCTTCTTCCCGAACCTCATAACGCTCTTCATAGGCGAAACACGGAGCAAGACCCGCTCTCCAACCATGAATGCAACATCGCAAACCTTCCGGTCCGCATAACTCTTCTATCTGGACTGGGCAGTGCGAAGTCGATCCTGAATCACCTTTACCTTATCCAGGGCATCCTAAACCAAGGCCGTACCCAATAATCTAGCCTCGCCCGGCTCGAACCAACCCACTGGAGACCGACACCGCCTACCATACAGAGCCTCATACGGTGCCATCTGAATGCTTGACTGATAACTGTTGTTGTAGGCAAACTTCGCAAGTCGCAAGAACTGATCCCAAGCACCCCCAAAATCTAACACACACGCGCGAAGCATATCCTCCAGTATCTGAATAGTACGCTCGGACTGTTCGTTCGTCTGAAGATGAAATGTTGTGCTCAGCTCAATCCGAGTACCCAACTCCTATTGTACAACCCTCCAGAACCGTGATGTAAATTGCGTACCTTGGTCAGAGATGATAGATATCGGTATGCCATGAAGCCTGACAATCTTGCGGATAAAAATTCAAGCCAGCTGCTCGGAAGAATAGGTAGTCATCACAGGAAGGAAATGAGCTAACTTGGTCAGCCTATCCACAATCACCCAAACGACATCAAACTTCCGCTGAGTCCGTGAGAGTCCAACAATAAAATCCAAAGTGATCCGCTTCCATTTCCACTCTGGAATCTCTAACTTATGAAGCAACCCACCTGGCCGCTGATGCTCATACTTCACCTGCTAGCAATTTAGACGGCTAGCCACATACACCACTATATCTTTCTTCATCCTCCTCCACCAGTAATGTTGCCTCAAGTCATGATACATCTTCGTGGCACCCGGATGAATGAAGTACCGTGAACTGTGGGCCTCCTGAAGAATCAACTCTTGCAAACCATCTACATTGGGCACACATAACCTACCTTGCATCCTCAATGCACCATCATCCCTAATAGTGACCTCCTTAGCATCACCGTGCTGGACCATTCCTTAAGGACAAGCATATGAGGGTCATCATATTGATGCTCCCTGATACGATCATAAAGAGAAGACCGAGAGACCACACAAGCCAATACTCGACTCGACTCAGAAATATCCAATCTAACAAACTGGCTGGCTAAGGCCTGAACATGAAATACCAATGGCCTCTCTGCTGCTGGTAGATATAAGCTCCCCAAACTCTCTGCCCGCTGACTCAAAGCATCGGCCATCACATTGGCCTTCCCGGGATGGTACAAAATGGTGATATCATAATCCTTAAGCAACTCCAACCACCTACGCTGATGCAAGTTAAGTTCCTTCTATTTGAACAGATGCTGCAAACTTCGGTGATCGGTGTAAATCTCACAAGGGACACCGTACAAATAGTGCTGCCAAATCTTCAAGGCATGAACAATAGCTGCTAACTCAAGGTCGTGGACAGGATAGTTCTTTTCATGCACCTTCAACCGTCTGGACGCATAGGCAATCACCCTACCATCCTGCATCAACACCGCACCGAGACCAATCCGCGATGTGTCACAATATACAGTATAAGACCCTGAACCTGTAGGCAATACCAATACTGGGGTTGTAGTCAAAGATGTCTTGAGCTTCTGAAAGCTCTCTTCACACTCCTCTGTCCACCTGAACGGAGCACCCTTCTGGGTCAGCCTAGTAATAGGTGCTGCAATGGATGAGAATCCCTCTACAAAATGGCAGTAATACCCCGCCAAACCAAGAAAACTCCAGATCTCCGTAGCTGATGACAGTCTAGGCCAACTCTGCACTGTTTCAACCTTCTTCGGATCCACCTGGATCCCATCACTCGATACTATATGACCCAAAAATGCCTTGAGTCTAGCCAAAACTCAGACTTGAAAATTTCGCATATAACTTCTTTTCTCTCAAGGTCTGAAGCACAGTCCTCAAGTGCTGCTCATGATCCTCCTGAGTCCGGGAGTACACCAAAATGTCGCCAATAAACACAATGATGAAAGAGTCAAGATCCGGAACATACCGTGAATCAAGTGCATAAAAGCTATTGGGGAATTGGTCAGCCCAAATGACATCACAAGGAACTCGTAGTGGCCATACCGAGTCTTGAAAGCAGTCTTCAGGATATCTGGCTCCCAAATCTTCAACTGATGATAGCTTGAACGTAAGTCAATCTTGGAAAATACTCTGGCACCCTGTAACTGATCAAATAGGTCATCAATGCGAGGCAATGGATACATGTTCTTCATTGTGACTTTGTTCAGCTGGCGATAATCAATGCACATACGCATAGAACCATCCTTTTTCTTCACAAACAAGACAAGAGCACCCCAAGGTGACACACTGGGCCGAATGAAGCCTTTATCAATCAATTCATGTAATTGTTCCTTCAACTCCTTCAACTCAGGAAGAGCCATACGATATGGAGTAATAGAGATGGGTTGAGTGCCTGGCAACAAATCAATACCAAAATCAATATCTCTGTCGGGCGGCATGCCCGGAAGATCAACTGGAAACACATATGGAAAGTCACTCACTACTGGACTTACTCAACTATAGGGGCATCAATACTAACATCTCTCACATAAGCTAGATACGCGCCACACCCCTTCTCAACCATTCGTTGAGCTTTAAGAAATGAAATAACTCTACTGGGAGTATACTCTAAGGTACCCCTCCACTCTAATCGTGGTAAACTTAGCATAACCAATGCCACAGTCTTGGCGTGACAATCAAGAATAGCATAATGAGGCGACAACCAGCCCATGCCCAAGAAAATATCAAAGTCTACCATGCTGAGTAATAATAAATTGGCTCTGGCCTCAAAACCACTAAGAGCAATCAAACATGACCGATACACGTGGTCCACAACAAGAGAATCTCCTACAGGAGTAGACACATAAATAGAGGAACTCAAAGAATCTCGAGATACGCCCAAATACGGGGCAAAATAAGAGGACACATAGGAATATATAGAGCCTGGATCAAATAATACCGACGCATCTCTATGACAGACCGGAACAATATCTATAATAACAGAGTCGGAAGCAACTGCCTCTATACGAACTGGAAGAGCATAATATCTGGCTTGGCCTCCCCCTCTAGGATGACCTCGACCTCCCCGACCTCCACCTCGAGTTGGCTGAGTAGGTGGGGCGGTAGCTGGTGCTGGAATCATAGCCTGAGAACCCGGTGGAGCACGCTATGCCTGAGAAGTCTGTGGAGGTGCACCCCTCCTAATTTTGGGGCAGTCCCTCACCATATTGCGAGTGTCGCCACACTCAAAATAAGCTCTCGGAGGACGTGACTGCTGTGATTGGCTCGGGCCTGATCGACTGGACTGATCGCTAGAAGCACCCCATACAGGAGGTACACTAGACATTGGTGGTGCATAATAGGGCTCCTGGGGCCTAGCAGGGGCTGGAACACCACTGCCAGCTGGAAGAGTTGAATGAACGGGGGAAATCCCATAACCCCTACCATATCGAACTAAGCTGGGGCATGAGTACTGCTGTAAGTGCCAGACTCTCGAGACCTCTTGGCCTTCTTCTCCTCTCTATCGCGGGCAAGCATGTCCTCCAATATCCTGGCAATACTCACAACCTGGTGATAAGAAAAATCCATCTCTAACTCCCTGGCCATACTAATCCGGATACTGGGGTGGAGTCCCTCAATAAACCGTCGAACCCTCTCTCAAACTGTGGCAACCAAGGCCAGTGCATGTCGGGCCAAATCACTGAAGCGGACTGCATACTTTGACACAGTCATAGCACCCTGGCACAGCTGCTCAAACTCCGTGCGCCATGAGTCCCTAAGTCTCTGAGGGACATACTCTCTCAAAAACATGTCCTAAAACTGAGTCCATGTAAGTGAATCTGCCTCATCCGTACTACTCAACTCATAAGCACGCCACCACTAATAGGCTGCTCCTCTAAGCTGGAAGGAGGTAAAAGAAACCCCGCTCGTCTCCGCTACGCCCATAGTACGGAGAATACGATGACACTCCTCCAGAAAATCCTGAGCATCATCTGTATCCAATCCGCCGAAGGTAGGTGGGTGGTACTTCTTGTACCTCTCAAGTCTGAGCTGCTCAACCTCAGAAGCGGCTATCCTAGTCTCATGCTAAACCGGAGCTACCGGATGTATCGGTATAATCTCTGGAACCTGGTCAGCCTAGACCCGTTGCTCTAGAGTATCGATGACGGGAGTCTGTACTCCTCCCTCGGCCTGAGATGTGGCAGGAGCAAGTGGAATCAATCCAGCCTGAGCTAAGGTGCTGAACATGCTCAGAAACTAGGCTAAAGTCTCCTGGAGGGCTGGTGTAGCAACAGGTACCTCAGGTGCCTGCCCTCCAGCTGGAGCTACTGGGGTCTCCTCTGTAGCAGCTCGTGCGGGTGCTCTGGCTGCACCGCGTGGACATCCTTGATGTTTGGATTAAAGTATATATATTATTATGTATATCGCCTCATGTTTTACTTTTGTTTCGTGGATTTAGGATGTAAAATGGGTTGATTTATATTAATTTGAGGTGTTTTTATGTGTAGGGATGATCCGAGAGCAATTGGGGGCAAAAAGTGCGAGATTAGAGCCAAAACGGACAAAAAAACAAAAACAAAAAAGGGAATTTCCAGCACCACAGACAGCGCCTGGCGCTACATGTGGTACCAGAGGCAGTATACTCCAATTTGCCAGCGCCAGGGACATCGCCTAGCGCTGGGCTGGGCGCTGGTGGCGTGAATCCTGTCCAATTTTTCCTGGGACAAGGTTATTTCGACCCTAGATACCAATACATATAAAAGCAAGACTAAGATTATTTTTAGAGGGGGATACCACTTTGAAGGCAGAATACGCACGAGAAACATCCGGGAGCGAAGATATCTCAATTTTCTTCATCTTTTCTTAGTATTTTCAATTATCCAACACTTATGAAATTGTTTGCTATTATCATGAGTGGCTAAAACCCCATAGTTCTGGGGTTCTGATTTAGCCATGAATATTGTTGTTTAATGTTGACTTAACCTTGATTATAATTCACTAATATATGGTTATTTCTTCAATTCTGTGATTAATTTCTTAATTGTCTGGCCAGCATTTAGGTTCTATTTACTATCTATGCTATGATTGGGAAAGCCATGTTTAGATTAGAGAAGAATTGAAGAGAGCATGATCTTAACTCTTAGGGGGGCAGATTCGTGGTTAGGATAGGAATATACCTAGTCACCGTGCTTAATTAAATATCGTAATCTTAATGCGTTCTTGATAGATTGATTCCATAGGAATATAGGCGTTAATCTATCTTGAATAGGCGAGTAGTTTTTCGGGAGAAGGCTATGAGATCAATTATTGATTAATTAGCAACCATGAGTGAATTGTATGAAAGGGAGAATTAACTAGAACACAATAGGATTGGTGAATCGATCACAACCCTGGAATATTTGTCTCTACTGAATACACAACAACCATTTTACTGCTTGATAATTTAGTTAGTATATAGAAGTATAGTTTAATATAATCACATTCTTGAACTCGAATTTGGCTTGACTGAATAACAATCTTGGTGAATCTAGTGGGTAGTTGATATAAGTCTCTGTGGGTTCGACAATCGACTTATCATTTTATTACTTGTACGACCACGTATACTTGCGTGTATGTTTGGAGCAACAAGTTTTTGGTGCCGTTTCCGGGGACTTGAATATTGACTACTTTCTAGTTTTTGCTTTCTTTATTTATTTCGTCAAGTCAAATGTTACTTGATTATTGCTCTGATCTCAGGATCGTTGATTGAATGCGTAGGGTCAGAAGCCAGGACCTACTTCAAGGATTTGACACCGAACCTGAGAGAACATTTCATAGGAGGTTGAGGAAAGTAAGGGACATGAATAATATTCAGGCACTTGTTCAATTTCCTGTGAACATGGTAGAGGAATATATGGTTGTTCAGGAGGTGGCAATGCCCAGCATTGCTAATGTCACCTCCAACATAGTGAAGCCCAGAATCACTGGGCACTTTGAGCTGAAACAAAGAATGATCCAGCTACTTCATGCGAATGGACAGTTTATGGGTCTTCCACATGAGGATCCACAACAGCATATCCTTAACTTCTTGGAGATTAGTGATACTTATATCACTAACGGGGTCACTCCAGACTATGTGAGGCTCACACTTTTTCCATTCTCTCTGTTGGGCGAAGCAAAGCGATGGCTAAAGGCAGAACCAGCTAATTCTATTACATCATGGAATGATTTGGCAAGGAAATTTCTGGCAAGGTTATTCCCTTCAGGCAAAACTGCAAAGATCAGAAGTGAGATAGTTGCCTTCAAATAGAAAGCGGGAGAGTCTTTATACTCAGCTTGAGAGAGGTTCAAGGGGCTACTCAGAGACAGTCCTCATCTCAATCAGACAAACGAAGTGTTAGCCCATACTTTCATAGAAGGGCTACATACTGAAACAAAAATTGTGGTAGATGCTACAGCTAGAGGTCAAGTGTTGGAGAAAAGCTTTGACGAGATATATGCATTATTGAACAAATTCTTCAAAAGCAATCCGGATTGGCAAGGAGAAATGGGCAGACACACGGTGCAAAAATCTACAGGGTTCTCGAGTTAGATGTCGTCTCGGCATTATCAGCGCAGATTTCTACACTAACCAACCAAGTCAATCAGATGACCATGGTTATTAACAAGCAACAAGCTCAACCAGTGCGACAGGTTCAAGTGTTTTGTGAAATATGTTGAGAGAGTCACATGAGCGACTTATGCCCAGTTAATCCAGAGTTTGTCTGCTTTGTGGGTAATGCAAATAAGGGTCAGAAAAACCAATATGGGAACACTTATAATCCCAACTGGAGGAACCACCCAAACTTCTCTTGGGGTGGAAATCAAGGTGCTCAAAATCAATACAAATCACAAGCACCTCAACAACAATATAGACCACCTCATACTGAACAACAGGTAATCTCAACAAGTCACATTGAGGAAATGATAAAGAAATTGATGGCTGACCAGCAAGCCCACACCGCAAAGATGATAAAGAAAGTGATGGTTGACCAGCAGGCCCAAGCCACAATAATGAGAAATTTGGAGCGCCAAGTGGGACAACTTGCCAGTGCCCAAAATACTAGACCAGTTGGAGCTCTTCCAAGTGACACTGAAGCTAATCCTAAGGTATTCATTAATGCCATGTCATTGAGGAATGGGAGACAATTAGAAGAAGTCCAGTCGAAAAAGAGAAAACATGTGACTTTTAATGAGAGGCCAGCCACTATAGAGTCAGAATCAGAAAAATCAAAGGAATCTGAGAAGCCAGCTGAAGAGGCGGTGGCTAAGCAACCTCCACCGTTGGTTGCGAGGCCACCACCTCCGTTCTCTCAAAGATTGCAGAAGGTGAAGGATAATGCCGCGTATAAAAAGTTTCTTGATATTTTGAAGCAGGTGCAAATTAATATTCCTTTGGTAGACATCTTGCAAGAAGTGCCCAAATATGCAAAATACATCAAGGATATAGTGGCAAATAAAAGGAGGTTGACCGAGTTCGAGACTGTGGCACTCACTGAGGAATGTATCTCAAGAATTCAAAGTAAGCTACCTTAGAAATTGAAGGATCCGGGTAGTTTCACTATCCAAATCTCGATTGGTAAGCGTACAGTCGGGCGAGCCTTATGTGATCTTAGAGTGAGCATTAATTTGATGTCGCCATCAATGTTCAGACAGTTGGGGTCAGGTGAGCCACGCCAAACAACGGTAATCATACAGTTGGTTGATCGCTCCCTTGCTTATCCTGAAGGAGTGATTGAAGTTGTGTTAGTTCAAGTGGGTTCATTCATATTCCCTGCTGATTTCATTATCTTGGACTACGAGCTTGATCAAGAAGTCCCATTTATTTTGGGGCGTCCATTTTTAGCCACGGGCCGAGCTACTATTGATGTTTGCGAAGGAAAGATGACGATGAGAGTAGGCGATCGAGTGGAGGTATTCAATGTATATAAAGCACTCAGACTGCCAGCCCACTATGAAGAGTTATCCATGATTTCTATGGTGGAAAGTGATACTACATCATTAGTGCCTTATATGAGCCCTATAGATCCTCTTGAACGAGCTTTGATTGGTGATGAAGAAGACAGTGAAGATGAAATGATGAGAGAAATTGAGCAAGTATTTAATATGTCCTGCAGTTATGTCCATGAGTTTGGAAAATTTGAGGAGTTGGACAGGCCTGTCACTCTGACCCCTCCTAAGCCATCTATTGAAGAAACTCTGAAGCTAGAACTTAAGCCCCTACCAGCGCATATGCGCTATGCTTATTTGGGGAACTCTGAGACATTGCCCGTGATTATCTCATCCAGCTTGACTAACACACAAGAAGAAAAATTACTCAAAGTCCTTCGCGAGCATAAAAAGGCTATTGGGTGGACAATTGTTGACATCAAAGGAATCAGTCCATCGTTTTGCATACATAAAATCTTCTTGGAAGATGGACACTGCCCTAGTGTTGAGCAGCAAAGGAGGTTAAATCCCATTATGAAAGAGGTCGTGAAGAAGGAAGTAATCAAGTTACTCGATGCAGGTATCATCTTTTCTATTTCTGACAGCAACTGGGTAAGCCCAATTCAATGTGTGCCCCAAAAGGGGGGATGACTGTAATTGAGAATGAGAAAAATGAGCTAATTCCTACTCGCACTGTGACGGGGTGGAGAGTCTGCATTGATTATAGAAGGCTCAACAAAGCAACCCGCAAGAACCACGTTCCACTTCCATTCATTGACCAAATGTTGGATAGATTAGCGGGGCATGAATATTATTGCTTCCTTGATGGTTATTCGGGATACAATCAGATTGTAATATGCCCACAGAATCAGGAGAAGACCACTTTTACTTATCCTTATGGCACTTTTGCCTTCAAGCGAATGTCGTTTGGCCTTTGTAATGAACCAGCTACTTTCCAGAGGTGCATGATGGCTATTTTCACCGATATGGTGGAAAGATTTGTAAAAGTTTTTATGGATGATTTTTCAGTCTTTGGGTCTTCTTATGATGATTGTTTGAAGAATTTGAGCAAGGTGTTAGCCCATTGTGAAGAAACAAATCTGGTATTGAATTGGGAGAAGTGTCACTTTGTAATGCACTTCTATTGAATAGGCGGTTGAAAAATTACCTTCACCTATTAAAGATTTTTCTAAAATTGCTACTCCTTTGTGCAGGTTGCTTGAAAAAAATGTAACTTTCAATTTTGATGATGCCTGCCTTATAGCGTTTGAAGAACTCAAAAACAAGTTGGTGGTTGCTCCCATTATTGTGGCATCAGATTGGTCCTTACCATTTGAACTTATGTGTGATGTGAGTGACCATGCTATTGGGGCAGTGCTAGGCCAGAGGAAAGACAATATGTTTTATTCCATCTACTATGCTAGTAAGACTCTTGATGATGCACAGCTGAATTACACCACCACTGAAAAGGAGTTGTTAGCCGTTGTGTGGGCCTTTGAGAAATTCCGGGCATACTTGGTGGGAACAAAAATCATAGTCCATACCGATCATACAACAATCAGGTATTTATTAACAAAAAAAGAATCCAAGGCTAGATTGATGCACTGGGTTTTGTTGTTGCGGGAATTTGATATAGAAATACAAGATCGAAAGGGCACAGAGAACCAAGTAGCTGACCATCTATCAAGGCTGGAAAATCATGACCACGTGGAGGAGGGTGGCCAAATTAAAGAAGTATTTCCTGACGAGCAACTTTTTGCTATCACCCAAGACCCTCCCCCATGATACGCAGACTATGTAAATTATCTTGTGAGTGGGGTACTTCCTCCTGAAATTGAATTTGAAGCTAGAAAGAGGTTTCTACATGATGTGAACTTCTACTATTGGGATGAGCCATATTTGTACAAGCAATGTGCTGATCAGTTGATGAGGAGATGCATTCCAGAAAAGGAGGCAGAATTAGTATTGTATGCTTGTCATGCATCACCTTATGGGGGCCATCATGGAGGGGATAGAACAGCTGCAAAGGTATTACAATCCGGTTTCTTTTGGCCAACTTTATTCAAGAATGCCAATGCATTTGTTAAGAAGTGTGACCAATGTCAGAGAATAGGAACAATCACTATGAGGCATGAGATGCCTTTGAATAACATCCTGGAGGTTGAGATTTTTGATGTATGGGGGATAGATTTTATGGGACCATTCCCATTGTCCAGAGGAAACAAATACATTTTGCTAGTAGTTCACTACGTGTCAAAATGGGTAGAGGCGATCGCATTGTCAATAAATAATGCCATGGTGGTAGCTGCGTTTGTGAAAAAGAACATATTTTCGAGATTTGGGACTCCATTTGCATTGATAAGTGATGAAGGGACGCATTTTTGCAATCGATTGTTGAATAACCTTCTAGCTAAATATGGGGTCCGCCATAGAGTTATGACAGCGTATCATCCTCAAACGAGTAGACAAGCTGAGGTGTCGAACAGAGAAATAAAGCAAATTTTAGAGAAGACAGTGAGTGCGAATAGGAAGGATTGGGCTGCAAAGTTAGATGATGCCTTGTGGGCATATAGAACTGCATACAAAATGCCAATTGGGGCGTCGTCGTATAAGCTTGTTCATGGAAAGGCATGTCACTTGCATGTTGAACTTGAACACAAAGCATACTGGGCCATTAAAAAGTTAAATATGGACCTTGACGTCGCGGGTGAGAAAAGACTCCTGTAGTTGAATGAATTAGATGAGTTCAGGCTGCACTCTTATAAAAATGCTAAGCTATATAAAGAGAAGACTAAAAGAAGGCATGACAAGCGTATCAAGCCACGTCACTTCGAGCCAGGCCAACAGGTATTATTGTTCAATTCTAGACTAAGGCTATTTTTTGGGAAGTTAAAATCGAGATGGTCAGGCCCTTTTGAGGTGGTGAGAGTCACTCCTTATGGTGCAATTGAGCTGCGAGCTTTAAATGGTGAAAGAAAATTTATGGTGAATGGACAAAGAGTCAAGCACTATTGGAGAGGAAACATTGATCGTGCGAAGACCAAAGTTGTACTCGCAGATGAGTAAGCGAGGCCCTGTGTCGTGCCGCGACGTTAAATCAAGCGCTTGTTGGGAGGCAACCCAATTTTTATTGTTTTTATAGTTTAGTTTCTTAAAGTTTTTTAGTTAGAGTAAAGTAGAGTTGCATTTTCTTTGTAGGCATAGAAATTATAAGTAGAATAGTGTAGGACATGTAAATTAGGTATATAAAAGGCTCGGGGAATCGGGATGTTATATAAAAATAAAAATAAAAAAAGAAAAATTTCTCGAAAATAGCACTCAGGCCAGCGCCTAGCGCTGCCTAGGGCGCTACAAGCAGAATGTGCAAGATCCCCCAACGCCAGGCATAGCGCTGAGCGCTGGGCTGGGGGGTGTCCGATATTTTTTTATTATTATTTATTTTCGTTTTTGTTTACTAAATAACCCAAATCCATTTAACCCAACCCAAATACCCATCTACACTAACATTATAACCCATCTTACTACCCATACCCATCCCCAACTTAACTTAAACCATAACCCAATTAAACACAAAAACCCAAATTCAAAATCAGAAACAAAAACGAACGCTCTCTCTCTCTCTGTTCTGCCACGACGTCTTCTTCTCTTTTCTCAAGTTTTCTCAAGTTTGTCTCTTGCTCTCATCCTAAACTCTACAGGTATGTTTTTCTTCTTCTTCTTCTTCCTCTTTTTTTTTTGTGTTTTAATTGGTAGATAACAATGTACATCCCATCTCTCAAGTACACTAATCCTCAAATTTTCCCCTATGTAGTTCTTAAGAAATTTTTATGGTGGGTGGTCCACATTGGTCGAAAATTATTTGGTTGTCTTGTATACGGAGTAGTAAACTAAAATTCCCTCTACTTTATTGAAATCTGGGAGGGCCACCATGTTCCACCATTGTTGAACTAGAATGCACACACTTTATGCTCACAAGATGTTTGTTAAAATGTTTGAATGAAGATTTTGGTGTACCAGTAAAGTCTGAGTAACCGAGTATATTTGTGTATGCATTTGGGCTAAGTGTGGGGTGTGTGGGGATGCGTTTACATGCTAGGGAGCTTGACTTCGATGCAAACATGTTCCTATACCATGTATCTTATATAATGTATGTTGTAGAATTTTGTAAATTTAGCTAATTTAGTGTAGTTGTAGTAGTGGTAAGAAGGGAAGTAACATATGCCTCTTGCTTACATTAAGGTGAATTCACTAAGCCATGATCAATCACTTGCATGTATGGCATTGATTAGTGCCTTTTAACTATTATGTGGCATGGGGAAGTCTTGAGTACCCATAGCTTTGGAGTGCAACACTTGAGCATTTTAGACCAAAGTTGTGAAGTATTGTACATTGCGCCTTCGGTTGTAAGTGTGGGGTCAGTGATGACTTGCGCGATAACCTTAGGCATACTTCTTGATGAGTTCTCACATTCATGCTTATTTGTGTGCAGGATATTATGGCTTGTGATAATACTTACAAAGGCAAGGGAATAGGAAAGTCCTACACTACTGCCCCCGCGTCGAAAAACCGCAAGCAGGGAGAAGGCTCTTCGCGGCAAGCAAAAGGGAAACAGGTTGTTGAGGCATCACAGCATGCTCAATTGCCACCAAGGCCTCGGTTGAAACTGGTATCTGATGCAGCTATTGCATGGCACAGTGATTTCGTGCCATATGGGTGGTATGTCTCCGAGATGGGGATAAATGTCAAAGCTTTAGAACGAAACTTCGCGGATGTCCTTGGCTGATTACGCGCATTAAATATGGACAAACTCCTAGAATGCCCTGGGCATATAAATTTGAGCATGGTTCGGGAGTTGTACGCTAACTGGGATTACAAATCGTCTATGTCATATGTACGTGGGAAGGATATGCCATTGGATAGGAGGGCCTTATGTAAGTTTTTAGGGGTTGAGAATGCTGACCCGAGGAGACTCCAGAAATTTGTGAGAAGCCCAAAATACACATTGATACATCACACTCTGTGTGGCGTGGATTCAAATGCCAAGTGAACCAAGAAGTAAGGTGAGATTCACAATCACTTGGTTTGCTCTGATTTTAACAAGACTGCCAAAGTGTGGCAGAATTTTGTGCAAGCCAGACTCATGCCAATGGAGCACATCAGCGACTGCACTTGAGCTAGAGTGTGTGTCATATTCTTTTTGATGAATGTCAAACCCACTAATTTGGGTGAGATTATGCTCGGTGAGATGGACCGCACGAGATTTAGGCGGCAGATTAAGAGGTTCTTCTTCGGCAACGTACTAATACAATACATGCTCTCCCGGGAAGTACCGGAATATCCAGGCTATGATGAGGTGGTGGAGGCACCTACAGGGTTATTGGACATCACATCATTGTTGGAGACGTCATCTAAGCTCACTCCGGCAGCAAGGAATGAACGAGACGAGAACTTCAACAGGTACCTCTATAACTCTTTGAATTTACTCATGAGCAGGGCTGGTATCACAGACGAGGAGCGTATGCACTTACGCAATGACCTGTCAAGTTCGTCCAAGGAGATGTTGGGGATTAAACCTGGCATCCCCGTTCATTCGTCGGAGGATGTAAACACTATCAAAGGCTCAGACACAGAGGACGAGGTTGATAATGATGCTACGGGACCCATGGCTTTGGTATCTCTAGGACCGGATGATGATTTGCACGGATCTGCTGATGGAGGGCACGCAGAGGAGGAGGACTCCGACTGACAGGGAGTTTTCTTTCTACCCTACTCTGTTTTACATTTTTATATGCATCGAGGACTATGCATAGACTAAGTGTGGGGTGGGAGGAATACTACATGTGATGTAGTTATATATCTTATATCAATTTATTTTAATTTGTTTATTTTATTAGTACTACTGAGTCTAGTGTTAGTTTAGTTTGTTTTAGAAAAAAAAAACAAAAGAAAAAAATATATATAAAAATACAAAAAAAATGAGAAAAAGCGAGGACTTTTCCCAACGATGGATCTTTTGAACAATTTTCTTGAGGGATAAAGTCCGAGAAAAAACATCAAAAAGTTTTTTTTTTAGGAGAGTTTGGTAGTATCCCTTGGTTTTTCTTTGGGCGCCGGTTCTTTTCCAAGGGTGTAGCTCAAACCGGGTACTTTATTTTTTTTTAGGAGTAGTATAGGAAGAAACTGAGTTGCTCGGAGCTACCTAGTGACATGTTTGGTGCTGGCACATTAGGCTATGACATACATTCTATCGTTCCGTGTATTTGTTTTGAATTGTGATGTCTAAGTAAAGTAAATAGCCTATTTTGTGACGCCTTGTCACAGTTGTTTAACTTGTATGCCACATAGTATAATATTGTTTAATTTTTCTCAATTATGTGTGCTTGCTTGACTTGAGAGTTGAACAAAATCGTCGTGATTGAGTCATGTGCAATGTGTGTGTGAGGATTTGTGATATTCTGTGCTATCTTGTGTAGTCTATAACTTGCCCCGTGTGTTAATCAAAGCGAAATTGTAAGTTGTGCCAATCTAGGAGATGACGTACGCATTTTCTTGCTTGATCATAGATGTGCTTGTCACATAAAAATAAAATTTTCCGTTGTTAGCCCCTTTGAGCTTATAGACCTTTTTTTTGGCACCCACATTACAAGCCATACCCATATTTTGTTCTTAATTTGAGATTGTTGAACCTTTACCTCCTAAGGAACTTAGTCGCTAAAAGAAGTAAGGTTAGAGATTAGGAAGGAGCTTTTGAGTGGAACCATGGAAGGGCCTTTTGGTGCACAAAAATTGATATCAAAAGTCACTAGCCAATGAACTTTAATGCATGGAGTGTGTGTAGAAAAAAAAAAAGAGAGAAAGAAAAAAAGAAAAATTGTAAGAAAATAAAAAAATGATAGTTAAAGTATGAAGAAAAATACACACCTCAAATTCTTATTAATTTGTGCTAGTGGGAGTATAGAAGTGCTTAATAAAAGTAAGGGCTATGTTGCATATAGTTTGTGGCAAGTGATTTGATTGAGGAGAATATGTGTTTGAATTGTGAGTGTAGTGTATTAAAGTGCTTAGAAGGGTTAGTCATTATTTCTGAATGTATCATACCCGTCCCTTAGCCTACATTACAAACTTAAAGTCCTAATTGGTCCTAGATTTGGCTAGCTTAAATTAGTAGAGATATATATTACGGGCAAGCTTATGGTACGACCACGGGATGCATACGAATTCTTTGTGAGAGTGAGCGAATTTTTGCTCAATTGTGTGATGTCCTTTATCTATATTCAAAAGCACATTTGAATGTGTGGACTAGTCTATTTTCACTCTTTTGTTTGTTGGTGAGTTCACATGATCTCATGAATGATTGGTAATGTTGTAAACTTTCTCGTTGGGCGGTACTCTAGTGGTAAGCACCATCCACTTCCAACCAAGAGGTTGTGAGTTTAAGTCACCCCAAGAGTAAGGTGGAGAGTTCTTGGAGGGAGGGAGCCGGGGGTCTATCGAAAACAGCCTCTCTACCCTAGGGTAGGGGTAAGGTCTGCATACACACTACCCTCCCCAGACCCCACTAGTGGGATTATACTGGGTTGTTGTTGTTGTTGTTGTTATTGTTGTTTCTCGTTGGGCGTGTATGTGAGTTGAGGGTGCTTAGTGGTTACAAGTCGGCTTTTGAGGTTGGGTAGTGACAAATAGGTTGTTGGAATTGATTGAATTGAAATGTTATACTTGGGCATGCTTAAACGGGAAGAATGTGAAATTTTGTATGTTCATGCTTGTGTGCCGGTATTGATCATAGTCAAGGGTAGAGTGTATGGGAGACTTGTACGTAGTTGGAGGGTTATTTAATTGTCCCATTTCTCGAGGACGAGAAAGAGTCTAAGTGTAGGGTGTTGATGTTTGGCTTAAAGTATATATATTTATATGTATATCGCCTCATCTTTTACTTTTGTTTCGTGTATTTAGGATGTAAAATGTGTTGATTTATATTAATTTGAGGTGTTTTTATGTGTAAGAATGATCCGGGAGCAATTGGGGGCGAAAGGTGCGAGATTAGAGCCAAAACGGACGAAAAAACAAAAAAAGAGAATTTCTAGCGCCACAGACAGTGCCTAGCGCTGCCTATGGCGCCAGAGGCAGTATACTCCAATTTGCTAGCGCCAGCGACAGCGCCTAGTGCTGGGCTGGGTGCTGGTGGCATGAATCCTGTCCAATTTTGCTTGGCACAGGGTTATTTTGGCCCTAGATCTACCCAACACATATAAAAGCAAGACTAAGCTTATTTTTAGGGGGACAACACTTTGAAGGGAGAATACACTCGAGAAACATCCGGGAGCGAAGAGATCTCAATTTTCTTCATCTTTTCTTAGTATTTTCAATTATCCAACACTTATGAAATTGTTTGTTATTATCATGAGTGGCTAAAAACCCATAGTTCTGGGGTTCTGATTTAGCCATGAATATTGTTGTTTAATGTTAACTTAACCTTGATTATAATTCACTAATATATGGTTGTTTCTTCAATTCTGTGATTAATTGCTTAATTGTCTGGCCAGCATTTAGGTTCTATTTACTATCTATTCTATGATTGGGAAAGCCATGTTTAGATTAGAGAAGAATTGAAGAGAGCATGATCTTAACTCTTAGGGGGCAGATTTGTGGTTAGGATAGGAATATACCTAGTCACCGTGTTTAATTAAATATCGTAATCTTAATGTGTTCTTGATAGATTGATTCCATAGGAATATAGGTGTTAATCTATCTTGAATAGGCGAGTAGTTTTTCGGGAGAAGGCTATGAGATCAATTATCGATTAATTAGCAACCATGAGTGAATTGTATGAAAGGGAGAATTAACTAGAACACAATAGGATTGGTGAATCGATCACAACCCTGGAATATTTGTCTCTACTGAATACACAACAACCATTTTACTGCTTGATAATTTAGTTAGTATATAGAAGTATAGTTTAATATAATCACATTCTTGAACTCGCATTTGGCTTGACTGAATAACAATCTTGGTGAATCTAGTGGGTAGTTGATACAAGTCTCTGTGGGTTCGACAATCGACTTATCATTTTATTACTTGTACGACCACGTATACTTGCGTGTGCGTTTGGGAGCAACAGACCTCAGTCTTTACCCGGCCCCGGCCTCTAGCGGCTCTAGCAGGAGGCGCGGGTGCCTAGTCATCAGATCCTTCGGTACGGGTCCTCACAATCTGTGAAAAATAATAGAATGCAGAAGTTTAGAATTTTTGATGTCAAAAAATTTCGTACGACAAGGAATCAAAGAAGTATAATTTTTCCTAATAGTTCCATAGCCTCCCGAAGATAAGTACAGACGTCTTCGTACCGATCCGCGGGACTATAATAAACCGGCTTGTGACTCACGATACCTATGAACCTAAAGCTCTGATACCAACTTCTCACGACCTAAATATCCCTCCGAGACATGTCGTGACGACACCTAGTCTCTACGACTAGATAAGCCTAACAGATTGCAGAAATATCAATAATGGAAGCAAAACTAAACAGCTAAATATATTAGATACTGAATAACCAATAACAATGTCGCTCGGCATATACAATAACCAAAACACTAGACATACATAGTTTTCCAAACCCCGGAATATCGTGAATCACAAACTACAGAAGGAAACCTAGTATCTTTATACATCAGAGTCTAACAAAAGAAATACAGAAGATAATGGATATGGGGAAGAGTAGAAAGGGACTCCGAGGTCAGCAGACGCGGCAGGTGTACCTTGAAGTCTCTGTACAACAGCAAGCACTCTCAGCTAGTAGCGGGGCTGATAAGAAGTACCTGGATCTACACACAAAAATATGTGTAGAAGAGTAGCATGAGTACACCACAATGGTACCCAGTAAGTGCCAAGCCTAACCTCGGTCGAATAGTGACGAGGTCAGGTCAGGCCCACTGGTATATAATAAATAAAGTAAGAGAATATACAGTATAATAAGAGACTAGAATTTAACAAAAGGAAACACAACAAGGCAACAGTGCAACACACAGGGGTAAACAGAAGGGGATCTCATGAGATACTGTCTCGTAATCCCAAAATAAATATGCAGGAAGAACTCCCAAGGTACCGCCTCGTAGTCTCAAAAGTAAATATACAAGGAGAACTCCCAAGGTACCGCCTCGTAGTCTCAAAAGTAAATATACAAAGAGAACTCCCAAGGTACCGCCTCGTAGTGTCAAAAGTAAATGTATAGGGAGAACTTCCGAGGAACTGCCTCGTAGTCTCCAAAGTAAATGTGCAGGAAGAACTCCCGAGGAACCGCCTCGTAGTCTCAAAAGTAAATGTGTAGGGAGAATTCCCGAGGAACCACCTCGTAGTCTCAAAAGTAAACACACAGCTCAAATCGATAAATACAACAGTTAATAGCAAGATTCCTATAGTTATACTAATAAAGAACAAGGAAAAATAGGAAATCAACTAGGCATGCTTCACAAAGTTCAAATAAGTAGTTAAAGCACGTAGACATGCGATATTAGACTAAAGAGGATAACAACACATATGTATATTTCATCATGTTTTACTTTTATTTCGTGTATTTAGGATGTAAAATGTGTTGATTTATAATAATTTAAGGTGTTTTTATGTTTCGGAATGATCCGGGAGCAATTGGGGGAGAAAGGTGCGAGATTAGAGCTAAAGCGGAAAAAAAACAAAAAAAAAAAAGGAATTTCCAGTGCCACAGACAGCGCCTGGAGCTGCCTGTGGCGCCAGAGGCAGTATACTCCAATTTGCTAGGGCAAAGGGACAGCGCCTAGCACTGGGCTGGGTACTGGTGGCATAAATCCTGTCCAATTTTGCCTGGGACAAGGTTATTTCATCCCTAGACCTACCCAACACATATAAAAGCAAGACTACGCTTATTTTTAGAGGGGGACAACACTTTGAAGGGAGAATACACACGAGAAACATCCGAGAGCGAAGAGATCTCAATTTTCTTCATCTTTGAACCTAGAGCTCTGATACCAACTTGTCACAACCCAAATATCCCTCCGAGACATGTCGTAACAGCACCTAGTCTCTACGACTAGGTAAGCCTAACAGATTGCGAAAATATCAATAATGGAAGCAAAACTAAACAGCTAACTACATTAGATACTGAATAACCAATAATAATGCTGCTCGGCATATACAATAACCAAAACACTAGACGTACACAGTTTCCCAAAACCTGGAACATCGTAAATCACAAACTACAGAAGGAAACCTAATATCTCTATACATCAGAGTCTAACAAAAGAAATACAGAAGATAATGGACATGGGAAAGAGTAGAAAGGGACTCCGAGGTCTGCGGACGCGGCAGGTGTACCTTGAAGTCTCTGTACAACAGCAAGCACTCTCAGCTAGTAGCGGGGCTGATAAGAAGTACCTGGATCTGCACACGAAAACATGTGTAGAAGAGTAGCATGAGTACACTACAACGGTACCCAATAAGTGTCAAGCCTAACCTCGGTCGAGTAGTGACGAGGTCAGGTCAGGCCCACTGGTATATAATAAATAAAGTAGGAGAATATACAGTATAATAAGAGACTAGAATTTAACAAAAGAAAACACAGCAAGGCAACAGTGCAACACATAGGGGTAAACAGAAGGGGATCTCCCAAGATACCGTCTCGTAATCCCAAAATAAATATGTAGGGAGAACTCCCGAGGTACGACCTCGTAGTCTCAAAAGTAAATATACAAGGAGAACTCCCAAGATACCGCCTCGTAGTCTCAAAAGTAAATGTGCAGGAAGAACTCCCGAGGAACCGCCTCGTAGTCTCAAAAGTAAATGTGTAGGGAGAACTCACGAGGAACCGCCTCGTAGTCTCAAAAGTAAACACACAGCTCAAATCGATAAATACAACAGTTAACAGCATGATTCCTACAGTTATACTAATAAAGAACAAGGAAAAATAGAAAATCAACTAGGCATGCTTCACAAAGTTCAAATAAGTAGTTAAAGCACGTAGACATGCGATATTACACTAAACATGATAACTACACATATTGGAATAGCTCAATTAAAAATGAAAACAGACTAATACTCATTTAAACGGTATAACTCAAATTAAAGAAAAACAGGTTGCTACTCAGTAAAATAAATCGGGTTCTACAATAAATAGCCTGCTCGTCACCTCACGTACACGACGCTCACATATCACAACAGTACCAAATCGTAAGGGAATTTCCCCCACACAAGGTTAGGCAAGCCACTTACCTCGAACCAAGCTCAATCAATCGGTAACAATACCTTTTCCACGAATATCCGACTCCGAATAACCCAAATCTAGCCAAAATCAATTACATACCATAAATACAACTATAAAAAACTAATCTAATTAATAAAATCAAAGCTAAAGCAAGAAATTAGAAAATCGCCCCAAAAGCCTCCCCGGGCCCACGTCTTAGAATCGGGTAAAAGTCACAAAATATGAACACTCATTCACTCACGAGTCCAACCATATAAGAATTACTTGAATCCGACCTCAGATCGCCATTCAAAACTCGAAATTTTAACTGAAGAACTTCTTCCCATTTTCCTCAATTTTTCAACCCCAAAATCGAAATTAAAGAATTAATTAATGATAGATTAGTGAGATATAACCAAAATAGAATGTAGAATCATTATCCAATCGATATATCTGAAAATCTCTCAAAATCTCGTCCAAATCCGAGCTCCCAAACTCAAGTTTTGATAAAAATGGCCAAACCCTCGTTTCGAAATGATATAAGTCTGCACAGTGATTCCTTAATCGCGATCGCGGAAATAGCCTCGCGATCACGAAAAACAACTTCGCTGCCCCAGGATTTAACCCTATGCGAACGCGCAAAACATCAAGCGAACACGATGTGCTGGCTCTCAGACTTACGCGATCGCAAACGTCCTCACACGTTCGCGATGAGCAAAGTGCGTGGCCTAACTTTAGCCTCCTTAACTCTACGTGAACGCGACCTTGGCCATGCGTTCGCGAAGCACCACTTCACACCACTACGCGTTCGCATCCGTATGCCCGCGAACGCGAAGAACAAAACTTCCTCTGCCTAGCTGAGCCTACGCGATCGTGGCCCCTCTCTTGCGATCGCGTATAAGGAAACCAGATGCACTAAATCATAGAACTTTACCCATTTCTCTAAGTCCAAAACGCATCCGATAATGATCCGAAACACACCCGAGGTCCCCCGAGACCTCAACCAATGATACCAACAAGTCCTAAAATACCATACGAACTTAGTCGAGCCCTCGAATCACATCAAACAACGATTAAAACACGAATCACCCTCTGATTCAAATTTAATGAACTTGAAACTTTTAGTTTCTACAACCGATGCCGAAACCTATCAAACCACGTCCGATTGACCCTAAATTTTGCACACAAGTCATATTCAACCCTACGGACCTACTCCAACTTCCGAAATCCGAATTCGACCCCGATATCAAAAAGTCCACTACCGGTCAAAATCTCCAAAAATTTGACTTTCGCCATTTCAAGCTTAAATGAGCTTCAGACCTCCAAAACACAATCCGGATATGCCCCTAAGTCCAAAATTACCCAATGGAACTAACGCAATAGACGAAACTCCATTCCGGAGCCGTCTTCACACAGTTCCGACTACGGTCAAAATCCTAAGGCTTAAGCTTCCGTTTAGGGATTAAGTGTCCCAAAACACTCCGAAATCAAAAACAAAACCTCCCGGCAAGTCACATAAGCAGAAAAAGATAAGGGAAAAGCAGTTAATAGGGGATCGGAGCTAATACACTCAATTCGACCAGCCGGGTCGTTACAATTTTGAGCTTGCACTTTTAAAAAAAAATTTATTTTATAACTCATGCACATATTTTAACAATGTACATGTAATTTTTTTTTAACTATTTGATATGAGATATATGTGTGATGCACGTTTGACAAATACAAAATATAGTTTTATTAAATATACTTGACAAAAGACAACATGTGTTTGCACATAAGTCTGGAAGTTTTAAATGTAATCCTTTTAATTTCTAGAACTAATAATACCTGCTAGTACTAAATATTAGAAAAATAATTAAATTACGATTTTGTCTAATATGAAGTTTATTTTTAAAAGGCATAAATGACGGATGACATTTCACCCAAGATTTTCGTGCTTTTAATATAGTATAGATAGATAGATAGATTTAAATTGTAAACAGTTGAATTAGACCAAAGAAAAGGTTGCTTGGCATTACGTGCGATACTTTTATAATGTTATAAATATAAAAAGAATGATTTAAGTGATACTAAAACATACAGACCCAAAAATGATTCCCGGAAAAACAAAAGCAAAGCTAATATTATATAAAACAAAAAATCAAATACAAAACACTAAATTCCTTCATCATTGGAAAAAAAATCAGAAATAACATGATTTACATCCGCTAATTGAAAATTAGTTATAGTTTCAAAAGTAATTAAAATTTAGTTATTTTTTCATGTGAAAATAAAATTTGAACAAAAACATCATTAAAAGTTCGGAAAAATTCCAGCACAATATATTAGAATTCGAATTTTTCTACATATGAGATTCTAGCATAATGCGCTGGAATTCATAATGTATTCGAGTTCCAACATAATATGCTGAAAGTTTATACGCAAGAGTTCCATAATCCAACATATTATGCTGGAACTTTTTGTGTTATAGCTAGGGTGCTTCCGCCTTAAATAGTGGCTACGTTTCAATAAATTTGCAAAAAACTAGCTATTTTTCAATAACCACCCGTAAATATGACAATGCCACGCTATTTGTAAAAATAGCACGGGCTAGCCAGTTTTCGGACTGGTAATTCAAAAATAGCCAGCGTTTGCAAAGTTATTGAAAAATAGTCATTATTTTGCTGCAACACGGACCGGTCCAGCATAATATACTGGAGATTGGTTCACCTGTATATGAACTTCCAGCATATTATGCTGTATCTCCAACACGCGAAAAGTTCTAGCATAATATACTGGAGATTGGAGCACCTATGTATGAACTTCCAGCATATTATGCTGGACCGGTATATTATACTGGAACTCCAATATATTATGCTGGAATATTTTCCGAATTTTGAACAGTGTTTTCGTTCAGATTTATCTTTACATAAAAAGTGGCTAAATTTTGATTATTTTTGAAACCGTGGTTATTTTTCAATTACCACTTGTAAATCTGGCTATTTTTGAATTTCGACTTCATTATTGAACATTGACTAATTTTCAGCCCATCACAAGTTTTGGAGCAATTTACTGATATTTGGCTGGCCCAAATCAGTAAGCCCATCCAATTTTGCTATTTTCAGGAATAACAGGAATACAAATCCTCTACGGATGGAAATGACCTCATTACGCACATTGCCTAATGGAGGATCACTAAAACCTGACAATCTCCGCCATTCTCAGATCGGTAAGCCCGTGAATTTTTGTTACTCAAAATATTTACAAAGTGCTGCAATTTCCAAGCATATACTCAGACCAGCTTTGAGATTCAATTCGGTCCGTCATCTCACTCACATTTCCAGTACTCCTATGGCTGATTCTACTTCTAGGTCTGCAATTACATTGTTTACCTTTCTTTTTGTTTTACTTTGTTATACATCTGTATATAAGCAGTTGATGCACTTGCACCTAGTGTCTCGTGCTCAAAATACAAATAAGCAATTGATGCGCGTGCTCCTACTTTCGGAATATATATGTTTAGAGGAAATTTAAAGATTTAAATATATATATATATATTTATCGTCGCGTGTTGTTTGTTTATCTTCTAGCTTTTTTCTGATTGAAATTGATTCTGCAAGTGTCTTAAGCAGGGTTGTACCGCAGCCTGAGTGTGGCGGACATGCTAAATCTGACAATGTGAGTCCTAATTTGACTGAAATTATAGTAATCCGTCATGGTGAAACGGAATGGAATGCCGATGGCAGAATTCAGGTCATTTCCTGCCTCGTTTTAGCTTTCTGCTGTCTTTTCTTTGCTAATGTGTCTGACTTTTTCTATCTGGAATTGTATTTTCTTAAAATTTTGGGGATCTATGCACAACAAAAGTGACATGCAAAACGTTATATTCCCTCCCTCCCATTTTATAAGGCCTTGTTTGACTGGTAACGGGTATAAAACAAGCCATGGGCATATGTGTAGCTATAAATTACCTCATTAAAGGTAAAATGAGAACTTTAAAGTTAATTGTTTCTAAATATAAAAATGTGTCGGTCTTTTTGGAACATACTAAAATGAAAAGTCTGCTACATAAAGTGTGATAGGGGAAGTATCTTGATTTTGGAGTATTTCTAATCTAGAAAACTCCTTTCACGCTAGCATTCCATCTAGTTTGTTACAATTGTCATAGCAAAATAGAGTGCTTAATCTAATGTTACCTTATTAAAAAAAAAAAAAAAATGTTTAGTCTCCATTGTCATTATTGCTCGTATTTAGTCCATCATCTATATTTTGGAATCAATTGAGGAATTCTGACTACCAAAATTTATGTTCGCCAGAAAATGTTTACCGAAAACATGTGAATGTATGCAAATAAAAAGACATCTCAAAATATTGAAAAGGTTTCATATGCATTCCATTGTTTGTAAATGTAATCTAAAAAAGCAACTTGTACCTCTATGGCTCTTTGTATACAGTTCGAAAGAACCCCTTGCTGCATCCCTGATGCAGTCCATTATTTGTAAATGTAATCTAAAAAATCCATTATTTTAGATTACAACCCATTATTTGACAAGAGTGGGTTGCTCTAGTTGTGAGCACCCTCCACTTCCAACCAAGAGGTTGTGAGTTCGAGTCAGCCCAAGAGCAAGGTGGGGGAGTTCTTGGAGGGAGGGAGCCGAGGGTCTATCGGAAACAGCCTCTCTACCCCAGGGTAGGGGTAAGGGCTGCGTATGCACTACCCTCCCCAGACCCCACTAGTGGGATTATACTGGGTGGTTGTTGTTCTAATCTAAAAAATCAACTTGTACCTCTATGGCTCTTTGTATAGTTTTGCTCATATCTAGTCTTTCACCTCTGTACCTCATTTCTCAATTGCAATAGTTAATACGTTTAGGTATCATTTTCCATCACCAGAGATTGGTAAGGATTTGCATCAGGGATGCAGCAAGGGGTTCTTTCGAACTGTTAAAATACTGACTTCATCCTCATTTACATTCATGTGACGATTACATGGTCTTTGGAGAATGAGCTCCTATTGTTAGATCACCTCAGAATTGGTTGGGAAAAGATAGATGAAATACTATGCAATTGCTCTTATTAATAAACATAAGGGACTAAATGTGTATATTTTTCTTTTCGTAAATGTGACCAAGTTTTTCATTACTTATATATTGACATCATATTATAGTTTTTCGGCAAAACAATTGAATTCCAGTGATTGGAATTCTTCATATTGCAAAAAATACGTGAGGCGATAAATTTTAGCAAAATTATCTACCATGTGCTCTTGTTTTAACATTTTTAAAATTTCTTCTCGCTAATTTTGAGCTGCCTCGTTTCTTCTCCTCTAACTCATATATAAGACTTAAATGTCCTAGTTCGCTGGGAATGATAACCGGTTTATTGAAAACCTCATTGAGATTGTTACATTGTACATGAAGGATCAGATCTAAACATAGAGGATATATTAGTTTCATTTTACATAAACCCATAAATAAAGCAATTTGCTCTAAATATGAAGACTCTCATTTAATTTTGAGATTACACTAATCATTCAATTTCATTTCAAAGACCTTCACAGCATTAACTTCCTTTGAGGAACAACTCGGAATCACCTTGCTTATTTATATAAAAGTGAAACAAATAGTACATTTACCTTTTAATTAGACTGAAGTATAGTGTTTTTACTTTTATCGTTCAAGTTTCTTTATATGACCTGCAGAAAACTGTAAACCTACAGTAGCTGCGTTAATTATTATATCAATTGACACTTTAGGTGTAGAATGTTTCCTTTCTTTATTATCGAAGAATTAAAAATTTGTACAATGGTTCCATTTTTTCAAAAAAGATATTCCTTACTTTGCTAATTATATTGGCAATGTAAAGGATATGTACTTTGCCATGTCCAATATTCCACCCAGAACACCGCCCAGAAAAACATAAGCCCCACTTGCCTCAGAAAGCGTGTGAAAAAGGTGGAAGACTGAAGGTCATTCAGTAAAAGCTGTGACAGGGGAACCATTCATTGTAGGGTAGATACACATGTTTTAGCCAGATAGCTGCAATTTGATAAACTGTGTCGGTGTTTTAATGGGAAGATGTCAATGGTGCGATGCTTCTTAAAGATTGAAGATGATAAAGTACAACCTCATAAAGCTAAAATGGCATATGTAAAACCAGAGGAAACACAGATAGAAAAATTTCAAAAACCTACACCTAAGGTGGTTGAAAGTCCTTGACGATTGGGTGCAATATGTTATGTAATACTCTCCCTGTTGGTGTATGATTCTATGGGACAAATCGTATTCACTTGAACTTCTTGTAAATTGTCAGCATTTGGCCTTTTATGGTAAATCCTATAACAATATATGGATCATAACGAGAGGATGCGATAACTGATACTTGTTTCATCTATTAACCAGGGGCATTTAGATGTCGAATTAAACGACAGCGGGAGGCAGCAAGCTATGGCGGTAAGTCACTGTAGGACAGTATTTGTTTGTTAGTATTTCACTTAAATGCTTTGAACTGTTGGGATGTATACTACACCCTCATATAATTTTTGAGATGGACACATGAATTTGAAAGAGAAGAAAGGTCTTATGGCTTCACGCTTGGCTTAAGTACCAAATTTGTTTCCCCTTCTCTCTGTCTATCCTTTTGCTGCCAATCTTTGCCATTAGTGGGCGTAGCCCGTAGGTATGTTTTCTCACCTCGTTATGAACAATATGTGTAATGAACTTATATTAATGTGATTGTGAAAAGATTCAACTCCTCAGATATCACTATGTTGGCTGTTGAACAGAAGTTAAGTGAGATAATCTGTTTCCCTTTTTTATTCTCTTTGTTTTCATGATGGGGATTGGGGGTGGGGGTTGGGACTTGGGATGTTACAGTTTCCCAGCTTAAAAACTTTTAAGGGAGTTATATGAACTTCAACCTTTTGTTTATTTCATTTCATTTTTCATTTTCTTTTTCGGCGTTTTGGTGCAATGCCTGAAGCTAATTTCTTGAAGGTGGCAGCCCGGCTCTCTAGGGAGCCAAGGATCTCTGTCATATATTCATCTGACTTGAAACGGGCACATGAGACAGCAGAGACAATAGCAAGGAGTTGTGGGGGTCTAGAGGTATGAATTCACTATAAATTTGCATTGTCAGAATTGAGACTAGAGATATAAATTCAAATTCATCACATCTTTCACATCATGTCTGATTGTGTATTTTTGGTTTTGTTACTCAATTGGATAATGCGATAAATGAGAAACTTCTGCAAGTTCTTTAACTTATTAGTTAGTATATGGAAGAAAGTTTGCAGCAACTGTTTCATGATATCTATTTTACTTTCAAAATCACTTTCTTTTATCATTTGTTTTCGAACTATATTTTTCCTGAATACTCTTGTTTTTCCCAGTAATCAACCTGTGGTATCAGTTCTGTTTCAACTGTTTAGAGACTTTTGTTGTGGAATTCCTACTGCTTTTAACTTTCACCCTTTCTTGAAATTTTATTATGTAGCTTTACCTTTTCTATGAAGCCATCACAACTAAGCTATTGTTGCTTCACTTCTTTTTCTTGTTAATGTGATTGTTATGAGCATGAGCAGAGGAGTTCAGTGATTCTGTTATATGTTGTTGTCCATTGATGTTCTCTGTATGCTCTAAGGAATTGTATGATATAGCTCTTAGCCTCTTAGTAAGAAGGTCTTCCATAGTTCCATAGATGGATATTAACTCGAAAATAACATGCAATAATATGAGGTAAAATATGCTTGAGAGGCCAAGAAAGGGTTAGTTGATATTCAAGATCTATGGTATGAGTCTATCTTCTGATTCAGTCAAGCTTAGATTCCGGAGGCAATATAAGCTCATTAACAATGTTAACGAGCAATGTGGAACAGATGCAATTCTCTGATATGCATGGATATGAGGGAGGGAGAGGGAGGTGTTGAGGGTTTTATAGCTGTTTGTAATCTCAGATAAAGCTGACTACCAAACATATTGGAGTAAAATAGTTACTTGTATGTCTCGGTTTGTGCTTAATATAGGTCATTAAAGATCCAGACCTTCGAGAGAGACATCTAGGAGATCTTCAAGGTATTTCTCTCCGTGAAGCAGCCCAAAGCCAACCGATGGCTTATAAGGCTTTTCTATCTGACCGGAGTGACCAAGTAATTCCAGTGAGTATTCCTTTTCTCCTTTTACTATTACTGCCATGATCAGCTTTATCCTAATTCATTTGAATAAACTTGTAGTCATATTAAAAATGTGCTTTCTTCAATTTGCTTATTTCTTTATTTCTTCTTTTTGGCAATTCGATCTGCTTCGTCACATATACATGTAATAAATATGAGCTCTAAATTGGCAAATCGACCTAAAATCCATCTTCAAATGTAAGTGTTAACTGCCAGAGGTGTAACCAAGTTAGAATCTGGATTCCTTGGGCATAGGATCGAGCACCCACTCCCAAGGTAAAAAAAGAAAAAAGAGGGGAAGGAACATAAATTGCATGATCTAGTCTATCTTATGAAGGGTTTGCATGTATTCAATTCTCCCACAACTTATTTGCAGGGAGGAGGAGAAAGTTTAGATCAACTTTATCAACGGTGCACTTCTTGTTTACAGAGGATTGCAAAGAAGCACAGAGGTATTCTTTTAACTATTGGATTGATAAAAGAGTGATACATCACAAAGATGTTTTTTTTGGCATTGAAATGTGTATTTACCATGTAGGAGAACGAGTAGTTGTGGTATCTCATGGGGGTGCAATCAGAGCACTTCACAGGCGGGCTTCCCCGCATAGGCGGTCTAAAAGTAAGATCTGGAATACATCTGTCGGTATACTTCACTTGTCTGATAAGGATGATTGGACTATTAAACTCTGGGCCGACATAAGTCATCTCAACGAGACAGGATTTCTGGACTCGGGTTTTGGTGGGGACAAAACTTCGGGTTGATTTTGCATGCCACTCTCAACGTTCCGTTTGCTGGCAAAGAAGTACTTTACATTGTTTGGCATAAATGAAAATATAGAATTATTTATGTCACCCTGTTCGATAGCTTCCTCACTAGATATAATTCAAACCTCTAGAATGTGGATGAGATGATGACCTGCAGTATACGTTTTGACATTATGTAGAAGGCTAGATCCCTTCTGACTTGCAAATGGGACATTGCGCATCTTTGATAGTTGCCATTCTCTTTGGTGGAATAATTATTTATGAACTTGCAGTAGTCAATGTTTATAGGAGAAGACAAAGGCTTTTGTTGAATCATTCGAGTGATAAAGTCATGCCCCGCGTATATAGTATCTGCTTACCACAAGTTATTAATGTTTTTATCAATGTACATTACATATGTAGTTGTTTGACCAAATAGGCATTTGTCCCAACTGTCTATAGCAATTATTTAGACCAAATAAATTATGAAAGCACAAACTTAGTAACATGCAATCAGTATATGGGTGATGAACTATCAAAGCGACCAACTAACGTTTCCTGCTGAGGATCAATCTACAATACTGAGGTGAAGATATTAGTCGTGAGATCTGAATATCTGTAAGTTTTATGCTATCATATTTGTAGACAAATTATGACGTACTAAAGTTACTGAAAAGAAAACTTGCCTAGCAGTGTCAGAATCAAGGTAAGACGTCCAAAATGAAAAGTGCACTTCTTCCAGCTGCTGGTCCCAGTCTTCCCACCAAAGGATTGAAGTAAGATTTGACAGCTTAAAGTTTCAAAGGCAGCTTAATTGTGCCAAATACATTAGAAAATGACCGTAGCAGTGCTGGGTCACCTGCACTGCAATATTTGAAGTCTGAATTAAAGGTGTTAAACAGGCCGGGCTAGCCGATTTGACAACATGGTTCGACCCAATACAGCCCGGGTCAGCTCGAGTTAGCCCGATCCGGTAAGGGGCGGGACAGGTTGGCTTGTGTAAGGGGGTTGGTCCGGACGGGGTCGGGCTTTTTTTGGTTACTAGTGCCCCAGAACTCGGCTAGCCCGTTCAGGAGTTATCGAGTTTTTACTCGGTTCCAGTCCGGTAACTGTTACACTTTTTTTTTCTTATAAAAAAAATCTGACCGTTGCCAACGGTTAAAATCTGGGAAGACCGTTGGCCAATGGCTCTTTTTCGCAAAAATGGCGATTTTGGCCTACTCGATTAAAAAAATAGCCTCCACCCCTAATAATTGATAAATTACATCTTTAACATTTTAAAAACTATAAATAGCCTCTTTCTTCTTCATTTTTTCTCACAATTTGCTCTCTTCTTCTACTCTAATTCTCTCTTGATTATTGTATTGCTCTCAATTAAGTGTTATTTTAAGTTTTATCAATTTTTTTAAGGTATCCGCTATAAAATTACAATTATCAAGTGAATTGTAGTATTATCAAATTTCAATTGAAGTGTGATATTATAAATTTACAAGTGAAGTGAGTGGGTTTTCAATTTTCAAATCTCAAATTTAGTGCGGCATCCTGGACTGACGCTACACTCGTTCCATCTTTTTCTCTTCTTTGATGTTCATTTTTATTTTATTATTTAGAATTATTAATTTAATTTTTTTAAAAAAAATTAATTTGCATGATGGATATATCTAGAGCAGCCAAAAAAACGTGTACTGGTAGGGGTGGTACTAGTAAGAGTAAAAAAATAAGAGGTGATTCTTCTACTAGCTTTACACATGTTTCTGAAAGTTCACCTGAAAATATAAATATAGATTATGAGCGACTACAAGAAGATTATGGTATAGATGATACTATAAATAACATTGAGTCACCTGATAATCTTGAAACACCAGCACCTACACCTGGTACTGCTAGTCAAACTACTAAGGGTGACGCTAGTATGAGTAGGTCTCCTCTCCTGTCATGGCCCAAAATCTCAATCTCGGGGTCATGATGGCGCCTAACATCTACTTGCTAAGCAGGCCTACGTGAACTGAAAATTTATCGATTTTTAACAATTTATGACAATTTATTAACAATGGAACAATATGAGTCTGAAGTATAGTATAATAATTGGTGTCACGAGTATATGGACATCTAGAGTGCTACAAACATGGTCTGAATAAAATACACTAATTGGAAATTAAAAAAAAAACAGTAAAGATAGGAGGGAAGGGTACTTCAGGTCTGTGAATACTGTGCAGCTGTACCTCAAGTCCCTGTCAACGACTGGATTCGAGCAAATCTACTGAACGCCGCTACGACTCACTCCGAAATCTACACAAGAAGTGCAGAGTGTAGTATGAGTACAACCGACCCCATGTACTCTATAAGTGTCAAGCCTAACCTCGATGAAGTAGCGACGAGGCTAAGACGGGCCACTTACAATAACCTGTACTAATGATAATAATAACATGGAAAGAAAACATGAATGAAAGTAAAGCAGTTAATTTATAAAAATGAACTCAACCTCACAATCAGAGAACCCAAAATAACAGACCTCGTAATTTCATATACAAATGCTGAAAACTAACACAATAACAATAACGAGTACAATACACACAATCCATTACGGCGCGCAACCCAATCTCACCGTACATATACAATCCTCCCTTATTTCATCATAGCATCATTTATCAATATCAAGAATCACGTATATAATTCGTAGCAGCGCGCAACCCGATCCCACCGTACCATCATAATCAATATCATAATTCTTCCTTATTTCGCCATATCATCATTTATCAATACCAAGTATTACGTACACAAACCGTTGCGGGGCGCAACCCGATCCCACCATATCGTCATTTATCAATATCATAATCCTCCCTTATTCCACCATATCACAAACCGTTGCGCCGTGCTACCCGATCCACAAACAATTTCAATAAACGTAAATAATCTAATAACTCAATTTACAAGAAGTTTCTACAATCAAAGAGTATAAGTGCAAGGCAATAAAGGAACCACATAATAATCAGAGGAATGCAATAAATATTATAAAAATAACAGGACAAGTAAATCACGTGACAATTAAGGTGTGCAAGTAAAACAGTTAAGGCAAGTAGCAATTAAGCACGGAGTCAAGGAAGGGACGATCAATTCGATACAAGAATAATTAAATAACAAATAACAAATTACGGCATATAAAGCAATTAAAGCATGTAACAATTAAGGCATGGAATAAAATAAGTCATGAAATAACGAGAAACATGAAAACAAATATCTTAACGGCGTATATTCACTCATCACCTCGCATATATATTGTTTTCTCACACAATCCATATAACACATGATACAAATTTCCTAATTCCCTCAAGTCAAGGTTAGACCCAACACTTACCTCACTCCGCAATCAAATCAAAGCTCAACCGGGCCATTCCTCTAAAATTCGCCTCCAAGCTAATCGATCAAACCAAATATAGTTCAAACAATTCAAAATAAGCTTTAGAAACTACCCACGAGTGAAAAAGATTAAATCTTTAATGATTTTGAAAAAATTTAACAAAAGTTGATCCAGGGCCCGCTTGGTCAAAACCCGAGATTCAGACCAAAACTCGATTACCCATTTACCTTCGAGCTTGGTTATGTGATTAGTTTCGAAATTTGACCTCAATTCGAGGTATAAATCTCAATTTTACAAAAACCCCAAATTCTACCCAAATCCCTAATTTCCACCATGAAAGAGCATAGATTAAAAGTTAAAAATTAATGGGTGTTGATGAAAATGGAAGAAAACGAATTAAAATCTACTAACCTATGAAGTGGAGATGAAACTCCCCTTCAAAATTGCCTCTAGGCCGAGCTTAAATTTGGAGATGGTGAAAAATGAAGAAATCTCGACTTTGGGATATTTAATTCACTGGGCGTCAGGCGTTCTTCGCGTTCACGAAGGGCCTGACGCGTTCGCGATGCACACCAACCATAATGGCCTACGCGTTCGTGATGTTCCTTACGCGTTCATGAAGGATTCTCCACCCTAGCCTTCGCATTCATGAGCCATGGCTCGCATTCGTGTAGAGTAATAGTGATGTCCATTCCTAGGTCCCCTTAACCCTACGCGTTCGCAATGGCCTGGTCGCGTTCGCTAAGGGAAACCCCTCCAGTGCTTCACGTTCGCGGCCTAGACATCGCATTCACGATGAAGAAATACGCCCCCAGCCCAACTTCACCTTCGCGATTGCGAGAGTAGCTTCGCGATCGCGAAGCACAAAATGACAGACACCAGATATCAGCAAACCTGCAGTTATCCAAGTCCAAAAATCGATCTGTAACCTATCCGAAACTCACCTGAGCCCCCGGGCTCCAAATCAAATATGCACACAAGTGTAACAACATCATACAAATTCGCTCGCATGATCAAAATACCAAAATAACACCTAGAACCACGAATTAGACATCAAAATATATGAAAATTTCAAAAAAACTTAAGAACTTTCAAATTTACAACTGGACGTCTAAATCACGTCAAATTAACTCCGTTTTGCACCAAATTTTTCGGACAAGTCATAAATAGTTAAATAAACCTATAGCAAGTTTTGGAACCAAAATCCGAGCCCGATAGTAACAAAGTCAACTTACGTTCAAACTTAGGAATTATTTAAACTTTCAAATTGCTAGTTTTTAACAAGTCATGTTAAATCAAGTTAGGGACTTTCGAATTCAATTCCAGGCATACGCTCAAGTCCCAAATCATGACACGGGCCCACTAAGACCATCAAAATACCAATCTGGGTCCGTTTACACAAAATGTTGATCGTAGTCAACTCAAATCATTTTAAGGCAAAATTCACATTTTCTTTAATTTCTCACATAAAGATTTTCCGGAATAAAACCCGGACTGCGTACGCAAATCGAGAATCGCTAAACAGGGCTAATCGAGGCCTCTAAACACAGAGATAAAGGATAAAACTTAAAATGACCTATCAGGTCATCACATTCTCCACCTTTAAAATAAACATTCATCCTCGAACAAACATAGAAAGGTACCTGGACTTGTGAAAAGGTTTGGGTATCTATTCTGCATGTCGGACTCAGACTCCCACGTGACTGCCTCGATCGGCTGACCTCTCCACTGCAATCGAACTGAAGGATAACTCTTAGATCTCAACTTCTAGACCCGCTGGGCTAGGATGGCCACTGACTCCTCCTCATAAGTCAAATCCTTGTCCAATTGGATTGAGCTGAAATTTAATACTCCCTCCGTTTTAATTTATGTAAACCTATTTTCTTTTTAGTCTGTTCCAAAAAGAATGACCTCTTTCCTTATTTAAAAATAATTTACCTTTATACAATGATTTATAGCCACACAAAATATATGTGCCTCATACACCACAAGTTCAAAAGTCTTCTCTCTTTTCTTAAACTCCGTGTCCAGTCAAATGAGTTCATATAAATTAAAACGGATGGAGTATGTGGGACGGATCACCGTGATACTTCCAGAGCATAGAGACATGGAACACTGGGTGGATTGCTGATAAACTAGGTGGCAATGGAAGCTTGTAGGCCACCTCACCCACTCTCTTAAGAATCTCAAAAGGTCTGATATACCTAGGGCTCAACTTTCCCTTCTTTCCGAATCCTCATCACACCCTTCATGGGTGAAACCCAAAGCAATACCCTCTCTCCAACCATGAATGCAACATCACGAACTCTCTGATCGGTATAACTCTTCTGCCTAGACTAAGCTATGCGAAGTTGATCCTGAATCATCTTGACCTTTTTCAAGGCATCCTGAACCAAATCGGTACCCAACAACCGAGCCTCTCTTGGCTCAAACCAATCAACTGGTGAACGACACCGTCTCCCGTATAATGCCTCATAGGGAGCCATCTGAATATTCGATTAGTAGCTGTTGTTGTTGGCAAACTCCACAAGCGGCAAGAACTAATCCCAAGAACCCTTGAAATCCACAATGCAGGCTCGAAGCATTTCCTCCAAAATCTGAATGGTGCGCTCGGACTGTCCGTCCTTCTGGGGGTAAAATGATGTACTCAACTCAAATCGTGTGCCTAACTCACGTTGTACGGACCTCAAGAAGGGCGAGGTGAACTGCGTATCTTGATCAGAAATGATTGACACCGGAACATCATGAAGACGAACGATCTCGCGAATATAGATCTCAACCAACCGCTCCGAAGAATAGGTAACTGCAACTGGAATGAAATGTTCCGACTTGGTCAACCTGTCTACAATGACCCATACTACGTTGAATTTCTTCGAAGTCTATAGGAGCCCAACAATAAAATCCATGGTAATATGCTCCCACTTCCACTCGGTAATCTCAAGCTTCTAAAGCAAACCGCCAGGCCTCTGATGCTCGTACTTTACCTGCCAATAATTTAAACACTGAGCCACATATGCGACTATATCCTTCTTCATTTTTCTCCACTAATAATGCTGCCTCAAATCCTGATACATCTTGGCGGCACCCAGATGAATGAAATACCGCGAACTGTAGGCCTCCTCAAGAATCAACTCACGAATCCTATCAGCATTGGGCACACAAATCTGACCCTACATCCGCAATACCCTATCATCTCCAATAGCAACCTGATTGGAACCACTGTGCCACACCGTGTCCTTAAGGACGAAAAAATGGGGGTCGTCATACTGACGCTATCTGATGCTCTCATACAAAGAAGATCGAGAGATTGTGCAAGCTAGGACACGACTGGGCTCTGGAACATCTAACCTCATGAACTGATTGGCCAAAGCCTGAACATCTGATGCTAGTGGTCTCTCACCAACTGAAATATACGCAAGGCTACCCATACTCATAGCCTTTCTACTCAAGTCATCGTCCACCACATTGGCCTTCCCAGGATGATACAAAATGGTGATATCATAGTCTTTCAACATGTCCAACCACCTCCGCTACCTCAATTTGAGATCCTTTTGCTTGATTAGATACTGTAGACTCCGATAATCCATGAACACCTCACACGACACGTCGTAGAGGTAATGCCTCCAAATCTTCAGTGCATGAACAATGGCTACTAACTCTAAGTCGTGAACATGGTAATTTTTCTCATGCACCTTCAACTACTGCGATGCATACGCAATCACCCTACCATCCTGCATCAATACTGCACCGAGCCCAATACGCGATGAATCACAATACACCATATAGGATCCTGAACCTGTAGGGAATACCACCATTGGCGCCGTAGTCAATGGAGTCTTGAGTTTCTAAAATCTCAACTCACACTCATCCGACCACTTGAATGGAGCACCCTTATGGGTCAACCTAGTCAATGGGGCTGTTATGGATGAAAACCCCTCCACGAACTGGCGATAATAACCCACCAAACCCATGAAACTTCAAATCTCTGTAGCTGATGTAGGTCTAGACCAGTTCTGAACTGCCTCAATCTTCTTAAGATCCACTTTTATGCCCTCGGCCGATACAACATGCCCCAAAAGGCGACCGAGTCTAACCAAAATTCACACTTTGAAAACTTGGCATATAACTGACTATCTCTTAGTGTCTGAAGCATAACTCGAAGATATTTCTCATGCTCCTCTTAAATGTAGGAGTAGATCAAGATATCATCAATGAATATGATCATAAAAGAATCCAAATAGGTCTTAAATACCCGGTTCATCAAATCCATAAATGTTGCTGGGGTATTTGTCACCCCAAATGACATTACTAGGAACTCATAATGCCTATAGTGAGTCCGAAAAACTGTCTTAGGGACATCCGATGCCCTAATCTTCAACTGATAGTAGCCAGACCTCATATCAATCTTCGAAAACACTTGGCACCCTGAAGCTGGTCAAATAAATTATCAATCCTCGGCAACAGATACTTGTTATTGATAGTGAATTTGTTCAATTGCCTATAGTCTATACATATCCTCATCGAACTATTTTTCTTCTTCACGAACAACACGGGCGCACCCCAAGGTGAGACACTAGGTCTAATGAATCCCTTATCAAGTAAGTCTTGCAACTTCTCCTTCAGTTCCTTCAACTCAAGCGGGGCCATACGGTATGGTAGAATAGAAATTGGCTGAGTGCGTGGAGCCAAGTCAATACAGAAGTCAATATCTCTGTCGGGTGGCATCTCCGACAAGTCTACAGGAAACACCTCTGGAAACTCACGCACAACAGGTGCCGACTCCATGGAAAAAACATCCGCGCTAGAATCGTGAATATATGCCAAATAAGCTAGGCATCCCTTCTCGATCATATGACGAGCCTTCACAGAAGATATAACCATGCTGATAGAATGGATAAGAGTTCCTCTCTACTATAATCGAGGCAACCCTGACATGGATAAGGTCACCATCTTGGCGTGACAGTCCAATATAGCATGGTATGGTGGTATAGAAATGGGCTGAGTGTCCGGAGCCAAATCAATACAGAAATTAATATCCCTGTCGGATGGTATCCCCGGCAGGTCTGCAGGAAACACCTCTGGAAACTCACGAACAAGTGGCACTGAATCCATGGATGGAACCTCTGCACTAGAATCATGGACATAGGCCAAATAGGCTAAACACCCCTTCTCGACCATACGTCGAGCCTTCACATAAGAAATAACTCTGTTGGTAGAGTGGCCAGGAGTACCCCTACACTCTAATTGAGGCAAACCCGGCATGGCTAAGGTCACCATCTTGGCGTGACAGTCCAATATAGCATGATAAGGTGACAACCAATCCATACTGAAGATGACATCAAAATCTACCATTTCAAGAAGTAGAAGGTCTACACTAGTCTCAAGACCCCCAATAGTAACTACAAACGAGCGATAGACACGATCTACTATAATATAATCTCCCACAGGTGTGGACACATATACAAAAGCACTCAAAGAATCACGAGGCACAACTAGATATGCAGCAAAATAGGATGACATATAGGAGTAAGTAGATCCCGAATCAAATAGAATTGAAGCATTCCTATGGCAAACAGGAACAATACATGTGATAATGCGTCAGATGACTCGGCCTCAGGCCTAGCTGGGAAAATATAACATCGGGGATGGGCCCCACTACTCTGAACTACATCTCTTGGATGACCTCTAGCTGGCTGGCCTCCCCCTCTAACAGCCTGACCTCTACCTCTAACGGCCTGACCCCCACCTTTGGCTGCCTGACCCCTGCCCTTAGCTGGCTAAGAGAGCGGTGGAGAAACCAATGCCGGAACCATGGCACGAGAACTCTATTGTGGCATGCTGCCCAATAACCTCGGACTTGACTTCCGGATGTGCCCAAAACCACCATGCTCAAAACACCCATCCTGCTGTTGTGGCTGCTAGAACTGAAGCTGGCCTGAACAGGCCGGATAACCATGGTTATAGCTCTGAACATAGCGTGTGACGCTTGGGGATTTTTAAATTGATGATATTTTGTTAACGAATTTCGTTGTCTACTATTCCTTATTCTATTGATCCTGTTGTATTCCATTCCTGCTTATGATTCCTGCATTTATTTATTGGACCACTAGTAAGTGTCAATGTCGACGCATCATCACTACTTCTCCGGGGTTAAGCTAGATACTTATTGGGTACGCGTTGATTTACGTACTCACGCTATACTTCTGCACTGAACGTGTAGGATCTGACATGTTTATTTGGCTGTCATCTTGGCGCGTAGGCGCAACTACTGAGGGGACTTTATGGTGAGTTGCTTCCTATGCTACGCACCGCAGCCCTCAAAGTCTCCATCTTACTTATTTACTTTATTCTGTCTATTTCATTTTTCAGATAGTTGCTGTATTATTATTGCACTCCTTAGCAGACGTTCATGCACTTGTGATGCCAGGTTTTGGGATGTTCCAGCATTTGTTTATGGTTTGCTTTACATTGACAAACTTTTACTTTATATTTTAACCAAAATGTATGTATCTACATTTTGTATCTATTGATCCTGTTGTATTCCATTCCTGCTTATGATTCCTGTATTTATTTATTGGACCACTAGTAAGTGTCAATGTCGACGCATCATCACTACTTCTCCGGGGTTAAGCTAGATACTTGCTGGGTATGCGTTGATTTACGTACTCATGCTATACTTCTGCACTGAACGTGTAGGATCTGACATGTTCATTTGTTTGTTATCTTGGCGCGTAGGCGCAACTGCTGATGGGACTTTATAGTGAGCTGCTTCCTATGCTACGCACCGCAGCCCTCAAAGTCTCCATCTTACTTGTTTACTTTATTCTATCTATTTCATTTTTCAGACAGTTGCTGTATTATTATTGCACTCCTTAGCAGACGTTCATGCACTTGTGATGCCAGGTTTTGGGATGTTCCAGCATTTGTTTATGGTTTGCTTTACATTGACAAACTTTTACTTTATATTTTAACCAAAATGTATGTATCTACATTTTGTATCTATTGATCCTGTTGTATTCCATTCCTACTTATGATTCCTGTATTTATTTATTGGACCACTAGTAAGTGTCAATGTCGACGCATCATCACTACTTCTCCGGGGTTAAGCTAGATACTTGCTGGGTACGCGTTGATTTACGTACTCATGCTATACTTCTGCACTGAACGTGTAGGATCTGACATGTTCATTTGTTTGTCATCTTGGCGCGTAGGCGCAACTGCTGATGGGACTTTATAGTGAACTGCTTCCTATGCTACGCACCGCAACCCTCAAAGTTTCCATCTTACTTGTTTACTTTATTCTATCTATTTCATTTTTCAAACAGTTGTTGTATTATTATTGCACTCCTTAGCAAACGTTCATGCACTTGTGATGCCAAGTTTTGGGATGTTCCAGCATTTGTTTATGGTTTGCTTTGCATTGACACACTTTTACTTTATATTTTATCCAAAATGTATGTATCTACGATTTTAATGCATTAATTTCTCTATCTAATAAGATTCATGATTTCAAAAATAATAAAATAAATAATTAAGTTAGTAGTTCACCGTTGGCTTGCCTAACGGCGACGTTGGGCGCCATCACAACCTATAGTGGGTTTTGGATCGTGACAACAAACACGTGCAACGCCATCACTATATATATATATATTTAGGATGTTAAATATACGTAGATTGTAAATAACAATAATCAACCACTAATACCGATCGAAATCAGTCAAAGTTCATAATTATTTTAAAAATAATTTTTTTATGGAGAAAAAAAATAATTGACATTGAGTGGGGAAAAAATTAAGATTTTCGACCTATATCAGTCGGAATTCTTGAAATTTTTAACTAAACTTTTTTTTGATAGATAATATGCAAGTCTGGCCAAGTTTTGGTCAAATATTGACCATTTTTCGACTGACATTGGTCGAAATTTTCAAATGTGTCAGATAAAGCAGAGTTTTGCGGGACCGCATTTTCCGATCGATGGTCGTCGGTATATTTATTTGAAATTTATTATTTGACTTTTGCGACCAATTTACTTATTTTTCGACCGATTTCCGTCGATTTTCTCTTTCGATCGATATGCTATGGACGATTTTTTGGCAGTTTTCTAGTAGTGAAATATCGAGGTAAATTTCAGAAAACTAATGTGTCAAGGCAATGACTAACTGTTTTAATAACCAGTCAGGAGCCAAGAATTTTTATAAGTTAATTCAAGAAAAAGGAATGCCTAAATCTAATGCATAATTAATGCATGTATATAATTAACGTTAATTCAGAAAAAATATCAACAGATCCATATTTATTACTACTATTGATTATACATTAACCAATCAAGCACTTCCATGCCACTGTACCATTTTAATCATTTAGATAGCATATTATGCGACAAAAACAATTGCGGACCAGTAAATGACGGCTAATTCTTTTCCTTTGGCCCCATATCGTAGATGACATATTGACATATCATAACCATATATGACAGACTGACACACACTCGGCCCCGCAGCTCCTGCCCTAGTTTTTCCGTTTGCGTTAATATGATTTAATTTAAGGAACTGGAAATGAAAGAGACATAGGAGAAAAGATGGAAGCCTTCTGAATTTCAGATCCGAATGTACAAAAAGCGCCTTTGTGTGTTCTCTACTAGAACACGATTCCCTTTTCTAGCCATGCAACTGTTGGGAGATAATATTAACCATACGGTTTAAACATAGTATTTTATTTTATTTTTTATGAAATAATTATTTATTTAATTTATTCAATTCAATAAAGTACCATTTTAAATAGATCATTTATTACATGTGTGCTGTTTTAGTTATGTAATAGACAATTTAGTGTATGGAGTCTTAGCTCATGCACATAAGATTAAATTATCGGTTCAAATAATTAATAAACTATGTTCACAATCAAAGATATTATTGGACAAAATATCTTGATGATTGTAACACAAGATTATGGTATAATTTGTCTCTATTATGGGAGTGATTTTACTCCGACTTCTTGTGCTAGTATACTTAGTATATATTGAACGAACAAAGTAGAGAAAAGATATTTTTGTACTGAATATATATAAAAAATATTTTCTCTAATTCATTAAATAAGCTTATACTCCTAATCTTGATATAATTATTATGATCAATGTAATTTATTTATTATTTTGATTTATCAAAAGGTACGACTCTATTCAGAGTTAGTGTATGCCTAATAGATTGGACAATAACGAATAAATTTGTGAAATAATAATTAGTTGATAGAATCCATGACTTGGTTTTGAGTTTGACGATACCCCTTTATGCGAGCTTATAAGTTTTCATGTGAAAATCCGGCCAGTGAATTTTGTATCCGTCACATGAAATAGTTTAAGCGAAATTATAAAGGATTTAATTAGTTGATTAAATTAAATTTTCAGTAATTTAATTTAATTAACTGGTATTTGAGATCTTAACACGGGGAGTTAAAATAAGTGCTACTGAATTTTTGAAATTCATATTGAGGAGTTCAATTGCAGTTTTTTTGGTGGAATAAACTGTAATTAATTATAGTAAGAATTAATTCATGATAATTTCGAATTAATGCTATAATTAATAGCCTCTTATTATTTCCGTGGTCCCTGCTATACCTAGTAAAAACCTAAACTTAACTTGGGTAAAAAGTGACTTGGAAGACAAGTCATCCGCTAGAGTTAGAGTAGGATTCTACTTGTGCAAGTAGAATCCTACACGTTCTTGGAGAAGATTTTTGGCCAAAAACTAGTCTACTTAAGGAAGACTAATTTCACCCGATAACTCACTTTTTAGAGTTGTATTGTTCTTGTCCACTCAAAGCAAATTCATACAAGGTTTTACTAGGCATATAGCAGAAGACTGCAACCCTGGATTCTAGCTGTGTGGAGAATTTGTGCAACGATTTCAAGAGGTTAGTGCTTCTAATCTAGCAATTATAGCATTGTCTAGTTTACATGTATTTGATGCCTGGATTGTTTGCTTGCTTCTGCTACGCATGTTCTAACAATTGGTATTAGACGCCGTCTTACATCTAACTAGATAATGCAATACAACATGAATAGAGTAATATTAAAACGTATTGTTTAATGATACATGTTTGGTATGATTATTCTATGTCAAAAACGTGATTGTATTTATTAGTATTTTAATTCTGAAATTATGAATTAATATACATATGCATAAACAATGGTGTTATATTTAATGACAATCTGTTTAATTATGTTTTTGATGAATAGCAGTGTTGGTTTTAATAAAAACGTGACTATTTTTTCAAAGTACTATTAAATCTGTAATTATGGATTAATACATATATGCATAAACAGTGGATTAATACTATTAATCTATTTTAGTTGTATTTTTTGTCCATAATCACAGTGTTATATTAATAAAAATGTGTCTGTTTGGAATGCTATTAGTTCTGAAATTATGGATTAATATACGAATTATGAACAGTAGCATTTGGAATGGTGAAAAGCATTCAACAATTCTGTTTGAACACGTTTTTATTAAATAATAATAAAAAATATTATTTTGAGTTATGAAATCGTATTTTAACATACATCAGTATATTATGTGATTTGAAACAGTCAAAATAATTAAAACCCTTAAAAACGCCAAAAATAGAATTCTACGAATAGGTCATGAATTTGGAATTCTGAAATTTTGTCGAACTCCGATTGACCTCAAATTTGGTAGGTTCATCGAAAACGGCTCAGTGAGCAATACACGTCAGTTTCGCTCATGAGTACGTCGATTTTTGGGCATTCGGGGTCGTTTAGATGGGTTTTTGGCCATTTTTCTATTTTCTGGAAATTTTATTTATAAAAGAAGTTTTCTTAAAAAGAAATCAGTGATGGTAGGATTCAATTCTCATATTTTTCAATCATGTTTTACAGTAATATAATGAATTTATATGTTGACATAGGTCTTCTTTCACATCGGATAAGTTCATTATAGATGATTACTGTAGTTTTACCTATAGTTATTTGATTACTTGTATTAACTCTCCAATTGAGTTACATGTTGATTCAATGAAACTAGTGTTTATAAAAGTGATATTTACCTATCTTAAATTAACAATTTACTCTCCATCTGAGTTGGTCCTGTTTTAATTTATGAGGTAAATATCTTACATAACTCATATATTTTGCATGAATAGTTAAGTTTTCCTAACGAATCTAACTATTCAATGAGCATGGTTATATATGTAATGTGCTATTTTTGAATTTAATTATCCTAAATACATAACTAATGATCTATTTAATGTGAATATCTCTCAGATTAACCATGTCTTCATTCAACCCACTTACCTCAATTTTGAATCAAAACAAGTTAGAAGGACCGAATTATGTTGACTGGAAAAGAAATCTTGATATTGTCCTAACTGTTGAAGGTTACAAATTTGTAATCACCGATGAGTGCCCAGAAAAACCTGAAAATGCTACTGATGATCAGGTTAAGGCCTATGACAAATGGTTCAAGGCTGATGAGATGGCACGATGTTACATTCTTACCTCTATGGCGAATGTTTTGCAACATCAGCATCAGTCTATGGGGTCGACTTACGACATGCTTGAAAGAATCAAAGAGATATTCAGTGAGCAAAATCGTGCGGCTAGGTAGACTGCCATGAAAGCCCTTTTGAACACCAAGATGGCTGAAGGATCATCGGTCAGGGACCATGTTCTGAAGATGATGAGTCTTCCGAATGAACTGGAGGTCCTTGGAGCTGTGATTGATAAGGAATATCAAGTTGAGATGGTCTTACAGACTCTGCCTGACAGTTTTCAACAATTTCGCTTGAACTATAACATGAACAAAATGAATTTGTCACTGGCGAAATTGTTGAATGAGCTGCAAGCGGCAGAATCTATTATCAAACAGCAAGCTCCAGTTGTGGCACTCAATGTTGAGAAAGCTTCAGTTTCTAAGTCGAAAGGCGGTAAGAAAAATAAGAAGGCCCAAAATGTCTTGGCAACTGGAGGTGCGACTGGTGTGAAAAACCCCAAAGGAAAGTGCTATCATTGCAAGCAACCTGGGCATCACAAAAAGTAATGCCCTGCCTATCTGGAAAAGTTGAATAAGCAAGGTAAATCAAATTTACATGTCGTTAAAACTTGTTTAGCGGCTGTCTCTACCATATTTGGTGTGTAGATTCAGGAGCCACTAATCATATCTACACTACTTTATAGGGGTTTCAGGAAATGCAATGGCTAAGTGAGAATGAAATTTGCGTTTTTCAAGCCAATGGCGAGCCAACACCAGCTTTAGCATTAGGAGATATTAGAGTTTCGTTTAGTAGTGATAGAGTTTTAGTGTTGAAAGATGTTCTCTATGTACCTTCTATTAGAAGGAATTTGATTTCGGTTTCAAAAATAATGGATGCTGGTTATAATGTTTATTTTGCTAATAACTCTGCTGTTATTAAGTTTAATAAACGTTTTATCTACATTGCTGCTAGAGTACATGAACTTTTCATTCTTGATATATCTCCTCCTCATGTGCTACAACAACCAAAATAATTAAACAACATTAATCTGCCACATAAAAGAAAACGTATTTCTGAATTGAGCCAAACTTATTTATGGCACTTACATCTAGGTCATATAAATCTAAATAGGATTTCGAGATTGGTCTCTGATGGACTTTTGAGTTCATTGAAAGTAGAGTCACTGCCAACATGCGAATCCTGTTTAGAAGGTAAAATGACCAAGAGACATTTTCCCTCAAAAGGAAATAGAGCCAGCAATAAGTTAGAATTAATTCACTATGATTTGTGTGGCCCTATGAATATACAAGCAAGGGGTGGTTTTGAGTATTTTGTGACTTTCACAGATGATTACTCAAAATATGGATATATTTATCTGTTGCCCCGTAAGTCTGAATGCTTTAAGAAATTCAAGGAATTTAAGACGGAAACGGAGAAACGACATGACAAATATATCAAAACATTGCGATCTGATCGTGGTGGTGAATACCTTTCTGCGTAATTCATTAAATACTTATCAGATTCTAGAATTACATCTCAGTTATCTGCTCCAGGAACACCACAACAAAATGGTGTGGCAGAAAGAAAAAAAAAGACCCTTATGGAGATGGTTAGATCAATGTTAAGTTATTCCGATTTGCCTTCTTCCTTTTGGGGATATGCTTTAGAAACAACAAATTTCATTCTAAATTTGCTTCCTTCAAAGTCAGTACCTTCAACTCCAGTAGAATTATGAACTGGGTGCAAGCCAAGTTTACGGCACATTCGGGTTTGGGGGTTGTCCAACACATGTACTGAAAGGGAAAACGAATAAATTAGAATCTAGGACAAAAGTATGTATTTTTATTGGATATCCAAAAGGAACTAAATGCGGTTTATTTTATTGTCCCAAAGAAAAGAAGGTAATTGTTATGATAAATGCCAGATTTTTAGAAGAGGACTATTTAATTAACCATATTCCTAGAAGTAAACTAGTTTTACAAGAATTAAGTAATGGAGTAACTAATGACTCATCTATGGAACGTATCCCGGAAGCGAGTATTGACATACCACTGCATTATCGTAGTGGGAGAAATGTCAATACGCAGCAGAATGCACAAGAGCAATTGCCTGACATCTCACTATCCCAAAGTAGTGGGAGTAATGTTGAGCAACCTCAGATTGTTGAGCAACCTGAAATTGTTCTACAGCCTGCACTCCAGGAAGAAGTTAATGATATCCCAACACCGCAAGGTATGGAGGATAACATTGCCACTTCAGTTCCGAAAAATGATATTTTAATTCAACAACAAAATACTGCACCTGTAGTGACTAGTCGCAGTGGGAGAATTATAAGAAAATCTCTCCGTTTTGCGCTCTTGGGAGAATCTTATGATAGAATCCCTGAAGAGCCCAACACAAAACCTATTAGTTACGACGAAGCACTAAAGATACATATGCTGATAAATGGGTTGCTGCTATGAAATCTGAAATGGAGTCCATGTACTCCAATCAAGTCTAGGATCTTGTAGAACCACCTACTGGAGTCAAACCCATTAGTTGTAGATGGGTCTATAAGAAAAAGAGAGGAATGGATGAAAAAGTGCAAACTTTTAAAGCTAGGCTTGTTGCAAAAGGGTTTACTCAAAAAGAAGGGATCGATTATGAGGAAACCTTTTCGCTAGTAGCCATGCTTAAATCCATTAGGATTCTCTTATCCATTGCTACTCATTACGATTATGAAATTTGGCAAATGGATGTCAAGACGGCTTTTCTAAATGGAAGTCTTGATAAGTGCATCTATATGGCACAACTAGTTGGTTTCATAAAAAGTGACAACGAGCACATGTTGTGTAAATTAAAGAAATCTATTTATGGATTGAAACAAGCTTCTAGAGCATAGAACACAGTTTTGACGCATCGATTAAAACCTTCAGTTTTGATCAATGAGAAAATGAGTCTTGTGTCTATAAGAAGTGGGGTGGAGATAAAGTTACATTTTTGGTTTTGTACGTAGATGATATTTTGCTCATAGGAATTAATGTGAGTATGTTGAATTCAACAAAGGAATGGTTGTCCTTACGTTTCGATATGAAAGACTTGGGACATGCGGCACATATCCTTGGGATCAAGCTTATGTGAGATCGCAAGCGAAGGATATTAGGCTTATCCCAAGCACTTTATATTGATACTATTCTCACTAGGTTTAGCATGCAAGATTCCAAGAAAGGCTTTCTCCCTTTTAGACATGGAATCTCTCTGTTGAAAGATCAATCCCCAAATATGACTGATGAGATAGAAAAGATGAAGGCGATCCCTTATGCTTCTGCTGTAGGGAGTCTCATGTATGCTATGTTATGCACTAGACCTGATATCTGCTTTGCTATTGGCATGGTTAGTAGATTTCAATCTAACCCTAGACGAGAACACTGGACTGCCGTTAAGTATATAATCAAGTACTTGAAAAGGACTAGGGATTATATGTTGGTGTATCACTCAGGTGATCTTGTACCCATTGGCTATACTGATTAAGATTTTCAGTCAAATAGAAATTCTAGAAAATCTACCTCAGGATATGTTTTTACCTTAGGAGGTGGAGCCATAAGTTGGAGGAGCATCAAGCAATCATGGATTGCTGATTACACTATGGAAGCCGAATATGTGGCTGCATCTGAGGCAGCTAAAGAGGCTGTTTGGCTCAGGAACTTTCTAAAAGAGCTTAATGTAGTTCCTTCGGTTCAAGTACCGATTGTACTTTGTTATGACAATAGTGGTGCAGTTGCAAACTCGAAGGAACCAAGAAGCCATAAAAAGAGTAAGCATATTGAGCGTAAATATCACTTAATTCGGGACATAACTCAGAGAGGTGATGCAAGAGTGTTGAAGATTGCATCAGAGGACAATTTGGCAAACCTGTTTACAAAGAGCTTGACACAGAAGATTTTTGACAACCATGTAGAAGGAATGGGTATTAGAGTAGTAGACGCATGGTTATGAGCCTAAGTGGGAGATTGTTGGGATATACTATTAACCATGCAGTTTAGACATAGTATTTTATTTTATTCTTTATGGAACAATTATTTATTTAATTTATTCAATTCAATAAAGTACTATTTTAAATAGATCATTTGTTATATGTGTATCCTTTTAGTTATGTAGTAGATAATTTAGTGTATGGAGTCTTAGCTCATGCACAAAAGATTAAATTATCGGTTCACATAATTAATAAACTATGTTCACAATCAAAGATATTATTGGATAAAATATCTTGATGATTGTAGCACAAGATTATGGTATAATTTATCTTGATTATGGGAGTGGTTTTACTCCGATTTCTTGTGCTAGTATACTTAGTGTATATTGAACGGACCAAGTAGAGAAAAGATGTTTTTGTCCTTTTAGTTATGTAGTAGATAATTTAGTGTATGGAGTCTTAACTCATGCACAAAAGATTAAATTATCTGTTCACATAATTACTAAACTATGTTCACAATCAAAGATATTATTGGACAAAATATCTTGATGATTGTAGCACAAGATTATGGTATAATTTATCTTGATTATGGGAGTGGTTTTACTCCGATTTCTTGTACTAGTATACTTAATGTATATTGAACGGACCAAGTAGAGAAAAGATATTTTTGTACTGAATATATATATAAAATATTTTTTCTAATTTATTAAATGAGCTTATACTCCTAATCTTGATATAATTATTATGATCAATGTAATTTATTTATTGTTTTGATTTATCAAAAGGTACGACTCTATTCAGAGTTAGTGTATGCCTATAGATTGGACAATAACGAATAACATTTGTGAAATAATAATTAGTTGATAGAATCCATGACTTGATTTTGAGTTTGACGATACCCATTTATATGAGCTTATAAGTTTTTATGTGAAAACCCGGCCGGTGGATTTTGTATCCGTCACATGAAATAGTTTAAGCGGAATTATAAAGGATTTAATTAGTTGATTAAATTAAATTTTCAGTAATTTAATTTAATTAACTGGTATTTGAGATCTTAACACGAGGAGTTAAAATAAGTGTTACTGAACTTTCGAAATTCATATTGAGGAGTTCAATTGCAGTTTTTTTGGTGGAATAAACTGTAATTAATTATAGTAAGAATTAATTCATGATAATTTCGAATTAATGCTATAATTAGTAGCCTCTTATTATTTCCGTGGTCCCTGCTATACCTAGTATAAACCTGAACTTAACTTGGGTAAAAAGTGACTTGGAAGACAAGTCATCCGCTAGAGTTAGAGTAGGATTCTACTTGTGCAAGTTGAATCCTACACGTTTTTGGAGAAGACTTTTGGCCAAAAACTAGTCTACTTAAGGAAGACTAATTTCACCCAATAACTCACTTTTTAGAGTTGTATTGTTCTTGTCCACTCAAAGCAAATTCGTCCAAGGTTTTACTAGGCATATAGCAGAAGACTGCAGCCCTGGATTCTAGCTGTTTGGAGGATTTGTGCAACGATTTCAAGAGGTTAGTGCTTCTAATCTAGCAATTATAGCATTGTCTAGTTTACATGTATTTGATGCCTGGATTGTTTGTTTGCTTCCGCTGCACATGTTCTAACAGCAATACCTGCCCCCCATCCAATTCCTATTACCCTTTAAAGCATGTGAGGGCGGAGGGAGAGTAAAAGCTATGAGTTCAGTCGAACCTACTAGCTTTGGTCCAAATTATAGATTTGTCTTAAGAAATTCATAGAATATATATAAATTATTAATTTAAATTTCAGTAACTTAAAAAATTTAAGAATCTGGATCCCATATATAAGCTTTAAATCCTAGCTGTGCTTCTGAATGCATGTACCTTTTTCATATTAGATCTGTTCGCTCGGAACTCAAGTTGAACAGTAAGATACAGTTTAATTATAAACAACAAATGTACATGCATAGCTTGTATATTATATTTTCCCTCTATAGAAGAAATATATAGCACGTGATTTTTCTAACAAATTTGAATCAAATTCAGAATTTAAAGTTGGTAAATACATTTATATGTTCTTAAAATATTAATATACAATTATACGTACATACATAAACATATATAATGCGATTTAACGTTCAAAATAATATATGAATACACTTGCACTTAGCCTTTAGTCAGAATAGCGTGACTTCTCTTGTTTCCCATATAAGAGAAGTGTGCCTGAAAACTCAAAAGCGAGACCTACTTTCCGTTAATTCATAGCGGGTTTATTACACACCGAGAGGTCAATCACATTCCTTCAAATTCTCGAATATTTAACTTCCACACATAGATAGTGAAAATTTTTCTCACATATTGTCAGATCATTCAAAAGATATCCACAAATAAATATCAATAATAAGTCAAAGAAGTAATTTAAAAAATAAGACAAACAACCTACTATAATAGGTAAAATTACATTGGTATTAAATAAAAAATATCACCGTTAGTCTATACAAGTTAAATGCAATTATTATTCCATTGCCAAACCAAATTGAGTTACAATGCCACAATTGTTCAATCACACTCTAATAACTAAAATGTACGTATATGTTCATATTAAAATTCTCAACGATCCTTTTTGATACATAAGGGCAACAATGGCAATGATGCGGCTATGATCTTGCCATTTTGCAGGTAACTAAAAATATAATACAGGAAGAAGAGAGGATAATATCACACCACTATATATAAGCCAGAAATATAAGTTGTTCATTATTTGATTTACATGTATCTTTGGTTGGAGGAGTGGAGATCAATCTCTTGGGTCCAAGCGGATCGGTCTTGGATGTGCAAATACCAGTAGGTCTGAGCCAGCGCATCTGGGTCCATCCACCCCTCCCTCGCCCCTCCACCGGTTTGTTGGTGCTGTTGTTCCCCAACCAACAAACTCTGCTGCGAACTTGATGCTATTGCCCCCCTGCATATTACAATTTATATTACATCATTTGAAGACTCCATCAGTCATGTTTCTTTTGGAGGTTAAGGTCCATGTCCCCTTCCTTTTTGTAATTTTTTTCATGTGAGTAGAAATGTTAAGGGTTGAGCCTAACCCCAACACCAACGGCACTAGCCTTGGTGATGGATTAATATTAAAAAAAAAATTATATTACCGCAAAGCTTTTAAGTTTTATGCATTATTGACCTAAAAGTTATTCACGACGTAATCAGGTTCCATGTAATTAGTAAATACAAATAAACATTTATGATAAGCATTATTGATAACTGAATCCATCACTGAATGCATTAAATGATAAATTTATGCCTCGTTGAAGGCCAAAAGGCAAAATGAAATCCAAAAAGATATCCTAACTTTGCCAGGAATGAGTGGACATTGTTATAAAGGTAAATACAGCTAAAATATATTGTGGAATATAGAATCTTGGACAGGCAGTTTGAGAAATTCAAGAGGAAACTATATATATATATATATATATATATATATATATATATATATATATAAAGGTGTAGAGAACAAAGACAAACCGAGGCGTGCCAACGATGCCGTGGATGATGACATGCGCCACGTGTACTCCAAGAGGTTGAAACTCCTTTGCTAGACATTGAGATAAGGCTCTCATTGCAAATTTCCCACAGCCTGACATTTTTTCTCTTTAGTATCATCAAATTGAGTTGTAGATTTAAAGTGCAACAAAACGAAAACAATAAAAGGAAATCAACCCCAGAAAATTATCACATACATAACTCAGAATAACCGGCAATGCCACTAAGAGAAGCTGAACAACCAGTAAAAAGAATTGTCCCTCTTCCTCTTTCTACCATACCTGCAAGTACCTGAGACACGTTGGAAGTCAACTCAAATATTCCTATTAGGTTAGGCAATGCACCACGAATTAACCCGACTAATCCAACCAAACCAATGGCAGTGAATATTGAGTTTAATTGTATACATTAAGAGTGTAAAATAATTCTACACTATTAGGTTACTTAAAAGAAAATTACTAGTAATTATTTATAATAAGTGTGCTTAGTGATATGAAAATAAAATATTTCACCTACTACAACAAATTAAGATACACTGATAGAACAAAAAAACTTTTACACAAATCAATACATACAAATTAATTACATGTTGGTATTTAAAAATTTGAGACCTGTTGAGCGCAGTGGAAGGCGCCGACGGAGGAGACGGCGAGAGATTTCTCAAAATGTTCTATTTTAATGTCTGTGAAGTTTGTGGGGTGCCAAGATATTGGCTGGTAGGCGTTGTAAACCAACACTTCCACAAAGCCCAGTGATAGAACTCCCTCAAATGCTTCTCTTATGCTTCGGGAATCGGAACAGTCTATCCTGATGGCAAAGACCTGAGATTTTTCTTCTCTCGCTATCTCATCTGCAAATCTTGATAATCTACCTGTTGGAATAAACAGCATAAAATATAACTCTAGTAAATTGCACTTGTATCATCTATACATATTGCTTTATCGCTAAATAGAGCTTCATTCTTGTTTAATTATACCAAGAAACAGAAGCGAATCAACGATTTAATTTGAGTCACTAAACGAGCGTGATCTAGTTATATGTAGCCATTTTAAACTACTTTAATCACACATATATAATTCGAAGTAAAAATAATGAGTTCAGTTGAACTCCCAAATTACCTCTCGAGAGATCGTCTCTGCCAAAAGATGTAAGAAAGAGAGGTTGATACTTGATAGAGATCACTAACCTAAGTCACGGGCGAGGATGGCAACAGTATAGCCTTCGTGGGCGAACTTGCGGGCAATAGAGCGGCCGAGTTTTGGCCCCACACCAACAATGGCAGCAATATTCCCTCTGGATGAGGCTGAACTCGCCATGCTCCGCATCTTCTAATTTTGGCCCTCCGTTTTGTTTCAATTTTATTGAATGTCCCAAAGGTATCTATTTTCACTCTGTATTTGTGTACTTAGATTAATAAAAACACTAGACCCACAACGTACGAAACAGCAAAATCAAATGCAGCTACTTGTTCTTAATCAATCCAACTTCTCGATCGCTTGCTGCCTCCTACGGAAGAGGCAATAGTGAACAAGAACTGTAGGATTAATTTACAGAGTTTCTACATATATATGCAAGCGATCATCGGATGAATATTTATGTGGCGTATACATATACCTCTTTGGCAGTCTCATAGCTAGTGTAGTACACTACTCCCTCCCTCCGTTCACTTTCATTTACAGCCATTTGACTTTTCATGTCCTTTAAAAAATAATAAATGAAGTATATAGATTATCATGATATTCATATTAATTGATGCATATTTTATTGAATTTGAGAAAATAATTTGAAATGAGTAATAAATAATATGGGTATAACAGGAAAAAAAATTTTGTCTTCTCTTAATATTTATAAAGTGACAAGTAAAAATAAAAATTTATTTTTAGTATAATACGTAGTGAGGTATGTACAAGAATATACTGCACGGTGCTCACTGCACAGCTCACTCGCTAATGATTGCGCCTACTGACAAGTTTGAATAGTACTTATTAATTAATAACTGCCGCATGGTCCCATTCTAAATTCATTACAACAGTATAAACTGGAAAACCTCCAAAGGTAGTTATTACATGGAACTATTGAATTTACCCAAGCTTCATTAGGTTTTATAGAAAGATTAGAGAGCCAATAATGGATTCATACATTATCTTCCTAAATTTTGTTTTTGTACACTTCTACAATTCTATGTAATGTATAGTTAATTATATATATACTAATGATGCTTATTTCAAGGAGTGTTAATAAAAATCCTAAAAATTAAAATAATGACAAAAAATTATGATTTGTAAATTGAGAAAGTAAAAAAATGTAGATATTAGAAAGACCACTTTCTCTTTGCCCTTGCCACAATAATTTGAAACTTTTCTGAAACTTTTAGTACATTATCCTCCCATTTAAAGCATGCTTTTATGAGATACATTTCGTTGAGTAACTACAACATTACATTAGAGATTAAAACAGAATTTAAGGAAGAAAATTAGCAAGTATTCACGTAATATTTGAATTGAAAAACTGATTTCGTTGAAATCCTAAAAGCAGAAAAATAATTATTGTATGGCAGTTGATCATGCTCTTCACCCATTGTACAAAATCGAACTTTCAAAATTATAAAAGCATTAGTTAGCGCATTAGACTTTAAAGAAGATAAGGAACCAAAACTAATTTCATTTCCTAACTATAAAAAATATAATTACGATCTAATCTACAATTTTATTTTATTTTCCCTCATGCTATTACTAAGGCGAGACTTCTTATCCTTCTAAATTGTTAGTACATTTGGATCCCCTCTAAAATAGCTATTACGAGTTCACATCTATAATAAAAACAAAATCTTACTCGCTTCATATTATCAAACAAACCTGACCTACTGGCGACCTTCTTAGAAGTTCTTATTGTCTCACACTCATTTTAGTCAAATGATAATAATTTTTTTATACTCAATCAAAATATTCACAAAACTTACCATATAAAAAGAACTAATAATTCAACCATTCTCTCTAAATGATTTCCTCATTGTAAATCAGAATAGTATTGAAGTTAATTAGTTAAGTAATGAGTGATGTCTTATTTTATTTAAATTGAATTTAATTTATATATACTTAGATACTGTAGAAAAATTTACTCTATAAATGTCATGCAACTTATTGTAACATATTATTTTGTTAAATTATGACATTATATGCCTTGTTAATTACCTTCTATATGGTTAATTGGTTTAAATTTCTTGGCAAGACCTTCACAATGCAAGTCAAGCTTTAAGACAATGGTGTGATAGAGTTGTCATTCTTTATTTTTCCAAGGAAGTCACTACCAAACTTGTTCTCCTGGAATCATTCTTCTTTTCTCCTCCTTATTTGCTTTTCCTTCTTTTGTTTGTTTTTTCAAAACCAAAAGGAAAAAACGAATCTTTGAGTATTATGAACCAAATGAAAACAAACTAAAATATTGAGAAAGAGTTCAGAAAGTGTTGGAGACAGACATGTTATGAATGTATTTAAAGAATTATGAGTATTAGAAGAGAAGTAGATTAAGACAGAGAATAAAATCTAAAGTAAATTGGAAAAAAGATTTAGTCGTGTAAGATTAAATGCAATGACCCAACCGGTCATTTTAACTTGTAGAACCCCGTTTCCTAAAATAAAAATTTTCGTATGTGCTTTTAATGATTATTGACTTGCGGGGATAGTTGGTTTGGGATTTGGAAGTGTTTGGGTTGAAATCGGAACACTTGGTTCTTTAAGTTGGCTTTAAATGGCCAAGTTTGACTTCGGTCAATATTTTGAGAAAACGATCCCGGAATCGGTATTTGACGGTTCCAATAGGTTCGTATGATGATTTTGGACTTGGGCGTACATCCGAATCGGATTTTGGATAATCCGGGAGCGTTTTGACGCTTAATAGTAAAAATCAACTATTTAAAGGTTTAAAATTCTTTAAATTTGGTTTGGAGTAGATTTTTGAGTAATTGAAGTTCGGTTGAAATTTTGAGTTGGGAAATAGTTCCGTTTAGTGATTTAAGACTTGCACGCAAAATTTCGTGTCATTCCGAGTAGTTTAAGTATATTTCGGCTCATTGGAAGTAAATTGAAGAACTTGAAATTTCTTAAGTTTGAATCAATTTGGTTTTAGGTATGATTCTTGGATTTGATGTTGTTTTACATGTTCCAAGAGTTCGAGCGAGTCCATTTTATGATCTCAAACTTGTTGGTATATTTGGACGGGGTTCCGGGGGCCCCGAGTGTCAATCGGACGAGGCTCGGACCAAGTTGAAAGTTGGGAGCCAAAACTGAAGCTCCCAACTACTGTTAGAATTGCACCTGCGCTTGGACAGCCGCAAGTGTGACATTCGCAGGTGCGGCAATAGCTCGCAGGAGCGAACCTCGCAGATGCGAGTCCTTGTGCGCAGAAGCGGAAAAAGGGGATGGGGCAGTGGACCGCAGATGCGGAGGATTTGTGCACATGCGAACGCGCAGGTGCGAAAAAGGGTGCACAGAAGCGAACTTGGCCCAGGCGAGTGAAACTCGCACCTGCGAGAATTTTCCGTAGATGCGAAAGCCGCAGGTGCGGAAATGCCTGTTGGGCAGAATGGTTAAAAAGTCGGGGCTTAGACGTTTTGAGCCCATTTTCCTTCATTTCCGAGCGATTCAGAGCCTTTGAGAGGGGGATTTCAACTAGAAATTGGAAGGTAAGTTAATTCTACACCCCTTGAGTTAAATACATAGATTATGGGTAGATTATAACTACTAAATCTTAGAAATCAAAGGTTTAGATAAAAAACCTAGATTTTTATAAAAAATGAGATTTTAACTATGAAAATGGTTATAGAATTGGATAGAAATTATATAATTGAATTCTTGAGATTATGGGTAATGTTTTCATTCTAAAATTTCTCGGGTAAATTTTAGGAATATTACCATTTTAGATAGGGTAATTTATTTAATAGATGAATTTCGAATTATTGAACATTTATTAATTATTTTGTATGATATTTGGATAGCTTCGGATTTTTCGGCGCTGAATCGAGAATTTTACGTGACGCGGTAATCGGAAAGTGGACTTTGAGACAAGGTAAGTCTCTTGTCATCTTGTGAGGGAAAAATTACCTCATAGGGATTAAATTGAATAATTGTTGCTAATTGCGGGGGCTACGTACGCACGAGGTGACGAGAGTCCGTACATAGCTACTATTAATGCTAAAGTCCGAGTAGTTTAGGACTCAAAGCATGAATTACTTGTGTAAATTATATTCTTTATTTAATTAATATTATTTGGTATATATATATATATATATATATATATTGTGAATTGTTAGATAAAAATATTAAAGGATGGAAATCCCTTATATACTTGATTTGTTTTCTGATTAAATTAATTAATTATTAAGAGAAATTGTTCTTCCTCCTGAATTTATCTTATAATAAATATACTCTCCTTCCGGAGGTACATAAGAAAGTGTCCTCCTTTCTTGTGGAGTGGGCCGAACGCCTCGGCAGGATAGATGCATCTATGAATCGTGCTGCACGTCTCTCGGCAGTGTACACGACACTCTGGATCGGGCCGTACGTCCTCGGCAGAAATTGTGCTTAATAATAATAATCACACGATACCTTAATAGTTTATTTCAGCTTGCGAAGCTAATTGATAAATTGGAGAATCCTTGAAATTTAATGAATTATCATGCCTACTTGTTAAGGAATTAATTGTTATTCCTATAAATGAGAGTAATTGATAAATTAGAAATTATTTGAATTAAAGGAATTTAATTAATATATTGAGAATTGTTGCATTTGAAGGAATTTGATGATTTCTGCTAGTTAAATAAACTATTATAAATTCTGTGAATCATGTTGATTTAGATATTCTAGTTGTATTTCAATTATTATTATTATTGACACATAGTGAGTGTCAAAGTCGGCCATCTCGTCTCTACCACTTCGAGATTAGGCTTGATACTTACTGGGTACACGTTGTTTACGTACTCATACTACACTTGCTGTACTTTTTGTGCAGGACCTGAGGCAAGTACTAGTGGGGGACCTATCGTCTTACACCCACGTTATCTAGGGGCATAGTGGTGAGGTGTCTTTCTGAGCCGTTCTGCAGCTACTAGTGTCCTCCTTGTATTTTTTGTTCTGTCTATTTTTATTTCAGACAGTATTAGAGGTTTTGTATAATCTACTAAATGATCATACACTTGTGACACCAGGTCTTGGCACACACATTGGTAGAATTTGGTATTTATATGATTCTTGGATTTAAATTTTATCGATATATGTTTAATTTATTAGTTGGCTTGCCTAGCTATAGTGTTGGGCGCCATCACGGTCTATAGGTGAAATTGGGTTGTGACAACATGGTATCAGAGCACTAGGTTCACGTAGGTCTCACAAGTTATGAGCAGGCCTAATAGAGTCTTGTGGATCAGTACGGAGACGTCTATACTTATCTTTGAGAGGCTATAGGGTGTTAGGAAACTACCCTTCTTCATATTTCATTGTGCAATTAATGTAGTACTAAATATCCTTCTCTTATTCTCTCACAGATGGTGAGAACGCGCTCGGATGAGGTTCCAGACCAGGGAAGAGCTACTCCCCCAGTTGCTAGAGGCTGAGGGAGGGCTCCAGCCCATGGTAGAGGGCAAGGACGTCCCAGAACTGTTCCAGTTATGCCGCCAGTGGGTCTAACAGAGAACCCCATTGTTGAGGAACAGGATGAGGTGCATGTGGCAGAGCTAGCTCCGGTGGATTTCACATCTGCACCAGGATTTTAGGATGTCATGGGTCGTATGTTGTGGTTCATGGACAGTATGACTCAGGCAGGTTTATTTCCGGCAGACCCAGCCACATCTCGGGCGGGCGAGGGAGCACAGACCCCTATCACACAGGCTCATGGACATGCAACTGCTGTATATCAGACCTAGGGTGCACTACCCGTGGGTGGAGCCCAACCAGTAGCAGCAGCTACACCTGAGCCCAGACCAGCTGTAGCCGGTGACCCACAGAAACTATTGGACTGATGGACTAGACTACATCCTCTTGTCTTTGAGGGATGAGCGACATGAGGATCCACAGGACTTCATTGATCGTTACAGGGATAGACTACACAACATGAGGATATTGGAGTCTCATGGGGTTGCTCGTAGATATTGGAGGATATTGCTCGTAGATGGTGGTAGTATTATGTTTTTGGCGGACCAGCAGATTCTCCTCCCATGACTTGGGACAGGTTCACCCGTATCTTCCTGGACAAGTATATTCCACCCTCCCATAGAGAAGAGTTGCGGTTTTTGTTTGAGCAGCTCTAGCAGGGTCAGATGTCAGTGACCGATTATGAGGCGAGGTTCTCTGAATTATCTCGCCTTGCACTTATGATACTCCCTACTGAGGCGGAGAGAGTGCGGAGGTTTGTAGCTGGTTTACATACTGGCATTCAGGCCACTATATCTCCAGAGGTTGAGATGGGTACTTCTTATGAGCTAGTTGTGGAGATAGCCCGGAGGATTGAGGGTGTGCGTCAGCGGAGCCGAGAGTAGATTATGAGAGATAAGCAGTTCAGGTACTCTGGAGAGTTCAGAGGTGCTCCGTCTAGGGACAGAGGTCAGTTCGTGAGGGGGCAGTCCCAGCAGGCCCCCATATCCAGCACCATCACCTCCTTGAGGTGCTCCAGTGCGACCTTATCTCAGTGCTATACCAGAGAGTTCTTACCGCCCAACAGCTATTCAGGGTCCTCCCAGTGGGTATTCAAACCCCCAGGGCCAGACACTTAGTCAGTAGCCCATCGCACCGAAGAGTTGTTATGAGTGCGGGAATCCCAGTCACATACGGAGATTTTGCCCCAGGCTCCGAGGTAGACCAGTATAGCAGGGTTAGCAGCCTATGCTTACCAGACCAGTTCCTTCATCAGTAGTCCGACCACCAAGAGGTGGAGGACAGGTGGGTAGGGGTCGTCCTAGAGGTGGAGGTCAGCCAGGCGGAGGCCAGCCAGTTGGCGCTCCAGCTCGGTTCTATGCTTTTCCGGTTAGACCAGATGCAAAGGCCTCAGATGCTGTGATTACAGGTATTATTTCTGTTTGCGGCAAGGATGCCAGTATTATTTGATCCAGGATCCACATATTCATATGTGTCATCTCTATTTTCTCCATTCCTGGGTGTTTCTCGTGAGTCCTTGAGTACTCATGTTTATGTGTCCACTCCTGTAGGCGATTCTATTATTGTGAATCAGATCTACCGGTCTTGTATTATTACATTATGTGGTTATGAAACTAGAGAAGATCTCTTATTGCTCGAGATGACTGATTTTGAAATTATTCTGGGTTATCTACATATCATGCGATTCTATATTGTCATGCCAAAACTGTTACTTTGGCTATTCCATCTTTGCCTAGGCTGGAGTGGAATGGTTCGTCTGTTAGTTCATTTAATCAGGTTATTTCTTTTATGAAGGCTCAACACCTGGTTGAGAAAGGTTGTTTAGCTTATCTAGCTTATGTTCGGGATACTATTGCAGAGACTCCAGCTATTGATTCAGTGCTTGTAGTTCGGGAGTTCCCCGATGTATTTCCTTCAAATCTTCCAGGTATGCCACCTGATCGTGATATTGATTTCTATATTGACTTGGCTCTAGATACCCAGCCTATATCTATCCCACCGTATCGCATGGCTCCGAAAGAATTGAAAGAATTAAAAGAACATCTTGAAGAGTTACTAGTAAAAAGGTTCGTCAAACCGAGTGTATCGCCTTGGGGTGCACCGATATTATTTGTGAAGAAGAAGGATGGAAAAATACGGATGTGTATCGATTATCGCCAATTGAACAAAGTCACTATTAAGAACAAGTACCCGTTGCCGCGTATTGATGATCTATTTGACAAGTTGCAGGGTGCTAGGGTGTTCTCTAAGATCGACTTAAGGTCGGGGTACCATCAATTGAAGATTCGGGATTCAGATGTTCTGAAGACTGCTTTTCGGATTAGATATGGTCATTATGAGTTTCTGGTGATGTCCTTCGGTTTAACTAATGCCCCGACAACGTTTATGGATTTGATGAACAGGGTATTCAGGCCATATATTAATTTGTTTGTCATTGTCTTCATTGATGACATCTTGATTTACTCACGCAGTAAGGAAGAGCACGAGTAGCATATGAGAGTGGTGCTTCAGACATTGCGGGAACAAAAGCTATATGCTAAGTTTTCCAAATATGAGTTCTGGCTAGAGTTTGTAGCATTTTTGGGGAATATTATATCGGGCGAGGGTATTAAGTTTGATCCCAAAAAGATTGAGGCAGTTCAGAATTGGCATCGTCCCACTTCGGCGACCGAGATCAGGAGTTTTCTGGGTTTAGCAGGTTATTATCGTCAATTTGTGGAAGGTTTTTCATCTATTGCAGTGCCTTTGACCAAATTAACCCAGAAGGGTGCTCCGTTCCGATGGTCCGATGATTGTGAGGTGAGCTTTCAGACGCTCAAGACAGCATTGACTACAGCACCAGTGTTAGTGTTGCCTTCTGGCTCAGGGATGTATACAGTGTATTGTGACGCTTCACGTGTTGGTTTGGGTTGTGTATTAATGCAGGAAAAGCGAGTTATTGCATATGCTTCACGTCAGCTGAAGCTCCACGAGAAGAATTATCCAATACATGATTTGGAGTCAGCTGCAATTGTTCATGCTCTTAAGATTTGGAGGCATTATCTTTATGGGGTGTCTTGTAAAGTTTATACTGATCATCGCTGTTTGCAGCATTTGTTCAAGCAGAGGGACCTAAATTTGAGGCAGCGCAGATGGCTGGAATTACTGAAAGATTATAATATTACTATCCTATATCATCCGGGTAAAGCAAATATGGTTGCAGATGCCTTGAGTAGAAAGGCGGAGAGTATGGGTAGTTTGGCTTTCATTTCAGCAGAAGAGAGGACATTAGCTTTGGATATCCAGTCCTTGGCCAACAGACTTGTGAGGCTAGATATTTCAGAGCCTATCTGAGTTCTTGCATGTGTCGTGGCTCAGTCTTCACTATTTGAGAAGATCAAGGCTCGCCAGTATGATGATCCACACTTAATAGTTCTTCGAGAAACGGTACTACGAGGTGGTGCCAAGAAAGTTACTAATGGTGCGGATGGTGTTCTGCGACTCCAGGATCATCTGTGTGTTCCTAATATGGATGAACTGAGCAAAAAGATCCTGGAGGAGGCACACAGTTCTCGGTATTCTATTCATCCAGGTGCTATGAAGATGTATCGTGACTTGAGGTAGCATTATTGGTGGAGACGAATGAAAAAGGACATAGTTGAATTTGTAGCTAGGTGTATAAATTGCTAGCAAGTTAAATATGAGCACCAGAGCCCAGGTGGCCTACTTCAGCAGATGACTATATCAGAGTGGAAATGGGAACGCATCTCTATGGACTTTGTAGTTGGGTTGCCGCGGACTTTGCAAAGTTTGATGCAGTTTGGGTCATCGTTGACAGGTTGACCAAGTTGACATATTTTATTCCTGTTGTGACTACATATACTTCAGAGAGGTTGGCCCAGATTTATATTCAGGAGATAGTTCGGTTGCACGGTGTGCTGATTTCTATCATATTAGATAGAGGCCTTCAATTTATTTCACATTTCTGGAGAGCAGTACAGAGTGAATTAGGGACCCGTGTAGAGCTCAGCACAACCTTTCATCCGCAGACCGACGGGTAGTCAGAGCGGACAGTTCAGATTTTGGAGGATATGCTCAGGGCATGTGTGATTGACTTTGTAGGTCAGTGGGATCGTTTCCTGCCTTTGGCCAAGTTTGTTTATAATAACAGTTACCAATCCAGCATCGAGATGGATCCATTTGAGGCTTTATATGGTCATCGATGTCGTTCGCCTATCAGATGGTTTGAGCCCGGTGAGGCTAAGTTATATGATACTGATTTGGAGAAGGATGCCTTGGTAAAGGTAAATTTGATTCAGGAGCGACTTTGTACAGCACAATCCAGACAGAAGAGTTACGCGGATCAGAAAGCGCATGATTTATCATTTATGATAGGTGAAAAAGTTCTCTTGAAGGTTTCGCCGATGAAGGGAATTATGAGATTCGGGAAGAAGGGCAAATTGAGCCCAAAGTTTATAGGCCCATTTGAGGTGTTGAGACGAGTTGGGGAGGTTGCTTATGAGCTTGCATTGCCTCCCAGTCTATCGTGAGTTCATTCGGTTTTCCATATATCTATGCTCCCAAAGTATCATGCCGACCTATCACATATGTTAGACTTCAGCATAGTTCAGCTAGATAATATCTTGGGTTATGAATAGGAGCCAGTTGCCATTGTTGATAAACAAGTTCGCCAGTTGAGGTCCAAGAGGATTTCTGCAGTAAAAGTCCAGTGGAGGGGCCAACTAGTCGAAGAAGCGACTTGGGAGGCTGAGGAAAACATGTGGAGTAGATATCCACACTTATTCAGCACTTCAGGTATAATTCTAAACCCGTTCGAGGAAGAACGTTTATTTAAGAGGTGGAGAATGTAATGACTCAACTGGTCATTTTAACTTTTAGAACCCCGTTCCCTAAAATAAAATTTTCCATATGTGCTTGTAATGATTATTGACTTGCGGGGATAGTTGGTTCGGAATTTCGAAGTGTTTGGGTTGAAATCGGAATACTTGGTTCTTTAAGTTGGCTTTAAATGGCCAAGTTTGACTTCGGTCAATATTTTGAGAAAACGACCCCGAAATTGGGATTTGACGGTTCCAATATGTTCGTATGATGATTTCTGACTAGGGCGTATGTCCGAATCGGGTTTTGGATAACCTGGGAGCATTTTGACGCTTAATAGTAAAAATTAACTATTTGAAGGCTTAAAATTCTTTAAATTTGGTTTGGAGTAGGTTTTTGAGTAATTGAAGTCCGTTTGGAATTCCGAGTTTGGGAATAGTTCCGTATAGTGATTTAAGACTTGCACGCAAACTTTTGTGTCATTCCGAGTAGTTTAAGTATATTTCGGCGCATTGGAAGTAAATTGAAGAACTTGAAATTTCTTAAGTTTGAATCAATTTGGTTTGAGGTATGATTATTAGATTTGATGTTGTTTTACACATTTCGAGAGTTCGAGCGAGTCCATTTTAAGATTTCAAACTTGTTGGTATGTTCGGACGGGGTCCCGAGGGCCCCGAGTGTCAATCGGACGAGGCTCGGACCAAGTTGGAAGTTGGGAGCCAAACTGAAGCTCCCAGCTACTGTCAAAATCGCACCTGCGCTTGGCCAGCCGCAGGTGCGGCAGTTGCTCGCAAGAGCAAACCTCGTAGATACGAGTCCTTGTGCGCAGAAGCGAAAAATCAGAAGGGGGCAATGGACCGCAGATGCGGAGGATTTGTGCACCTGCGAACGCGCAAGTACGAAGAAGGATGCGCAGAAACGACCTTGGCCCAGGCAAGTGAAACTCGCACCTGCGAGGATTTTCCACACGTGCGAAAGCCGCAGGTGCGGTACACTGTCCGCAAGTGCGAAAATGCCTGTTGGACAGAAATGTTAAAAATGTCGGGGCTCAGACATTTTGAGCCCATTCTTCCTCCATTTTCGAGCGATTTCAGAGCTTTTGAGAGGGGGATTTCAACTAACAATTGGAAGGTAAGTTAATTCTACACCCCTTGAGTTAAAACATAGATTATGGGTAGGTTATAACTAGTAAATCTTAGAAATCAAAGGTTTAGATGAGAAACCTAGATTTTTATAAAAATAAAATTTTTACCACGAAAATGGTTATAGAATTGGATAGAAATTATATAATTGAGCTTTTGAGATTATGGGTAACGTTTTCATCCTAAAATTTCTCGGGTGAATTTTAGAAATATTACCATTTCCGATAGGGTAATTTATTTAATAGATGAATTTTGAATTATTGAAAATTTATTAATTATTTTGTATGATATTTGGATAGCTTCGGATTTTTCGGCGCCGAATCGAGAATTTTACGCGACGCGGTAATCGGAAAGTGGACTTTGAGACAAGGTAAGTCTCTTGTCTAATCTTGTGAGGGGAAAATTACTTCATAGGAATTAAATTGAATAATTGTTGCTAATTGCGGGGGCTACGTACGCACGAGGTGACGAGAGTCCGTGCGTAGCTACTATTAATGCTACAGTCCGAGTAGTTTAGGACTCAAAGCATGAATTACTTGTGTAAATTGTATTCTTTGTTTAATTAATATTATTTATATATATATATATATATATATATATATATTGTGAATTGTTAGATAAAAATATTAAAGGATGGAAATCCCTTATATACTTGATTTGTTTTCTGATTAAATTAATTAATTGTTAAGAGAAATTGTTCTTTCTCTTGAATTTATCTTATAATAAATATACTCTCCTTCCGGAGGTACATAAGAAAATATCCTCCTTTCTTGTGGAGCGGGCCGAATGCCTCGGCAGGATATATGCATCTATGGATCGTGCCGTACGTCCCTCGACAGTGTACACAACACTCTGGATCGGGTCGTACGTCCTCAGCAGAAATCGTGCTTAATAATAATAATCACACGATACCTTAATAGTTTATTTTAGCTTGCGAAGCTAATTGATAAATTGGAGAATCCTTGAAGTTTAATGAATTATTATGCCTGCTTGTTAAAGAATTAATTGTTATTCCTGTAAATGAGATTAATTGATAAATTAAAAATTATTTGAATTGAAGGAATTTAATTAATATATTGAGAATCGTTGCATTTGAAGGAATTTGATTATTTCTGCTCGTTAAATAAATTATTGTAAATTTTGTGAATCATGGTGATTTAGATATTCTAGTTGTATTTCAATTATTATTATTATTGATCCGTTGTGAGTGTCAAAGTCGGCCATCTCGTCTCTACCACTTCGAGATTAGGCTTGATACTTACTGGGTACACGTTGTTTACGTACTCATACGACACTTGCTACACTTTTTGTGCAGGACCTGAGGCAAGTACTAGTGGGAGACCTATCATCTTACACCCACATTATCCAGGGGCATAGTGGTGAGCTGCCTTTCTGAGCCGTTCTGCAGCTACTAGTGTCTCTCCTTGTATTTTTCATTCTGTCTATTTTTATTTCAGAAAGTATTAGAGGTTTTGTATAATATATTAAATGCTCATACACTTGTGACATCAGGTCTTGACACACACATTGGTAGAATTTGGTGTTTATATTTTTCTTGGATTTAAATTTTATCGATATATGTTTAATTTATTAGTTGGCTTGCCTAGCTATAGTGTTGGGCGTCATCACGACCTATAGGTGAAATTGGGCCGTGACATTAAAAGCAGAAAAGATCTTTGTGCATTTACCTTAGCTTGTTCAAAAAACAAAGAAAGAATATCATAACTTTGTTCATTTCTTGGTGTCAGAATATCAAAACTTTGTTCATTTCTTGGTGTCGTTCTTCTTCTGCACTCGATAGCCTTTGATATAGAGAAAACCCAACCATAGTAAGTAGGTAGAATGAAGTTGTTGCAAGAGTAAGCCACTCCAGTTCCTTTGTAAAATTTTCAAGAACTTCCTTATATCTTGCTTCGTCCCTTCCACTGCCATTAGAAACCATAATCTTGGTGTATATAATCATGCCTTAGCCATCTAAATCAAGTGCACGTCAGTTTTGAAAATTATTTATTAATGATATAAACAATAACTTTCTATAGTTACAATCTTATCATGTAACTGTAACTAATACTTGAATTTTGTAATTATTAGTAGGGTTGATTTCTTAACGGAACAGGTGTAATTAAGTGTTTCAATGAAAGGGTGTGACTTTGATTTTTAACTACTATTAAAATAGGAGAAAACCTCAAAAACGGAGGAAAAAGATAAATATAATTCCTAGCATTTGAGACATACCACATCACCTTTCTCATTCCCACAGTTATATATAGATATAGATTTCATTATTTGATCCTACCCTTTAATATTATGAGTTTTAAGTTAATTTTATGAATTGATAGTATAAAGAAAGTTATATTATCAATCCACTAAAAATATAACTACAAGTAGAATCTTTAGTAGGTAATCTAATATGATATGTTAAATTTCACTTATAATGTAAGATTTTATTTTTTTGGAACCCCAGGAAAATTCACAGCCGCTACAAACTCTGCCCTACGGGTGAGCACTCTGTGATGAGCACTGTGTGCTCACCGGGTAAATCTCCACTACGTAATAGCATGCAAACCATACAGGGGATGCGAACCGCACTAGGCAAACCCTGTACGACAGGCTCGACCTAGAAGGCAGTGAGGGGGATTGATCCCAGGTCATCTGTATGGATGAGCGCCTTCCAAATCAACTGGACCATCTCCGAAGGGACTGCAAGAAATTTTATACTTGCGATGTATATCCAATGTTTCTCATCCTTTGGCACTGCTAGAAATTTGGGCTTTGGCAACGATTTTATTGGCAACGGATCTGTAACTGTTGCTATAGATATTCTATTGCAACGATTCTAATCGTTGCGTAAGGGTATTGGTACTACCGGTACAGTTTAGCACCTGAACCATTACAGTATTCCAAAATTCGTTACAATAGAGGCTTCTGTGGCAACGTTTTAGACGACCGAGGCAATAAGTCAATCTATGGTAACAATTACTTAAAGTTTTGCTTTATTGCAACGGGTTTGAATTCCCTCTCCATTTTTTTCTAAATTTTAGACAACACCCGCTAAATTAAAATAGGCACACTCGAATTAGTATTCTATTATTTTTTATTAAATAAATAAGAGTATACCTACTGCAGATCGATCTCTAGACTTAAAGTACCCCCACTCACATAAACTCTTCCACACTTTCTCTCTCCTATTGCCGGAGATTACGAGGAGAAACCAAATCATCATCGGCGGCACTGGCAGCATCAACACCGAAAAATCCCTTTAAGGCTAATATTAGTCTTCCTATATGGCTTCTCAAAATGGTGTTCGATTTCATCACAAGAGAATTGAAGATGTTCGTCCGGTGAAAGACAAGTTGGAAACGGAGTGAATGGCCCTCATCTTTCTTGTTGAACTTATTAGTTTCTCCCTTTCATAAACTTGTGAGTATTTTCTGCGGAAGTTTTGTTCCGATTACTTAGGTAGTTCGACAAGACCTACAAACCGTTCCATAATGATCTATAAACGATTGCAATAACTTAAAGAAATCGTTGTCATATTCATAAATAGCCGTAACAATAGCTTACACAACTGTTATATTAAATGATATGGTTACGGTAATCAACTGTTGCATTAAACGTTATGGTAACGAACTTTAACCATAGCAGTTGATAAAAATAATAGTTCCAAGAACCGTTGCTTAACGAACAATGCTTATGCGAATGTGAACCGTTGCAAGAACCTTTCCTTAAGCTCTATTGGCACGTGAGCTGGTGGAACGGGCACTAAACCGTTGCAATAGATCTATGGCAACGGTTTACAGTCTATTGCAACGGTCTTCCATGCGTTGCCATAGGCGCATTTTCCAATAGTGTGGCTATGTGATCGGGTCCAAGCCTGCAATACTATTGAGTAGCGAGGATGGTCGATGCAGTTTTACCCAACAAGGTCAGGATCGAATCCACATGGAGTTAATTGATTTAGAATTAAGTTTATATCTAAGTCTAGATACGTGCTTTGTTCCTAATTGCACTTCCAAACATGAAGGTGTTGATTCTACTTCTATTTCTATTTCTATTGTATGCTAAGTACAATATTTTTTATGTTGGTGTTCAAGTGCTTAAAAGGACTAGGGTAGCGACTTCTGCCTGGGTGAACATCTAACGGGTAGTAAGAATCTAGGGCAAGCTTGATTAATTTGGGATCGTAATATAGCTATCACACCCAAGTACTCACTCTATATCTCTCGATAGTTTAAGTGATTTTGCCCAATTTAGCTTTCTCAAGTCCAACAGGGTATTCATGCAAGTCATGTGATATTAGCTCAAGTCGGGTATTACTATCTTTAGGTTTAACCCTTTAATTGGGGCTATCAATTTCTTGAGTTCACTCAAATTCCTTGTTAGCCAAGTTTTCCCAGACTTAATCCCTCTTTCTCAAGAAGAGACCAAATCATAAAGGCATGAATCAGTGTTTGCAACTACTAATTCTATAATTCTAGCAAGAACTAGGCTAAATATCACTAACCCATAAAAATTTAAGCCCTAAAATTCAAGACCCATTAAATACCCACACTAGGGTGGAGTCACAACCCTAGCTATGGGTCTAGCTACTCATAATAATAGCAGAATTCAAAGATAAAGAGAAGATATAATCCATAATACTAAATTAAAAGATGAAAATCTAATGTTATAAGGTAAATCTTGTACATAATTTCCCAAAAAGAAAAACCTAGCCGTCTCACATACTCACCAAAAACATAACATAACCTAAAATTAACAAAAAGATCTATTTATACTATGCTAAAATTTTTGGACAAAAATACCCCTGCGAAAGTTTCGCGGTCGCGTAATTCTGACCGCGGCCGCACACTTGCTTTCGCCGCCGCGTAATTCTGATCGCGGTTCGCATTTCTTCACATCTGGACTTGGGTTGAACCTTGTTTCGCGGACCGCGTAATTTCCACCGCGTCCGCGTGAGAGACTTTCGCGGCCGCGTAACTTTGACGCGGACCGCCATTCTCATTTTTTCTTGAATTATGCACTCTCTGGACCTTAGCAACCGCAGTCCGCGAAATTCCCATCGCGGCTGTGCTGGTACTTTCACGGCCGCATCTTCTTGTCGCGGTTCGCGTTCATGTTTGTGCCCAAAAAATCATCTCTCTGATTCTTCATATCGCGAACCTCGAAATAATGGCCGCGTCCGCGTTGATACTTTCGCGGCCGCACTTTTTTGTCGCGGTCCGCGTTTCACACCTTTTGGCCCAGTTTTAGTTTTTGTTCAAGTTTTGACTCCTTTATGAGTTGATTATGGCTCATTTTGAACAATCCCTGCAAGCAAGCATATTAAGTTAGTTTTCGGGAATACCTTCACGCATTTTTGGCCCAAAACACAAGTAAAAGAGAGCAATTAATAGGTTAAAATCCCTACTTATCACTATGCTGCTACTTGCATCCTTTGGTTGATATGATCATTTCTAACTTTGTCTAATCTCTTATCAACCTCATTTTTACCTTTCTCATCTAAGGGACATGTGCCTGAGAAGCTCAATTGGTCTCATAACCATCTTGCATCAATATTTTTATATCTTATCTATTTTTTTGTTGTTCCTTATTTTCTTTTTAGCCACTATAGTTTCTTCATTTTGTCATGACCCCAGTTTTCCTTCGTAGGATGTTGTGACGGCACCTAGTCCCTAGGACTAGGTAAGTCTAGCACTTACTAAATAATTAGAAAAATTCAACCATCAAATGAAAAATACGAGATAAAAATCTTATACAAATTACAATTCCCAAGCCCGGTAGTACAAGTCATAAGCTCTACTTAGTTTGCTAGAAAATTCCTAAATACAACTGTACGGATGGAATTAAACAATACAATAAAAATATTATATGGTGACTCCGAGGCCTGCGAACGCGACGACAGGTTTACCTTGAGTCTCCATAGCTCGACCAGCCAGCTAATAATCAGCAACAACCGAGACACTTAGATCTACACAAAAATATACAGAAGTGTAGTATGAGTACATTACACCGGTACCTAATAAGTATCAAGACTAACCTCGGTGGAGTAGTGACTAGGGACAGTCAAGACACCTATCGGACTAAACAACATGAACAAGTATGTAGATGTACTAATAGAGATACAATAATGATATAAAGCTAAGAAGGATAAGGAATACAAGACAATACTTGCAATGATACACTAATAACAACAATATTCAACAAAAAGCAGTGAGGTAATAATATTGTAGAATAACTAATCACGGTCTAAGTCCGGGAAAACCAAATAAAGGGAACACCAACAACAACTCAATAAGGATAACCATTTTCACAATAGATCTGTTCAAGCATTTTCATGAGGTACCGAACCTCATAATCACAACTCGCGGGTCCCAATTAATGAACCCTAATAACTTGGCATCTTGTGCCCATATTTCAACTCATAACTGCACGGACAACTCACGTGCTAATAGAATAATCCTCACACAGAAGGCAAGAAGACAAGAGTACATATAATGGTTAATGTCGTCGGGATTCACCTTTTAAAACTGATATGGGTGATTTAACTACGTGTATGCTTGTGCAAGTATTCTACCATAATTTCAGTCAATAAATAAGAGTAGAGTTAATGAATGGCACATAACCAATGATCACCACGAAATGTACGTTGTAACAGAAGCAGTGACCAACACAACAAGATTAGCTACACAGAGCAGAGCAAATAGTGCAACACGGAGTAAAATAATTAATAGTATGCTAAGGAAAACAACAATCAGAGACAAGCGCACAGAAAATGGGAAATGACAACAAGAGCACTCCCGAGGTACCGCATCGTAGTCTCAAATCGTAAAATGAATAACAACTTTTCTTATATCACCGCGGGCGCCTTTATATTTGGTTTTTTGAAAATTATTTTTCCGAAATAGCATCACGCGTTTTAGCCCACCTTATCACACCACATGACTTCTAGTAATTCTCCTACTAGCCATGCATTTCAAGCCCACCTTATCTCACCGCATGCGTTTCAATACCTAAACTTTATACCACCGCATGTATATCAATAACAACAGTACGACAGAAACCTCGTGCAACATAATAACAACCGCACGACAGACATCTTGTGCAACACAATAACAATTTTCTCAACAGAATACTTAGGCGGAAAACATAACAACTCAAATAAATGACTTTCACCATCTGTGACCACATGCCACAATATTTCCTCAAAACAATTTCAATATCACAACCACCTATAGCCCTCGGCTCAAAAACACTGAATACAACAACAACAACAACAACAACAACAACAACAACAACAACAATAACACGATAATACGACAAGTAAATCAACACAAGAACTTTAGATCACAAAGAAACGGAAGAATGAACTCACAGAGAAAGACACAACAGGGAAATAATAGTCTTAACAAGAATAGTTCAACATGGGAGAAGTAATGTGAAACAATGATTCCACGAAAGTGCAATTCGACAACAAGAGAGATAACATGAATCAATGACCCCAAATAAGAATAATTCAACAATGAAAGGGGTAAAAAACTTCCATTAAGGCTAAGCAATTACGGAAGAGATAATAATAATTTCAATTAAAGTTTAAGCAATTAATGAAAGATAGCAATGATTTCAATTAAGGTTAAGTAATTTCGGAAAGATAGCATGAAGATAAAAGAGGCAACAACTTAAGTTAAGGGACATAAGAGTTTAATCGGCAATAAGGGTAGAACATGAAGCAATTAATTCCAATTAAGATACGTAAGGGTAAATTTAGTAAATGAAGAATTTAACATGACAAAATAACTTCATATTTAACGGACATAAGAACCTAAGAGAACCGGTCAAATTTCCAAAAATAAGTCTGGGCACGTACTTATCACCTCGCGTACTCGGCTTCACGTGATACAATTAGTACAAAAGACTTGAATCCTAAGGGGTAGTTTCCCCATACAAAGTTAGGCAACTTACCTCAACCCACGCACAATCAATCAATTAGAAGGTTTTTCCCTCGATTTTCTAATTTCGAACGGCTCAAATCTAGCCAAAACAATTTTATACTTTAAATAAAACTATAGGAAACTAATTTAAATAATGAAATAGTGATCTTACCTAAGAATTGAAAAAAATCACTCCAAAAAGTCAACTCGAGCCCGCATCTCGGAAACCCGACTAAAAATTACCAAAATCAAAAACGCATTCGATATCGAGTCCAACCATACAAGAATTACACAAATCCGATACCAAAATCTCACTCAAATCCCCAAAGTTCGGCCTAAGAACTTTCCTCCATTTTTTTCCAATTTTTTAAAACCTAAATCACTAATTGAATAATGAAATCAAAGACATAAACATGAAATTTAACCAAACCTAAGTAAGAAGCACTTATCCCAATTACTCCCTTGAAACTCTCTCCAAGAATCGCCTCCAACCAAACTCCCAAAATCAAATTTGTGAAATAAACTCAAACCCTCGTTTTGAAATATTTATTTTTTGCCCAGACGACCCTTCATCGCGATCGCGAAAATTGCCTCGCGATCGCGAAGCACAACTCAGCTTCCCAGAAATTCAAGCAAACGCGAACGCGTCACTACACCTGCGAATGCGGACCACTGCCTCCTCAGACCTACGCGATCGCGTACCTCTTCACGCGGTCGCGAAGAACAACGCGTGAACTCAACTGCTGCTTCACTTCTTCTATGCGAACGCGGCCTTTACCACGCGTTCACGAATCTCATACTCCTCCAGCTTACGTGATCGTATGCCCCAACTGGCGATCGCATAGAACAAACTTCCCAGCTGCCCAAAATAGCCTACGCGATCGCGGACCTTCCCACGCGATTGTATACAAGAAAATCAGATACAAGCAACAAAAACACTTCAGCACATCCCCAAGTCCAAAAATTGATCCGTTAAATATCCGAAACTCACTCGAGGTCCCCGGGACCTCAACCAAATATACCAACAAGTACTAAAATACGATACGAACTTAGTCGAGCCTTCAAATCACATCAAACAATGCTAATAACTTTTAATTTCTGCATTCGATGTCGAACCCTATCAAATCAAGTCCGATTGACCTCAAATTTTGCATACAAGTCATAAATGACATAATAGAGCTAATCCAACTCTCGAAATCAAAATCCGACCCCGATATCATGAAAGTCAACTCTCGGTCAAACCTCTTAACCTTCCAAAATTTTAACCTTTTCAATTTTTGCCAAAATGCATCAAATTATCATACGGGAATCCAAATTCAAATCCGGTCACACGCCTAAGTCAAAAATCACCATACGAAACTATTGAAATCTTCAAAATGCCATTTCGGAGTAGTCCACACAAAAGTCAAATTGCGGTCAACTCTTTTCATTTAAACTTCAAAATATAAGAATTGTTCTTTTAATTAAATCGCGAATCATCTGAAAATCAATCTCGACCACGCTCGCAAGTCATAATACACATTACGAAACTTCTCGAGACCTTAAGCCGAACGAGACGTTAATTCCCAAAATGACCGGTCGGGTCATTACACATTTTTTTTTTGAAAAACCGGTCCAAACCAATTGCTTTTACCTTAAGTTGTTTTATGAAATATATTTGTAACAAGAAGAGAGATGAATATGACAATTTTATACAAATAAATACTGCGGAAGAAGTCCGGAAAATAATAATACATGGAGGAAATTGTTGGACGACTCAAAATTTAGGGGCTCTCTCTGTCTATATTTTTTGTTTTCTTTTCAATAATGTATCTGCAATATTTCCGTTCGAAGTAGCACTATCATATAAATTCCTCAATTTTTTAAATACTAAACAGGCACTAAATAAATCAGGAGGCAACATACAAGTCACATCTCTAGTTTACTTTTTGAATTTTCGTTAAAGAGTTCTATCTAAAGTAGAATATGATGCTATTTCACAAATGTACCTTTTCCTATATGCAAAGTTAGTATTCTAAAGCAATATGCATGTATTCCATTGGTTGATTGGATAGATTTCGCTGGTTACTGCAAGTATGTCTACGATAATCAGTACAGTGCTCGGATACATGCATGCATGTGCGTGCTTTTGGGGCCACAATCATTCGGATATACATTTTCTCACATCTTTTAGTTAAGATAACATATTATTTACCCTTAAAATGAGTAACAATTAAATTTGTACGCGGTTTAAAGAATACATGACTTTAATTTAGCACGAATGGTCAAAGAACAATAAGTAATTGAATTAAAAGAAAGCAAAACGATCAAACCAAATGTGACGGAGTAATTAAGCCTGCTGTTAGATTTGAACGCTAAAAACCGGTTCCAATCGAGCCCTCGAAATGGAGCTCGGTTGCAACTGAATGGATGAATAGCTGAAGAACACTTGAACAATTGCTAAAAGATAAAAATAAACTTTATTACTTTGATATGCTGCCAACAGTGACCCAAAAAATAAAAAGGTTCTCCTCTTTATATAGTAGAGGAGTTCCAACCCTAATACAAGTCTAAAAGGGTAAAAATCTTTTCTTTCCCTTTTTACCAAGAAAACACGATCCGTAGTTAAAATCGGGTGTGATTCGCGATGTAATATTCGGCTGATGACGAATATTTCGGCACCTCGTTTGCCTTCTTTAACCGTCTTTCCTTTAACCTTGATTCTTCGTTCGCTCGAGCTTGACCCTTCTCGTGTTTGGCCAAGCTCAATTTTCGACATATCATTCATCCATTCCCGGGCTCCGATCCGCTGGCACCCTCAGTTTTACCCGAGCCAGCGACGAATCACATTGTTCCTCATTCCTTTATCATGAAATCGGGAATAACTTTGTCCCTGATTTTACCCGTACATAGATAGTCCCCTCACTTCTTGGAGAGTTGATTTATAGGAACGATGACAAGTTACTAATTTACCACGGTTCCTTCCTTCGTACAGCTACAACTAACGAGCTGAAACGTCCCATCAGTCACGTTACTCTGATTTTGGACACGCGTTAGCTGCCAGTTGATCATCCTCGACAGTTACTGAATGTGAAACGTCAAGCATTCATTACTTCTTCCCTATAAAAGCTCTGGTTTCCTTTTTCACTTTTTTACTTTAGGATTTCGAACATTCTTGAGTTACCCTCAAATTTTCCATCTGTTCATCAATCCTTCAAATCTTCATAACTTGGTCTTCACATCTTGATATCTTCATCTGTTATCTTCAAATCTTCATACATTACCTTCAAATCTTCAAACCTCATACCGAACTATCAACCCTTTATATTTCCAGATTGTGATAGCTAAGACTTCAAAATCGGTACCCTAAAATACTACACCTTCGACTTCTTCCTCGGCCACCGACACCGAGGCAGCACTCCCAGTAGTAGCCCCCAGACCTCCTCTTACAAAATTCATACTCGGAGGCTGCTCCATATATATGACTTCAAGGTCGAAAAAACCTCCGCATAAGGAGACCGAGGTAAAGTGGAATGGAGGTATGTTTTCTCCATCATTGAGGAGACGCTCCAAGCGGTCCGAAAGGACTGCAAATGGGAAGGCAAAGACATATCATTCCCAGCCTCGATAAGGACATCACGACACATGTGGAAGGATATCTCAGTGTTTACACGTATCCTTTCATGTTCGGTTTGGTGGATATGGTGATCCTCGAGTTCTGTAAGAGGTACAAAATCTGCCTTAAGCAGATTCACCCATCTTTTTGGAGGAGCATGACCCTTCTCCGTCACTTCGCTAACAACACAGAGGAGCCTCGGTTCACAGTCGACCATCTGCTCTGAGTTTATAACCCGCGAATCTTTCGAGGGGGGTTAATCAAGCTCGCCCGTCGGGTAAAGAAAGCTCCCTTCTCCTTCGTAGATGAGGACAGGGACCGAGGCTGGCAGGGAAGGTTTGTTCGGATAAAGACCAAGGACCTCGTTCCTTTCGAGTTCCTGCCATTCCCCGAGAAGTGGAACTCAAAGCGTAAGTTTACTTCCTCCTAAGTTATCAAAGTACTTTTTTGAATCTACTCTTCTTTCTCATTATTCATCTTATTTGACATGCAGCCATCGCCCTAGTCCCCGACGCGGTCCCCCATTTTAGGGAGTGGGTCGAGAGCATCTGCAAATAACTCACCTACCTCAAGCGTGAGTGGCACAAGCTTTTTAAAGGCAAGTGGGAGGTTCGTTCACATGGTGAGTTCCCCTCTTCTTTTGGTTGAATCTTCTTTTTTCCATTTTTCTTTTGTCATTATTTTGACCAAGTCTTTTCCTTCCACAGGTTTGCCCGAGACCACTAAACTTCGGGAAACCACCGAGGTTGTGGCCTTGACCCTGTCTACAAAGCCCCTCACTTCACTTCGGCCTACTGTCGAAGATACTTCGAAGAATGAGGAGAAAAAAGAAGAAGAAGAAGAAGAAGAAGAAGAAGAAGAAGAAGAAGGAAAGATCTCCTGACTCCTCGAATGCTCCTACCATGGCTAAGAAGAAGAAAAGAATCGTGCTCAGGGTCAGGAAGATCACCAAAAAGGCTTATGGTGCCCGAGTCCTAGATTTGGAGGCTCTTTACTAGCTTAAGGACTTTCCTAAGAATGACAACAACATGGATTTCATCACTCACAAGCTGATTGGTGTCGACTTGGAGTACATGCCCCCGGAGGGGGATGCTCAAAAGACTGAGTCCCCTGTAACTCGGGGGCTCCAAGAAGATCAAGTAGCTATTGCTTCGTAGAAAGCTCCCCTAATTCTGAGGGAGGCCACCTCGAAAAACACCGACGTTATCTACATTCCGGAGTCACTGCCTCATACGGAGGCCATTTTAGACGAAGCTCGGGTCGCCGTAGAAAAATCGACAGAGGCATCCCAGGCCGTAGATGAGGCCCTTAAGTCATTTTACGAGGATTACTCTGTCTTTGGCCACCTGGAGATCCCGAAAAGGGTTGTGCAACAGGGGTCAGGTGGGCCGAGTTCAAGCCCAATTCTCGAGAAGCAGTTTCCCGCCGTGAGTGTAGACCCTGAATTGAAGAAAAAGGTCATGTTTACATTATTGGCAGATACTAGCATGCTATTCGAGCCACTCAGAGTGGCCATCTATATCCATTTCTTTGTAACCAAAGAGGACCAAGTGAAGATGAAGGAGGTAGATGGGCCGAGCCTGGTCAACGAGACTCAGTAGGCACTGAATAGGGTATACCTTCCTCTCTTCATATCTTAAAGAGTTCTTTTTGCCTTAACGACATTTTAACAATTTTCTTTCTTTATGTCTCAGACCTTGGTGCTTCACCATGAAATCTTTCACCGGTCCATGATGGAGGTGAGCCACCTCTTATTCGAGCTCAAGGAGCAGGTCTGGCAAAAAGAGATGTACAAAGCTCTCTGCGAGCAGAAGGACGAAGTCCTCAGGGATATGGTCGACCGCCCTGCCCTCCAAGCCAAGCTGGAGAAATCCCAAAGAAGGCTTCAAAAGCAAAACAGGACCATGCCCTTCTTACTGAAAAAGTAAAAGTGCTCGAGATAGATAACAACAGATTGAATGCAAATGCTAACGCCATAACCTCGCAGTTCCAGGAGAAAATAACCTTGATCGACCAGTTTAGGTCCAAGATGGATGAGGTCAAGGCTTCAACTGACGAGCTAAGGGGCAAAATGGGCCTCGTAGCATCGGAGCGTGATGCCACCAAAGAGGATCTGGCATCGACCAAAGTGCAGCTCCAAGTGATGAGAGAGAAGGCTGACAAATGGTCTCAACTGAATGAGGAGATCCGGACACAGCCTGCCTCGGCTGTTGTAGTATGTGACTCTCTCGGCCAAGAGTACACGACGCTGAAATCTAGATTGGAGATGGTTTCGAATAAGGCCTCGGAAGCCCAGAACATGCTGGCCCAGTACAATAATGATGTAGAGGTAGCTGAATCTCGTATTATAACTAAGGCCAAGTAAGTGAAGTGGCTATCTCGAAGATAGACTCTCGAGGAGATCCAATCTAGAGGAGTTGAATTAGCGGCCAAAATCGAGGAGGTTAAGAGGCTCGAAGTTGAGGCCAAAGCGAGGTACCAACTAGATGGCTCGGATAGCGAGCTAGGCTTTCATGAAGACTACGCAGGAAATGCCTTAGCTTATTTTTGTCTTTTCTTATAGTTGTACGCTTTGTACTTTGGGGTCATTTTATAGTCCCTCTGTAAATCCTTTTGGTAAATATATATATATATATATATATATATATATATATATATATATATATATGAAAGTTCCCTTCGGCTACATATTATGCCCTTTCACTTTTCTACATTTGCTTATATTTAAGACTTAGGATATATAACTTGTGTCTCAAACTTAATATGCCATCGATGCCATAACATAGAATTTGGCATTGCTTAAATTGTTCAACTACCAAAGCCCGAATAAGGACTGGGTTAAGTAATGACTCCGAGTTGCTTTGACTTCGAAGGACCCGATAAAAAATAAAACAAAATCTTTGTTGAAATATTCGAATCATTTTATCCGGACACATCTAATGTTTTTCCAAAGGTGGCTCTTTTCATGGCCGTAATTCGAGATTGATTGACTTGATCGGGTTGGAAGTAATCTTTTATGAATTTAAAATGTATAAGGACCTTACGTTTTATGCACAAAATCATATGTCTCCTAGCCGTTTATATGTTGTAATCGAAGCTTTAAAGGTTTTGTATCTTAAGTTGGTCGTGGATTCTAGTGTTTGGGCCCTGCCTTGTAGGCTCGGTGCCTTCGGGATTTAGTAGCCCGATTTTTTCGATCTTACTATTGGGTAGCAATCCCATTTCGGTGTAACCCGTAGGATTAGGGGTCTTTATATGTTTAGGAACGGTCTCGTGGATTCTTACTACCTTCGGGGTTTTATGCCCCTATTTAATGATGACATGTGGGCCTATGAGATTTTGAACCCATTATTCATTCTATGTGATGTAACGATAACATTGCTTATGCGAATGTGAACTGATGAAACATAGAAGGCGAATTTCTTTTTATTACTTTAAAAGTAGTGTAAGTAATTGAAGATATAAAAGCTATCTGCCATGGCAAGAATGAGCTATACGGGCATGGTTTGTTTGACTGTTTGATCCTTATAATAAATCCTAATATTCAAGCATTGGCTTTCGATGTAGAATAGGATTGCCTCTCAAATTTCCGAACTTAGGTCTTCGGTTCTTGACTTAGGGTGTGATAGTCCCCTAGTATTCGAGACTGAATTTTGAGGGCTCGAATACTATTGATCTGATACGGGCGATCCGCATTCCACAGTCTTAGACCGGTCTTTAAAACTAGGGCAGTTACTATTGCCTTGTTGAAAACCTTGCTGTAAAACCCATTACGGGAAAAAAATCGGTCGAAGGGAAAAAGTGTGCAACGCGTGCTTTCAGACCTAATCCTTAGATTTGACTTCGATTGAGTACCTACATAAGTTAGTTCAAAGCGTAATGAACCATAAAGAATAGTATGTGTTTATACCTTAGTAGAAGTATCGCTTTAAGTGTGCCACATTCTAGTTGTTGGACAGTTGTACACCATTTTCAGACTCAATCTGGTACGAGCCTTTCCCGGTTATAACGGTGACTCTGTTCGGTCCCTCCCAGTTCGGGCCTAGTCTCCCGTCATTTGGGTTCTTGGTATGCAGTATGAATTTCCTCAATACTATGTCCCTGACTTGGAAGTATCGAAGGTTTGCCCTTTGGTTGTATTATTTTCCCATTCGCTGCTTTTGAGCTGCTAACCGGACTAGGACGGCTTCTCGCCTTTCGTCTGCTAAATTTAGACTTGTGGCCATGGCGTCGTCATTCGATGTCTCTATAGCATATCAGAACCTTAAACTTGGTTCTCCCACTTCTACCGGAATCAAAGCCTATGCGTCGTAGACTAGAGAGAACGATGTTTCACCGGCACTCGACCTTGATGTTGTTCGATAAGCACATAGGACCTTGGGCAAAAACAATTTCCATATTCGTTTTGGGTCGGTTAGTCTTTTCTTCAGGTTCTGAAGTATAGTTTTATTTGTTGACTCCGCTTGGCCGTTCGCACACGTGTGGTAAGGGGTTGATAAAATCTTTTTGATTTTGTGATCCTCATAGAACTTATTGACCTTATTGCTGATGAATCATCTCCCATTATAGTACGTAATCTCGGTTGGTATCCCGAACCGGCATATTATATGATCCAGATGACGTCGATAACCTTTTTTTTATCTAACTTTCTCGAACACTTGAGCTTCAACCCACTTGGAGAAGTAATCTATCATGTGCAAGATGTACTATGCTTTTCTGGGTGCCCATGGTAAAGGGCCTACGATGTCCATCCCTCATTTCATGAATGGCCAAGGAGAAAGGACATGGTGAAGCAGCTCCCCCGGTTGGTAGATCATCGGGGCATACCTTTGACATTCATTACACTTTTGAACAAAGTCCTTCACATCCTTTTCCATTTCGTTCCAGTAACACCCGACCCTAATCAATTTCCAAACCAACAATTCTACTCCTGAATGGTTTCAGCTAGTACCCTCTTGGACTTCCCTCATCATATAATAGGTCTACCCGATCCCCAAGCACCTTGTTAACGATCTAAAAAATGATCTTCGGTACGGTTTTCCTTCAACTAAGCTAAACATGGCAGCCTTAGTTTGAAGGGCCCTTGATTCTTTAGGATCTGATGGCAATTTCCCTTTCTGAAGGTAGTCTATGTATCTGTTTCTTCAATACCAAGTCAAACTCGTTGAGTTTACCTTGGCATGACCTTCCTCTATCACCGAGCTCATCAATTGCACCATCGTTCCAGAGTTAAATTCATTGGAGTCGACTGACGATCCTAAGTTAGACAAAGCATCAGCCTCGTTATTCTGATCTCGGAGGACATATTGTAATGTCCATTCTCTAAACCGATGTAACACCAATTGTAATTCATCCAAGTATCTCTGTATTCGGTCTTCTTTGACTTCGAACGTCCCGTTAACTTGGTTAACAACGAGGAGGGAGTCATACTTGGTTTCGATCACCTCAGCCCCCAGGCTTTTAGCCAGTTTTAGACCTACAATCATAGCCTTATAGCTTCATTGTTTTTCAATTTTACAGTTCTAATAGATTGCCTTGTTATATTACCTGTGGGTGATTTTAATACGATTCCCAACCCGAACCTTTTTGCATTGGAAGTGCCGTCCACGAATAGGGTCCAGACCCCCGAGCTAGTCCCCGAGGCAAGTAATAATTTTTTATCAACCTTGGGGATCAAGGAAGGTGTGAAATCATCCACGAAGTATGCCAAAATCTGAGACTTTATAGCTATTCGGAGTTTGTATTCAATATCGTACCCCCTAACCTCTACGGTCCATTTTTCTAGCCGGCCTGAGATCTTGGGTTTATGCATAATATACGAGGTCACAACACATATAGGGTGACATTGAAAGTATGGTTTTAGTTTCCTAGATGCGCTTAACAAGGCAAACGCTAATTTCTCTAGATGTGCATACCTCATTTCGACATCACCTAGGGTTCTACTAACATAATAGATAGGGAACTGCATACCTTCCTCTTCTCGGACCAGGACACCACTTACCGCTACCTCGGAGACTTCCAAGTAAAGGTACAATTGCTCGTTCGCCTTCGGGGTGTGCAATAGAGGAGGACTTGATAAATATTGTTTGAATTCTTCTAAAGTCTTTTGGCATTCCAGGGTCCAAGATAAGTCGTTCTTGTTCTTTAGTAACAAGAAAAATCGATGGCTTTTATCTGATGACCTAGAAATAAATCAACCCAATACGGATATCCGCCCGGTCAGCCTCTGTACCACCTTGACGTTGTCAACCATGGTGATATCTTCTATGTCCTTTATTTTATCTGGGTTCATCTCTATTCCTTGGTTAGATATCATGAAACCGAGGAACTTGCCCGAGCCTACTCTGAAGGCACACTTCTGCGGGTTTATCTTCATGTTGTATTCCCTTAGTATGTCGAAGGTTTTCAGCAAATGTTTCAAATGGTCCTCTGCTCACAGGGACTTAACTAATATATCATCAATATAAACCTCAATTGATTTCCCTATATGTTCCTCGAACATTCGGTTAACTAGGCATTGATGCATGGCACCAGTATTTTTAATCCAAATGGCATCACGTTATAATAGTAATTGACGAACCTAGTTATGAAAGAAGTTTTCTCTTGGTCACCCGGGTCCATCCCTATTTGGTTGTACCCGGAATAGGCATCGAGAAAGCTCAGCGTCTCGTGCCCAGCCATTACATCGATCATTCGGTCGATGTTAGGCAAAGGGAATGAGTCCTTTGGGCATGCTTTATTCAGGTCCTTGTAATCTACATACATTCTAAGATTGTTTCCTTTTTTAGGCACGATGACTACGTTAGCTTTCCAATACGAGTATTTGACCTCCCGAATGGAACCTATTTTTAAGAGCTTAGATTCCTTGTCTTTGATGAATGTGTGCTTGACTTCGAAGTGCGGCCTCCTCTTCTATTTGATTGGGTGGAAGTTCGGATCCAAGCTCAATTTGTGAGTAGCTATCTCCGATGGGATTCCTGTCATGTCTAAGTGAGACCAGACAAAGCAATCGACATTAGCTTTCAAAAAATTAATGAGTTTTTTCCCGAGCTCGGGGGTTAATCATATGCCCAGGTATACCTTTCTATCCGGCAAGTGCTCGAACAATATCCTACTCTAGTTCCTTGATTGTTGACTTGGAGGCATCGGTATCATCAGGTGCTACGAAGGATCTCAAGACACCAAAGTCATCTTCCGCATCTGTTGGGCGTTCCTCATATTTTTCGGCCCGGTCAGGGCCATTGATTTCTATTTGTTGCCTTTCTCTTCGACCAGTCCCTCATTTTTTGATGTCGTGATTGCGGGCACCGAGATCACTTTCTCAACAGTGAACATCTCCTTTGTGGCCGGTTGTTTCCCGTACAATATTTTGATTCCACTTATGGTTGAAAACTTCAACGCTTGATGCAAGGTCCACTACAACCCACATTTAAATAAAGTATGGTAAGTGTGGATTCCAGCGTGGACAATTAGCCAGAGACACGTTCGAAGCTAGAAAGTGGTCACACATTTCAGAGGGTCTGTGCCAAGTGTCTCACCGAGCACTGCAACCGGATCGGGGGCAACCCGTTTTGCATGTGGAAGTGGCAAAAATTCCTATGCTTGGTAACAATATAAAAGGGCAATGAGGCTCTTTCTCTTTCACTCTAGAAGTATCATCAGAACAAGTCCTTTCAAAATACTCTCAATGCCTCTTTGGAATTTCCTAGCAAATTAAGGCAAGGTCAAAGGTAAATTTGGATTTTGTAAGTTTTAACTTCAAGAGCTTAGAGTCATCGTCGTGTCATCGATTCTGAAGAGTCATTAGAGGCGAAGATAACTACCATCGAAGCATAATTAGATCTCCGACTAGGTATGTATGGCAACCTTCTTTCTTGGTATTAGTTAGTGTAAGTCTATGCTTCTCTCTAAGTGACTCTTGTACTGTAAAGTGTGTGAGCACCTAATTTTTTACCGTGCTTGAATATTTCCAGCTCCCATCTTCCCACGCGTGTCCCCACTCTTTGTCCCCCACACTTTGTCCCCACTCCACTTTCCTTTGTCCCCCACGCTTGCCCCCCATGCTTGTCCCCCCACACTTTGTCCCCCACTCACAAATCCCATACCTCATTTTCAGTCGTTAAAACACATACATAACAGACAAAGGAAAGAAGGAACGAATCCAGCCCCCTTTACAAAAAACCTAGTCGCAGCCCCCCATTCATGATTGACTATCTCATTTTACTCTTACTCATTTCATTCTCACGGCTGAAGCACACAGATTCACATCTCTAAAAATACACATACCCGAAAGCACTTAGCAACAAAAAAAAATCGAAGTTCTGAAAGGTTTTTGAATGCTAAAAACGACAAAAGAGGTTTCAAAAACATAAGAAAAATTGAGGGAAAAGAGAATTTCAAAGGCTCTTCTGAGTTCCGCTGTATTACTTCTACAACTTCTGGGTATTCGAGTTTGATTTCGGATTCGGAAATTGAAGCTGCGTTTTGCTGATTCTGCTTCTGCTGAGCTCCAATTTACTTATTTCCGGCATGTATTTGGCCTCCTTTGTTTCTAAGTTTAGTCCTTGAGCAGATAGGTATGCTCTTCACAAAATTATTCTAAAGATCTGTTTTCGTTAGTAAATCATGATGTTGTTTGGTTCGTGTATTGCTATCGTTGGCCTTTATTTGTTTAGATCTAATTCCGAACAGTGATTATGAAATCGTTTGTTGTTTAGTTCATCTACTGCTATTGCTTGCATTTGTTTGTGTATATCTAATTTCAGACAATGAATAGAATTCGGTTAATTTGAATTGGAATTCGGTTGTTGGTGAAATCTGAGCTGCTTGAAATTGAGCAACTTTATTGTATTAGCTTGAATCCTATTTTTGAGTAATGTCACATGCTGAAATGAAACTTGTATAATCTGCTAGTTTAAAAAGTCAGTGACTCAATAGTTGTTGATTAGTGTAGTACTCATGTATTGGTGTTAGGAAGAATTCCTGTTATAGAGTGGGTATCCATAGAAATTAGCAAAAGCGGAATTGATGTTTATGACTCCAGAATTGTTTGCTACCGATAATTGTCATCACTCTATTGTTCATATATAGCTATCATTGAAACAAGATACAGGCATAAGAGTAGAGTAGTTGAATATTTAATTCTTTAAGTTAGTCAGAATGAATTCTTAATTCATTTTTTTTTCACGTGCAGTGGGCTTGACATTCAGTCATTCTTTAAACAATCACTACACGCTAATACGTACTTAGACCAAATATCATACATCTTTTCCCGTAAATTAATATCCATAAATTATGACCTCACAACAATCTCAAAATAGTTTAGAAAAAAAATCATGAATGCTCGTAGAATGCTTTAGGCGCGCCTTAATCCATTATCGTGGTTATGTATACATTTGCGTAACATAACTATGATCCCAAAATAAATCAAGGTACGCATCCATATAACTTTGACCAAAAATAATCTTATATAATAAAATGCTATAAATTGTGTACACGTACGCGTGATATGATTTTGGCACAATAAACAAAACAGATTCACACACGTGATTCGTTTCAAAGATAATTCTATATTTTAATAAATAAAAGCGGATAGATAAAATATGAAAACCAATAAATCGGAGTTTATTCAAAATTAATTCAAGCCAAGTTGTAGTCAATAAAGCGACCGTGCTAGAACCACAGGACTCAGGGAATGCCTTACACCTTCTCCCCGGTCAACAGAATTCGTTACCCGAATTTTATTTTCGCAGACCAATAATAAAAGAGTCAAACTTTCCTTTGAATAGGGATTCAAATAAAAGGTGACTTGGAACACCCAAAAAATTAATTTCAAGTGGCGACTCTGTAAATAAAATAATCCCTACTCAAATTTGTCACTTTAATTGGAAAAACTCTTTAACGCACAACAATCCATATACTTATCTTTTTTCTGGCAAAAAGAGGTGTGACAGCTCTGGCGACTCTGCTGGGGACAGTCCAAGAATTCGAGCTTGTACATTGACTTTGTTTGGCTTTATTAATTTTTGTATATATTGTGATTTATTTGGGCCTAATGTGTTACTTGTCCACTTTTTTTCGTTTTGATATTGTTGAACTGTACATATAAATTGTATCCTCTCGCACCCCTCTGAGTCTTCTTATAGTTAGTTATGTTGTGTTTGCCTACCAGCATCATAAAATATCTGTCTTGAGATAAAACCAGTTAGCCTACCAGCATCTGGTGAAGGATTTAGTCACACATGCTTAGGCGGGAGAGCCGTTAGCTAGCCAGTGCTGTTCTACTACTGGTGACGCTTGATGCTCATCGGCTCGGGTTGTCCGCCCGGGTAAGCCAGGTCTAGAAATCATCTCCTTTCGGATTTACAAACTTAGAAGAACAAGCCACAAGCAATGAATATCCCTAGTAGGCTACGCTTTATTTGCATCATGTGCATTTGACTTAGTAGCGCTCGACACAGAGGTCGAGTTTTGTTTTAGGACAGGCTTTGTTGAGACCATTATGTCATGTTATGTGCTACTTGTTGCATTATTTGGGAGGCTTGCATGTCGACTGGCTTTAGCATATATCAGTTGAACGAAGAGAGAAAAAATGATGTGGTTTAGTGCATATGGTTTTTAAAGATTAATTTTCATAAAAAAAAAAAATAGTCAATTTTTACCGAACTACGCGGGTCTGATTCTCACCGGATGTGAGATACGTAGGCAAACCTCATCGGTTCCGCCCCCAATTTTCAAAAAAAAAAAAATCAAAAATATGTTCCTTTTCCTTAATTCCCTATTTACAATTCTTTCCTTAGAAAATCAAAAAACAAATACTAAATCCAAATTTTTTTTATAGTCCCACAGTTTAGCTTTTATTTATTTATTTATTTATATTTTTTTATAGAGTCAAAACCCGAGAAATCAGAATTTTTGTGTGTAAATAATATGTTTGATCAAAGCCTAACCCCGTGTCTGGGTAGACAGGTAAACCATGAGTGGGGAAAGAGGTAAGTCTGAAAAGAGGCCCAGATCAGAAGGGATACCAGATTTTCTCATTGTCGATCAGATACCACAGTTGTTGTGGGATTGGTGGAGAGACTTTAAGAAATATGAGCGAAACCAGATAAAGAAATACTTGGGACATTTGGTTCACATGATTACGATAAAGCCCAGGAGGGATGTGATTGAAGCTTTGATTCCGCACTGGGATCCTGAAAACAATGTGTTTCGTTTTACCGACTGTGAAATAACTCCGACCTTGGAGCAAATCGCCCATTTCCAGGGGTAGGGCCGTAATCTTCTCCGCCAAAGGCCCATAGTACTAAAAAATGTGAACGAGGGAAGGTTTCTGAAGCTTTTGAACATAAATTACGGACAATATGAAGGCCTAGGAGGCAAATGGGTTAACTTGGGCTTTTTGTTTCAGTTGTATGGCCTAGAATGCAATTTCGAAAGGAATGTGGAAAAATTGAAATCAAAGGAAGATAAGGAAACATGGAAGGTACATAGAAGGTTTGCATTTATGGTCACTTTTTTAGGGTGTGTAGTTTTCCCGGAAAGAGAGGGACGCATTGACATCCGCTTGGCAGGTGTAGTTGAGGCTCTAACCTCAGAAGGGGGTGATTATACTTTGGTCCCTATGATTCTTTCTTGCATTTTCCGTGCTTTAACTAGATGTAAAATGGGCGCGCGAAACTTTGATGGTTGCAACATTTTGTTACAGATATGGTTTTTGGAGCATTTCTACCGTCATCCTACGATCACTAATTTTAGTGAGCTATGGCCCAATCATACTTATGATCACCAGAAAAGAATTGACGAATGTGACTTATCAGAGGGGATTGGCGTCTGGAAAGAACTACTTCTTACTCTGTCTGCCAAACGGATCACTTGGAACTACGATTGGTTCTCCTCTAAAGAGGTCATTTGTGAGTCTGCATACCATTCTTATTTGGTACTCATAGGATTGGATGGTGTTGAGTCTTATGCTCCACTTCGGGTAATGCGCCAATTTGCACGACTACAGGAGGTGCCACTAACACGAGATATGAGCAAGTTCTGTTATGATTTCGGTAAAGATCAACCTCATGACGAAGAAGAAATTATGAAAAATTGGTATGCAATTAAAGTCTCGGAGTTGAATGATATGGTAGAAAACCGAGATCATGAAGAGGTGATCCCTGAATATATTACCTGGTTTCATGACCCTTCGTTGCTTAGAGATAGGCCTGAAGGATCCAACGGGAGGAGAAATGATCAAAGAGCTATAGAAAGGTTAAAAGAGGAATTGGAGCATTCTCGGATGACCATATCTAAATAACAAACCCAACTGCAAGCCGGAGTCGCTCAGATTCGTTTAAATATTGAGAAAGATTATCAATCGGCCTTACGGGGAATGGATAAAGATCTAAAGCATGCTAAAAATGAGGCGGCCCACTTAGAAGAAGAATTGGCACTATTGGTTTAGTTAGAAGAGTTGAGGCAAATAAAAATGTTGCAATGCATAAGATGCAAGAAGACTTGAGTATCATTGAAGAGGATACGCACCAACAACAATTGGAGTTTGATCAGCAGAGAGAGCAGTTTGAAAGAGAAAGGGCCCTTTGGATACGCTCAAAGGGTCGGTTTCTTGCACAATTGGAAGAAATAAAAAGGCATAAGGGAGGTCATCAACATGCAGATTTTGAGGTAGAGCGGTGTCAGTGGATGATTGAGAGAGCTGTGCTAAACCGCCGTATTGAAGAATACGAGGGACGCGAGACTGAGATGGGTAACGCCCTCAACACTACCCAGATATGGTTGCAGAATTGTCACGTGAATATGGGGCAAGCTAGAGAGCAAGTACTTCAATTGGCAGAGAAAGCAGCATATATTCATGACGATCATCGTCATCTAAACAATGAGAAAGTTGGTCAACAGGCACGTGCCCTCGTTCCACAATTGCTGGGAGTGTTTCAGAATTTGTACGAGATGTTGGGGGGAGAGTGGAGGCCAAGGGATGCAGACCATTGATGATATCAGTTTAAGAAAGAATGCCATTGAAGATTAAAGTTTTAGTGCAGTCAATTAGTTTTTAGTTTTATTTTTCATTTGTCGTATTTGTAATTTTATATTTGTCGCATTTTCAGTCATATTTATGTCTTTAGAGTCAATTTGAATAATAATAATAAAAATAAAAATAAAAAATCAAAATTGTTATTATTTTCCCCTGAACTACGTAATGATCTGATTCATGCGGCGACATGATACCTAGGCAACCCACAAAAGGTTCAATCAAAATATTTTTTCAATGATTCTAAGATCAGGGATCAAAATGAGGCGTGAGTGAAAACAAAAAGAAAAAAAAAAGAGAGCGTCAATAAGAAGCTACCTCATAAGCCGGAATGAAACATGAAGCCTCCAAAAGCATGTTAGAAATAGTGACAATTATAGGAGCATGGCACATTATATGTGATTCATATCTATAAAACGCTTAACCCTAACACGTTTGTTGTCTCTTACGTAGTAAGCTTAAGGTGGTTGGTTTGTGGTGAAACTGGCAACACACCATTACTTCACTAGATCTAAGGGAGCAGTAGTAATGGCCAACGATGATGAGATCGAGTTGATCAGTGACGACCCTCAGGGTCAATCAGTTGAACAAGAGTCGGAGGAAATAAGAAAATTGAGACAGCCATTGTCTGATGTGTATCAAGATTGGGTGTCTGGTCAGCCTCCACCCCGTGGTCCCTCAGAGGGAACTTCCACCGTACCCCTGGCTACTCAACCACCGCCCCATGCAACAAGCGACCACATCCTACCACCAGGGTATGTGCCAAACTACAGCCTCCCCGTTGCTCCCAGTACCTCTAATGTGCGACCTCTAGTCGCACCGGTCAGGAACACTCCTCTAGTCGTGTCTGGCGCACCGGCATACACAATCCCGCCTCCACATCCTGTGACGAGGCTAATCAACGAGCCACCATCTCATGCTTATGATGGCCAATACTACTCTCCAAACATGGATTTCGGGGTCTCGGCTCCATATAATCGGACTCCTCAATACGAGTCACCAGTGGAAAATGAAAAGCCTGCCAAGACGGTTGAGCCAGATGAGATGGCCAGGAAAATGAAAAGTCTTGAACAGAACATAAAGAACATACAAGGACTTGGGGGTCACAAAAGTGTTTCGTTCAGTGATTTATGCATGTTCCCTCACATCCATTTGCCACCAGGGTTCAAGACCCCAAAATTCGAGAAATATGATGGACACGGTGACCCTATCGCCCATTTGAAAAGGTACTACAACCAGCTGAGGGGTACAGGTGGAAAAGAAGAATTATTGATGGCTCTTTTGGAGAAAGTCTTGTGGGGGTAGCCTCCGAATGGTTCATTGACCAAGATATCTCTCACTGGCATGTCTGGAACGACATGGCACAAGCCTTCGTCAAACAATTTCAATACAACATAGATATTGCGTCGGATCGCAATTCCTTATCCAATATGAAGAAAAAGCCGACTGAAAGCTTTAGGGAGTATGCGATCAAGTGGAGGGAGCAAGCAGCTAGAGTTAAGCCACCCATGGATAACCACGGGTTGATCACTGTTTTTTGGATGCCCAAGAGCCCGATTACTTTCAGAACACGATGTCTGCAATGGGTAGACCTTTTGCGGAAGCGATCAAAATAGGAGAAATGGTCGAAAATGGCCTCAAGACTAGCAAAATTGTAAGTCAAGCTGCTCTCAAAGCCACCACCCAAGCTATCCAAAATGGGTCGGAAAGTTTGGCAAATAGAAAGAAGAGAGAAGAAGGGTCCATAATGACTTCGGGATCCATGGAAGTTCAAAGAGGGACATCGCACCCTTATGTGCAAGTTCAGCAGGGGCAATCCAGCTACCCTCAACATTACTATCCCCCGCCGATTCCTCAGTACTCTGTGGGACCGCCATAATATATAGTGTTTAATGCTCAATCATATCCTCGCCCTCCCAATCAACAGGTACGAGCACCAGCTCCAAGATTACCCCGACCTCAGCAGCAATATTTTTGGGCATCCTACAATGCTCATCCTAGGCAGGACTATGGTCGAGAGAAGAGGCCGGTGGAAACATTTACTCCATTGGCGGAATCATACTCTAGTCTGTTCCAGAAGTTGAAGCAGATAGGCGTGATTGGACCCATCGCACCCCACCATATGCATCCCGATTCACATGGATTTCAAGCAAATGCTAGATATGAATATCATTCAGGTGCTCTGAGGCATAGCGCTGATGACTGTTGGACCCTGAAAAGAGCCATAGAAAGACTCATTGTTGAAAAATTGATTGTAGTCACGAATGGCGAGGACCCTCCTAATGTGACTAATAACCCATTGCCAGTACACAATGATGTTCATTTTGTGGGAATGATTGGCCGAGATCATGAATGCAACCCGGTTGGTCGAGCATAAATGATAGTGGTAACGATTCAAGAGGGAACCAAACTGGAAGTAAGTCCAAGCCTAGATGCACTGTTGATTGTGAAAGGCGCCCAAAGCTCAGAAAGGGCAACTTTATTTGTTCCAAAAATCTTGAGGTTGGAAGTTCGCTCCAATGTTCCAAGCCCAAAGTTATACGTCCTTGGAGGTCACCCCATCACAAAGGAGAATCAGGGCGGTACGACGGGTATAATAGAGCCGATCATAATCAGGCCTGCCACACAACCCCGTGTAACAAATACGAAAACCATCCCTTGGAACTACAAAAAAACTGTAGTAACCTACAAAGGCAAGGAAATCATAGAAGAAGTGGGGAAAACTGGAGGTTTGACTCGATCAGGGAGGTGTTACTCTCCAAAAGAGTTGAGGAAGGCTAAGCAAATCAGAGAAGGCCAGATGCCAATAAAGAAACTGGCCACTGAAGAAGAGGTGGAGGAGTGTTTGAAAAAGATGAAAGTTCAGGATTACTCAATCATTGACCAGCTGAGAAAGACTCCTGCCCAAATCTCTCTGTTATCTTTGCTCATACACTCAGGAGAGCATGCCCGTGTACTAATCAAAATCCTGAACGAGGCACATGTCTCAGAGAATACCACCGTAAATCAATTAGAGAAGATGGCCAATAGATTTTTTGAGGTGAACAGAATTTCCTTTACTGATGATGAACTTCCTGAGGAGGGAGCCGGTCACAATAAGGCTTTGCACTTGATTGTCAAATGTGAGGGGCATTATGTGAAGCGAGTCATGGTTGATGGAGGCTCGAGTGTATATGTATGCCCTCTCTCTACCTTGCAAACCATGAAAATCAATACAGACAGGATCCGACCCAGCAATGTTCGCATCCGGGCTTTTGATGGCTCAGCGAGAGATACCATTGGAGAGATCAACCTCACCATGACGATTGGGCCTGTTGATTTTGAAATTGTCTTCCAAGTAGTGGACATGGAAACTTCTTATAACTTTCTTCTTGGAAGGCCATGGATCCATACGGCCTGAGCTGTTCCATCCACCTTGCATCAGATGCTCAAATTCGAGCACGACAGGTAAGAAATTATTGTTCATGGAGAAGACGAGTCATCCATTTATAAAGACCTATTAATCCCATGTATTGAGGCCAAGAAAGGATGTGAGTCTATTGTCTATCAAGCTTTCGAAGTGGTTGTTGTGGACCATGTTGAGGAAGGAAAACCCATTCTACATCCGCGTCTCTCCGCCACATCTGTAATGGTGGCTGCACTTATGATGAGACAAGGTTATGAGCCAGGAAAAGGTTTGGAGGCATCATTGCAAGGAATTTCAGAACCCATTTCTCCTTTCAGTAAGAGGGGTACTTTTGGTTTAGGCTTCAGGCCAACACAAGCAGACGAAGACAAAGCCAAGCACCGCAAAAAGCACGGGTAGGTCTTGCAACAACTTATCCCTCATATTTTCTACACTTTTGTCGAGCCACAATTCAAACATGGTCAAAATTTCTCGGCGCATGCAAACATCGATGAAATTTGCCATGATCTCAGGCAGATGTTTTCTGAAGTGAATATGATCCAGGCGGGTGAAGGCACTAGTCGTGCCGATATGCAACTAATTGGCCCAGAAACCATGCTCAATAACTGGGAATTAACTCCTCTCCATATAAGGAAGGAGTCTTGGTAGTTGACTTTTGTAGCTTCTTTCTTTTGTACTTTGGGTTACTTTCAGGATTGTAATCCAAATATCTTAGTATGATTATTTTATTTTGACGTTAACCCTTCTATCCTTTCAAATTCAATGAAATGCAGTTCAGTTTCGTATTAAATTTTGTATCTTTTCCTTTTCCTAATTCCTGCCATTTTATTTCTATTTCAGTTTTGTTAATGCCAGCTTTAATAACATGACATGCATGCGGAATTCACGCCCAGATCTCAAAAAGCTGTCTAATTTCAAAATAATACATTAAGAGGTCGAATATGATGAAGATAAGGTTTTTGATGAAATAAAAAGAGAGTTGGAACAATTTGAAAACAAGCCTAGGCCCAACCTCAATGAAACTTAGCCAATTAATATCGGAGGTCATGAAAAAGTCAGAGAAACAAAGATAAGCATTCACACTGAATAAAAAACCAGAGATGCCTTGATTCAACTTTTATTTGAGTATAGAGATGTGTTTGCCTGGTCTTATGATGATATGCCTGGTTTAAGCGCCGATTTAGTGGTTCATAAGCTTCCCACGTATCATGATTTTCCACCAGTCCAACAGAAGCAGCGAAAATTTAAAACGGACATGAGTGATAAAATCAAAGAGGAAATAATGAAGCAATTGAGTGCCAATGTTGTCAGAGCCGTACGATACACCACCTGGGTGGCAAATGTTGTGCCCGTGCCAAAGAAAGATGGAAAAACTAGAGTCTATATTAACTACAGAGACCTGAACAAAGCAAGTCCGAAGGATAATTTTCCTTTGTCGAACATCCATATTCTTGTAGATAATTGCGCAAAGCATGAAGATACAATCGTTCGTGGATTGCTATGATGGGTATCACCAGATTCTAATGGATGAGGGAGATGTAGAAAAGACCGCTTTCACCACTCCGTGGGGTACCTATAGTTACAGGGTCATGCCATTCGGTTTAAAGAATGCAGGGGCAACTTACATGAGGGCCATGACCACCATTTTTCATGACATGATGCACAAAGAGATTGAAATATATGTCGATGATGTCATCATAAAATAAAAGACACAGGCTGATCACGTGAATGATTTGAAAAAGTTCTTCGAACGGCTTCAAAGGTATGACCTTAAGCTCAATCCAGCCAAATGTGCGTTTGGGGTTCCATCTGGGAAACTCCTCGGTTTTATAGTCAGTCGGAGAGGCATCGAATTAGATCCATCTAAGATAAAGTCCATTCGAGATATGCCACCCCCGAAGAACAAAAAGGAGGTCATGAGTTTGCTCGGAAGGTTGAACTACATCAGTAGGTTCATTGCTTAGCTCACAACCACGTGCGAGCCCATCTTTAAGTTACTAAAAAGGGATGCTGCAATCAAGTGGACGGACGATTGCCAAAATACTTTTGACAGAATCAAATATTATCTATCAAAACCCCCTGTACTGGTCCCACCTGAACCTGGTAGGCCTTAGTTTTTATATCTATCGGTGATGGATAATTCCTTTGGATGCGTTCTAGGGAACCATGATGCGACAGGCAAAAAGGAACAAGCAATGTATTATTTGAGCAAGAAGTTCACCAATTATGAGGTTAAGTACACCCTTTTAGAAAGGACATGTTGTGCCTTGACTTGGGTCGCTCAGAAGTTGAGACATTACCTTTTGGCCTATACTACTTACCTCATATCTAGAATGGATCCTCTGAAGTATATCTTCCAAAAGCCAATGCCCACCGGTAGGCTCGCAAAATGGCAAATCCTGCTCACATAGTTCGACATCGTCTATGTCACTCGCACCGCGATGAAAGCGCAGGCTTTGGCCGATCATTTGGCAGAGAATCCAGTTGATGATGAGTACATGCCACTTACCACATACTTCCCAGACCAAGAGATATACTCAATAGAGGAAGTAGTTCCAGACGACAACCCTGTATGGAAAATGTATTTTGATGGAGGTGTCAATATCAAAGGAGTTGGGATCGGGGCATTCCTCATCTCACCTATTGGATAGTATTACCCTGCAACGGCCAAACTTCATTTCTTTTGTACCAATAATACAGCAGAATACGAAGCATGTATCATGGGTTTGAAAATGGCCCTCAATCTAGAAGTGCATGAATTATTGGTTATGGGAGATTCTGACTTGCTTATCCGGCAAGCCCAAGGCGAATGGGAGACTCGAGACATCAAGCTTATTCCATACAGACAATGTGTACAAGATATGAGCAAAAGATTCAAATCCATTATGTTCAGGTACATTCCCAGGTTTCACAATGAGTTAGCCGATGCTTTGGCTACTTTAGCCTTAATGCTCCCTTATCCGGGAAACACTCATATCGATCCACTAGAAATCCAAGTTCGGAATCAACACGGTTACTGCAATACAATTGAGATAGAACCAGATGGTAAACCATGGTATCATGACATAAAACGATTCCTGAAAATAAGAGAATACCTAGAGCATGCCAAGGGAGATCAAAAAAGAACTATAAGGCGGCTCGCCAGCGGTTTCTTCCTGAATGGGGAAATTTTGTACAAAAGGACCCCAGATTTGAACTTGTTGAGATGCATAGATGCCACAGAAGCTGAGCGGATCGTGAGTGAAGTGCATTCGGGGGTATGCGGAACTCACATGAATGGATATGTTTTGGCGAAGAAGATTCTGCGGGCAGGGTATTATTGGCTTACAATGGAGTGAGATTGCTTCAGTTTTGTTCGCAACTGTCACCAATGCCAGATTCATGGTGACCTGATTCACTCGCCACCTTTGGAGTTGCATCCCATGTCCTCTCCTTGGCCTTTCATTGCTTGGGGAATGTATGTTATTGGGCCAATTGAGCCAAAGGCTTCAAATAGGCATAGATTCATTTTGGTTGCCATTGATTACTTCACCAAGTGGGTGGAGGTCGTCACTTTCAGAGCAGTCACGAAGAAAGCAGTGGGAGACTTTGTTCATTCCAACATCATCTGCCGTTTCGGTATCCCAAATACCATTATCACTGACAATGCATCCAATCTCAATAGTCATTTGATGAAGGAGGTATGCGAGCAATTTAAAATTATGCATCGCCATTCTACCCCTTACCGGCCAAAAGCCAATGGAGCTGTTGAAGCGGCGAACAAGAACATCAAGAATATTCTTAGGAAAGTGATCCAAGGTTCCAGACAATGGCATGAAAAATTGCCTTTTGCTCTTTTGGGATACTGCACGACTGCTCGCACATCTGTTAGTAAAACTCCTTATCTGTTGGTATATGGGATGGAAGCTATAATACCGGCTGAAGTCGAAATTCCCTCTCTTCGGATCATTGTGGAGTCGGAGATTGAAGATACAGAATAGGTAAAGACCTGATTAGAACAACTAATGCTGATTGATGAAAAACGGCTAGCAACAGTGTGCTTTGGCCAGTTATACCAGCAAAGAATGGCACGTGCTTACAACAAGAAAGTGCGTCCAAGGCATTTCGAGGTAGGCCAACTCGTTCTGAGATGCGTTCTTCCACACCAAGTAGAAGCTAAAGGAAAGTTCACCCCAAACTGGAAAGGACCCTACATCATCAAGAAAGTGTTACCAAAAGGGGCCTTGCACTTGTTAGATGAAGAAGGACAGGTACCAGACATGACTATTAATACAGATGCAGTCAAAAGATATTATGTCTGATATATACCCACTGTGGAACTTTCACGCATGATTTTCTTAGATCGAGATGATGAAGGCTACCATTGCTCGCTATTCCAAGCAAGTGTCACCCTTTTTCTTACCCCTTTTAAGCTATATTTTTCTTCCTAGTTTTTCATTTTTTGGAACCTGTGTACTCCATTTTTTTTAGTCAAACAATAAATTTTTTGAATTATTGAACTACGTCCGACCTGATTCTGAAAGGATACGTAGGCAGCCTTACCCTGGGTTCGGTCCCATCGCAATAAAAATCCATATTCCCAATACTTCAAAACTGGGGCAGAAGTTTGTTTTTATCTTACGGTTTTCCCGTAGAAACAGTTCCAAAAGTTGTAATTTAGTTCAAGGTTCTTTTCGCCTTTTCCTGTTAAGAATTTCTGATCGATCTTTGAGAATACTTGAAGTCCCCATGCCAGGGGCATTGGCCAACCTTCCGCATTAAAAAAAAAAAGAAAAAAAAAAGAAAAGAAATGAGAGAGTCTTATCGGTGAAAACCCGTATGAGCACTGTAAGGCGACAGTGAGCAGAGAAATGCAAGAGTCTTATTGGTAAAAACCATATGGGCACCATAAGGCAACAATGATTAGAGAAATGAGAGAGGTCAGTTAGCGAAAACCCGCAAAGGGCGCTACTAGCCGAATGAGGGTCTTCGATGCTCCGGCATGAGCACAACCAAGACAGTTTCAAGATGAATATTTGCGACGTATTTTGAGAATTAGACAGCTCAGACAGATCAGGCGTCCAGTCCAAAATGCATGTCATGATTCATTGTAGTCGGCACATATCTCCAGATAAGTCTCCTTATTTCTCTCCCCGAAAGGGACACCTTTTATTTAGACACAATTCCTTTTTCACTTCCAATTGCTTTTCTATTCTTTTCCATAATTTTTCTTAGATTCCCTTTCGGTTTAATCTTGCATCAAAAGCAAAGCAAAAATGGCTGCAAAACTGTCTACAGTTTTCCCGTAATACCGAGCACAATTTGGAGCATATACGGCATTGACGAAGGTAGGAATCCATCTGTGATCTCTTTTGACAAGGTGGACAAACTGTCTCAAAGAAACTGAAAAGGTCGCCTAAACAAGACTTGCTTCATGGGAAAAGTTGATAAGCACTACACACACAAACTGGTTCTGAGTGAAAGACAACTAAGTTTGATTTTAAAGAAAAATTGCTTTGCCTTAGATACAAGGGTTAACGGTACCATGGACATCCGGGTATGAAACAGCCAGGGGAGACGTCAAAAAGACAAAGTCTCCATAAAACGATACAAAGTATCCGAGCATCTCGGTACCACTCTGATAGAATCAGTTCTTCGACAACGGGGTGTCCGTGAACTCAAACTCCTCAGTGCATCAAGGACACAAACCGACCACCACTTTAAAAACTCACAAATTTTCTTTGCTTGAAGCAGGAACAAAGCAGTGCAGAATGGCGATTCTCAAAGGACGAATGTCACCAAATGTAAGCTCCTTAAAATCTTCAGCATGCATCACTACTGTCCATACCTCTCATTTTCATAGCATAACCCAGGCAAAACCTTTTCACCTAGGGGGATCCAGCTCATAGGTCCGGGTAAAAGTACTCTTCGCCCAGGTTATTTTACAGTAGCTTAACTCAAGTAGAAGCTTTTCACCTAGGGGGATCCAGCTCATAGTTCCGGGTAGAAGTACTCTTCGCCCATGCTATTTTTCGTAGCTTAACCCAGGTAGAACCTTTTTCGCCTACGGGGATGCAGCTCATAGTTCCGGGTAGAAGTACTTTTCGCTTAGGTTGTTTTATGTAGCTTAACCCAGGTAGAACCTTTTAGCCTAGGGGGATCCAGCTCATAGTTCCGGGTAGAAATACTCTTCGCCCAGGCTGTTTTACGTAGCTTAACCCAGGTAGAACATTTTCACCTAGTGGGATCCAGCTCATAGTTCCGGGTATGAGTAATCTTCGCTCAAGTTGTTTTATGTAGCTTAACCCAGGTAGAACCTTTTTCACCTAGGGGGATCCAGCTCATAGTTCCGGGTAGAAGTACTCTTCGCTCATGTTGTTTTACGTAGTTTAACCCGGGTAGAAACTCTTCGCCTAGGGGGATACAGCTCATATTCCGAGTAGAAGTACTCTTCGCCCAAGTTTGCTTTTCGTAGTTTAACCCGGGTAGATCCTTTTCGCCCCGGGGATTCAGTATTTTTTCAGTAATACAGTGCGCCAACCCCTGGTTACATTTCCTTTTCAGTAATACAGGGCGCTTACCCCTGGTTACATTTCCTTTTCAGTAATACAGGGCGCCAACCCCCTGGTTACATTTCCTTTTCAGTAATACAGGGCGCCAACCCATGGTTACACTTCTTTTTTAGTAATACAGGGTGCCGACCCCTGGTTAAATTTCCTTTTGAGTAATACAGGGCGCCAACCCCTGGTTACATTTTTTTTCAGTAACACAGGGCGCAAACCCTTGGTTACGTTTCCTTTTCAGTAATACAGGGCGCCAACCCCTAGTTACATTTTCCTTTTCAGTAATACAGGGCGCCAGCCCCTGGTACATTTCTTTTCCAGTAATACAGGGCACCAACCTCTGGTTACATTTATTTCTCAATAATACAGGGTACCAACCCCTGGTTACATTTCTTTTTCAGTAATACAAGGCGCCAACCCCTGGTTACATTTCCTTTTCAGTAATATAGGGCGCCAACCCCTGGTTACATTTCCTTTTCAGTAATACATGGCGCCAACCCCTGGTTACATTTCCTTTTCAGTAATACAGGACGCCAACCCCTGGTTACATTTCCTTTTCAGTAATACAGGGTGCCAACCTCTGTTTATATTTTCTTCTCAGTAATACAGGGTACACGAATCCCCTAATTATATTTCCTTACCAGCATATGGTACACCAATCCCTGATCTCCTTACCAATATAGGGTACACCAATCCCTAGTTGTGTTCTCCAACATAGGGTACACCACTCCCTAGTTGATTTGATTTTAAATGCAGGATACACCACTCCCTGGTATCATTGCCAATATAGGGTATCCCATTCTCTGACCACAGTTCCCAACATAAGGTACACAAATCCTTAGTTAAGACATTCTTTTGGGACAATTAAAAAAAAATCATCATGACCTTTTCAGGGTACACCATTACTGTTTTTTTTTTTTTTCAATAAAGAAGTAGTTTAGAATTTTGTTATAATAACTCACGAAATTTTTTCTAGTGAAAACTGGGGCAGAAAAATTTCATTCGTTTGTTTGTTATGATGTCTGAGCAGGTTTTACCTCGAGGCACAAGGTTCGAGATGAACAAAAGCAGAAGTCTGAATCCAAAATAAAGAAAAGAAAAGGAAAAAAAAGTGAATCCAAATACAGAAGCAGATGGAAATGATATGGACTGCTCAAAACATGACTGAAGTTACGAGCTTCACATTTACCGTTTTGCTCAGAAGAAGCCGTAGAAGAATGAACTAGCACCTACAGCTAGCAAGCATCAAGGTTCAGATCAGATTCTGTATGAACAACTAGTCAAGACTCAAGATCAAGGTTCAGAAGATTTATAAATAGGAATCTTGTAACTTATATCTGATAGGCTTGTTTAGTTCCTTTAGATTTTGATGTAATAACAGGGCCACGGACCGGAGCCTTGACGGAACCTAGCTCGACTTTTGAACTCATCACTCCATCATTCTTCTTGAACTACACGCGACCTGATTCCCTTATAACCTGGGATATATAGGTTGTCCAAAACCAGGACTCGATTGCACCTTTTTCTTTTATTTTCTTCCTCTTTTGAATAACGATATGGTCAAAAACTTAGTCACATGGCTCACTTTATTTTTGCCTGAAAATTTTTAATGTTTCCAAGAAAAGAGGGGCATGCTGTGAGCACCTAATTTTTTACCGTGCTTGAATATTTTTCGCTCCCATCTTCCCACGCGTGTCCCCACTCTTTGTCCCCCACACTTTGTCCCTACTCCACTTTCCCTTGTCCCTCACGCTTGCCCCCCATGCTTGTCCCCCCACACTTTGTCCCCCACTCACAAACCCCATACCTCATTTTCAGCCGTTAAAACACATATATAACAGACAAAGGAAAGAAGGAACGAATCCAGCCCCCTTTACAAAAAACCTAGTCGCAGCCCCCCCCCTTTCATGATTGACTATCTCATTTTACTCTTACTCATTTCATTCTCACGGCTGAAACACACAGATTCATATCTCTAAAAATATACATACCCAAAAGCACTTAGCAACCAAAAAAAAAATCGAAGTTTTGAATGGTTTTTGAGAGCTAAAAATGACAAAAGAGGTTTCAAAAACATAAGAAAAATTGAGGGAAAAGAGAATTTCAAAGGCTCTTTCGAGTTCCGCTGTATTACTTCTATAACTTCTGGGTGTTCTAGTTTGATTTCAGATTCGGAAATTGAAGCTGCGTTTTGCTGATTCTGCTTCTGCTGAGCTCCAATTTACTGATTTCCGGCATGTATTTGGCTTCCTTTGTTTCTAAGTTTAATCCTTGAGCAGATAGGTATGCTCTTCACAAAACTATTCTAAAGATCTGTTTTCGTTAGTAAATCATGATGTTGTTTGGTTCGTGTATTGCTACCGTTGGCCTTTATTTATTTAGATCTAATTCCGAACAGTGATTATGAAATCGTTTGTTGTTTAGTTCATCTACTGCTATTGCTTGCATTTGTTTGTGTATATCTAATTTCAGACAATGAATAGAATTCGGTTAATTTGAATTGGAATTCGGTTGTTGGTGAAATCTGAGCTGCTTGAAATTGAGCAACTTTATTGTATTAGCTTGAATCCTATTTTTGAGTAATGTCACATGCTGAAATGAAACTTGTATAATCTGCTAGTTTAAAAAGTCAGTGACTCAATAGTTGTTGATTAGTGTAGTACTCATGTATTGGTGTTAGGAAGAATTCCTGTTATAGAGTGGGTATCCATAGAAATTAGCAAAAGCGGAATTGATGTTTATGACTCCAGAATTGTTTGCTACCGATAATTGTCATCACTCTATTGTTCATATATAGCTATCATTGAAACAAGATACAGGCATAAGAGTAGAGTAGTTGAATATTTAATTCTTTAAGTTAGTCAGAATGAATTCTTAATTCATTTTTTTTTCACGTGCAGTGGGCTTGACATTCAGTCATTCTTTAAACAATCACTACACGCTAATACGTACTTAGACCAAATATCATACATCTTTTTCCGCAAATTAATATCCATAAATCATGACCTCATAACAATCTCAAAAGAGTTTAAAAAAAAAAATCACGAATGCTCGTAGAATGCTTTAGGCGCGCCTTAATCCATTATCGTGGTTATGTATATGTTCGCGTAACATAACTATGATCCCAAAATAAATCAAGGTACACGTCCGCGCAACTTTGACCAAAAACAATCTTATATAATAAAATGATATTAATTGTGTACACGTACGCGTGATATGATTTTGGCACAATAAACAAAACAGATTCACACACGTGATTCGTTTCAAAGATAATTCCATATTTTAATAATTAAAAGCGGATAGATAAAACATAGAAACCAATAAATTGGAGTTTATTTAAAATTAATTCAAGCCAAGTTGTAGTCAATAAAGCGGCCGTGCTAGAACCACGGGACTCGGAGAATGCCTTACACCTTCTCCCCGGTCAATAAAATTACTTATCCGGATTTTATTTTCGCAGACCAATAATAAAAGAGTCAAACTTTCCTTTGAATAGGGATTCAAATAAAAGGTGACTTGGAACACCCAAAAAATCAATTCCAAGTGGCGACTCTGTAAATAAAATAATCCCTACTCAAATTTGTCACTTTAATTGAAAAAACTCATTAACTCACAACAATCCATATACTTATCTTTATTCTGGCAAAAAGAGGTGTGACAAAGTGTGGTAGTTATAAGTCCTCTCAATAATGTTATCCTTGTTCCTGTGCAATTTTGTTGGAAATATGTGCTCCAAAGTCTACATTGCTTCTAGTTAGTATCCTGTGGTCGGAAAGTATGGTTTATTCTAATGTTCAAAATTGCTATCTCTTGAAATTGCTACTGTATTGCACTTATTTATATATGTATCTATTTTACTTTACCGAACTGCGTTATAGTCAGCCAGGTACGACACCTATAAGTTGGGTATGATGAAGCATGATATGATATATTACCGAGCCCATGTGTGGCCGGGTACGATAATGTATGATATGAAGCTACCGAGTCCTCTTGAGGCCGACAATATCGAGTTCTATTGAGACCGGGTATAGCCGAGACCTTATGAGGTCGAGTATGACCGAGTCCTTCATGAGGCTGGATATGGAGTGATGATGTGTGCTGTGAGGCTACCGAGTCCTCTTAAGGCCGGCTACACCAAGTTCTGTTGAGATCGGGAACAGTCGAGACCTCCTAAGACCTGGTACGACCGAGTCCTCTATGAGACCAGGTATGGAGAGATGAAAATTTGACCCAAAGAGCGGTTGAAGATATGTATGTGTGTGTGTGTATATATATATATATATATATATAGTATCAAATAATGCATGGCCCTAATGAGAGGCTGGATTTCACAAAAGGTTTGCATGCATTTATGATCCATGGTGGGTTGTCTTTGGTGTTCAGGTCGGAATCATGTACCCATACCTCTTATGCTATGACTCTGACTTATATGTGTTTCTTAGCCTTACATATTCAGTACGTTATTCGTACTGACGCCTCTTCTTACTGGGTATTGTGTTCATGGCCACATGTATAGATAGACCCGATGACCCCCTCCCCAATAGGTGCACGGTTCAGTTGTTGGTTGTTGCTCTCCTCTCCTTTGGAGTAGCCATTTAGAAGTCATAGGTACGGATGCAGATGTTGCAAACATTTTGGGTACGGTGGGGCCGTGTCCCGACCTAGTTGTGTATGTGTATGTTCTTTTGACATCCTTAGAGGCTTGTAGGCTAGAGTCTGGTTGAATAGAAGGGGACAATTAGTGTTTTGTTAAGAATAGTTGTAATATGTATAAAATGCTAGTGTTGTCTTTGTTATTTAGTTGTACTCATTTTAAATTTTGGTTATTATTACTTGGAGGCCTCAATGGCCCAGAACTCGTGAACGGAAAGTCTAAAGAGCACGCATTGGTTCGCATGAGCCTTCGGGAGTCGTGTGTCGGTCGCACCTCCCAAGGTTGGGGTGCAACAAACGTGGTATCAGAGCAAGTCGTGTCCTCAAAAGTCTTCAAGTAGTATCTAATAAAGTCTTGTTTATAGGTATGTGGTGCACCATACTTATTAACAGGAGGCTACATGATACTTAGGATGAATACCTTTCTTTCTGATCTAGATCGTACAGTAGTGCTGAGTCATAAGAATTCGCTTCTAATCCCTATCTTCTTTGTGTTTATGAAAATGCTGACCACGAGACGCCAAGAACTTGTTCAAGCACTAAATAAAGAAGCAGGAGAATGTTCCAGTCAGGTTCCACCTGCCCCTGTGGGTCAACATGGACCCACGATGAGGTAGGAACCCATGTTTCAGGGACAGCACCACCACCCCCGGACCTGCCCAGAGAAGTCAATACACCCCTTTTTCCTCCCCCGAGAAGGATTTAGACATGAGAAATGTAGTGCAGTCGTTGACTCAATTAGTGGCCTCCCAGGCCGAGTGTCAGGCCCCTGCCACCTCATATAGGGCGGTCAGCATGAGAGTCCATGATCTCATAAATTTGGATCAAGGTAACATGAGTGCTCGGGTGTACAACATGCAATTTAACTCCTTGGCCAAGTATGCTCCTTTGATTGTGGCGGAGATGAGTGATAGAGTGCACCGATTCATAGGTGGACTAGGACAACATTTGATTAATGAATACACCACTACTTCTCTGAGCCGAGCATGGACATTGCTCGTATACAAGCCTATATACAGAGCAACAGTGAGCTACTCGAGAGCAAGATTGGGGCCAACATAAGAGATCTCGGTCTGCAGGTGATATGGGAGAACCACGAGGTGAGTATAGAACTTCGTTTCCTTGGCACCCATCTAATCCAGTGGCTAGTGCCCCATCACAGTTTTAGGACCTGAGCCGTGGTCGGATTTCCTATTCTGGTCAGAGTTATAATTCCCGAGGTTAGAGCTTATAATATAGTGGAGGCCCTGGTAAGATGAGGCCCTCGGTTCCGCATTGTGGCTGGTGTTACATGAATTATTTTGGGATTTGTCGTCGTGCTTTAGATTTGTGCTATTCTTGTGGGCAGCCTGGTCACATCATACATTTTTGCCTAGCAAGGAATGTGGATGGTAGGATACCACCAACGGGATCTGTAGCAGCTTCTTCCTTGATAGCGCACCCTCGTGAGCAAGGTATGCAGCTGCTGATGGAAGGGGTAAAGGTATGAGTGAAATGTCTAGCATAGGTAGGCAGCAGCATAATCATATTTATGCATTGTTAGGTCATCATAATTTAGAGTCATCACCTGATGTGGTCACAGGTATATTGTCTGTATTCTCCCTTAATATATATTCTCTAATAATCCAGGATCCACTTTGTCGTACATTTCCCCATTTATTGCTAGTAGATGGGTAAGAAACCAGAATTGTTGCGTCAATCATTTGAAGTGTCCATGCCCGTGCGCGAATCTGTGGTAGTTAGGTGGGTGTATCGAGGTTGTGATGTGATTATTCATGATCGCCATACCCTGGTTGATTTGAATGAATTAGAAATGATAGAGTTTGATGTCGTCATGGACATGGACTCGTTGGCCCCTTGCTATGCTACCGTGGATTGTTGGAAGAAAGTCGTTCGGTTCAATTTTTCGGGAGAACCTGTTATTGAATGGAAGGGCAATATTGCAGCGCCAAAAGGGAAGTTTATTTCTTACCTTAAGGCCCGAAAAATGATCATGAAAGGATGTTTCTATCATTTGGTACGGGTTCAAGATACAGAGGCGGTTCCTCCCACCCTTCAGTTGGTACCAGTCATAAATGAATTCCCTAATGTGTTTCCTGATGAGCTCCCGGGTATTCCACCCGAGAGGGAGATTGTGTTTGTTATCGATGTGTCACCCGATATGTGCCCGATATCGATTCGCACAACGTTGATAGCGTAGGCATGTGCTTTAACGAAGGCATCTACAAGGATAGCAAACAAATCAATAGAATTTAGAGGTAAGTTATGGTACCATATCATTTCTCCCTTAGATAAGGTTTTCCCAAATTTCTTCAGCAACACCGACTCGATCTCGTCATCTTCGAGATCATTGCCTTTTATTGTACATTTTTAGGAGGTCACATACTCGTTTGGATCTGTGGTCCTATTATATTTGGTAATATCGGGCATGGGGAACCTTTTTGGAATTGGCTTTGGTGTCGCGCTCCGGGGGGGAGTTTCTGAATGAATTTTTTGGAATCCGGCCCCTTCAATTATCGGGGATGCTCCTAGGATCTAATCGACCCTCGAATTGTAAGTTTTTACCTTTTTGTCGTTCGCCTCTTTCTTCTTCTAGACGGATTCCACCCGTTTTTTCAATGCTTCGAGCATTTTCATCACCTCGGAAGTTTCCCCAGGTCCGGATCCAACGGGCTCTATGATAATTTTTTCCTCCCTCTAAATATCCTCTCCAACCCGTTCGGTTTTGGCCGCGTTGTGTGTGTGATTTTGAATCTACATTTGCGCTATTGCAACTTGCTGAGCTTGTAACATCTCAAAAATCAAACGTAATCTAACTCCATCACCTCCCCCTTTGGGTGCCTCGCGAGCCGATGGCCGGGATGCCCCGTAAATGTTGTTTTCCGGATCAATCGGTAGGTTGATGTTGATACCGACTTGTGAATTGGCATTGACTGGGTCAACGATTGGAACGCCATTAGTGTCGACAGGCGACACGCTGTTGCTTGGCACCACATTTTTATTTTCACTGTTGTGTCCTGACTCGGCACCAACACTCAAGTGACCGAGCTGAGAATTTGACATACTGAATAATCCTGAAATCAAACTTCAAATAGCAAGCGTAAAATAGAGTGTGTTATAATAATTCGCATCAAATTACCACTATTATCCTTAGCCGCACGGTGGTCGCCAAACTGTTTACCTTTAAAATGAGTAACAATTAAATTTGTACGCGGTCCAAAGGATAAGTGGTGTTAATTTAACACGAATGGACATAGAACAACAAGTAATTGAATTAAAAGAAAGCAAAACGATCAAACCAAGTATGATGAAGTAATTAATCATGCCGTCAGATTTGAATGCTAAAAATCGGTTCCAATCGAGCCCTCGGAATAGAGCTCGGTTGCAGCTGATTGGATGAACAACTCAAGAACACTTGAACAATTGCTAGCAGAAAAAAATAAACTTTATTGCTTTGATATGCGTGCCAACAGTGATCCAAAAAATAAAAGGTTCCCCTATTTATATAATAGAGGAGTTTCAACCCTAATACAAGTTTAAAACATGTAAAAATATTTTCTTTCCTTTTTTATAAAAAAAAACACGATCCGCAGTTAATATCGGGCGTGATTCGCGTTGTAATATCCGGCTTATGGCACATATTTCAGCTCCTCATTTGCCTTCTTTAACCTTCTTTTCTTTAACCCTGATTCTTCGTTTCGCTCGAGCTTGACTCTTCTCGTGTTTGGCCATGCTCGATTTCCGACGTGTTATTCATCCACCTTCGGGCTCCGATCTGCTGGCACCCTCGGTTTTACCCGAGCCAGCGGCGAATCACATTGTTCCTCGTTCCTTCATCGTGAAGTCGGAAATATTGTCCCCGATTTTACCCGTACGCTCTTATTTTTTATCATTTGATTACGCTTTAGTTGATTTAATAACATAAATATCTGTTTACATTATACATATATATCAAAGGAAAAATCACTTCCTACTAAGAATTTCTCTAGTTCTATAGCTCCCACCTAGGTTCAAGATTTAGGGTCGAGAGATGTGATGCATCTCGTCAAATTCGTTGTGGTGTAAAATATAAAATAAATAAGTATACAATTTTTAATATATTTTTATTTTGTAAGTAGCGCAATATCTACTTTTGCAAAAATTTCAAGTTTCTCTAAATGAAATTGGTCAGATCAATTCGACTAGCTATTAATTGTTTCTCAAGTCGTTATAATGAAAAGGAATCCAATAATTGGAGAGGATGGTATTTCATAAAGTTAACACTTGAAAGCTTCAGATATATTCATTGCGTGTGCTTCTGCGATCCACGTCGAGTCATGGACTAAAATGAAATCCAGCTACATATCCAATTGCCCTTCATTCGCTCAAGTTTCAACTTCTCCACGTACGCCTTAAATAAGAAAAAGGCGTTCCTTGCGTGGTCAAAAGGCAAAAGTAAAAAAGCATCTCCTCTATACCAGCTTTTCTCTTTTGGTTCTAAAAGAGAAAAGAAGAGTACAAGGGACTGGCGCCTGGCACTGTCTTTTTCTTCAAACAGGCAATGCTCTTATCCATATCGGAAATGTGGCACTTAATTATGGGAATCACTCCATTTTTAACTTACTATAATACTATTCATTTGCTTCAAATTACTTGAATCGGACTGGTTTAGTTACTGTGATCCTTTTCTATTTATTTGATTTGACCTACTCATCTGGATCCGACCAAACTTTTGAGTGAGTTGAGTTTTATATATATATATTATAATTAACTTCAATTGTTTATACTTAATCCATCTTAAAGGCATACTATGAGTGTCAATTTTGACAAATAAAAGTATAATGCATCCAATAATTCCAACTCCTATTCATTCAGTAAAAGTCTTGCTCCTTTCAAGCCCCTCCACTAAGAGATGCACTATATATATTTTGAATAGGAATAAGTAAAAGTAAAAAGTCCTCCTTTTACACGTGCTCTATAGACCTAGTGTCCTTCTAGAGTATGCTAATTGTCGGTGGTTGCAAACTTGCAACGTATAACATAAAATCCAACATAGAACGTTATTATAATGCAGAGAAGAATACTAATTTTGTTTGTTCACATGCTAAATAATCCTTACTCAATGTGTTGTAGTATTTATTTCTCTTTAAAATCCACCATATTTGGACGCGTTGCCACGAGTATATACACTTGAAATTGTTACAAGCATCTCTCAAATCTCAAAGGGCATATAGTCTTAAGTTTCTTCTTCAGATCTTAAACTGACCTGGGTGAACACTACTAAAAATCTGCTAAAAACCGACTAACTATTTTCGACCAACGTTGGTCGGTCAAAAAATGCGATCAAAAACCGTCCAGTTGGACGCAAATTGGGGAAAAAAAATATTTACATTTTTTTAAAATAAAATACCGACCAACGTTGGTCGGTAAATTGATCAATAGCTGGTCAGACAAGAAAATTTTGGATTACGGACCAACGTTGGTCGGTAATCTGGATCCAATTTTTTAAATTTTAATAATTATTTTATTATTTAAAATATTTTATAATATTTAAGAATTTATATTTAAAATTACCGACCAACGTTGGTCGGTTAAAGAATTTAAATTTTTTTTAAAAAAAAACCGACCAAAGTTGGTCGGTTTTTGGTCAAACGGTCAGCACTTAATGTACCGACCAAAATTATCGACCAACTTTGATCGGTAATTCTAAAATCAGAGAAGTGAAAAACGGGGGAAACCCCCATTTCTCTGAAATTTTTCCCTCTTCTTCCTTCCCCTCTCTCCTTCTCCCAGCCCCTCCCCCTCACCGTCCAGCCCTCCCCCTCGCCGTCCAGCCCTCACCCTCGCCGTCGCCGTCGCCGCTGCCGCTGCCACAGCCGCCCCTCGATCTCCTTCTCCATCTCCTAAAAATTCTAGGTTTGAATTACAACCCATTTATTTATTATTTTCAAGTTTTGTTAATTAGTTATGAATTAGTTTCAATTGATTAGTGTTTCAATTATTTGAACATTGCATTTTATCGAGGATTAGGGTTTAGGTCTTGTTATAATTAGTTTTGTTAATTAGTTTTATTAACTAATTAATTTTGTTAATTAGTCAATTATTTATGAATTAGTTTAGTTTAGGGTATGGGTTGAATTTCTTTAGTTTAGTTAGTTTATGTTTAAACTCGTAGGATATGAATTGAAATTTTAGTATTTAGGATTTGTTCTTGTGAATTGAACTTTTAGGATATGAATTGAACTTTTAAGATATGAATTGGACCTTTTGGATATGAATTGAACTTTTAGGATATAAATTGATGTAATTAGGAAAAAATAATTATCTTGAATTAACTAAAAAAGATATAATTAATTTATAATTGTAGAATAAATTAATTTTTTGTTGTGAATCGAACTTTTAGGGTATGAGTTGAATTTCTTTAGTTTAGTTAGTTTATGTTTAAACTCGTAGGATATGAATTGAAATTTTAGTTTTTAGGATTTGTTCTTGTGAATTGAACTTTTAGGATATGATTTGAACTTTTAAGATATGAATTGGACCTTTTGGATATGAACTGAACTTTTAGGATATAAATTGGTGTAATTAGGAAAAAATAATTATCTTGAATTAACTAAAAAAGATATAATTAATTTATAATTATAGAATAAATTAATTTATTCTTGTGAATCGAACTTTTAGGGTATGGGTTGAATTTCTTTAGTTTAGTTAGTTTATGTTTAAACTCGTAGGATATGAATTGAAATTTTAGTTTTTAGGATTTGTTCTTGTGAATTGAACTTTTAGGATATGAATTGAACTTTTAAGATATGAATTGGACCTTTTGGATATGAATTGAACTTTTAGGATATAAATTGGTGTAATTAGGAAAAAATAATTATCTTGAATTAACTAAAAAAGATATAATTAATTTATAATTGTAGAATAAATTAATTTGTTGTTGTGAATCGAACTTTTAGGGTATGGGTTGAATTTCTTTAGTTTAGTTAGTTTATGTTTAAACTCGTAGGATATGAATTGAAATTTTAGTTTTTAGGATTTGTTCTTGTGAATTGAACTTTTAGGATATGAATTGAACTTTTAAGATATGAATTGGACCTTTTGGATATGAATTGAACTTTTAGGATATAAATTGGTGTAATTAGGAAAAAATAATTATCTTGAATTAACTAAAAAAGATATAATTAATTTATAATTGTAGAATAAATTAATTTGTTGTTGTGAATCGAACTTTTAGGGTATGGGTTGAATTTCTTTAGTTTAGTTAGTTTATGTTTAAACTCGTAGGATATGAATTGAAATTTTAGTTTTTAGGATTTGTTCTTGTGAATTGAACTTTTAGAATATGAATTGAACTTTTAAGATATGAATTGGACCTTTTGGATATGAATTGAACTTTTAGGATATAAATTGGTGTAATTAGAAAAAAATAATTATCTTGAATTAACTAAAAAGATATAATTAATTTATAATTATAGAATAAATTAATTTGTTCTTGTTTTATTTGTATAGATGGAACATCGTACTTGGATGTACAATAGAAATTATCCTAATCGGCGGGGATTGCGGGAGGATTTTGTAGAAGGGGTTGATGACTTTATTAGACATGCAATGTCACTTCCACCATACCAAAGTGAAGGAGTAATTAGGTGCCCTTGTGTCAGGTGCGATTGTATGAAGTTTAAAAAATCGGAGGAAGTTAAGCTTCATCTTTATAGGAAGGGGTTTATAGAGAATTACTTTGTGTGGACTAATCATGGAGAGATCGATGGTAGCCGTGGGATATTTCATAACATGGTTGTTGGTGAAAGTAGTAGGTCGGTGGAGAATACAAATCTTGATTCTAGAATTCAGGATATGGTTGCGGATGCTTTTGGGGGTGAGCCCAATGAAAATGTTGAACAAACTCCTAATGATGACGCAAAACATTTTTATGAACAGTTAGAGGAAGCTAGTCGTCCACTACGTGAAGGAAGTCCGCACTCTGAGCTGTCTGTTATAGTTAGATTACTAAGTATCAAATCTAATTGAAATATTTCTCAAGTAGCCATGGACTGTTTCATTGACCTTATGAGTAAACTAGTTGACCCTAATATCAACTTACCTGGTGATTTCTATAAGGCGAAGAGATTGGTTTCTAAGTTAGGACTTTCGTCAATGAGAATTGATTGTTGTGAAGATGGTTGCATGTTATATTATAAAGATGATGCAACTTTAGACAGTTGTAAATTTTGCGAAAAGCCTCGTTTCAAGAGGCTTTCCAGCGGGAATATGGTCGCTGTCAAGGCAATGCATTATTTACCTCTTATACCTAGGTTAAAGAGGTTATATGCGTCGATGAGTTCTGCTCCTCATATGAGATGGCATTTTGAAAATAGAAGACCACCTGGTGTTATGTGTCATCCTTCAGATGGAGAAGCTTGGAAGCACTTTGATAGGACATATCCAGATTTTGCTAGTGAACCAAGGAACATTCGGTTAGGTCTGTGTGCCGATGGCTTCACACCTTTTTCTATATCTGCGACACCATATTCATGTTGGCCTGTCTTTCTTACACCTTATAATCTACCACCTGAGTTGTGTATGACTAGTCCATATATATTCTTAAATTGTATTATCCCCGGTCCACGTAATCCGAAAAGTTTGATTGATGTATATTTGCAACCTTTGATTGATGAGCTAAAACAATTGTGGTATGATGGTGTTGAAACATATGACATATCAACCAAGCAGAATTTTAATATGCGTGCTAATTTAATGTGGACTATTAATGATTTTCCTGCGTATGGAATGTTGTCTGGGTGGATGACTGCTGGGAAGCTAGCTTGTCCTTACTGCATGGAAAATAGTAAAGCGTTCACTTTGAAACATGGCCGAAAGCAATCATGGTTTGATTGTCACCGTCAATTCTTGCCTGATGATCATGAGTTTAGAAGGATGAAAAATGCATTCAAAAAGAATAAAGTGGAATATGATTCTCCACCTCCGATACTTTCAGGTGAGGAAATTTGGGAGAGGGTCCAGAACTTCAGTAAAGTTACTGAGGCTCCACCTTATAGATTCCCCGGATATGGTGTTAATCATAATTGGACGAAACAGAGTATATTTTGGGAGTTGCCTTATTGGAAGGATAATCTTCTCCGACACAACCTTGATGTCATGCATATTGAGAAGAATTATTTTGATAATTTGTTCAACACAGTGATGGATGTTAAAGGTAAGACAAAAGATAACCCGAAGGCTAGAATGGACTTACAAGAATATTGCAGGCGGCCTGAATTATACTTGCAGACAGCAAACAATGGTAAGGTGTTCAAGCCCAAAGCAAGTTACACATTCACTTTGGAGGAAAGACGACAAATTTGTGATTGGGTTACGAAATTAAAGATGCCTGAGGGTTATGCGTCGAATCTTGGAAAAAAAGTAGATATGGAGGTAGGGAAGTTGAGCCATTTGAAAAGTCATGACTGCCATGTTTTCATGGAGACCTTAGTGCCTATTGCATTTTGTGGTTTGCCTGAAAGAATCTGGAAACCCATCACAGAGATTAGTTTGTTTTTCAAAGACTTGTGTTCTACCACATTAAGGGAAGAAAACCTACTTCGGATGGACCAGAACATCCCTGTAATTTCTAGTAAGATGGAAAAAATATTCCCATGTGGTTTCTTTGATGTGATGGAACACCTTCCAATACACCTTGTACACGAGGCACGACTTGGAGGGCCTGTTCAATGCAGATGGATGTATCCCTTTGAGAGGTAATATTATAAGTTTGATGTAATATTCTATTTTATTTGAATGTTATTGGCTAACATGAGATTATGTAGGACAATTGGCAAATGCAAACAATTTGTTAAGCAGAGGAATAAGATTGAAGGATCTATATGCGAAGCCTATCTTGCAAAGGAAACTGCACATTTTTGTTCTTATTATTTTGAGAGTAACGTGCCATGTTCTAGGAATAGGCCCAATAGGCACACGGTCGAATGTGTGAATGATCCATTATATCCACCAATGTCCATATTCAATCAACCAGGCCGATGTTCTAAGGATGTTAGAAAGAGAAGTTTGAGTGATATGGAGTACAAGTCAGCTACACTTCATGTGTTGCTAAATTGTCCCGAAGTTGTACCATTTCTCAAGTAAGTATTGATTTATTAGTTATCAAAATATAAAATTTACTGTGACTACATATTGATGCAACTACTAAAAATATTTGATATGTCACAGTCACTTCGTGGGTCAATTTGGCTATGATGCTGTATATACGAGATTTGATACGTGGTTCAAACAGTTTGTAAGTGTGTATATATATATATATACATATGTAGTGTATATATATATATATATATATATATACATATGTAGTGAATGTATAAAAATTGATTCATAAGTTGTGCTAACTTATGACTTTTTTTAACTCTATGTAGGTAAATAATCCAAATAATGGTGTAAATCAATTTTTGAAAGATATATCTTGGGGACCTGGGCTTCAGGTCACAACAATGTCTAAGTACGTAGTGAATGGTTATAAGTTTCATACAGAGGATTGCTCTAAAAATAAAAATAGCAACAACAGCGGGGTGTGGGTTCAAGGTGGTGATGGCAACCAAGTTGGAGATATTGATTATTATGGTATGGTCAAAGAAATATTACAACTAGAATATACAGGTTGGCCATATAAGAAATTGATACTCTTTAGATGCAAGTGGTTTGACCCAAATCCAACAAGAGGTACAAGAGTACACAACCAATACAACATAATTGAGGTTAATCATACGAGGGAGTATGATCGCTATGATCCTTTCATAATTGCACATAACGTTAGGCAAGTGTATTATGCTCCTTATCCATTGCGGCGGAATAAGTCCGATTGGTGGGTTGTAATAAAAACTAAGCCTGTAGGTAGGGTGGAAGTCGAGAATGTGTTAGATGTTGCATATCAAAACGATATCTCCAATATTCACCAAATAGTGGACGATCAGTTAGAAAATGATTTGGAACATCCTGAACGCATATTGGAAGAAGTTGATATAAATGAAGTAACAATTATAGAAAATGAGGACGAAGAATCAACTGATGAAGCTCAAACAAGTGAGGACGAAGAATTCTCGGACGAGGAACAATACGTCGATGAGGATTAAAAAGTTGGTTTTTTAAAGCACTCTCGTTTTATAGCTAGTTTCTTATATGTTTCAATCTAAATGTGTATTATATTATGCAGATGGCAGGCAAGGGTCAAGGTAACAATGACCCTACTAGTTCTCGGGGTCGAGAAAAGGGTAGGAAGGGAAAGAGGAGGGTAGAAAATAATACTCCCTCTTGTCCACCCTTTTCAGAGATGCCTATGTCTTATCCTCCACCACACGGCTATACTGAGCTGCCACAGCATCACGAGCCGTACACCTTCATTCAGACACCCAGTCTTCCATCACAGGGCCACAGGACTATACGTCCGACATACAGTCCAGCTGCCTCACAGCCATCTGCATCACATCCACATGGATCACATCCCTACATATCACAGCCACATGGATCGCATCCACCCATGTCACAGCCACTCGGGTCACAGCCACTCGGGTCACAGCCATCGGTATCACATCCACTTGGGTCGCATCCAGCTATGTCGCAGTCACAGGGATCGCAACCATCTTCATCATCGACTCCATCTATTGCAGGCCTTCGCCTGGGAGGCATTAGCTCTGACCCGCCTACACCGTCTTCACATGCATCTGATACACATGCTTCGGATGGTGATGACGAGGTAGTGCATTATGATCGATATGGCAGGATCATCATAGTCCCTGAGGGTGATGGGTAAGTGTTATTCATTATTTTTGCGTCTATTGATTTGTAATATTTTTACTAAGATATTAATGTATTTTTATTGTTAAATTGCAGGTTCAGGCCGGGTAATAAGACTACGAGGATAATCACCAATGCCATCAGAAAGCTTTATGATGGCCCTTATGCGACTTGGACTGATTGCCCATTCTCACTGAAGGAGCAAATTTTCAATCAATTTAAGGTATAAATGTTCTTTTAAACAGTTTAATAATTTATATTTATGATGTTTCCATCTAATATTTAACTTTTGAAATACAGAGCAAGTGTGTATGGGAAGACCGCTATAGCGCGGAAGTGGCTACAAATTTTCATCATAAAGCTCGCAAGAGATTGGCGGATGCTTTCTCGGATGCTAGAAAGAAGAACAAGAGGCCTGGCTGGTTACTTGAGAATTTGTGGAATGATTTGCAAAGGCAATGGCTTACCGCAGAGTTCTTAGAGAGGAGCGAAAAAGGAAAGAAAGCTCGCGCATCCGAGAAGGGAGGCTCCTTGCACACTGGAGGTGCGATCAGCCTAGGGACAATAAAAAGAAGATTGGTACGTAATTGCTTAAATTATTTTACTTTTCTAAGTATATCTATTCTGTTTATTAACTAAATTAATTTATTTTCAGGAAAAGAAGTATGGACGTCCAATGAGTCATGATGAGCTATTCAAGGAGACACATGTTGTGAAGAAGAAGAAAGAGGGGGATCAAGATAGGTGGGTCGAGGACCGGGCCTCGACTGCATATGTAAGCTTTTAATTTTATTTAAGTATTATAATTTACTTTTATAAACAACTTGAAATACTGATTTAATTTAAAATAATATAGGGTCGCTACCAAAGTAACGTGGAGGAATTCATCCGTAGTCATCCAGCTGGTGAATCGGGTGAGCCAACCCAACCTTCGGACGAGGATGCTGAAAGAATATGGTTGGAGTCTGTTGGCGGTCCAAAATGGGGGAAGGTATACGGGCTTCCTACTAAAAACTTCCATCGCTATAAGTGTGGAATGCGAGGAATAGGGACTTCCTCGCAAGGCGAGCAACTTAATAGGGAGAGCCTCTCCGCTATGCGGGAGACAGTGACAAAGCTCACATCAGAGCTAGAAGCGGCCAAGGAAAGAGAAAGGCTTAGAGATGCTCAATTCCTTGGCATGCAAGCTCAGATCAGAACTCTCCTATCTAGTGGAGCTTTTCCGTTGCCCCGATCTCGTGAGTCATCTCCAGAGGGTCGACCTCCACGTGATCGTTCCTCCCGCCCTGCTCGTGATCGTTCCTCCCGTCCTCCCCGTGATCGTGCTTCCCGTCCTCCACAAGACCGTTCTCTATATCGTCTTGTAGATGAAAGTTCATCAGACGGTGATGATGATGTTGTACAAAACACCCCTTGACTTTTATATACTTTGAACTAGACAAATAGAACCAGTTTTGAACTAGTTGTAATTAGTTTTAACTTGGTTTTGGATTTTTATGTTCAATTGAACTTTAATTTGTTAGTTTTAAAGTATTTATTGAATGTTTTGGTTGTTGTTGTTGTGTTGTTGTTGTTGTTGTGTTGTTGTTGTTGTTGTGTTTTTGTTATTGTTGTTGTTGTTGTTGTTGTTGTTGTGTTGTTGTTGTTGTTGTGTTATTGTATTGGTATGCTGGCAGGTGGTTTAGCTGCCAAAACAGGCATTTATGCCAAAATTAAACCCAAAAAAACCGACCAACGTTGGTCGGTTTTTAATTAAAAAAAATAAATTATTCCAAAATACCGACCAAAGTTGGTCGGTTAATGAACATTAAATTCCCAGAATTCAACACTACCGTCTAACTTTGGTCGGTATTTTGCTTGCATTGTTGAGATTACCGACCATAGTTGGTCGGTAATGTTTAATTTTAATTAGTTTTAAAAAATATATATTTTCAATTACCGACCAAAGTTGGTCGGTTTTTTTAAATTTTAATAATTAATAAAAAAAATATAATTTAGTTAAACCGACCAACTTTGGTCGGTAAAATTAAATTAATAAAATATATTTTCGACCAAAGTTGGTCGGTAAGTAATTAAACTTGTCAGATGGTCGTTTTAATATACCGACCAAAGTTGGTCGGTAATTTCCGATCAACTTTGGTCGGTAAGCCATTCCGACCATTAAAACACCGTTCACACCGTAATGGTCACGTTTTGATCGGTAATTTGTCATAACCGACCAACGTTGGTCGGTATTTTTGATCGATTTTTAGCGAATTTCTAGTAGTGGAATGGGGAGCCCACCTACAACACATATCTCTTCTGATGAATGATCAGTTCTGCGTTTCATAAGTTGGCACGTAATTTCTTAATTAACCAGGAATCATAAGACAAAAGGTGACAGAACATTTGGGTTCCCCTTAAAAAGGGAAAGGTCAATTCCTCCACCAATTTTTATAACATCATTACCCCTTCTATTTCATTTTATTTTATTTTATTAATATTTAATCGACACATAGTTTAAGAAAAAAAGAATTATAGAATTTGTAATTATAAGCATATTATAACATTTGTGAATTGTGTAGTGAGCAATAAGACTTTTGTGATTTATGATTTTAAATATTTCATAATAATTGTACGGCTACAAAAACTTATTATTAAAGGTAATAAGAAGATTAAGTCAAAATTAGTTTCAAATTTAGAAAGGGATTGTTCTTTGATTTGTAACAACCTAAAAAAGTAGTTGAGTCACATAAACTAGAAAGAAAAGAGTATTATTTGTTGACATATATTGATCAACTACTTAATAGGTTGGATCACTAAAATTTGTCAATATTGCAAATCTAAGATTTTCAAACTCTTCAGACTTTCGGTGCTTTCAACTGAAATTGGCAAGATTGCAAGATATATAGGAGCAAGTTAAAAGGAAATAAAAACGAGTAGCCAACTCGATCTTGCTTCTAAAAGATGAAGTAAAACAGCAAACTATTGCTTTTCATAGATGAAGTTGACTGGCACTATAAATATTTCAATTATTGACCGTATGAATATCCCATCAAATTTACTTCGTACGAATGGAGACGTTTGCTCTTTCGATCCATTTTGGGTAGCTAAACGTTTTTACCTGCGAGATTTAGCCCTAATATCATATGGATTTGATCCGTTAAAATTTCGATGTCTACAGTACTCATTTCTTAATATTTTATATGTTGTTCGATTGTGAATAAATTTTGACAAATTGCCGAATTCATGCATTAAGATCGAGAAAGTTAATAAATGGAATTTGGATTCGAAATATGCGAAAGTTATGTAGAATAATAATATATGAGTTTCACAGTGTCAAACAATATTTTGTGACATTCAAATAGAAAGGGCTATATAAAGTTGGACAAAGAACATATTCTCATTTCTTTCAAAGTTTTGATCGCTTTGCATAAATTTCAAGCCTTAACACGTAATTTATCACTTGTGAGTATGACAAGGCTTTTTTCTTTCTATAATTTCAGTGTATATGTATGTTTTATTCGTATCCACACGGAAGAAGGTTCAGATTTTATGGTTGTTCATATATAAATGAAATCAAAATCAAAATGATAAAAGCAAGTAGTACAAGTTTGTCGAGTCATCACTTTCTACGCTTTATCAATATCCCCTCCCAAGGCGGATCCAATGTGAGAGTTACGGGTTTAATTTTTAATACGGAGTAAAAATTTATGTGTAAAAATTTATTAAAATTACAAAAATAATAGATTTGAACCCATAACTTTTAAATATATAATGGGTTCAATGTTAAAAATCTTAAAAATTGAACTCATAAAATTTAAATCTTAGATCCGCCTCTGTCCTCTCGCTCTAAAGGGTTCCACATTCCTCAGTATCTACATAGAGACAATAATAGCATTTATTAGCCATGATTTTTGCTATTACTGAATAGTCCCTATCTAGCGTAAGAAACTACTACTTTCCACCAAAAACAATTGTAGAGTTTGGAGAGTCAACATATTAGATTTTCAGTATCGATCCAGACTCAGATTTTTTCCTTCATAAAAAATAAAATTTAAATATTTATAAACTATATAAAAAGTACTATAAGTAATAATTTTCATAGTTTAAAAATATATAACGAAAAACTTATCAAAGAGAAAAAATTATTTAATTCCTTAATAGTCACAGGAAAGGCGCAACCAGTAAAATGGGACCTTTAATTGCTGGTGCCAGTAGCTAAAAGTTAAAACATTAAATCCTCCATAATTTGATATGTTAAATATTAAGCTTCTTGGATCTTATTGAAATAATCAATTTTACTATATTTGAACCTTGTATTTTGGTGAAGAAATAATCTTGTGATCTGTCTCTGTATACTCTCAAAATTGGATAACAATTGAATTTGTTAGTGGTTATAAGGACATGTAGATTAACTTGATACAAAGCGATAAATTAGATTGAAATTAAAATAAATAGCGATAAAATAACTGCAAACTACAGGAATTGGATGATTCCAATTTAAGAATGCCAGCCACCCTTGAGTTGAATATACTTTTATTGACAGACAAAATATCAAAGAGTAGAAACTTAAAAAATGTATTGTTTATCAGTGTATGTTACAATGTATCTCATGAATTGTCAAGTCCCCTTTATATACCAGGGGAGATCTACCTTTTAAAATATTATTTTATTATTCTATAAAAGGCAAAAGGATCGTTGGTTCTCTTTTTTCGTGATTTCTGCCATAATGACTGGTTAATGGCGAGAATTACGGACCCATGTCGGATGAGTTGGCAAAGCTTTCTTCGAGGCCATTGGAAAAAGGACCGGTTATGCCTTCGGTAAACTCGAGGGCATATCTGATGGTTTCGATGGCTAACTTCGACAATACTTTGGGTTCGATCATAATCACCATGTGTCGATCTTGGCCGATGATGTTTGGTGTCAGATCGATCTTCGAGCTCGACTTCACCTGATTACAGATATTTCGACCCTGATCTAATCGGGGAATTCGGAAGCTCGATCGAATATCGAGCTTGGTTTTACCCGTATACAGTCTCCGTTACTCTCTCTACTTTTGTTTTACCAGTTACAGCTTGTTTGGATGGTTGTTACCCATTGTTTTATAATATATTGTATTGTGTTATATTGTATTATATTGTATCGTTTTATAAATACAATATTTGGATAAATTGTATTGTTTGTTGTTAAATAACATTTTGCTGTTTGGTTTGACTGTATCGTACTGTACTGTAACTGATAAGTTTACTAAATTGCCCTTAATTGTTTAAATATTAAATTTATCAAGAATAACGCATAAAAATAATTTAAGAAAACCCATTTCTACTAATTTATCACCAAATATATATTATAAATAGATTAAGCAATTAAATTCATGCAAATTCTAACAAAATTAGCAGCTTTATGTTGGAGTTGGAAGCGGCAGAAGTTCTGGAAAAAAAAAAGGGACGAAGACAAAGTAAGTTATAGGTGGGAGATTTGGAGTTAAAACTAAAAAAAAAGATAAACAGTAAAATAGAATTATGGAGTAATAAGTTAGGCCATAATTGGAAAGAAAAATAGGAAACAATCCCACCATACTAAATCGGTAATTTCAAAAAGTGGGACTTTTTATTGTTTCGGAATAATGGATTTAACAATACAATACAACCAATTTCAATGAAACAATCAAAACAAATATTATTTTGGAATAACAATACAATACGATACAATGAGTAACAACCACCCAAACAAGCCGTTAAGCTATTGTAATGCTTACTTCACTATCATCACCAAATACTAATGCTGCTCAAATTTCAGAGAGGGATCATATCACTATCAATTTTACTTACATTAAAAAGTTAAGTAGCAGTATTAAATTAATAAGGTGAGTTAACTATTACATTTATACGTTAATTTGATGTTTCTTAATTAATATTATCAAACATAATTCTAGTTACTTGGCTATCATTTTGAAGCAAAAAATGTATCATCTTTTTTTGATTAAATTTTATGGGTGACCTTCAACTTTGTGTTCATTACGCAAAAGTCATTTTTCTTCTTTTTGTTACGTAAAAATTATTCAACTTTCTGTTCATTACCCAAAAGTCATTTTTCTTTCTTTAGTTACAAAAAAATTATTTTACTTTGCTCTATTTATCACAAAAATCACCTTGGCCAGATTTTATAATACCTTTACTTGAAAAATCTATTATGCCCCTTACATTAATCCTCTCATTTATGTAATACCTTTTAAATTATATACTATATAATATATTTTTACCTAGGTATTTTACTTATAATTAAAATAACTTTAAATTATTTTATATATTATTTTTATAATATATCCATACATTTAATATTTTTCATGGCACTCAATTTGTTTAATCAAATTAAATCATGAACATATATTAAATATAAAAATGATAAAAAATATTTATTTTTTAATATTTACTTAAAATAATATAAACAGATTTGTTTAACAAATGGTATTTTTTATAGTCAATGAAAAATTTTAAAAAAAGTTTCAAAGATATTTGTGTTTAATATTAAGTTTTTTAAAGCTTTATCTGTTAATATTATTTATTTTAAAGTATTAATCCGATGCGTCATTTTGCTAAATATGGGCATTTTATTTATTAAATTAATGGGTATGGCTTGGCTGATAAATCAATGAGCTTAAATTTTTTAATTTTCATTAAATATATTTCGTTAATCATGATTAAGAACGTTGACTTGAGATTTGTTCACGGTAATATTAATGATAAATTTAATAATTCTACTTATATATCTTGAAAATTAATATTAAGAAAAAATTAAATGTACGAATATATTACATAAATGGGAGGATTTATAATGTCAAGGGCATAATAGATATTTCAGGTGAAAGATTTATAAAATCTAGTCAAAGTGATTATTGTGATAACTACAGCATAGTAAAATAATTTTTGTGTAACAAAAGAAAAAAATAACTTTTGAGTAATGAACACAGTTAAATAACTTATAAGTAATAAAAGAAAGAAAAATAACTTTTGGGTAATAAACAAAAAGTTGAATGACCACTCATAAGATTTACTCTCTTTTTTTGTATTACTTTCTTTGTTCAAATCAAATATTTCTGCTGCGGTTTGAGAAAATTTCAAACCGAACTTATTTCCTAAGCTGCTTAAAGTTTGTAAATGTTACAACAAAACTCATTGAATTCGATTTTATGGTTTGTGTCAACCATCTGACAGTTTTCCTACAGTATTCGCCATCTTAGGGTTAGTTGGTGACAAATGGTCAGGACAATTGCTATACAATGAATGAGGATGAAAAATGCTAGTGATTGGCATTTAGTGTCTACATCCTTACTGAATATAAAGTAGGCCTATGATTGGAGAGCTAACCACCAACAATCACTTATTTGTACTTGTTGAATATTGAGTTGATATCTTTTTCAATTCTAGGGTGGAGGAAGTGGAGAAGGAAGAGGGTAGAAGTTGAGAATTTTACCCTCCAGTCAGTCACTATATCATTTGAATTCAGGATTTCTGGATTATAATTTGACTCACTCCAACATGTTAATGAATTCATACTTAGTTAAATATCAAAATATATAAATATCCTACGGAAAAGGGTCAATATTGCCCCGTAGACTATTCGATTTCGTACAAAAATAACCTTCATCCACATATTGAGTCAAAAATACCCCCATTGTTATCTTAGTGGCTCAATTATACCCTTATTACTAACGGACTTATCTAAAAAAAAATAGAAATATTTAATGATTATCCACGTGTTACCATGCTATTCGCCTAAATATAAACCCTTGCTAAATTAAAAAGAAAAAACCACCATAAACCTAGGCTTTGATTGATCCACCCCGATTTTAAACCCTATTAATCCAAACCCGATTTTAAAAGATAATTTAACTTCTTCTTCATCTTTTAGATTCTGCAAATGGAAGAATTTGTGCCACTACAACAACAAGAAAAGTAACAATTTAAGCAAGAAAATGTTGAATTTGAGAATGAAATGAAATGTGTATGAGAATAAAATTCATTATCTCCTCCTCTAATTTAATTTCATGGAGATTGAAAAGAAAGGGAGAGTTGGCAATGTGGCGTGTCCTTTTTTCGGACAAGTGTGAAGAAACCATAATGGGTGTTTTTTTTAAAAAAAAATTGGTAAAGATTTAAATTTAGATCAATGGGGCGGTGACACATGAATATTAATTAAAAATATTTTCCAAATAAGTCCGTTAGTTATTAAGGGCATAAGTGAGCCACTAAGAAAACGGTAGGAACATTTTTAGCTCAATAGATGGACGAAGGACACTCTTGTACCCAATCGAATAGTATAGGGGCAGTTTTGGCCCTTTTTCGAATATCATATTAGAAAAAAGTTAAACTTCAATTCATTTAGTTGGGGCATATAATGTGTGTACGCTTATGTATACGTATGCATGATGGTCCATAAATTTTGAGGAGGATGAAAATACTTAAATAAAATGCCCCTAAAGTTGCATGTTTTCGTCCATGATGACCTATAACTATGAACAACATCGAAATGGTACTAATACCTCCTTTTCGGCAAAATTCAATTTTAAAAAAGAATGTGTTTGACACGTACAAATCATTATTTGCCACGTGTCTATTTCAATTAAAAAAGTTTATGGTTTTCCATTTTTCTTTATTTTTCTTTTGCTCATTTCTCTTTCTCTTTCATACATAAAGACCACCAACCCCACTCATACCCTGAGCTTCCCGATCTATTCCATGGTCCCTTTCTCCAAATCAACTATCTACCCTTCCTCCCCTCCCCCAAATCATTTTTCTTCCTTGCTCCAATCCTCTCCCCTTCTTCTTCTTCTCTTTCTTTTTATTGTTTACCCTTAAAAATTGATAACAATTGAATTTATACGTGATTTTAAGAATATGTAGATTAATTGAATACAAGTGATTAATAGCATTAGATGAGCAAATTAAAGATAAAATAAACAGCCAAACTAGTAGTAGTATGAGTTCGGGCTCGGTTATAAGATTAGCAATTAAGCTCCCTTCGTTTCGGAGCCAAACACCTATGATGAACTATGAGCAAAATTAATAACTTTAAATCACTTTTAGGAGCAAAGAAATAAATATATATTGTCTTGGTATGCGTGTTACAGTGTATTGAATAATCAGCTTTCCCTTTATATAGTAGGAGAGTTTTACCTTAAGTACAATTCTAAGAAAGGTAAAAATCTTCCTTTTCGCTAATCACTGATATGCTGTCGATATGGGCCGAGATTCACACCGTGATATCCGGTGGGGCACGGATATCATGACCCTTTGTTAATCGTGTGCGGTCGTTTGGTACTGATTTTCGAGGTCTTAGAACTCGAACCGGATCCGGGGGTCTTGGTCTCGATGGCTCCGAGGGCAGGTGTTTTGTTCGAGCCTTGATACGAGAGGTTCTTAGTTTCGATTCCAATTTCTTGTAGTTACGTCCTTGCTTCATTTGCCCCACCGGGAAATTGGGGTGCTCATTAGCCTCTGTTTTACCCGTATACAGATAGTCCCCTCATTTTTCAGAGAGTAGGTTTGCTGAAACGATGAGAAACGATAGATGCTCTTTGGTTCCTTCCTCCATACGTTACGACGAATAAGTCGAAATGTCCCAAGAATCGCATTGTTCTGACTTTGGACATGTGTCAATCATCGACTGGTTGCCTCCGAATGCGAAGCGTCGCCTACTTTACCTATAAAAGCTTTTATCCCCTATTCTTTCTCCACTTTCCGATAAAGCCTCTACCTTCGAATTCTTTAACTATCACTAACTTCCTTCAAACCTTCATATTTGTTCTTCAAACCCTCATTGTTGTTCTTCGGTTTTTACCTAGATTGTTTTCGAATCTTCTTACTCTATTCTTCACCCTTCAAACTTGTTCCTTCAAACCTCTATACTTTTTCTTTAAGTCTTCAAACTTTCTCAAATAGTAATTGCAAGAACTTCCAAGTTAGTCCCTCAGCAGGCTGCCTCTTCATCTTCCCAACCGGTCGCCGGTACTGAGGCGGACGCTCCCAAAATAGTTATTCTCGAGACGGCTTCTCCCGAAGTGGCTGTCACCGAGTCGACTGCCACCAAACCCGCTCTCGAGCCCCCTTTGAAAATGTTTATTCCTGGGGGCTCTTCAATTACGGATAATTTCAAGGTCGATAAACTCTCATCCAAACATGACCAGGGTGAGGGAGCATCGAGGTATATATGCTCCATTACTGAAGATATCCTTCCCATGGTCCGAGAGGACTGTAAATGGGAAGGCAAAGACGTAGTAGTCCCTGGGCCTGAAGATGCTATTACTACCCACGTGGATGGATATTTAAGTGCTTAAATTTACCCCTTCACACTAGGCCCGGTAGACCGAGTTATTTTGGATTTTTAAAAGAGGTACGAGGTTTGCCTCGGGCAAATCCACCCGTCTCTATGGAGGATTGTGATCCTCCTCCATTACTTCGTGAATAACATTGAATCTCATCGGTTCACCATTGATCACTTGCTCCGTCTATACAGTCCTCGAATTTTTCGAGAGGGACTAATCAAGCTCACTCGCCAGGCTAGCAAGGCCTTTTTTTTGGAGTATTGACGAAGACCGAGACCGCGGCTGGTAGGGGCGCTTCGTTCGGGTAAAGACCGAAGAACTGATACCTCCCGAGTTCATGCCATTCCCCTAAAAGTGGAATGCATCTCGTAAGTGCATCCCTTCCTTAAGTATCAATTTTTCTTCATTTCCTTTCTCATCATTCATATTTGTGGTTGTGTAACTGTTGCCCGGGTTCCAAATGTGGTCTACCGGCTTAAGGAGTGGATCGAAGGCATCTGCAAACAGATTTCATACTTCGAGCACTTATGGCACAAGCTTTCGAAGGGCCGATTGGAGGCATGTTCTCACGGTAAGGTTCTCATTTAAATAGCTATTATCGTGCCCTTAACCCACGTCATACTAACCCTTCTTCTGTCTTTTATAGGTTTGCCTAAGACTACTGAGCTTAGGCCTTTGGAAGGGGACAAAGACATATCCTTGTCCGTTGATCCCTCCGTAACGGTACAGCCGGGGCTGCCGCGGGGAGAAAAGAAGAGGAGGACAAGAAAACCTTCGGGCTCCCCGGGTCCCGAGGTAAAGTCAAAGAAGAAGGTTGCTTGCAAGCTCAGGAAGAGCACAAACTCCCGGGTGTAAGACTCTGATTCGCTTCTCCAGCTCAGGGATGAGTCAGAAGAAGATGACATTTTATCGTTCATGAATTGCCTCCTCCCAGGGAACAGGCGGCAGCCGAGGGGGTGACTCGTGAGGTCGGCCTCCCTCAGACTCGAGAGGTTGATATGGGACGCCGGCTCCACTCCGAAGGAAGCACCCAGTGTAATATAAATTATGGGGACGCCTTCCTACACCGAGTTCATGCTTGAGGAGGCCCAAGTAGGAAAAGAGAAGTCCAATAAATGGGTTCATGGCGCGGACGATCCCCTCCATTCTTTCTTTGATGGTGTGGACTCGTCTACTTTGGAAGATTTTTCTGGGTTGGGCGACCTGGAAGTCCCGAAGAAGGATACATCTTCGGAAGCTGGTGGGCCGAGTTCAAGCCTAAAATTGATTAATCAGTTTTCCGCTCCTAATGTGGACCTCGGACGCAAGAGATCGGTTATCCTTACTGTCCCGTAAGATGCCCGGGTTTTATCTGCTCCTATGGGAGTAGCCAACTACCTCTGATGCATGCTGACCGAGGAGGACCAGGAAAACATGAACGAGGTAGACGTGTCGTGTCTTTTCAATGAGGCGTAGCAGGCGCTAAATCAGGTAAGGCATCGTTACAGCTTTTTATATTTCACTTAAGTTTGGATATCTCTCATGACTTTCATTGTTTTGCAGGCCTCACTACTTCATCATGAAAGCTTCCTCCAGTACCGTATCGAGGTCAATCAACTCGAGCTTGAGCTCAAGGAGCAAGCTCAAAAAGGGATACATACAAGCTCCTCAACGAGTAACAAGACGGGGTCATCAAGGACCTTTAGGCCGAGTTGGATAGGGCTTAGAAGGAAGCATCGGCCCTAAGGCGGAAACATGCTGACTTGGTCAAAAAGGTAAAGGTATTTGAAGTTAGAAATGAGGAACTAGTCATAGTGGCTAACGACAAAACCTCGCAGGTCCAATAGAAGATCAACCAGGTCGACCAACTCCGAAAAGAGATGAAAGAGATCCAAGCCATTGTCGATGGGTGGAAGAGCAAGATGGATTTGATGGCTTCGAAAAAAGGAGACCGCCCAGGCAAAGCTTACATCGGTAGAGGTTCAACTTTGGGTGGCAAAGGAGAAAGCTGACAAGCGGGCTCAACAGAATGAAGATCACCAAGCGCAGCTGAGCTTGGTTGTCGCAGAAGGGGACGCCCTCGGTAGAGAGCACGAGGCAATGAAGTCTAAGCTAGAATATCCTTTATCGATGCTAAGGAGATGATGGCCCAATACAAGGCCGATGTCAAATCAGTCGAGGCCCGCCTGAAGACCAATGCCGAATTTATGAGGTGGCTGTCTTGAAGAGAGACCCTCGAGGAAATCTACGCCCAAGGCTTCGACCAGTCGGCCGAGATCGAGGAAGCAATAAAGCTTGAGGCCGAAGCGAAGAAACTTTCTGAGCCTGAAGGTGCCGAATGCTCTGAGGGTTCTGGGGGTCCGAAGGCTCCAATGATTCTAGCGACGAGTCGGGCCCTGGTGAAGATCGGGCTTCAATGCCTTAGAACCTTTTTAGTTTTGTGTGTATTTTTTTTTATTTTGAGGCCATTTTTGTTAGTCCTTTGTAAATACCTTTGCATTCATCGGGTTTGTGCATGATGTTCCATTGTGGGTAAGAAGTTACGACACATACGGGATGGCATTAGAAATACGACTTTAATTTTCTGGAGAGCTTAACATAGCGAGCGCCAATTTTTCCAGGTGAGCATACCTTGTTTCGGCCTCGCCTAGAGTTCTACTAACATAGTAAATAGGAAATTGCATACTTTCCTCTTCCCATAATAGGAATCCACTTACCGCTACCTCGGATACTGCCAAGTACAAGTACAACTGCTCATCCGCCTTAGGAATATGGAGCAAGGGTGAAATCGAAAGGTACCGTTTGAGTTCTTCCAAAGCTTGTTGGCATTTCGGGGTCCAAGAAATGTTACTCTTTTTCTTAAATAATAAGAAAAAACGATGGCTATTATCTGAAGACCTCGATATGAACCGGCCCAGGGTGACTATGCGCCCGGTTAGCCTCTAAACGGCCTTGACACTTTCCATGTAACGACTCGACCAGTCGTTTTAAAAGTTGTAGTTTCATTCCCCTATTTACTACTCATTATGTACTTTATAACTGTTATGTGACTTGCCGGGGTAGTCATTTCGGGTCCGGTGAGGTTTTTTGAATGAATTGGAACACTTAGATCCAAAGTTTAAAACTTAAGTTGAAAATGTTGGCTGGATGTCGACCTATGGGTAAATAACCTCGGAATAGAATTTTGATGATTCTAACACCTCCGTATGCTGATTTTGGACTTAGGAGTGTGTTCAAAATTTTATTTGGAAGTCTGTAGTTAAATTAGGCTTGAAATGGCTAAAATAGGAATTTAAATTTTGAACTTTGACCGCGGAGTTGACTTTTTGATATTGGGGTCAGAATCCAGTTTCAAAAATTTTTATAGCTCTGTTATGTCATTTATGACTTGTGTGCAAAATTTGAGGTCAATCGGACTTGATTTGATAGGTTTCGGCATCGAATGTAGAAGTTGGAAATTCTTAAGTTTCATTAAACTTGAATTGGGGTGTGATTTGGATTTTAGCATTATTTGATGTAATTTGAGGCTTTGACTAAGTCTGTATGATGTTTTAAGACTTGTTGGTGTATTTGGTTGAGGTCCCGAGGGCCTCGGGTGAGTTTCGGAAGGTTATCGGATCAATTTGGGACTTGGAATGCTGCTGGATATTTTCTGATGCCTGTTCTGGTTTCCTTCTTCGCATTTGCGAGGGGAGTCTCGCGTTCGCGAAGAGAAAATTTAAACTGGCACACTTTTGTGCTTCGCGTTCGCGACCGGGGGCACGCGTTCGTGAAGGGTCGAGGTGCAAAGCTTCGCGTTCGCGAAGAGGAAATGGCCGGAGAGGATTTTTGCCTTCATGTTTGCGAAGGGCAGATCGCGTTCGCGAAGGCCAAGCCAGGCAAGGCATTGTGTTCATGAGGTTGGCTTTGCGTTCGCGAAGGGCAAGGTTTGGCAGCACAATTTTGTGCTTTGCGAACGCGAGGCACTGAGCGAAGAAGAAATGTTTGAGCAGAAAGTTTAAGTTCAGAAAATGGGACTTCGTCCCATTTTCCATTTTTGACAAATTGGAGCTCGGGCAGAGGCGATCTTTGGGGGATTTTCAAGGAAAATATTGGGGTAAGTGTTCTTAACTCAATTTTGGTTAGATTACCCGAATCCATCATTATTTTTAACATTTAATTTGTGATTTAAGTTGGGAAAAATTTAAAAACCCTCTTGGATAGTTGAAGATTTAAGGGTCGAGTTGATGTCGGATTTTAGTAAAATTTATATGGTTGAACTCGTGGTTGAATGGGCATTCATATTTTGTAACCTTTGTCGGGTTCCGAGGTATGGACCCCACGGGCAATTTTTGAGATAATTTCGGATTTTATTGAAAATATAGTATTTTCTTATGAAATGGATTTCTATAATTTTTGTTAACTGTATCGAATTATTTTGGCTAGATTCGAGCCATTCAGAGTTGGATAATCGAGGAAAAGGCCTACTAGTGGATTAAATTGGAGTAAGTCGAGGTAAGTGATTTGTCTAACCTTGTGTGGAGAAAATTTCCCCTAAGATTGGTATTGATGTGATAATTGTAATATGTTGAAAGTTATGTACAAGAGGTGACGAGTGTGTACACGGGCTAAATGTGGAAGATTATATTTTTAAATTGTATATATCACTGTTGCATATTAATTAAATATTTTATTTTGTTATATTCTTCATCATTGATCTGATCTTTTATACTTTAAATTTGCTTGACCTTTTCCTGCTAATTGTTTTACCTGTTTAGTTGAAACTTGGTTTCTTTTATTCTGTGCATTATTTGAAGGATGAATTTCTTTAAAGTAAATATTATTAAAAATGAAGTATTTTAAATTTAAAAATTTGATGTTAAGTCAAGATGTTAAATTTGTGGAAGTATTATTTTTTTACTGAATATTTTGTGAAGATTTTTGTATTCATTGTGAGTGAGCCGTGAGCTCCGTATTGTGAAAATAATGGATATTATTTTGCTGAATATTTTGTGAGACTTTGTACTTATTGTTATTGAGCCGTGAGCTCCTTATTGTGGAAAATATTCTTGTTGTTGATTTATTTTGGCAAGTTGAAATATTTGGGCACTTGAGGTGCAGATTGTGATATTGATATGTATGTGGTGGTATAAGGTCTGGGTATTGAAACGCATCCGGTGAGATAAAGGTGGCTTGAAACCCGTGGCTAGTAGGGAAACTACTAGAAGCCATGCGTTGTGATAAGGGCGGCTAAAACGCGAGATGCTATTTCGGAAAAAATATTTTTCTTTAAAATTTAATGTGAAGGCTCCCGCGGTGATATAAGAAAATGAGATATTGTGAAATTATTTATTATTTGGGACTACGAGGCGGTACCTCGGGAGTGCCCTTGTTGATATTTATTTATGGCTGCATTTGCCTTATATTATTGTCGTGATATTTCTTAAAGTTGTAAATTTATGTTTTCTTTCCACGAGGTATTATTTTCCCTTATTCTATGCAATTTAATGGTGACATACTACTTACTTGATTCACTTCTATTGTTATTATATTGTTAAGCATGTCACCATATCTTTTATTATTCCAATAGGGCCTCACCTGACCTCGTCACTACTCTACCGAGGTTAGGCTAGGCACTTACTGGGTACCATTGTGGTGTACTCATACTACGCTTTTGCACATCTTTTTGTGTAGATCCAGGTACTTCCTATCAGACCAGGTATTAATGAGCTAGCTGGAGACTTCAAGGTATATCTGCCAGCGTCCGCAGACCTCGGAGTCCCCTTCTATCCTTATTATGTTGTTTTCCCTATTCACATTAGACTCTGATGTATAAAGATATTCGTACTACTTCTTTAGAGCTTGTGACTTGTATTTCACCGGGTTTTGGGAATTTTTTTATGTACAGAGAGGTTGAGATTTTAAAAGTTTTTAATTGTTATTTTGATTATTCTGCATATTGATAGGCTTACCTAGTCTTAGAGACTAGGTGCCATCACGATATCCTACGGAGAGAAATTTGGGGTCGTGACAAGTTGGTATCAGAGCTCTAGGTTCATAGGTGTTATGAGTCACAAGCAGGTTTAGTAGAGTCTTACGGATCGGTACGGAGACGTCTGTACTTATCTTCGGGAGACTATGGAACTGTTAGGAAATATTCATTTCTTTGATTCCTTATCATGCGCATTTGTTGACTTCGAAGTTCTAAACCATTATTTTTCTATTCTCTCACAGATGGTGAGGACACGCACAACTGGATCCGATGATCAGACACCCGCGTCCCCTGTTGGAGCAGCAAGAGGCCGGGGTCATGGTAGAGGTCGTGCCAGAGGCCAAGGAAGACCACGTAGTGCAGCCAGAGCACCCGCACGAGCTGCTGGAGAGGAACCACCAGTAGCTCCAGTTGGAGAACAGGCACCTGAGACACCTGTTACTACTCCTGCACTTCAGGAGACTCTTGCCAAATTGCTGAGCATGTTTGGCACTCTAGCTTAGGCAGGGTTAATTCCACTTGCTCCTGCCATATCTCAGGCTGGGGAAGGAGCACAGACTCCCGTCGTCCGTACCCCAGAGCCACGGGCCCAAGTTGACCATACCCCAGAGGTTATACCAGTGAAGCCAATTGTCCCAGTTCGGCCGGAGGTTAGGATAATAGTTTTAGGGGCCGAGCAGCTCAGGCTCGATAGGTACAAGAAGTACTACCCTCCCACTTTCAGCGGTTTAGCTTTAGAGGATGCTCAGGGTTTTCTTGAGGAATGTCACCGTATGCTTCGTACTATGGGTATTGTGGATTCCAGCTGGGCTTCTTTCATGGCATTCCAACTTAGAGGAGCGGCCTACCAGTGGTGGTGGGCATATGAGTTGGATAGTCTGGCTAAGGCAGCTTCACTCACATGGACTCAATTCTTAGATTTATTCTTGAGGGAGTATGTTCCTCAAAGTCTTAGAGATGCATGGCGCGTAGAGTTTTAGCAGCTGCACCAGGGTTCTATGACCGTGTCAGAATATGCGGTCTGATTCGGTGATTTGGCTAGGCATACACCAGCCTAGGTTGCTACTATTCGAGAGCGGGTCTGCCGATTTATTGAGAGGATCCACCTTGAGCGGGTCTGCCGATTTATTGAGGGGATCCACCTTAGTATCAGATTCAATATTGCTCAAGAACTAGAGATGGACATCACATACCAATAGGTGGTGTCAACTGCTAGGAGATTTGAGGGTATGCAGACTCGGGAGAGAGAAGAGAGGGAAACTAAGAGACCCCGAGAGTCTGGCACATATAATAATTCTCGTGCCCCAGCTGCAGCCCATCATGGTAGAGGCTATGTGAGCCGTCCTATTAATTCAGCACTTCTAACCTCCAGCGGTATTCCGGCTACTCCTAGACCTCAAGTTCCATATTATGCACTGCCAGTATCTACTGTACCTCCTGTACGGGGTACTTTTAGCGGGCAGTCTAGTCGATCAGGCCCGAGCCAGTCCCAGCAGCCACGTCCTCCGAGGGCTTATTTTGAGTGTGGTGACACTCGTCATATCATGAAGGATTTCCCCAGACTTAGGAGGGGTGCACCTCCACAGATTTCTCAGGCCCCACCTATTCCACAGGGCCCTTAGACTTCTCAGGCCATGATTACTGCACCAGTTGCTACTCCACCTGCACAGCCAGCTAGAGGTGGAGGTCGGATAGGTAGAGGTCGCCCTAGAGGGGGAGGCCAGGCTAGATATTATGCCCTTCCTGCTAGGACAGAGGCCGTTGTATCCGATTCTATTATCACAGGTATTATTCCGGTCTGTCATAGAGATGCATCAGTCTTATTTGATCCAGGCTCCACTTATTCTTATGTGTCATCTTATTTTGCCCCGTATTTAGGCGTATCTCATGATTCTTTGAGTTTTTCTATTTATGTATTTACACCCGTGGGTGATCTATCATTGTTGACCACATGTATCGATCGTGTTTGATTGTTATCAGTAGTTTTGAGACTATAGCTGATTTATTATTGCTCAGTATGATGGAGTTCGATATTATTTTGGTCATGGACTGGTTATCGCCATATCACACTATTCTTGATTGTTACGCCAAGATGGTGACGTTGGCTATGCTAGGTCTATCGCGGCTAGAGTTGAGAGGTACCTCGAATTATGTTTCTAGTAGGGTTGTTTCATTTCTTAAGGCTCAACGGATGGTTAGGAAGGGGTGTGATGCGTATCTGGCCTATATGAGAGATGTTAGTATTGATACTCCTATCGTGGAGTCAGTTCCTATAGTAAGGAAGTTTTCTGACGTATTTCCAACGAATCTTCCGGGTATGCCACCCAACAGGTATATTTAATTTGGCATTGATTTGTTACCGGGCACTCAGCCCATTTCTATTCTATCACATCGTATGGCCCCAGCAGAGTTGAAAGAATTAAAAGAACAGTTACGGGAGTTTCTTGATAAGGGTTTCATTCGGCCCAGTGTATCGCCTTGGGGTGCTCCTATCTTATTTGTGAAGAAGAAGTATGGTTTTATGCGTATGTGTATTGATTACTGTCACCTGAACAAGGTTACAGTGAAGAACAGGTATCCATTGCCACGTATTGATGACCTATTTGATCAACTTCAGGGTGCCAGGGTATTCTCTAAGATCGACTTGTGTTCAGGCTATCATCAGCTGAAGATTCGGGAGCCAGATATCCCGAAGAGAACTTTTAGGACTCGGTATAGTCATTATGAGTTTCTTGTAATGTCATTTAGGATGACAAATGCCCCAACAACATTTATGCATTTGATGAACAATGTATTTCAGCCCTATCTTGACTCCTTCGTCATTGTATTTATTGACGACATTCTGGTGTATTCCCAGAGTCAGGAGGATCATGAGCAGCACTTGAGAACTGTGCTTCATACTTTGAGAGAAAAGAAGTTTTATGCAAAATTTTCAAAGTGTGAATTCTGGCTTGATTCAATGGGATTTTTGGGTCATATAGTTTCATGCGAAGGGATCAAGGTGGATCCGAAGAAGATTGAAGCAGTGCAGAGTTGGTCCTGACCGTCCTCAGCTACGGAGATCCAGAGTTTTCTTGGTTTGGCAGGGTATTATCGCCGATTTGTAGAGGTTTTCTCTTCTATTGCTGCACCTATGATCAAATTGACCCAGAAGGGTGCTCCGTTCAGGTGGACTGAGGAATGTGAGGAGAGCTTCCAAAAGCTCAAGACAGCTTTGACTACAGCCTATGTATTGATGTTGCCTACAGGTTCAGGGTCTTATACTGTGTATTATGATACATCGCGTATTGGTCTTGGCGCAGTGTTGATGCAGGACGGTAGGGTGATTGCCTATGTGTCCAGGTAGTTAAAGGTGCATGAGAAGAAGTATCATGTACATGACATTGAGTTAGCAACTATTGTTCATGCTTTAAAGATTTGGCGGCATTATTTGTACGCTGTCCATTGTGAGGTTTATACCGATCACTGGAGTTTACAGCATTTGTTTAAGCAGAAGGATCTTAATTTGCGAAAGCGGAGGTGGTTGGAGTTGCTTAAGGATTATGATATCATCCTTCTCTATCATCCTGGGAAGGCCAATGTAGTGGCCGATGCCTTGAGTCGTAAGGCGGAGAGTTTGGGCAGCTTAGCATATTTACCGGCAGGAGAAAGGCCCTTAGCCTTGGATGTTCAGGCCTTGGCCAACCAGTTTGTTAGATTGGATGTTTTCGAGCCGAGCCGAGTTTTGGCTTGTGTGGTTTCTCAGTCTTCTCTTTATGATCATATCAGGGAGTGTCAGTATGATGACCCCCATCTGCTTGTCCTTAAGGATACAGTTTAGCACGGTGATGCCAAGGAAGTCACTATTGGAGATGACAGTGTATTACGGATGCAGGGCAAGCTATATGTACCTAATGTGGATGGCTTGCGTGAGTTAATTTTCAAGGAGGCTCACAGTTCGCGATACTCCATTCATCCGGGTGCCGCGAAGATATATCAGGACTTGAGGCAACATTACTGGTGGAGGAGGATGAAGAAAGATATAGTAGAATATGTAGCTCGGTGTCTAAACTGCCAGCAGATGAAGTATGAGCATCAGCGGCCAGGTGGGTTGCTTCAGAAGTTAGAGATTCCGAAGTGGAAATGGGAATGAATCACTATGGATTTCATTGTTGGACTCCCACGGACTCAGCGGAGGTTTGATGCAGTCTAGATGATTGTGGATAAGCTGATCAAGTCAGCTCATTTCATTCCTGTGATGACTACCTATTCTTTCGAGCAGTTGGCTCGAATTTATATCCGCGAGATCGTCAGGCTTCATGGCATACCGGCATCCATCATCTCTGACCGGGGTACGCAATTTACATCACGGTTTTTGGAGGGTTATACAGTAGGACTTAGGTACTCGGGTTGAGTTGAGCACAACATTTCACCCTCAGAAGAACGGACAGTCCAAGCGCACTATCCAGATACCGGAGGATATACTTCGTGCGGAGTTTTCTTACAACAGCAGCTACAAGTCAAGCATTCAGATGGCTCCGTATGAGGCCTTGTATGGTAGGCGATGCCGATCTCCAGTAGGTTGGTTCGAACCGGGCAAGGCTAGGCTATTGGGTACAGATTTGGTTCAGGATGCCTTGGAAAAGGTTAAATTGATTCAGGATCGACTTCGTATAGCCCAATCTTGACAGAAGAGTTATGCGGATCGGAAGGTTCGTGATGTTGCATTCAATGTTGGTGAGCGGGTCTTGATCCGGGTTTCGCCTATGAAGGGTGTTATGAGGTTCAGAAAGAAAGGTAAGTTGAGCTCGAGGTATATCGGACCTTTTGAGATTCTTGAGAGAGTTGGAGAGGTGGCTTATAGACTTGCACTACCACCTAGTCTCTCTGCAGTTCATCTAGTATTCCATGTTTCCATGCTCCGGAAGTATCACGGCGATCCGTCTCATGTGTTAGACTTCAATTCAGTTCAGTTGGACAAGGATCTATCTTATGTTGAGGAACCAATGGCTGTTTTGGATAGGCAGGTTCGAAAGCTGAGGTCGAAGAACATTGCTTCCGTGAAGGTTCAGTGGAGGGGTCATCCGGTCGAGGAGGTGACTTAGGAGACCGAGCAGGATATGCGCAGCTGTTATCCTCATCTTTCACCACTTCAGGTATGTCTCTATGCTCGTTTGAGGACAAATGATTGTTTTAAGAGGGGGGAAATGTAACGATCCGGCCAGTTGTTTTAAAAGTTGTAGCCCCGTTCCTCCTATTTACTGCTTATTCTGTGTTTTATAACTGTTATTTTACTTGCCGGGGTAGTCGGTTCCGGCCCGGTGAGGTTTTTAGAATGAATTGGAACACTTAGTTCCAAAGTTTAAAACTTAAGTTGAAAAGGTTGGTTGGATGTTGACCTATGTATAAACGACCTCAGAATAGAATTTTGATGATTCCAACAGCTCTGTATGGTGATTTTGGACTTAGGAGCGTGTTCGAAATTTTATTTGAAAGTCCGTAGTTAACTTGGGATTGAAATGGCTAAAATAGGAATTTAAGTTTGGAAGTTTGACCGGGGAGTTGACTTTTTGATATCGGGGTCGAAATCCAGTTCCAAATATTTTCATAGCTCCGTTATGTCATTTATGAATTGTGTACAAAATTTGAGGTTAATCAGACTTGATTTGATAGGTTTCGGCATCGAATGTAGAAGTTGAAAATTCTTAAGTTTCATTAAGCTTGAATTGGGGTGTGATTTATAATTTTAGAATTATTTGATGTGATTTGAGGCTTTTACTAAGTCTGTATGATGTTTTAAGACTTATTTGTGTATTTGCTTGAGGTCCCGAGGGCCTCGGGTGAGATTCGGAAGGTTATCAGATCAATTTCAGACTTGGAATGCTGCTGGAAATGTTCTGATGCCTGTTCTGGTTTCCTTCTTCGCGTTCGCGAGGGGAGTCTTGCATTCGCGAAGAGGAAATTTGGACTGGCACATTTTTGTGCTTCGCGTGCGCGACCGAGGGCACGTGTTCGCGAAGGGTCGAGGTGCAAAGCTTCACGTTCGCGATCGAAGCCACGCGTTCGCGAAGGGGAAATGGCCGGAGAGGATTTTTGCCTTCACGTTCGCGAAGGGCAGCTCGCGTTCGCGAAGGCCAAGCCAGGCAAGGCATCAAGTTCGCGAGGTTGCCTTCGCGTTCGCGAACGGCAAGGTTTAGCAGGACAATTTTGTGCTTCGCGAATGCGAGGCACTAACCTCGTTCGCGAAGAAGAAATGTCTGGGGCAGAGAGTTTATGTTCAGAAAATGGGACTTCGTCCCATTTTCCATTTTAGACGAATTGGAGCTCGGGAAGAGGCGATTTTTGGGAGATTTTCAAGGAAAACATTGGCTTAAGTGTTCTTAACTCAATTTTGATTAGATTACCCAAATCCATCGTTATTTTCAACATTTAATTGGTGATTTAAGTTGGGGAAAATTTGAAAACCGTCTTGGATAGATTTGAATAATTTAGGGTCTAGTTGATGTCGGATTTTAGTAAAATTTGTATGGTTGAACTCGTGGTTGAATGGGCGTTCATATTTTGTAACCTTTGTCGGGTTCCGAGGCGTGGGCCCCACGAGCGATTTTTGAGTTAATTTCGAATTTTATTCAAAAATGTAGTATTTTCTTACGAAATTGATTAATATATTTTTTGTTGACTGTATCGAATTATTTTGGCTAGATTCGAGCCATTCATAGTTGGATAATTGCCTACTGGTGGATTAAATTGGAGCAAGTCGAGGTAAGTGACTTGTCTAACCTTGTGTGGGAGAAATTCTCCCTACGATCGGTATTGATGTGATAATTGTAATGTGTTGAAAGTTGTGTACACGAGGTGACGAGTGTGTACACGGGCTAAATGTGGAAGATTATATTTTTAAATTGTGTAGATCATTATAGCATATTAATTAAATTTTTTTTTTATTCTTCATCATTGATCTGATCTTTTATACTTTAAATTTGCTTGACCTTTTCCTGCTAATTGTTTTTCCTGTTTAGTTGAAACTTGGTTTCTTTTATTCTGTGCATTATTTGAAGGTTGAATTTCTTTAACATAAATATTATTAAAAATGAAGTATTTTAAATTTAAAATTTTGATGTTAAGTCAAGATGTTAAATTTGTGGAAGTATTATTTTTTTTCTGAATATTTTGTGAAGATTTTTGTATTCATTGTGAGTGAGCCGTGAGCTCTGTATTGTGGAAATAATGGATATTATTTTGCTGAATATTTTGTGAGACTTTGTACTTATTGTGATTGAGCCGTGAGCTCCTTATTATGAAAAATATTCTTGTTGTTGATTTATTTTGACAAGTTAAAATATTTGGGCACTTGAGGTGCAAATTGTGATATATTGTGATATTGATACGTATACGGTGGTATAAGGTCTTGGTGTTGAAACGTATGCGGTGAGATAAGGGTGGCTTGAAACGCGTGGCTAGTAGGGAAACTACTACAAGCCATGCGGTGTGATAAGGGTGGCTAAAACGCGGGATGCTATTTCAGGAAAAATATTATTCTTTAAAATTTAATGTGAAGGCTCCCAGGAGATATAAGAAAATGAGATATTGTGAAATTATTTATTATTTGAGACTACGAGGCGGTACCTCGGGAGTGCCCTTGTTGATATTTATTTATGGCTACATTTGCCTTATATTATTGTCGTGATTTTTCTAAAAGTTGCAAATTTCTATTTTCTTTCCGCGAGATATTATTTGCCCTTATTCTGTACAATTTAATGGTGACATACTACTTACTTGATTCACTTTTATTGTCATTTATTATTATTATATTATTGAGCATGTCACCATGTCTTTTATTATTCCAGTAGGGCCTAACCTGACCTCGTCACTACTCTACCGAGGTTAGGCTTGGCACTTACTGGGTACCGTTATGGTGTACTCATACTATGCTTCTGCACATCTTTTTGTGCAGATCTAGGTACTTCCTATCAGACCAGGTATCAGTGAGCTAGCTGAACGCAGAGACTTCAAGGTATATCTGCCAGCGTCCGCAGACCTCGGAGTCCCCTTCTATCCTTATTATGTTGTATTCCTTATTCACATTAGACTCTGATGTATAAAGATATTCGTACTACTTCTTTAGAGCTTGTAACTTGTATTTCACCCGGTTTTGGGAATTTCTTTATATACAGAGAGGTGAGATCTTAAAAGTTTTTAATTGTTATTTTGATTATTCTGCATATTGATAGGTTTACCTTGTCTTAGAGACTAGGTGCCATCACGACATCCTACGGAGGGAAATTTGGGGTCGTGATAGTCCACCACGGTGCCATCACGACATCCTACGGAGGGAAATTCCCTGATTTGACCCCAAATGTGCATTTCTCCAGGTTCAACTTCATATTGTATCTCTTTAATATGTCAAAGGTTTCCAGTAAATGTTTCAAATGGTCCTCTACTCACAGGGACTTAACTAACATGTCGTCAATAAAAACCTCCATAGATTTTCCTATTTATTTTTTGAACATTCAGTTTACTAGGCATTCATAAGTGGCACTGACGTTCTTTAGTACGAATGGCATTACGTTATAACAATAGATGCCAAATTTAGTGATAAAGAAAGTTTTTTCTTGATCGCTCTGGTCCATCCGGATTTGGTTGTACCCGAAATAGGCATCGAGAAAGCTGAGTATCTCATGCCCGGCTGTCACATCGATCATGCGATCGATGTTAGGCAAAGGAAAAGAGTCCTTAGAGCATGCCTTATTAAAGTCTTTGTAATCTACGCAAATTCTTAATTTATTTCCCTTTTTAGGCACTACCATTACGTTAGCTAGCCAATCTGGGTACTTAACTTCCCGAATGGAACCTATTTTAAGGAGTTTGGATACCTCGTCTTTCATGAATGTATGCTTGACTTCGCATTGAGGCCTCCTCTTCTTTTTAACCGGGTGGAACTTCGGATCCAAGCTCAGTTTATGAGTGTTTATTTCTGGATGGATCCCTGTCATATCAAGATGGGACCAAGCAAAACAATTAATATTAGCTATAAGGAATTTAATGAGTTTTTTCCTGAGCTCGGGAGTTAACCACGTGACCAGGTATACCTTCTGATTGGGGAAGTGTTCTATCAATATGACTTTCTCCAGCTCCTCGACCGTTAATTTGGTGGCATCAAAACCATCAAGGGTGATGAACGACCTAGGGACTTTGTAATCATCATCCTCGTCTGCTCCTTGCTTCTCTGGTTTGATCGGGGCCGATATCAGTGATTGTTATTTAGTTTTTTTCTTCCTAACCAGCTCTGTGTTCTTTGATGTTGAGAGTACAGACATCGGGATCACCTCATCGACCGCGAATATTTTTTTTTTTGCGACTGGCTGCTCTCCGTAAACTATCTTGATTCCTCCCTATGTGTGGAACTTCAGTGCCTGGTGTAGTGTCGAGGGTACTGCCCTTATGTTGTGAATCCAAGGTCTTCTGAATAGAGCATTATATCTCATATCCCCTTCGATCACATAGAATTTTGTTTCCTGAATGGTCCCGGCGGTGTTCACCGGTAGGGTTATCTCCCCTTTAGTAGTTTCGTATGCCATATTGAATCCATTTAAACGCTGGACTGCCAGCACTATTTGGTCTTATAGACCCAACTGCTCTACGACCCTCGATCTGATGATATTGGTCGAGCTACCTGGATCAATCAATACACACTTAACTCGAGATTTATTTATAAGTACATATATTACCAGTGCATCATTATGCGGTTGTACGATGCCTTCAGCGTCTCATCGTTGAACGAAATGGTTCCCTCTGGAATATAATCTCGGGTTCGTTTTTCCCTTGTGATGGACACTTTGGTGCGCTTTAGCATTGGTCCCCGTGGGACGTTGACTCCACCAATGATCATGTTGATGACATGTTGAGGTTCTTCTTATTCGGTCTGTGTGTTGGAGTCTCTATTCCTGAAGTAATGTTTGGCTCGATCACTTAGAAATTCCAGGAGATATGTGTTATTGAATAACCGGTCTACTTATTCTCTTAACTGTTAGCAGTCCTCGGTTCTATGACCACGAGTGCCATGATACTTACATATTAAGTTGAGGTCTCTCTGGGTAGGGTCGGACTGCAATGGTCGAGGACACTTGGTATCTTTGATGCGCCCGATAGCAGATACGATGCTGGCAGCATCGACATTGAAGTTATATTATGATAATCTTGGTGACTCCCTGGCCTCGAGTGGCTTATCGAAACCGTTTTTGCTCTTGAGTCCCTGACTATTGTGGCCTCGATCGTTCTTGTTTTTGCTTCTCACAAGGTTACGCCCAGATTCATTGCCCATTTGATCCTCGCTATACAATTGATATCGGTCTCTGTTAAGTCTTGGTTCATGATAGACGACTCTCTTAGGCCTGTCATTAGTTCTAATAGGATAAACGAACCCGGAGGGGGGCCCGAGCTGATCGTCCTCAACTCTGATTTTTGACTGGTACATGTCGATTTCGTCATCTTCTAGGTCGATTTCGTCATCTTCTAGGTCGATTTTATCATCTTCTAGGTCGTTTCCCTTGATGTCACACATAAAAGAGGTCACATGCTCATTTGGATATGTGGTTCCATTATACTTCGAAATTTTGGGCATATAGAACTTCTTCGAGATTGGCTTCAATGCCGCTCTCTGAGAGAAAGGCTTTTGGACAAATTTCTTAGAATCCATGCCTTTTAATATCGGGGGCGCTCCTGGGATTTGATCGACTCTGGAGTTATAGGTCTCCACGTCTTTGTCGTTGGCCTCAATTTTCTTCTCCCTCGATTACACCCACTTTGTTAGTTCCTCAAGTATTTTTATTATTTCGGGGTTGGTTCCAGACTCCACTTCACCCGACCTTTCTGTGGCTTGCTCACTCCTTCGGGAGTTTTCTCGGGATGGTTCGGGCTTAACTCTGCTAGGGGCGTGACATTGATTCTGCAACTGTGCTATCGTCGTCTGTTGGGCCTGTAATATTTCGAAGATCACCCATAAATTGATCCTGTCTCCTTCACCTTCAAGCTAACCTCGAGTCGTCGGGCTCCTTCGTGAACGTTGTTCTCAGGGTCGGTCGGCAGGTTGGCTTCGATGGCCGCATGCGAGTTGGCGTCAATCGGGTCAGCAACCCGGAATCCGTTGGGATCAACATAAAGCACCTCGTTGCTGGGCACTATATTATTGTTTTCGCCGTGATGGCCAAATTTAGCATCAATGTTCAAGTGAGCAGATTGAGAGTTTGACATTTTTAGGTTGATCTGAAATTAAAATATCGAAGAACAAGCATAAAACAGAGTGTGTTATGGAAGTTTGTATCAAACTACCACTATTATCCTTACCCCCACGGTGGGCGCTAAACTGTTTACCCTTAAAACTGGATAACAATTAAATTTATACGCAGATTTAAGGATATATGGACTAATTCAATACGAGTGATTAATAGCGTTAGATGAAAAAATTAAAGATGAAATAAACAGCCAAACCAGTAGTAGTGTTGAATCCGGGCTCAGTTATGAGCTTAACAATTAACCTGCCTTCGGTTTGGAGCCAAACCGTTATGATGAACTATGAGCAAAATTAAGAACTTTGAATCACTTTTAGGAGCAAAGAAACCAAATGTATATTGCCTTGGTATGCGTGTTATAGTGTGTCTATTGAATAATCAGCTTCCCCTTTATATATTAGGGGAGTTTTACCCTAAGTACAATTCTAAGAAAAGTAAAAATCTTTCTTTTCGCTAATCAATGATCTGCTGCCAATACGGGCCGAGATTCACGCTGTGATATCCGGTTGGGCACAGATATCACGACCCTTTATTAATCGTGTGCGGTCGTTTGGTAATGCTTTTCGAGGTCTTGGAACTCGAACCGAATCCGGGGGGCGTGGTCTTGATGGCTCCGAGGGCAGATGTTTTGTTCGGGCCTTGATACGAGAGGCTCCTGGTTTCGATTCTGATTTCTGGTAGTTACGTCCTTGCTTCGTTCGCCCCACCGGAAAATCGGGGTGCTCATTAGCCTCAGTTTTACCGGTATACACTTATATTACACCCACTCTCACTTGTAATCCATTTCAATTCTCCTTTTTCTTTTTATGATCTTCGAATATTCAGTAGGTTGGAAGGGCTTTCACTATAGACTAATGACATCCATATGTGAGATTCTTCTCCAAATCTTAAAAAAGAAAAAAGAAAGAAAAAGGAAGAAAGGTAATGAAGAGGAAAAAAAAATTGCAATTAGTTTTAATTTTTTTCGGTCACCAAACAAAGTTTTTGATGACCTGACATAGTTTTCGATGACCTGACATAGTTTTCGATGACACGATGACTAAGAATAATATGGTGGAGGGGAGAGTCATCCGTACAAAGAAGAAAAGAAAAAGAGAAAAATCTGGTAAAGATACTTTTTCACTCTTTCGAAAGAGAGTGTATACCTGGTGTCCATTGAAGGAGGTAATAATATCATTTCAAAATTATTCTGTGGAGTAATAGGACCTATGTTATCAGCATCAAGGGCGAAAACGTGCAACTTTGAGGGAATTTTACGTATTTTCCCTTTGAGAAGGAAGAATAGAGAATGATTGTGTCTAGGTCAATTGTTCGGTTCGGTCGGTTATTTTATAAAATTTTAACCATATTTATTTTTTAGTTTTTTTATTTTATATAACCAAAATTAGACTTTTCAGAACCGTTCTAATCATCTCAGTTTCGCTTAGGTATCGGTAAGGTTTGATTAGTTATTCGGTATATTTTTTAAAACATCATGTAACAATCGCTAGTAGAAGTTAGAATGCGATAAATGTGTACTTGCAAAGGACTTTGACAGAACTCTTTAGATATTTTTTCTATTTAAAAAGTGATGAATCAAGATGTATATAATAAAAATTTATCCCACTATTCTATGATAGCATAAAATAAATTAAGCAAAAATAATAGAAATATAAGTCATAGGAGCAGGAGCAGAAAAATACTAATCAAGTTGGGACTCAAGAAACATGTTTATTAGAAGATTAGCATCCAACAAGAGAAATGTAAATCATACGAGAGGAAAGATATCTAATACTTTATGGCTTGCTACTCAAGATATTAGAACTAATTTAGTTTCAATAATGGTAGTAGAACATATTTAAATGTTGGAACTTTTGGATATTAATTACTTGGTCACTTATAGCCATTTTCATAATTCCAACGCCCAAAGGAAAAATATTTATTGCTTTGCTAGTTTTAAACTTAATATATATAATATATGTTTCATATATAAATTTATTTGGTACGGTTCGGTATTTTTCGATTTATTTTTCTAAAATTTAAAACTGAACCTGTTATTCGGTACGATTATATATTTATATAAAAACCTACAGTTTTATTGAAAGAAACCTAATAATCGATTCGATACGGTTCGATTTGGTCAATTTAGTCGATTTTTAAAGATCCATTGGCACCCCTAATTGTGTCTGTAGTGCTTCCTTTATACCGTAGGTTGTCCTTGCATCAACATAAACATTTATTTAATGCTAAGATAGTTTCTTATAGACATTTAAATGTTTTTTAGCATAATTGAAAAGCTATAAGAATAAACCTAGGAAAGTAGATTTAGCACTAGCTTGAATATAGAATAAGAAATAATTGGAGAAAACAAGGAACTCTAAGAGCCCGTTTGGATAGAGGAATTTTTTCACTTTTCTTGCAATTTTTTTAATTTTTTTCGAAATCGGTGTTTGGCCATAAAATTTTCAATTTTCACTTGAAAATGAATTTTGGAATTTTTCGAAAATTTGAAAAACTCCAAAAAGTTACTTTTCAAAATTCACTCAGATCACTCACAAAACTTCAGAAATATTCTAAAACTATATTTATGTTCAAACACAACTCTAATTTTCAAAACCATTTTAACTTGAACTTTTTTTTCACTTTTTTTGGAATTTTACAATTTTTATGTCCAAACGTCCACTACACAATTTTGGTAGCAAAAGTCAGAACTCAGCGAAGCCCACTAAGTTCAAATTAGAGATTCAATATGGCCCATTTTAGAAAGAAGATATATATGGGCTTAATGGATTTCAGCTGATATGAGTTGTACAACAAAGGCGAAGCAGAAGCTCAGTAACCCAAATCTAATGTACAACAACCCTCTGGACAAGAGTTTGAAAAAAACATCATTTTAACCCAAATCTAATGTACAACAACCCTCTGGACAAGAGTTTGAAAAAAACATCATTTCCCATTGAGCAAAATTCATTTATAGCCACTCCGGCCAAACTTATAACATCCGATAGCTAAAAATTACAATATATATTTTATAGCCAAAAAATAATTCTAGCGGCTAGCCACCGAAATTGACAAACTGGAGTTTGACAGAATGGACAACTGCCCACCGATATTGACAAACAAAGGATTTAACTATGTCCTTTCTCTTTTCCCTGTTTTCTCATCAATCGGAGTGTAAGGACAATTTATAGGAAAAAATATGTTTTTCTTCAACAAATTTTCTATTTTTTTCCAAAAATTTCAAATATCCCATAAAATAAGAATGATCAACAAGATGATCAGAGCAAAAGGGGGTGAAGACGTAGTTTTATTTGAGGATTATAAAGATGTTTGCTTTATTGGTTAAAGGTAAAATTTTGCAAAAAAATATCTTGGGGTTTTATAAATATTCTGGTAAAATCTTAAGGCTTGTTTCTGCTTTTCAGTGAAACAAGTAGTTGGGGAGTTCTGCTTTTTAGAATTTTGCTCTTTTTATTTATTTGTTTAACCGTAAAGCACGACAATTAGCCAGAGGACATGTATAACCATGTACATTATTTTTCATTTGCAATAATTTTGGGTTTTAGTGTCAATAAATAATACTCCCACCGAAAATATTGAAAGTATGAATTAAGGAGAATTACACCAATCACCAATATTGCCAATTGGCAAATTTTGTGAGGAACCATACAATTATTTCCATTATTTTCTTGACAAACTATAAAGAAAGAAAAGGAAATTTATGAAAAGAAGAATACGATTCTGGTTATAACTTTTAAATTCAGATATGCAATAGGTCATTTGATTTTTCAATTATGTCTTGTTAAGTAGTAGTGTACAAGGCAGGAATGTGGTGGAAGGTATATATAAACTAAACTGTCACTATACAAAATAGACTATCACTGTACAATTTGTATACAATAGGCTGTCACTATACAAAATATATACAAAAAATATACAAAATAGACTATCATTATACAAAATATATACAATAGACTGTCACTATGCAAAATATATGCTAAATAGACTGTCACAATACAAAATATATACTAAATAGACTGTCACTATACAATTTATATACAATAGAATGTGGTTATATAAAATAGACTGTCACTATACAAAAAATATACTAAATAGACTGTTACTACACAAAATAGACTGTCACTATACAAAATAGATATTTCGAACTATTAGATATAATATGTTTGGGCCGGAGGGACATTTCGTGTCAATGAGGAAAAAACATAGGCTATTAAAATTTTGAGGGGCTATAGAGTCATTTTCTCTTTCCCATTTGATCGGAGTCCTTAGATCAATTTCGAGTTTGGATATCTGGAACTTCAAATTAAGTGATCTAACCTTTTACTCTTTAAAATTTTATAGTGATGTTAAAAAATGATTATTCAAAAAACTGATCAATCAGCTATGCTGTAATCATAGTTAGACTAGTTAGAGTGGACATGAAGTTTTTTTATATCCTTTTCAAATATTAAGAAGATTTATCATAGTTAGACTATTTTCTATCGTGACATTAATTTTTGTATGTGTATGTTAGAGAAAATGAATTGTTATCTCCTTATATGATTATAAATACTTCTCATTATGAGTTAGTTTTTGAAGTTGAACTTGGGAAAATATCCATTTTCTTTTAACATATATGGCGCAAAACTAAGGTATCTACCTAATTATGGGAGGAATTGTCTCAAACATACTTCTACTAGTAGTAATTCCCCTTCTTGGATATGTGACAGTTGCAATACCCTTTCTCTAAACCCAAGAAGAGCACGTAGAAAGTTTCTAAGAGAAAGGACTTAGAGTAAACTCAACAAAGAGTTTCCTGTCATTTTCAAACTACAGATCAGATAGCCTCAGCCAAAATTTATTATTCTATCCGTTCATAATAAGTGATATTTTGTTTTTCTTATTTTGGTCCAAAATACATATTTTTTTTTATATATAATCAAGAAAGAATGAAACCAAAGGTACCCACGGATCAGAGCCGGGGGCTGACGAATGATACGTCGGGAACCTAGCATGGCCGAACCAGGGAAGAATCAAGCTTGAACGAAACAAAGAATCGAGGGTAAAGGAACGACGGTTAAAAAGGGCAAACAGGGAGTCAAAATATCCGCCATCAGCCGGATATTGCGGCATGAATCATGCTCGGTATTAAATGCGGATCATGTTTTCTTGGAAAAAAGGGAAGGGAAGAATTTTTACCTTATTTAGACTTGTATTAAGGTTAAAACTCCTCTACTATATAAAGAGGAGAACCTTTTTATTTTTGACTCACTGTTGGCACGCATATCAAAGCAATAAAATTTATTTCTGTCTTATAGCAATTGTTCAAGGGTTCTTCAACTATTCATCTACTAGGTTGCATCCGAGCTCTATTCCGAGGGTTCGATTGGAACCGACCTTTAGCATTCAAACTTAACACCAGGCTTAGTTACTTCGTCATGTTTGGTTTGATTGTTTTATCTCCTATTAATTCAATTACTTATTGTTCTTCGATCGTTCGTGTTAAATTAAATCACGTATCCTTTAAACCGCATACAAATTTAATTATTTTTTACTTTACGGATAAACAATTTGGCGCCCACCGTGGGGCTAAGGATAATAGTGATTTAATACGAATCTTTATAACAAACTCTATTTTACACTTGTTCTTTGAAGTTTGATTTCAGGATTATTTCATATGTCAAACTCACAATCTGCGCACTTAAGTGTTGACACCAAATCAGGCCACCACGGTGAAAAAAACAACGTGGTGCCCAGCAACAGCGTACCCCTTGTCGACCCAAATGGCGTTCCAATCGTTGACCCAGTCGATGCCAATTCATAAGTTGTTATCAACATCAACTTACCAACTGATCCCGATAAGAACATTCACGGGGCACCTCGGCCATCGGCTCACGAGGCACACAAAGGGGGTGATGGAGTTAGCTTGCGTTTGATTTTTAAGATGTTGCAAGCTTAGTGAATTGCCGTAGAACAACTGCAGAGTCAAAATCATGCAAACAACGAGCTGATAAAAATGCTCGAGGCACTGACAAAGCAGGTGGAACACGGCGAAAAGAAGATATAGGTGAGTGAAAAGAAAGTAGAAACTTACAACTCGAGGGTCGGCCAGATCCCGGAAGCACCTCCGATATTGAAGGGACCGGATTTCAAAAAGTTCATTCAAAAATCTTTCCCCTGAGCGCGACACCAAAGCCAATTTTGAAAAGGTTCCGGATGCCCAATATTCCTAAATACAACGGGACCACATATCCAATTGAGCATGTGACATCCTACATGTGTTCAATAAAAGGAAACGACCTCGAGGATGATGAGATCGAGTCAGTGTTGCTGAAGAAATTCAGGGAAACTTTGTCCAAGGGAGCAATGATAAGGTATCACAATTTACCTCCAAATTCAATTGATTCATTTGCTGTGATTGCAGACGCCTTTGTTAAAGCTCGCGCCGGTGCTATTAAAGTTGAGACAAGGAAATCGGATATGTTCAAAGTCAAGAAAATGGATAACGAGATGCTTAGGGAATTCGCGTCGAGATTCCAGATGGAACGAATGGACATTCCCCCCGGTTGCATACGAGATACCATTATGGGTTAAAACATGTCGGTGCCACGTATCAGCACCGATCTAGTTAACAGAATGTTCGAGGAACAAATAGGGAAATCATTGAAGGTTTATATTGATGATATATTAGTCAAGTCCCTGCGAGCAGAGGACCATTTGAAATATTTGTAGGAAACCTTCGACATACTGAGGAAGTACAATATAAAGCTGAACCCGGAGAAGTATGTCTGCGAAGTCGGTTCAGGCAAGTTCCTCGGCTTCATGGTATCTAACCGGAGAATAGAAATCAACGCGGAAAAGATAAAGGCCATAGAAGATTTCACCGTGGTTAACAACGTTAAGGAAGTGCAAAGGTTGACCGGGCAAATAGCCGCAATGGGCAAATTCATTTCCCGATCGTCGGACAAAAGCCACCGATTTTTCTCATTGATAAAGAAAAATAGCAACTTCGCTTGGACCCCAGTGTGCCAAAAGGCTTTGGAGGAACTCAAACGATACTTATCAAACCCTCCTTTGTTGCACACGCCGAAGGCGAATGAGCAACTATACCTTTACTTAGCAGTGTCCGAGGTAGCGGTAAGTGGGATCCTGGTCCGAAAAGAAGAAGGTACACAATTTCCCATCTATTATGTTAGTAGAACCCTAGGTGATGCCGAAACGAGGTATCAACATCTAGAGAAATTAACGCTTCCCTTGTTAAGCGCATCTAGGAAACTAAAATCATATTTTCAATGTCACCATATATGTCATAATTTTGGACCTGCTAAGGAATGTTATGCATAAACCCAAGCTCTCAGACCGATTTCATTCACCCTATATTGAATACAAACCACAAACAACTACAAATTCTTATATTGATCCCTAGGACGATAAAGAATTATTACTTGCCTCGGGGACTAGCTTGGGGGTCTAGACCCTATTTATGGACGGTGCTTCCAATGCGAAAGATTCCGGGTTGGGAATCATACTAAAACCACCCACGGGTAATATAATAAGGCAATCTATTAGAACTTTGAAATTGACTAATAATGAAGCCGAATATGAGGATATGATTGCAGGTTAAGGACTAGCTAAAAGCTTGAGGGATGAGGTGATCGAAGCCAAGTGCGATTCCCTCCTCGTTATTAACCAAGTTAACGGAACGTTAGAAGTCAAAGAAGACCAGATGCGGAGATACTTGGATAAATTACATGTGGTGTTACATCGGTTCAAATAATGGACGTTACAATATGTGCCCCGAGATCAGAATAGCGAGGCCGCTGCATTGGCTAATTTAGGATCGTCAGTCGACTCCGATGAATTTAACTCCGAAACGGTGGTGCAATTGATGAGCTCAGTGATAGAGGAAGGTTATGCCGAGGTAAACTCAACGAGTCCAACTTGGGACTGGCGAAACAAGTATGTGGACTACCTTCAAAAGGGGAGGTTGCATTCAGACCCTAAAGAATCAAGGTCCATTCAAACTAAAGCTGCCAAGTTTAGCTTGATTGAAGGTCAACTATACCTAAGGTCATTCTTTGGACCACTTGTAAGATGTTTGGGGCCCGGAGAGACCGATTATATGATGAGGGCGGTCCACGGGGGGACTTGAGAGAACCATTCGAGGGCAGGATCGTTAGTTCAGAAATTGATCAGGGTCAGATATTACTGGAATGAAATGGAGAAGGATGCGAAGAACTTTGTTAAAAAATGCAACGAATGTCAAAGGCATGCCCCGATGATCTACCAACCAAGGGAGCTACTTCACCTAGTCATTTCCCCTTGGCTATTCGTTAAGTGGGGGATGGATATCGTAGGCCCTTTACCATGGGTACACGAAAAAGCTCAGTACATCTTGCTCATGACCGATTACTTCTCCAAATGGGTTGAAGCACATGCGCTTGATAAAGTTAGAGAAGGTTATCGACTTCATCTGGATCATATACTATGCCTGTTTGGGATAACGACCAAAATTGCATGTGACAACAAGAGACAATTCATCGGTAGCAAGTTTAATAAATTTTTCGAAGAACACAAAATCAAAAAGATTTTATCGACCCCTTATCACCCGAGTGCGAACGGTTAAGAGGAGTCAATAAAAAAAAAATATATAACAGAACCTGAATAAAAGGTTGACTGACTCAAAACGAAAGTGGAAAGAAATTTGCCCAAGGTCCTATGGGCATATCGAACATCTTCGAGGTCGAGTACTTGTGAAACACCATTCTCTCTAGTCTACACGCATAGGTTTTGATTCCAGTAGAGGTGGGAGAACCAAGCTTAAGGTTCCGATATGCTATGGAGACATTGAACGACGAGGCCATGGCTACAAGTCTAAATTTAGCGGATGAAAGGCGAGAAGCCGTCTTGGTTCGATTAACATCTCAAGAGCAGCAAATGGGAAGATATTACAACCGAAGGGCAAACCTTCGACACTTCCAAGTTGGGGACTTAGTGTTGAGGAAAGTCACACTACATATTAAGATTTTGAATGACGGGAAACTGGGCCCGAACTAGGAAAGGTCGAACATAGTCATCGGTATAACCGAAAAAGGCTCACACTAGCTTGAGACCAGGAATGGCGTACAACTTCAAAAGAACTAGATACTTGAAGTGGTACTACTGCCGAGGTATAAATACCTAAATTACTTTAAAGTTTATTATCCTTTGAGCTAACCCGTGTAGGTACACAATCGAAGTCAAGCCCAAGAATTAGGTCTGAAAGCACGTGTTGCGCTCTTTTTCCCTTCGACCAATTTTTTCTCGAAGTGGTTTTTACAGCAAGGTTTTTAACAAGGCAACAGTAAGCGTGCTACTCTAGTTTTGAAAGTCTGTCTAGGTCCGGGGATTAGGGACTATCCGTATCGGATCAATAGTACTCGAGCCCTCAAAATACGTCCTCAAGCACTAGGGGACTATTACACCCTGAGTCAAGATTTGAAGATCTGAGTTCAGGGACTACGAAAACAATTTTACTCGACATCAAAATCCAAGGCTTGGATAGTAGGATCCTTTGTAAATGCCAAACGATCAAATGAATTGTGCCCAAATAGTCCATTGTCGCCATGATGGATAATTTTGTATCTTCAATTATGTGCATTATATTTGAAATAATAAAGTGAGAAAAAAATCACCTTTTATACTTCATCAATTCGTGCTTACACGAGCAATATTATCTTTATGTCACTTAGAATAAATGTTGGGTACAAAACTTTCTAAGCCTTAGGGCCATCATTAATCGGAGGTATGAAACCAAAGGCAATAAGAAGTCCACGAGACCATGCCGGATCATCTAAAGACCCTTAAGCCTACGGGTCACCCCGAACCGAGGACTGCTACCCGACAGTAAGATCGGGAAAATCGGGATAATAATTCCCGAAAGCACCTAGCCTACAAAGCATGGACTAAATACGAAAGGCCACGACCAACTTAAGATACGAAGCCATTGGGGCTTCGATCATGATGTATAAACACTCGGAGACGTCTGAGTTCGTGCATATAAAAAGTAAGGTCCTACATATTTTAAATCCATAAAAGATTACGTCTGATCTGATCAAGCCAATCGGTCTCGAATTACGGCTATGAAAAGAGCCACCTTCGGCAAAGATTAGCTATGTCCGGATAAATTATTTGAATATTTAAACAAAGACTTTATTTTATTTTTATCGGGTCCTCCGAAGTCAAACCAACTCAAAGTCGTTACTTAACTGGTGCCCTATCCGGGCTTTGGAAATGAACAATTTCAGCGATGTCAAATTTTATGCTAAGGCATCGATGATATATTAAGTCTGAGACACAAGTTTTATATCCTGAGTCCTAAACAGAAGAAAATGCAGAAAAGTTAAAGGACAAAATATGTAGCCGAAGGGAAATTTCATGTGTGTATATATATATACCGAAAGGTATTTACTGAGGCACGATAAAATGGCCCCAAAGTACCAAGTGTACAACTACAAGAAAAGACAAAAATAAGCTAACGCTATCCGAGCCCATCGAGCTGATGCCCTAGTCTTCATTAGAGCCCAGCTCGCTATCCGAACCATCGAGCTGGTACCTCACTTTGGCCTCGGCTTCGAGCCTCTTCAATCTCGGCCGTTAAGTTGACCCCCCAGGCTTGGATCTCCTTGAGAGTCTCTCTCCAAGATAGCTACTTCACGTACTAAACCGTAATATAATACGGGCTTCGACTATCTCGACATCAGTCTTGTAGTGGGCCAACATGTCCTGGGCTTCTGAGACTTCATTCAAAGCCACCTCCAATTTGGACTTCAGCACAATATATTCTTGGCCGAGAGCATCACGTTCTATAACGGCCGAGGCAAGTTGCGCCCGGAGCTTCTCATTCAGCCGAGACCATTTGTCGGCCTTTTCTCTCATCACCCGAAGCTACACTTTGGTTGATGCCAGGTCCTCTTGGTGGCATCCTGATCTGATGTTAGAAGATCTATTTTTCCCCTCAACTCATCAGCTGAAGCCTTGACCTCATCCATTTAGGAACTAAGCTGGTCAATCAAGTGTCACGATCCCAAATTTCCTCCGAAGGATATCATGATGGCACCTAGTCTCTAAGACTAGGTAGGCCTATCAATGCGGAATAATAATAAACATCTGAAATAAATAAACTACAATTCAAATAATTTCAACTCCCAAAACCCATTAGAAATAAGTCACAAGCTTCTAAGAATTTATTCTCTATGTCTCTATACATCAGAGTCTAAAGCAAATAAGGAAGACAACATAGTAAGATAGAAGGGGACTCCGAAGTCTGCTGACACTGGCAGATATACCTCGAAGTCTCCTCGTACAGCTAGTTTACTGATGCCTGGTCTGATAAGATGTACCTGGATCTGCACAAAAAGATGTGCAGAAGCGTAATATTAGTACACCACAGCGGTACCCAGTAAGTGCCAAACCTAACATCGGTAGAGTAGTGACGAGGTCAAGTCAGGCCCTACTGGAGAATAAATAATGGCATGGTAAAATATTTAAACAATATTATAAGATAAAATGACAATGAAAATGAATCAAGTAGTATGTCACATTTAATTACATCAAATAATGGCAAATAAATACCTCGTGAAAACAAAACATAATGTTTTTCAACTTTAAGAAAATCACAACAATAATCAAAGGCAACTGCGGCCATAAATCAATATCAATAAGGGCACTCCCTAGGTACCTCCTCGTAGTCCCAAATCATAAACAAATTCACAATATCTCATTTCCTTATCTCACCGCGGGAGCCTTCACAATTTATTTTAAAGAAAATATTTTTTCCGAAATAGTATCCCGCATTTTAGCCATCATTATCACACTGCATGACTTCTAGTAGTTCCCCCTACTAGCCACGCGTATCAAGCCACCATTATCTCACCGCATGCGTTTCAATACCCAGACCTTATACCACCGTATGCATATCAATATCACAATATATCACAATTTGCACCTCAGGTGCTCAAAAACTTTAACTTGCCAAAATAATTCAACAACAATATTTTTTCACAATAAAGAGCTCACGGCTCATGTCAAACAAATTCAACAATAATATTTTTCCACAATAAAGAGCTCACGGTTCATGTCAAAATAATTCAACAATAATATTTTTCACACAATAAAGAGCTCACGGCTCATGTCAAAATAATTCAACAATAATATTTTTTCACAATAAAGAACTCACTGCTCCATCACAATGAGTACGAAAATCTTACAAAAATATTCAGGAGTAAATAATTCAGGAAAATAATATTTTAAAATCTTTAATACGATGCTTCAATATCAATATTAAAAATGTCAAATACTTCATATTAATAATATTTAATTTAAAGAAAATCAACCTTCAAATAAAGCACAGAATAAAAGAAACCAAGTTCCAACTAAACAGATAAAATAATTAGTAGGAAAAGGTCAAGCAAATTTAAAATATAAACATTAAATCAATAATGAAGAATATAACAAAATAAAATAATTTAATTAATGCGCAACAATGATCTACACAAATTAAAACATAATATTTCACATTTAGCCCGTGTACACACTCGTCACCTCGTGTACACGACTTTTCACACAGTATAATTATCAATCCTGGGGGGAATTTCCTTCACACAAGGTTAGACAAGTCACTTACCTCGACTTGCTCCTATTTTACCAAGTATTGTGCTTTTTCTTCAATTTTCCGGCTCCGATCGACTCGTATCTAGTCATAATTAATTCGATACAATCAACAAAAATTATAGTAATCAATTTCATAAGAAAATATTATATTTTTCAATAAAATCCGAAATTAGCTCAAAATATGACATCTCGAAATCCAGCGAAACTTATAAAATCCAACAACCCATTCAATTACGAGTCCACCCATACTAATTTTACCAAATTCCGATAACAACTCGATTTCCAAATCTTAAATTTTTATTTTTAGAAGATTTTGCAAAAATCTTGATTTTTCTTCCATAAATTCACAGATTCATGATGTAAATGAGTATGGAATCTTGAAATATAACCAATATAGGATAAGGAACACTTACCCCAATGTTTTTCGGTGAAAATCGCCCAAGAACCGTGCTCCAAAAATCCAAAACGAAATGAAGGAAATGACCATTTTTAGTCCTTAAGTTTCTGCCCATCCGTCACTAAAAGTCTATTTTCCGTCACTAAAAGTCCACCGGAACTTCATTGTACCAGCCTTCCTTCAATCGATCATAACTTTATGTACAAATGTCCAAATGATGAATGGTTTAACTTTCTGGAAACTAGAATCAAACAACTACAAATTTCATGTTTTGAAACTTTCTGACTGTTTATGAATTGCGAGATATAAGCTTCCAAAATCGGCTCCACGCATCAGAAATTTCTGGCAAAACGGCTCTATCAGCCTTCATTCAATCCATCATAACATTCTGTACAAATGTCCAAATAATGAATGGTTTAACTTTATGGAAACTAGAATCAAACAACTGTAACTTTCATGTTTTAAACATTTTCTGATTCCTTATGAATTGTGAGATATAAGCTTCCAAAGTTGGCTCCACGCACCAGAAATTTCTCGCGAAAATTTGCAAATTTCCAACAACCCTCTTTGTCCGAAATCCATTCCGTTTACCTTCCGAAATCCACCCGAGACCCTCGGTACCTTAACAAATTATTCCAACATGTCTCAAAATACAATACGAACTTAATCGAGGCTTCAAAACACATCAAGCAACATCAAAACGATGAATCGCACCTCAAATCAAAATCTATGAACTTTGAACATTCAAATTCTATATCTAGTGCCGAAACACACCAAATCAATTCGGAATGACTTCAAATTTTGTACACAAGTCATAAATGATATAACAGACCTATTCTAATTTCCAGAATTAGATTCTGACCTCGATATCAAAAAGTAAACCCCCCGTCGTCAAACTTCCTAAAAATTCAACTTTTGGCATTTCAAGCCTAATTCCACTACGGACTTCCAAATAAAATTTCGATCACTCTACTAACTCCAAAATCACCATACGGAGCTGTTGGAATCATCAAAATTCTATTCTGAGGTCGTTTGCACATAATTTGACATCCGGTCACTATTTAAACTTAAACTTTTAATTTTTTATCAAAATTTCATATCTCGGGCTAGGGACCTCGGAATTTGATTCCGGGCATACGCCTAAGTCCCAAATCATGAAACGGACCTACCGGAACTTTTAAAATACTAATCCGAATCCGTTTGCTCAAAATATTGACCAAAGTCAACTTAGTTGAGTTTTAAAGCTCTAATTCACATTTTAATCCATTTTTCTCCTGAAAACTTTTCGAAAAATTTTACGGACTGCGCACGCAAGTCGAGGAATGATAAATAGTGCTTTTCGAGGTCTTAGAACACAAAATTAATTATTAAATTTAAAGATTACATTTTGAGTCATCACATTCTCCCCCTCTAAAACAAACCTTCGTCCTCGAACAGAGTTAGAAAAAGTACCCGAGCTGGTGAATAAGTGTGGATAACAGTTGCGCATATCATGCTCGGTCTCCCAAGTCTCCTCTTCGACCGAATAACCCCTCCACTGAACCTTCGCGGAAGCAATATTCTTTGACCTTAGCTTTTGAACCTGCCTATCCAAAATAGCCACTGGTTCCTCAACATAAGATAGATCCTTGTCCAACTGAACCGAACTGAAGTCTAACACATGAGACGGATCGCCGTGTTATTTCTGAAGCATGGAAACATGGAATACCGGATGAACCGCAAAGAGACTAGGTGGTAGTGTAAGTTTGTAAGCCACCTCTCCAGCTCTCTCAAGAATCTCAAAAGGCCCAATATGCCTAGGGCTCAACTTGTCCTTCTTCCTGAACCTCATCACACCCTTCATAGGTGAAACCCGGAGCAATACCCGCTCACCAACCATGAATGCAATATCACGAACCTTCCGATCCACATAACTCTTCTGTCTAGATTGGGTTGTACGAAGTCAATCCTGAATCAACTTAACCTTTTCCAAGGCATCCTGAACCAAGTCTGTACATAATAGTCTAGCCTCGCCGGTTCGAACCAACCCACTGGGGACTAGCACCGCCTACCATACAATGCCTCATACGGAACCATCTGAATCCTTGACTGGCAATTGTTGTTGTAAGTAAATTCCGCAATTGGTAAGAACTGATCCCAAGCACCCCCAAATTCTATCACACACGCACGAAGCATATCCTCTAGTATCTGAATAGTGCGTTCGGACTGCCCGTTCGTCTGAGGGTGAAATGTTGTACTCAACTCCACATGAGTACCCAACTCTTGATGTACAACCCTCCAAAACCGTGAGATAAACTGTGTACCCCGGTCAGAGATGATAGATACTGGTGCACCATGAAGTCTGACAATCTCGTGAATATATACCTGAGCCAGCTGCTCTAAAGAGTAAGTAGTAATCACATGAATGAAATGAGTTGACTTGGTCAATCTATCCACAATCACCCAAACTACATTGAACTTTCTCCGAGTCCGTGGGAGCCCAACAACGAAATCCATAGTGATCTGCTCCCATTTCCATTCTGGAATTTCCAACTTCTGAAGCAATCCACCCGGTCGTTGATGCTCATATTTCACCTGCTGACAATTTAGGCACCAAGCTACATATTCCACTATGTCTTTCTTCATCCTCCTCCACCAATAGTGCTGTCTCAAGTCTTGATACATCTTTGCAGCACCTGGATGAATCGAGTACCGCGAGCTGTGAGCCTCCTGGAAAATCAAGTCGCGCAAACCATCTACATTTGGCACACATAGTCTGACCTGCATACGTAATACATCTTCATCTCCAATAGTGACTTCCTTGGCATCGCCGTGCTGAACTGTATCCTTAAGGACAAGCAGATGGGGGTCATCATACTGACGTTCCCTGATATGGTCATAAAGAGAAGACTGAGAAACCACACAAGCCAAAACTCGGCTCGGCTCGAAAACATCCAGTCTAACAAACTGATTGGCCAAGGCCTGAACATCCAATGCTAAAGGCCTCTCTGCTACCGATAAATATGCTAAGCTTCCCAAACTCTCCGCCTTACGACCCAAGGCATCGGCCACTACATTGAACTTTCCGGGATGATAGAGAATGGTGATTTCACAATCCTTAAGAAACTCTAACCATCTCCGCTGCCGCAAATTAAGATCCTTCTATTTAAACAGATGTTGTAGACTTCGGTGATCGGTTTAGACCTCACAATGGACATCGTACAAATAATGCCGCCAAATCTTTAAAGCATGAACAATAGTTGCTAACTCAAGGTTGTGTACAAGATAATTCTTCTCATACACCTTTAACTGTCTGGACGCGTAGGCAATCACCCTACCGTCTTGCATCAACACTGCGCTGAGGTCAATACGCGACGCATCACAATACACAATATAAGACCCTGAACATGTAGGTAATACCAACATTGGGGTTGTAGTCAAAGCTGTCTTGAGCTTTTGGAAGCTCTCCTCACATTCCTCGGTCCATATGAACGGAGCACCCTTCTAGGTCAATCTGGTCTTAATAGTTGTACATAATCAATTACAAAATCGTCAATTAACTTCATGTTAACAAAAATATCATTTCAAACCTTCACAATACTGATAATGAGATACGAGGCATGGAGACCTCATAATTATTTATCCGAATTAATGAGTCACATTTAACATCACTTGGGCAGGAACCTACCTCATAGGTTAAAACTCAATAATTACAATACAAAATTGGCAAGTATGCACAGAGAATTTCATATAGAATTTTCAAATAAGCCTAACAGGCATGACTCCCTATTAGTACTATAGTACAAATTAAATTTCACAAGGGAGAACTTAAACACAAGAATTTTCCTCACAAGGATCTCCTACTTATATAACTTCCACCGCAGCTCGTAGCCCGATTTAAACATATCATTTTATATTAAATTGCGAGGATCTCGTCCTTGGTTCTGAATCACAAGTAATATGCACATCGTGCCAATCGAAACTTTTCATTCGCTCCTTCTAAATAATTTTCGTTAAACAAAATCACAACACATATTGAACCCCACACCGGTAGGGCATATAATTCACAATTTATAATTAATTATCCGTAAATTACATCAAAACTTACCGAAATGAGTAACAGAAAGCCATATTTAGCCTCACAGGTCTTATTAGTGACCGACATGGAATGATAGGCGTAGTTATCTCTATGGAATCTCCCAACAGGAGTAAACACATAAGTAGATTATAGAATTATGAAACTCACTCATAAGTGGAGCACAATAGGAGGACTCGTCTCGATACTCAGAACTGAATCAAGTTAAGGAAATTATTCCTTTATATTATATCAATGTCGTACCTGTAATGACACCAACTGATGTAGCGACCTCCGCCATACCATAAAACAAATATATCAATGGCTGGGTCTCCACCTCTAGGACGCCTTCTACCCGTCTATCTTCCACCCCTAACTGGTCATGTGGGTGGTGTAGTAACTGCAATGGTGCATGTAGCCTGAGTGCTTTGATGAAATAAGTCTCTCCCAAGTTTGGGACAATTTTCTCATGATGTGCCTTGTATCACCGTATTCATAACAACCCCTTTGCGGGTTTGCCTACTCATATTGAGTCTGTACCAGATAATTGGAATAACTATTGTGGGAAACGCATGTAGGTGGTGCATTAAAAGAACTTATTGGAGCACCCCGAGTAATCCAATGTGCGGACTAGGCTGGTCGAATGCCCGAGCCCCCGCCCTAATGATTTATACTTGCAGAGTAGAATTCACTGAATCCTCCTGAACCTCGAGACCTCTTGGTCTCCTAAGTTTTCCTTTTTCCTTACCCCAAACACGATCTAATATCTTGGCAATTTCTACAACTAGCAGAAATGAAGTATCAGCATGTAGCTCCCGAGTACAAAATTTTACGATCATAATTGAGTCCTTTAATGAGTCTGTGGACTCACTCTCTGGCTGTAGGAAGCAAAGTAGGAGTATAACGGGCTAACTTATTGAACTTGATGGAATATTCTAACATCGTCATGATGACCTGACGTAACCATTCAACCCTATGCGCCACACATTACGGAGAGTCCAGGAAATAACTCTTTCAAAAGAATTTATGAGAACTGAGCCAAGTGGGCGGTGTTGCATTGGCTGGTTTGCCCTCTTCATAGTCTTGCCACGAACACCGATGGAGAATTATCTCTCCCAAGGCAAGTTTCTTCTTTTGTTATGCTGCCTCAACACTGTTGAGCTGATCCATTTCTTAACATACTCTTCGATTCTTCTTTGGGGTAACCCTTACCCCTATTTATACACAACGATCACAAAAGGAGAGATCCATACAGACAAATCTTGGCATGAACTACATAGTCCAGAATCTCGTCAACAACTGTACTTCATCCGAAGCACCCCAAAATCCGCAACCGTAGCGTCCACGCTGAGTAGACCTTCTGCAAATTTAGAGTTGTTTCTATAACTCCTTTGGTACTGAAGTATATGAATATTAAGGAGGCGTACATACCGCAAGTCCCAACCTTATCCTTTACAAAATCTCAGGCCTTAAACATGTGTAAATTTGTAGGGAACCTTTCAATATCACATATATACATTTCAAGGTAAAACTGACATAACACATGTCCCCACAATCCATCCATTGATAGTGGACTTCCCCCACTCAGCGCAAAGTCATAGGTCACAGTCCAATGATCCATAATAATAACCTTCACAGCTCGTATAAATCAACCAGATGCCAACATCTGTTGCACCCTGCTATATGATTCACTAAGTGATCTCTCAATACCTCCGCATCTTCAGTCGGAACCACACTTTGAGGCAATGTTTGAGCATCTCGGGATCCCTCCTAGTCCATCTGCGACATCACGAACCGTCGACGCACAACTGACACCGAGTGTGCAATGTCATACACGAGTGGATACAAAGTAATATAAGATATATGTTTCAAGCTAAATCAATGCCGCACGATAAGGAATCAAAGAAGTGAATATTTCCTAACAGTTCCTTAGCCTCTCGAATATAAGTACAGATGTCTCCTTACCGATCCGCAAGACTCTACTAAACCTTCTTGTGACTCATAACACATATGAACCTAGAGCTCTGATACCAACTTGTCACGACCCCAAATTTCTTCCGTAGGATGTTGTGATGGCACCTAGTCTTTAAGACTAGGTAAGCCTATCAATGCGGAATAATAATAAATATCTGAAATAAATAAACTACAATTCAAATAATTTCAACTCCCAAAACCCTATAGAAATAAGCCACAAGCTTCTAAGAATTTATTCTCTGTGTCTCTATACATCAGAGTCTAAAGCAAATAAAGAAGACAAGATAGTAAGATAGAAGGGGACTCCGGAGTCTGCGAATGCTGGCAGATATACCTCGAAGTCTACTCGTACAGCTAGTTTACTGATGCCTGGTCTGATAAGATGTACCTAGATCTGCACAAAAAGATGTGCAGAAGCATAGTATCAGTACACCACAGCAGTACCCAGTAAGTGCCAAGCCTAACCTCGATAGAGTAGTGACGAGGTCAGGTCCTACTGGAAATTAAATAATGGCATGGAAAAATATTTAAACAATATTATAAGATAAAATGACAATGAAAATGAATCAAGTAGTATGTCACATTTAATTACATCAAATAATGGCAAATAAATAAAACAAAACAGAATTCTTTTCAACTTTAAAAAAATCACAACAATAATCAAAGGCAACTACGGCCATAAATCAATATCAACAAGGGCACTCCCGAGGTACCTCCTCGTAGTCCCAAATCATAAATAAATTCACAATATCTCATATCCTTATATCACCGCGGGAACCTTCACAATTTATTTTAAAAAAAATATTTTTTCCGAAATAGCATCCTGCGTTTTAGCCATCCTTATCACACCGCATGACTTCTAGTAGTTCCCCCTACTAGCCACGCGTATCAAGCCACCCTTATCTCACCGCATGTGTTTCAATACCCAGACCTTATACCACCGCATGCATATCAATATCACAATATAATAAAGATCTCACGGCTCATGTCAAAATAATTCAACAATAATATTTTTCCATAATAAAGAGCTCACGGCTCATGTCAAAATAATTCAACAATAATATTTTTCACACAATAAAGAGCTCACGGCTCATGTCAAAATAATTCAACAATACGGCTCATGTCAAAATAATTCAACAATAATATTTTTCCACAATAAAGAGCTCACGACTCATGTCAAAATAATTCAACAATAATATTTTTCCACAATAAAGAACTCACTGATCCATCACAATGAGTACGAAAATCTTACAAAAATATTCAGGAGTAAATAATTCAGGAAAATAATATTTCAAAATCTTTAATACGTCGCTTCAATATCAAGTTTAAAAATGTCAAATACTTTATATTAATAATATTTAATTTAAAGAAAATCAACCTTCAAATAAAACACAGAATAAAAGAAACCAAGTTCCAATTAAACAGATAAAATAATTTGCAGGAAAAGGTCAAGCAAATTTAAAATATAAACATTAAATCAATAATGAAGAATATAACAAAATGAAATAATTTAATTAATGCGCAACAATGATCTACACAAATTAAAACATAATATTTTACATTTAGCCCGTGTACACACTCGTCACCTCGTGTACACGACTTTCCACACAGTACAATTATCAATCCTAGGGAAAATTTCTCCCACACAAAGTTAGACAAGTCACTTACCTCGACTTGCTCCAATTTAACCAAGTATTATGCTTTTTCCTCGATGTTTTGACTCCGTTCGACTCGTATCTAGACATAATTAATACGATACAGTCAACAAAAATTATAGTAATCAATTTTATAAGAAAATATTATATTTTTCAATAAAATTCGAAATTAGCTCAAAATTTGCCCGTGGGGCCCATATCTCGAAATCCGGCGAAACTTACAAAATCCGACAACTCATTCAATTATGAGTCCACTCATACCAATTTTACCAAATTCCAATAACAACTCGATCTCCAAATCTTAAATTTTTTTTTTAGAAGATTTTGCAAAAATCTTGATTTTTCTTCCATAAATTCACGGATTCATATGTAAATGAGTATGGAATCTTGAAATATAATCAATATAGGATAAGGAGCACTTACCCCAATGTTTTCCCGTAAAAATTGCCCAAGAACCGTGCTCCAAAAATCCAAAACGAAATAAAAGAAATAACCATTTTTGGTCCTTAAGTTTCTGCCCATCCGTTACTAAAAGTCCATTTTCCGTCACTAAAAGTCCACCAGAACTTGATTGTACCAGCCTTCCTTCAATCAATCATAACTTTATGTACAAATGTCCAAATTATGTATGGTTTAACTTTCTAGAAACTAAAATCAAACGACTACAACTTTCATGTTTTGAACATTTTCTGACTCTTTATGAATTGCGAGATATAAGCTTCCAAAATCGGCTCTACGCATCAGAAATTTCTGGCGAAACTGCTCTACCAGTCTTCATTCAATCCATCATAACATTCTGTACAAATGTCCAAATAATGAATGGTTTAACTTTATGGAAACTAGTATCAAACGACTACAACTTTCATGTTTTGAACATTTTCCTATTCCTTGTGAATTACGAGATATAAGCTTTCAAAATTGGCTCCACGCACCAGAAATTTCTGCACATTTCCAGCAACCCTCTTTGTCCGAAATCCATTCTGTTTACCTTCCGAAATCCACCCGAGACCCTCAGGACCTTAACTAATTATTCCAACATTTTTCAAAATACAATACGAACTTAATCGAGGCTTCAAACCACATCAAACAACATCAAAATGATGAATCGCGCCTCAAATCAAAATCTATGAACTTTGAACATTAAAATTCTATATCTTGTGCCGAAACACATCAAATCAATTCGGAATGACTTCAAATTTTGCAAACAAATGATAAATAACATAATAGAACTATTCCAATTTCCAGAATCAAATTTCGACCTCGATATCAAAAAGTCAACCCCCCGATCAAACTTCCCAAAAATTTAACTTTTGGCATTTCAAGCCTAATTCCACTACGGATTTCCAAATAAAATTCCGATCACGCTCCTAAGTCCAAAATTACCATACGGAGCTGTTGGAATCATCAAAATTCTATTTCCAAGGTCTTTTGCACATAATTTGACATATGGTCACTATTTGAACTTAAACTTTTAATTTTTCACCAAAATTCCATATCTCGGGCTAGGGACCTCGGAATTTGATTCCGGGCATACGCCTAAGTCTCAAATCACAATACGGACCTACCGAAACTACCAAAATACTGATCCAAGTCCGTTTGCTCAAAATGTTGACCAAAGTCAACTCAGTTGAGTTTTAAAGCTCTAATTCACATTTTAATCTATTTTTCACCTGAAAACTTTTCGGAAAATTTTACGGATTGTGCAAGCAAGTCGAGGAATGATAAATAGTGCTTTTCGAGGTCTTAGAACACAAAATTAATTATTAAATTTAAAGATGATATTTTGGGTCATCACATCAAGGTTATTTTGCCATAGACCTGCGAGGTTGCAGCGTTAGCATTTGCGTTTAACCTCTCGTATCGATCTCAAGAACTCTTACCTTTTCAACCAAAAGGGCATGGTCCTATTTTGCTTTCGAAGCCTCCTTTTGGTCTTTCTCCAGTTCGGCTTGGAGGGCGGAGCGGTCAACCATGTCTCTAAGAACATCATCCTTCTACTCACGGAGAGCTTTGTATATCTCCTTTTGCCGGACCTGCTCCTTGAGCTCAAACTTGAGGTGACTCACCTCCATCCTGGACCGGTGAAAGCTTTCATGGTGAAGCACCAAGCTCTGAGATATAAAACAATTGTTAGGAAACCGTAAAGGCAACATGAACTCGTTAAGATGAAAGGGAAAAGGGTATACCCCATTCAGAGCCTGCGGAACTTTGTTGAAGAGACTTGTCCCACCTACCTCGGTCATCTCCACCTGGTCTTCCTCAGTTACTAAGGAACAAAGATAGTTAGCCACTCCAACTGGCCCAGACAACATGCTGGTATCCGCTTATACCATGAATACGATCGTCTTCTTTCGCTCAAGGTCCACACTCGTGGCCGAAAATTGCTTCTCGAGCTTCAAGATCGAACTCGGCCCATCTGCTACCGGTTGCATGACTCTTTATATGATCTCAAAGTGGCCAAATCCAGAGTAATCCTCTAGCATGCCGACATCCACACCCTCGAAAAATGAGTTGAGGGCATCATCCACTGCCCAGGACGTGTCAGTTGGTTTCTCTTCAGCAGCCCGAGATTCATTTAAAGTGGCCTCAAGCCGGGGCGGTGATTCTTGAATATGGATGACGGCATCATCTTCAAGAACAATTATTCTCGGGACCGGAGGGGCTTCTTGAGAAGCACTAGCCACATGTTCCTCCACAAGCTCCCGAACTGAGGAGGATTCAGCCTTACGAATGCCCCCCTCCGGGGCTGAAGAGCGCAAAATACATACTTAAATTGTGCTTGCTAGTCAAATATAGTATAGTATAATATGGTATCCACATGGATTGGATTTAAACAATATATCATAGTTTGTATCTAGATTGCTATCCAGGAGGATCAACAATGGAGGTTTATATAATTAATAATCTAAAATCTATAGCTATTGACTAATGACAATCGTAACAAAAGTAAGCAAGAGAGTTATCAATAGGAGAAAATATGGGTTGATGGGATAGGTGAAAGATAATTATTCGGAATCTAACTCTAGATAATTTACTTCTAATGTTCAAGTGAGTCTCTCGAATTCACTTTATTATCAGTACAATTGTTAGTAGAAACTCCTCTCTCGATTAAGTCTCAACCTCACAATATGAACCAATTTAAGCTCGGTGAAGATATGCAAGAATTCGTAATGAATTGGTCTTTAGAAGAACCTCTTTCGATTATCCTCCTAACTAGGTTTAATCAAGGATTCAACTATCCTCTTTCGATTACTTAGAAGAATCTATGAACTTAACCAACAATATAGTGCAAATATATCACAAGTTATGCTTCTTTCGATTACAAGAACAAGTAAACATAGGTGCAATAATTAATTCTTCCAAAAATGATTCAAATACATAAAAATAGAGTTATAATCCGCAAACAACCATCAATACACCAAATCCATCAAAACCCAAAAGGTTCTACTCCATATACATGGAGAAGTTCATCACAAATGAAATAAAAGTAGAGGAAAACATAAATACAATCCAAACCCAAATCTTAAGTGAGGAAGGAAGGATTAAATCCTTGTGCTATTGCTTCTCCCCCTTCTCTTTAACTTCCCTAGGTCTAAGGTATGTCAAAAGTCTAGAAATGGTATTTTTTTTCCCGTGTATTTAACTATCCCACAAATAAATCTCGGACAAAAATACCCTTTTTAGCAAAATTGGGAACATACTCTAAGCAATTTGCACTACCACTCCACATACCGCGTCGCACCATGCGGCGCGTTTGTGGAGAATTCCAGAACATTTGCAAAATCACCTTCTGGGCATATTTTGTAGATCCACATCGCGGAAATAGAGAATTTTGGAAAATGTAAAACATGAAAGTTGTAACCCTTTTAAATATCTTTCCAACGATATATTGTGGAGCCCAAATGGAATTTTGAATGAAAGGTTATGTGTATTTTACTGGACAATGCACATTATGCCTGCTCGATTCTTCGTTTCGTTCTTAAAGTGCACTACCATCCGTTGATCCCCGAACATGATCCCAACTTAATCCTTGGGCTTTTACTCAGAGTTCAAAGCTCCAGAATAGCTTGAATTCATTCCATAACTCAGAATCACTCCTACACGGCATAAAACATACAATAAGTGTAAAACACTACTAATTAAAGCTCAACATGATTAAAGTGCAGTAAATTAGAGTGCAATAAGCGACTAAAATAAGGGATTATAGCCTACCATCAGTACCCCACACTTAAACAATTGCTCGTCCTCGAGCAATCAAACTACACTTCACATAGACATGGCCTTTTTAAACAACTCTCATAACTGATCATACCAAGAATAATAGAACAGATTAAGCACAATACCGTAACATCCTCGGTTCAAGATTTGACTCAAAAGCACCACGCATTTTTCACAATCTTCTCACTTACTCTAACACAGAGGTCAATGACATTACCTTTCCTTCATGAATCAAGTGCCCTCACCCAATAATAGAGAGTAGTTCTACACACAATAAAAGTTAAGAATAATTAGGAACTCAAGATAGAAAGAATTCAATCACTCTCAAAACAATATTCATATGCCACAAAAGATCCACTATAGGCTTGCCCGTGGTGTACTACTCTACTAATCAAGTTTGTTCAGTCAAGGATCAAGTAGGATTTTAATTGGTTGTAATGTAGGCTGCGGGACGGGTAGGATACATTTAAATATAAGAGTAACTACACCTCCCTAAGTATTTTTAATACATATACTTAACCTTTAAACCCCATACTTATGTCAAACCATAATTCCACCTTCATATTCGTGTATGTCAACTCCCAAATTCTTTAAGCACAAATACATCAAAATTTACCACTATCAATGAATATAAACTATTTTTTTCTTCATCTTCTTTTTCGATTCAAGTGGCTCATACTTTTTTACAACTGTGCACCTTCCAAACCAACCACCCCACACTTCAACTTTTACAAAGTTCGTACCAATTTCAAGTGCACACGAGAGGTAAATTATTCAAATAGATAAGGCTTGTAATGTGATTGCCAAAGAAACATGATTACAGGCTCAACAGGGTTAACAACGATACATAATAATTTGGTGGGTAACATTTATAGCTGGCTCAACAAAGAAACGTCTATATCACTTCCAAGACTGAATAAATCTACTATTTCGCTTTGCAAACACACGGGGCAATTTCTAGACATCAATTGCACTGCACAGAATACACAAAGCCTCATACACACATGGCACAAAACTCACTAAAGATCGGACTCATCAAGACACTCTAATTAAAGTAGTTAAGCAAAGTTAAGAACATACAAATTAAGATGTTTATACAAGAGTCAAAAACTGAGCTTAATCGTCACAACTAAAGCACATATTATTCTCAAGGGATAATGAAGTCAAGATATATTGCTTTCATTTAAAATCACAGCACAAGATCTCCTACTCCTACAAAAATTAACTACACATGGTTCAAACAAAACTCTTAGAAAAGAACAACGGCACAAAGAAAATTCAAGGGGGATTTATTATACTACCTAAGGAAATAACATACATACATACATATATATACACACACATATATATATATATATATTTCGACTTTAAAAATCTCAATCAAAAGAAACAAAAACACACACAAGAAGTAAAAACAAATATTTATTTACATATTTAAATCCTCGCCCACACTTTAAATTGTGGCATGTCCCCATGACACACAAATAAAAAGCAAGAGGTAAAGAAAACTTCCCTGGACTTTTTTCCGTTTTCGAGAACTTGTGAACTCCACCCCCTAATTCTGAATGCATTTTTCGATTTCGCTCCTCGGGATTCTTTATGGAGCTCATCAGCCAAAGTTCTTTAGGAATATTTGAAAGATCCGCTCTTTTCTTTCTTTCTTGGCCTCATTTTGAGCGAAGGATTGTTCTTATAGGATTATCCTTAACTTGTTTCTGCATTCATTCACAAGATCAATCCTTGCATGTTCCTATAAATCGCCAAAAATAAAATCCATATGATCAAGGTTAGAATAAGAAAATGAAGATGAAAGGTCATGTGAATATTCTTGTGGTATGTCCAAGACAAATGCTTCAACATTCTCTTCTATTAAAGATTGTAAATATGGATAGGTGGATGGGGAATTGAACTCTTCTTTTATTGATGCACAACCAATCAAAGCCTCTTCTTCAATCCTCTTAGTTGAAAAAGAGTACTCTTATAGAGTGGAAAACTCTCTTTGTAGATGTTCATCATCTCAGGTAGGCTTATTCTCATCGGGTATATCTTCCATATATTCACCATCACAATGCAATGAGTTTTCTGTAAGTGTACTTATTATTTGACTCACTTGCATTGTTAGGTTGTTAATGGCTTCATCATCTTGTGTAAATTTCTCTTCCACCTTATTTATGAACTTATACATAAGCTCTTCTAGACTACCATTCTCCGCTTGAGATGGTTGTCTCACTTTGCTTTCATTCCAGTTATAATAAGGGTATTCATCCTAACCAGAGTCAGAATTGTGCCCATATGAATCCTCATACCTGTATGGACTAGAGATAAAGTGAGAGTGTTCAAAAGATGAACCATATAAAGAATACCTATCTGCTTGACAATCAACCCATAAATGATTTCCACCGCATTTAAAATACATAGCAGACCGCTGACAATGTTCAGCTGCTAACTTTTCAACCGTTTTCTTAGGCTGGTTGTACTCCATCTTCACATCATTTAGAGTTCAATAACAAGAATATGCTCTTCAAGATTTTTTTAACAAATCAATTCTTGAAGAGAAGTTAACCAAACAAACTAAAAAATAAAAGAAAATAAATTTAAAAAAAATTAAAACCTTATTCCTGAATTAGCACTACAAACTACTTTAAACACCATTTATTGTCAATCCCCGGCAATGGTGCCAAAATTTGACGAGGGCAAAACACACACTTAAATTGTGCTTGCTAGTCAAAGATAGTATAGTATAATATCATGTCCACATGGATTTGATTTAAATAGTATTATCGTAGTATATAGCTAGATTGCTATCTAGGAGGATCAACAATGGAGGTTTATATAATTAATAATCTAAATTCTACAGCTATTGACTAATCACAATCACAACAAAGGTAAACAAGGGAGTTATTAATGGGAGAAAATATGGGTTGATCGGCTAGGTGCAAGATAATTATTCGGAATCTAACTCTAGACAATTCACTTCTAATGTTCAAGTGAGTCTCTTGAATTCACTTAATTATCAGTACAATTGTTAGTAAAAACTCCTCTCTCGATTAAGTCTCAACCTCACAATATGAACCAATTTAAGCTCAGTGAAGATATGCAAGAATTCGTAATGAATTGGTCTTTAGAAGAACCTCTTTCGATTATCCTCCTAACTAGGTTTAATCAAGGATTCAACTAGCCTCTTTCGATTACTTAGAAGAATCTATGAACTTAACCAACAATATAGTGCAAATATATCACAAGTTATGCTTCTTTCAATTACAAGAACAAGTAAACATAGGTGCAATAATTAATTCTTCCAAAAACGATTCAAATACATAAAAATAGAGTTATAATCCGCAAACAACCATCAATACACCAAATCCATCAAAACCCAAAAGGTTCTACTCCATATACATGGAGAAGTTCATCACAAATGAAATAAAAGTAGAGAAAAACATAAATACAATCCAAACCCAGATCTTGAGTGAGGAAGGAATGATGAAATCATTGTACTATTGCTTCTCCCCTTCTCTTTAGCTTCCCTAGGTCTAAGGTATGTCAAAAGTCCAGAAATGGTATTTTTTTCCCGTGTATTTAACTATCCCCCAAATAAACCCCGGATGAAAATACCTTTTTTAGCATAATTGGGAACATACTCTAAGAAATTTGCACTACCGCGCCGCACCATGAGGCTCGCTTGTGGAGAATTCCAGAACATTTACAAAATCAATTTCTAGGCACATTTTGCACAGCAGCACCGTGCCTCGCTCCGCCCCATACGCTGCGGCAGTTGGGAATTTCGGAAAATGTAAGACATTAAAGTTGTAGTCCTTTTAAATAGCTTTCCAATGATATATTGTGATGCCCAAATGGAGTTTTAAGCGAAACGTTATGTGCATTTTACTGGACAATGCACAATATGCCTGCTTGATTCTTCGTTTCACTCTTAAAGTGCACTACCATCCGTTGATCCCCGAACACGATCCCAATTTAATCCTTGGGCTTTTACTCGGAGTTCAAAGCTCCAGAATAGCTTGAATTCATTCCATAACTCGGAATCACTCCTACACGACATAAAACATATAATAAGTGTAAAACACTACTAATTAAAGCTCAACATGAGTAAAGTGCAGTAAATTAGAGTGTAATAAGCGACTAAAATAGGGGATTATAGCCTACAATCAGGGTCCACCAACTCTTGTATGGCGTCGATCGGTTCATGAATGACGAATTCCATGTCATCATCATCCTCGGGGAATTCCTTGAGCCGATGAAGAGCTTCAAAATTTGAGACTCGAGCACTCGAAGTCTTCTTGGAGCTCTTTTAACCTTGAACATGTTCTTCTTTTTAGCCTCGGGAGGAGCGTCCGAGGAGTGAGGAGATCTTTTCTTCTTATTCTTCATTTTTTCCTCCTTCGCAGCAGCTTCGGCGATAGGCTGTAGTTAAACAGAGTATTTTGTAGACGGGGTGGGTCAAGGCCACAACCTCGATAATTTCCCGAAGTTTGGTAGTCTTAGGTAAACTGGTGAAAAAAAGGATTTAGTCGTAGCCATTGCAGAATAAACAATTCAACCAAAAAATGAGGGGGAACTCACCGTGAGAATGATCCTCCCACTTTCCTTTGAAGAGCTTGCACCACTCAGACTCAGGATAAGTGAGTTGCTTGCATATTCCCTCGACCCACTCCCAAAAAATGCGGGACCGCGTTGGAGACTCGAGCGACAGCTACATGTCAAATAAAATAAATAATGAGAAAGAAGAGTAGATGCAAAAAGGCAATTTGACAACTTAAGAGAAACTTACGTTTTGTGTTCCACTTCGAACGACATGAACTAGGAATGGATAAGGTCCTCGGTCTTTATCCGTACAAACCTCCCCTACCAACCTCATTCCCTGCCTTCATCAATGCAGGAGAATAGAGTTTTCTTTGCCCGACGAGCAAGCTTGATTAAACCTCCTCAGAAGATTTGGGGGGCTGTAGACTTGGAGCAGGTAGTCGACTATGAACCGAGGCTCCTCCGTGTTGTTCGCAAAATGACGGAGATGGGTCACAATCCTCCAAAAGGATGGATGAACCTGCACGAGGCAAATTTCGCACCTCTTGTAAAACTCCAGGACCACCGTATTAACGGAACCCAACATGAAAGGATACGTGTAAACGCTTAAGTACCCTTCCACGTACATCCTAATGCCCTCTCCGGGACTAGGAACGACTATGTCCTTGCCTTCATATTTACAATCCTTTCAGACTGCTTCGACCATCTCCTCGGTAATGGAGCAAACATACCTCCAGGCCTTGTCAACCCGGTCCCCTTGTGCGGAGGCTTTTTCGACTTTAAAGTCATTATCTATGAAGCAGCCGCGGGGATAAAATCGGTAAGAGGAGGTCCTGGGGCTACTATCAGAGGTGCTGCCTTGGTGCCGGTGGCCGAGGAAGAAGTCGTTGGAGCGATATTTTAGGGTACTAATTTTGAAATCTTAACTATTTCTATCTCAAAATATGAAGGTTTGAATGTAAGGTATGAAGGTTTGAGATAAAATGTGAAGATATGAAGAATATGTTATGAAGATTTGAAGGATTGATGAACAAATAAAAAACTCGAGGGTAACTCAAAAAAGTTCAAAATCAGAAAGTAAAAAATGTAAAAATAAGAAATCTGTAATTTATAGGGAAAGAGTAATGGGTGCGTGACGTTTTGAATTCGGTAACTATCGGGGTTTACCAACCGACGGCTGACACGTGTCCAAAATCAGAGCGACATGACTGATGGGACATTTCGGTTCGTCAACTTGCTGGTGGTGTGCAAGGAAAGGAACCGGGGTCATTTAGTCACTTCTCATCGCTCATATAATTTACTCTCTTTGAAGTGAGGTGACTATCTGTGTAAGGGTAAAATCGGGGATAGAGTTACTCCTGATTTCTCGTTGAAGAAATGATGAACAGCGTTATTCGTTACTAGCTCGAATGAAACCAAACGTGCCCACGGATCAGAACCGGGGGCGGACGAATGATACGTCGGGAACCTAGCATGGGAGAACCCGGGAAGAATCAAGCTCGAACGAAAAAATGAATCGAGGGCAAAGGAAAGGTAGTTAAAAAGGGCAAACGGGGAGCCGAAATATCTGCCATCAGCCGTTTATTGCGGCACAAATCACGTCCGGTATTAACTGTGGATCATGTCTTCTTGGGAAAAAAGGAAGGGAAGGATTTTTACCTTATTTAGACTTGTATTAAGGTTAAAACTCCTCTATTATATAAAGAGGAAAAACTTTTCATTTTTGACTCATCGTTGGCATGCATATCAAAGCAATAAAGTTTATTTCTGGCTCATAACAATTGTTCAAGTGTTCTTTAGCTCTTCATCTACTTGGTTGCAGTCGAGCTCTATTCCGATGACTCGATTGTAACTGACCTTTAGCATTCAAACTTAACACGGGGCTTAGTTACTTCTTCACGTTTGGTTTGATTGTTATATCCCTTTTTAATTCAATTACTTACTGTTTTTCGATTGTTCGTGTTAAATTACAACACGTATCCTTTAAACCGCGTACAAATTCAATTATTTTTCATTTTAAGGGTAAATAATACTCCATTCGTTTCAATTTATGTGAACCTATTTCCTTTTTAGTCCATGCCAAAAAGAATGACTCATTTTCTTATTTGGAAACAATTACCTTTATGCAATAATTTATAGCCACACAAAATATATGTGCCTCATTTTACACCACAAATTCAAAAGTCTTCTCTCTTTTCTTAAACTTCGTGTCTAGTCAAATGGATTCACATATATTGAAACAGAGGGAGTATATATATCCCAATGTGTCAAGTTAACGATATGCAAATTTTAGTTAAGGTGAATTTAGTCAAAATATCTTTTTTTTCTCTCTAGAAGTTAGTATTTTCTTAAAGAGTGTGCCAACGTTAAAAGATCACTTGTTATGAAACGGACTGAGTAATATTTTTATTAGCCCTAATAGAAAAAATAAATTCGTACCAGTACTACTCCCCTATGAGAAATAGAAATATAGCTAGGACGTACTCCAACGCATGCTTCAACTTGCTGATATTTCTAATTGAAACCACGAGTTTGTGTCTCCATGTGAGACTCTATATTTTTAAACAGTCTACTAGCATAGGCAGTTAATTTAGTAAGCGTATCTTTGTCGGTAATCTAAACAAGAATCAATGTGGGGTTTAAGACTGCTCCTATGCCTTTAATGATAAACTAACTTTAACTCATAACTGCCACTAGTACATACACTACCTAGTTCTGTATGTTTGAGAAGCCTTTGTAGTTTCAACGTAACCTCTCTTCCTCCACACCCCTTAATACAATAAGCGTCTAGGTACATCATTTTCTCAGGCTAGGTACATTTAGTAGGAGTAATGTATTTGGGATTTGCACTTTTACCTAGACCTCCAACGTTGTTTGTAAAATACCATTGTCTCCTTTCCAGCAAATTATGAGTGTCGTTTTTCTTTCTGCGTAGAAAACAAAACCAGGTGGAAAGGCTTCACATGGAGAAGAGCAGAAACCCCTAAACAAAATCTTTCCAAGGTGATTGGATTGGTGTATAGTCACTTTTCATTATAAAATAAAACTTTGTATTATACCTTTTCAAGAGCTCAAGGGCTGCCTCTTGATTTTATTGATTCGTGAAGAAATTAAAATTATTCTTACGCGGTTAAAAAAAACCTTAAATAGTACAGAGGATTGTCCACTGGGTTCCATGCACCTTACCACTTACCTAGGCATTTTAATTTGTACTAATATATAATACTAATTTTGCAGTGGACTTTGTCCTGCTAAGGTTTATTTCTTAGAAAAAGATAATGTTGCATGTTGTATAGAGGTTAGAGCCTTAGAGGAACCTGACTTTACAGCCTGAAGTATTCAGCTGACCTTTGCGGCTTCCTAATTCCAACTTATGTGATCTTTAAAAAGCAGGATTTTGAGCACAATTAGAGGATGATTCCTTTTGCAATTTATGGCAAAAATTGTTTTTTTTTGTGTTGAAGAATCAAAAGGTACGTAGTCTCCGTAGCTTAAGGAGCTAAGATATTACTTGACATACAAGTTTCAGAATATTGTCCCAGACAATAGATAGTGGACCCTAGTTAGCCTTGTATCGGTCAATTCCACTCTGATTCCAATGTGATATGGTTTTATTTATGTCAATGGGGTTGGTGAATGATTTCTTTAGTTTTTTTGCTTTCTTTTGGATACTAAAGCTAACTTTATTAGCAAATATTAATCCCTCCGGTCTACCGTAATTTTTTTGTTATTTTCACACAGATTAAGAAATTCACATTTTAACATTAATTAGCAATGAAATTGACCATATTAACATTTACTATCTCTTCACATAAATACTCCTAACACACACTCCAATACTATTTACTCCAAGAGCAATATAGAAAAAAAATAATTAATCCATTCTTGAAAAAAAATCACTTATTTTGGATCACAAAAAAAGATAAAATTACATGGGACGCCCTATTTGGTCGTCCCTTTTTAACTTATAACCGTTTTGTTTTTCCGTTTACATCCGTACCCATTTTTTTTATTAAAAGCGTTTTAAAAAGATGATTTTACCCTTCTTTAATAAAAGACTATTGATAAAACTGTAGACTGCAGGGCAAAACTTCAGCATGTTTTGTATGAAGTTTTAGCAAATGAATTAAATAATTTCAGCATGCATTAATTAGAAAATTACATACTGCAAGACAAAAACTTAAGCATGTTTAGTCTGAAATTTTAGCAAATGAACTAAAAAATTTTAGCTTGTTTAGACTGAAGTTTCTGATAAAACTCATGACAAAACTGTAGACTGCATGACAAAACTTCAGCATGTTTTGTTATGAAGTTTTAGCAAATGAACTAAATAATTTCAGCATGCATTAGCAAAAACTCATTAGAAAATTACATACTGCAAGATAAAAATTTAAGCATGTTTAGTCTGAAATTTTAGCAAATAAACTAAATAACTTAAGCATGTTTAGTTTGAAGTTTTAGCAAATGAACTAAATAACTTCAGTATGTTTAGTCTGAAATTTTAGCAAATGAACTAAATAACTTCAGCATGCATTAGTAAAAACTCATTAGAAAATTACATACTGCAAGACAAAAACTTAAGTATGTTTAATCTAAAGTTTTAGCAAATGAACTAAATAACTTAAGCATGTTTAGTCTGAATTTTAGCAAATGAACTAAAAAATGTAAGCATGTTTAGTCTACAGTTTTAGCAAATAAACTAAAAAACTTAAGCATGTTTAGTGTGAAGTTTTAATTAGCAAATGAACTAAATAACTTAAGCATGTTTAGTGTGATGTTTTAGCAAATGATCTAAAAACCTTAAGCATGTTTAGTGTGAAGTTTTAGCAAATGAACTAAATAACTTCAGCATGTTTAGACTGACGTTTCGGATAAAACTCATGACAAAACTGTAGATTGCAGGATAAATAACTTCAGCATGCATTAACATGAAGTTTTAGCTTCAATGTGAAACAACTCCATGCTATATTAGCATGAAGTTTTAGCTTCAACATGAAACAACTTCATACTACATTAGCATGAAATTTTAACTTCAAGGTGAGAGGAGAAGAGGAGATCTTACGCGATTAATGCATGATGCAGGTTTTATATCTTTTGTCAGAGGGTAATTGTCATATTATTACGGATTTTTTGTTAGCTGGCTACCAAATTAATAATTTTTAAAAATAGGGTACAGGTTAAAAGGCGGCATAAGTATAGGGAACGGCTGCAAATGCCCCAAAAAAGAGCCAAAAAATCACTTATTGTGGATCAGAGGGAATAGTGTACTACTCTCTCCGTTCACTTTTACTTGTCCAGAATTCTAAAAATAGATTTTCATTTTTACTTATCACTTTTAGTATATCAAGATACAATTTCTTTTTCATGTTATACTCATAGTATTAATTGCTCATTTCAAATTATTTTTCAAACTAATTAAAAATATGCATTAACTAATATGGGTATCATGGTAAATTATGTATTTTATTTATTATTTTTAAGGGGTATGCAAAATCCATAGTGGACAAGTAAAAGTGAACGGAGGAAGTAATTTTTAACAAGTAGTTTATTTAAGTAAAGTGCATGATCATATTAATCATCACAAAATAACAAGACTGAAGATAAATATCTCCCTGCAAGTAGTAGTTCCTCAGTTTTTGCATTTATTTCATCAACCTTGACCTTTTTCCAACAAGTTATGGGCTAATATTATCTCCTTCCCAATAAATAAACGTCAATATGTATTCACACACATATAAGGCCAATAAGTAAGAATTTGAACTAAATCACACCAAAAAAAGAAAGAGAAGAACTACAGGAATCACGAAATTAAAGTCGCCAAAAACAATTGTAGGTACTATATATATATATATATATGGGTTTGCTGAATTTGAACGGGCCAAACTGAAATGAGTTAATAAATTAGTAGGTCAATGACAATCGAAGGTTACTTAGACTGAGAAGAGTTGGGTAATGGGCTAAACAAGGGTTATTGTCCAACCGCCCCAACTCTCACTAAATTATAATTTTGTTTGTTTGTTTTCGTATAGTAAATTTTTAATTATTGAAAAATAATTAAAAAATTATTTATATATTTTGACAAGGTTTTTTGTCACGATCCGGAATTCCTACCGTCGGGACCGTGACGACGCCTGACATTTTACTTAGCAAGCCAACGTTAGAGAATCATTAAACCAATTCTTATCGCATTCAGTAAATAACAACAATTTAACTAAGGTAAAATATAATGAGTACGGAATAATATATATAAAAGAAATTGCGTTAATTACTACCACCCGGATCTGGAGTCACAATTCACGAGCATTCTAGAATTCATTACAAGTAATAGTCTGAAAGAAATACAACTGTTTGGGTGAAAGAAACAGTAAAACAGAAAAGATGGACGGAGACTTCAAGATCTGTGAACGCCGACAGATCTACCTTGAGTTTTTGGATAGCGGGTCCAACGGCTATAATCTCGATCAACCTGAGCTGGTCCAAAATCTGCACAAAAAGTACAGAGTGCAGAATCAGTACAACCGACCTCATATACTAGTAAGTGTCGAGCCTAACCTCGACGAAGTAGTGACGAGCCTAAGGCAAGGCACCTACAAATCAACTTGTATAATTTAACAGTGTATATGCAAATAACAGTAAGGAAGAGCTAAACAGGAAATATCGGGAGGGAAAAACATGCTGGGGAAAATACGAGATGAAGAACTACAGCAAAATGGTAATTGAAATAGTCAATATACTATGAATCAACAGGAATAATGAGTACAGTAAAGGAAAAACGCACGGTATCACCCTTCGTTCTTTTACTCTCAAACTCACCATAAAGTCAATAGAAATGACACGGTATTACCCTTCGTGCATTAACTCTCATATCATGGCATGGTATCACCCTTCGTGCATTAACACTCACAATATGGCACAACATCACCTTTCGTGAATTAACACTCACAATATGGCACGGCATCACCCTTCGTGCATTAACACTCACAATATGGCACATCATCACCCTTCGTGCATTAACACTCAAAATATGGCACGACATCACCCTTAGTGCATTAACACTCACAATATGGCACGGCATCACCCTTCGTGCATTAACACTCTCCCTTACTATAATGCAATGAATAATTAATATCAGGGAGATAAAATAACATGTACAATCCTTACTTTAATATTTGGTTCCATAATATCAATCTCAACTTTGAAATAAATACTCAATTTTTACTAGGAGATCCGCAAGCATGATAAGGACAATAAATTTAACAATACTAGTCTAAACACGTAGCAATTAGGCATAGAAAAAGACAATATGGGAAAAATAGAAATAAAACCAGGTAAATTGGCGGCACATAGGTACTCGTCACCTCACATATACGCCACTCACAAGAATTTCACATAGCAAATAATCTGAGGTTCCTAATTCCCTCAAGCCAGGGTTAGACACAACACTTACCTCGCTCCGAAGGCCACTTAATACTCAATCACAGCTTTTCCTCTAGAATTCACCTCCAAACCACTCGTATCTATTAAAAAATATGACTCAATAATATCAAATATTGCTAAAGGAATCAATTATATTGCATAAATTTAGATTTCCCAAATTTTCCTCCAAAAGGTCGAAAATCGACCCCGGGCCCGCTTGGTCAAAATTCGAGGTTCAGACCAAAATCCATTTACCCATTCACCCCCGAGCCCGGATATATAATTGGTTTTGGAATCCGACCTCAATTTGAGTTCTAAATCCCCAAATTTCCGAAATCTCTAGTTTCTACCCAAACCCCTAATTCTACCATGAAAACTCTAGATTTTAGGTTGAAAATTTATGAAATGAAATGGGTAATTGAAAGAATATGGTTTAGAATCACTTACCAACACTTTGGGGAAGAAATTAACTCTTGAAAATCGCCTCTAGCCTGTTTGTTTTTATGAATGTTGGAAAAATAGCTTATTCCCGTTCTTGATTCTGTTTTATGCACTGGGCGACAATGTGTATCGCGTTCGCGAGGCCACTGTCGTGTTCGCGAAGAGTATAGGCTGCCAAGCCTTCGCGTTTATGAGACCTTTCTCGTGTTCGCAAAGGTTACTCTCCCCTGGCCTTTGCGTTCGCGAGACATTGCTCGCATTCGCGATGAAGGAAAGACCAATCCCTCCCCCGCGTTCGCGATGAGCCGGTCGCGTTAGCGAAGGGTAAATCCCCCATCACTTCGCGTTCGCGCCCAGGCCTTCGCATTCGCGAAGAGTAAAAGTCAGCCATTCCAGTTTCTACTTCGCGTTCGCGAGAGTGTCATTGCGAATGCGATGAAGGAAACCAAAAGGCATCAGAATCTGCAGAAAATCAGATTTTTCCAAAGTCCAAACATCCCGTGGCCTATCCGAAACTCACCCGAACCCTCAGGGCTCCAAACCAAACATGCACACCAGTCTAAAAATATCATACGAACTTGTTCGCGTGATCAAATCGCCAAAATAACACCTAGAACTATGAATTTAGAACCAAATCAAATAAAATTCTCAAGAACACTTTAAAATTTTTATCTTCACCGCCGGACGTCCGAATCACGTCAAACCAACTATGTTCCTCACCAAATTTTACAGATAAGTCATAAATATTATATTGTACCTATATCGGGTTTCGTAACTAAAATACGGACCCGGTATCAACAAGGCCAAACATCAACCAATTCTTAAAAACAAATACATTTTCAGACTTTTAAATTTTATCAAAAATTCATAACTCGAGTTAGGGACATCCGAATTCGATTCCGGGCATACGCCCAGGTCCCATATTTCATTGCGGACCCACCGGGACCGTCAAAATATGGGTCCGGGTCCTTTTACTTAAAATGTTGATTGAAGTCAATTAAATTCAACTTTTAAGGCAAAAATTCTTATTTTCTTAAATTTTCAACATAAAAGTTTTTTGGAAACACGTCCGGACTGCGCACGCAAATCGAAGAGGGTGAAAATGAGATTCTTAAGTCTTAAGAGTGTAGAATCGAGTTCTAAAACATAAGATGACCTTTTGGGTCATCACATTCTCCACCTCTAAAACAACTGTTCGTCCTCGAACGGACATAGAAAAGTACCTGAGCTGGTGAAAAGGTGGGGATATCTACTCCGCATATCGGATTCGGACTCCAGGGTAGAAGTTTCTACCGACTGACCTCTCCATTGTACCTGAACTGAAGGATAACTCTTAGACTTCAACTGTCGGACCTGCCGGGCTAGAATAGCTACTGGCTCCTCCTCATAAGTCAAATCCTTGTCCAACTGGATTGAGCTGAAATCTAACACATGGGACGGATCACCATGATATATCCAGAGCATAGACACGTGGAACACCGGATGAACTGCTGATAATCTAGGTGGTAGTGCAAGCCTGTAGGCTACTTCACCCACCTTTTCAAGAATTTTCAAGGGTCCAATATACCTAGGGCTCAACTTGTCCTTTCTTCCAAACCTCATTACACCTTTCATAGGTGAAACCCGGAGCAATATTCTTTCTCCAACCATGAATGCAATATCACGAGCTTTATGGTCGGCATGACTCTTTTGCCTAGACTGAGCTGTGCGAAGTCGATCTTGAATAATTTTGACCTTATCCAAGGCATCCTGTACCAAATCGGTACCCAACAACCGAGCCTCTCCCGGTTCAAAACATCCAACTAGCGAACGGCATTGCCTTCCGTGTAATGCCTCATATGGAGCCATTTGAATACTCGACTGGTAGCTATTATTATAACCAAACGCCGCAAGTGGAAGGAATTTATCCCAAGAACATCCAAAGTCTATAACACAAGCGCGAAGCATATCTTCCAATATCTTAATAGTGCGTTCTGACTGTCCGTCTGTCTGTGGATGAAATGTTATACTCAACTCAACCCACGTGCCTAACTCACGTTGTACAGCCCTCTAGAAGTGTGAGGTAAACGGCGTACCTTGATTTGAAATAATAGACACGGGCACACCGTGAAGGCGGACAATCTCACAAATGTAAATTTCAACTAACCTCTCTGAAGAAAAGCTAACTGCCACTGGAATGAAATATGCTGGCTTGGTCAACCTGTCCACGATGACCCAAACTGCATCAAATTTTCTCTGAGTCTGTGGGAATCCAACAACTAAATCCATAGTGATACGCTCCCACTTCCACTCAGGAACTTCTAACTTCTGAAGCAAACTACCAGGTCTCTGATGCTCGTACTTAACTTGCTAACAATTCAGACACCGTGCTACATATGCAACTATATCCTTTTTCATTCTCCTCCACCAAAAATATTGCCACAAATCTTGGTATATTTTTTACGGTACCTGGATGAATAGAATACCTGGAACTGTGTACCTCTTCAAGAATTAATTCACGAAACCCATCCACATTAAGCACACAAATACGACCCTGCATTCGTAGAACTCCATCTTCCGCCACAACAACCTGTTTGGCATCACCGTACCGCACCGTGTCCTTAAGGACAAGTAAATGAGGATCATTATATTGTCTCTCTCTGATGCACTCATATAAGAAAGACCGGGCGACTGTGCAAGCTAGAACCCGACTAGGTGCTTAAACATCTAACCTCACAAAATGATTAGCCCAAGTCTGGACATCTACAGCTAACGGTCTATCACTAATCAGAATATACGGAAGACTTCCCATACTCACAGCCTTTTTACTCAAAGCATCGGCCACCACGTTGGCCTTTTTAGGGTGATACAAAATGGTGATATCATAGTCTTTCAACAATTCCAACCATCTTCTCTGCCTTAAATTAAGATCTTCTTGTTTGAACAGATACTGAAGGCTACGATGATCAGTAAATACCCCACATGAGACACCGTAGAGATAATGTCTCCAAATCTCCAGCGCATGAACAATGGCTGTCTATTCTAAGTTATGAACAGGATAATTCTTCTCGTGAACTTTCAAATGTCGCGACGCATATGCAATCACCCTGCCATCTTGCATTAATACTGCACCAAGCCCAATGTGAGATGCGTCACAATATACCATATACGATCCTGAACCTGTGGGTAATACCAACATTGGCACCGTAGTGAAAACGGTTTTGAACTTCTGAAATCTCAACTCACACTCGTCTGACCATCTGAATGGGACACTTTTCTGGGTCAGTCTGGTCAATGGGCTTGCTATAGATGAAAACCCTTCCACGAACCGACGATAATAACCTGCTAAACCTAGGAAACTCCGGATCTCTATAACTGAAGTAGATCTAGGCCAATTTTGAACAACCTCAATCTTCTTAGGATCCACCTTTATGCCTAAAACTCACATTTTAAAATTTTAGCATATAATCGATTATTCTTCAATGTCTGAAGCACACTCTGAAGATGATGCCAATGCTCCTCTTGGCTGCTGGTGTAAATTAAGATATCATAATGAATACAACCACAAAAGAACCCAAATAGGGCTTGAACTCCCGATTCATCAAATCCATAAGAGTTGCAAGGGTGTTGGTAAGCCCAAATGATATTACTAGGAATTTGTAATGCCCATACCGAGTCCGAAAAGCTGTCTTAGGGACATCAGATGCCCTAATATTTAACCTCATAATAATTTACCCGAATTAACGAGTCACATTTAATGCCACCTGGGTGCGCACCTATCTCGTAGGTTAAAACTCAATAATTACAACACAAATTTGGCAAGTATGCACAGAGAATTTCGTACAAGAATTTTTAATTAGGCCTAACAGGCATGACTCCCTATTATTGCTATAGTACAACTTTAATTTCACAAGGGAGAACTTAAACACAAGAATTTTTCTCACAAGGATCTCGTCCTTATATAACTTCCACCACAGCTCGTAGCCCGGTTTAAACATATCAATTTATATTAAAGTGTGAGGATCTCGTCCTTAGTTCCGAATCACAAGTAATATGCACATCGTGCCAATAAAAAATTTCCATTTTCTTCTTTTAAATAATTTCGGTTACATCAAATCACAACACATAATGAACCTCACACCGGTAGGGTATAAAATTCACAATTTATAATTAATTAGCAGGAAATTACATCAAAACTTACCGAAATGGGTAACAGAAATCCACTTTTAGCCTCACAGCTCTTATTAGTGACCAACATGCAGTGATAGACGTAGTTATCTCCATAGAATCTCCCAACAGGAGTAAACACATAAGTAGATTATAGAATCATGAAGCTCACTCATAAGTGGAGCACAATAGGAGGACTCGTTTCGATACTCAGAACCGAATCAAGTTAAGAAAATTATTCCTTTATATTAAATCGAAGTCGTATCTGTAATGACACCATCTGATGTAGCGACCATAAAACAAATATAACAACGGCTGGGTCTCCATCTCTAAGACGCCTTCTACCCGCCTGTCCTCCACCCCTAACTGATCATGTGGGTGGTGTAGTAACTGTAATGGGGCACGTAGCCTGAGTACTTTGATGAAATATCTCTCTCCCAAGTTTGGGATAATTTTCTCATGATGTGCCTGGTATCACCGTATTCATAACAACCCTTTTGCGGGTTTGGCTGCTCATATTGAGTCTGTGCCAGATAACTGGAATAACTATTTGTAGGAACTCGTATCGGTGGTGCATTAAAAGAACTTACTGGAGTACCCTGGGTAATACGATGTGCGGACTGGGCTGGCCGACTGCCCGAGCCCCTGCCATAATGATTTATACCTGCAGAGTACAATCCACTGAATCCCCCAAAACCTCGAGACGTCTTAGTCTGCTTAGTTTCCTTTTTTTCCCTCACCCCGAACACGTTCTAATATCTTGGAAATCTCTACCACTAGCGGAAATAAAGTATTAGCCCGTAGCTCCCGAGTCGTACAAAATTTTACGATTATAATTGGGTCCTTCAATGAGTCTGTGGACTCGCTCTCTCATTGTAGGAAGCAAAGTAGGAATATGACGGGCTAACTTATTAAACATGATGGCAAATTATGACACCGTCATGGTGACCTGACACAACCGTTCAAACATTATGCGTCACGCATTACGGAGAGTCCGGGAACAAACTCTTTCAAAAGCGTTTATGAGAAATGAGCCAAGTGGGCAGTGTTGCATTGGCTGGTCTGCCCTCTTCTTGCCACAGATACCTGTGGAGAATTATCTCTCTCGAAGCCAATTTTTTCTTTTGTTATGCTGACTCAACACTGTTGAGCTGACCTATTTCTTAACATACTCTTCGATTCTTCTCAGTGGTAACCCTTACCCCTATTTATACACAACGATCACAAAAGTAGAGCTCCATACAGACAAATCTTGGCACGAACCACATAGTCCAGAATCTCGTCAACCACTTTACTTCCTCCGAAGCACCCCAAAATCCGCAACCATGACGTCCACGCTGAGTAGACCTTCTGTAAATTTAAAGTTATTTCTCTAACTCCTTTGGTACTGAAGTATAGGATTATTAAGTAGGTGGACATACCGCAAGTCCCAACCTTATCCTCTACAAAATCTCAGGTCTTAAACATGTGTAAATTTTGGGGAACCTTTCAGTACCACATATATACATTTCAGGCCAAAACTGATATAACACATGACCCCGCAATCCATCCATTGATAGTGGACTCCCCCACTCGACGCGAAGTCATAGTTCACCATGCCCGATGATCCATAATATTAACCTTCACAGCTCATATAAATTAACCAGATGCCAAGGTCCGTTGTACCCCCCCCCCCCCCCACACACACATGATTCATTGGGTGGTCTCTCAATGCGCTCGCATCTTCAGTGAGAACCACATGTTGAGGCAATGTTTGAGCATCTCTGGCTCTCTCGTAGTCCATCTGCAGCATCACGAACTGTTGACGCACAACTGATACTGAGTGCGCAATGTCATACACGAGTAGATACAAAGGAATATGATATATATGTTTCAACCTAAATCAATGTCGCACGATAAGGAATGGAAGAAGTGATATTGTTCCTAAACTTCATAGCCTCTGAGAGATAAGTACAGATGTCTCTGTACCGATCTTTCAGACTCTACTAAGCTTGCTCGTGACTCGTGAGACCTATGTAACCTAGTGCTCTGATACCAACTTGTCACGACCCGGAATTCCCACCGTCGGGACCGTGATGACGCCTAACATTTCACTTGCTAGGCAAGCCAACGTTAAAAAATCATTAAACCAATTCTTATCATATTCAGTAAATAACAGCAATTTAACAAAGGTGAAAGATAATGAGTGCGGAAAAATATATATATATAAAAACTGCGTTAATTACTACTACCCGGATCTGGAGTCACAATTCACGAGCATTCTGGAATTCACTACAAGTAATAGTCTGAAAGAAATACAATTGTTTGGGTGAAAGAAACAGTAAAATAGAAAAGATGGACGGAGACTTCAAGGTCTGTGAACGTTGACAGGTCTACCTTGAGTCTCCGGATAACGGGTCCAACAGCTATAATCTCGATCAACCCGAGCCGGTACCAAAATCTACACAGAAAATGCAGAGTGCAGTATCAGTACAACCGACCCCATGTATTGGTAAGTATCGAGCCTAACCTCGACGAAGTAGTGACGAGGCTAAGGCAAGGTACCTACAAATCAACTTGTACAATTTAACAGTGTATATGCAAATAACAGTAATGAAGAGCTAAAGAGAAAATATTGGGGGGGGGGGGGACATGCTGGGGGAAATACGAGATGAAGAACTACAGTAGAATAGTAACTGGAATAGTCAATATACTATGAATCAATAGGAATAATGAGCACAGTAAAGGAAAAATGCACGGCATCACCCTTCGTGCTTTTACTCTCAAACTCACCATAAAGTCAATAGAAACGGCACGGCATTACCCCTTCGTGCATTAACTCTCATATAAAGGCACGACATCACCCTTCGTGCATTAACACTCACAATATGGCACGGCATCACTCTTCGTGCATTAACACTCACAATATGGCACGTCATCACCCTTCGTGCATTAACACTCATAATATGGCACGACATCACCCTTCGTGCATTAACACTCTCCCTTACCATAATTCAATGAACAATTAACATCAAGGAGATAAAATAATATGTACATGCCTTACTTTAACATTTGGTTCCACAATATCAAACTCAACTTTGAAATAAATACTCAATTTTCACCAGGAGATCCGTAAACATGATAAGGACGATAAATTTAACAACTCTAGTCTAAACACGTAGCAATTAGGCATAGGAAAAGACAATATGAGAGAAACGGAAATAAAACCGGGAAAATAGGTAAATTGGCGGCGCATAAGTACTCGTCACCTCACATATACGCTGCTCACATGAATTTCACATAGCAAATAATCTGAGGTTCCTAATTCCCTCAAGTCAGGGTTAGACACAACACTTACCTCGCTCCGAAGACCACTTAATACTCAATCACAGCTTTTCCTCTAGAATTCACCTCCAAACCACTTGTATCTATTCAGAAAAATGACTCAATAATATCAAATATTACTAAAGGAATCAATTATATTACATAAAATTAGATTTCCCAAATTTTCCTCCAAAAGGTCGAAAATCGACCCGGGCCTGCTTGGTCAAAACCCGAGGTTCAAACCAAAATCTATTTACACATTCACCTCCGAGCCCAGATATATAATTTATTTTAAAATCTGACCTCAATTTCAGGTCTACATCCCCAAATTTTCGAAATCCCTAGTTTCTACCCAAACCCCTAATTCTACCATGAAAGTTCTAGATTTTAGGTTGAAAATTTATGAGATGAAATGGGTAATTGAAAGAATATGGTTTAGAATCACTTACCAACACTTTAGGAAAGAAATTATCTTGAAAATCACTTCTAGCCCGTTTGTTTTTATGAAAGTTAGAAAAATGGCTTATTCCCGTTCTTGATTGTGTTTTATGCACTGGGCGACAGTGTGTGTCGCGTTCGCGAGGCCACTGTCGCGTTCGCGAAGAGTATAGGCTGCCATGCCTTCGCATTAGTGAGACCTTGCTCGCGTTCGCGAAGCTTATTCCCCTCCCTGGCCTTCGCGTTCGCGAGACATTGCTCGCATTCGCGATGAAGAAAAGACCAACCCTCCCCCAGGTCCCAAATGCTTCGCGTTCACGATGAGCCGCTCGCGTTCGCGAAGGGTAAATCCCCCAACACTTCACGTTCGCACCTCGGCCTTGACAGTCGCGAAGAGAGCCTTTTCAGTTTCTACCTCGCATTCGCGAGAGTGCCATCGCGAACGCGAAGAAGGAAACCAGAAGGCATCAAAATCTATAGAAAACCAGATTTTTCCAAAGTCCAAACATCCCGTGGCCTATCCGAAACTCACCCGAGCCCTCCGGGCTCCAAACCAAACATGCACACCAGTCTAAAAATATCATACGAACTTACTCGCACGATCAAATCGCCAAAATAATACCTAGAACAATGAATTTAGCACCAAATCAAATAAAATTCTCAAGAACACTTTAAAATTTCTATCTTCACCACCGGACGTACGAATCACGTCAAACCAATTCCGTTTCTCACTAAATCTCACATATAAGGCATAAATATTATATTGGACCAATATCGGGCTCCGAAACTAAAATACGGACCCGGTATCAACAAGGCCAAACATCAACCAATTCTTAAAAATAAATAAATTTTCAAACTTTTAATTTTCATCAAAAATGCATAACTCGAGCTAGGGACCTCCGAATTCGATTCCGGGCATACGCCCAGGTCCCATATTTCATTACGGACCCACCGGGACCGTCAAAATATGGTTTCGGGTCCATTTACTCAAAATGTTAACCGAAGTCAACTAAATTCAACTTTTAAGGCAAAAATTCTTATTTTCTTCAATTTTCAACATAATAGTTTTCCGGAAACACGCCCAGACTGCGCACGCAAATCAAGAAGGGTAAAAATGAGATTTTAAGGCTTAAGAGCACAGAATCGAGTTCTAAAACATAAGATGACCTTTTGGATCATCACATTTCTCATGGGTCAATCTGAAATATATATTTTGTCCAAATCAGCCCAATATTAAATGAACTAAATTTGGACGATTAAATGAGATGAGTAATTAATAAACAGGAAATGTACACCTAATGATTTTGAAAATGGACGGTCTTGATTTTTTTACCCCTATTTGCCCTATGGGCAAACATTTAAGGTCAAAAGTCAAAAGTATTACCCATAGGGCAAGCAAAGGGTAAAACTTATTAAAATTGAAGTTCTTCCCATTGACAATCGGGATCAAAAAATCAAGAGTGACACCCAAAGTCTGCGGATGTGTTAGCAGATACCTTGAAGTCTCCAAGCAAGTACTGGCACCGATCCAGCAATCACCACATCTAGATGTACCTGGAACTGCACACAAAGTACAGAGTGTAGTATGAGTACAACCGACCCTATATACTCAATAAGTAACAAGACTAACCTTGGGTTGAAAAAAGTGATGAGCTCATCAAAACCAATATAATGACAACACAGGTAAGATAATGACAATAATAGTAAATAACTCAGGAAAACTTCCATATTCAGCTCGTTCATGGTACAAAAATTTAGATATGCTTTCAAGTTCACAATTAAAGACCAACATTGATTATAATAACATGTCAAGTATAGCTAGCATGAGGAATGGTACATCTCTATGCCTACATGTCAAATATGTATGCCAAATGTAAGGTATCACAATGATATTCCTAGGTACTCAATATATCTATCTCAATGCCCATTCATCACACACACAATCACTCAGCATTGTACGGATGCCTGGCATCAATGCCCTTCACCAAAGCATGTGCATATATCACTGTGCCTGCACTCACTACTTGTATGTCAGACTCCGGAGGGGCGGATCCTGCCCAAGTGCTACAATAAAGCCTATAAGGCCTACTGCGGTGTGCAACTCGATCCACAATAATAAGCCAATAAAGCCTGCTGCGACGTGCAACCTGATCCATAATAACACTCACAACCCGGCTCTCAGGACAACCTCAGTCATCAATCTCTCAAGTCTCAAAGGCTCACAATCTAGTACTACACAACCCAAGCAATAATAACATGTGATGTAACAGTAAATGATAACAGAGACTGAGATATGATATGCAAATGAAGGATCATGACTGAGTACATAATTGAAATTAAAGTAGATATCTCAAAACAACAGAAATAACCTCGCTAGGACTCAACAAAGTTAGCACATAGCCTAAAGATGATTTCTAACAAGAATCACAGTTCAATTACTCTAACAAATAAGGATTTCATGGATAGAACAAGGCTTGATAACAGCACAGTGCAAAAGAATTAACCAAATCATAATTACCACAGTGCACGACCACACACCCATCACATAGCATGTGTGTCACCCCAACACAACATAATAACATGTTTTCTACATATTAATACCCTCAAATTCTAAGTTTCAAAGTGTTACTAACCTTAAAGCATGCAACTCACTACTCCAACAAGCCCTTACCTCGCGAATCTACCTCTGAACGACTCAAATCTAGTCACAAACAACTTAATATAATCAATACAAGTTATAGGAATCGATTTCATATGATAACGCTAAGATCTTTAACCAAAATCAAAAAGTCAACCCAAAAGGTTAACCCCAAGCTCAGAACCCGTCAAAATTTATAAAATCTGAATACCCATTCAATTACGAGCCCAACCATACCAAAATCATCCAATTCCAACAATAAATTGACTCTCAAATTCCCAAATCTTACTCTCCAATACATAGTCCAAAAATCTACCAAATTTTACCTCAAACACACATAATCTAGATGTAAAAATCAATGAGTCTTCAGTATTTATGGACAAAAGTGATCAAAAATCGTTTACCTCTTGGATTATAGTGAAATCCCTCTCAAAATCGCTCCTAGCCGAGCTCCACAAGTCCAAAAATGAGAAAATGCCAAACCTTTCGACATTTATGTTTTGTCGAGCAAAACCGCACATGCGGTCTAATTCCTCGCTTCTACGGAATCGCTTCCGCGGTCACATGTACGCATATGCGGAAATCACTTAACTCTCGACCAAGCGCACTTGCATCACCTTTTGCACACCTGCGGGACCGCTTCTGTGGTCATTCCCTCGCTCCTGCGCTTCCGCACCTACGGAAAATATTCGCTTCTGCGACTCCAGCCTCACCTGACCAATTTCTGCTTCTACGACTAGCTGCCCGCACCTGCGAGCTCGCAGGTACGTAAAATTCCTCACACATGCGCAATTTCTCAGCTCCACCCAGAACTGCTTCTGTGATCCCTTGGCCGCTTCTGCGGTCTCGCACCTGCGGCCAAAATTACGCAGGTGCGTTCACACTAGAAGCTTTAAGCTTCAGCAATCCGTAAGTCCAAAACTCAATCCGATTTCAATCCGAATATTACTCGAGGCCCCGAGGACCCCTTCCAAACATACCAACATATCCTAAAACATGATACAAACTTAGTCGAAGCCTCAAATCTCATTAAATAACATCAAAATAACGAATCGTAACCAAATTCAAGCCTAATGAAACTAATGAATTTCCAACTTCTAAAACCAATGCCGAATCATATCAAACCAACTCCGATTGACCTCAAATTTTGCTCAGACGTCATGAATGACACAACGGACCTACTCCAACTACCTGAACTAAAATTCGAGCCCGGTATTAACAAAGTCAACCTCCGATCAACCTCTCAACCTTCCAAACCTTTAACTTTTCAGCTTTCGCCAATTCAAGCCAAAACGACCTGCGGACCTCCAAATCAATATCCCGATATATTTCTAAGTCCAAAATCACCATACGAAACTATCAGAACCATCAAAACTCCATTACGAAATCGTCTACACAAAAGTCAAACTCCGGTCAACTCTTTCAACTTAAGCTTCCAACCTTGGGACTAAGTGTCCCAATTCACTCCGAAACATCCCCGAAATCAAATTAACCATATCGACACGTCACATAACCACAAATGAACATAGAAGAAGAGATAAATGGGGGAACGGTGCTAAAATACGCAAATCGACCGGCCGAGTCGTTACATAGTGAAACTTGAATTCCTCCCATACATTTACTCTTCTTTGACTTCTTTACATATATTCTACTCTGCGAGATTTTGTGTCTTTCATTAGTTCATATAATTAATATCCGTGAATTAATGGATGATCATTTTATTTTAAACTTTAAATAATAGAGCACATGGAATTATTTCTTCTTTTCTGGATGAAGGTGAGATTTGAAACTACGAACCCTTGCAGCTAAAGCTGTTAGAGATAATCGTCCAACTAGCTGGTTAGCTTAGGTGGTGCACATCAAGTCTCTAACGTGAGATGGAGTACCAGAAATTTTGTTTTTCTCTTGCTTGCTAAAAACAATTAGGAAGAACAAACATATATAGCGTCTTGCTACTCCCATTCCTTGACATGATTTTTGTGACATTCAATGTTTCATCAACTTAAACATGGATTATAATGATACGCACCAATTAAGAGAAATAAAGACAAGGACAAATACAAAGATAAATTTTTTGCTTTTGCTTTTCTGTATAGGTTATTGAATACGGTCTTAAACCTGTTAGGAATTTTCTTAATTTTCTTATCTTATTTGGATTAATTTTTTTATTTGAAGGAAGGAAAAATATTTATCATAATTAATTGTACTTTTCCTAAAAGGAAAGTATAGATCTCTTCTATATTTAACAAATTCTTTTTTTTAGAGAAAAATGTTATGACCAATATAAATTGAGGATCCCTCTTTCATACACAACACAATAGTATCCACAATATAGTCATTACTAGAGTTTTGTTTTAGCAGAGATTATCTTTCGATATTTTTTTAATATTAGTTTTCTCGTATGTAAGTCAATTTATCAAACCATATTAAAATATTATGCCTATTTTAATATTTTTTTTGTGTCGTTTGATTTATCGTCACCAAAGTTTGTTTTGTTAGTTTCAGCATGACGTCTTGTTATTTTCGATCCCAACAAGTGGTATCAGAACTAATGGTTCAAAGCTAATGATTCAGAGCCAATGGTTGAAGTGAAATTGAAGACAGAAACAAGGCGGGTTCAGATCAAGCAATAACCAATTTAAAGATTTTTATCCCCCCAAAAAAAGTCTGAGTACTACATGTAGAGAACACACTTTCAACCATATATTTTCAACAAACCTGTTGCTGCATTTTTAAAACAAAAATTATTTTTAAACCATGTTTATGGGCTCTAACTTTCAACTCATACTTACTTATAACTCATGAACTCCACTTTTAACCTTGTTCATGACTTTTAACGTATGGCTTCAATACTTTTAACATATGCTCACTTTTAACACATGGCTCCACTTTTAACCCAATTCACTTTTGACGCAGGGCTCTAATACTTTTAACCCGTGCTCATTTTTAACGCAAGAGGCTCTGATTTTCAACACATACATATTTTTTAACTATGCCAAGCAGCAGTGATGAAGAATATATATATGAAGAAGGCGGATCAAGCATTATCAAGAAAATTCAAGCCAAAGGAGAAAATTGTTAGGAATTTATCCTGATTTTCTTACCTTATTTGGATTTGTTCTTTTACTTGAAGGAAGAAAAAATATTTATCATAATTGATTGTACTTTTCCTAAAAGGAAAGTATAGATCTCTTCCATATTTGACAAATCTTTTTCTTGGAGAAAAATGTTGTGACCACTATAAATTGAGTATCCCTCCATAGACAATATGATAAAATCCACAATGTAGTCATTACGAGAGTTTTGTTTTAGGAGAAATTATCTTTCGATATTTTTTTATATTAGTTTTTTCTAAATCATATTAAAATATTATGCCTATTTTAATATACTTTTTTATGTCACCAAAGTTTGCTTTGTTATGCGGAAGCATGACGATTTTATTATTTTCGATGCCAACAAAACCAAGCTATGTTAAGCGCTTTCTTAGTTCTTCATTTAGTAACTTTTCTATTTAAAAAAGGGCAGGTCTGCCGCCAAATTGTGATCCAGCGCAATCGAATGGTAAGATAAGGAACTTCAAAAAGAAGGAAAGCAGGGATGATGAAAACGTCACTCTAATCAAAATTAAACGTAATACAACATTGAGTCCTAGAGATTAAGCAACCTAACCGAAACTGATAAAGCACTACATAAATACATGCACATAAAAATAGAATGACAGAAATGAGCATTACAAAAGAGTGGCGAAATCACCAAAATATGTAGCTACATTGGGTATTTTATTGTATGTCAGACGTGTTTTGAGTGACCAATGCCAGGACTATGACCTGGGGTAGAAGGATGAAAAGAATCTACTGATCCTTCCATCAATCTAACTCCATGTTTCCTTCCCATCTTCTTACGCCTAATTGCAGTGAGCTTTTCACCAATCTGTGCTCCTAAGGTTACTTTTGGATCATAAGCAAGATTCAAATTTTCTATTGACGACGCCAGAATTCTTCCTTGGCTGAAGAGGACTAGGTTTGAGAAGATTATTAACATGAAGAGTGAACCACATGTATATGAATTAGCCATAAGGAGAAATAAATGACTGCAGAGAGGAAGCAAAGCTAGTTAACTAGAAGTACTTAGAGCAATGTGTAATACTTTTTTTGTTTGCCTAGGGTTTTAGGTGGGGTATTTATGGAGTTAAAAAGGTGTAGAATGCATGTGATGAGGTTCATTCCCCAACATCGAGGAAGATTCCTTAGGAAATGTGCCAATGCCGCAATGTATTACAGTAGTTGTTGCATCGAATTCGTATACTAGAAAAAAGTTGGTGGTGGACAGAAAGGCTTTCATGTTAGAACGAATGTCGTCATTTAGCTATTAGAGTTTTCGAATTGCTAATTCATGAAAGTTATATGCATGCAAGTGCGGCATTTGCATTCCTATCTCATTGACAAAGTAAATGCCCTTGCCTCTTAGCTAGACACCTAGTGCTGTGTTTTCGAAATTTTAATTTGTAACCCCAAAACTGAACACTTTTGAGAGATTTATTAAGAATGAAACTCAAGTACAATTATCTATTGGACTCTAGTCCATTTTATGTCTCTTTTTCTAGTTTTCCTATTTATAAATCCAAGTTTGTAATGATAATACGTTTCCCCTCTTCAACATATACACCCATAATAAGATTATTAGGAAAGAAGCTCAGGACAAGGAAGAAGACAAGGAGAATGAAGCCGGCATATTCCTAGAATCATATGAAATTTAGACTTTGCCATAGATTTTGTCAAAATAAATTTAGGTTTTATTTGGCAAACACATGTTTGGCCATAGACTTTGCCTATATTTTGGCCGAATCCCAAATCCCAATAGCTGGTTTTGGGCCAAAATATCACTATTGCATTTTTCTAAAATTGCTCCAATTTTTTGTATTTTATAAAAGAGCCCACCATTTATTATTTTGTAACAATATTGTTTCGTCTTCTCGGTCACCTATAGTGTATCTTGTAGTTCATTATAAAAATGATAATTTTGTATCAAATTTATTTATGTTCAGGACTATGGTTTGCGATAATATAATGAATGCTAATGATAATGGTACTGGTGGGTATTTGTGATAGTTTTTAGAACTTGTGGGTATAAGTCATGTTTCATGTTTTTTCAAAATAAATTTGAGAAATATATTTTGAAAACTGATGTCCAAGCATATTTTCATCTTCAAATCAAATTTCACCCAAATCAGATTTTTTATAACAAATTTAAAAATTTATGGCCAAACGCTAGCTTAAATTACTTAGCGATAGGTTGTCATTTATTTCAGTTATCTAATTGCTTTAAAATCGTACCTCCGAGTACGGGAGTCCAAGAAAAGTAGAGCTATATTTGGGCGGGGTAAAATTGAAATAAGTACTGTTCCTTCCCATGGCGGATTTAGAAGAGAAATTACGGGGCACGTGAATCCATAATATTTCTGTAAAATTATATATTTTATGTAAATATTTTTTAAAATTGATATAATATTAATTGTCGTCATCTATGCTTTAATAAAGTTGAATGTTACACTTGGTTGAAGGTCCCACCTAATGTATTTTTTTTCTACTTTTTCAGAATAATGCACTCATGTACTAGAAATTTTAGATCCGCATCTGCTTCTTCCGTTCACTTTTATTTGTCCAATATTCTAAAAATAGATTTTTACTTTACTTGTCACTTTTAGCATATCAAGAGAAAACAATTTCTTTTTTCATGTTATACTCACAGTATTAATTACTCATTTCAAATCATTTTCTCAAATCCATTAAAAACATGCATCAATTAATATGGGAATATGGTAAACTATGCACTTCATTTATTATTTTTTAAGGGTGTGCAAAATCCACAATGAACAGGTAAAAATGAACGGATGGAGTAGGTGTTTAAGACAATATTGAATTGACATTAAAAATTACTATTTTAAGTTGAACTTGAAAAAATGTTATAACTGGATATTCGTATTTGCTAAAGTAAAATGAATAGATACATATAAGCCAAATAAAAATGGGTCATAATTCAACTCATCCAACTCAAAATTATTTTCCATTTATTTGTTTGTTCTTTTGTAAGTTGTTAAATTACCAAAGCAGAGTCACAAAAAAAATTCTTCTGTCATATTCCTATAGTATTTCTCTATAAATAAGTCCCCTTAGAACCGGTGGCGGATTTATAGGTGAAATTATGGGATACGTGAACTCATGATATTTCCGTAATATTAAATATTTTATGTATATATTTTTTAAAATTGGTATAATATTAACTATTGACACTCATATTTAAAAAATATTGAATGATGCACTTGATAAATATCGATTTATTTAGGAAGAGAAATTGGGATCAATTCTCCCATGATATATTTTTTTTACATTTGTTTTTGGTAGTGCACTCATTTATTGTTTGCTAGCTGTTAGTATACCACAAAGTAGAATAATATATGAAAACAAGTTGGTCAGAAATAGAGTCGTACACACACATGGCCAGTGATTCTTTTGTCAGTTGTCTTCCCCAATCTGTCCCAATATTTTACTGTAAATGAACGGCCTTAACATTACAGGCTCCCTGGCCAAGAAATCTTGCTACTGTTGAGACCTAAAAGTCTGCTCAATGCGACATTAATGAACAATCTTCTGATCTATTGCACATGGTAAGTATCCAACTTTAAAATCAGCCGCCATTTTGTTTTAAACAGAAACTACATATAGTAGTAACATGGGGATGACTACTATACATTTCCTCCATTTAATGTGTTTTACCTTCGTTTTTAATCTGTTTCATAAAAAGTTGGAAAAAGTTTCCCTCCTTATTTTTCAATTTTAACATTCTAATTTATCTTAATTGTATTTCTTTATCTGAATGACATGATATATTTTAACTATATAAGATTCAAAGACAATTTTTGATATGTTATACAAATACCTTTAGTTTAATAGCAAGCTTTATTTTTTTCTAAAAAATTCTTAAATTTATGCCCAATTAAATTAAGATACATAAAATGAAACGAAGAGAGCCCCCCTTGTATCCCGTTTATGCGATACACTTTATTTTGTAGTCTATTAAAAAAAATCATCTTTTTATATTTAGAAACAATTTTACTTTTAAATTCTCATTTTACCTTTAATAAAAATCTTTTCTTTTAGTCCATAAATGTAAAAAAAAAAAAAAAAAAAATTTTACAAACCCGTCTCCGACTAAAAATGTCACATAAATTAAGTTGTAAAGTAATATTTTTGGAGTACTAATATAGGAGAATGTGTTGATTTCCTAAAATACTTGGTTTACTTAATTATACATTCTATCTCCTTGTGCATAGGTACAGCGTAAAACAGCATATTCTTGGAGGAATCTACTACACATACAGCTATGCGATCTCAGGGATCCTTCGAGATTCCACTTTATTATACCTTTTGTGGGTGATTATTTTAATTCCCTATAGTCAAACCTGCCCTAAGCTTTTTCTTTTAGTTATTATAATAATATGAGTGCTTGCTTTGGCCTTTATGAGGAAGGAATATGTGGCCCCTGGGGTGATTAGTGATAAAGACCCTTCCTTAATTTAGTTGATGCTATGTTCTTATTAGCTTTCTAAGGAAAGGTGATTAGTATATTTCCTCTAGTTCCGAATATTAGTCGTCTAGCTAGATAAATATAATTTTTTAAAAATATTTAACACTTCAGGAAATCAACAAGTATTTTATTATTAGCAAAAAAAACAAGTATTTTATTATTAGCAAAAACAAAACAAGTATTTTATTACCAAATATTCACCTTTACTGTTTGTTAACTAAATGAGACATTTAAGAGAGGAATAAATGATAGTTTAGACAAATACAGATCTTACGGTTAACGTTATTAAGCTAGAATTTAGATATAGATTTGTTTAAAACTTGAAAAATTATTTTTAAAGTTGTTTTGAAAAATATTTTTTAGAAGTTGAAGTTGTGTTTGGACATGTGTTTTATGAGGAAAAATTGAAATTTTGTGAGTTGAAGAAAATTTTTTACCCAAAAACTATCCTAAACCAGCTTTGGGAACTTGAAATTTTGTTTCAATTTTTTTTCCAAAAATTGATCATATTCCTTCAAAAAAGGTACATTTTTAGTATGAATCCTTTATTTGTTCGGAGTTCGGAGAAGCAGTAAAGTGTTGAATGTCACGATCCAAAATCCAACTAGTCGTGATGACACTTAACTCAACCCGCTAAGTAAGCCAATTAGCAACAATCCAATTCAAATAAGATTTACTAAGAAAATAAATGATGAAATAATTAAACTTTTATACAAAATCCCAAGGACTAGTAGTACCAATCATGAGCTCCTAAGATTTTGAGTTTACAAAGCTAGTATGAAATAAATACATCATCTGTTCGAAATATACATAAAGAGATTATAAATCTAAAGCTACCAAGAACAAGAGGCAGCTATAACCGGAACGCAAGTACATCTTCAATGCCAACTCCTGCAATACACAACAACATTAGCTCCAAAATCTGCACGCAAGGTGCAGACGTGTAATATGAGTACAACCGATCACATGTACTCAATATATAAGTAACAAACCTAACCTTAAGTTGAAATCAGCAACGAGCTTGGACAACGGTTAGAGTCCAACACCAATAGTCAAGAATAACTCGTAACAATATAATAAGAGCAATACAAGTAATAACTCAAAGATATGATGCTCAACTCGTTCACATTTACGAAAAATAGGCATGTATTTCAAGTATAACAGTAAAACCCAAGTCTTTCACCGAAATCACCAAAATATGAGTATATCAGAAAAAATGTGATTTTTTCCAAATATCTTCAACAACAGATAAGATGTTTCATTATCAGATAGCATAATAAAAGTATATCTCTATGCCTACATGTATGCATGAGAAGTCATGAATGTCACAATACCGTATAGCATGAGGAAATGCATCTTTATGCCTACATGTCAAGTATGCATGTCAAACGTAATGCACCACAGTGATAAACTCATGTACTCATACTCTCAAAGTACTCAATCTCAAAGTCTCACACTCAATCACACGGTACACTCAATCACTCGGCACTCAGTCACTCGACACTCGATACCTGCGCTCACTACTGGTATGTCACACTCCAGAGGGATGAATCCTGTCCAAGCGCTAATATAAGCCAACATGGCCTGCTGCGGCGAGTAGCCCAATCCCATCATGAATCAATAAAACCTGCTGCGGCGTGCAACCTGATCCCATCATGAATAAATAAAACCTGTTGCGGCGTGCATCTCAATCCCATCAATATCACTCACAAACCGGCCCTCAGGCCCCAACTCAGTCATCAATCTCTCAAGTCTCTCAGGCTCACAAATGTCATGCCAATCACCCCAAACAATGATAATATGATGTGATAACAAATGATAACAGAAACTAAGATATGATATGCAAATGAATGAATATGACTGAGTATGTAATTACAATTTAAGAAAATAACTCAACAGCAGAATGACCTCAATGGGTCCCAACAGAATAAGTATATAGCCTAAACATGATTTCTAACTTGGATCACAGCTCAATTACTTTAACACATAGGAATTCCATGGATAGAAACAAGATTAGAAAATTACACAGTACCACAAAATCAACCGAGTCACAATTTTCGCGATGCACGCCCATACGCCCGACACCTAGCATGTGCGTCACCTCAACACTAATCACATAACATGTATTTAAGGGATTCATACCCTCAACACCAAGTTTAGAAGTGTTACTTACCTCAAACAAGCCAAATCCAATACCGAGCAAGCTAAACAATGCTCTAGAAATGACATCCCACGCGTACTGACCTTCGTATGGCTCGAAACTAGCCAAAAGCAATTCAAGAACATCAAATAATGCCAAAGAAAACAAACCCAATCGATAGGTAGAATCTTTAATTAAAAGCCCAAAGTCAACCAAAAAGTTAAACTCGGGCCCGCATCTCGGAACCTGACAAAACTCACAAATCCAATAACCCATTCAATTACGAGTCCAACCATACTAGTTTCACTAAAATCCGACTCCGAATCGATGATCAAAACTCAAAAATTCACTTTATGAAAGTTTAGATAAAAACTCCCATTTCTCTTTCAAAATCAATAATCAAATGCCAAAATCTAAGATGGATTCATGAAATATAATCAAAACTGAGTAGAAAATACTTACCTCAATCCATATAGTGAAAATCGCCTTAAAATCATCTCAATCCGAGCTCCATAGCTCAAAATATGCTAAAATGTCCGAAACATTCGAAATATAGTACTTTATACACTATTCCAGAAGTACCCTTCGCGATCGCGGTCACAAACCTCGTGATCGCGATAACTAAATTTTCAAGGACAATTTTTACCCTATGCAATCATGGCTATTTTCCTGCGATCGCGATAAACAAACTTCCATTAACCCTTCCCAAACTCTTCTGAGACAACCTGTAGTGTCTCAGCCATAACTTTTTATACGTAACTCCAAATAACAACCGGTTTGATTTTCTGATAATTTAGACACAAAGGGCTACAACTTTAATTTTTGGATCATCTCTAAATTTCTTATAGATTGAAATATATAAGATTCCAAAGTCGGGTGAGTGACATCAGAATTTTTCTCTACGCGATCGCGAAAAGGTTTCCACGATCTCGATTCACAGTGTTCAAACATTAAATTTGCTCTTCGCGAACACAATCCAAAGTCCGCGTTCACGATGCACACCCCTGTGGCCAAAAACCCACAACTAAAAAAGGCCTAGAAATGGTTCGAAACTCACCCGAGCCCCTCGGGACCCCGTCCGAATATACCAACAAGTCCCAAAACATAATACAGACCTATCCGATGCGTCAAATCACACATAACTACATCAAAATCACGAATCATAGATCAAGATCAATCTCTTAAGTTCATAAACTTAAAACTTCGAACCAAGCGTCCGATTCAAGTCTAACCAATCCATAATGAACCCCAATTTTGCATACAAGTTTCAAATGACATAACTAACCTATTCCAACTCCCGGAACAATAATTCGAATGCGATATCATCAAGTTCAACTCTCGGTCAAATTTATGAACATTATAAACCTTCAAATTTCCAACTTTCGTCAATTAGTGCCGAAACCTTCTAGAAATATCCAAATGCAAATCCGGGCATACGCCCAAGTCCAAAATCACCATCCAGACCTAACGAAATCATCAAAACTCTGATCCGAGGCCAAATACTAAAAAAGTCAAACTTGGTCAACTATTCAAACTTAAAACTTCCTAATTGAGAATCATTCTTCCAAATCAATTCCGAATCACCTGAAAACCAAAACCCACGATTCACACAAGTCATAATACATCATACGAAGCTACTCAAGACTTACAATAGCTGAATGAAATGCAAATGCTCAAAACAACCGGTCAGGTCGTTATAGTCAACTAATACAATAAGTTTGTTTTTCTTTTAATAATGATCATCTTATATAACAGAGTTATAAGTGATTAAGGGAACGACAAGGAGGGAGCCATATATAGTTGATGGCTTGCATGCGTCCTTAGATTTGTTTAATCGCATGTTTTTATTGCGTACAAAAATGAAAACTAAAAAAGTGCTTATTTGGCTTCTCCTGTTACTGTGCTAATTTTGCATCTTTTCTTCTTTTGGTTAGCCAGCCAGATATTAACATTTTTAAACCAAAGGTTGTCGTTATAGTTTTCCCCATTTGGAAAGCTCCTTTGCTCAGCTGTCACTGTCCACTCCATTTGCTCTGTACTTTTTCCTATGCTTTTCGGAAGGTTAATGTCATAAGAGAAACTATCAAAATGGAAAATTCCGCTTTTCCATATGGTAGTGGTAGGATCATGGATGATGGTTCCTTTTCAAACTAAAGAACTTTAAGCCTATTTCTGCGAAGGATTTTATTTATATACATAAACAATGTACATAACTTAAGCTCTTCTATAAAAGAAATTCAATCAAAATTATTAACTTGTGATCGTTGTAAACATTCATAAATTTAAAATTCTACATCGTGTATACCTAGCATGCTTTCACCTATATCCGTAGCTAAAGACAAGGAGCTAAGTCCAAGATAAGTATGCATATTGTCCAAATATTTTTCTTAAAAGAGAAGGAAATAAGAGCATGAAGTTCAGTTGTGGTTCTTTGCTATGGGGCTGTGAAATGGAGTAAATAAATGAGCATCAACAATAATTGCACATGCATGTTGACTGGAAAATATTGAGTTGTTGCTTCTGGTGGTATATAAACTATTTACGTGTAAATTTGAGATTTTGCTGAAATACCATTTGATTTGTGTACCATAGTGTAATTAATAGGGTGGAAAACCATATAATTTCTGTGTGGTAATATATCATGTTAGAAATATATATATTGCTGTCAAAACTTCCTATTTTTGACTCTTTCAACAATTCATTTTCGTGCTGAAAATGGGTTTAAAGGGGAACTAAGTTCTGCGCTTAAACATACATTCAAAATAAGAGAAGAATCGAAGGGTTTGGGGGACCATCGCTTATGAAATAAATTTTTACAATAACACAACAATCTACTAATTAATACTTTATTTGAGATACATAATTTCACTACAATGAAGTAAAATTTTAGGATGAAACTAATATGCGAGCTCTAGCAAGCCCTTGGATTTACAGGAAACAATATAATGCAAACATTATAAAAGACTAAAGTATTACTTTTGCGTGTACATATATATGTAAAACGTATCTAGAAATTAGGACCAATCTTATCGTTGTGTGAAGAATGACCAATACCGGGGCTGTGTCCTGTGGCCTCGCGATCATCTCCTTCAACTGTACTGGAAGTGTCCCCAATTAGTGTCTTTGTTTGCTTAGAATTATTTGGTTTAGGGCCTTTAGAGGAATGTCCCATACCAGGGCTATTTCCTGTTTCTGTAGTTCGGAAATTATTTCCTGAATTAATTACAACAACTGAACTTTGGTCCAGTGATGTTGGTGCGGGATTGTGTCTTCCTTCAGTGAATAGAACTTGATGGCATGCAATTATTACAAGAAAAAAAGTCGTAGAACAAAAATGTTGGATACAGGCCATAACAAGATAGGGTAAGAGAAATTTTCTGAAGAGGTTTGCTAATTGTTGTAAGAATATTGCCTATCTCTTTTGTTTGTGAGTGAAACACACTTGAAGGAAAGAGGGGATTAATCAGTGTTCCACAAGGTTGTTATTTAGGGATTATTTTGAGTGAAGATATTTTCCCTCGTCCATTTCTTTGTATATATATAGGCATAGGATACACACACTACATTGTAAGGATCTTAATATTTAATAACTAGTTAATTTAAAAGTAGTCTCTTAATGGCAACATCAATTTGGATGGTTCATGGACCTTCAAAATGTTACGAAATGCTTTTTAATTACTACTTGTTTAATAAACTGGCTCTTCTAATTAAAGATCTTTAATATAATCATGTGTTGCCATTTTCTAGTCATATATGCAGCATTGGAGTTCTCGCAGTGTGAATTAAGTACGTAAGAGTTATAATAGTCTTTGGCTCTTTGCTGCAATTGCTCATGCTGCTTTATGATTTGTAATGAGTTTAACTTTGACCATGTAAAATAATTTTTATAGTATCGAGACACCTAAATGATAAGTACAGCTAACTATTTATAAAGTAAGTTAGTTATCTAAGACAATTACTTGCTACAAAAGTAGTTAAAAACATTAATATTCATGTACAGATCTAAGTTAGTAACTTGAAATTTTAGGCATACAGTATAATAATGGCTAAAGGTCCAAATATGTCCTTATACTATGTAAAATTGAGTACATTTGGCCATTGTTAATACTTTAGCTCAAATATGCCCTTATCGTCACATAATTGATCCATATATGCCCTTAGAGTTACACATTTGGCTCATATATGTCCTTTTCGAAACGGAATTCACCCAAACTAATTAACTATTTCGTTAATTGTATTAAAGTGTATTACAAACACTATTTCCTTTTTATTAGTATTTTTTTCTTTACCTTTCTCTTTTCTTTCTTCTTTTTTCTTTTCTTCTCTTTTTTTTCCCCTTTTCTTTCTCCCTTATCCGTTTCCTCCATAACTGATGTCTTCTCCATTTTCGTCACCAATTTCACTTGACAAAACTCATGAATTTCAATTAATGAGAAAATTCTCCCATAAGGTAATCAAGTTCCAATTTCACTAGCCCTCTAAATAAACGAAATTAAATTGTTCCAAAAATTATGGTTTAAACTTTAAAATAATAAAAATATCTCAAGCTTTAACAATACTCAAAAGACCAAAATATTTAAATTGTTTCGAGAATGATAATTTAATGATTAAAAGCCTAAAATTCAAGTTGTAGTGTTATAAATTTGAGTTGTTAGTTTTTTTTAATCTTTTTTCAGCGGGTCATTTTCTATTTTTTTTATTAACTATGTAAATTAGGGGTGTACATGGAACAGGTTGGTTCAGTTTTTATCAAAATCAAACCATACCAATTATATCGGTTTGAATTGTTCGATTTTGTTGGATTTTTCGAATTTTTTGTTACATAAATATTATTTCAATCTTACTTTGTTAAATTTTTTAGAACTAAATATATGTTCAGTAAAAATTAAAAAATTGACAAATATATGATCTATTAAAATATTCTTATGCGAAAATTTTCTTAGTAATTGGAATTCATGAGTTTTGTCAAGTGAAATTGGTGACGAAAATAGAGAAGACATTAGTAATTGAGGAAATCGGATAAGGGAGAAAGAAAAAGGAAAAAAAAGAGAAGAAAAGAAAAAAGTAGAAAGAAAAGAGATAGGTAAAGAAAAAAGTACTAATAAAAAAAATAGTGTTTGTAATACACTTTAATACAATTAACGAAAAAACTAATTAGTTTGGGTGGATTCCGTTTCGAATGTGACACATATGGGCCAATTGTGTAACTCTAAGGGCATATATGGATCAACTATGTGACGGTAAGGGCATATATATATATATATATATATATATATATATATATATATAATGGAATATTTGGAACTTTTCCGTATAATAATTAATGAACTGGGTCAGTCAGCCTCCTACCACTGAAATTCACCATCAAAAGACTGGATTCTTCAGTACTTCCCACTTGGTTGTGCCTACTATTTTTTTTAATCTGGATGGCTTATGTGCAAGTTCCTACTCTTCTTAGTCAACAATTAACGGAATTAAATGTTTTTTTTAAGTTATAACAGAATTAATTATAATTTATATATTTTACTTTCTGTTTTAGAGTGTTTTTAAAAGATTTTCACTTTTTATATTTACCTTTCTTTAATTCCAATGTACACATGACATGTTTAATACTACAAGATTCAAAGCATTTTGGTATGCACGTCCTTATTTTAAAATCGGAAGATTCAAAAAAATTATTTATTTTTTTAAACTACGTAACCAGTTAAATTAAGACACATAAATAAAATGAAACCTAAGGAGAATTTGTTATGTGTGTGTATTTGTTTGTGGGAGGTTGATGGGTATGGAAAGGGGACAGTGGCGAAAGCATGACAGTATCTGTTACAGTTTCGTCTATTTTTCAGTTTTGTTTTTGAAAGAGCTAAATGGCTCATTAAGACAATTCAAATGTCAAAATATGAGATGATGTTGAGGGTTATAAATTATAATTAGTGCTTGTTAATGAGCCTTAAACAAAAATAGTAAAGAGGGAAAAATCCTTGATTATAAAGTATAAAAATGACATGTGATCAGGAACTTTGGTATCATATTTGATTATATCTTGTTATAAACTCACATCACAATACTTGCAGTTGATCTTGATCATTCATCAATAAAGCTTTAACTGTTTTTGACAAAGAGATTGCTTCATTGAAATATGATTCTTGTTTAGTCTTCTCCCCTGGGTTTTCTAAGGCATCAGCTACAAAAGAAACCTCCCTGCTGAAAATGTAATTTTATTAAAATAATACCTACCACAAATGGAAAAGATTGTTAATTTACTAATAATGGATGGCTTAGAAAAGTTCTTGGAAGTTGACTGAAGCCTGTGATCCATCAAAATAGAGGTGGTCATTGTAATATCGATATTTAATTACAGAAATAACAGAAGCCAACCAATTCCTTGAGTGGCCCTAACACTCTTGATTTCTCAAACAAGTTAGTTAGTTATTTTTAATGTCAAATGGAACCAAATGATGAGTTTCCAAGTGGTATATGATCTTCATTGACTTTCCTCCGTAATATATCTCCCCATAAACTGAAATAGGAAAAAGAAGAAGATTACAGATATTGCAAAGTTGGCTCCTAAAGTCCTGGAAACTAATTCTCTTTAGCCTTGTTACCCCACAAAAATTGCAAAGTAATTAAAGGACAGTATAATACTACTTATAGAACAAAGAGAATTAGGTCAGCTTTGCTAGGCTGTGGTGCACGAGTGATGTTGATAGCTCGAATGATTATTATACTAAAAATCAGTATAAAAGGAGGGAGACAGGATCTTCTGCATGATTTTGAATCAAAAAGGTCAGAGAATTTTAATGGTACATTGTGCTCCGGAAGACTTGGTATAACAGGAAAAATTGTTGTAATGTGACCAATATGTCACAGGTTTGAGCCGTGGAAACAACCTCTTGAAGAAATACAAGGTAAGACCGCGTACAATAGACCTTTGTGATCCAGCCCTTCCCCGAACCCCGCGCATAGCGGCAATTTAGTGCACCGTTGCTTCTGCTTTGTACATTTTCTTAATTCCTCTTGTTGCTTATTCGACTTAGATGGTTGATATTTGATATTCTTGTTGTTTTTGTTGAATAATCAGAAAAGTGGTCATGTGTGTTTCCTTAAGAGTCTAGAGAATGCAACTTTGGTAAACATGCAGATTTAATTTTCTGCTTAGAAAAATGTTACTGAGATTTTCTTCCAACATTTTCAGGCAGTTGCGGTTTACACATACTAACAATATAACATTTCGTCTTGAAGTCCTCTTGACCAAAGTGATGTAGAATCAAATTCTATGTAGGCATAATAAGAAAACTACTAAGTCGATATATCATGGTATATATGTGGACCGATTGGATGATCAGTGATATTATTGACAAATCATATAAGGTTAATGTAGAATTTTAAGTCAGCAATACTAAAAGATGTTTGCAGAGAAAATAAACCTGCAGAATTTATTTTTTAGGTAACTTTCTCATTTTGTTAAGAAGCTTGAGCAAACATTTAACTAAATATTACAATCACAAGGAAGTTTAATGTAGATTTGAGGTAATATGTTGCAGTTAGAAGATGTATGTAATCAAGGTTAGTGTTCTACACCATGTCCAGGGGCAGGGGCGTATATAGTGTGATAATAATGAGTTCAACTGAACCCATAATGTTTGACGCGAAGTAAAAATTTATACGTAAAAATTTGTTAAAATTGTAAAAATAATAGATATGAACCCATAACTTTAAAAATATAATAGTTTCAATGCTAAAAAAACTTAAAAATTGAACCCATAGATTTTAGATCCGTCTCAGACTATGTCTATATTACCATTGCGGGCATTCTTATTTTACTCCATTCAGGTACATGAAAGTTTGCAAGTGATATCTGAAAGTAAAAGTGCACTGATCACGCCCAACTCTAATCCTAAAAAGGATAAGCGGTTGCTGTAAATATAATTCGGTCTAAAAGTCCGGAATCGAATCTCATAGAGAACTAAGGTTCAGCTACAACTGTTCACTTTCACTAAGAATACAAGTTTGAACAATTCCTAAGTTATAAATATTAAGATTCTTATATCTAATTAACTAACAAATTAAAGTAGTAGATTAACAACTAAAGATACTACGGGTTGGAGAAAAGATTAAGGAGGTCTAGAGTTATGATTTCCCCAATTGTCGGAATCCTTCCCGCTTCGTCTTCTATAATTTCGCCTAAGTATTCTCTACCGATCGTGAGTACTTCGGGTGTCGTAATTCTCTCACAAGCAACTGCCACAATTTACTAGACATATTCCCTCGAACTACGCTAGGTGACACTAATTCACCGCTCACTACGATCGCACCAAGGTTTTGTTATCTCTAATCCCGCCTTTAAACCCTACATATTGATCTCCCACATACAATAGGAGTGATGTTATTCAACAACTACCTAAATATGTACCCGCTCTCAAGCAATACACACTAAATAGGCACAGTCAATTGATGGACATTCAATCAACATCAATAAACATGTAGTTGAAGACGTAGAGAAACCCAAAGGCTCAATTATATAAAAACGTAATAAGAATTCATCCTACAAAAGGTTCCATCAAAATCCTAGATAATAAATTAGCTATTCATAATAGTATACAAAACTACAATCCTAGAATTCATAACCAATAATAAAAATAGGAAGAAGAAAGTGAAAAACTCGTAGAAGAATTCTCTGTCTTGCTCCTAGCATGTTTTTGCCTCCTTGGATCAAATCCCCTCTCAAAAATGTCTTCCTTTTTGGTCGAATCTGCTCTAAAAAACGTCCCCCCTTCTTAGACATGTTTAAGGAGTATTTATAGGCTAGGGTTGAAGTTCTTGAGTCCAAATCCCGGCCGGAGTTTTTTAATTTACGCACTTTTGATCACCGTGCTATAGACCTCGCGAGGCCAGGCTTATAGCGTGGTCAACTTGGCTACGGAGCTGGCTACGCCTGGCCTGCAGCGAAGTCAAGCTGGCTATGCTTGGCCTGTAGCACGGTTTGGATACTTGATATTTTTGTGCTCTTTTCTTGCATTTTCGTTCTCTTTTTGTGCAACATTCACTCATCTTTGTCTTCCGATGCTCTTACACATAAAACAACATAATTTAGCTCAAACGTGAGCACAATTAACCAATAAACTAACAAAATATAGGATAAGTAATGTACTAAAAATATAGCATCTTTGCCACATATCACGCACAATCATGATGGCATTTTAGTAAATATTTATTGTATAATGAAAGGGTAATGAAATATTTTTAAAGATTATAATGTTAATGATTAAGTTTGATTGGCATGGTAGAGAATGAAATGTAGTATCGTCTTCATATACTGCAATTTCTTAAGTATGCGATATATTAGTTCAGCAGGGTTTTCACTATTTGATACACTGTAGAGCTGCTTTTCAGCTTTAATTCATTTTCTCCAAGCCCCTGCTCCATTCCTGGCATACCTGCATAAGTACATACCTACATGGACACTCCTTTGCCCTTAATTTCGACAAGTTTTATTTTTATTTTTATGTATATATATATTATGTATCAAATTCTCTTGACTTAATTGTGTATTTATTTCTTCAAATGTTGACATTCATGTATGAAAATCCTTGTTCCGCTATGGCATATAATTACTATAATATGTTTTGTTGAATTATGTGATTTTCTCATGTAAAAGTTTAAACTTTATTATGTGTTCAACAAGTCCCTTCACATCCGGACCTACATTATAATGGATGAGATGAGGCTCTAACTCATGACCTCTGATACAGAGGCGGATCCTGGATTTCAAGAGGATGGGTGCACTATTGTGAGGATGCAAATTTAGAATTTATATTTGACGAGTTTAACTTTAGTATCTACTATGTACCCACTATACTTTTGAAATTATAGGTTCAAAATTATATTCTTTTTAAAATTTTAGTGATTTTCACGTATATATCTATACTCCGTATCGAAAATAAGACCGTCCGGAGGGGATTTGAACCACAATTTCACTCGTAGAAGTGCACCCAATGATTATTGCACCATATTGAGTCTTTGAGCATGAGTTCACACATATATAATTAAGTTATTTTTCAGAAATATAATATTATTATACATAGTTTATGGAGAAGAGTATGGATTCACGTGAACCATACCCTAAGACTTAGATACGCCCCTGCTATAGCATATTAAATTTGTGATCATTCCATCTAAAAACTTAAAACGATTAGAGATGTCCTACTTTATTAACTTAGTTATGTCTTCAACGTGCCATCACGCCTTAGGGAGAAAATAAAACACTAGTCCTTTGAATTAATCTACTGATATAAATTGAGTGTAAACAGATTTCATGTCTATGACATAAAAATAAAACTTAGATTTAAATTGTATGCACAGAGAATATATATCTAGCACAACAATTGATGGATTAAACATTTAAACATAGCTAGTTTTGAACAGAGTGACCAATCCCAGGACTATGGCCATCTACATTTCGTGGTGGTGGTGGGGGCCTAGACAAAATTGGTGGAACCTGACTTGGTGGTGTTGCAGTGGCAGGCTCATTCTCTAATGCTGCGGCATTCCTTGTATAAGATTGCGAGTTTCCACTAGTTTCTCTTTTTGATATCTTTTTATAAACATGAGGTTTCAAGAAATCATTTCTCTCGATCTTGATGTTTCTTCCCTCAATAGATTGAGTAATATGAGAGAAGATCATAGCAAGGAGAAGGATGGCAAGGATCACTTTTGTGTGAGCCATGAAAGGAAATGAGAGGGACGACAGACTATAAGGGAAATGAGATTGATGGTGAGTGCTTAACCTCTTTTTTCCATATGGTATTTATAGGACAAAACAGGCAATACAAGGGTTATTTGGTTCTCACTAGTTAGAGATTCACTATGTATAAGAAAAAAAGTTGTGCCTTAGTTTGCAAAACGCGAATGAAATGTTAGTGAAAAAAGAAAATGTAATGCGTGGTAAAAGTTGGCAATTATAGTCAGTACCGCTATGTTAAACTGTCTAGTCACTTCAATTATAAATTTAAGACTATTAGAGAAGAAGCATTTTAATTAATTAATTTATTTATTAACTAATAGGAGTATATTTTAATTCAACAAGACATCGAGTTTGATTTTCTTTCATGAGCTAATTATGTAGAAATTCTATTTTATAATGGATGACAGTAAAAATTGAATTAGTGACTTTTGCATACCCCAAGAACAAGGTGGAGAGTTCTTGGAGGGAGGGAGCCGGGGGTCTATCGGAAACAACCTTTCTATCTCAGGGTAAGGGTAAGGTCTGCGTACAAACTACCCTCTCCAGACCCCACTTTTAGGATTATACTGAGTTATTGTTGTTTGTTGTTGTTGTTGTTGCATGCTCAGATATAATATTGAATCAGGTGATGGTTTGTTTTAGTAATCCATGCAAGTCTGTATCCGTTATTTGCATAATTTTTAATTGAGATAACCTACTTCTTAATTAGTGAAAGACAAGCATGGAGGCATCTTTTGTTAGCCCACTAGCCGGTGAATTTAAGCTCGCAAAATTTAAAAGGTTGATCTTAATTGTGTTATACAATAACAAAATGTTAGTACAAGATATATAATTAATTATACTATGTATGTTATGCGCTCCACTTGCTATCCTCTTTGCTGTGTCCTTTTTAATTTGATCAGTTGAGCATGCTGATAACTTTCCAACTGGGGAATCTGACTGACTATATTTCTTCTGCTTTGCGGCTTACCTACTTAATGTTAACCAGCTCTTGTAATACTTGCTGCGGCTAAATAGGCAGTGGCAAATTTTAAAGCTACTCACATGTTCTTTGCTGCTTAGAATATCTGCTGCTATTAATTAATTAACTGTACCTAGTATTTGTACCAAATCTCCATTGTTGGTACTTTTAGAATGTGTTGAAGAAGACAAAGTAGGTCTACTTGATTAAATTGGTGATATATTGAGGATCGTTTCTGTTAGCACATCTGGAGATTTTGTTTCAAATTTAAAATCATTTGGAGTAAATTTGAGATGGTTTGATCTAATTGCATTGCAATTTCAAATAACAATTTGTTCCACATATCAATTATGTCAATTAGATACACTTCGACAATTTAACAGATCGGTCGAATGCAAATAATACAAAGCCATAAAATAAAGTTTGGTTAACAATAACAATGTCATGCCAACAGGGTTGAGTTTAGGAATAATTAACAATATAGGTAAAGTTAATATAACATAAAATCTACCAATTCGGTAGAGAAATCCCTAACAAGCAATAAGTGTGTGTAAGGCTGGATGTCATTTTCTAAATACATTCAAAGACGGGGATAATATTTATAGACCAGCCCCTTACATGTCTATTTATGTCAATCACCCCAGAAGAACTAGCTAGGGAAAATAACATTGTATAGCCGTTCTTAAAATAATAGTCAAAAATTATTTATTTTTTATGTATATACATTTATGTATGTTATATATAAAAAAATACTTATAAATTTTGTACATTTTTACGATGATCGGATGTAAATAATTTCATCTGCGAACTAAAAGTAAAATTTGCCCAACTAACTAGGCAGCAATAAGTTGGGTCATGATCCAAATTTAGCTGGGACTTGGCTAGGCTTCTACAAAGACCACACTATACGTTTTGGTCACATGAGCAGAATGCCTGACCCATGATTTTCATGGCCGAAACCAAAATGGCAGGAAAAGCTCTCATCAATGGACCCACTTTTGCACCTCAGGCTAAAGGGGCAATGGGCCTTTAGTTATCAAACAAATATGAATGGGGGAATTTTTATACTTGCTGATGAATTCAAAAAATATTTCATAATTTACAACTTTTAACTACATAACAAATTCTACAACAAAAATATAGTACATGTTATACCTTAAATACGGTAGATTTCCTACAAATTAGGAAACTGATTATAAATATTCCGTAATAGTGCAGTCTCCAACTAAAATCAAACACCTAAAAATAAGAGACTATCCTTATTTAGGGTAATAGAAAGAAAGTCAGTATAAAATGCAATCAATTATTTTCTAAACAATCTCCTTCTCCTTTGGTCTTTCCAAGCTATAATATCCTTGCTCGTTTTTTTTTCCTAGAAGCGTAAATTTCATTCAGTTTATACAAAAAATTGGTATTGATGGCATATTGGCTATGACTAAACTTTACTTTTCAATTAAACTTTTTTTTTTAATTTTATTTCTTTGTGTATATATATATATATATATATATATATATATATATATATATATGCGCACACAAATACAATATTTATATACATTTTTATGTTTGGAACAATGTTCAACGCATATTATTTGTATTATGTACTTATAGTATAGTTAATATATGTCATAAATATATTTTTTACATTTGGAGTAATATATAACATAATCTATTTACATACATAGTATACATAAGATATATCATTTATATTAGCACTAATATATCACATTTATTATTTATATTATTAGTATACTATATCTATAGCATATATTATATATTATCTATAATATATATTAAATATATTAAATGTATGTATATAATGTATTATACATAAATACGGTGATGAATTGGGATGAGAGGGAGTAGTTGAGTATAGAAGAGGAAATTTGTTTTCAGTATATTGTTTAAATGTATTTCATTACCTTGAGAATCAAGATAAACAGGCTCACAAACAAGTTTATAAATTTGTGAGTAACCAAATCTCTTCACATTTTCAGATCTAAGTGACACGATATGTTGGCACTCTTCAATGCCGGTTGGCAGACTACTTATGTGGATCCTTTAGTTATACAAAAGTTCAAGGTAAGATTTGTGTCTTTGGCCGCCTACTTGAGAAACTTCGCTTAACATTTTCATAGGCTTCTTATGTCTATGGCATAAAATGGGATGAAGTTGTAACGGTCCGTAAATTCGGACTAGGTGTGGACATGTTAAATGAGTATTAATATGACATCTTATACATATGAAGTCCTATCGGGATGAGTATGGGTGAAAAGAGTTGTTTTGGAATCAAGACGGAGAGTGAGGTGCATAAGATTCGATAAAATCGACTAAGTTTATAGAAGATCTGTATTTTAGAAGAATTTTGTGATAATACGTTGGGAATTTGGGAAAGCCTAAAGCATGAAAGTTGTATCCCTTTGAAATAACTTTCCAACGATATATTGTGGAGCCCGAACGGATTTCTGAGTAAAACGTTATTTGCGTTTTACTGGACAATGCGCAGTATGCGCATCCAGGTACACGCCCAGATGGTCCCGTGCGCGGCCGAGCACTTGTGGCAGTGCTACTGCCCTGTTGCGCGTCCAGGTGCACGGTTGGGCTTTTAGGTGTGCGGGAGCGCACCCAGGGGGTCAGCCCTACTTCGTCCCCTACATCCCAAAACACAAAAACTTGCTTTAAAAAGAGAAGCTCTCAAGAACCTAACTCCTCAAAGGTCCCTCCAGCATCCAAGGTAAGTTCTAATGGTGATTCTAAGTTAATTTCAATTCCCCAACACCTTATTAATATGGGTAAACCCTTCAAATCATTAGATATTCGATTGGGGCATCACTGTTGAGAGAAGAAACCCTAGAACTCGAATTCAACAGGATTGAACTTCAAAAAGGTAATGTCTTCACCCTCTAATTGATTATACCATTTGATTAATGATTATAGACTCTATGTTCATGAGATATGAGTTGATGTGTTTGATATAAAAATATGAACAATTATATGTTTGGGTTATTGATTGTTAATTATTGGTTAAGGGTATTGTTTATCTTATGGTGAAGAAGAATGATATTGATTATAAGAAATTTGAGATTTTAGAATTTATCAAGGAGCAAGAGAATGGCTTGTTGGGTGTAGAAACACCATTAATGAGGGCTATGCAGCTTTATGCCCACCAAGTGTTTGATAAAATATCTAAGAGACCAAAACATGAGTATTATTACTAATATGGAATCCCTTTGACTTGTATTGATATAGATTAAAGTTGAAAGGGTTGGCGAATATTGTATTACGCTCAAGAGCAGGAAGTTAAGGTATGTGAGACTAACTCTCTATGTTTGGGAATGTTAATGATTCTCCTACACTATGTTTCTTTTACGACGTTACTAATTGCCTCAGAAATATCGTTAAGCCTAGTTCCCTGAATAGCTGCAGAACTTCTATTCTCTAGCTTCATAATCCGTTCATAACTTTCATTCCGAACGTTGTGAGCTTTGTGCTTAATCAATATAGACTTGTGTTTAATTCCCATGAGTCTTAGTCTAGATTACCAGCATGTCATAAATAGTTGAAGCATAAGTTCTCATAATCAGTTCATGAATACATGTCTCAGTTCAGTTCTATTCAGCATTCAAGTATCATGTAACTCAATATGGTTCAGTATTTCAGTATCATGTATTACAGTACGATTCTCAGTTCCTGTTTTTAAATCCCTGGATGTTGAACACCTGTATTTGGGTCCGAGGCCGCAGTTAATGCTTTATGCATATTTGGGCCTGAGGCCGCAGTTTATATTTTATGCATGTTTGGGCCTGAGACCGCAGTTAATGCTTTATGCATCTTTGGGCCTGAGGCCGCAGTTATGTATATGTATACTTGGGCCCGAGGCCGCAGTTTGTGTACATATATATTGGGGCTGAGGCCGCAGTTTATTTATTCAAATAAACAGGTTGTTCATCATTCAGAAGAGGGAGTATTCATATCCTTACTTCCTTTGTTCAGTTCAGTTATCATTTCAGTTATCAGTCATCAATTATCATTTCAGTTATCAGTTATCAGCTATCATTTCGGTTTCAGTTTCAATAGTTATCATTTCAGTTATCAGTTATCAGTTCTCTATTATCAGCTCAATTTCAGTTTCAGCATTTACAGTTCTTTCTTTCAGTTGTTTTACATACCATTGCAATTCAAATGTACTGACGTCCCTTTTGCCCGGGGCCTGCATCTTACGATGCAGGCAATGATTAACAGGTTGACGATTCAGAGCGCTAGGATTCTCGTACTAGCTATTTGTGAGCCCCAGTTCTTTCGGGGCATTATCATTACTCTAGAGTCTTTCAGTATTTACAGACAGGCAGTGTTTCAGTACTTCATTAAAGGCTTCATAAACTAGAGTAATAGTTAGACAGAGTCGCAGGCTTTTCATGTTAAGCTATGTTGGCAACAAATATGTTTCAGAATTATATTAGTATATCCGCACTTTGATTTATATCATTTAGACTTTCAGTATATCAACATGTGTAAGTTTATCTTCCGCATTCAGTATGTTATGATATCACATGTTGATTCAGCTAGCCAGTTAGTTCGCTCGGTCACATGTAGTCAGGCACCGAGTGCCGTGTTACGTTCAGGCCTAGGTTCGAGGCATGACAGGAGTATTTTGATGCTCTAGGTGAGAGATACATTTTAGGTGAGAAAGAATCGTAAGAGATATTTTTTTAGGTGAGAGAGAATCTCAATAGAGAGATTTTAGGATATGAAAAGTTGTACGTAATTTAATTAAAAAGGTAAGATTTTAAAATAAATTGTAGTATATGTAATTTTGTAAAAATAGTTGTATGAAATTTAATTAAGTCTAAAAAAAAAATTGTATTCTATGTAAATTCCTCTGAATTAATGGACCCTTTGCTAACCGTCTAGTCAATAGGAGAAGGAACCAAGAGCCCATCTGAATGAAAAAAACATTCATCCTGAATTATCGCTCTCGAGAAAAAGATCAATAAATTGATCCCTATCACTCGGACACGGTTTCTACTTTTCACGTCCCTCTATTTAAGAGATGCACCGTGTTGATAGAAATCGTAAAGACCTTGTATACGTCCTCGAAGGTAGCATTCATGGCAATAATCACTACTTTCTCCTGAGGGCATGGTAAGACTTTGTTCTTGGAAAAGCAATGAACTTAATGAACATACAATGATAAAATTACTGGAAAATAGATTGACTAAGAAAGATCAATACTTTGAAATATACTACAACAACAATAAAAACTCAGTGGGATCCCACAAGTAGGGTCTGGGGGGTAATGTGTACGCATGCCTTATCCCTACTCTGGAGGGCGGAGAGGCTGTTTCCGAAAGACTCTCGGCTTGAGAGGAAGAGTAGGAACAAGTAAATATCAACAACAAGGCCAGGAGCACGGATGTGTAGTGCAACTTATAAAAGGTTGGAACGAAGAAAAAGAAAAAGAAAAGGCAAAGATGATATAGTCAACTATTCGCAATGCCGAAGACAGAGAAAGAAACTTAGTCAAGTGTTCATGGCAAAGTAAATAAACACTTATTCAAGGATATGCAAACATTTAGCATCTATAACTTACCTGAACCATCAAAATAACAGGCACATTAAGCAATTTCAAGAAATAACATCTTAAATTTCACTCAAATGCTAAAACCTCAAATTAGGATTTTGAATCTGGTGATAATTTAGCAAATATTCTACATCTAATTTCTTGTTCTCAATTTCCTTCTACCCAGCTACAACCAGAATCCTTTACTAATCCCCTCGTCTCCATTAGCTTTCTCACTGCAAGGGCATCACTTATTCTTCCAGCTTTAGTATACAAATTTGACAATGTTATATAATGCCCTGGATTTTCAGGCTCCAATTCAACTAAATTCTCTGAAGCAAGAACTCCAATGCTCACACCTTTATGTGCCAAAGCAGCAGCAAGTATAGAACCCCATATATGCTTGTTCGGCTTCAGACACATTTTTCCTATAAAATCTGTGGCATCTTCAAGCCGACCAGCTCGAGTTAGCAAATCAACAACACAAGTAAAATGTTCCATTCTGGGGTTCAATCCAAATTCCTCCACCATCCTGTGGAAAATATTTAACCCCTCATCAACAAGTCCTGAATGACTGCATGCTGAAAGCACTGAAGTGAATGTCAAGGCGTTTGGTCGAATGCCATAATGACTCATTTTTTCCAGGAGATGCAGGGCATCTTGTCCCAAACCATGCATCCCCAACCCACCAATTATTGTATTCCATGACACTATATCTTTATGAGCCAAATGAGAAAATACAGATAAAGCATTTCCAATGCACCCACATTTTGAGTACATATAAATAAGTGCATTCCAAATAGGAGTGACATCCCACAAACTGCTCCGCGATATATATGCATGAATTTGTTTCCCGTATTTAAGGTCACAAACTGGCAAAACACTTGAAATTGAAGTTTCATTAATCTTAATTCCCATAGGTAGCATTTTCTTGAAATACTCCAAAGCCAAGTCTTTCATCCCTAGTTCAGCGAAACCATGAATCATGGAATTCCAGGCAACAATATCAGTCTTATCCATCAATTCAAAAACATGTCTTGCATCTTGAATCCTCCCACATTTAGCATATAGAGTTAGCAATGCAGGTCCAGAAGTTCTATAAAAAGCAAAGGGTGATTTGACTTTAATCCCGTGTGCGTGAATCTCCTGGGCACTCCTTAAGTCGTCGATAAGCTGGCACGACGCAAGTACACTGGAGAGACAATCTAGGTCAGGACAAACTTCTCTTCTATTTATCATCTCCCTAAAAATATCCAACGCATTATTTTGATCTCCAATTCTTGAATAGCCTGATATCAAAGTCGTCCATGATATTATACTTGGTTCTTTGATAAGTATAAATATTTTCCTAGCCTCATCACATCGACCCATGCGACAATAAGCATCCATTACTGTGTTCAAAGTGACTATATCTGGCTGACAACCTTCCATACTCATTAACCCCAACATCTCTACAGCCAAATCAAGTAACTCATTAGATACATATCCCGAAATAATCAAATTCCACGAAAGCAAATCTTTTTCTTGCATCAAATCGAATACCCGTTTTGCGCTCTGAATATCACCACATTTTGAGTACATATCAATTAAAGAATGGCCAACTTGGAGATTCCATTCTACACCACATACTACTACATCTTTGTGTATTTGTTCCCCAGTAGCCAGGCTTGAGAACTTTGCACAAGCCTTCAGAACGAGAGGAAACACATAGCCATCAAGTAATATACCATCTAGTTTCATCACCTTATAAGTACTCACACCTTCTTCAATTAGGCAGTTACGTGAAAAATATGATAACATGGCCGTCCAAGCAAAAACATTTCTTTGAGACAATTTGACAAACAGGTGGCGAGCAGATTTTATATTGTCACAGTCAGCATACAGTTGTATCAATTTGGTAATGACGAATGGATTATGGCTTTGACCATGCACGACAATTTGTTGATGCGTTTGTTTTCCTTGCTCTATTGCTTTGAAATTGCTGCAGAGTTGAAGTAAATGGCTTATTTCGAATGTCAAGAATGGCCTCACGTTGGTTGCTGGCACAGATGAAAATTTCTTGTAGAAGCTCCATACTCTCATCTATTTGCAATACTGACCTTGAAGATCAACTGAATTCCTAATATCATACACGGGCTTGAGCCCTAACAGGAAATTTCCAAGTAATATGTTACTGGAGTTTTACAAGAAGAACTCAGCCTCTTTTTTTTTTTTACTACTTCCTAACGTGTTAAATAAATAGTTGTAGAGAGTTCGAAAAACGTAGGTAACAAGTTTATATATCTTGCGCTTCCTCTTTTTCTCCATTCGTTTTGGTTTATTAAGTTTATGATTTTCTCGTCATATTGTTCACTGATAAGAACTATTTCTGAAAACTTAGGTTAGGGATCTCCATTTTCCTTTTTCTCAAATTCAATTATGTCATGGATCAAATAGTATTTAGATCGTGAGTTTATAGACAATGTAACTTCAGAATATTAGTCATCATATATACATATAATATTATAGTTATATACAAATAATATGTATACATACGTATATACATATATATACAAATGTAGTGTATATTTGTCAAATAGTAGAACTGATGCTACTTTTGCATATCGTTATTTATGTAACTAAAACATGTTACCATTGTCCATGAAGATGAAATAGGGCTTTGGCGTATTTTGCCTTGTAGTCAATGGACTCGAACTTGAGCATCAATCGTATGGCCAAGGCTGCAAGCCTGCTAACATCTCTTTAATTGTTTCAGCATTGATCTATTTTTTTTTTTTGGCCACATCTTTCACACATCTATTTCAAGAATAGAGATGCACCAACCCGAGGTGGCAAAACTAACCCAAACCCATTTGACCCGCCCAATTTTTTCAAGTTTTAATGGGTTTAGGCGAGAATAGTTTTGCAGATGGGTTGGTTTGGACTAGCCCAAGTTACCCATAAAAAATCATCAATCCAAATGGACTCATGTTGATGCCCAACCTTGACCCATAGAAATGCTCAAACTTAAAGTTCTACCTTAACCCATATTCTGGAAAATATTTTCTAATTTTTTCATGTTTGGTTGATTTAAATGTTTGAAAAATATTTTCTTTATGAATTTGTTTTTCTCCAATTGGTGAAAAATATTTTTTGTATCAAGATAAGGGAAAACATTTCCAAAATATTTTTCAACCTTCCCCTTCAACACCAACCCGCACCACCCCACACCCCCACTCTCACCCACGCACCACCCAACCTGACCCCTTCCCCCACCATAAATATGTAAAAATATTATTTAGAGTACTTCTTTTTATGATGTAAAAAAAAATATTTTCTTTCGTAACAACAAAATGAGATTTTTTCTTGAAGTAGAAAAAGTATTTTCTTTCATTTCAACAAAATGTCCTATTTCATTTTAGTAAAATAAAAGACGGTACTAAGCTATTTTTTAGGTATCACAATAAAATAAAATAAAATAAAGTACTCATTTAATTTAAACAAAATAAAATACTTTGTCTACAACATGAAAAGAAAATATTCTCTTTGTTGAAATAAAAGAAAATATTTTTTCTAAAACAGGAAAAGAAAGTACTCATTTTGTGAAAAAGAAAATATATTTTTTAATCATGAAAAGAAAGTATTCTTTTTTGTTGAAACAAAAGAAAATACTTTTTCTACAACATGAAAAGAAGGTACATATTTTGTGAAAAAAAAAATATTTTTATTATATCATGAAAAGAAAGTACTTATTTTATTGAAATGAAAGAAAATACTTTTTCTACATCATAAAAAGATAATATTCATTTTGTTGAAATAAAAAAAAAAATACTTTATCTACAACATTAAAAGAAAATTCTTTTTCTGCAACAAGAAAAGAAAGTACTCATTTTGTGCAAAAAAAAATATTTTTCTATATCAAGAAAAGAAAGTACTCTTTTTGTTTAAACAAAAGAAAATACTTTTTCTATAATATGAAAAGAAGGTACTCATTTGTGAAAAAGAAAATACTTTTATTATATCATGAAAAAAAATACTTATTTTATTGAAATGAAAGAAAATACTTTTTCTACATCATAAAAAGATAATATTCATTTTATTGAAACAAAAGAAAATACTTTTTCTACAACATGAAAAGAAGGTACTCATTTTGTGAAAAAGAAAATACTTTTACAACATCATGAAAAGAAAGTACTTATTTTATTAAAATAAAAAAATATATTTTTTCTACATCATAAATAGATAATATTCATTTTGTTGAAATGAAAAAGAAAATATTTTATCTACAACATTAAAGAAAAATACTTTTTCTACAACATGCAAAGAAAATACTCATTTTGTGAAAAAAAAAATATTTTTTCTATGTCATGAAAAGAAAATACTCTTTTTGTTGAAACAAAAGATTTTTTTTTCTACAACATGAAAGAAAGTATTCATTGAGAATATTGTATAGATTTGGGTCAATTTGGACGGGTTGTGTTACAACTCATTGTTTAACCCATCTTGACCCAGCACATCTTAATCCAAATAAACTTTGGATAGGGTTGGGCAATGACCCATTTAATGAGTGAGCCCATCATGACCAGCTTAATTAAAGCCCAAACAGCTCATTTACCACCCCTAAGCCCGACCCTTCTTGTTTGATAAATTTGTGCACTTCTCATGTTCACCAATTGTCTTGTACACAACTACATGAAGAAGACATTGAATCTAATGTGTATTCCAACAATCCAAAACCATATTTTGTTAGGATGTTGTCATCGTGAATATTGTGGTAAGAAGAAACTCTAGGATTAAAACCTTGCTACTAAATGATGCAAAGTTTAGTTGCTCTAAGGTGGAATTAAATCCCACCAATATTATATTTGATTATTCTATTCTTTCAATCTTAGGATTATAGTTTAGAATTAAAGTAGAGGGGCAAATGGGCGGGGCGAGTCAATTTGGGCTGGTCAAAAAACGGGTCAAATTAATAAAACGGGTCAAGATCCAACCCGTCCAAAATTGTTGGATCAAAATAGGTTGGGTTAAGTTAGGTCAAATATAGGGTCATAACCCAATCCGACCAACTTGACCTATTAATATTTCAAAGCTTTAGTGGATCTCTTCTAAATCTAATTAAAATCTAATTTTATTTGTCAACTTAATATTTACTATACATTTAAAATTTCACATGTAGGACCACAAAACTAGTTACCATGCTAATTAAATATTTTTGTCTAAATAACAATAATTTTAAAACGGCTAAACGGAAAAATCTAAAAAGATTTGTCTGAAAAAAGCTGAAAAATATCTAATATTTAACGTGAGAAACAATATTAGCATTATTGCAACGCTAGAGTTGATCCTATAGTAACCTAAGAAATAGCTACAATTGAGCAGGAAAACACAAATAAAAGTTATAATAAATAAATAAATTAACACGAGGAATTTTCAGAAACCATCATAGTTTAGAGGCTATTTATGCGGCACAACTACTGTTTCCATATTTACTATCTATAGCAAAACTTACTTTGCCAGGAGCTTGTATTTTCTGTATTCGTGCGCGTAAGATAGACTGTATCAATGAATATAATTTTGGTATATTCTATTATATTCAATTTGGCTGTATTACAAAATAAATTTAAAAAGATACAGAGATATTTGATTGTATTCAATTGACGATATTCACTCGTAGCTACTTTTGCACTGTATTCAATTCGACTGTATTCAAACAACAAAAATTTTAAAAATACAGGGATATTCAGTTGTATTCAATTTATTGTATTTATTCAATTTCTATTTTTACAATGTACTCAATTCACCGTATTCAATTTAGTTGTATTCAAACAACATAAATTCAAAAAATACAAGAATTTGCAAAATATCCCCCGAAATACATAAAATGCAGGCAAAATACCAAAAAATACACCCAAATCGGGCCAAATCTGAGCTGAAAAGATTTGAGAAATACCACTGTATTTATACTTAAAAATAAAAAGTACATACAATAATACATTGTATTCGTTCGCACATAATAACTGTATCAATGAATACAGTTTTGATGAAAAAGTTATATCAATGAAAAAGACGACACATATCTGTAAAAAGTAGAAGACGAAAGAGGCAGGGGAGGGAAAATAAATAGCAAAAACCATGGTCACCGTCCGTTCCACGACCCCAAATTCCCTCCGTAGGATGTAATGACGACACCTAGTCTCTAAGACTAGGTAAGCCTAACAACATGCGGAAACATTAAATAAAAGCTTAGAATTTCAAAACTCCCACAATTTCATAAATAAAATCTGTAAACTCAATACGTACACCTCCCCAAAACCTGGTGAGATATAAGTCACAAGCTCTAAGTACAGTGCTGAACAATCCTATACATCACTGTCTATAAAAGTGAAATAAAATAAAGAAGAACAAGATAGAAGAGGACTCCGAGACCTGCGGACGGGGCAGGTGTACCTTGAAGTCTCCAAATGGAACTCAGCGCACTAGTGCCGGGACTGGTAAGATGTACCTGGATCTGTATAAAAGTATGTGCAGAAATGTTGTATGAGTACACCACAACGGTACCCAATAAGTGCCAAGCATAACTTCGGTAGAGTAATGACGAGGTCAAGCCAAGTCCCTACTAGAGATAATAAGAAACAAGACGAAAGATATAACAATATAATGATAATGACAAAGGAAATGAAACAAATAAGGAATTTACGAAAAGTTAACAACACAGAACCAAGACAGTTAATACAACACGGAAGGAAACAAGGATTTACACGTTAAGGAAACAAATAACCAATGCAAATACAATAATTAAAGAAAAATCAATAAGGGCCACTACTGAGGTATCGCCTAGTAGTCCCGAATTATAAAAGTAACTCACAATCTTTTCCTTATACAACCGCGGGAGCCTTTACATTTAGTTTCGAAAAATTATTTTTCTGAAATAGCACCCCACGTTTTAGCCCACCTTTTCACATCGCATGGCTTACAGTAGTTACCCTACTAGACACACGTATCAAGCCCACCTTATCTCACCGCATGCGTTTCAACACCCAGACCTTATACCACCGCAGGCGTATCAATAGTAACAACAGCACGACAGAAGCCTCGTGCAAACCTCAAGTGACCAATATCACACTTGCTAGAAAAAGCCAACAATAACAACATTTCACAATAAGGAGCCCACGGCTCAACCACAATGTCCACAAAGTCTTAACAATAGCAACCGGGGAGTAACTAAATAAATGATATTTCACAAATTATACTTTTCCTCAATAGTAACCACGGCCTTTGCAACTCAATACCAAACTCAACATCAAGATATTCCAAGGATAGCAAATTTCAAGTAAAGAATCCCACAGTTAAATAATGGATACAGAATTTAAAAAAAAACAAGTAATTCAACTAAATATATAGGACAAGTTGCAAATAAGAGATAAGACAAGTATATATGTGAAATTAGACTAAGTATGGTGACTACAACATGTTAAAGTTATTCAATTAAAGCATGAAAGGAAACTACATAACTAAAAGCCAAAAATTTCACATTTAGCCCATATACGCACTCGTCACCTTGCGTACACGGCTTTTTCATATCACAATTATCACAACAATACCAAATCCTAAGGAGAATTTCCCCCACACAAGGTTAGTGAAGTCACTTACCTCAAATCACGCTAAATCAATCAACTAGAAGGCCTTTTCCTCGATTTTCCAACTCCGAACGTGTAACGATCCGGCCATTCATTTTGAGCATCTACATTCCGTTCAACTATTTGAAGTCTTGAGTAGTATTGTATAATGTATTATGACTTGTATGAATCTTTGATTTTGGTTTTTAAGTTATTCGGAATCAATTTGGAAGAATGAATTTCATTGTTGAAGCTTTAAGTTGGAAGAGTTGACCAAGTTGGACTTTTGTGAATTTGACCCCGGAACGGAGTTCTGATGGTTCCGTTAGGTCCGGATGATGATTTTGGACTCGGTCGTATGCCCGTATTAGCATTTGGATGTCTCTAGAAAGCTCGGCACAAATCGGCGAAAGTTAAAAATTTGAAGGTGTGAAAAGTTCATAAGTTTAACCGGGGGTTGACTTTGAGGATATCGAATTCGGATTGTGGTTCCTAGAATTGGAATATCTTCGTTATGTCATTTGGGACTTGTGTGAAATATTTGAATTTATTCCGAGTTGATTTGATATGTTTCGGCACGAGTTATGAAAGTTGATAAGGTCAAAGTACATTAAGTTCGATTCGAGGTGCGATTCGTCATTTAGATGTTGTTATGCATGATTTGAGGCATCAAGTAAGTCCCTATTATGATATGGGACTTTATGGAATGTTCCGACGGGGTCCCGAGGGGCTCTGGCGTGTTTAGGATGGTATTCAGATCATTTTCCTTCATGTTGGCACTGCTGGAAACTGCTGTTTGCTGGTGTTTCAAACCTTCTTCATGATCGCGAAAATTGAGATGCGATCGTGTAGTGCATTAGAGGAGATGCCCTTTTTCCTTCATCGTGTTCGCGCCAGTGGCATCACATTCGCGCACTTTTGTGAGGTCCGGGCATCGCATTCGCGCCCTTATGACTGCGTTCGCGTAGGGTACACTTGAGAAGCTGGGACTGGGAGGTATGCCTTCGTATTCGCGAAGTAGCTTATGCGATCGCATAAGGTAGAGCTATTGTGAATCGTGTTCGTGAGGGATATGCCGCGAACGCATAGAGTATTTTGGTGGTAGATTATATTTGTTCATCGCGAACGCGATGGAGTTTCCGCGTTCGCGTAAGAGGAATGCCTAGGCAGAATTATAAGTACTCTATTTCGGGGGTTTCAGCCATTTTATAATAATTGGAGCTTTGGAGCTCGAATTGAGATGATTCGTGAAGTAATTTTTACCATGTGGAGTGGGGTAAGTGTTCTCTACGCATTTTTGATTTTATATCATGAATCTATCTTCGTTTTTGGCAATTGGCTGATGATTTCAAAAGAGACAATTTGGGAGGTTTTTGCCTAAAGTTTCATAGAGCGAGTTTTTGAGTTTTGAACATCGATTCAGAGTCATATTTGAGTGAAACTAGTATGGTTGGACTCCTAATTGAATGAGTTGTCGGATTTTGTCAATTTTGTCGGGTTCCGAGTTGCAGCTTTGGGATGATTTTGGACTTTGGATTAAAGATTCGATCGTTATCGATTGGGTTTATTTTCTTTGGCATTATTTGATGTATTTGTGTTGCTTCTGGCTAGTTTCGAGCCGTCCGGAGGTCGGTACGCACGAGATGGCATTTTTGGAGCATCATTTAGCTTGCTTGGCATTGGATTTGGCTTGTTCGAGGTAAGTAACACTTCTAAACTTGGTGTTGAGGGTATGAACCCCTAAATATACATGATATGTGTTTAGATGTTGAGGTGACGCACATGCTAGGTGACGGGTGTGTGGGCGTGGGCATGCACCGTATGAATTATGACTCGGTTATTTCTGTGGTACTGTATAGTTACCTAATCTTGTTTTTATCCATGAAATTTCTATGTGTTAGAGTAATTGAACTGTGATCCATGTTAGAAACTATATTTAGGCTATATGCTGATTCTGTTGGGACCCACTGAGGTCATATCTGTTGTGGAGTTTTTTGCTTAAATTGAAGTTACATACTCATTCATTTGCATATCATATCTTAGTCTCTATTGCTATTTATTGATATATCATATCATCATTTTTGGGCTGATTTTCATGATATTGTGAGCCCGAGAGACTGGAGAGATTATTGATTGAGTGAGGCCGAGGGCCTGTTTGTGAATGATATTTATGGGAGCGGGTGGCATGCCATAGCATGTTATTTTGTTTTATTCCATGATTGTCTTATTATAGCGCTTGGGCTGAAAAAGCCCATTCGGAGTGTGCACACCCATAGTGAGCGCATGTACCTATTGAGTGCGAGTGCGAGTGCCAAACGATTGTGAGGACTTAGTGACTGAGAGGAATGAGTGGATTGATACTCTGAGAGTATGCATATGGTTGTTCACTATGTTGTATTGCATTCGACATGCTCACTTGACATGCAGGCATAAAGATGCATTTTCCTCATGTTGTACGGTATCACGTCATTCATGACTTCTCATACATATTGACATGTAGGCATAGAGATGTACTTTCCTCATGCCCTTTGATAATGAAACATTTACATGTATTGTTGATGAGTTCAGACTCGAGAAGATTAAGGGACTACTCATTAGTCCTGGCTGTGAAATGGTATAGAGAGATGTCAGTTTGAGACTAAGCAGGTAGGTTATCACATGCGGAGTAATTTACAGATGTGTGATCCTTATGATATTATGTGGAGGCTTTCTTTCCTATCAGTAGGTCATATTTGTGTGATTTGAGTTAGATCGGTTGTAATAGTTGACCTGACCGTCACGAGGATGAATGCCATATTTATAGATTATTTGAGGTATTAGATGGTTTGTGTTACATGAGTTTATGAAGGATCGAGTTGAAATTCGGTGTGGGACTATGGCAGTAATAAATTATGGGTATTATGAGTTATCAGATATTTTATTCCATGGCTTTGAGCCAAGTAGGGGAGTCTGCTATCATCGATTTGATTGCATGGTTATGTGTTGTGATGGTTTCAGTTTGAGGCATACTTGTGAATCAGATGTGACTTACGGAGGTTGGGATTGAAGATGATTCGAATAAAGGAATTTCTGGATTGGGGTTATGTTACACTTTATGGGTATATGAGAATCATGGGATGATTGAGTTGTTATTCGTGAAGGATGTAGTGTGCGTGGAGTAGGAAATTGCTCAGTTGCTTAAACTTGTGGATTACTTCTTTGGGTGTTATTGCGCTAATGAGGCACATGTATTTCGGCCTGTTTGGTCGATGCAATTGAGATTTGAGCAGAGTGGATGACTCTCGAGAAGGTTCTAATAGATTCAAGATTTATATGTAGCAATTGAGAATTTTGCGGATTTGTATATGTCTAGAATCTGAGATTTAAGTTGGCATTTTTATATCATTATGGATTCTACATTTCAACATCAGGAAGGTGAAGGAAATGGTTTTGGATTCACATAAGGTTTCTTCAGAGTGGGTGTCTCGGTTTTGTTACTTTTAGGGTGCTTACGAGGGAATACATCAGCTTATGGGCCTTAGGGCGGTGTGGTTTTATTCTAGGATCTTGCGAGGTGAGTTTTGGTTGAGGATCATGGTATTATGGCGATGAGGAGTGTCAACTTGAGGGTAATTCGGAAGGAACTCGGAGAATAGGACAACTTGGTAGTAGGTTAGATCAGTATGGTAATGGGTATGGCTGGTTCCTTGGGTACCTATGATGTGGTGAGTCTCTACAGGTGTTTTGTTGCAATAATCTTGGGTTTGGAGACCTGCGCGGCTTGGTTGAATTAGAGATATTCAGTTCAGATGGCCTGGTTATGTGCAACTGGGTTTCGTAGAGTTCTTAATGGTTTTTACCATGGTTTGAGATGGATATTTCCTACCGGCGTGATTAGCATGTTGCGTATTATAATTTTCTCCTGGATTGGATCAAATGGAAGATTTCAAACTGATCGGGTATGTATTCTGCCAGACTCATAGTTGATTATGAGATTCTCGTACTTTTTATATGATGGCATGATAGATGAAGTGTGTTGTGTGGGGGGCTGAGGTTTGCATGTGCAAGGTCACGGTCCGGATTTGGAGGAAAGGTCATGAATTTTGGACAGCATGGACAATTTTAGATACTTAGATGAATGTTATAACTACTTGATAATTCCTGAGAGGGGTGCATATTTCAGAAGGCACACCATGTGTTGACTTACGAATGCTTCATTGGTATTGCGGTACTTGCCTGGTTTATTGACTGCTAATAGTTAGATTTTTGCTATGTGGCACGAAAGAATTTTAGAAGTATTCCTCGTGGGATGATCATGTATGAGAGATGTGTTAGACATTCGGGTGGTGGAGTTGGGATCACATATGGTGATTCGTGTGTTCTATGGATTTGGAGACCAGGAGTTCTCAGAAGTAGATTGTTTTGTGGTTGTGGACTGTGAATATGTGGCCAAAGCTAGCCATATGATAGTATATGTTATGGTTAGCTCATTGTGGACTTTCGGAGGATTATTTATCTATTTGTGGATGACCAGAGTTGATTGTGGCCCATTGGTAGGCCCAACGAGGATGTGTATTCTACACCGGGTCGGATTATCGACTCCGTACTACTATTGTTGGGGGATGTGCCATTCGGTTAAAGTTGAGCTTATTCGTGTTATGATATGATCTATATGTTACTCTTCTATGCTACAAGGGGTTGTGATTTGTTGGTTATAAGCACACATAGTGCGGTTCTGTTTGGGTCTTGTAGCGGGATTTGAGCGAGATGGGTATTGGGGTATTGAATGATTGATTGCACCTTGGTTATGTTCTCTCTGGACTGTGGTATATTGTGTTATTTTCTTCTCCGTGGTTATGGTCATACACTTCGTGTATTTGATGTCGAATTGCGTGTAATTGTTGATTTTGAGCATGGTGGATTGAGGTATTTCATATGGACCCGTGTTTGGATGGGGTCACACATTTCAGCTAGGTTAAGTTGGGATATGATCCTTTGTGTTAGATTCATGTGTCTTGGTTCTACTATGTATGATGGGTTCATAGCATTGCGGTTGAGGTGGTGCTTGTTGGGTTTGCGGGACAGTTCTCTCATTTGAGTCATTTTCAGTTTTGGGTACCTTTGAATTGTTGCTTTTTGGTGCATGGATTGCACGGTTGTGGATTTAGGTTGTATTGATGAGGCATGTCACTAGAGTGGTTGTGTGATGAGGTGAGGTCATTGGACCTAGAATGGGTGCTATCAGATATGTTTGCGGTATATTTGGAAGGATAATGTCGCTGATCGGCGTAGAAATTGGCTATAGTTTTTGTCGAAGGAGAGATAGCTCCATAGCTTGTTGATCTGATAAGTGGTTATGAGTTTCTGCGTGTTTCTTTCATCATTGGAAGTGTACGAAGGTTTTAGAACAAGGTTCTATTTGATATGAGATTTATTACCGGTGTCGGGTTTGTTTCGAGTATTACCGTGATCAAACATTTTTCTACGAGTATGCGAGTCATGTGGTATGTCATGTGAATGCATCTTGGATTGTAGTCATGGCTTGATATAGCTTGTTCAGACTTATACAGTGTGTAGATACTAAGTTCGGGTCTTGTAAGAAATTTCGGACGTTGGAAATTGGATTCTGTGGTTTACGGGCTAAAGTTGGAAATGATCTTCAGTTATGTTGTGTTGTCGGGACTCTATGGAATAGGGTGATGTGGGATCACCCCCGGGTATGTGCATGGTAAGGTTACACGACGGGTTGATGGCTTTGGAATAACTCGTAGCTCGTTCGAGGACGGACATACATTTAAGTGGGGGAGGATGTAACGACCCGGCCGGTCATTTTGAGCATCTGCATTCCGTTCAGCTATTTGAAGTCTTGAGCAGCATCATATGATATATTATGACTTGTGTGAATCGTTGGTTGTGGTTTTCAGGTTATTCAAAATCGATTTGAAAGAATGAATTTCATTGTTGAAGCTTTAAGTTGGAACAGTTGACCAAGTTAGACTTATGTGAATTTGACCTCGGAACAGAGTTTTGATGGTTCGATTAGGTCCAGATGGTGATTTTGGACTCGGTTGTATGCCCGTATTAGCATTGGGATATATCTAGAAGGTTCGGCACAAATCGGCAAAAGTTAGAAATTTGAAGGTGTGGAAAGTTCATAAGTTTGACCGGGGGTTGACTTTGAGGATATCAGATTCGGATTGTGGTTCCGAGAATTGAAATAGCTTCGTTATGTCATTTGGGACTTGTGTGAAAAATTTGAGTTTATTCCGAGTTGATTTGATATGTTTCGGCACGAGTTGTGAAAGTTGAAAAGTTCAAAGTTCATTAAATTCGATTCGAGGTGCGATTCATCATTTCGATGTTGTTATGCGTGATTTGAGGCCTTGAGTAAGTCCGTGTTATGATATGGGACTTGTTGGAATGTTCGGACGGGGTCCCGAGGGGCTCGGGCGTGTTTCAGATGGTCTTCAGATCATTTTCCTTTATTTTGGCACTACTGGTAGTTGCTGTTTGATGGTGTTTCAAACCTTCTTCGCTATCGCGGAGATTAGGACGCGATCGCATAGTGTATCAGAGGAGCTAGACTTTTTCCTTCATCGTGTTCGCGCCAGTGGCATCGCATTCGCGCACCTTTGTGAGGTATGGGCATCACGTCCGCGCCCTTATGCCTGCGTTCGCGTAGGTAGATTTGAGAAGCTGGGACTAGGGGATATGCCTTCGCGTTCGCGAAATAGCTTACGCGATCGCGTACGGTAGAGCTGTTGTGAATCGCGTTCGCAAGGGATATGCCGCGAACGCGTAGAGTATTTTGGTGGTAGATTATATTTGTTCATCGCGAACGCGATGGAGTTTCCGCGTTCGCGTAAGAGGAATGCCTAGGCAGAAATATAAGTACTCTATTTCGGGGGTTTCAGCCATTTTATCATAATTGGAGCTATGGAGCTCGAATTGAGACGATTCGTGAAGTAATTTTCACTATGTGGCTAATTGGCTATCTTCGTTTTTGGCAATTGGCTAATGATTTCAAAAGAGAAAATTTGGGGGGTTTTGCCTAAAGTTTCATAGAGTGAGTTTTTGAGTTTTGAACATCGATTCAGAGTCGGATTTGAGTGAAACTTGTATGGTTGGACTCCTAATTGAATGGGTTGTCGGATTTTATAAGTTTTGTCGGGTTCTGAGGTACGGGTCCAGGTTTGACGTTTGGGATGATTTTGGGCTTTTGATTAAAAATTCGATCTTTATCGATTGAGTTTGTTTCCTTTGGCATTATTTGATGTATTTGAGTTGCTTTTGGCTAGTTTTGAGCCGTATGGAGGTCGATACGTGCGAGATGGCATTTTTGGAGAATCGTTTGGCTTGCTTGGAGTTGGATTTGGCTTGTTTGAGGTAAGTAATCCTTCTAAACTTGGTGATGAGGGTATGAACCCCTGAATATACGTGATATGTGTTCAAGTGTTGAGGTGACGCACATGCTCGGTGACGGGCGTGTGGGCATGCACCGTGTGAATTATGACTCGGTTATTTCTGTGGTACTGTGTAGTTACCTAATCTTATTTTTATCCATGAAATTTCTACGTGTTAGAGTAATTGAGCTGTGATCCATGTTAGAAATCATATTTAGGCTATATGCTGATTTTGTTGGAACCCACTAAGGTCATATCTGCTGTGGAGTTATTTGCTTAAATTGCAGTTACATACTCAGTCATACTCATTCATTTGCATATCATATCTCAGTCTCTTTTGCTATTTATTGATACATCATATCATCATTTTTGTTGTTGTTTGTTATAATATCATCATATTTGGGCTGATTTTTATGATATTGTGAGCCCGAGAGACTGGAGAGATTGATGATTGAGTGAGGCCGAGGGCCTGTTTGTGAGTGATATTTATGGGAGCGGGCTGCACGCAGCAACATGTTTTTTTGATTTATTCCATGATTGGGTTATTATAGCGCTTGGGCTGAAGGAGCCCCTCCGGAGTCTGCACACCCACAGTGAGTGCAGGTACCTATTGAGTGCGAGTGCCGAGCGATTATGAGGACTACTGAGTGTCTGTGAGGACTGAGTGACTGGGAGGAATGAGTGAATTTATACTCTGAGAGTATGCATATGGTTGTTCACTATGTTATATCTCATTCGACATGCTCACTTTACATGCAGGCATAGATATGCATTTTTTCTCATGCTGTATGGTATCACGTCATTCATGACTTCTCATACACATTGACATATAGGCATAGAGATGTACTTTCCTCTTGCCCTTTGATAATGAAACATTTACATATGGAAAAGCTTTGGAAAGAAAATCACGGTTTTACAAACTTACTCATGTTTTAGAGCTTTCGGTAAAAGATTTGGATTTTACTGATATACTTGAAAAGCATGCTTATTTTTTTTTTGGAATTTTGAACGAGCTGAGCACTCTATCTCCGAGTTACTTCTTTTAGCATTTTCATTATGATGTTATAAATTGTTGTTGGCTATTGGTGTGGGACTCCGATCTTTGTTCTAGCTCGTCACTACTTTCAACTTAAGGTTAGTTTTGTTATTTATTGAGTAAATGGGGTCGGCTGTACTCATACTACACTTTTGCACCTTGCGTGCAGATGTTGGATGTTGATGTTGCTGCGTACGACGGAAGCTGGATTTGAAGATGTACCTGCATTCCAGTTATGGCTATGACTTGTCCTTGGTAGCATTAGACTCGAACTCTGTTCAATTATATTTCAAACAGATATTGTACTTATTTCAATTCAGTTTTATAGAAATCTAATATTAGAAGCTCATGATTTGTACTACCAGTCCTTGGGCATTCTTGTATAACAGTTCAGTTGTATTATCATTTCTTCTCTTAATAAATATCATTTGAACTGGTTTGTTGTTAACTGGCTTACCGAGTGGGTTGGGTTAGGTGTCGTCATGGCTAGTTGGATTTTGGGTCGTGACAAGTTGGTATCAGAGCTCTAGGTTCATAGGTTCTATAAGTCCTGAGCAAGTGTCTAGTAGAGTCTTGCGGAACGGTATGATGACGTCCATACTTATCTTCGAGAGGCTACGGGGCATTTTGGATAAACTTCCTATCTTTCTTTCCTTATCGTGCGATCACTACTAGAAATCCGGTAAAAACCGACCAACGTTGCTCGGTAATGGCCAAAAACCGACCAAAATGTGACCATTTACGTGTGGACGGTATTTTTGTGGTCGGAAAGGCATACCGACAAAAGTTGGTCGGAAATTACTGACCAACTTGGTCGGTCAATTAAATTCAAAAAAAAAAATATTTAAAAAAAAACCGACCAAAGTTGGTCGGTTTTTTCCGACCAAAGTTGGTCGGTATTTTAATTATGTAATAAAAAGATTCACCATTTGGGAATCGAATCGGGGTCTGTACTGTGGCAGGATACTATTCTACCACTAGACCATTGGTATATTTTGTTTTAAGACTGTCTTTTATTTGATTTATACTCTTTAATTGTATTTTCGCATGAAAATAACCGACCAAAGTTGGTTGGTTTTATTAAAAAGTAAAATTACTGACCAAAGTTGGTCGGTTTTTTTAAATGACCGGCCGAATTAACCGACCAATTTTGGTCGGTTTTTTTAATATTAATTTTTATTTATTTTAATTGAAAAACTGACCAAAGTTGGTCAGTTTCTTGAAACATAAATTTCGCGGGACTCAAAAATAGTTTTCCGTATTTTTGCGCCAAAGAAAACCGACCAAAGTTGGTCGGTTTCGTAAAAACAAATTTTAAAAAAAATTATTTTGAACAACCGACCAACTTTGGTCTGGTTTTTGGTCGGTTTTTTGACCGACCAAAGTTGGTCGGTCGACCTTGGTCGATTTTTGCCGAATTTCTAGTAGTGGACATTGATTCAGCTTGAAGCGTAACTCTTTGAATTCCTTCCTCTCACTCGTATGCATATGTGAGTGGTCGGTATCAGCTGTGCATCGACGGCTTGTGGATCCTATGGATGAGGTACGAGATGTATTTTCTGTGTTTTGGTAATGGGCTAGTCTGGAGGACTTGAGGTCAGGTTTAGACCGCAGCTTAGGCTCGGTTGTTTCAATTGTGTGAGTATATGCTTTTGGGCTACAACTTTCATTTTTGGATCATATCCAAATTCCTTATAGATTAAAAGATATAAGCTTCCAAAGTCAGACCATTAAACTTGCGAATTTTCCCCTACGGTCCGCACATTTTCCACTTCCTCCGCACTCAGGGAGTTTGCAACCGCACATGAGGCTTTGCCTTAGCACTCCAAAATGTGCCCTCTGTACTTCAACTGCTACAGAACAATCATCAAAGTGCCGAAATGCCCAAAATTATTCAAAACTCACCCGAAACACCCCCGAGGTCCCCGGGACCCCATCCCAACATACCAACAAGTCCTAAAATATGATACGAACTTAGTCGAGCTCTCAAATTACATCAAACAACATCAAAAACATGAATCGCAACACAAATTCAAGCCTATAAACTATGAACTTCCAAATTTTGAAACCAACGTCGATTTATACCAAAACAACTCCGATTGACACCAAATTTTGCACATAAGTCATAAATGATATTACGGACCTATTCTAACTTCCAAAATCGGGATCCGACCCTGATATCAATAAAGTCAACTCCCGGTCAAACTTCCCAAAAATCTTGCATTTCTAACTTTCGCCAAATCGTGTCGAAACGACTTACGGACCTCCGCTCCTAAGACCAAAATAATCATACGGAGCTATTGGAACCATCAGAACTCCATTCCGGAATCATCTTCACACAAGGCAAACGACGTTCAACTCCTACAACTTAAACTTCCAACTGATGGACTATGTGTCCCATATCACTCCGAAACTCTCCCGAATCCGACACCAAGCACCCCGAAAAGTCACATAATTGCAATATAACATAGAGGGAGCATACATTAGGGGATCAAGGCTAAAATATTCAAAACTACCGGCCTAGTCTTTACATCTTCCCCTTCTTAAAAAAACGTTCATCCTCGAACGAGTATAGAGATATACCTGAAGTGGTGAAAAGATGAGGATAACGGCTATGGATATCATGCTCGGTCTCCCAAGTCGCCTTCTCTACTGGCTGACCCCTCCACTGAACCTTCACTGAAGAAATGTTCTTCGACCTCAACTTTCGAACCTACCTGTCCAAAATGGCCACCGACTCCTCAACATAAGATAAATCCTTGTCCAACTGGACTGAGCTAAAATCCAACACATGAGACGGATCATTGTGATAATTCCAGAGCATAGCAACATGGAATATTGGATGAACTACAACTAGACTGGGTGGTAGTGCATCTCTGTAATCCACCTCTCCAACCCTTTCAAGAATCTCAAAAGGTCCGATATACCTAGGGCTCAGCTTTCCCTTCTACCCGAATGTCATAACACCCTTTATGGGCGAAACCCGGAGCAAGACCCACTCCCCAACCATGAATGCAACGTTGCGAACCTTCCGATCCGTATAACTCTTTTGTCTAGACTAGGCTGTACAAAGTTAATCTTGAATTAATTTAACCTTTTCTAAAGCATCCTGAACTAAGTCTGTACCCAATAGCCTAGCCTCACCAGGCTCGAACAAACCCATCGAAGACCGGCATCGCCTACCATACAAAGCCTCATACGGGGCCATCTGGATGCTTGCCTTGTAACTGTTATTATAGGCAAACTCCGCAAGCAGCAAGAACTGATCCCATGTACCCCCCAAACTCCATCACACTCGCTTGAAGCATATCCTCCAATATCTGAATAGTGCGCTCAGACTGTCCATCCGTTTGAGGTTGAAATACTATACTCAACGCCACCCGCGTGCCTAACTAATGCTGAACGGCCCTCCAGAACTGCGATGTAAACTGCGTACCCTGACCAGAGATGATAGATACCGGCACGCCATGAAGCCTGACAATCTCACGAATATTAACCCGAGCCAGCTGCTCTGAAGAATAAGTAGTCACCACTAGAATAAAATGAGATGAGTTGGTCAACCTATCCACAATCACCCAAACTGCATCGAACTTCCTCTAAGTCTACGGGAGCCCAACAAATAAATCCATAGTAATCCGCTTCCATTTCCACTTTGGGATCTCTAACCTCTAAAGCAATCCACCAGGCCGTTGATGCTCATACTTCACCTGCCGATAGTTTAGGCACTGAGCTATACATTACACTATGTACTTATTCATATGCCTCCACCAATAGTGCTACCTCAAGTCCTGATACATCTTGGAGGCACCCGTATAACTGGACTACCGCGAACTGTGAGCCTCCTGGAGAATCAACTCCTGAAAGCCATCTACATTGGGCACACATAGCCTGCCCTATATCCGTAATACACCGTCATCCCCAATAGTGACCTCCTTAGCATCACCGTGCTGAACTACGTCCATCAGGACAAGAAGATGGGGGTCATCATATTGGCGCTCTCTAATACGATCATAAAAAGAAGACCGAGAAACCACATAAGCAAAAACTCGGCTCGGCTCAGAAACATCCAATCCAACAAATTGGTTGGCCAAGGCCTGAACATCCAAGGCTAATGGCCTCTTTACTACCGGTAGATATGCTAAACTGCCCAACCTCTCCGCCTTCCAACTCAAGGCATCGGCCACAACATTGGCCTTTCCGGGATGATATAGAATGGTGATATCATAGTCCTTAAGCAACTCTAACCACCTCCGCTGCCGCAAGTTAAGATCCTTCTGTTTGAACAGACGATTTAGACTCTGGTGGTCAGTGTAGACCTCACAAGGGACACTGTACAAATAGTGTCGCTAGATCTTCAAGGCATGAACAATAGCTGCTAACTCGAGGTCGTGGACAAGATAGTTCTTCTCATGCACCTTAAGTTGTCTAGACACGCAAGTAATTACCCTACCGTCCTGCATCAACACTACACCAGACCAATACGCGACGCATCACAGTACACAGTATATGATCCCGAACCCGAAGGAAACATCAACACTGGGGCTGTAGTCAAAGCTGTATTGAGATTTTGAAAAGCTCTTCTCATACTCCTCTAGGTGAATCTAGTTAGGCATTGTAATAGACGAAAAACCCTCTACAAATCGACTGTAATACCCCGCCAAACTAAGAAAACTCCGAATCTCTGTAGCTGAAGACGGTCTGTGCTAACTCTGCAGTGCTTCAATCTTCTTCGGATCTACCTTGATCCCCTCACTCGACACTACATGACCCAAAAATGCCACTGAATCAAGCCAGAATTCACACTTTGAAAATTTTGCATATAACTTCTTTTCTCTCAAAGTCTAAAGCACGGTCCTCAGGTGCTGCTCATGATCCTCCCGGCTCTGGGAGTACACTAGAATGTCGTCAATAAACATAATACGAATAAGTCAAGATAGGGCCGGAATACATTGTTCATCAAGTGCACGAATGCTTCTGGGGCGTTGGTCAGCCCAAAAGACATCACAAGGAACTCATAATGACCATACCGAAATCTGAAGGCAGTCTCAGGAATATCTGGCTCCCGAATCTTCAACTGATGATAGCGTGAACATAAGTCAATCTTGGAGAACTCTCTGGCACCCTGTAGCTGATCAAATAGGTCATCAATACATGGCAATGGATACCTGTTCTTCAATGTAACCTTGTTCAACTAGCGATAATCAATGCACATGCGCATAAAAACCATCCTTCTTCTTTACAAACCCTTATCAAACAACTCCTGCAATTGCTCCTTTAACTCCTTCAACTCTAGTAGGCCCATACGATATGGAGGAATAGAAATGGGCTGAGTGCCCGGTAACAAATCAATACCAAAATCGATGTCCCTGTTGGGCGGCATGCCCGGAAGATCCGCTGAGAATACATTGGGATAATCTCTCACTATCGGGACCGACTTGACGGTAGGAGTATCAACACTTACATCCCTCACATATGCTAGATAGGTATCACACCCCTTCTCAACTATCCGCTGAGCCTTTAGGAATGAGATAGCCCTGCTACGAACATAATCTAAAGTACCCCTCCACTCTAATCGTGGCAGACCTGGCATAGCCAACGTCACCGTCTTGGCGTGACAATCAAGAATAGCATGATAGGGCAACAACCAGTCCATGCCTAAGATAACATCAAAATCTAACCATACGGAGCAACAATATATTAGCTCTGGTCTCAAAGCCACTAAGAACAACCAAATACGACCGATACACACAGTCAACAACGAGGTAATCTCCCACAGGTGTGGACACATAGACAGGAGAACTCAAGGAATCACGGGATACACCCAAATATGGAGCAAAGTAAGATGACATATAGGAATAAGTGGAGCCTTGATCAAATAATACTAATGCATCTGTATGACAGATTGGAATAATACATGTGATGACTGAGTGAGATGCAACTACCTCCGTCCTAGCAGGAAGAGCATAATATCTGGCCCGGCCTCACCCTGTAGGGCAACCCCTACCTGCCCGACCTCCACCTCTAGCTGGTTGTGCCGGTAGAGTGGCAACTGGTGCGGCGACCATGGACTGAAAAGCTTGAGGATCCGGTGGAATACGCAGAGCCTGAGTAGTCGGTGGAGGTGCACCCCTCCTAAGTCTGGGGCAACCCCTCACCATATGATGAGTGTAACCACACTCAAAACAAGCTCTCGGAGGACGTGGCTGTTATGGCTAGATCAGGCCTGATCGGCTGGACTGATAACTGAAAGCAGTGCAAGAGGTGCACTAGACAATGGTGGTGCATAACAGGGAGCCTGAGGCCTAGGAGTGACCGGAATACCGTTGGAGGCTGGAAGTTCTGAATGAAAAGGGCGACTCACATATCCCCTACCATGACGAGCTGCAACTAGGGAACAGGTACCACTATAAGTACCAGAATCTCGAGGCCTCTTGGCCTCCCTCTCTTCTCTTTCTCGGGTCTACATACCATTCAATATCCTAGTGATCCCCACTACCTGCTGGTATGCGATGTCCATCTCCAACTCTCGGGCCATGCTAAATCTGATACTGGGGTTGAGCCCCTCGATAAATCTTTGGACTCACTCTCTAACAGTTGCAACCAAGGCTGGTGCATGCCTAGCCAAATCATTGAACCAGACCGCATACTCCGACACGGTCATAGAACCCTGGTGCAACTGCTCAAACTCTGCGCGCCATGTATCTCCGAGACTCTAGGGAACAATCTCCCTCAAGAACATATCCGAGAACTGAGTCCAAGTGAGTGAAGCTACCTCGGCCGGACTACCCAACTCATATGCTCTCTACCATTGATAGGCCACTCCCTTAAGCTAGAATGTAGTGAAACCAACCCCACTAGACTCCACAATACCCATAGTACGGAGGATATAGTGGTACTCCTTAAGAAAACCCAGTGCATCCTCTGAAACCAAACCGCTGAAAGTAGGAGGGTGGTAATTCTTGTACCTCTCGAGTCTAAGCTGCTCCCCTTCAGTAGCTGCTGCCCTAGCCTCGGGTTGAACTGGGGCGACCGACTACACTGGTATGACCTCTAGGACCTGGTCAACCTGGACCAGCTTCTCTAGGGTGCGGGCGGTAGGAGTCTATGCTCCTCCCCCGGCCTGAGATGTGGCAGGAGCAAGTGGGATTAACCCTGCCTGAGCTAAAGTGCCGAACATGCTCAGAAACTAGGCGAGGGTCTCCTGGAGTGTTGGGGCAATAACAGGCATCTCGGGTGCCTGCTCTCCAACTGGAGCTATTGTGGCTCCTCTGTAGCAGCTCGTACAGATGCTCTGGCCGCACACATAGAAGTCCTCAGCCTCTATCCCGGCCCCAGCCTCTCGCGGCTCTAGCAGGGGGAGCGGGTGTCTGGTCATCCAATTCGGATGTACGTGTCCTCACCATATGTGAGAGAATAGAAAGACAGAAGATTAGAATCCCAAAGTAAACAATTTTGCACGATAAGGAATCAAAGCAATGCGAATTTTCCTAACAGTTCCATACCCTCCCAAAGATAAGTACAGACGTCTCTGTACCGATCCATGAGACTCTATTAAACCTGCTTGTGACTCATAACACCTATGAACCTAGAGCTCTGATACCAACTTGTCACGGCCCCAAATTTCCTCCGTAGGATGTCGTGACGACACCTAGTCTCTAAGACTAGGTAAGCCTAACAACATGCGGAAACATTAAATAAAAGCTAAGAATTTCAAAACTCCCATAATTTCATAAATAAAATCTGTAAACTCAATACGTACACCTCCTCAAAACCTGGTGAAATATAAGTCATAAGATCTAAGTACAATGCTGAACAATCCTATACATCACTGTTTATAAACATGAAATGAAATAAAGAAGAACAGGATAGAAGGGGACTCCGAGGCCTGCGGATGCGGGCAAGTGTACCTTGAAGTCTCCAAATGCAACTCAGCGCACTAGTGCCGGGACTGGTAAGATGTACCTAGATATGCACAAAAGCATATGCAGAAGCGTAGTACAGATACACCACAACGGTACCCAGTAAGTGCCAAGCCTAATCTCGGTAGAGTAGTGACGAGTTTAGGCCAAAGGCCTACTGGAGATAATAAGAAACAAGATGAAAGATATAACGATATAATGATAATGACAAAGGAAATGAAACAAATAAGGAATTTACAGAAAGTTAACAACACAGAACTAAGACAGTTAATACAACACGGAAGGAAACAAGGATTTACACGTTAAGGAAACAAACAACCATGGCAAATACAACAATTAAAGAAAGATCAACAAGGGCCACTACTGAGGTACCACCTCGTAGTCTCGAGTTATAAAAGTAACTCACAGTCTTTTCCTTATACCACTGCGGGAGCCTTTACATTTAGTTTTGAAAATTCATTTTTTCGAAATAGCACCCCGCATTTTAGCCCACCTTATCACACCACATGACTTCTAGTAGTTCCCTTACTAGCCACACGTATCAAGCCCACCTTATCTCACCGCATGCGTTTCAACACTCAAACCTTATACTACCGCATGCGTATCAATAGTAACAACAGAATGGCACAAACCTCGTGCAAACCTCAAGTGACCAATATCATACTTGCTAGAAAAAGCCAACAATAACAAAATTTCATAATAAGGAGCCCACGGCTCAACCACAATGTACATAAAGTCTCAACAATAGCAACCAGAGAGTAACTCAATAAATGATATTTCACAACTTACACTTTGGCTCAATAGTAACCACGGCCTTTGCAACTCAATATCAAACTCAACAACAAGATATTCCAAGGATAGAAAATTTCAAGTAAAGAATCCCACAGTTAAATAATGGATACAGAATTAAAGAAAAACAAGTAATTCAACTAAACATGTAGGACAAGTTTCAAATAAGAGATAAGACAAGTAGACATGTGAAATTAGACTAAGTATGGTGACTACAACATGTTAAAGTAACTCAATTAAAGCATGAAAGGAACCTACATAGCTAAAAATTGGAAATTTTATATTTAGCCCGTGTACGCACTCGTCACCTTGAGTATACGACTTTCACATATCACAATTATCACAACAATACCAAATCCTAAGGGGAATTTTTCGCACAAAAGGTTAGAGATGTCACTTACCTCAAACCACGCTAAATCAATCAACTAGAAGGCCTTTTTCTCGATTTTCCAAATCCGAACGGCTCGAATCTAGCCAACATAATTTCATACTATAAATATAACTATAGGAAACTAATTTAAACAATGAAATTATGATCTTTGCAAAGAATTGAAAAATTGACCAAAAAGGTCACCCGGGCTCGCATCTCTAAATCCTATGAAAGTTACAAAATTCGAACTCTCATTCAACCACGAGTCCAACCATACCAAAATTACTCAAATCCGATATCAAAATCTCGCTCACGTCCCCAAAATTTGGCCTAAGAAGTTTTCTCCATTTTCCCCAAATTTTCAACCCAAATCACTAATTAAATGATGAAATCAAGGATATATTCATGTAATATAACCAAATCCGAGTTAGAATCACTTACCCCAATCAATTCCTCAAAAAACCCACGAAATATTGCCACAAACCGAGCACTCTAGATCCACAAATAAAAAATGAGATGAAACCCTTATTTATATAGTACCACATCTGATCTCCTAAAGTGTTGACCGCATATTGTTTGTGCGGTCTGTACTTCCAAATTCTGCGGCCGGGATCCATATTGTGCGGCCGCACTTCAGTTGTAACTGCACTACTAGGCTTCAGTAAATTGATAAAAACATTTTGTACAAATGTCCAAATGAAGAACGATTTTATTTTCTAGAAACTTGACTCAAAACACTACAACTTTTATTTTTAGATCATCTCCAATTTCCTTATAGATTAAAAGATATAAGCTTCCGAAGTCAGACCATCAAAGTTGCGGATTTTCCCCTGCGGTCCGCATATTTTCCACTGCCTCCACACTCAGGGAGTTTGCGGCCGCACATGAGGCTTTGCCTCAACACTCCAAAATGTGCCCTCTGTAATTCAACTACTCTAGAATAATCATCAAAGTGCCGAAATGCCCAAACTTGTTCAAAACTCACCTGAAACACACCCGAGGTCCTCGGGACCCCATCCCAACATACCAACAAGTCCTGAAATACGATACGAACTTAGTCGAGGCCTCAAATCTCATCAAACTACATTAAAAACACGAATCGCAACCCAAGTTCAAGCCTATGAACTATGAACTTTCAAATTCTGAAACCAACGCCACTTCATACTAAAACAACTCCGATTGACGCAAAATTTTACACACAAGTCATAAATAATATTACTGACCTATTCCAACTTCCGAAATCGGGATATAACCTCAATATCAATAAAGTCAACTCCCGGTCAAACATCCCAAAAATCTTCCATTTCCAACTTTCACCAAATCGTGTCGAAACGATTTACGGACCTCTAAATCAACATCCAGGCACGCTCCTAAGACCAAAATCACCATACGGAGTTATTGGAACCATCAAAACTCTATTTTAGAGTCATCTTCACACAAGTCAAACTACGGTCAACTCCTACGACTTAAACTTCCAACTTAGAGACTATGTGTCCCATATCACTCCGAAACTCTCCTGAACCCGACACCAAGCACCCCGACAAGTCACGTAACCACAATATAACATATAGGGAGCATAAATTAGGAGATCGGGGCTAAAATACTCAAAACGATCGAGCGGGTCATTATAGTCCACTGCCCTAAACAAGTCACCACTAAAACCATAAATCATAAATACTCTAAAAAGGTAGAGTAGAGAAAGGGTTTCCATAGCTCACTGAAACACATAAATTTGAAAAGCCGAGGAAGTGAATTAAGAGTTTAATCAATTGGATACATGAATTTAACAGATCAAATAAAAAATATTAGGAAAGTGTGTGTAAGAGAGAGAGTGGCTTACGAATTTATAAATCTGAAGTAATGGAGAGAGAGGGGAGAACGTCAGGACATAAGTGAGAAACGGGAGAGAGGGAGGCTAGGGTTAGAAATACCCATAGGGAGGATATTTGCTACAAAAATCTAAGTGTAGTTATGTAAAATAATTATTTTAAAGTATATTTATTTATAGTAAATAAAGTGTATAAGTTAGTTATACTATGTTAATTTTCCAACTGTTTAACCTTTTATACTCAAGTCCAAAGGATTACATTTTCTGCCTATGCGGCCCAAACTATTTTTCCGGCCTACTCAATCCTTTCTTCCTTTACAATTTCTCTAAACAAGCATAGTCCCACACCTAAACATTCCTTTACCTTTTCAAAAAATACTCATAGCTTAATATTTTTAGTGGATGATGAAAAACTAGAACAAACCCATGCATTTTCTCAATTTGTTTTAGAATTTTCTATATAAATTTTAAAAGACAAGTTTTCATATTATTTTACACGAGTTTCACTCCAAATTCCTCTTTCTATATTAGTAATTATTTTGTGTATTTATTTATATTTATGTACCCATGTGTTGTTGTGGTTATATATTAAGCTTCCGAGATTAATAATTTTATGTGTGTTTGAAAACCCACCATTGTTGACTTGAAGCTCTTAAATTTAAAATTTTATTTTGAAGATCTGATATTTAATTCGAAGTGGGTGCTGTAAAATATTATCTATAGTACCTTCAGGAAGTTCATAGTGAAATTTGGTCGCATTTGGAGCTGATTTGAGGTACTTGAGAACGCATTTTTCAGCTGAAAATTAAAGAACACAGTTACCCAATAGTATACCGTTACGGTATAAAATATACTATAAGAGTATATAAATATACTGCTATAGTATACTATAAAAGTGTATAATATATCATAATAGTATACTATAATAACATGCAATATACTCTAATAATATATTATAATATTATACAATATACTATAATAGTATATTTCGACTGCTATTTGTTAAATCGTTTGTGTTATTGTGAAAAGCTAAAATCATGGTTATAGTCCGAATTTGGTTGCTGATAATTAATAAAAATAAAAATTGTCCACCAATGAAGAAGCTTTGAAGCTTTGGTTTGAGAATTAAAAGCTTAATATAGTTACCCAATAGTATACCGCTTCAGTATACTATATACTATAAGAGTACACAACTATACTGCAACGGTATACTATAATAGTATACAATATACTGTAATGGTATAATGCAATAATATGCAATATACTATATATACTGTAATAATATGTAATATAATCTAACAATATATTATAATATTATACAATATACTACAATAGTATATTTCGGCTTCTATTTGTTAAATCATTTGTGTGTTATTTTGAAAAGCTAAAATCATGGTTATAGTCCGAATTTGGTTGCTGATAATTGATAAAAATAAAAATTGTCCATCAATGAAGAAGCTTAGAAGTTTTGGTTTGAGAATTAAAAGCTTAATACAGTTACCCTAATAGTATACCGCTCCGGTATACTATATACTACTATATACTATAAGAGTATATAGCTATACTGCAACAGTATACTATAATAGTATATAATATATACTGTAATGGTATAATGTAATAATATGTAATATACTATAACAATATACTGTAATAATATGTAATATACTATAACAATATACTGTAATAATATACAATATACTATAACAACATACTCCAACTATTGTATTATCATCTGGGTACTATTGTACAAAGCTAAAATCGTAGTTATAGTCTAAATTCGGTGGCTGATAATTGAAGAAAAATAAAACTAGTCCACATTAAAGGAGCTTTGAAGCTTTTGGTTTGGGAATTAAAAACTTAATAATTATTTGGACTTTGAATGCGGGTGGATATTATTAAAACATGTTACAAATATTTTTACGAATTTGAATATGATGTTTGAGTTCATATAAAGTTGGTTTGAAGTGGATTTGGTTGAAAATTTCAAGCTAAAGATCTCCTCCAACACTTAGTCTCCAAATTAAATTTTTTGTTGTGCCTATATGAAATACGGTAAGGCTTTATTTGGTTCCTTTGAAATTGGTACTGATTTCAACTTTTTTCAACTACAATAGGTATATAATGTAAATAGTTTGTGGGTAGAAATTCTTTTTGGGTAAAGGCGGATAATTACTTTAAGCCGCATGGGTAATTGCTTAAGATCCCCCATTTTCTAACCTATTAGGTTACACTACTTTAACCCATTATAACCCAACTTTTGGATGGGTCAATATGGGTTCGACCTATTTTGACCCGTTTGTACTTTAGCTATTAACCCAACCTGTGAAAACTTAGACGAGTTAGACCTAAAATTGCCATATCTAGATATAAGTATGTTGTTGACAAACAATTAGATTATGTTTGGAGTGGGTCTGTTCAAACATACTATAGGGAAATTAAATGTCTAGTTTTTAAATGCATGATGTAACGACTTGGCCGGTCGTTTTGAGTATTGTAGTCCCGTTCCCCCATTTATCACTTATTCTATGTTCATTTGTTGTTATGTGACTTGCCGGGGTGTTTGGTTTATTTCTTGGGATGTTTCAGAATGAATTGAGACATTTAGTCCCAAGGTTGGAAGTCTAAGGTGTAAGTGTTGACCAGATGTTGACTTGTATGTAAATGACTATGAAATAGAGTTTTAATGGTTCCGATAGCTTGGTATGATGATTTTGGACTTGGGAGTATGTCCGGATATTAATTTGGAGGTCCGTAGGTCATTTTGGCTCGAATTGGCGGAAGTTGGAAAGTTATAGGTTTGGAAAGTTGAGAAGTTTGACCGAGAGTTGACTTTGTGGTTGCCGGGCTTAGAGTTTGGTTCCGGAAGTTATAATAGTTCTGTTGTGTCTGTCACGACCCAAAACCCACTATAGGTCGTGATGGCGCCCAATGTCGCTGTTAGGAAAACCAACGGTAAACTACCAACTTAATTATTTATTTTATTATTTTTGAATCATGAATCTTATTAGATAGAGAGATCAATGCATAAAAAATAAAGATACGTACAATTTAATTAAAATATAAAGTAAAAATGTGTCAATGTAAAGCAAACCATAAAAAATTCTAAAACACCCCAAAACCCGATGTCACACGTGCATGAGCATCTACTAGGAAGTACAATAACAATACATCATCTGTCTGGAATACAAGATAGACAAGATAAAGTAAATAATTATGATGGAAACTTTGTGTGCTGCGAATCGTAGCATGGAATGCAGCTCAACATAAAGTCCCCTCAGTAGCTGTGCCTACGCGCCCAAATGACCACCAAATAAACCTGTCAGATCCTACATATTTAGTGCAAAAGTGCAGCATGAGTATGTAAATCAATGTGTACCCAATAAGTATCTAGCCTAACCACGAAGAGGTAGTGACGAGGGGTCGACATTGACACTTATTAATAGTCCAGTAAATCAAATATAATAAAGTAGACAAGTATGAAACATGGTAAGTAAACAATGAGTACAAATATAGGCAAATAATACGGTCTACAACTGAACAATGAACACAAAGTCCTCAATTGTCGGATATCTCCCCAAATGGAATACGTAATGGTCAATACCAAATCAACGGTCACATCTCAAGTCCGGAAACGCATGAGTACGTAGACTCCTTATCAAGTATTTCGCACGATTCTATCGAGGCGAGCGACCCGATCCCATAAGAGTTTTTCATAGAACTACAGAGGTGAACGACCTGACCCATAAGAGTATGATACATAATCCTATTGAGGCGATTGACCCGATCCCATAAGAATATGATACGTGAAACTGCCGAGGCGAACGATCCGATCCCATAAGAGTGTTTCACAGGACTGCCAAGGCGAACGGTCCGGTCCCATAAGAGTATGATACACGCCGAGGCGATCAGCCCGATCCCGTAAGAATATGATACGTGATACTGTCAAAGAGAACAACCCGATCCTATAAGAGTGTGTTACAATATCCTACCGAGGCGAACAGTCCGATCCCATAAGAGTGTGTTACAATATCCTGCCGAGCCGAACGGTCCGATCCTATAAGAATATGATACGTGATACTGCCGAGGCGTACGGCCCGATCCCATAAGAGTATGTTACAGTATCCTATCGAGTCGAACGGCCCGATCCCATAAGAGTATAAAGCTTTTATGGACCTTTGACTCCACCTACGAATATACATGCGGGTTATGGAATTCAAAAGAAACTTTCCAATGAATACGCATAACGCGGGAGAAATCCGTAAGAGAAGTACAATTTCTACAACTATTCAAGTAGCTCGTCAAATATCTAAAATAGCGAGTCAATTACTATACACGAGTCTAGTCTCTGGTCATAATGCGAATTAAAGTAAGTAAACATGCAAGAATAACTCAAATAGTACAATTAAAGCATGGAGTGAATTTAAGTCTACCCGGATATAATCGGGAATTCTAGAAAATGCACTAACACTCGTCACTTCATTCGTGCGTAGCTCCCACAACATGTAGAGTGTAGTAAGTATAACATCTACGGGGTAAAGTACCCCTCACAAGGTTAGACAGGAGACTTACCTCACTCCGAAGTTCCACAACTGGCTCCAACGCCTCTCTAGCACCTCAAACCAATTCCCATCGATCCGAAACTAGTCAAACAATCATGAAAACCAATAAAACATATACTCCAATACTCATAATAAATCAATTTATAACAATTACCAACCCTCGGGTCCACATGCCTGGATTCTGAAACTTTTCAAAGATAAATATTACTCATAATATCAGAAACTCATATATACAATTTATTCCCAATTTCATATCCAATTTCATGGTTAAAATCACATAATTTCTACAAATTTTCATGTTTTAATCCATAAATAACTTATGTTTTAACTTAAATCAAGTGGAAATAACTTGTCTCATAATAGATGATGAAATCCCCCTCCAAGAGCTCCAAATATCTGCCCAACAAAGTGAAAATGAGAGAGAAATAAACCAAATCCCGTATAAAAAATCAAGTATGCCCAGTTCCTTCCTTTTCATGATCGCGGAAGTACTCTCACAATCATGAAGGCCAAGCCAGCCTTGCCCCAGATTTCTTCTACGCGAATGCGACCAATGAAACGCGATCGCGAACGTTTTCCTGAACAACCTATGCGAACGCTATCTTAGCTCCACGAATGCGAAGGCCAAACATTCATGCCTCAGACCAACACCCTATGCGATTGCGAACCAATCCCCGTGATCGTGAAGAACAACCTTCCAATCCCAGGCCACCTCCCTAATACTTCGTGTTCGCGGCTCCTTCTATGCGAACGCGATGAACCAACTGACCAAACACCGTGATCGCGAACTCCCATACGCGATCGCGAAGAACAACTTTACCAAACTTCCAATAAATACTACGCGATTGCGAGCCTTTCATCGTGATCACGATGAATAAATCTGACACCAGAAACCAGCAGTTTCAAGACAAGATGAAATTGTCCGAAACCACACTGAATCACACCCGAGGTGTTACACCCTGTGCGTCCCAAGGTGACATATAATGAATCATACCCAAGGTGTTAGTGGACTGTTTTGTAGTCCACTCGTGATGGCCTATTGTGCTGTTGATTTATGAAGTTTGGAATGATAAAAGGGCATGGATAAATGCGACATGTAGTAGGGTAGTAGGTTGATCGCTCATCATTGCAGTTTCAGGCTAATTGATAGCTTGTTGATTGGGTTTGTTATGGTATATTTGGGGTTTTTGTTGTATTGGTTCCGAATTGTAATTAGGTTGGTTTTGAGTTGCTGATTGTATTGTGTTTGTATCTCGCCTATAGTAGGATTGAGGGAGCAGTAAAATCAGGGGAAATGCTGCCCGTTTTACTTTAGAATCGAGTTATCATTTGAGATACGTAATATACTAGCACCATCTAAGTCGTACATATATTTCTTTGACAAGCTAGTTATCATAAGCTTGTTGTTGAGTTGCATTGACGACTTGAGGTATGTTAAGGCTCTTCCTTCCTTCCTTTTGGCATGATCCATATGATACAATGAAACGAGCAAGCACATAACTTTCATAAATGATTCTATTCTTAGAAGTACTAGGGTTGTCTATGTTCTGGATTCCCCATATGTCCTACTATCGTATCATCTCTTCATGGGTCTCATGACATTCCGAGAGATCTTATTGACTTACTTCATTATGCATTGCATCCATTTATACATGTATACTGACCCATGACCAGATGGTGTTATATACACATATAGTATATGTATATGGGGTATGGGAAAAGGTTGTGGCATTATATACGCACCACTACCTGATTAGCTGGTATACATTTATGATTTCGCCCACAGAGGCTGAGATGATATGATGGGATGCCCCTATTGCCTGGGGGCTTGCATTTCATGCCCGTAGGTGCAGGTAGACAAGCTGACAGTCCCCCATCTTAGGATTCTTGCTCAGCGGGAGTTGGTGTGCTCCATTTGATCCAGAGCTGCTATTGAGTTTTGGTACGATACGTTTGTATACATATGGGTATGACGGGGCCCAGCCCCGTCTTTTATACAGTAGTTGTACACTCTGTTAGAGGTCTGTAGACACTCTGTTATATATATATATATATATATATATATATATATATATATATATATATATATATATATATATATATGTGTGTGTGTGTGTGTGTGTGTGTGTGTGTGTGTGTGTGCACGAAAGACGCGCATGACAATGGCCAAGGGCTAAAGGTTGCCTTACTCAGGTGAGGCACGAGTTAGTCACGGATGCACTAGGCGAGTGTCAAGCTTGAGGATTGGGCTGTGAACGTGGGAGCGATGCTCAGTCTTGGGCGAAGGACAAGAATGTCCTAAGCCAATCCCCCAGGGCGCGCATGGATTGTGATCCTAAGATGAAGCACCACGACATGTCGAGGGCCAAGGGCCTAGACATCTTACGGGCGGCACAAGTTGGGGCGAGCCTACGAGCGAGTCCCACCAACAGGCACAAGATCGTGCTTGGGAATCCTGGGAAAGGAAACAGGCTGTCCTGCAGCAAGGGAAACTGCAGGTGCTGCACGGGCGAGCAGGTGCCGCTACCCAATGTAAGGATTTGGGCCTGTGACTCTTATATATATATATATATATATATATATATATATATATATATATATATATTGGGCATGTTTTTCCACGTATGTTGTTCATATGAATCAGTAGTTTATTTCCATACATTATGCATAACCTACACTTATTTCATATCTATATCTTATACGTATGCATAAGGGTGTTCGATAGGTAGAACTCGAGCACTCATCACGCCCCATCGGTTTGGGTCGTGGCAAAAGTGGTATCAGAGCAGTTTCATCATAGGGTTGTCTATAGACCGTGTCTAGTAGAGTCTTGTTTATGAGTGTGTTATGCACCACACTTATAAATATAAGGCTACAGGACATATATGATGTTATCTTCCCTTCTAATCTTAGATTGTGCCATATGAGGATTCATTTTCCTAACGATATGTTATGTTTTCAGCGATGCCCACACAAGCTCGGCCCCAGGAGGTAGGTATTGGTAATGCAGATAGGGCCATTAGTGCAAGGGTTCGTGATTTCATTAATTTGGACCCTCCGATATTCACTGGAGCAGATCCAAACGAGGACTCTCAAGTATTTATCGATAGGATGTATAGGACATTGAGGGTAATGAAGGCCACTGCGACTGAGTCAGTTGAGCTAGCTTCCTATAGACTTTGGGATGTTGCAATTAATTGGTACGAGTCTTGGGAGTTGTCCAGAGGTGAGGATGCCCTTCCAGCAGTATGGCAGGAGTTTACATAGGCTTTTCTTCGTCATTATTTTCCACAAGAGCTTAGACGGCCCAGAGTTGATAGGTTCTTGACCCTTCGGCAGGGTAATATAAGTGTTCGGGAGTACAACCTTCAGTTTGATTCTTTGGCTAGGTATGCTCCCACTATTGTAGCTAAGATGGAGGATCGGGTTCACCGGTTTATGATGGGGTTGGAGCCGCACCTACTTAATGACTGTATGTCGGTCTCACTTCATCCATGCATTGATATTTCTCGTATTCAGGCATACGCTCAGGGTGTAGAGGAGCGTAAGAAAAAACAGAGGGCCGATAGTGAGCATGATAGGGGCCAGAGTAATAGAGCGAGATATTCAGGTACTTCTGATGAGTTTTGAGGTGGTTAGAGACAACAGTACCCGAGGTATCTAGCCCAGCCATCGGCTAGTGCACCCCCTCAGTTTGCTGGTAGGAGATTTGATCATTCCACCTATCTAGGGCCCAGTCAAAGTTCCAGGGCCTCTAGTTCTCAGTATAGGGGTGAGTCAAGTCAGATGAGACCAGCCTTGCCACGATGTGCTCAGTATGGTAAGCAGCATGTCGGGCAGTGCCTCGTGGGGTTGGGTGTTTGTTATACTTGTGGTTATCCAGGCCTCATTATGAGAGATTGTCCGACGAGAGGTGGTGCAGGTATAGTTCAGCCAGCATGATCTGTAGATGGTTCGTCATCATCAGTATGCCCCCCGGGCAAGGTTCACAGGCACCAGCTGGTCGTGGTAGAGGCAGAAGTGGAGCATCTAGCTCGAGCGGTCCTCAGAACCACGTTTATGTATTAGCGGGTCGACAGGATCATGAGTCATCACCTGATAATGTTACAGGTATATTATCAGTCTCCTCATATGATGTATATGCATTGATTGATCCAGGTTCCATCTTATCGTATGTCACTCCGTTGGTTGCTAGCAAGTTTGGTATAGAACCCGAGTTTATTAAACCTTTTGAGGTGTCTACACCTGTTGGAGATCTAGTGATAGCTAGACGGGTATATAGAGATTGTATAGTAGTAGTTCTTAGTCGTTCTACAATAGCAGACCTAATTTAGCTAGATATGGTAGAGTTTGACGTTATAATATGTATGGATTGGTTGGCTTCTTGTTATGCTAACGTTGATTGTAGTTCAAAGATGGTTCGGTTCCAGTTTCCAGGGGAGCTAGTTTTAGAGTGGAAAGGTAATACTACATCGCCGAGATGTAGGTTTATTTCTTATCTCAAGACAAGGAAGATGATCAAAAAGGACTATATTTATCACTTAGTTCGGGTACAGGATGTGAAAGCAGAGTCACCGACCCTTCAATCTATCCCGGTGGTTAATGAGTTTCCCGATGAACTTTCAGGCCTTCCGCTAGAGCGGGAGATTGAGTTTGCTATTGACACATTACCAGATACTCAACCGATATCTATTCCTCCTTATAGAATGGCACCTGCAGAGCTGAGAGAGTTGAAAGAACAACTAAGGGATTTGCTTGAAAAAGGCTTTATCAGACCCAATACATCACCATGGGGAGCACCTGTGTTATTTGTGAGAAAGAAAGATGGTTCCTTGCGGATGTGTATTGATTACAGACAATTGAATAAGGCAATGATCAAGAATACGTACCCCCTCCCGAGGATTGGTAATTTATTTGATCAGTTGAAGGGTGCCAGGTGTTTCTCAAAGATAGACTTGAGGTTGGGGTGCCATCAGGTAAGGGTTAGAGAGAAGGATATTCCGAAGACAACATTCAGGACCATATACGGGCACTTTGATTTTCGTGTTATGTCGTTCGGTTTGACCAATGCCCCAACGGTATTCATGGACTTGATGAACCGTGTGTTCAGAACCTTTCTAGATCTATTCGTGATTGTATTTATAAATGATATTTTGGTTTATTCTCGTTCAGAGCCCGAGCATGCAGATCATTTGCGTACTCTGCTCAGAGTTCTTCAAGAAAGGAGGTTGTACACAAAATTTTCTAAATGTGAATTCTGGTTGAATTCTGTAGCTTTCCTTGGACATATTATTTCAGATGAGGGTATCCGTGTTAACACACAGAAGATTGAGGCAGTGAAGACTTGGCCTAGACCCACGACACCGACGGAGGTTCGTAGCTTCTTGGGTTTGGCAAGTTATTATAGGAGATTTGTAGAGGGCTTTTCTTCTCTTTCAGCACCATTGACAAAGTTGACTCAGAAGGCAACTAAGTTTTAGTGGAATGATGCTTGTGAGCGGAGTTTCCAGGCATTAAAGGACAGATTGACTTCAGCACCGGTTCTGACACTCCTAGAGGGGACCGATGGTTATGCTATTTATTGTGACGCTTCGGGCATTGGACTGGGTTGTGTACTAATGCAACATGGTAAGGTTGTAGCTTATGCTTCTAGACAGCTAAGAAAGCACGAGAAGAATTACCCGACCCACGATTTAGAGTTAGCCGCGGTGATTCATGCACTAAAGATGTGGAGGCACTATTTGTATGGTATTCATGTTGATATCTATACAGATCATAAGAGCATTCAGTATGTCTTCAATCAAAAGGAATTGAATTTACGTCAGAGGCGATAGTTGGAGCTACTGAAAGACTATGATGTTGTTATTTTATACCATCCAGGGAAGGCGAATGTAGTAGCCGACGCCCTCAGCCGTAGATCTATGGGTACCCTATCATATTTATAGCCAGAGAAGAGTGATATAGCCCATGAGATTCATCAGCTAGCTAATCTTGGAGTTCGATTACTAGATTCAGGTGATACTGGAGTTACTATTCAGGACGTGGCAACATCCTCTTTAGTAACTGAAGTGATGGAACGTCAGTATGAGGATCCTCTGCTAGATCATTATAGATATACAACCCCACAAAAGTAGAAGAAACCATTTGAGATTACAGGAGATGAAGTCCTCAGATATCGAGGTCGATTATGTATTCCTAATGTGGCAGGGCTGCACCAGCAGGTTATGGGAGAAACTCACTATTCTCGTTATTTTGTTCATCCAGGAGCAACAAAAATGTATCATGATATCAGGGAAATATACTGGTGGGACAAAATGAAGAAGGATATAGTAGAGTTTGTTAATCAGTGCCCTAATTGTCAGTAGGTTAAGATTGAGCATCAGAAACCTGGTGGATTATTGCAGGCTATAGAGATTCCGACTTAGAAATGAGAGGTAATTAATATGGATTTCATCATAGGCTTACCTCGTACCCAGCGTAAGTTTGATTCTATATGGGTTATTATTGATAGACTTACAAAATCAGCCCATTTTCTGCCTGTCAGGACTACGTATTCAGCAGAGGATTATGCAAGGTTTTACATTAAGGAGATAATACGATTTCATGGTGTCCCTATATCTATTATCTCAGATAAAGGTTCTCAGTTTACAGCTAAATTCTGGATGTCCTTCCAAAAAGGATTGGGGACTCAAGTAAGTCTTAGTACAACATTTCATCCCCAGACAGACGGTCAGGCTGAGCGTACTATTCAGACACTGGAGGATATGCTACGGGCTTGTGTGATAGACTTCAGGGGTAGCTGGGATGATCATCTTTCACTTATTGAATTCCCATATAATAATATCTACCATTCCAGCATTCAGATGACTCCATACGAAGCTCTTTACGGATGGAAGTGTAGGTCACCTATCGGATGGTTCGAGGTTGGGAAAACTAAGATAGTAGGACCAGAGTTGGTACAACAATCAGTTTAGAAGATTAATCTTCTACGGGAAAGGGTATTAGAAACTCAGAGTCATCAGAAGTCCTATGTAGATAATCGACGACAAGACTTGGAGTTTCAGGTAGATGACTGGGTATTCCTAAATGTATCACCGATGAAAGGCATTATGAGAGTCAGTAAGAAAGGAAATCTTATCCCTCGATACATTGGACCTTATAAGATCATACGCAGAGTAGGCCAGGTAGCATATGAGTTAGACTTGCCTTCCAACTCGGAGTCAGTACATCCAGTCTTTTATGTGTCTATGCTTCGTAAGTGTATCGTAGATCCTTCTAGAGTCATTCCAATTGACGATGTTCAGGTCACAGAGCAACTATCATATGAGGAAGCTCCCATTTCTATAATAGATTGACAGGTTTGGAGATTGAGAACTAAAGACGTATCTTCGATTAAAGTACTTTGGAGGAACAATAATGTGGATGAGATGACTTGGGAAGCTGAAGAAGACATGAAGTCTAGGTATCCTCACTTGTTTCCGCTTCCGAAGAAGGATCAGACTGAGACACCATAACCTTAGGTTCGTATATGGTACTTGATTCTTATATTAGTTATTGTCATTGGTCGTGTGAGGCCATTGGTGTTATTGATGATTGTGGCCCTGTGTGGCTTTGTATTGTTAGGTTTTCTGTCTGACAGGTTGGTTGTGGTACCATTACAGAGGATACTCTGCCAAAATTTCTATAAATCTCTAGGAGTTCAACATTCGAGGATGAATGTTTCTAAGGAGGGAAGATTGTTACACCATGTGCGTCCCAAGGTGACGTATAATGAATATGAGACTTGTTAATCATGATTTAAATGAGTTTAAAGTCATAATATGATTATATATAATGTTTGGATAAAAAATATAAAGTTTGGAAAAAATCGAATTTAAGTTGCGGAAAAATCAACTAAGGATTTGCCTTGTAATAGAGCTTTTTGAGAAATATATTTCGTGTGCTATATGAGGTCTTTTTGGGACATATTATATACCAATTGGAAGGTCTTGGAATGTAGTTTCCAACCCACTTAATCGTTCATTCATACAATATCCGTATAAAAAGATATAAATGTCGGAAGATGGGCCAATGCGAGGGTATCAAGCTAGTACCTCTTTGACTTTTCAAAAGATGATATATAGGTCTTAACTCGTCTCTCTCTTCATTTTTACATAGAACCTGACCAGAGAACACCATAAAATCTATCCTTGAGCTCTCTAATAGGGTTTCAAAGAATACTAACATCCCGGGTACGAAATCGAGAAGCGATAACATCAGAACGATCCCTACGACGTAAGTATCATTATACCGCATCTCTTTTATCTTTTTAGTTCGAGTTTTGTAAGGTACTTCATGGTTAAGAAATGTCTAATTTCTGTATTTAAGTGTTTAAATATCAAGGAAGGTTGAAATTGGTTTCCTAATAGTTAGAACTCACGGGACGGTGATCGAAAGCTGTGAGTTCGATTTATTTTTTACTTTTAGTGGATTGTTTTGTAGTCCACTCATGATGGCCTATTGTGCTGCTGATTTATGGAATTTGGAAGGATAAAAGGGAATAGAGAAATGCCACATGTGGTAGGGTAGTAGGTTAGTCTCTCGTCGTTGCAGTTTCAGGCTAATTGATAACTTGTTGATTGTGTGTGTTATGGTATATTTGGGGTTTTTGTTGTATAGAAGGTTCCAAATTCACTACAAAAAAACTTACATATTGTGGCGGTTATTTTTGGGTATTGCAGCGGTTTAGAACCGCCACTATACACATTAACGACGGTTTCAGACAACGCCACAATTACATCCGCCAAAAAGTTATTGCGGTGGTTTTTTGTAAACCGCCATAATTGTAAAAGTGATAAAACGACGGTTGATTCTTGCAAATTGCGGCAGTTAATAGCCGCCAGAATTATACATTAAGACATTATTTATATTGTCTAAAATGGCAATTTCAAACCGCCATAATCTCTTTTATTGCCTGCTTATTTTCTTCTAGATCTCTTTTCATTCTAGTTCAACACCCTGCCTAATTCATCAAAGCTTGTTCCAATGTTCCCAATTCGACAATCGAGACGAACATAAAAGAAATGTTTAATAACTAAACCATTCATTGTATATAAATAACTTAAGCACTTTAAAATTATATCATAAAATGTATTAAAATTTCACGTAGTACTTTACATCCACTCAATAAAAGAGAAATAACTAGAACAAATTCTAAAACAATGTTCATCGAGCACTCGCATGAATATACGGTGTTACTTCCAACTGGTGATCCTTTTTGGACTGTCAGTGATGGGACATACTTCTTATATCTTGAGCCTACAAAATTAAACAAAACAATATGAAACAAGTAATAACAAAATTAGTCATGGTACATACAAAAGATAATCTTTTTATTCTAAATTACAAGCATGTAAAAGGGTCATGGTACAAACTAATTATTCTATTCCCCAAGATGTTGAACAGGTTTTAGATGGTAGATGTACCTTATAGAATCATTAGTGTATACAGTTTCAGTTCATAAAAATGATTACCTTCAGTGCCAATGTTCAACCCCTTTACAAAAGTAGTGTAACACACAGATTATTTTGCAAAGCAAACCTTGGCAACGCCATTCTATCTGATAATGTAAGTAATCAAGTATCTGATGACATGGCCTTAGGAGTTGCAAGTGAGCTTCGATTTTCCATCTCCAACTGAATGGCGATATATTTGAGTCACATCGATTTTCTTGGTTTTCAATATCTCTTTTCTTTTCTTTCTGTCCTGAGAATGACACATCTAGTTAGACAAGAGAAGATAAGATACTAATCCAAATAGCCAATCCGCTGACAGCATTTTTCCGATTCTTAAAGCATCACCGGCACCTTCTTGCAAATAAAGGACTAAATGAAACTTACTGAATGAAAATAATTCAAATAGGTTGATCAGAATTTCCGGTCAATTCTTCTCCCTTTACATCAATTTATGGATAAGTCGTCCTTAAATTAGAGGGATCAAACAAGACTACCTTAATCGAGTTTTAAATTATACTTGATCCTAGTATATCTTGCTCTGGGTGTACATTTTCTAGAAGTAAACTAAATTATATTTGATCCCAGTACATCTTGCTCGGGATCGGAAATGCATTTTCTTGAAGAAAAATTTACAATTTTAGGGATGAGGATATGAGCAGGTCATATAATACTATCAAAAAGGAAAAACTTTAAGGGAAAAGATTGAAAAAACTTACTTTCCAGTGATTGATCTCTTATATGGAATTATAGTCGGTGGACAGTTCATAGCCTTTGGTGTATCTTCTTTGAGTCCGCAATCAGTTGCTGTATTATTAAAGCTTGTACCTCTGCCCTCAACTGGAAGCAAAAGCTCTATTTTTCCTAGAAAAAAATCATCTTTTGAAAATCTAGGGCTGACTAATGAAGGTGGACCTATATCATAAGATATTGGCTCATCTGTCAATGAAGCTACAAGGAAAAAAAAAGTTAATTGCATTAATACTAGAGCAACAACTCTATCAAAATTTTTTGTACCAGTTAAAGCCTAAAAAAACTAACGGAAAAGAAATTAACAGAGCAAACTGCATAGTGATACTGAGTGGTTATGAGTTTATTTAGAAAGCATAGGCTAGTTCTACATCTTTTTTTGCATTACTTATCAAGAAAAAGTACTTCAAATTAAATTTTTTACAGTCAAGTTGGTAATAGATATATGTCTATGCTTCTATGAGTCTTTTTTTCCAGCTTATTATCAGTATCTATCCACATGAGAGTAAAGTTTTCCTGCACACAACATCATACAACATACCAATCATCACTACTACCACCAAGACAAGAAAGGCACAACCTATCAAACAACAACTCTAATTCACAAAATGCGAAATTTAGATTGGACAAACATGGCACAACAGAAAAGCATCGAAGCCAAATAGCAAAGTACTCTGAAAAAGTAGTAAGAAGTAGTGCTAATGCTAAATACCAAAACCATGAGACATACCCTAAATCTCAACAAATAAAATCCTACTCGACACATGACTTTTGCTTCAGTCAATCAAAACTCAACTACAAATCAAACTATTTCTTAGAGCACCAGATATATAATAAACCCTAGATCTACAATATGCATTAATAAATAAGCAGTAAATAACGAAAATGAGAGAAAAATCGAAAGGACCTTGCTGAATTTTGTTTGGAGATAGAGGTTGCTGAACTCCTAGGAAGCTTCATTGGAGACTAGCGGCTTCCAATCGAGAGCCGAGATAAGGGAGTCGCAAGCTACGACGACTAGAGATCTGCGCCATATCGATAAGAGGGAGAGGGAGAGGGAGAGAGGAAATTGCAATAATAGGGTTTATTTGGGAGGAGTGAGGGAGAAATGAGAGAGGGAGTTCTAATTTTTGGTCCGAGCGGTGGAGGGAGTCTAAAAAATTTGTTGGGAGGAACTTTTTGGTCTGAGCAAGTTGACGAAAATACTTTTAAAATAATAATTAACAGTAGCGGCGGTTTGCCACCGCCGTAATCAATATCAACCGACGTTATTTAAAAGCTTAATGTGGCGTGTCTAAAAACGCCATCATATTGTGGCGGTTTACAACAACCGACGTAATAAAACCGCCGTAAAATCTCCGGTTTTTTGTAGTGATTGTAATTAGGTTGGTTTTGAGTTGCTGATTGTATTGTGTTTGTATATCTCCTATAGTAGGCTTGATGGAGCAGTAAAATCAGGGGAAATGCTGCCCATTTTTATTTTAAAATCGAGTTATCGTTTGAGATACGTAATATACTAGAACCATCTAAGTCGTACATGTATTTTTTTGTTATAGGGTTGGCGCGCTAGTTATCATAAGCTTGTTGTTGAGTTGAATTGACGACTTGAGGTATGTTAAGGCTATTCCTTCCTTCCTTTTGGCATGATCCATATGATACAATGAAACGAGCAAGCACCCAACTTTCATAAATGATTCTATTCTTAGAGGTACTAGGGTTGCCTATGTTCTGGATTCCCCATATGTCCTACTATCATATCGTCTATCATGGGTCTCATTACATTCCGAGAGATCTTATTGACTTACTTCATTATACATTGCATCCATTTATACATGTATACTGACCCATGACCAGATGACGTTATATACGCTTATAGTATATGTATATGGGGTATGGAAAAAGGTTATGGCGTTATATACGCACTACCACCTGATCAGATGGTATACGCACTGACACTCGTCACCTCATATGTGCGTAGCTCCCACAACATGTAGCATGTAATAAGTAACACCCACGGGGTAAATTCTCCCTCACAAGATTCGACATGAGACTTACCTCGCTTCGAATTCCATAACCGGCTCCAATGCCTCTCTAGCACCTCAGACCAATGCCCATTGATCTGAAACTAGTCAAATAATCATGAAAACCAATAACAATATACTCTAACACTCATAATAAATCAATTTATAACAATTTCTAACTCCGCTTGAAAAGTCAACAAAGTCAACCCTCGGGCCCACGTGCCCGAATTCCGAAAATATTCGAGGATAAACATTACTCATAATATCACAAACTCAAATATATAATTTATTCCTAATTCCATATCCAATTTCGTGGTCAAAATTCAAAAATATAAAATTCTAGATTTTCTTCCAAAATCCCACAATTTCTGCAAATTTTCATGTTTGAATCCATATATAACTCATGTATTTAACTTAATACAAGTAGGAATAACTTACCTCATAATAGATGATGAAATCCCCCCTCCAAGAGATCCAAAAATCACCCAACCAAGTGAAAATGAGAGAGGAATAAACCAAATCCCGTATAAAAAATCAAGTCTGCCCAGGTCCTTCCTCTTCGCGATCGCAAAGGCCAAGCCAGCCTTGCCCCAGATTTATTCTACGCGAACGCGATAGATGCAACGCGACCGCGAACGTTTTCTTGAACAACCTATGCGAACACCAGCCTAGATCTGAGAACGCGAAGGCCAATCCTTCATGCCTCAGACCAACACCCTATGCGATTGCAAACCAATCCTCGCGATCGCGAAGAACAATCTTACAAACGTAGGCCACCTCGCTAACACTTTGCATTTGCGGCTCCTTCCATGCGAACGCGATGAACCAACTGACCAAACACCGAGATCGCGAGCCACCATACGCGATTGCGAAGAACCACTTCACCCAGCTCTCAATAAACACTACGCGATCGTGAGCCTTTTATCGCAATAGTGATGAACAAATCTGACACCAAAAACTAGCAGTTACAAGACATGATGAAAAGGTCCGTATCCACCCCGAATCACACCCGAGGCTCCCGGGACCCCGTCCAATCACGCCAACAAGTCCCAATACCTTAACCAAACATATCCACAGGATCGAAATGCCACGAATAACATCAAAACCATAAATCACCGATAAAAATCATTCTTTCAATTTTAAAACATTCAAACTTCGACGAATGCGTCAGAATCCGAAATGACGCCAATCTTTGCATACAAGTAAAGAATCACTATACAAATCTATTCCAAGGCCCAAAATTCCAAACGGACATTAACAACACCAATTCCCTCTTCAAACCAAACTTAGGAAATAAAAACCTTTAAAATGCCAACTTTCCACAATAAGCACAGAAATGCTCACAGACCACCCGATACTCAACCCAAACATATATATAAGTCCAAAATCTTCATACGAATCTATTGGAACCTTCAGATCCCGATTTCGAAGTCGTTTACTCAAAATTCAAACCTTGATCAACTCTTCCAACTTAGAGCTTCCGAATTGAGAATTTCCCTTCCTAATCAACTCCGAAGTTTCCGAAATTTAATTCCAAACTCACGTACAAGTCATAGTACATAAAGTGAAGCTACGCAAGGCCTCAAACTACTGAACGATGTGCTAGAACTCAAAACTATAGATCGAGTCGTTACAATATCATTTATGACTTGTGTGTAAAATTTAAGGTCAGTCATAGTTGGTTTGATAGGCTTCGGCATCGATTGCAGAAGTTGGAAATACATTAGTTTCATTAGACTTGAATTAAGGTGTGATTCATGTTTTTGATGTTGTTTGTTGTGATTTGGGACCTCGACTAAGTTCGTATGATGTATTAGGTTGTGTTGGAATGTTTGGATGGGGTCCCGGGGGCCTCGGGTGAGATTCAAATTGATTATGGATTGAGTTTGGCCTTGTTGTGCTGCAAAATATCTGGTGTTTGGTTTTCTTGTTTGCATTCGCGAGAGAGGTCTCATATTCACGAAGAGTATCTGGGTGACTAATGTAGTTTTTTCATCGCGTTCAAGAAGAAGGCCATGCGTTCATGAAGGTACAGGGGATTTGAATATCGTGATTGCGAGTGAGGACTCGTGTTCACGTAGCAAGATGAGGCAGGTGGGGCACCAAGCTTGTAAGCCTTCGCATTCGCGGGAGTTGGTTCGTGTTCGCGTAGGCATGTGTTCATTGGTCACCACGATCGCGAGAGAGGTCTCGCGTTCACGTATGAGGAATTTGGGCAGTTGAAATTTTGTGCTTCGCGAACGCGAGGCACTTTCCGCATTCGCAAAGAAGGATATCTAGGCAACAGTATATTATTTCAAAATCGAGTGTTTTGACCCATTTTTCATATTTTGAGCTAGAAACCTCGATTTTGGGCGATTCTTGAAGGGATTTTCAAGGAGTTAATTGGGGTAAGTGATTTTAACTCGGATTTGATTAATATACATGAATCTATCATTGTTTTACCATTTAATTAGTGTTTTGGGTTGGAAAATTTGGGAAAATTTCATAAGCTATATTTTGTGTATTTGAAAGGTGATTTGAGGTTGAAATTAGATAATTTTGGTATGGTTGGACTTGCTATTGAATGGGTGTTTGAATTTTATAAATTTTGTCGGGTTCTGAGACGTGGGCCTGAGTTTGACTTTTTGGGTTGACTTTTTGACTTCGGTTAAAGAACTTAGCTTTATCATATGGAATTGATTCATATCGCTTCTATTGATTGTATTAAGTTGTTTGTGGCTAGATTCGAGTCGTTCAGAAGCCGATTCACGAGGCAAGGGCTTGTTAAAGTTATGATTTGCGCGATTTAAGGTAAGTAATAATTCTAAACTTAGTAGTGGGGGTAGGAATCCCTAGATTTCGTGTTATATGATTGGTATTGAGTTGACACATATGCTAGGTGACGGGTGTCTGGGAGTGCACAATGGTAATTGTGACTCGGTTGATTCTGTGGTACTGTGTAGTTATCAAATCTTATTATTATTCATGTAATACCTAAGTGTTAGAGTAATTAAGATGCGATCCATGTTAAAAGTCATACTTATTCTGTTAGATCCACTGAGGTCATTTATGTTGTTGAGTTATTTGCTTAAATTGTAATTTTATACTCAGTCACATTCATCATTTGCAAATCATAGCTCAGTCTCTGTTATCATTTGTTGTTACATCATGTATTATTGTTTGGACTGATTGGCATGATATTTGTGAATCCGAGAGACTGGAGAGATTGATGACTGAGTTGAGGTCGAGGGCCTGGTTGTGATTGATATTTATGGGATTGGGTTGCAAGCCGCAGAAGGATTTATTGATTTATTATGGGATCGGTATGCATGCCGCAACATGCCATATTGTCTTATATTAGCGTTTGGGCAGGATCTGCCCCTCTGGAGTCTGACATACCAGCAGTGAGTGCAGGTACCGTTGAGTGATGAGTGCGAGTGCCGAGCGATTGAGTGTGCTGAGTGAGGTTGAATAATCCGAGAGTGTGAGTATATGAGTTTATCACAGTATTGCATCACATGTGCATGCATATTTAACATGTAGACATAGAGATGTAACCTTCCTTATGCTAGTTATATTTGGCATATTTTAATAGTATTGAGCCTAAACTGTTGAACTTGAAAGCATGTCTACATTTCTATACTGTGTACAAATTGATTATGAGATTTCTCTGAGTTATTACTGTCATTCCCTGTTATGTCCGTATTGTTATTATCTGGATTTGGACTGTACCTTTCTGAGCTCGTCACTTCTTTTAGCCCAAGGTTAGTCCTGTTACTTATTGAATACATTGGGTTGATTGTACTCATACCACTATACACTTCGTGTTTAGATCTATGTACATCTAGACCCAATGGTTGCTAGACTTGGAGCATTACCTGCTTGGAGACTATTAAGGTAGCTGCTATGGCGTCTGCAGACCTCGACTCTCCTTCTTTTCAGTTTATTTAGCATTGTTCTATCTTTCCAGACAGTTATATTAGAAGTTCTGATTGTGTTGACATTTAGTAGCCCATGTACTCGGTGACAACCGAATTTTTGAGAATTTTGTACTTGAGTCACAGTTATTCTTATCGGTTATTTATGAGATTTTTTACTGTTAAGCTTATTATATCATGTTTTTAATTTAAAATGCATAGTTATTTGTGATTGTCGACTTGCCTAGAACTGTGATAGGCGCCATCACGATATGTTGAGATTTGGGTGGTGACAAATGATGTGTGTAGGTAGAGATGTATTCAAAACATTTTACTCTAATTTGAAAAGATGCACTTCCTCTATTTCATTTGTACGTCTTAGTCTAAATGAAACAAAGTTAATGTATATAAGGAATGTTTTTTTGAATTTTGTGATTTTAAATTAAAGTTGCGTGTGATATGTCCAAAAAACCCTCTGAATCTTATAGTCTTACACATGTATTATCTTTAGGGGTAAAATAAAAATGCTACGATTAAAATTTTAAAATATTAGAAAAATAATATCTTCATTTGAATAAAATAAAAGAAAGTAAGGCACATAAATTAAGTGGGCGTTTAGACATAAGAATTGTGAAATTTCGGAAAAAAGTGAAAAGAAAATTCAAGCGAAAATGGTATTTGAAAATTAAAGTTCACTACTAGAAAATCGTGGAATTCTGACCAAAATTTCTGACTGCAAAAAATTGTCGGAAATTTCCAACCAAATTGGTAGGAAAAATCAAAAAAATATCAAATATATTTTTTTAAATAATTTCGACCACATTTCCGACCACCATGGTCGCAAATTTTGGTGCAAAAGCCCGGGAATTTTTTTCCGACCGAATCTGTCAGTATTAAACTTTTAAATTTTGACGATTTGACTTGTTTCACTTGATTAGTAATAGAATCAGTCGAAAATATAAATAATTAATATTTCTGACTGATTCGGTCGGTATTTTTTTAGAAAACAATTAATTAAATATTTTCGACCAAATCGGTCGGAAATATGTTTTAAAACCCTACCCGACCCCGTCCCTGTGATGACCCAAAATGTCATCTTTAAATTTAATAAGTAATTTTTGTTCTAAGACCTTGAAAAGCACCATGTATCATTCCTCGACTTGCGTGCACAGTCCGTAAAATTGTTTGAAAAGTTTTCATGTGAAAAATGGATTAAATGTGAAATAGAGCTTTAAAACTCAACTGAGTTGACTTTGGTCAAAATTTTTAGCAAACGGACCCGGATCAGTATTTTAACTATTTCGGTAGGTCCGTATCGTGATTTGGGACTTGGCGTATGCCTGAAATTGAATTTCGAGGTCCCTAGCCCGAGATATGGAATTTTGATGAAATATTAAAAGCTTGAAAGCTTAATGATTTTTAAGAAATTACTAATGTTGGATTTATTGCTCTCGGGTCCGTATTTTGGTTTTGGAGCCCGGTATAGGTCCACTATAATATTTATAACTTGTCTGCCGAATTTGGTGAGAATCAGAGTTGATTTGACGTGATTCGGATGTCCGGTTATAAAAATATAAGTTTTAAAGTTTTCTTGAAAATTTCCTTTGATTTGGTGTCCGATTCGTAGTTCTAGGTGTTATTTTGGCGATTTGATCGTGCGAGCAAGTTCGTATGATGTTTTAGGACTTGTGTGCATATTTGATTTGGAGCCCCGAGGGCTCGGGTGAGTTTCAGATAGGCTACAAGATGATTTTGAACTTAGAAAATCTGGTTTTTGAGCTTCTGCTATCATCTGCTGCATTGTGCTTCGCGATCGCGAAGCCATTCCTGCGATCGCGAAGATAGGCATGCGATCACGGAAGGTAAACTCCCAATGCACTGCGAATGCAAGGGACTAGATGCGATCGCGTAGAAGGAAGGAAGGCAGGATCTAGGCACGTCAATTGTGCTCCGCGATCGCATGAGTATTTATGCGATCGCATAAGGCTGGAAAAAATGTACTCCGCGATCGCATGAGCATTTACGTGATCGTGTACAGTTAAAAGTCTGGGCAGCCAAAATGTGCTACGCGATCGCGAAGAGTAAAATGAACCTGGAAAAAAGTTGTTCTACGTGATCGCGAACGAATTTCCGCGATCGCGATGAGTAAAAATCCGAGAAACAGAACTTAAGTTATGGAAAATGGGATTCGTCCCATTTTCAAACCTTTTCCATTTTTGAGCTCGGGTAAGGCGATTTTTGGGCGATTTTCACGGTAAAACATTGGGGTAAGTGTTCCTTATCCTATATTGATTATATTTACTGATTTCATACTCATTTATATCATGAATCCATGAATTTATGGAAGAAAATTTAGATTTTTATAAAATCTTCCAAAAATGAAAATTTAAGATTTAAAGGTCCATTTGACATCGGAATTGGATAATTTTTGTATGGTTGGACCCGTCTCGAAATGGATGTTCGAATTTCGTAAGTTTTTTCTGGATTTGAGATGTGGGTCCCATTGCCAAATATTTTAATGAATTTTGGATTTTTATCCGGAAAATCTATAAATTCATATGGAATTAATTCCTATGATTTGTATTGAGTATATCGAATTGTTTGTGAATAGATTTGAGGCTTTTGGAGGCAAATTTAAAAGGAAAAGCTATGGTCGAATAATTGATTGGAATTTGCAAAGCGAGGTAAGTGTCGTGGTTAACCTTCACTTGAGAGAATAGAACCCTTAAATTATTTGTTATGTGAAATGCATGTGAACGATATATAGGCGAGGTGACGAGTGTCTATACATTGTCAAATTAATTATTTGCCTGCTTACTTGAAAAATTATAAATTGTTTAAATCATAAATTAATTATTATAATAATTGTTTCTTTCCTATTCTTTGTCAAATATTAATTCTTGAATTCCTGCATTAATTGTTACATGCTATTTGAATTATGTGCCTTAATTGTTATTTGACATTTAGCATATTAAATATTAAACTGCATATTTTCTCTCTGATTTCTATAATAATTTGCTATTTGCCTTTGTTTGTTTCATAATTAAATCATAATTATTGTATTCTTGTTGTCTTATAATTTTATATTAATTATTGCATTTATTGGGAAAATTGCTTCTATAAGAATTGGTAAATGAAAATGTTGGAGGAGCGGGTTGCACGCCGCAATAGAATTAATTATAATGAATATATTGGAGGATCGGGTTGCACGCCGCAACAGACTTATTAAAAAGTCCATAGTGGAGGATCGGGTTGCATGCCGCAACAGGCTTATTAAAAAGTCCATATTGGAGGATCGGGTTGCACGCCACAACAGACTTATTTAAAAGTCGACATACATATTTATTTATTAGGGGGATCGGGTTGCATGCCGCAACAGACTAATTTAAAAGTCGACATACATATTTATATATTGGGGGATCGGGTTGCACGCCGCAACAGACTTGATTAAAATGAATATATTGGAGGAGCGGGTTGCACGCCGCAACAGAACTGAATGTGAATATATTATGAGAGTGGGTTGCACGCTGCAACAGAACTGAATGTGAATATATTGTGAGAGTGGGTTGCACGCTGCAACAGAACTGAATGTGAATATATTATGAGAGCGGGTTGCACGCTGCAGCAGAATTGATGGAAATGATAATTGGTTATGACTGCTGAGATGGCTTAAATTATTAAATGAGCTACCTGATTTATTTCTACTATTTGTTGTTGTTACTAATAATGCGTACAGGTAATGTAAGTGACCCACCTTAGCCTCGTCACTACTTCGTCGAGGTTAGGCTCAACACTTACCAGTACATGAGGTCAGTTGTACTGATACTACACTCTACACTTGTTGTGCAGATTTCGGAGTTAGTCCCAACGGCGTACCATATACTTGCTCGGATTGCAGCTATCGGAGGAGACTTGAGGTATAACTGCATGGCGTTCGCAGTTTTGAAGACCCTATCTATTTTACTTTAGCTGTGTGTTTATTTTCAGACAGCTTTATTTTATTCAGACCTTTATTTGTATCTATTCAAGATGCTCGTGCACTTGTGACACCAATTCTGGGATGGTATTTAGACACCGTTGCATTTATGGATTATTTCACTATATTTCAAACTTTTCTTCCGCTTTTGTTTCCTTGATTATTAATAATGTAAAGATTGTTTAAAAATTGGTTAATATTATTCTAACGTTGGCTTGCCTAGCAAGTGAAATGTTAGGCGCCATCACGGTCCGAAGGTGGGAATTTTGGGTCGTGACAATTGATATCAAAGCCCTAGGTTACATAGGTCTCACGAGTCACGAGCAAGCTTAGTAGAGTCTGAAGGATCGGTACGGAGACGTCTGTACTTATCTCTCAGAGGCTATGAAGTTTAGGAACAATATCATTTCTTTCTTATTCTATCGTGCCATTTTATTCTATCATTGATGATTGAACCATTCTACTCTTATTCTCTCGCATATGGTGAGAACACGCAATACCTCTACCGATGGACAGGGACCAGAACCCCCAGTAGCAACTATGGCCAGGGGTAGAGGTCAAGGTCGAGGTCGTGCTAGAGGCCGAGGCAGAAGCCGAGGTAGAGCTCAGTCCAGAGATCGAGTAGATTCACCTATTGTAGAACCTCGAGTGGACCTTCAGGAGGAGGTTCCAGTACAAAATGTACCAGTTGGACCAGTTCAGGTCCCGGAAGGATTCATAGCCACTCCAGTACTTCAGGACGCTCTAGTCTATCTGGTAAGTCTTATGGAGGGCGTGGGCCAGAATGGTACATTTCCAGTGGCACCAGCCGTCTCATAAGCTGGGGGAGGAGCACAAACTCCCACTACTCCCGCTTCGGAGCAGATGGCTCCCCAGAATAAGGCTCCAGCAGCCCCGCCAGTTGGGATAGTTCAGCAAGTTATTGCGGTACTGACGGTGATAGGCCCGCCATGTCTTTTGAGGCCTTATTGAGACTGGATAAGTTTACTAAGCTCTTTCCAGTTCACTTCAGTGGTACACCTTCTGAGGACCCACAGGATTATCTTGAACGCTGCCACGAGGTGCTGCGGAACATGGGTATAGTTGAGACCAATGGGCTTGATTTTGCTGTATTTTAGATAACGGGTTCCGCCAAGAGGTGGTGGAGAGATTATACATTGACACGACCAATCGGATCGCCTGCACTTACCTGGGAGAACTTCTCTCAACTATTTCTGGAGAAGTTCCTCCCTATCACACTGAGAGAGGAATTCCGCAAGCAATTTAAGCGTCTATAGCAAGGCAGTATGACTGTTACTCAGTATGAGTCCCGTTTTGTGGAGTTAGCCCGTTATGCTCTCCTTTTACTACCTACGGATGAAGAGAGAGTGAGGAGGTTCATTGAGGGACTCACTCACCCTATCAGACTTCAGATGGCCAAGGAGACCGAAAGTGAGATTTATTTTCAGGCGGCTGCTAATGTCGCAAGGAGGATCGAGATGGTTCTTCCACAGGAGAGAGGACAGAGGTCTGATAAGAGGTCTCGTCAGTTCGGTAGTTACAGTGGTGCCTCATCTGGAGGAAGAGGTAATTTTGGTAGGGGTCATCCTCCCAGACTATTTTATTCAGCACTTCATGCATCTCCCGGTGCTTCAGGGAGTCACAGTCCTATTATGCCTTACTCTGGGCAGCCAACATTCAGTGCACATTCAGCTCCTATCAGTGCACCACCACTCCACAGTTACTATAACGGTTATCCGGCCCATTTGAGTCAGCTTCAGCTTCAGCAGTTACGACATCAGGATGTGTGTTATGAGTGTGGGAACATTAGTCACATCATGAGGTATTGCCCAAGATTGGCGAGTAACAGATCTCGGCAAGATTCTCGTGCCATCATACCGACACCGGTTGCTTCACCATCTGCTCAGCCAGCTAGAGGTAGGGGTCAGGCAGCTAGAGGTGGAGGTCAGGCTATTAGAGGTGGAGATCAGGCCATTAGAGGTGGAGGTCAAACCATTAGAGGTGGAGGCCAGCCAGTTAGAGGACGTCCCAGAGACGTAGTTCAGAGTGGTGGGGCCCAGCCCCGATTTTATGCTTTTCCAGGTAGGCCTGAGGCCGAGTCATCTGATGCCGTGATCACAGGTATTATTCCAGTTTGCCATAGAGATGCTTCAGTTCTATTTGATCCAGGATCTACTTATTCCTATGTGTCCTCCTATTTTGCTTCATATTTGGTTGTGCCTTATGATTCTCTGAGTGATTCTGTGTGTGTATCTACACCGGTGGGAGACTCTGTTATAGTAGATCATGTCTATCATTCATGTGTGGTTACTATTGATAATCTTGAGACTAGTGTGGATCTTCTACTTCTTGATATGGTAGATTTTGATGTCATCTTGGGTATGGATTGGCTGTCCCCTTATCATGCTATATTGGATTGTCATGCTAAGATAGTGACCCTAGCTATGCTTGGGTTACCTCGACTAGAGTGGAAATGAACTCCTGGTCATTCTACCAACAGGGTTATTTCTTATATGAAAGCTCGGCGTATGGTAGAGAAAGGGTGTCTATCCTATTTGGCTTATATTCGCGATCCCAGTGCAGATGCTCCTTCTATGAACTCAGTACCAGTTGTTTGTGAATTTTCAGAATTATTTCCTGCAGATTTTTCGTGGATGCCACCCGACAGAGATATTGACTTCTGTATTGATTTGGCTCCGGACACTTAGCCCATTTCTATTCCACCATACCGTATGGCCCCGCCGGAGTTTAAATAGTTGAAAGAGCAATTACAAGACTTGCTTGATCAGGGATTCATTAGACCCAGTGTCTCACCCTGGGGTGTACCAATATTATTTGTAAAGAAGAAAGATGGCTCTATACAGATGTGTATAGACTATCCGCAGTTGTACAAGGCCACTATCAAAAACAAATATTCGCTGCCAAGAATTGATGACTTATTTGATCAGCTTCAGGGTGCCAAGGTATTTTCGAAGATCGATTTGAGGTTTGGTTACCATCAGTTGAAGATTAGGGCATCTAATGCCCCTAAAACAGCTTTTCGAACTCGGTATGGGCATTACGAATTCCTAGTGATGTCATTTGGGTTGACAAATGCCCCAACAACATTTATGGATTTTATGAATCGGGTGTTCAAGCCTTATTTGGATTCTTTTATGGTTGTATTCATTGATGATATATTGATTTACTCTAGCAGTCGAGAGGAACATGAGCAGCATCTTTGAAGTATGCTTCACACCTTGAAGAATAATCAGTTATATACCAAGTTTTCAAAATATGAGTTTTGGTTACACTCAGTTGCTTTTTTGGGGCATGTTGTATCGGCAGAAGGCCTAAAGGTGGATCCTAAGAAGATTGAGGCTGTTTAGAATTGGCCTAAACCTACTTCAATTACAGAGATCCGGAGTTTCCTGGGTTTAGCAGGTTATTATCGTCGGTTCGTGGAAGGGTTTTCATCTATAGCAAGCCTATTGACCAGATTGACCCAGAAAGGTCTCCCATTTAGATGGTCAGACGAGTGTGAGTTGAGCTTTCAGAAGCTCAAGACCGCTTTGACTAGTGTTGGTATTACCCACAGGTTCAGGATCGTATACGATATATTGTGACGCATCTCACATTGGGCTTGGTGCAATATTAATGCAAGATGGCAAGGTAATTGCATATGCGTCGCGACAGTTGAAAGTTCACGAGAAGAATTATCCTGTTCATGACTTAGAATTGGCAGCCATTGTTCATGCGCTAAAGATTTGGAGGCATTACCTCTACGGTGTCTCGTGTGAGGTATTTACTGATCATCGTAGCCTTCAGTATCTGTTCAAACAAAAGGATCTTAATTTGAGGCAGAGAAGATGGTTGGAGTTGTTGAAAGACTATGATATCACCATTTTGTATCACCCCGGAAAGGCCAATATGGTGGCCGAAGCTTTGAGTAGAAAGGCTGTGAGTATGGACAGTCTTGCATATATTCCGGTTGGTGAGAGGCCATTAGCTGCAGATGTTCAGACTTTGGCTAATCAGTTCGTGAGATTAGATGTTTCAGAACCCAGTCGGGTTCTAGCTTGCACAGTCGCTCGGTCTTCTTTATATGAGCGCATCATAGAGAGGCAGTATGATGATCCTCATTTACTTGTCCTTAAGGACACGGTGCAGCACGGTGATGCCAAACAGGTTGCTATGGGGGAGGATGGGGTTCTGCGAATGCAGGGTCGTATTTGTGTGCCTAATGTAGATGGGCTTCATGAATTAATTCTTGAAGAAGCACACAGTTCTAGGTATTCTATTCATCCAGGTACTGCCAAAATGTATCAAGATTTGTCTCAACATTAATGGTGGAGGATAATGAAAAAGGATATAGTTGCATATGTAGCTCGGTGTGTGAATTATCAGCAAGTTAAGTACGAGCATCAAAGACCTGGTGGTCTGCTTCAGAAGTTAGTAATTCCTGAGTGGAAGTGGGAGCGTATCACTATGGAATTTGTTGTTGGGCTCCCACGGACTCAGAGAAAATGTGATGTAGTTTGGGTCATTGTGGATAGGTTGACCAAGTCAGCACATTTTATTCCAGTGGCAGTTACCTATTCTTCAGAGAGGTTAGCTAAAATTTACATTCGTGAGATTGTCCGCCTTCTCTGTGCCCGTGTCTATTATTTCAGATCAAGGTACGCAGTTTACCTTACATTTCTGGAGGGCTGTACAGCATGAGATAGGCACGCGGGTGGAGTTGAGTACAACATTTTATCCACAGACAGACGGACAGTCAGAGCGCACTATTAAGATACTGGAAGATATGCTCCATGCTTGTGTTATAGACTTTGGAGGTTCTTGGGATTATTTCTTGCCATTTACAGAGTGTGCTTATAATAATAGCTACCAGCCGAGCATTCAGATGGCTCTATATGAGGCATTATAAAGAAGGCGATGTCGATCACCAGTTGGTTGGTTTGAACCGGGAGAGGCTCGGTTGTTGGGTACCGATTTGGTACAGGATGCCTTGGATAAGATCAAGATTATTCAGGATCGACTTCGCACAGCCCAGTCTAGGCAAAAGAGTTATGTCGACCGTAAAGTTCGTGATATTGCATTCATGGTTGGAGAAAGAATATTGATCTGGGTTTCACCTATGAAAGGTGTAATGAGGTTCGGAAAGAAGGGCAAGTTAAGCCCTAGGTATATCGGACCCTTTAAAATTCTTGAAAGGGTTGGTGAAGTAGCCTACAGGCTTGCATTACCACCTAGTTTATCAGCAGTTCATCCGGTGTTCCATGTGTCTATGCTCCGAAAATATCATGGTGATCCGTCCCATGTGTTAGATTTTAGCTCAGTCCAATTGGACAAAGATATAACTTACGAGGAGGAGCCGGTGGCTATTCTAGCTCAGCAGGTCCGACAGTTGAGGTCTAAGAGTTATCCTTCAGTTCGGGTGCAATGGAAAGGTTAGCCGGTAGAGGCATCTACCTAGGAGTCCGAGTCGGACATGCGGAGTAAATATCCACACCTTTTCTCTAGCTCAGGTACTTTTTCTAACTCCGTTCGAGGACGAACGTTTGTTTTAGAAGTGGAGAATGTGATGACCCAAAATGTCATATTTAAATTTAATAAGTAATTTTGTGTTCTAAGACCTTGAAAAGCACCATGTATTATTCCTCGACTTGCGTGCGCAGTCCGTAAAATATTCCGGAAAGTTTTCATGTGAAAAACAGATTAAATGTGAAATAGAGCTTTAAAACTCAACTGAGTTGACTTTGGTCAATATTTTTTGTAAACGGACCCGAATCAGTATTTTGACAATTCTGGTAGGTCCGTATTGTGATTTGGGACTTGGGCGTATGCCCAAAATCGCATTCCGGGGTCCCTAGCCCGAGATATGAAATTTTGATGAAAAATTAAAAACTTGAAAGCTTAATGATTTTTAAGAAATTACTGATGTTGGATTTATTGACCTCGGATTCGTATTTTGGTTCTGGAGCCCGGTATAGGTCCACTATAATATTTATGACTTGTCTGCCGAATTTGGTGAAAATCAGAGTTGATTTGACGTGATTCAGACGTCCGGTTGTAAAAATATAAGTTTTAAAGTTTTCTTAAAAATTTCCTTTGATTTGGTGTCTGATTCATAGTTCTAGGTGTTATTTTGGAGATTTGATCGCGCGAGCAAGTTCATATGATATTTTAGAACTTGTGTGCATGTTTGGTTTGGAGCCCCGAGGGCTCGGATAAGTTTCAGATAGGCTATGGGATGATTTTGAACTTAGAAAATCTTGTTTTTGAGCTTCTGTTGTCATCTGGTGCATTGTGCTACGCGATCGCGAAGAGTAAATTGTAAGTAGTGAGTTTTACCCTTCGCGTTCGCGAAGATAGGCACGCGATCGCGGAAGGTAAACTCCCAGTTCACTGCGAACGCAAGGGACCAGATGTGATCGCGTAGAAGGAAGGAAGGCAAGAGCTAGGCACGTCAATTGTGCTCTGCGATCGCACGAGTATTTTCGCGATCGCGTAAGGCTGGAAAAAATGTACTCCGCGATCGCATGAGCATTTATGCGATCGCGTAGAGTTAAAAGTCTGGTTAGCCAAAATGTGCTTCGCGATCGCGAAGCCATTCCAGCGATCGCGAAAAGTAAAATGAACCTGGGCAAAAGTTGTTCTACGCGATCGCAAATGAATTTCTGCGATCGCGATGAGTAAAAATCCCAGAAACAGAACTTAAGTTCTGGAAAATGGGATTCGTCCCATTTTCAACCCTTTTTCATTTTTGAGCTCGGGTAAGGCGAGTTTTGGGAGATTTTCATGGGAAAACATTGGGGGTAAGTGTTCCTTATCCTATATTGATTATATTTCATGATTTCATACTCATTTATATCATGAATCCGTGAATTTATGGATGGAAAATCAGTTTTTTATAAAATCTTCCAAAAACGAAAATTTAAGATTTGAAGGTCCATTTGACATCGGAATTGGATAATTTTTGTATGGTTGGACTCGTCTCAAAATGGGTATTCGGATTTCATACGTTTTTCAGGATTTGAGACGTGGGTCCCACTACCGAATATTTTAATGAATTTAAGATTTTTATCCGAAAATTTTATAAATTCATATGGAATTAATTCCTATTATTCGTATTGAGTATATCGAATTGTTTGTGAATAGATTTGGGGCTTTTGGAGACAAATTTAAAAGGAAAAGCTGTGGTCGAATAATTGATTGGAATTTGCAAAGCGAGGTAAGTGTCGTGGTTAACCTTCACTTGAGGGAATAGAACCCTTAAATTATTTTATTATGTGAAATGCATGTGAACGATGTATAGGCGAGGTGACGAGTATCTATACATTGTCAAGTTAATTATTTGCCTGCTTACTTGAAAAATTATAAATTGTTTAAATCATGAATTAATTATTATAATAATTGTTTCTCTCCTATTCCTTGTCAAATATTAATTCTTGAATTCCTGCATTAATTGTTACATGCTATTTGAATTATGTGCCTTAATTGTTATTTGACATTTAGCATATTAAATATTTAACTGTATATTTTCTCTCTGATTTCCATAATAATTTGCTATTTGCCTTTGTTTGTTTCATAATTAAATCATAATTATTGTATGCTTGCTGTCTTATAATTTTATATTAAGTATTGAATTTATTGGGAAAATTGCTTCTATAAGAATTGGTAAATGAAAATGTTGGAGGAGCGGGTTGCACGCCGCAACAAAATTAATTATAATGAATATATTGGAGGATCAGGTTGCACGCCGCAACAGACTTATTAAAAAGTCCATATTGGAGGATCGGGTTGCACCCCGCAACAGACTTATTAAAAGTCCATATTGGAGGATCGGGTTGCACGCCACAACAGACTTATTTAAATGTCGACATACATATTTATATATTGGGGGATCGGTTGCACGCCACACCAGACTTGATTAAAATGAATATATTAGAGGAGCGGGTTACACGCCGCAATAGAACTGAATGTGAATATATTGTGAGAGCGGGTTGCACGCTGCAACAGAACTGAATGTGAATATATTGTGAGAGTGGGTTGCACGCTGCAACATAACTGAATGTGAATATATTGTGAGAGCGGGTTGCATGCTGCAACAGAATTGATGGAAATGATAATTGGTTATGACTGCTGAGTTGGCTTAAATTATTAAATGAGTTACCTGATTTATTTCTACTATTTGTTGTTGTTACTAATATTGCGTACAGGTAATGTAAGTGACTCGCCTTAGCCTCGTCACTACTTCGTCGCGGTTAGGCTCGGCACTTACCAGTGCATGGGGTCGGTTGTACTGATACTACACTCTGCACTTCTTATGTAGATTTCGGTATTTTACTACCAGAGGAGACTTGAGGTATAACTGCATGGCGTCCACAGTTCTGAAGTCCCCGTCTATTTTACTTTAGTTGTGTGTTTATTTCTAAACAGCTTTATTTTATTTAGACTTTATTTGTATCTATTCTAGAAGCTCGGGCACTTGTGACATCAATTCTGGGATGGTATTTAGACACCGTTGCATTTATGGATTATTTCACTATATTTCAAACTTTGCTTCCGCTTTTGTTTCCTTGATTATTAATAATGTAAAGATTGTTTAAAAATTGGTTAATATTATTCTAACGTTAGCTTGCCTAGCAAGTGAAATGTTAGGCGCCATCACGGTCCGAAGGTGGGAATTTCGGGTCGTGATAGTCCCCAACTAAAACAGACGCACTTCTTCTTTCTCTCATCCTTCACCCTTTTTCTCCCTCTAGGTAAGGTTTGCCATCTTTCTCTATCTTTCATTCTGTAATGACCCAACCGGTTATTTTGAGAACTTGTGCTTTGTTCAGTGGCTTAAGGTCTCGAGCAGCTCCGTATAATGTGTTATGACGTGCGTGCATAGTCGAGTTTAGATTTTGGATGATTCAGGATTGATTTGGAAGAAAGATTCGTGTTTTAGAAGCTTAAACGGTAAGAGTTGGTCGGGAATTTGACTTTTGTATAGACGACTCCGAAATGGCATTTTTATGATTCCAATAATTTTGTTCGGTGATTTTGGACATAAGCGTGCGTCCAGATTTGGATTTGGAGGTCCGTAGGGCAATTTGAAGAATTTCGGCAAAAATTGGAAATTTGATGATTTGGAATGTTGAGAGGTTTGACCGAGAGTTGACTCTAGTGATATCAGGGTCGGAATGCTATTATGAGAGTTGTATTAGCTCCATTATGTCATTTGGGACTTGCATGTAAAATTTGGCATCATTCCGAGTTGATTTGACATATTTCGGCATGAGTTTTGGAAGTTGGAAGATTTCAAAGTTCATAAGTTCGATTCAAGGTGCGATTAGTAGTTTCGACGTTGTTTGACATGATTTGAGACCTCACATAGGTCCGTGTTATGGTATAGGACTTGTTGGTAGATTCGGACGGGGTCTTGAGGGTCTCGAGTGAGTTTCAGACGAGCTTCAAACCATTTACTCATGTTTTGAAGTGATGGTTCTGTCATCTGGTTTCTCTTCATCGCGTTCGCTTCAGAGGAGCCGCGTTCACGTAGTGTAATTTGGAGGCAAGCAGAAAATGTTCTTCGCATTCGCAGCTAAGGGTTCGCGATCGCGGAAGTGGGAGTTATGCTTCATCACGTTCGCATTTGTTGTTTTCCGATCGCGTAGTGGGCGACCAGGATGTGGAAGGCCATGGGTGTTAGCCTTTGCGTTCGCGGAGTTTCACGTATCTTTAGATCCTTAGTGCACCACGTTCACACCTCTTCATTTGCGTTCGCGTAGCAAAATCTTTGGCAGGTGATATTTTTCTTCTTCGCGATCGCATATATATCTTCGCGATCGCGGTTCATGTTACCTGGGCAGCAGAATATAATTTTCAAAATCGAGGGTTTGACCATTTTTATCATATCTTGACTTATAGAGCTCGGTTTTGAGCGATTCTTCGTGGGTTTTTCAACCAAATCCTTGGGGTAAGTGTTCTTCACCCGGAATTTATTATGTTCCATGATTCTATCTTTATTTTTATCTTATAATTAGTGTTTTGAATTGAGGAAAATGTGAAATTTTTAAGAAATCTTTCAAAATGTAAAATGATGATTTGAAGGACGAATTGATGTCGGAAATTGATAATTTTGGTATGGTTGAACTCGTATCGGAATGGGTGTTTGGGTTTTATAAATTTTATCATGTTCTGAGATGCGGACCCGAGGGTTTGACTTTTGGGTTGACTTTTTAGTTTTAATTAAAAATCGAAGCCTTATTATCTGAAATTATTTTCTATGAAGTTATTTTGGTTAGATTCGAGTCATCCGAAGGTTTTTTCACGCGAGAAGGTCATTTTAGAGTATCGGTCTAGCTTCTTTGAGGTAAGTATCTTGCCTAACTTTGTGTGGGGAACTATCCTTTAGGATTTGTGTCTTTTGTGCTAATTGTGTCATGTGAAAGCCGAGTACGCGAGGTGACTAGTATGTGCTAGGACTTATTTATGGAAATTTGACTGTCTAGTGCTCTTAGGTTCTTATGTCCATTAAATATGAAGTTGTCTTGTCATGTTAAATTAACCATTTACTAAATTTACCATTACGTGTCTTAATTGGAATTAATTGCTTCATGTTCTACCCTTATTGCCGATTAAACTCTTATGTGCCTTATCTAAAGTTGTTGCCTCTTTTATCATCATGCTATCATTCCGTAATTGCTTAAAGCTTAATTGAAATCATTATTATCTCTTCCATAATTGCTTAGCCTTGATAGAAGTTTCTTACTCCTTTCATTGTTGACGTATTCTTATTTGGGGCCATTGATTCATGCTATCTCTCTTGTTGTCGAATTGCACTTTCGTTGAATCATTGTTACACATTACCTCTCCCTTGTTGAACTATTATTGTTGAGACTATTATTTCCCTGTTGTATCTTTCTCTATCAGTTCGTTCTTCCGTTTCTTTGTGTTCTGAAGTTTTTGTGTTGATTTACTTGCCGTATTCTCGTGTTATTGTTGTTGTTGTTGTTGTTGTTGTTGTTGTTG